>NC_138513.1:28469072-29896209 GCF_964252035.2 Podarcis erhardii
TAATGAAATTCCGTTGCAAAATGTGCCGAGAACAATGGGGGTTTTAAACACTGATTTAATTCTTGGCCTATGTGCTCTAACTTGCACCTCCCAAGTCTTGGGGAGGGCTGGTGGAGAGAAAGAGAGAGAGAACTCTGTTGGGTCAGTTTAAGCTTGAGATTACATATTATGGGTAAGAGATTTTAGATGTAAATTCCCTGGATTAGTGCAAAGATACCATCAAATATTTGGGTCTTCTGATCTGTCTGATGCTATCTGATCCTAATGACATTTGAAGCATGATGCCCCAGACAAGCTTAACTTCTGGGATCTGTATCTTCCAATCCCAATAATACAACTCCTTGGATATAATAGTTTAGAAATCTTACATAAGACCCTATGCAGGAGCTATTTTTTCAGTTAAGTATTATCCCAAATGCCATGATTATGGCAATGGAGAACAAGATGTGGATTATCATCAGCTTCCAGATGAGATTAGTTAATATACAGATGACAATACACAAGGTCTTCAATAAACAAAGAGTTTATTTCACAAAATTAAACCTTCACTGTTTTTATTACTAGAGGTGATAACTGATGGTAGTCAGTTCCTAATACAGTTCAGGCAAGCTCCCTTGCCTCTTAAGTAATAATAATAATAATAATAATAATAATAATAATAATAATTTTATTTATACCCCGCCCTCCCCAGCCAAGGCCGGGCTCAGAGCGGCTTACAAACAATAATAAAAACAAGAAGAATGATTACAATTTAAAAACAAAAATAAAATACAACATTAAAATAATGGAACATTAAAATATTAAAATGTAGCCTCGTCACAGGAGGAGAAGGAAAAGAAAAGAAAAGAAAAAAGAGAGAGGGGCGAGGGAGGGAGGGAATCAAATTGGCTCCAAGCCAAAGGCCAGGCGGAACAACTCTGTCTTACAGGCCCTGCGGAAAGAAATCAGATCCTGCAGGGCCCTGGTCTCATGAGGCAGAGCGTTCCACCAGGCCGGAGCCAGAGTTGAAAAGGCCCTGGCTCTGGTTGAAGCCAATCTAACTTCCTTAGGGCCTGGGACCACTAGGGTGTTGCTATTTATGGACCTTGAGGCTCTCCATGGGGCATACCGGGAGAGGCGGTCCCGTAGGTATGAGGGTCCTAGGCCGTGAAGGGCTTTAAAGGTCAAAAGCAGCACCTTAAATCTGACCCTGTACTCCACGGGAGCCAGTGCAGCTTGAAAAGCACTGGGTGAATATGCTCCCATGGCAGAGACCCCGTGAGGAGCCTCGCTGCAGCATTCTGCACCCGCTGGAGTTTCTGGGACAGCTTCAAGGGCAGCCCCGCATAGAGCGAATTACAGTAGTCAAGCCTGGAGATGACCGTCGCATGGATCACTGTGGCCAAGTCAGGGCGGGAAAGGTAAGGGACCAACTGCTTGATGCAGCGAAGGTGGAAAAATGTCGCCTTGGCTGTTGCTGTAACCTGCGCCTCCATGGAAAGGGAAGCATCAAGGATTACACCCAAACTCTTAACGGAAGGCAATGGCACTAATTGGGCCCCCGCAAGAGAAGGGAGTTGGTCCCTCATCCCCATGCCACCCCGACCTAGCCATAGGACCTCTGTCTTCGAAGGATTTAGTTTCAACCGGCTCCCACGAAACCATCCAGCCACAGCTTCCAAGCATCTGGTCAGTGTGTTCAGGGTCGAGTCAGTGTGGCCATCCACATAGCTAAAAGAATACCTATATTCCAGAGCTGTGTAACGGAAGTCAGATGTTTAAATAGTAAAATGGAGATTGAATGCTGATGTAATACGTTTTAAAGTTACTACTACAGTGGTACCTTGGGTTACATACACTTCAGGTTACAGACTCTGCTAACCCAGAAATAGTACCTCGGGTTAAGAACTTTGCTTCAGGATGAGAACAGAAATCATGCTCTGGCGCAGCGGCAGCAGGAGGCCCCATTAGCTAAAGTGGTGCTTCAGGTTAAGAACAGTTTCAGGGTAAGAACGGACCTCCAGAACGAATTAAGTACTTAACCCGAGGTACCACTGTACTGTATTGTCACATCATGTGTGCTGTTTTAAATTCACACTGAAAAGCTAAGTCAACTAATAGCATAAATTAAGCACACTTAAGGACTTAAGGACCAAGTCCATGGTCTCCATGACAACTATGGAACTCTCCAATGGTCATCAGTCCAACACAGTGATCAGACCATACCCTTGAACTAGGCTTTTTCTTGAGGGATGTAGCAAAGGTGAATTGTGCACGAACAATTCACTCACTTATCATGGTCTGAACATTAGCTGGTGAAGTTTGGTTTGGTGGCACCAATTATCCTCTGTAAGAGTAGAGCACCGGTTATGCCCACATGCATAAACTGATGGATTCCTGAATGCTCTGGGGGATTTTCCAGCAGAAAAAAAGCTGATGATCCTGGCAAAGTCCTGGTCATGCTATGGAATGGTGAGATATGATAGGTGGTTGACATGATTGCTCTTGCAGAGCTCAGAGGCTCATAGGTATTCTGGAGAGCGTTGGGCAGGCTGTACAAAGACTGCAAGTGGCACAAATCTTACTCCGAAGTTGACCAAACACAAGTTAGTACACATCATGCCTACCATGTGGCAGTGTGGGTGATGCAGAGAACTCATTTAGCAGCCTGCACTGAATCCTTTAGTGGTCAAGTGGAGTTGTTTTGGGTGGTCCAGAGGTTGCTGAATCTCATTGTAGGGGAAGAATCTGGAATCTTTAAGAACTAGATGACCCTTCCAACTCTACAGTTCTATGATTCTGTGACACACTGGTTGATTTTTTTTGAGGATGAAGTTGCTCAGCTCCAGAGTGACCTTGACACAGCTGCTGTAGCTGTTCCAGTTGAAGTGTCACATGTTGTGGGATCAGTTTCGGTTGATTCAGCCTGATGATGTGGACAAGGTGCTTGTGGCCTTAAGTTCAACTGTGGGTCCTCTTCACTCACCTCTCTTGGCTTATTATACCCAGAAGAGGAGGAGTAGACTGGTTGTGGAGGGGGGTGTTCCTGACATCTTGAAAGAGGCAGTAGTATAGCTACCCAAAAAGAAACTGGTCCTAGACCTAATGGTTTGGACAACTGACTAGCTGCAAATACCCACTTCTTAGGGAAAGTTGTGTAGAGAGGGTTGTGGCAGAGTAGCTGTAAAGTGTCTTGGATGTCACAGATTATCTCAACCCATTCCAATCTTGGTTCAGGACTGCCTATAGGACCAAGCCATTCTTGGTCACCCTGGCAAATTACCTTTACCGAGAGTGAGGCAAAGAGAGTCAAACCTTGCTCTTGCTTCTTGATCTTTCTGTAGCTTTTGATACAATTGAAAATGGTGTCCTATGGATGGGTGCCCTGAGATGAGAATTGGAGGCTTTGTATTATGATGATTCCAAACCTTACTTTACATAACCAAGTCCAGAGAGCAGCATTGGAAGAATGCTTTTTGGCTCCCTGGCATTTATGCTGTGGGGTACATACCACAGGACACTATTTTATCCCCAGCAGTATTCGATATCCTTTTGAAGCCATTGGAAGTGGTCATTAGGAGTTTGGAGCAACGTGCCATTAGTATGGTGATTACACTCAGCTCTGTTTCTACACAACATCTAAATCAGGAGAAGATGTAGAGGCCCTAGACTGGTGCTTGGGGTCACTAGTGAACTGGATGAGGGAAAATATACTGAGTTTGAATCCTGGAGAGACAGAGGCAGTGTACTTCCTGTATCTGAGGAACTGACCAATGGCCTACCCTGGGCAGGTTTGCACTCCCTCTGAAGGAGCAGATTTAGAGTCTGGGAAAGCTTCTGAATCTTGCTTTGTCCCTAGATGTCCAGTGGCTTCAGTGACTTGGAGCACCTTTTATCAGCTTCGGCTGTTGTGACTGTTAAGGTTGTTCCAAGATTGGGGTAGCTTGACTGCAGTAGTTCAGGAACGGGTAACTTCATGGCTGGATTACTGCAATGCCACTGTATGTCGATCTTACCTTGTGCTTGGGCTGGAAACTATTGTTAGTGCAGAGTGCTGCAGCACGATTGCAGGCAGGAAGAAGACCCTATCAGCATATTACAACCATGCTCAGAGACTTGCACTGGCTGTTCATTTGCTGGCAGGCAAAAATCAATGCAATACTATTAGTATATGAAGCACTCTACAGTTTAGGACCCGTTTACTTCTAAGATTGCCTTACCACATATTTGCCCATTTGACTACTTCAATATATGGAACAGGCACTTTTACGAGTGTTGCATAATGTTTGTTCCACAGTTGCAATGAATCAAGCCTGGCAGCATCTACCTGTAACTTGATCACCTGAACGAGCAACATTTTAAAATTAAAGTTTTGTGTTTCAGGAAGTCCGGCAGGGAGTCTACCTTTGTTTCCTCTCTGCTGCAGCATATGTTGTTATACCCTCAGCTCTCGAGATAACTGGCCTGTATATTGTTCTCCAGTATGTAGATAAAGGAAACACAATGATCTGCCTGTAGAACCTACTTCTTTTCACAGTATGATGATAGTAGGCCATTTGTCACAGTAAACAGAAAATGATGGTCCTTCAAGCTCATTAATTGTTATTTCTGTGCCAGTGTCCATAATGTTAATGAAAAGCTGTGAAAGAAAATAGGCAAAATGTATATATTTTAACTAATTATTTCAATTTTTGTTGTCCACTTTTTTAAAGTGAAGGCAGAATGTGAGGTTTAATAAGAGCAAATACAACATTAAAAAAGCAGTATTAAAAGTTCCAAGTCCCAAAGTATCTTCAGAATGCTGATTTAAAAAAAAAGACAAGTTTTACTTCCCAGTGACAAAGGATCTCTTGTTCTGTGACTTTAACTAAAGGGTAATTGTAGCGTAGCTCAGCCAACAGAAACAAGTACCTGATGCTGGAATGAGAACATTGGACAATAAAACTTGCCAAAACCACTCCAACACAATAATTTGGCTTTATTATTTAAAGGAAAAAAAGTAATGAGGAAGTTATCAAATGAAATGTTTAATAGAAAACGCAATTATGCCCACACTGCTTTAATCAGTGCTGTGATTCTAGTAACTGTTAAGAGATAGGAGTTTACATGTAACAATGATCAAGCTGAAGTCCAACAATTAGTTATTTCTGGCATATGACTTAATAATTATCTAATGTTGAGCTGCACTGGACACCGTTTGACAGCTTCAGCGATTCTATTCCTAGTAACTTTTTTTGGTAGGTCTTTAGAGCAGAAGTAATCAGTGTAGTGCCTGCCAGATGTTGGATTATTACAGCTTCCAGCATCTTTGACCCTTGGTTCTGCTGCCTGAGGCTCAGGAAAGCAAGCACTGGGGCAGGTTCTCCTCCTCTGGCCAGTAGTTTGGACCACACTTTCTCTCCCCTTTACTGCAGTGTTATTTGTGGGGATCAGGGATGCAGGCTCCCAATAGCAGTAGGGCACCTGACTGGTGGCAAAGGCCAGGGGGCACCTCTCTTCAGTTTTGTGGTCCCAGGTGTAACTGGCAGTAACATTAGCATGTGGGGGGGGGTTGCAGGGAGGGGAGAAAGAAGCTCCTTCCATGATGGATGCAGCCAATTTAGTCTCTCCTTGCCATTATAGAGTTATTTATTTATTTACTTTACATATTTATAAACTCCTTCACACCTAGATGCTGTCAAAACAGTAAACACAGGAGGCAACTCCTAGGGGCTGAGTTCCCTTTCGCCGCCTCAATAAAATATTTGAGAGGGCCCAGCCCCCCCCCCCCAATAAAGTTAACGGGCATTGCTAGCCATATGGTGTGTGTGTGCCACATCATGGGATCAGTTATGTAGGCAGGGATTCACCTGCCCCCCCCCAATATTTTATTCAAGTTGGCACCCCTGGCAGTTAAGATACACTTTGATAAAATACAAAATTGTAAAACCATTTCTAAAAGCAATAAAACCCTTTCTACAATTAGGGTTAGTATTCCACAACTTGACTGGGCACAATTAAGGGGAAGCCTTCTTAAACAGAAACATCTCCAATAGCCACCTAAATATCATGACATTAGCTGACTAATTTCAGCTGATAATTGATTCCAGAGGGCTGCAGAGGCAACACTAAAAGCTCAGCTTCTAGTACAAACATCCATGCAGTATTTTAAGCAGTACCCCATCCCAGGATAACAACTGTCAGGCAGGGATATATGAAGCAAGATGGTCCCTCAAGTAATTTTTAAGCAGTGCTGTTTTTCTAGAAAAAGAGGTGCTGGAATTCACAGTGAACATCTCCCTCATTCTCTTACAATGGCAGTGGCACTCACCTGAGAGGTGCCATAACTGAGTTCTGGATGGGAAAAAAAGCCCTGGTTTCAAGTGGTAAAGCAAAATTCTGAACTAGGCCCAGGAGCATATTGGCAGCGAGTGCTGCATTCTCAGCAGTGGTATTGTATGGCGTCGTCAGGATGCTCCCATCAGCCACCTAGCTGCTGCATCCTGCACCAGCTGGGTTAAGTTCAAGGGAAGTCCCACATAGAGCATGTGGCACTAATCCAGTCTTGAGGTTGCTGATGCCAAGACCACAGTGGTCAACTCGTCTCAGTCCAGGAACATCTGTAGCTGCCTCACCAACCTCACCAAAGCACTCTTTGCCACCAAGGCCATGCGTGACTTCAAGTGAGTCAGTAGGTACCCATTTCTTCAGAGGGAGTGCAATCCCATCCAGAACAAGTAACTGACCTCTCTCAAAGGCCTGAGTTTTTCCAAGGTTTAAACCCAGTTCATTGGCCCTGGGAAGAAAATGGTGCAGCCTCCTAGTGGTCCTTTGTCAGCTGGCCAATGACAGAGGCCACACAAAGGCAAACATGTTGTTGGACATGCAGTCCTTGATGAGAAGTCCTAATATTTTTCTTAGAGAGATGTTATCTGATTTGAACTGTTTTTGCTAAAATGTTTCCAGAAGAAGAATTGGAATGTTAGGAATGTCTATCCAGGTGAGTCCAAACAATGAAGCAGTGTAAAATCCTAAGTAAGCCTGTGAGAACGGTGAAATAGACTAGCACAGACACCAAAATAACTAAAATTTATAGGCTAGCAAACAGGCAAAGGGAGACAAAGGCAAAGGCTTAATTATGATAGCGGTGCTGTATCCCAGATGAGTTCATGCAGGTGTCGATTTTAAATTTAGGAAATGAGACATGCATATGACTTCAAGGGACTCAACTCTAGCAACACATACTCATACCACACTCTTGGAAAGCAGACCTACAGTGATTGAAATCAACACTGGGAAGGAATTTCTACTCCAGATGGCTGTCTGTCCTGTTTGTTTTTTTAACGCAACCGTGAATTTTATAAAATGCAGTTGTGAGTCACTTTGAGGGCTCCATTTGAATATAAACCTAGTGAACCTGCCAAATTTGGAACCAGAAACAAGAAAGCATTTGGCCACAATTCTGTTCATAAGGTTAAAAAAGGTTTCCTTGTTACAGGTATGAGTTGGATATATTTAAATCTGTAATGTTAGATTTCTTTTTTGGATTCTGTATGAAACACAACACTATATCTGGCAGGTAAATGCAAATCTGTAGTCATAATACATAGTCACCAACTTGGATGGCTTTAAGAATTAGCAAAATTCAAGGAGGATTGGGCTACCAGTGACTATTATCCCAATGGCTGTGTTCTAGCTTCACTGCTATCTTGGTAACATTTCCAGAGATTATCATGTGCATTAACCTGTATGATGAAACATTAACTTGTATCGTTATGGCCGCAAAAGCTAATAGATGATTTATAGAATGGTGCTTCAGTTGCTTATGTGCATCCATAAATGTAAGCAACTTTCCCCCCTTACAAGTAGAAATGTGGATTTTTAAAACAATACTAGCGTTAGTTCATCTAACTGAAACAGAAACTTAAATTTCTGATTCTGAGAAAACTATCTTTGTTTTAGAATCTGAGTTAGGCAAATAATTAACACAGAAGTTAATGTTCAATTTTTGTTCGAAGTCACCAAGGAAACAAGAGCATACAGGTTCAGTTGAAGCTCTATTACAGTTCACCTTTAAATCTGTCAGTCATAAGTGTGAACAAATTAGTAGTGGTGAGTGAACGTAAAAATGGGATAGTTTGGGCACTGGGTTTTTGAATCCTGTTCCTTACATTTGTTTTAGATGGGTCAGTTTCAGACCCACAGGGATTCCTCTCCCTCCAACTTCCTGGGAGAGGCTGTAGGCAGAGCTTTGGGGAACTAGTATGGTAAGTGGACCTAACGGTCAGGAGTCCCTTTACCTTTACCTTTTTATGGTAGGGCCCTGGGCCTTGCATGTGTATATCTCAGTATTCAGAAACACCGGAAACTATGGGAAATAGAGTTCTTTCCTGGCTCTGCTCTGTTTGCACATGTGCACATAAGTACCCTGGGGTTCTTGCAAGACTTGCCAGGGACTCACAGAAAACCTTGCTTGCCATTTCCCACATCTCAGTAAGCCTTAAATTTGAAATGAGAAAAGTACCAATAGTCAGATTAATGCAAACTTGACTCCTTTCTCCTCCCATGGGCTCACACTAAGATTTGGTATCTGCTAAGATTTGTTTCCTGCTTGGCAGGGGGTTGGACTCAATGGCCCTTGTGGTCTCTTCCAACTCTATGATTCTATGATTCTAATAAATTTGTACTCAATTATTTACTGAGCATTGGAGACAGGTGGATTTTAAGAGTTCTGATTATTTGAGTTGGGGCAGTAAAATGAAGGCTTAAAATGAAATATTTGATTTGAGCTTTCTGTGGCCTATAACCTAATTCTGTTCCAAATGCATTATGTTTGGTATTGTCCCAGAAATATTCTCTCTTTTATTCTAAAATTCTTTAATTTCTTGCAATGTCAGGGCCATTAAGCCTTATTTAATGTAATTCTCTTAGAATGCATAATATGATATACAGTTGGGTATGGTATAACTACAGTAACTACACATGTTTTATTATGTATATATGTCAGTGTAATTTTTTTGAGCCAAAATATGGCCTGTCTTGTTTTAAAATACCTTTTTGGCATGTTTCAGTTATTTAACTAAAGCCAGTAGAAGCCTGCCTCTTGACTTTTGGCATCATAACGGTTCAGTTTTGTCTGGGCTGTGTTGGTAAAATGGTAAGAAAAGTCTCTTTCCTATACTAAGCCAACTCATAAAAATATTTCTAGCTTTAGTGTTAGGGGTTTGTTTTTCTTTTTCTTTTTCTTTAGAAAAGATATAACTAATTTAGTAATGCCTTGGTTCTAATTTATTTTTTAAAAATAGACTGGCAGCTACATGAGAAATATTTCATGAATGAATGCATGTCTGTAAATGTTACTTCTATAAGAAGTTATTGGAACAATTTATGAACCAAACAGATTCTGAACCCTGTTTTTAAAGAAATTATATAAGACCAGCTCATTTGTTTTAAACCTTGTGCATCAAAAAATGTTAGTAAGAAAAAGCAAGACAAATGGACTTCCTACAGGGGTTGACTTACTGAGCCACTATATTGGTGTCATCCCCCCACCCCATGTTATTGCTTCTACTCTAGTGTATGGTCATTTGCTAAAACTTGTTCTATTGGTGGGATAATGGAGTTGGGCGAAAACCACTGGTGGCAGCTTCATGCAGAGATTTCTAGAGTTCTTTTGTTCTATGTTGTTGTTTAGTCATTTAGTCGTGTCCAACTCTTCGTGACCCCATGAACCAGAGCACGTCAGGCACCCCTGTCCTCCACCACCTCCCACAGCTTGGTCAAACTCATGCTGGTAGCCTCGAGAACACTGTCCAACCATCTCGTCCTCTGTCGTCCCCTTCTCCTTGTGCCCTCCATCTTTCCCAACATCAGGGTCTTTTCCAGGGAGGCTTCTCTTCTCATGAGATGGCCAAAGTATTGGAGCCTCAGCTTCAGGATCTGTCCTTCCAGTGAGCACTCAGGGCTGATTTCCTTAAGAATGGATCGGTTTGATCTTCTTGCAGTCCATGGGACTCTCAAGAGTCTCCTCCAGCACCATTGTTCTATGTAGTCTTGCATGCATACAAAGTAGTAGTTGTTCTATGTAGTCTTGCATGCATACAAAGGGAGTCCAAGGCTTTATAGAGGAGGTGCTATGCTTTGCAAGCAGAAGGTAGTTACTTCAGGTCGAAGGACTCCTGAAGGTCATTGTAGACCAGATGTGGGGAACCCTTGGCCCACCAGATGTTGCTGAACTACAATTCCCCCCATCCCTATCCCCTGGCCATGCTTGCTGGGGCTGATGGGAGTTGTAGTTCAGCAACATTTGGAGGGCCAAAGGTTCTCCACATCTGTTGTGGACAATGATCAGGCAGATGGGTGTATGGTGAGACTTTGTATGAGGCAGCTCCCTTACGTTCCTATGCCTGTTTCGTTAATATATCTTTGGATGCTACATCCTCGGAACACATGGTTTTTGAGAAGCCACAGTTGTGTCTCCATGATGATATGGTGAAAACCTATTGGGAACTGTTTTCCCTGCCTTCTAGTTTTCTGTGTGTATGGAGGTGTGTGGTATTGTATGTTGATTTCTACAAATACCATCATACTCTGTGAAGCGAAAACCCAGCAAGAACTGTGCCATGTATGTGACTTGGCTGTTCACACAGTTTAGCTACCAGTGTATGGTTTCCCTCCCAACCTTTTTCTGTTTTTGTTTCTCAGTAGGTGTTACCAAATCGGTGTTTTGGAATAATGTTCTTGCTCTGGCTTAACCCGCATACCCTCCCTAATCAGTTTAAATGTACTACAGTTTACCTTTTTGCTTAAAGCAAAATAAACTTTGGGCCTACTCTTGCATCTCATCTTACTACACACAGAAAGAAACACACACATGCCTTTTTAAAAAAAAAAATACCGTGAAGATAAACAGTTGTAGTTATTGAGGATCTTGTTTCAGTGCAAGACCTGGCGTAATAGATGGCTGTTCATCTTCTAGCTTTCAGTTCTCTCTCTCTAGCTTTATGGATGTGGAGACAGCAATGCTTTGTTGTTGCCATACTGAACGCTCTCAAGAACTGACAGAACAAAGAGCAACAGATTGCATTTCAAGGGCGCCCTTCCAAAACTCTATCAAACAGTTGAAAATAGTGAATGGCATGCTGCACTTAAAAAAAAAAACAAAAAAAAACTGTGACGAGAAATCAATCAGGAATACAGTGGTACCTCAGGTTACATACGCTTCAGGTTACATACGCTTCAGGTTACAGACCCCGCTAACCCAGAAATAGTGCTTCAGGATGAGAACAGAAATTGTGCTCCAGCGGCGTGGCAACAGCAGGAGGCCCCATTAGCTAAAGTGGTGCTTCAGGTTAAGAACAGTTTCAGGTTAAGTACGGACCTCCAGAATGAATTAAGTACTTAACCCGAGGTAACACTGTAGAGTTATTTGAAATAATGGTAGTCCACAGTTGCCAGCAGCCAATTACTGCAGATTATTAATCTGAGAGGGATTGTTCCATATCTCACTAGAAATCCATTTTGGGCAGATGCCACACAAACAAAGATTTAATTTCTGCTCCTGTTGTAGACTTGTATTAACCACCTAAAAACAATGAACTGAGTGCTTGGCTATAGTAGCGCTCAGCGAGGTGCAGGGGTGCCAGTTTGAATAAAATATGGGGGGGGACAGGTAAGCCCCACCCCACATAATTGATCACATGACATGGCATACACACTCCCCCATTTGAATAGCAATGCCCATCAACTTTGGAGACGGCCCCCTCAAATATTTTATTGGGGGGACGAAGGCACCTTGGCCCCTAGGAGTTGGCTCCTATGGTGAAGATGCCTCAAGTGGGGCACCCTTGCTCTCACAGCTTCCCAGAATAGAGAGTTGCTGGCATTTACCAAGAAGGGGAGGGAAAGGGGCGAGGTGCAGGTCATGTGCACATTGGCTCCATCATCACGTCTAGTGCTTCGCCTCTCACCCCTCTGTCTCAGTAAGTGCCAGTGACCCGCTGTGTTGGGAAGCCAGTAGTGTCTCATCGGCCGCTACTGCAAGTTGTCTGCATGTGCTAGAATTAATAGCAATGACATTGTCAGTGTCAGGAGCAGATGCCAGGGGCAGGTCAGCAATCACTCACCCAGTGTCAGTGATATTAACTCTGTATTCAAAGGAACAAGACAGCTCGGGAGGCCAGGCCTAGTGATCACAACAGCTCTTCCCAGTAGATCTTGCCCCAATGAGGCAGTTATGAGGACTGCCTTCCCTATGTCTCCTCCTCCCCCAGGTCCTTCTCAAGCAATCTGAGACTTTGCCACCTTGCCTGTCCTTGCTCTGCCCTCTTCATACCTGTTCTGGTTCTGGGAGACCAGGGGGGGAGGGGAGCTGGTTGCAGCAGGAAGGGGAGACCCCTTGGCTTCTTCATCTCTGCCTCTTGCCCCTGCCCTCCAGCCTCCGCTTCTGCCTCTGATTCTGGATTGATCTCTGCTTCAGCATGTTACCACTCACTAAACTCTCTTACCTCTTCAACTTCTGATGCCTCCTCCTCCCTCCTTCCCTCCTTCTCCCCCTTCTCCCTCATTGTCCCACCACCACTCCCCGGGCTCTGAGCCATCTTCCCTTGGGGGTTCCCCAGCTGGTGCCTCCCACCATTCCTTTGCATTCATCCAGTCCATGACACTTAATACTGGATCAGTTAGTAGTTGTGGTAGCCAATAGGGCCAGCAGCAGGGTTTTCTGGGCCTTGCAAAATGTGCACTTCCCCCTGACCCCGATTCCTTATCTCAAAAGGGCTTGCTGTGTTTTACTGAAGAGCAGAATCCTGAACTCCTAGGGAGTGATGTAGCAGCCCACTTTGATTTTCCACAAAGTACCCAGAACCTCATATTTTATGCTTTCAAATCACATTTTTTTAACTTTACACATTGTGCTCTGCTCCCACACATGTTTGCAAATCGCTGAATGGCCTTGTATATATATATATATATATCTTTTACAGCAGACAACAGATGTGCTATCTCAAATGCAGTGACGTGTACCAACTGTCTTGCTGTGGGCCCAGAGTGTGCATGGTGTACTCAAGAGGTAAGCTCTCTTCTCCGTATTAGTCATCCTGGTATTTCTTTGTCTGCTTTAGCTGCTTCAATGCAAATGAAATAAGTCTTCAGCTTCTGTGCACATGAAAGGAGTCCCTAGTCAAAAGGGAAAATTCAACAATTGTTGGGGAATTACAGTAAGTGTTAAAAAACCGAACCTTTGTATTTTCATGAGTAACAGGCCCATTGCATGAAAGCAAGAGGGGATCAAAATAAGAAGGGGGGGAGCAGTTTATTCCTGTGTACACATTACTGTTTTTTACTTATGTTCATTAAGGCTATATTAATGATGATAATTACAATAATGATTACTATTATTATTAACCTGCACAAAGCAGTGGTAGGCCAGGTCAGAAGGAAGCTATTTCTGGGGTTGCCGGAGCACACCTTTATCCTACTGCCTTTCCCTCTCTTCTTTACCTCTTTGTTTTCATCTGTCCTTCCATCCATCCTTTGCTTGCTGCTAAGGGGAAACAGACACATTAAGAATGTGGGGTTCTTATTGGTTTAGCCCCCCCCCCCCCCACACACTTCTAGCTGCTTGTTTGACCTCCGAGGGGGGGGGGAGCACGAAAAGAGGGCCTTTAAGAAGCAAAAACAAAAAAACAAAGACTTTCCAGTTCATTTAATTATTTGTTTGTAAGAAAAATAATAGGGAGGCAGAGAAAATTTAGGGGGCCATATATGATTTGCCATACACATGTTGGAGTCTCTATTGTGGAGAATGGTTTTGAAATACATTCAGCTTTAAAAGAAAAGGGTTGGTTGCAGAATGATGCTCTTGCATTGTTTTCTAGGGCCTTCAACATGCACTTTCTAAGAGCTCCAGCATTCCTCCTCATAGAGACCATATGGATCCGCACAGCCAGTGTGGTGCCTTCCAAATCTTGTGAACTACTGCTCCCATCAGCCATTGGCTGGTTTGTCTGAGACTGATGAGAGCTGTAGTCTGCAACATTTGGATAGCACAACATTTGGACAGCGTCCCATTGACAACCTCTGATGTGGATGCATATTCAGCAGGTCACCTGAGTTGATAATTGCTTCTTAAAACCTGTTTAATATTAGTTGGACATTACAAAATGCTTTAAAGAATGATGATTTGTCCCTGAGCAGACCGTATTTTAGTCAGAGTGTGCGGGTCTTGGGCATACACTTCTTAGGCCCTTAGAAACCTGTAGCTGTTCCATATACAGTGGTACCACGGGTTACATACGCTTCAGGTTACATACGCTTCAGGTTACAGACTCCGCTAACCCAGAAATAGTACCTCAGGTTAAGAACTTTGCTTCAGGATGAGAGCAGAAATCGCACGGCAGCAGCAGGAGGCCCCATTAGCTAAAGTGGTGCTTCAGGCTAAGAACAGTTTCAGGTTAAGAACGGACCTCCGGAACGAATTAAGTACGTAACCAGAGGTACCACTGTATTGGTACAGAGGGGGTGGCAACAACATCCCTACTGACATCGGAATAACAATTTTGTGGCCACAGTTATCAAACATCTTCCACTGCTCCTTGATTATCATTATTATTTTATTCAATCTATATCCCATCTTTCCAAAGGAGCCCAGGACAGCAAACACATCAATAATAACATAATTTTTTTTAAAAAAATCTAAGAACTGTGAATGTGCTTGCTGTTCAAGCCATTCAGCCTGTGTACAGGTTAAGTGGATGATGCTTTTCTATGGTTCTCAGGTGGAGATACCTTGTGTCTATTTCTAGACTCTGGGGAGAAATTCAACTGAAATCATGGCGCTTGGGAATGGGGACAGTTCATTCATTCCCACTGTCACCATGTCCATTACAACATCTGCACAAGTTTGGGGTTTTTTGTGCTCCTGCATTCTACAAATACATGCTTTCCCATAAACCTTAACAATTTAAATTTCTAAGAAACGTGTTTTCTCTGTGTGTAAGAAAGACAAACTTTAGTAAGAGGGCAAATGAAGAAGGTGTGAGCATAGCACATTCTGTTGTATATTAACAAAAGGCATATTCCTCTTTTATATTTACCTAGGAAAATCTCATTATGATTTCAAAAAGTGTGTGGGGGGGGTGATTGCCAGGCATTCCAGATACTGACATGTTTTTCCATGACTCTCTGAATATTATTATCATTATTTACAAACAGCATAAATCTCTGCTACATACACATAAATGTGTCACTTTAAAATTTGTTCTCAGCTAGTCTTAATTGGGTTAATTTTTCCAGTATGGCAATAAGGCAGCTTTGATTACACCAAGCCAATCTTTAGTCACTCCCACAAAATGTTTCCAGTTTTTAGTAGTAACCATTCAGGGTACTACTAAGAAAAATGGAACCAATTATTTATCTGTTCTATTTGCATGTGGTCCATCCCAGTCTTCTTTTGGTCTGTGTAGGGTTAACACTGATGTGTTAGAACTGTGTCTTCTATGGAACATACTCTTTAAGACTTCCTCTTGCCTTGTCCTGCCTCTCCATCCATTCCCTCCCTTTTGAATTTCCCCCTTTATGTCTTGCTCCCTTAATGTATTCCAGCAAATAAATCCGAAATGGTTTTTGGCAATAAAAGCAATTCAATTATGCAGCTTTATAGCAAAATGCATTTTCAGATGTCAGAAGTGTTTTCTGTTCAATAAAAAACACTCGTATTGAGCATGCAGTTCTTACTAGATTGTCTTAGGCCACAGGATAAATGAAAGGCCAATTGTAATTGATGTCAGAGGGGCTGGTACATGCAAACATTTCTGAGATGGAAAAACCGCCATGAAGAAGAGAGAGAGAGAGAGAGAGAGAGAGAGAGAGAGAGAGAGAGAGGTCATAATGAGCTCACTTTTCCTTTTTTGTTATGTGAAAACTGCCAAAGCACCCTTCAGAAACCTTTATAGCAATTATTCCTAACTTCTGTTTTAAATATTTTGTTATAAAAACAAGTGTCTCTTTTTTTGGCATAGCTAAGCATAATGCAAAATGTATCCGTGGTTCGTTTTGTCGTTTGTTGGCACTCTTCCCTCCCTGCCTCGGTCCCAGTGGAAATGCCCCTCCTCTGCAACAGCAGAGGACAGTCCACATGAGTGCTTATAGGTGCTTTGTTTTAGGTGCTAATAGCCTGGTCCACAACAGGGTTTGGGGGAGCAGTGATGTCCACCAGGCCTGTATCTGGCCAGTAAAATGGAGATTCCCACAACTGGGAGTAGCCAGTGGGGTAGGGCAGTGGTGCTTCTCTGACCTCCTGAAACAGGCATCACTACACCTTAAAAGGAGGGGGAGGAGGAGGTTCAGAGTGATGCAAATGTACTGGCAGGAGCACCAGATTGGTTCTTCTGGTCACAGTTGCTGTGCCAACCGCCTCACCCCTCCTCCTCTCCCTCTCCTTTCTGCTGAGCTGCTGCAACGCCCGTGCCAGGAAGTATTGCCTACCACTCCTACACACAGCAGCCCACATGAGTCACTTGGCATCATGTCTAGTTTGGACCTGCTATAGCTCCCTTGGGCATACTGGCATGCCTCATTGTTCTTCATTAACTTTTCGGTTACCTGGCTATGTTTGATGGTATCTCAGAATATAAACATTTCTCTGTCTCTCCTCTCTAATTTTTTTTTTTCTCTCTCTCTCTCTCTATTTGCCTCTTCTCAAACAGGATTTCATGGCTGGAACAAAACAGAAGGAACGATGTGACATAGTTCTACACTTAATTAAAAGAGGCTGCAGAGCAGATTTCATAGAAAGTCCCAGCGCTGGTGTAAGAATGCCTTCCAGTAATGCTAATGTACAAGTGGCACCAGGAGAAGTTTCAATCCAACTACGTCCAGGTTTGTTTCTTAAAAAGAAAGTATTGCTTTTTAAAAAAATGAATTGGACACAGTTAAGCAGGCAAGAGAGATAGGGCATTCACACAGAGCCCGGTGTTTGCTTTTTAAACGAGAAAAGATACCTAATTCTGGAGGACTGTTACAGATCCAGTTTTTAAAAGGACTGAAAGCAGTCAGTTCATACTGATTTAAAAAATAACTCTTGGATATGCTAATCCTGTGAGCTTTCTATATTTTGTCTAAATTGGCTATGCAGCAATTTTGGCTCCCACGGTTTTTATGGCCTTGGCATCTGTTTAAATAGCTAATGAGATGGCTTGTCACCATTATCCATTGTCTTAATTTCCATTGTCTAACTCCCATTAAAATGTTCATCAAAATTGGATAATTATGAGTGAATAGGTCTGTATTCTGTTACCTCTCATCCCAGCCAAATCCTGTAAATGATACTTTGTATGCTTAAATTGCCTGGTCTCGTTATCACAAATTGAACACAAGCATACCTACTACAGGTGTGGGGTTTTTTGTTGTTTTGAATGAGCTCTTATTCTCCTCACCCTCCCTTTTCTACTGACACACGCACACCGCTGGGCTGTGATGCCATTGTGGATTCCACCACCCTTATTTGTTCATGTCTTCTTGAAATCCAACTTGTTTAGTAGGGTTTTACCTTGAAACCTTGCTCTACAAGATGGTTCGGAGTAGGTTTGCATCTGTGCTTTGTTAAAAATTACAAACTGTTTCCGAGTCACTCTGTCCACCTTTGATCTGTGATTAGGTTCTGATCTTCTCTATGCAAAATGAAGCTCTGTCTTCCCCATTCGCTCCTATGGGGAATCTTAAAACAATACCCTACCAGATCTGTGCAGGCTGCAGTCCATTTGGAGCCTATTCACATGAGAATATTTAGAATAGGGTGAAGACACAGAGATACTACCAGTATAACATTAAGTGACTACATGAAGAATTTTTAAAGTGCATTTTGCTACTCCTCCTTTAAAGAGGAAAGGTAGCTAAGGAACCCAATTCAACCACCACGAAGTTGCTTCCAGTAACACAATCAATGGCTGGTTTCTCCAGTCACATGAACCACATTCTCTATCCATTCAGATGGGGGTACATCTTCATCATTCGTAGTTCTGTGAATCCCTAACTATCAGATCTTTCATTACACTCTTCTGCCGCTTGTACAGCAAGCCCCCTCTGGGCTTAGAGATCTTGTATGGGCATGTGCCTGCATCACAGCGACTTAAGTGGAAGTTAACACATCTGCCAGTCACCTGCAACGATGTGACTGAGCCAGCTGCTAATCCTCAGAATTAGAGCAGGATGTATTTACTGAGCATATCCTGGTCTTATTCGTGTTAGAGTTGTACAGGTATAAGCCTGGTCCACCACAAACAGTTGTTGTGGTATGTTAATACTGAATAGAGTAGAAGTCATTGTTTATTCATAATGCTGGTGTTCCAGACTCTTGGGGATTTAAAGGGATGGTTTAAATGAAAGGAAACAAAAACTTTATTCACGACAAAAGTATTTTGTGCTGTGGGAGTTGCCTGAAAGTTTGGAACCTGTTTGGAAAGTGTGGACTTTGTTTATAACAACATAACTTTGAGTGTGGTGTTAGCGCATTGAACTCCTATTAATTTGAGAACCAGTTAAGGGGAGGCTATGGCAATATTCGCTGCGTATGTGCAGGCTTTTCTTAGTTGGCTATTTGCAGATATTGCAGACATAGCATAATTGTATTGATTCAGAGTTAGCTATTGCCTGACCTGAGAAGCTGCCCAAACCATTGTGAGAGCTTAGGAAGAACTTCAGGTTGTTATTTCTTCTGCCTCCAGTCTCCTATGCTTATTTTATTCTTCCCAGCCTCACCTCAGTTCATCACCCTGCACTGTATTTGTATGTTATCACCATGACATTGGATCTCCCTGGTGAAATGAGTGGCAGGCAAGATTTAGTTAAGAGTAGATCTGCTGGTGCAGGGGTTGAAAGTTTCCAGAGTGAGCTGTCATGATATGACTTCATAGATCAACTGATCTCTGATATCTTTCCTCTTCCATGCTCTTGAAAGCTAGCAAAATGTATAATACAGTGCTATCCATTTCCTTGATTGAAAACAGGAATCTTAATGAGGTCAGCTTCATGAGCACAACTGGGAGAGCTTTTTTAGTGTTTCTTTGAAGCAGATGTCCAGTGTTGTGGAAGATAAATCGAGTTTATGCTGAACTGGTTTATGCTGAACTGTGTACTAGCACTTGCTCAACTACAGAGCCTTGTCCCCATAGCTGTGCCATGGAACAACAGTCTCTTCTCTGCCCTGCCTCACTTGTTAGTAGCAAGCAGGTGGTCCAAACTATAGCAAAGCTATGAGGCTTTGCTGTCCCCGTTGAAAGTTCACAGTTGAGAAAGCCACAGCTTCTATTTGTAATAGATATTTCATGCTGCACAGTTGTCACAAGCATGGAGAAAAAAGTAGAGTAGTTGTGTCTTTGAGAGCAAAGTGTCACATTATGTTAGCAGCATGCCTAATGGCATTGATACTTGTATTTATAGCAGGAGCTTTTTGTTCCAGAGGAAGACTGTGCTTCCCTCTTGCATTCTCAGTGAAAGCCTCACTAGCAAAAACATAAGAAAACTGTGCTGCTGCTACTAGTTGCCCCAGATTTTTGCAGTCCAAATCTCCCATCAAATGTTAATCATTTGAAGGGAGGACCATGGTACGTACTAGCAATGCAACATCATGGTACTTGCCCCACTCCAATGGCTTGTGGGTAGCCTACCCATGAGAGCTGTGTGTGGACATCTGCAAGAGGGAGCCTATGTACGTTGGCTTCTATGTGATCATGCATGGCTCCTGATTTTTGGAAGTCTATTCATATAGTCTTCTCATTTTTGTAGATGTCCATATTCAGCATGTGGGCATTGGAGGTGGGGCAGGGGCAGCAGTGCAGCCCTACCACTCATATTTGTAAAGCCCCCATCACATGAGTGATGTGTGAATGGGTCTTCACTTGATTCTGTATCCAGGTGGGCAAGCAAAACCACTCAAGCCAAGCTAGCGACATGTTGTTAGATTTCATCCACTGCCCTTCTGAAAGAGAGCAGAGGCCAGTTGATGAAAGGTTTTCAAACACCATTGCACACTTTCATCCCTCCGACAAAGTCCCCTAAGGAACTTGGTGTATGAAGTTAACCCCCCTCCCCCCACACAATAACTATGTGCTGGAGGTTATGCCAAGAGATAATGACTTAACCAAAGCCACTTAATCCTTCAAGGATCTGCATATTCTATGTATCATTGCCATTTTCTTGTTAGCATTGGCAAATGTGGAGGGAAAACATGACCATCCCTTCCATGGAATAGTGTTATGATCAAAGACAATAACAATTCTGCTCATGGAAATGATTTACGCTAAATCAGGCCGAAAGAGAATAGCTGGGACGAAAAGAGCAAATTACTGGGAAATTTCATTTGCTTTTCATTCTCTCCATTCAAGGGGGAGTATCCAGCAGCGACAACAAGCAAGGCTTCTGTCTTATTTTTTATTTATTTTTAATTACTAGAGAAGCTTAGTAATGCTGCTTATCTGCCAAGTTAAACAAGGTTTCAGCCTGAGACATTTGTTTGTTGTGTAATGATTTGTACAGGAAAGACACATAGATACTTCTGGACTGGGTATGGCACCCCCTTCCAGCTATACCTCCTACAACTAGGACAGCCCCCATTCTGGCATCCAGGGAATCAGTCATCTTAGTGGCTGCCCTTGTTTGGGAAGTGGGTCTGAAGTCTTTGACTTTTCCAGAGTGCCGTGCATGCTAACAAAGTTCATAAAAATGCGCCCCCTGGGATGCAGGATAAGTGTTCCATTGCGGAAGAGAATGTGGGGGACTTTCTGGGATTGGCAGTTTGCTTGTCTCATTATGTGGCTACCCAAGTAAAGAGCTGCGACCAGAACTGTGGCTCCTGTCCAGCAGCTGGAGTCCTGAAAGCTGTGAACTGGAGAGTTGGGAAATGCTGATGAGCCTAAACTGGAACGGAACCTAAGTTGTAGCTCCGCTTCCTGAGCAAGGATATCCCACTTACAGAGAAAACAAATGGGTCCATTCAGAAATTGCCAGCCCTGCACTAATGGCTACAATTTGTATGCAAATCAATCCATGTTTTTGAGTCATAGTTTTCTATTACTTTGCATAATGCAAGACTGATTTCGCACCCTGAGAGAAGAGAGGTGGGTACCAAGGTGAATAAAGACCCGAACTTTGTTAATGTTTGCCCTTTGAAGATTTATTAAATCATTTACTTGAAAACTTTTAATTGCAAACAGAAGCCTGTCCTGGAATACCTGGCAACTTGTCTTGTGTCTTGACAGATAACATTAGAAAAATATTGTGATTTCTTTGTTTAGTGAATCCAGTATAAACTAATGGTACCCCTATTTTATTAAGTACTGAAAACCTATCCATCTCCTAAGTTGTTTCCGTCTCTGGCATTTCCATTGTTATACACACACCCCACACAATTTCTTTTATTTAATGAACCTCTGGCAAGTCATGCTCTTTATGCTTTACCCTCTTCCCATTCCTGCCTAATTTCTTTCTAGAGGAACATATTCTAGCATTGTGACTTTGTACTGTGGATATAACCACATTTATCTTTTTTCTTTATTAAGATGTATTACACACACATTTATTTATCCGATTTATATCATGCCCTTCCTCTCAGAGGATCCTAGTATGGCAAACACATCAATGAAAAAACATTTTTTATTAAAAAAAAAACCAGTTTAAAACATTCTCTGAACCACTGATCTCAGAGGTGCCAGCAACTGCATTGTTCAGCCATCAGGTGTGCTCTGGTGACTCACCTAGACTGGTAAAGAAAGCATTATTTACAATGGTACCTCAGTTTTCGAACGTCCCCATTGACGAGCATTTCGGAACTCGAACGCCGTAAACCCAGAAGTAAATGCTTCTATTTTCACACATGCCTCAGAAGTCAAATGGCTTCCGCTAAGTTTTTCCTCAATTTTCTCTATTAAATTTGCACCTCGATTTTCGAACGTTTCAGAACTCAAACGGTCTTCCGGAACGGATTACATTCAAAAATTGAGATACCACTGTATATGCATTGGATGTGTGGTATGACATTGCGCCCCACCAGATGGTGATGTGGAGTCCTGTTTTTCTCTTACCTGTTTTCCCTGTTTAGATTTACGTTTTAAACTGAAATGCTTCTTTGATGTGTCTAGATTCAGCCTCAGTGTATACACACAAAGAGTGAACTTGGACTGCATACAGGGCATGCTTTGAAATAAACTGGTTAGGGAGAGAACACCTTCTCTGGAGATTTTAGAAGGACCCCTGTACCTCCTGAGGTGATGTGTAGCATCCTGCCAAGTAACAAGTGGAGCATAGCTTGAGGCCCTTAACTCATCATGTGCTCTGATGCAATCCTCATCTTCAGAGCAGGAGCCTGAGTGGTGAATTCTGCTTCACAAGGCTTCTTGTGTGTGCTATTTATTTATCACCAGAAGGAGGAGCACTCGACTCTTGCTGATGGGAAAAATCCAATTGCTAGCATGCAAGGGACCAAAAGGAAACTAACCTATTCTGCTCATCATTGGCAGTAGTTCGGAGAAATGAGGAGACAGACGGCGAAAGAGAGTTTCCATTGAAACAGAACAGGGCAAAGAAATCTTTGCAGCAAATCGAGCTAGTTTTCGATGAGGAAGCACCTTGGATCTCTTAATTCCTCACTTGTAGTGCGGAGCCAAAAACACCCGGCCTACTTATGTAGCCTCATCCACAGGCTGCAAACATGGAGAATTATTTGGGCGATTGGGTGGGAGGAGGAAAATCAGAATTCTGTGGACTGGGGCATCCTCAAATAAGGTGGCAGCTTTTCCCGCCTTGGTCTCTGCGCTTTCTTCCTCCAATCCCTGGTTGCATTCATCGTGGCACACACAAACACTGCAAAACAATCAAGGTGATCAATAACACATGGTGGCATACCGAGAGGCAAAAGCAGGCCCTGTTCACCCAGAAGTTGAAAACTAAAACAGACCATGGGCAAGAGCAAGATAGGGAAGGAAGAGGCTGGGGAGGAACAAACATAGACCAGTGCATTTATAAACATTTATAATCTGGTTAATCAAAATATGGAAGATTGTAAATATGATTAAATTTCTAAATTTGATGAGAGCTACAGAAGGAAGACAACAACCACATAATTGTTTTGTGTGTTTTTTAAGATTTTCTTGTTTTACAGAAGTAAGTGTAATGTCTCTCGTATATTGTAGAAAAATTGAGTTGTTTGTAATGTATTGGGACAACAAAGTAAACCCGCATACATTATTATGCATCATGTAATTTGACTCTCAAATACTTTTTTCTTTCTTCCTGAGTGCATGAGAAATTATTAATTACTATTGCCAATGGGAAATCCTATGTTTCTAATATTTAATATTATTGATATGGTGTTTTGAAATATTGTTTCTTGCTTAAATAAAACTTTTTAAAATGTGTATATTAAGTGAAAGTGTGTGTTAGTGAAAGTAATGTACAGAAATGTATTATATTTGAGGAAATTGCTTGCAAAAACCTATGGCAGAAATTGCATACAAAAACTTGTCTATCAGCAGAGATTGACACTAAAACGTGCTCATACACACGCATGCATGCACCTGGGAGAGTTAAGTAAATAAGCCAAAAGAAATGAGATTTAGAAATAAGATACGCTTGCAGAATGTTTTAATGCAACATTAATACTCAGAAATACTTATTACAGTTTTGTTTTTTAACTATCAGGATCTGAAGCAAGTTTTATGTTGAAAGTCCAGCCACTGGAAAAGTACCCGGTCGACCTTTATTATTTGGTTGATGTTTCTGCATCTATGCACAAAAATATAGAAAAATTAAACTCTGTTGGATCTGATTTATCTCAAAAGATGGAAAATATTTCCCTTGATTTGCGACTTGGATATGGATCTTACGTAGATAAGACGGTGTCGCCTTATATTAGCATTCACCCAGGAAGAATTCATAATCAATGCAGGTAAGTAATTTGTAAATCTAACTAGAAGCTCACATGTGTCCTAAACTAAACCACCCTACAGTGTAACCCTAACCATGTTTACTCAGAAGTAAGTCCTCCTGAATTCAATGGGACTTTCTCCCAGGTAAGTAGAATTAGGATTGCATCCTGAATTTAAATCTTTGAGAAGGGCAAGGTGTGAAACAAATGATCGAATATTTCTATTTCATTTTGGTTTATCTGCTGTAAATTGCTACAGTGCCTGCATAATATTTTGTTACATAACTGTATTGATGTAACTGGTGTGTTGCTTCCTAATGCTTATTAGGGAAGGCTTATAGGGCAAGGGCACAAGGGCCTTTAGGAAAAGGTGGGGAAATGCTATCTGTTTTTAATAAAGTTGCTCTGTGAACACTGACCCATGAGTCACATTAAGTTTTCTAGAATAAATAATATGCACTAAACAATCAAGATTCTACAAGCACATCTTGTGTACGTGACGTGAGTTTGCTTTCCAGTGTTGTTATAACTGGGAGCAGAGGGCACAGGAGCTTAATTTGTGTCATTTTCTATAACTTATCCTAAAATGTATTGAAACTTTTTGTTGCTGATGACTTGACTGGGGTTTGCTTGTGGGGCAGGGAAAAAGGAGATGAAGCAAGTTGCACCTGCTGGGGGAGGTTGCAGATGTTTTCCCTCTTCCCTGCTTCTCATGGCGTTCTTCACATTTGGCACACTTCCCTATGGGCTGGATCCAATGTTAGCCATCCTTGGAGAAAACTCATTGAAATTAATGGACTATTAATGACTATCTTAAGCTCCTTTAATTTAAGTGGATCTGTTCTGGGTTTAACTGAGTTGGAAATAACCAGACAGAGAGCCTTCTTGGTGGTAGTACCCTCCCTGTAGAACACCCTCCCATCAGATGTCAAGGAAATAAAGAACTACACAACTTTTAGATGACATCTGAAGGCAGCCCTGTATCTGGAAGTTTTTAATGTTTGACACGGACTCTCTCTCTGTCTATATATATACACACACACACACACACACACACACAAGCCACCCAGAGTGGCTGGGGAAACCCAGCAGGATGGGTGGGGAATAATAATAATAATAATGGCAAAGAGTTTTGGCAGATTAAGAAGGAAAAGATTCATGTTGGTTATTTCTCTGTCTTGTTTATTTTTCTTCGTGGTGGTGAAAGGGGAAAGGCTTTTTATTCTGGTCTTTCAACCTCCTCCCTTACTTTCCATACATTATATGGAATCATATAATGCCATACCACATAGCTTAAGGATGGTGAAACCTATGACCCTCCAGATATTGGGCTCAAGTCCCATCAGGTCTAGCCAGCATGGCCAGTGGTCAGGAATGGTGAGAACTGGAGACCCATAGCATCTGGAGGGCCACACATTGCCCACACCTGACATATTTCATCAGCACTTACTCCCTTTTTGTAATAACATGGATTTGTGTTTAGTGTGTCTATATTTATAGACAGCCAGAAATGATGTGCGAGCATTGTGTCGCTATAGCCAACTATTAACCTAGAACTAATTTCCAAGCAGAATTTTAATAGAATTTCACTTTTCATCTTTTTGCCAAACAGCGATTATGATCTCGATTGTATGCCTCCTCATGGCTATATCCATGTCTTATCGTTGACTGACAAAATAGCAGAATTCAGAAGTGCAATTAGCAAGCAGAAAATCTCTGGGAATATTGACACACCTGAAGGAGGCTTTGATGCTATGCTTCAAGCAGCTGTGTGCCAGGTAAGAGGCAGCCAATAAACCAGCAAAGGATCTGCCTTTTATCCTAGTGTTTGATAGTTAATCTACTCCCATAGTTTTCCAGTGCTGTCTGCATATTGTAGCTTTTCACAGAACCAAAGGCAGTTGTGGAGACCTTCCATTGCTTGTGGTGCTCACGTTGACCTTTTCTCTACATGTGCATCATCGTCCCTGCTCAAAAGTGCTTTTTCAGATACTTTTAGGGCTTCAAGCTGTGGTTTGAAAAAGCCAGGCCAGTTCCCAGCAGGTACCATATATGTGTGTTGATATGAGAGTCTTGGGTAGTTATTGCTGTTCTTGAAGAGTCACAGCCAAATCTAGAACAGTTGGGCAGCTATGCTTCCATTTGCTTAAAAACTACAAATGCTTTATTTCATTTTCAGTATTAAAGCAATTGTTAAAATAATGAACCGGGGGTAGCCAAAGTGGTGCCCTCCAGATGTGGTCCGGAACTGCAGTTCCCATCAGCTGCAGCCAGCACGGCCATGGCAAGGCATGCTGGGAGTTGTAGTGCTATAACATCTTAAGGGCACAACATTGGCCACCCCTGCAGTAGATTAAAAAGTGGACCTTTGGATACCTGTTGTGTCTCAGGCACTTCAAATCAAATAGAGCCTACAAACCAGTACAGTACCTTTTAACTAATGCTTCTGTCTTCTTCGTTTGCTTTCACCCCGTTAGCTTGGTTATTTTTTCCCCTTCCTTCCCTTAGAGCCATATTGGTTGGCGCAAAGAAGCCAAGCGCCTGCTTCTCATGATGACGGATCAGACCTCTCACCTGGCGCTTGACAGTAAATTAGCGGGGATAGTAATCCCTAATGATGGAAACTGCCATTTGAAAGATAATGTGTACGTCAAAGCGACCAGTATGGTAAGGTATATGTCGTATACAGCATTGGCTTTGAACAGGGGTTTCCCCAAGCGTTAGAAGGGTCTCTGTAATGAGATGCTCCTGCTGGAGAGGCATGAACTTCAGCTAGAACCAGCTCACTCAAATGGTTTCAGCCTCCCAGTCAGTACAGTGTGAGTAGCGTTTTTTTCTTCATCATCCCACCTCTGATTGAGGTCTTTTCTTCTCTGCTTACGTTATATGCTGTTCCAGATGGTCAGGAGTGGTAGAGGATGTCTCTTGCTCAAGGTATGCTGACACGTTTTGTCGCAAGAATTAAACACTATGTTCATTGTGAAGGCCTGGAATCACTTGGGGAAGATTGGAGTAAGCTAGGTATTTTACACTGTAAACCAAGTCTAGAGAAAGTGGCCAGTTTATGCTAGGGATGAGCGACCTGAGCAACACAAACTAAAGGGTGCAGCTTCTTTTCTTCTGCATGCTGAAAGCTCCCATCTATTATAGCATCTGATCAGCCTGTGAGCAGAGTTGAATTTTGGTTAATCTTCATGGATGCCCAATAAGTGGTGTGAGATACGAACCCGTACTGAGACCAGGCTCACATGCAGGATGAAGGAAAGAGAAGAGTTGTGAACAGCAAAGTGAAGGGAAGTGTATGTGTGTGTTTTTCCACTTAGCACACCTGCAAATGCACAGTGCTGTGCCTCAGCACAGAGAAGTGTAGCTCCTTTTGTTTGTTTGCCGCTCTGTACTTTTGAACCCAGTGCATTGGTGAAAAGGCGCTCACACGGCTACTGTCATGAGCTTCCCTTTTCTCTAAGGAAACACACTGCAAAGAGCAGAACCCTATTAACTGCCCTGAATTAGTTTTAATGAAAAGGTATGCCTGTTCTAGCAGTTCAAAAGGACATCAAAGTGCAAGTAGATAAATAGGTACCACTCCGGCGGGAAGGTAAATGGCATTTCCGTGCGCTGCTCTGGTTCGCCAGAAGCAGCTTAGTCATGCTGGCCACATGACCCGGAAACTGTCTGCGGACAAATGGCGGCTCCCTCGGCCAGTAAAGCGAGATGAGCGCCGCAACCCTAGAGCCGGCCACGACTGGACCTAATGGTCAGGGGTCCCTTATGCCTGTTCTATTAATAGCGGAATGTTGTCAAGTGCATGTATCACAGATATATACACTGCAGGGAGCTGATACTTGCCACTGATGCATTGCATGTGACTCGACCCTAAGTCCATTCATCCAGACTGTGCTTGACTCATTTACTTGGTCATCTTTCAGCTTCTTTCTCTTTCTTCTTTCCCCTTTTATTTGGAAGTGGGGTGGTTTGCTCTGCAGATATGCTAAGACGGGAAATCCCATGTGGTGTTTCAGTCACTCGTGTTCATATGATGAGTCATATGATGAGCAGTCACCACCTGACCTTAAGTGGGTTGCAGCAGCCCTGCTAGCACTATTTTTTGTTTAGGGTATTTTTTTTGGAAGAGTAGGAAACAGGGCAAGAATTAAAATGGATGCATAGTTTAAAAACACATTCAGGCTAAAGGTAGGTTCTGATAATCAAACGGCTGAAGGCTACTGACCTAGCTTGCATACATGCTGACAGTTTCATTTAGTTAAGAATATCAAGTAATAACTGCTGTTGCCATTTGATGAATGTAATATATATACTTGTCATACGGCTTGTTTCACTACAAGCATTCAGGGATTTATGGTAAAAGAGCAATCATGTATGTAAGGTTTCTTACTAATTTCACACTCATAGCATTCCTTTAGATCATATTAAACTACAAATGCCACACTATGTATCTCCTTTTTTTGTTTTCAGGAGCATCCATCACTTGGCCAGCTTTCTGAAAAACTCATAGACAACAACATTAATGTAATTTTTGCAGTCCAAGGGAGCCAATTTCACTGGTATAAGGTATTTTTAAACATCAGAATTTCACAAGTTTTAAGATAATAATCACAGATGCCTTTTAACTGTAACACTGTTTTTTCTGTAGGACCTTTTGCCTCTTCTGCCAGGAACTACTGCAAGACAGATAGAATCTCAAGCAGTGAATCTCAGTGACCTGGTGGTAGAAGCCTACAAGGTATATGCTTTGTGATGAATGCATTTTTCATTGATGTTGGTTTGGGGGAAGCAGCTGTTAAAATAAATATTCTGTGAGCTCCAGGTACAGGTGTAATATAGCAAGATAGTCAAGGAGTTCCTGCATACCTATAAATATATATAACACTGTTCTCATATAATATTACATAGAAAAGTAAAATATTATGGAGAAAACTATGAGATCTGTTAAAACCAATACCACAGTGTAAAATAATTATGGCCCAAGGTTAAACTTTTCTAGGATAAACACTCTCCTAATCTTCAGAGATCATATTATAATCTTTATTATAATTATAATCTTTGAGGAATAAGAAGGAATACATTGCTGGGAAATATTGATGATTATAATAATAATACAGAGATGCAAAGAACAAGCAGTCCATAAGAACACTGGAGGTCAATAGCAAAGCAGCCAATCACCAGAATTCAAAGCTAAAGGCCCGTAGGGAAGGGCCGTAGCTTGGTGGTGGAACATCTGCTTTGCATGCAGAAGGTTCTGGGTTCAGTACCTGGCATCCTCAGGTAGGGTCTTCTGCCTGTAGCCCAGGAGAGCTGCTGCTTAGGCAGTACTGAGCTGGATAGCCCAGTGGTTTGAGGCAGCTTCCTGTGTTCTAAACTCCCCTTCCCTCCTTCCTTTAGGTTAATAATAACTATCTAATCTATAAAATGTCGCAAAGTCCCATTCTACCAAATTTGCTGTGATGAGGTCTGTGGTTGGTTCCAGGAGGATTCCTAAACAAAAACAACTGTCCACAGAGAGTAGAATGAAGCAAAAAGAAAAGAAACCAGAAAAAAGCGAGCCTCTGTCAAGCTTGGGTCTGAAGGAAATAAAAATCTTCCTTTACTAGCAGCACATAGCTTTACCCAAGAAAATCACTTAAGAGTGGAAACTAAAGGCAAACTGCCAAAAAAAGCCCATATGCCTTCTCTTTACTTCTGAGGAAAATCAAGCTAGTGTACAGTTATCAAGAAAATATGCCACTAGGACAGGTTGAGAAAGATTGGGGGCGGGGAATAGCCAGTGTGGTGCCTTTAATATGTTGTTGGACTACAGCTTCCTTCAATTCCAGCCAGTATAGCTAATGGTCAGGGTAGATGGGAGATGTAGTCCAATGACATCTGGGGGTACCATGTTTATGACCTTCTGTACTAGAAATGTTCCCATGCACCAATTGGATATACAATATATCTTCACTGTTTCTCACTGAAATTAATTGTAGCAATCAAATTGATTTATATCTGCTTCGTAACTAACCTTGCTTTGATGTTCCATTTTTAATTGGGGCAAATGGCAAGGAGATGCATTCTTGGAAGGAGATGTCATCTCTCCAAAGCCATAATTTACAAATAGATAATGAGAAGACCCAGCAAAAATGACACCAATTAGAGCTGCGTCTAAACATCCCAAATTAAAAATCTGCTTAAGGTCTCAGCATTTAAAATTCTACATCCCTACTTAAAAATAGGCAAATGGTATATAAAAGAGAGAGTGATGAACTAAAAAGAGAAACTTTATGTTGTGTGTGTGAAATTTCTTCCATGCAGTTCACCTGAACTGAACTATTGTAATTAAAAAATATCAGCTGCCTATATTTGATTGATGATGTGTCCAAGATACCTCTGAATTTCTCTGTAGTTTCAATTTTTAATTGGGAGTTTACCAAACAGGTGTCATAAAAAAGTTATGAGCTCGTGGCATTTCTACAGATTTTTTTTTTTGGGGGGGGGTAACACTTATCAGTTTAATTGGTCTTGCTCTGCTAAGGACACAATCAACAGAAATCCAGGCAACCTTGTATCTATGCCAAAATATGAGAACAGCTTCTTTTGCTCTCAGTTTCAAAACAGAAAACAGTTAATGGCTTCATCACAATTCAAAGTTCCAACATTTTAGCTTAAAGAAACCCATATCTCACCTTTTCCCCAGTACATCTTTGGTTCCAACATCAGGATGGAACTTACATGATGCACATTTGCTTGTGATAAGATGGCACTGTGAGCTTGCCCAGAAAGGAATCTCATTTTCATTAAATCTGATGGGTTTTTATCTGTATTCTAATTTTTCATAGAATTGTAGAGTTGAAAGGGACTGTGAGGGTCATCTAGTCCAACCCCCTGCAATGCAGGAATCTTTTGCCCAACGTGGGGCTCGAACCCACAACCCCGAGATTAAGAGTCCCATGCTCTACCAACTGAGCTATTAACATCCTTAGTGTTCTGAGAGGCAGTGAGCACATTCAGAATATTCATTTGGTGCAGCCCTGTACCAATTAAGATTGCGTGGAGGGATTGCTTATTTGATTTTGTGTGTGTGTGCATGAATAGATACTCTGTAAGCTTAGAAGATAATCCCTGAATTTAGAAAAGTATCACATCATGCAGGGAGAGAGGCTTCAAACATTGTCTTTAAACCAAACCACTCCATGCCCCCAGCAAGTGTAGAGATGCTAGCAGCTTCACACTGCCATGGCAGCCTTCTTGCCACAGCAAACAAGGGATTTGCTTGTCTCTTTCTCGTTTTGCTCTGTGATTAGCATTGCCAACAAAGAAAACAGCTTGCACAGAGTCTCGTGCTCAATCTAGCAAGGATAAGAAAGGTCGGTGCCACAAAAGCAAGGGGCATCATTCTCCATGATGGATGGATGGGGAGAGGGACATCTGGAAGTAGGTATTCCAGGTGCTAACAGCAGCAGTATTTTGAAAACCAGTGTCCACTCAGGAGACATAGAACGGAATAAAGATGTTATTGTGTGAACTTGCCCTATTGCGGTGGAACGGAATGCTGGATTTGTCACTGACATTGTAAGATTAGCTGGAAACCCCAACATTGCTGTCCTCCTCCTCCTCCTCTTCAGGATTACAAGTTCGCCTGGCATGACTGTGTGATATATATAAATGGAGTCTTTATGCAGAAAACAATTTATTCCTTTATCCAGAGACAGACAGGCTCTTTTGTTCTAGTTAAATCCACTGGGTCAGGCATGCTGCCACTGTAGCATATATTGCCATGCAATGTGATGGAGCTCTCTTGTTTTTTTGGTTCCCCCACCCCCATCCCTGCAGAAGCTGCTCTCTGAAGTGAAAATTCAGGTGGAAAACCCCATCCAAGATATAAATGTCAAGGTCACTGCAATATGCCCTGATGGAAGTAGAAAAACCGGCGCGGAGGGATGCAAAAACGTGAAATCCACAGCTGAAGTACGAGCATTCCTTTATTCACAAAGGAGGCAAAATATTTCATCAGTGTTTTTATAATAGCTTTTTCAGTGGAAGAAAGATTTGGGATGGGTTTTAAAGTAAATATCTGTGGGTCGTAGTCTTAGGCCCTCCAGATTGTTTATGGAGTTTATTTCTTCGGAGCTTTGTTTTCCAGTTAAATCCATGGATAAACATTTCTGCTCCATGGTTAGCAGTAAGCAGCTGCTTTTTCAAATTTCCCCAGGCTTCCAGGAATGAGACATTGTGCCTGCTTGAAAGTTTTGATCCTAGAGCTAATCAATTAAAGTACCTTTTAAATAACTGGTGTGAAGGCATGCAGTTATTTTAAAGATGTGCCCTGAGGTTTTTGCTTCATTTCCTAAACCATTCAGAGTTCCTGATGGATGGTCATCAGAGTCATCTTTATTATTCCAGCACACATCTTTGTCCATGGCTAATGTTCTAGGGGTGCTGTGAGTTGTACCCCTAGCTTCTTCATTTATACACTCCTCTGTGTATGTGAGGCTCTTCGGGTAAAACAGATAAGCATTTTCAGATTGTGAAGCTGACGTGTAAGCCACATTTCACATTTGCAGTGGATGAGTAGACTGGGGCATTAAAAGCATCACCAAAAGCAGTAGCTTGCCCACAGTTAAGGAGACCAACTGTGCAGTGTGTTTTTTTCCTTTAGCCCTTGCAGCTTCCATTCTCACAGAGGCAAGCCGCTTTTTCAGCTGAGTACAGTGGTACCTTGGGTTAAGAACTTAATTCGTTCCGGAGGTCCATTCTTAATCTGAAACAGTTCTTAACCTGAGGTACCACTTTAGCTAATGGGGCCTCTCGCTGCCACTGCACCGCTGGCGCATGATTTCTGTTCTCATCCTGAGGTAAAGTTCTTAACCCGAGGTACTATTTCTGGGTTAGCAGAGTCTGTAACCTGAAGCGTTTGTAACCCAAGGTACCACTGTAGTAGTTTGTGGCAGCTGCTACAGAGAGAAACATTAAAAAAAAAAAAAACCACTGTACTAATGGCCCGTAAAGTTCTGCTTGCATGTAAATTACTTTTTGTTGGTGGCCTCAGAATGCAGCATGCTAATTCAGGGAACACCAATGCAAGAAGATCACATATAAGTGCTTGAGTGATTAAGCTTTTTCATTGCTGTGCTTGTTGCTATTAATGACGATCATTTATATGGGACCATCTATGACAGCATACACATTGCGTCCAAAGCTTTTGGGCAAATATCACATTGAAGGTGGTCCTAAGAGAGGAAAGAGATCCAGCTGGTGCTTGTTGGTTTTAAATTATGGTTAATTCTAATAGGCCACCCTGTCTCATTCAGGATGATATCCGAAAACAATTCAGAGAGAGGGAGGGAGAGAATGGTGAGAGGTATTCTCTCCCCCACCCCACTAAGAAGTCAATGCTTTAAAAAGAATATATGCTTATAAATAACTTGCATTTTTCAACAGCTTCTATAAAGCCCCAGTACAATTGTAGGGCTGCTTTTCGACAATACAGTAAAAGAGTGCTTCTCATTTTTTTATATTGCAGGTGCTCTTCAATATTTCGATTGCCATGAAAGGATGTGGTACAACTGAAGGAAGAAAATACATGACTCTCAAACCGCTTGGTTTCAATGAATCAACCAGAGTTAATATACACAAAATATGTGCTTGTCAGTGTGAGGGCAGCATAAAGCACAAAAGGATATGTGTCGATGAAACATCTCAGGATACAGAGACTTCAAGCTCCAGCGATAAATTCTCTTCTGAGCAGTGCAAGATGCCCAAGGGCCAACTAGTCTGCAGTGGTCAAGGAGACTGTGTAGATGGGAAATGCATTTGCCACAAAACCAAACTTGGCACAATATATGGTAAATACTGTGAAAAAGATGACTTTTCTTGCCCTCATCACTTGGGAAACTTATGTGCTGGTAAGCTCCAGAATTTCGCTATATTTTACCAATTCAGCTTTTATTCTTTTTCAGCTAAACCCATTTTCCAGAGAGCAAGCTCCATCAAACCTAGCAGGGCCTCTAAGTAAACATGCACAGGATTTTTCTGTTAACTAGATTTGCAGCTTGCTTTAAGCCTAAGCCCAAACTAAGTCACACTATTGCTAGGTAACACCATGTACCTACGGCAGCATCAATAGTTCCTCACAAAGCTACATCTGCAGAAATAGACAAATGTATGGCCTCAAGAAGCTTACAATATAAAATACACAGGGCGTGATGTGAGGGGAGGGGGAACCAGCAAGGAAAGGGAAAGAAGAGGTGGCAGAAGAGCAGCTGTGGGCAAGTTCAGATATACGTACTTAAAACTTTGTTGCTGGTGAGATTGAAGCAGATAAGTAAAAAACCACACCCGAAGAAGGAGAGATTTAAAGGAAAGGGTATTTGTTCATCCAGTCTGGAGAGAGCTCCACACATCAGGGACAGCAACAGAGAATGGATGGATTCATTTTAAGAATCCAGGAAAACTTTGGATTGGTTAAGGGTATGATGAGTCTGGGATGAGCTGGCTAACTTTCTCCTCTGACATGATGCCAAATAGTCTTATGCTGCATAGTGCTTTCTCTTTCTGCTGGGGAATCCCCCCAAAAAGAGCATGCACACCAGATTTATATATTTATTTATTTACATACATTTGATGCAAATTACTGACACTAAGGCAACTCAGCTTCTTTTTGCTTCCATTTTCAGGAGAGCTTGCTAGACGCCAAAATATTTAGCAGTGTGCAGCACCACTCAGAAAACAAGGTTGCTCACCAGTAGCTATTGTTCTTTGGCAAATTATCCACATGCAGTCCCATCCTTTGGGAATCCACTCCCAGGTTAAAATCTGGCAGTGGGGATCTTAAGGAGGGAAATAATGTCGCCTCGGGTGTGCCCAAAACAACCAAGTGTTAGGAAAGTTCCCTCCAGCTTGAAGATAGGCCTTTTGATGACTTTCCTGCCATGCGAACTCCTATTTGCATATGGATTCCTTCCCAAGTGCTATAGTTTCAAGTAAGCAACCCCATTAATTTCCCCAACAGCTTGTGAAGTAGGTTAGTAAGTGAAGCTGGGAGTTGATAACTTGCCCCGGGCCACCTAGGGAAACTTCATGGCTAAGTTTTTCTTCAGTTCTAGTCTACTGTCAGGTGTTCTTTGCATCAGCTATGTCCATCACATGAAGAGCGGCCATACTTGCTGGCCCAACCATTGTGTCCTTGCTACACCACACACACACACACACACACACACACACACATGCATTGTCCATGCATTGTGCAGAAGTGTGGTGATCCTTCTCTACATGGTTGGTTCCCCTTGTGGTGTAGAACCCCACACAAATGTTAACCGCAATACCTAAGAAATAGTTGGTTTTGTACTGCATACTTCAGGGGTGGAGAACCAGATGTTGCTGGATTACAGCTCCTCTTATCCATGACCACGAGTCATGTTGGTTGAGAAAGGTGAGAGCATCTAATGATATCTGCTGGCATATGTAGCTTGTGGTTTAACAACTATCACTTCTTCACAGTTTCGGTGTATTTATGGCATCAAAACTCTACTGAAAAACAACCAATTTTTTTTAAAGAGCTCTCAATTTTAACCCGCATACCTTTCTTAAGTAATTTTTTTTAAAGTGGAACACATTAATTGTACACCTCATCTTCCCACCCTGATATTCTCAGGCAGATCAATTATCTCTTTTCCATCTCTTAAGCCTCTTGAGTAACGCTTAACCACAGTTTCACTAAGAAGCAAAATATGTTGCCATCTTCTTTAAACCAATAATCACTTAAAGGTATAATAAATTTTCAGAAGCTGTGATCAATAAGGCTCAGCGGAGGAAACTTTGAAGCCCCTCTCTAGTGAGTCATGTACCCAGGGCCTCACCCATTCCTTCTCTGCCCTTGTAGGCAACGGTGAATGCGAAGCAGGCAAATGCAAATGCTCTAGTGGCTGGGAGGGCGATCGTTGCCAGTGCTCATCATCCTTACGAAAGCACTGCATGAATTCAAATGGCCAGGTCTGCAGTGGAAGAGGAACTTGCGTGTGTGGAAGATGCAAATGCACCGATCCCAGCAGTTTGGGCCATTTGTGTGAATTCTGCCCTACTTGTAGAATAACTTGCAGTGACAAACGGTATGTTTCCTCAGATCAAATTATTACTTGTCTTTTTTTTTTTAATTACAGTCTCCTAAAGCAGGTACGGGCAATATATACTATACATTCCTACTGGCACTTCTTTTACTGCTGCCTTGTGGCGTCTTACCAATGGACTGGTGATTCCAAGGAATAAAAGCCACAGCATTGATCCATCTTCTACAATGACCACTCCCTGCTTAAAACGGGGGGCGCCCTTTGCGTGGACGCGCGCAGCCCCTAGATCTGGAGCGGCCCCAACAGCATAGGCTTGGCTTTGCCTTCCCCCAGGTGGGATACCTGGAGGTCTCCGCCTACCTCAGTCAGTTGTCCAATCCCACCTGGGGGAAGTGTTGCCAAGGAGACCAGGCCAGGTAGGGGAGGGATTACCTGCCCACACAATAGAGGGAGGATCTTACCTGGGAATCCTCACTTGGCTCCAGAGCTTCTCCCGCCCTACCCACCCTCAGTTAATGTCTTATTTTGCAGGTTAATTTTTCTTCACAGGTTTTGCAGGTTAGCTTTTCTTCACAGGTATGCGGGCGCTGCTACGTTAAGGTCGCTGTTAAAGGGCCGGAAAGGAATTTCCCTGCATTGGCAGGTTTCGCCTTTCCCGAGGATACTCGATAGGTTGATCACTTTGGGCTAACCCTCATGAGTTACTGACACACATTATGTCCCATACAAAAGCCCTTAATCGAGGCTTTTTAAGGGCTAAGGACTTCCCCTCTTGTTTGGCTTGCAATGGAAATTAAGGTTGCCCACACTTTTTACTAATCAGTGCCATCTTGTGGAAGCTGAGTACATTAATTGCTCTTCATCCTGCCCACCCCTCACATCCCAACCTTCCAGTGAGGGTTAAGTTAATGTCATGGCCCCTCACGGAGTGTGTTTTGTGCTTCTTTGTTATTGCCTGAGAATCCTGAACCCTCTTGCTTTGGGCCAGAAGGCTTTGTACAATGTGCTAGGCCGCAATCGCCGTGAAGTTGACAAGCTGACATCCCATTATGTGACTCCCTGTTGATTCAGGCTATTCATGACTAGAAAGCAACACTCGAATACTAGTGCTGACACAGGGAAGCGTGGCCTTTCTGTCTCTTCCTGCACCTCTCTTGGGCAACTGCAATTCTTCTTAAGCTGCAGATCCCAGAATTCCCCAGAGGCAAAGAATACGGTTGGAAAGGCAATTGTTGGGATACAAGTTGTTGTTGTTTCTCAGGGCAAAGTCTTGGTGGGCAGGATGTGGTCAATCAGCTTTAATTTACCAATCTCTGTCCTGCATTATCGGTCTGAGAAGTAGTGAAAGACTGGTTAAAATGGACCTTCTGGAACTTTTTCTCGTTCTGAAAAGCTCATTGCTAGCTGAGTTCCTAAGGATGCCAATAAGTATTATTTTAAATCCCAGTCATTCAACTACATGTACTGAAGGCTGGAATTTTATTATGTGGTTGAAATTCTGAGGTTTTCTTGTATCTGGTTTTTGTGTGTGCACAAATCTGTATTATTTTTGCTTTAATAATAACTGATTTTCAAGGTTGCTGTTTTTATTTGTTGTAAGCTGCTTTAGAAGGCTTTGCCCAGAACAGCAGCATGTAAGTCTTTTGAAAGAAAGACTAGTTAGATGGCAGCTTGTGTATCATTTTTGATACCTGGTCATCTTCTCTCTTAAGCAATCTTGAATGGGGGCATGCTGTACTGTCACTGTTGCTAGTAAAAACATGAAACAAAATGCTGAGTTTATTGATCCCTGGTTTTACTTCATAGTCATGGGTAATCCAGAGAGAAAGATAGATATTCAATTGCGTTTTGGTTTACAGGAATTGTGTGCCCTGTCGTCACTCCAACTCGTCTCAAATTGCGCTAGACCAGTGCAAAACCTCATGTGCTTACAGGTTGCATTATACTGAAAAATCTTCAGGTAAGTGAAAAACAAAATCATCAGTATCAGATTGCCTACAGTTGCCTTGGTGACATAGCGAAGAGACTGGCTTTTGTGGATTGTAGCTCAAAAGAACACTACTGATATGGGGGTTGTTGTTGTTTTTACAATAGAAGGCATTCCTTGTTCTAGGTAGTATTAATATTTTCACACAATAATTAAGGCAAATCTCTTTTCTCTTGAGAACGTAAAACCTAAATAACAGAAAATGTGGTTGGCTGGTCTTGGCTAAATGTCAAGGTTGGGCATTTCTAGGCCTTTGAGAAATTAATTCTGCTAATGACAAAACCAGACACAGTAATACAGGAAGGAATATTTCTATAAGCCTATTATTTCACACTCCGCTTCTCCATATACAGCTACTCTTATTCCACATTATGAGGCGCGAACAGTTGAAGTAAAATGTGCAGTTGAGTCTAAGGTTTTTAACGCATATCCCACCCCTCCTATTATCTTGGGAACTGTAGTTGACCCCTCACTGAGTTACAATACCCTGCACCTGTACAAACTTGTTTCCTGGATTCTTGCCGGGGGGGGGGGGGGCTAGGCTTGAAATATATGGCATATATGCAGCCTAGCTCTACAAACTTGAGAAACCCTCTCATTCCATATAAACTCCCCCAGAATTAAGATCATGTCCCTGATCTCTTAAAAGTACAGACACTACCAAAGGTGGGGCTCTGATCCCTAGAGAAACAGAGGCAGCTTGGTGGTGGCTCCATGTAGCAGTGCAGGCAGAGAAAACTGCACTGCATCCTCCAGCAAATTAACCAGGAGAGCTCTTTTAATCTGTCCAGAATTTCCTGACTCCCACTGGGGGGGAAGGACCTCTAGAACAGGGGTCAGCAAGGTTTACCTCGCCTGGGCTGGTACACTCTCGCGGAGATCACTCCATGGGCCAGATCGTGTCTGCACAGACGCAATTTCCGGCGACACAGAAGCAAGTCCGTGCTGCTCCAGTTTAGCACAGCACATGGGGACTCGCTGAGCAGGCAGCTCAGTTCGGAGGCGGTTCATGGGCCGTTTAAACAACCCCCGTGGGCCGCTTGTGACCCATGGATCGCAGGGTGCCGACCCCTGCTCTAGAACATGGGTAGGTAAACTAAGGCCCGTGGGCCGGATCAGAAGGCTCAATTGCCTACTGGATCCGGCCCGCGGATGGTCTGGGAATCACCGCGTGGATCGCCAGCGTGTGCGTTCTTTCCCTCTCACACTGTGGTGGTGGCGGCGGCACCTCCTCCCTCCCTCCTGGCTTTTCCCCGCCCTGCCTAGAGGAGGAAGGGGGCTGGGCTTTGTTGGTGCCAGCAGCAGCAGTGCTCGAGCAGCCGCCATTTTAAGAAGCCCCTCTCCGGAGCCCTTTTGTGCGCCACTCATCGTCCCTCCACTGCCACCGCCAGCCCCTGCTGCTCACAAGACACAGGTAAGCAGCCACTGGGGCTCGTGGTGCTCTTGCATCATTTTTTTCCCCCAAATATAGTCTGGCCGCCCACAAGGTCTGAGGGAAAGTGGACTGGCCCCATGCTGAAAAAGTTTGCTGACCCCGCTCTAGAACCTTTGAAGACCTGCTGTGACCAACTGACTACACATTTTGAAGATATAAACATTCAACTTCAGAGAGAGATAATGATGGTGGTTTTTAGTGGATGGTGGTTTTCAGCTGCATTTTACCTTCAGTTATTTGTGAACTGCTTGGGGAATAAAATCTAGATAAATAAATCATAACTTGATGCATTTTGCTAGCTGCAGCAATACTGTTATCAGTAGTGTAACTATAGATCTGCCTAACATGTACCGTATTTTTCGCCCTATAGGACGCACTTTTTCCCCTCCAAAAATGAAGGGGAAATGTGTGTGCATCTTATGGGGTGAATGCAGGCTTTCGCTGAAGCCTGGAGAGCGAGAGGCGTCGGTGCGCACCGACCCCTCTCGCTCTCCAGGCTTCAGGAAGCTAACCGCAAGCCTCGTGCGCCCGGCGGGAGGTCCCACCGGGCGCGCAAGGCTTGCGGGCGGCAGCCTGCAGCCAGAAGCACGGGATGCGCTGCAGAGCACGCCCCGTGCTTCGGGCAGATGTCCGCAAGCCTCGCGCGCCCAGCGGGAGGTCCCGCCGGGCGCACAAGATTTGCAGGCAGCAGCCTGTTCTGGGGGCTGGGGTCGAGGGAAGCTCGGGCTTCCCCCGCACCAGCCCCGCGCCTGGGGGGGAAATAATTTTTTTTTTATTTATTTCCCCCCCAAAAATCTAGGTGCGTCCTATGGGGTGGTGCATCCTATGGGGCGAAAAATACGGTACATTCCTTGTTTTGGATAATGCTTTTTAAGAACAGGGTGCCTTTTTGTATATATCAGAATAAATATGTCATTTATTATATTATTCAACAAAAGTACAATTATAAATTACTTTATCGTATTAGGGTTTGGCTTTTTCTTTTAGGTTTATTGCGTGGACCTTTTTGAGGGGACAGTGTGAATTTTACTACCTCTTCTTTTTGCAGAATGCACAGCCGATGATCCAAGCCACTTCAGAATCTTTTTCATAATTTTTATAGTTACATTTCTGATTGGGTTGCTTAACGTGCTTATAATCCGACAAATAATTCTTCAGTGGAGCAATAACAAAATTAAATCTTCATCTGATTATAGAATATCTGCAACTAAAAAGGTAACTGATGTCACTGATCCATAATGATTTTTTTAAAAAAAGGAATGCTAGTTGTGTGGGACTTTCTGACCATTTATATTCTCTTCTCCTTTAAGGATAAAATGTTCTTGCCCACTGTTTGTACAAAAACCGTAACCTACAGACGTGATAAGCCTGAAGAAATCAACATCAGCAAGTTACAAGTAAATGAAACTTTAAAATGTAATTCCTGAAGACAGGCTGCTTTCTTCAAAGCTTTGTTTTCTCAGTCAAGAAGTTTATTTGAAAGATACTTTGGGGGTTTGTGGTTTGAATACTGTAATGAGAAACTGACCTGAAAGCCTAGTTACACAACATGGCTAGATTTCAAACAGAGCTGCTCCATTTTGGAAAAAACAATGTGCATTAACTACTGATTAACACGATTAAACCAATTAAAGCACAGATAATTTGGATCGGAGCCAATTCAGTCCCATTTAGGATCAACAGGATCAAATTGGCTTAAATTTGACTGTTCTGGCATAAGCAGGCTTCTTACCTGTTCACAACACCACTCTGCCTTGTAGCACTTTAACATAACGTAACTTATTTAGTCTTTAGCATTGGCACGTAATGCTAATCCGAACTGGTGTTGCAAATGCACTGATCTCACTTTAGTTAAGAAAAGGTTTGGTCTGCATTTCCCAAACGATGTAAAGCAAAATGTAGCTGGCACAAATCAGTGACAGGTCAACCGTTGGCGCTTAACTCCTATTCTGAGCACTGGGGAGAAAGCAGATCAGAAAGGGGGAAAACGTGGGACAAAATACCCACAGAGAGAATTGCCTGCAAAACAAAACAGAAAAGATTGAAACAATTCCTTACCACCATCACTCTGGCCCCGATAAACGCAAGCCTTGATGTCCTACATTGCACTAATTTGGAGGAGAGAGGCTAGATAGGCTTGCATCCAGCCTACTAAAAAGCAAAAACACTAACAGAGCAATCGAATTCCCCTACCCAGTCATTGTGGATGGTACTTAGATGAGACGTAGATATTTCTCCAGCCTGACTTCACTGGCCTCCACCATCAGGAGAGAACTCCATCTTCACCAAGATAGCCCTACCAGCAAGAAGTACCCTAATGCACCTTCCGAAATGGTTGGTGGAAACTGCTGGTGGCAGTAGCCAGTGGAAACTCCCCAAACACAGGAGATGCTGGAGGATCTTGTGCTGACCCCTAACTGCTGCCATGTGATGGTCACATGCCCTCTTCTCTGCACCAGCCTGGAAGGTAGCACAGCCAACAAGTCTTTCCCGCTCCCACCTCTCCCTTCCGCCCTGGCTGGCACAAGTGACTCTTAAGGCTACCATCCTACAGCATGCTTTGCTTAAGGCTAGCCCTGTTTCTATCCGTGGGTCATAACCCCCATGCCAACATGGGCTCGAAATGCTGAGAGTCCTAGCGGGGGGCTGTGTTCCTTCTGGCATCTCAGTAAGGAGACTCGACTTGCATCCTGAGAACCACTGCTTTATGTGGAGGAACGAATATGGTGATCCTTCTGTGTTGCGTTTCAGAGAACACTAGATAAAAGTATAAGTACATTTGTATACAGAGCACACTTTATCACTCTCTTTTCTATACATACTAACTATTCTGACTTTGTTTGCTTCGAGTCTTTCTAAAATTGGATAGAATCGTTTTGTGTAGAAGACTGGAATAATCAAAGGGGTTAATCACTACTGGATTTTTTTAAGATAATTTTTTTTAATGGCTCATTGTTACTTAGGAATAATTACTACATCAAGAAGATACGCTAAAGCATTTGACTCAATTTGACCAGGGTGTGTTTTTGTGTATGTGTGTACACACACACACACACACACACACACACACTATTTTCCATTATATATATAAAATGGAAAATATAGTGTTAGTGCAGGAAAGTGTGATATGGTAAGCACATAAGAAGATGGCAGTAGAGAAATAGAGCAGACTGAGACAGTCACCACTCTAGCTCTTGTCAACCAAAAATTAAAGCTGGTATATTTTAGTATTTTAAAGCTCTGCCCCTGGTCCATGCATGCATGGAACTCCTTTCCTAATGCTATTGGAAGCTCTTTGCATCCAACCCTGTGGATTTTTGAATGAAAAATTATTTATTTTTGGAGATAGTGGAGTTGTGCTTGGCTGAGGCTACAACGCTCAAAAACTGCACAATCATAGCACTTTTAGAATTAGAATGTATGCTGTTCTTTGGAAAATTTTGCAACTTCTCTTGCTGAAACAACCAAATCTCTTTGTCTTTTTATTCAGTCTCCCCGATACTTTGCACACTCCTTAAAAAAGGTACGCAATTAGTGCCAATATACTTAAGTATGCCAAGAGGAACATCATGCTATCCACGATTCCTGCATACAGATAGGTTTTCCTTCTGTTTGCCATGCCACAATCTGGTTCATACTTCAGTATCACTATACAATTCGAACACATCTAATTTGCAATGTATATTTTGCAGTGGTTTCTGATACTTTTTGCTTCTGTCAAGTTTTAATGTGTACTGTATTTTTTTTTTGTAAAAGCAAACATGGATGAGTCCTGTTTTTATAGATTCAGTGCTTAAAATGTGTAGGCTCTTTCTAGGAAAGAGGAGTTCAGAGTAAAAATAATTTCCCGTTGTTCAATATAAGATTAAACACTTTGAAATCACTGCCGTAACTTCTGTTGAAGCTTACTACATGTTTTTATTTAAAATGTATTTTTGTAGTGTTCATGACTAACTTTTTTATTTCAGTTTTATTTATTTATGTGTCACTTTAGTACATTGTGAGATAGTTTATTTTTCTATGAGAGCTGCAATAACTATGACTTAGCATTAATTTAATGCAAAATTATTGTACTTGGTCTCTAACGTTAAAGAAATATTGTCTCTAATCCATGGTTGACATTTTGTTATTTTGCAATAATATTTAAACAAAAAACCTGTAAAAGTCTTTCCTCTTAATTTATTTTACTATGAACTTTTGCCAAAGAGTTATTCAGCCCCATTGCTAGAATCCTACACATTATCATTTATGTGTAAGTCTTATGGGTATGAAGTTGAACAATATAAGTCTCAAGTTTTGCTCTCAGCTATCAAGTTCCAAATTCAAGGAACCACAAGATCAAAGATTCAAAATGGTTTAGTTGGAGAAACAATCATGTGGAAATATGGTTGCCTCTTATTTTCAAAGCAATTTTGCTTTAAAACATTTTTCCAAACCCAAACTTGGTGTTAGGCGGTGGGTCAAATGGGGGTAACATGCAGTAGCTTCAGGTCTCTTGAAGTCCAACACAAGTGAGTGCTAAATGGGAAAGAAAGAAATAGAGATTCAGTCCAGTAGCTTTCTGTGAAAAGAAAGTGCTTCCCTATGTGCTTAACTCAAGATTCCAACTGCATTGTCAGCAGCAGATACTAAGATAGTTAATGGCAAAATGCACATCTAAACAGCAATGTTTTGATCTGTCTTCTAAAGGCAAAGCTAAATCAGAATTATTCAAACCTGGGTCCCCAGATAGTGAAATGCATCTCCTGTCATCTGCTGCACCTTAACCAAGGGGACAGGGTTGTAGTCCAACATCATTCATGTTGAAGACTGAACACAGCTAAGAGCTTCGCAGCCCAGTGGCCACCACTAAGAAGGCCCTACTTCATGTTCCCATCCAGCCTGTTTCAGATGGTGCTGGTATACAAAGCAGGGACTTAGCTGAAGGTACATTCATATAGGAGGTGGTCTCCTTTGGGTATCTTTTCCAGCTGCCAAATAATTCAGGACAGAGCCAGCACTTTGGGCCTGGAAATGAGAGTCTGTGAACTTTGCATAACATTTATAGGATATGGTTTAAATAATAAGCTGCTGCCCACACATATGCAAAAGTTTAGGTTTCTGGGTGACTTTCAAAAGCACTCAAATAGAGCATGTGTCTGTTGTCTGATCTGGATGTATCTGTGGCGGGATCAGTTTGCTCCAGAAATTGACACTTCTAACTTCCAAGAGTAGACCTGTCCACTGCCCCAGCCTGGACATTCAAGAGCCATACTGGGTCCAAAAGCTCTCCCAAGTTCAAGTACTGACTCAGGATCTCCTTGGAATCATAAGGGGGTAGATGAGGGAGAAAATGCTGGGTATTAATATACTAATGACAACATGTCCTAAATTCTCAGATGATCTTTCCAAATTGTTTCATGTTGTTCCATACAGCAGGGATAAGAGACCTCTGGCCTGCAGGCCAGATTCGGCCCACCAGACCATCGCCCCTGTGCTGATCCCGGGGGGCAGGTTACCATAGGCGTAGTCAAAGTCCGGTCCTGAGTCACTAGCCTGGAAGTCAGTCCACAAGGAGCGGGGCGAGGTCCGAAACAGGAAGCCGGGCGGGGAACAGGAGCACTGGAGAGTCAGGTCTGGGTCCGGGCAGGAACAGGAACTCAACAACGATGTTGCTCCCACAACCTGGGACCGGGCCGACTAGCCTTTATCTATTCTGAGGCTAGGGGCGGTCCCGGCCCCCAGGAGACCCGCCTCTCTTGGCCTTAAGGCGAGCACTCCTCCTGGGAGCAACCAGTTCCCTTCACCTCTCTGCCCTGAGTCTCTGCAGATCAGGAGAGGCTAAAGGGTTACTGGGCCCAGGGGGAGACTCACCTGCAGGCACTGAGTCCTCAACCACTCCTGGAGCCAGAGTGGGATCACCTGATGCCTGCTCCTGAGGATCTAACACAGGTGCAGGTGCTTCAGAATCCAAGCCCTGCCCCAATTCAGCCGGCCCTGGAGGCGGGGACTCCTGTGCAGGCTGGGATTCCTCTGGTTCAGCCTCTGAATCGGAATCCCAGGCCATCACACCATCCCCCCTCCCAAGCCCCCCCCCCTCAATCGAGGGTCTGGACCCGGCTTGCTGGGGTACGCCGCATGGAAATCTCGGAGGCAAGCAGGCGCGTGGACGTTGGCTGCTGGTTCCCAGGAACGGTCCTCCGGTCCATATTCCTTCCAGTCTATGAGATACTGCAGCTTTCCCCTGCGGTATCAGGAGTCCAGAATGCGTTCCACCTCGTACTCAGGCTTCCCCTGAACCAAAACTGGCTGTGGTCGGGGACGGTCCGGGTGGAACTCATCGGGTGGGGCCACCGGACTCAGAAGGGACCTGTGGAATACCGGGTGAACCTTCAGGGTTGCGGGCAACCGGAGACGGAATGCCACAGGCGAGACCTGGTCCACGATAGGAAACGGGCTGGTGAAATGGGCGTCCAGCTTCCGCGAAGGTCGAGAGGGGTGGAGGTGGCGAGTGGAGAGCCATACTAGGTCACCGACATGGAGTTCCGGCCCCACCTGGTGGTGGCGGTCGGCCTGGGCCTTGTACGCCGCCTTGGCCTGGCGCAGTTGCTCCATCAATAGCTGTTGTTGGGACTGGAGCTCCTGGAGCCACTCTGTAACCGCAGGGACCGCGGATGCCGGCAGCACATCCGGAAACAATCGTGGATGAAAACCGTAACTGGCCTGGAACGGGGTCTGCTGGGTGGACGCATTCACCGCGTTGTTGTAAGCGAACTCCGCCAATGCTAGGTGGTCGACCCAGTCATCCTGCTGGTAGCTGCAGTAACACCGGAAGTACTGCTCCAGCACCGCGTTCGCCCGTTTCGTCTGGCCATCAGTCTGTGGGTGGTAGGCTGATGAGAGACAGACCTCTGTCCCGAGGGCCTGGTGCAAAGCTCGCCAGAACCGGGATGTGAACTGAACGCCCCGGTCGGACACCACACGCTCAGGTAGGCCATGCAGGCGGAAGACATGCTGGAGGTACAGCTGAGCGGTTTCCTTAGCTGAGGGTACGGATGGGCAGGGAGCACAGTGCACCATCTTAGTGAAATGGTTGGAGAAAACTAGGAGGCAGGTATAGCCACGAGACGGGGATAAGTCCACTACAAAGTCCAGAGAAACCGTATGCCAAGGACGTGGTGGAACTGGCAACGGCTGAAGAAGGCCGGGGGGTCGCCCGGATGGGCCCTTGGCCCGCCGGCAGACATCACAACCAGCGACGTAGCGAGCCACGTCAGCCTTCAGGCGGGGCCACCAAAACTCACGGCTTACCAGATGGGTGGTCCGATACCGTCCAAAGTGTCCCGCGGCTGGGGCATCATGGGTCATCCGGAGAACCTCAGCCCGCAGTGGCCCAGGCGGGATGTATAGGCGACCGTGGTGCAGCAGAAGGCCCTGATGCAAGACCAGCCCTGGATACTGAGGGCATGACCCTTCAGCCAGTTCCCAGAGTCGTTCCTGGGCCCAAGCATCGACCCGCTGCTGTTGCAGCACCCGAGCCTGCAGTGGTTCCACCTCCTGGGTGGCCAGGAAAGCCGCCGGTGGCAGGATCATGGTAGGTGCTGCTTGCTGTACCGTGTCTGCGTTGTCTTCGGGTTTCCGGGACAGGGCATCCGCCTTCTGGTTTTGGGAACTCGGGATGTAGCGGATCCGGAACTGGAACCGGGAAAAGAACAACGCCCACCGGATCTGACTTTGGTTCAGATTGCGGGTGGTCTGGAGGTACTCCAGGTTCCGGTGGTCGGTTCTCACCTCCACCGGGTGTCGTGCCCCCTCAAGATGGTGGCGCCAGACCTCAAAGGCCACCTTGATGGCCAGTAGTTCCTGCTCCCACACGGTATAGTTACGCTCCGCTGGAAGGAGCTGGCGGGAATAGTAGGCGCAGGGTAGGAGTGGCGCATCAGGTCCGAACTGCTGAGACAAGACGGCACCAAGAGCCGTACTGGAGGCATCGGTCTCTACCACAAAGGGTCAAGAGGGATCAGGGTGTTGCACGATCGGCGCTCTCTGGAAACAGGCCTTCAACCCCTGAAAGGCCTCCTCTGCCTCCTTGTCCCAGGAAAACGGCGTCTTGGGGCGCAGTAGCCGGGTCAATGGGGTGGTGCGATGAGCGTAATCCGCAATGAAGGTCCGGTAATAGTTGGCGAACCCCAGGAACCGCTGTAGGTCCTTGCGGTTCCGAGGTGCCGCCCATTCCCGAACCGCTGCCACCTTTCCAGGATCCATCTGCACCCCATCTGGAGAGAGTCGGTGACCAAGGAAGTCCACTGACCGCTGATGGAACTCGCACTTGCTGAGCTTTGCATACAGGCAGTGCTCTCGCAAGCACTGCAGCACGGTCCGGACATGATCCTCGTGGTGAGCCGGGTCACGGGAGAAGACCAGAATGTCATCCAAGTACACCACCACGTACTTGTCTAGCAAGTCCTGGAACACATGATTAATGTACCGTTGGAACACAGCAGATGCGTTGCACAAACCGAAGGGCATCACCAGGTATTCGAACTGTCTGTACCGGGTCCCGAATGCTGTCTTCCACTCATCACCGGCTCGGATCCGAATCAAATTGTAGGCCCCCCGGAGGTCTAGCTTAGTGAACACCTGCGCCCCTTGCACCCGCTCCAGCAACTCCAAAATAAGGGGCAAGGGGTACCGGGTCTGGGATGGTAATTTTGTTCAGGGCCCGATAATCATGGCAAAGGCGGAGCTCCCCACATTTCTTCTTAACAAAGAGCACTGGCGCAGCGGTGGGCGAGGTAGAAGGCCTAATGAAACCACGCTCCAGGTTCTTGCACAAGAAGTCTTGCAAAGCCTCGCGCTCTGGCTCTGTAAGAGAGTATAAGCGACTCACCGGTAGAGGCGCTCCGGGCTGGAGGTCTATGCCGCAGTCAAAAGAGCGATGTGGCGGCAGCTGGTCTGCCCCCCGTTCCTCGAACACGTCGTGATAGTCCCGGTACTCAGCGGGGAGCGTAGATGCAGCCTCCTCAGAGGGCGCAGCTGCTAGCATCTCGGTTTGGGCGTGGGAGCTTGGGTCTGGGAAGTGCACAGTCCGTTTGACCCAGTCAATCTGCACATTGTGAGCCTCCAGCCAGTCCATCCCAAGCACCAGGGGGAACCGGGGCATGGAGGCAATGTCCAAAGTTCGCATCTCCCGATGCTGCTGGAGACACAGGACCAAGGGCTGGGTCTCCTGAGTAACGGCACCTGAACGCAGGAGCCGTCCGTCGATCGCCTCCACCTGTACCGGTTCTGGCTTGTTCTTAAGTGGCACCCGATGATGGGCAGCAAAAGCAGCGTCCATATAGGAGCGGGTTGCCCCCGAATCCACCAGAGCATGGGTAAGGATCCAGGGCCTACCTGGAGGGTATAGACTTACCGGAACCATAAGGTGTTGCAATTCAATTGGTGCGGCCCCATTCTGCGCTGTTTGGGACCCCAGGTAGCCAGGGCCATCAGCTACTGGGGGTTGGCGGTTTCCCTGTGGCTGGCGTTTCTCAGGGCAGGACCGGGCGTAGTGTCCGCTTCCGCCACAGTAGAGACATAGATTCCCCTCCCAACGCCGCACCTTCTCCGCGGGGGAGAGGCGTGGCCGCACTGCCCCAAGCTGCATAGGCTCCTCCGATGACTCGGCTGTGGCCGTGGAGCTGCTAGTAGAAACTGGCGCCGAGAACTGGAAGTGCCGGTGGCCCCGGGCCTGGCGACGGTCCTCCAGTCGATCGTCTATTTGCAGACTCCATTGAATGAGGGCGTCTAGCGTGGTGGGGCGTTCCATTGTGGCCAGCTGGTCCAGTATCTCGTCTGAAAGCCCCTCGAGATACTGGTCCCGAAGAGCAGAGTCATTCCAGGTCAAGTCCTGTGCCAGCAGCCAGAATTCCGTGGTGTATGCGGCCACAGTGGACTTGCCCTGTTTCAACCGCCTGATTGCCCGGTTGGCTTGACTCCCCTTCTGGGGGTTACCAAACGCGGCCTCCAAAAGATTGCAAAACCCCATATAGTCTATCAGCAAGGGGGAGTCTTGCCTGAGCAGCGGCAACGCCTGTTTGGCCGCCTGGTCCTTTAACAAACTAATCAAAAAGTGTACCTTGGTGCGGTCGTCAGGGAAGTTCCGAGCTCTCCCTTGAATATACAACTTGGCCTGGGCAAGGAACATGGGGAAGCTGGCCGGGTCCCCATCAAATTTCTCTGGCAAAGCCACTGGGTACTTGCCCGGAGCCGGGGCGTCGGCCCCAGGAGCCGGTAGGGCGTCCAACCGCTGCTGAAGTGCCGTGACCACATCGCTGAGCTGCTGCACGGTGTGGGTCAAGGCCTGGTTCTCCTGGGCCAATGCCACCAGGGCAGCTGCTTGGTCGGCCATGGCTTCTGGCTTTTCCCGAATGCACCCCAACAAAGGGGGAGTGCGGGCTGGTGGGAGCAAACTGTGCTGATCCCGGGGGGCAGGTTACCATAGGCGTAGTCAAAGTCCGGTCCTGAGTCACTAGCCTGGAAGTCAGTCCACAAGGAGCGGGGCGAGGTCCGAAACAGGAAGCCGGGCGGGGAACAGGAGCACTGGAGAGTCAGGTCTGGGTCCGGGCAGGAACAGGAACTCAACAACGATGTTGCTCCCACAACCTGGGACCGGGCCGACTAGCCTTTATCTATTCTGAGGCCAGGGGCGGCCCCGGCCCCCAGGAGACCCGCCTCTCTTGGCCTTAAGGCGAGCACTCCTCCTGGGAGCAACCAGTTCCCTTCGCCTCTCTGCCCTGAGTCTCTGCAGATCAGGAGAGGCTAAAGGGTTACTGGGCCCAGGGGGAGACTCACCTGCAGGCACTGAGTCCTCAACCACTCCTGGAGCCAGAGTGGGATCACCTGATGCCTGCTCCTGAGGATCTAACACAGGTGCAGGTGCTTCAGAATCCAAGCCCTGCCCCAATTCAGCCGGCCCTGGAGGCGGGGACTCCTGTGCAGGCTGGGATTCCTCTGGTTCAGCCTCTGAATCGGAATCCCAGGCCATCACAGCCCCAGAGCATGCCCACCTGCCCCACACTTGATGCCATATGTGCTGTCAAGTGTGTGGCATGTTGTGAGGCAGCTGCACCCAGTGTGCAACTTGAGTTCCACATGGGGAACTGAGTTGCACTAGCAATGCCTGCAAAAAGGCTTTTAACTCCCTGCCCAACACCTGAAGACCAGCTGGTCAATATGGCATCAGGGTGGTCCCACTCATCTGCCAAAGTCCATGGGGGAAGGAGGAGATAAAGATCTGGACCACCAGGCCAAAGCATTTCCTCACCCCCGCTATACACAAGATGGAACCCTGTGGAAACATACAAGCCAAAGGGCATGAATTGTGAGCAGTTATATAAATCATCTTTGAAAAGTGCCTCCAAAATGCATGTATTTCACCCAATTAGCTGGCCTCATCCTTCCCCCCTGACTCCTGCTTCCATCAATCAGGAAGGGCACGGGTCAAAGAAATATATGGTGGTATTCACCTCTCCAGTTCTGCCACCACAGCTCCTTCCTCACATCTGGTCGCCAGGCTTTCAGCATCTGGTGTTCTGGCCTCTCAGACTCAAAACACATAGCCATTATCTCACAGCAACACTCCTCCCTCCTTATAAAAACAAAGAGAGGGAGCAAAAGGTCAGAAAATACCCACTCAGTGTACGATAGAGAAATGACAGCTCTTGTTTACAATCAATACGCCATCCTCTCACAATAGGACCAAAGAACAAAAAATGGAGACTAGAAACTGCAAATCTCCAAAAGGCCAGGTCAGGCAGCTGTCAAGTTGCAAGACACAATAGACATCCAGGAACAGACTCAGCAAGCCTCTCATTACCAGTTGCTAGAGAAGAGCAGTGGGGGGCTGTTGCCCACGTGCCTTGTTTTTGGGCTTCCGAGAGGCATCTGATTGGCCACTGTTGAAAACAGGATACTGAACTGGATAGGTATTTCAAGTGATCCAGCAGGGCTCTTGCGTTCCTTTGCATTGTTCTCTTTAGCTGCCAAAGGACAACCCCAAAGGGTGCTTTCTCTTTTGCATTACCCCTTGGATGGTGAGCCTTGGTGGAAATATCTCCCTGGCTAAGCAGCCAGGCATCATAGCTCTCTCCTGGGTGCAGCTTCCAAGCTGGACTTCATGAGTCTTGGTGCTCTTTCTGTTCAGCAAAGAGGCACCAAGGAAGTCCTAGATGACAACCATCTTCCTGGTTTCCCAGCTGCCATTCTCCATGCTCGGCAGCTTCCATGGCACCACCTTTGTACTCGGATCTTGAGAGGCAGTTTTATTTATGCAGGCCTTCCCACCTAAACTTCAGCACACAAAAACTAATATTGGTTTCCATTGTCCACAAGAATGAAAACAAATCCGTAGGACTTTATCCTGCCGCTTTGGGGGTTTTATTGCAAATGAAGAGTGGGATTGCAGTGGGAACAGCTAAATCTCTACAAAGCTTACCATTTCACTGTTACTATTCTTGTTCTTATTTTCTTTCATTTAGTGGTTCCAGTTGTTTGCTGAGCATAATCTCTGCATGCTCCCAAGAACTTTCAGATATATTGAATTTGCAGCTTGACCCCTAGGACAATCAAGACAACAATGTTTTGTCTGAGTCTCTCTCTCTCTCTCTCTCTCTCTCTCTCTCTCTGTGTGTGTGTGTGTGTGTGAGAGAGAGAGAGAGAGAGAGAGAGAGAGAGAGAATCCATCCATTACCAATATTCTTTGAGAGATGCTATCTATGGCACCAAAATGGCACCATTCAAAAATAAGGAGGGAGGTAGAAAACCAAGAGGAGGAAATGGAGGATTGAACATTGAACAGGAACATCAAACTTCAGTGTTTCGTTGCAAGTCACAGTTGGTATACCTTAGGTCTGAAAGGGAGGTGGATTCCACAGATGCTATTTGCTGTCTTATTTGTACATCTGGACACTGACTAATAATGATGGTGGTGATAATACTTTTAAAACACATAAAGCAATACATATTATCTAAAAAAGGGAGAGCCACTCGGTGGCGTAGGAAGGGACTGCGGTGGGTGCGGACTGCCCCAGGTGTCATCACTGAGTGACGTGATGGCTTGGGCACTTGCAGGCTCCACCCGAAACAGCAACATGGTGCTTGCAGACTCCGTGGGGGTTCTACACAGCGTGCTCTGCCCCGGCTTGCCCTGCACCCTGGGCAGCTTGCCCCGCCCCAGGTGCAGGGCATTTGCACTGCCCCGGGTGCCCTAGCAGCTAGCTACGCCACTGGGGCCACCCTAGGACAATTGTATTAATTGTCTAGAGTCTAAAGCTCCCCTAAATGCACCACTGCTTTAGAAATAATGAATCGCTGGGGAATGAGGTAGTACGAGGCAAACGTCTTCCCTCTGCAGAGCTGGGGGTTTTCTTGCCAGACCACCTTCCATAGCATAGAGATGGCTAAGAAACTATCCTAGCCGCCAGATTAACAGGATCTAGAGTGCATAACATAGGTTCCTTGGTTTAGATAGTGGTGTCTCACCATGGAGCTGCTACAAACGAAAGACCAAGATGGGACTTCAGAATTTGATCCAAAACGGGAGTGTATTTATTTAAAGAAAGGCAAAAGACACATCAGTTGATGAACTCTTTGTTACAAGGCTGGACAGTGAAGGAGAAATATAAAGGATAAGGCAGGAAAGGGGAGGACAAAAGACAGTGGGAGGCTTCTTACATGGCCTTACTTACGCGGCTGAAACAAATGAGAGGGAGTGAAAACTTCGGCAATAGATTAAGCCCCCAAAGCAAGGAGGAGACCAGGCATTTCCAGGCCAGAGCAGAGTTTCCCCTAGCCAGGGACACAAAACGAAGGTTTCTGAGGCATAAAGACAGGCAGACAGGCAGCAGCTAAACTTAGGAAACTAATTGGGAGTTCCACACATCTTTGTTACTCTTTTGGCTTGCAGCCAGCTAAGTTTCACTCAAAGTAGACCTCAAATTAATAAATCCAAATTAGCTATGCCCATTAATTTAAATGGGTTTACTCTGAGTAGGCCTAGTGTTGGATACTGTCCTTTGTCTGCTAAACATCCTATGGCTGGTGCAAGGGGGTGATAATAAACTGATAATGAACCACAGGGGTGCCAACTTGAATAAAAGATTGGGGGGGGAGGTAAGCCCCACCCCAAATAATTGATATATGACATGGTGTGTGCACACCATTTGAATGGCAATGCCCATCAACTTGGAGGGGGGCTCAAATATTTCATGGGGGGCAAAGCTCCCTCAGCCCCTAGGAGTTGGCTCCTATGATGAGCTATCACCAATCTCTCTTCTGTGTCTAATATGGTGAGAAATAATTTTTGTGCCCTGCTACTCTGTTTTAATTTAAATGGGTCCTTCACTCCGAGTTGGATCTAAGTTGCTAAACTATCCCGTTTTCCTGTAGGTCTGTGTAGGAGTATTTGCCTATATTTTACACAGTTCTTTTTTTTTTTTTTACTGCCATCTCTCTCGGGAATCTCATCATGGGATCTCTCCTCCTCCACTCTTGAACGAGTCCGTTTTTTCATTCAAGTGCTGTTTATTCATCTGTAGCTGGATTATGTCTGTTCAGAATCTGATTTATTTCAGCCGGCCCTGAAATTCTGAATTGGCCCTTTGCCCTGGTTTCCACACTAAACCTTTGTCAGCGATACTCTCAGTTTCCATAGCCGCTTTGTCCTCTTCATTGCTCCCTGGGTACATTTATCCTTTCACTCGCTCCTGTGTTTTAAAGGCCAGCTAAAAGGGCCAAGAAGCAGAACTATACTAGCATAGTATAGACGAGCATCCACACTGATTCATCAGATATCCCAGATTAGCCTGGAAAAAAACACTGGGGTTGTTTTTATTATGCATCTGGCTGGGCAGTAATATTAAGAAGAGTCTCCTGCTGGATTGGCCTGGCATTCTCTTTCTACGATGGCCAACCAAACAACTCTGGAAGCCTAAAAAGCATGGGGACAATAGCCTTCCCTCTGTGTTGCTCCACAGCAATTGGCATTGAGAGGTACATTGCCTCTCATAGTAGAGATAACATATAGCGTGATTAGCAGATCTACACTAAGCACACAAGCACACACAAAATGAATTCAGAAATAAAACTCCAAAATCGGTTGCTCATAGGGTGTCTTCATGTTACCTCCTTAGAGTGCAGTGAAATTTGTTGGGGGGTTTTCAGGGTGTTTGACAGCTCTTCCACCTCCTCCTCCAAAGCTGTTCACATCAGCATGGATTCATTAGTGTCAGATTTGTTTCTGTTGGTGTATATACATCAGTGGGCACTGACGAGGCGGCGATGTCTTTATCCTACGCAAAGTTGCTTGTGTCTTGGCTAGCGACGAATTAGGAATGATTCAAAAGTTCCATTCAGTGGGAAGCTTTATTGAGAAACAGTGTCTCCCAAGCAGAAGTATTTTACGACAAACAACAGAATACATATGCATTCTGGATACTGTCCATGTGAACACAGATCAAAAACCCTGTACTGGGAATGCCGTGAGAGGACTGCAAACAAGAGTGTAGATGCAGTCTCACAGTGAAAACTAAACAACAGAAATAAAATTGCAGCAATACTGACATCTAGTGGTGAGGAAATGTATACAAACCGAACACATACAAAATGACCAGTTTGCATCTGATGGCTCAAGTAGCACTGCTTATTTGATACATAAAGAAGCTGGACTTATAACCAACTGGAAGTTGGTTAAACCAGCCAAGTTCACGTTGAACTAATTTAAGAATGCAAGAGGCTGCTTGAACTGCTTCATTGGATCTGCGCAAGTTCTAATAAGAACATAAGAAAGAGCTTTGAAACTGCATGCACTTATATATATTTGTATATTTTGCCTGAAAGGCAGGCTAAAACAATCTTAAAACAAACCATCTTTAATCCACAATACAGGCTCTAAATAATTGTCCGTATTTGTACATCAATATATACAGTTTGCAGAGGTGAAAGTGGGCTTGATCTGCCTATACAGCGCTGGACCCAGGGAATCCGGTTGGCACCTTTAGGTGGGATCAAGAAAGGAAGAGACAACAGGAAGAGCCTATTTCCGCTTGATCTTCCTGCTCCTCCATAATCGGCTCAGATGCTCCCGCATTTCATGAAGCTGGAGAGATAGATAAAATCCCACAGTCAGAGCCATCAAAGTGAGCTTCTTTCATTACTTCTCCCCCCCCCCCCCCGATCCACTAAGTAATTCAACTTCTTGCCCCTTTAGTCTTAAGGCCCCACAAGGCCATCTTCAGGAAGGAGAACCTCCAGTGGAGATCGGGAGGAAATGTTCTCTGGTCCTTCTTCTTGCTTCCCATCCCAGGGTTCTGTGGACTTCTAATGCCAAGCTCCACTCACATGTTGAATACTCACATCGTAATGCAGGCCAAGACTGTAATAGGCTTCCAAGCAAATATAATTGGTGGCTTTGATGGCCTGGGACTTCTCTAGCCGGTCTGAAGACCTCATGTACTGTTGGAAGTGCTGAGGAAGGAAAAAGCAGCTCAGAATCATTGCACAGGCCAAATAAATCTCCCAAGTCTATTATCGTGCTCTTTGAGAGCTGTGCCCCTGGGTTTGATTTTAAAGAACTCTACATGGACCTAGCAGTTCAAAAGCACGTCAAAGTGCAATTAGATAAATAGGTACCGCTCCGGCAGGAAGGTAAACGGCGTTTCCATGCACTGCTCTGGTTCGTGAGAAGCGGCTTAGTCATGCTGGCCACATCACCTGGAAAAACTGTCTGCGGACAAACGTCGGCTCCCTTGGCCAGTAAAGTGAGATGAGCACCGCAACCCCAGAGTCCTTTGCGACTGGACTTAACTGCCAGGGGTCCTTTATCTTTACATGGACTTTGTTTTCCAGAAAATGCAGCAATTCTGCAGTTAAACTGGCTCAAAACATACTGAGCATGCGGAATGCATTTTGAAAGAGGTCTAGTCAGTGCTTTTTTCTGGGGGTACACAGGGGTACACATACCCCTAAATATTTTGTGAATCTAAGTTTGATGTCATTGAGGGGCAGTATTTCAATATGAGTAGGAAAATGAGAGCACCCCAAACATTTTTTTTAGAAAAAAGCACTGGGTCTAGTCATCCAGCCAGAGACACACAGTCCCCATAGGGAACAATTTCACTAATGAAATACTCCCCCAGTGGTAATATCTCCCTGCCAGTCCAGGGACAGTCCCGGGTTTACATAAGCTGTCGTGGTTTCTGATTTGATCCTGGAATGTCCCGCTTTCCCTTAGGATGTCCCTGTTTTCATTGGAGAAATGTTGGAGGGGAAGTCTCTTATTTTCATTGGAGAAATGTTGGAGGGTATGGAATAGGACATCCCTATTTTCAGTGGAGAAATGTTGGAGAGTAGGCAGTCTTTCCATCAGCACACCACACTTGAAAGGAGTAGAGACTCAACATTCAAGACTCACCTCCAAGATCTTCAGAAGGTGGTGCATTGTGGGGGCCTCTGAAAGTAGCCCCTTGAGCATTGCACCCAGGGCTTCAGAGGCTCCTCTGCAAAGGGCCTGCAAGCAACAGAAAGCAAGCAATGTCATTGCTACATAGCAGATCTCCATCCCCAGACAGAGCAGGCAGAAAAGGAGGCTATGCAGAGCCTTTTTGCTCAGACTGTCTAAGACAGTTCCTCCTTTGGGAAGGGGATCCATGCACGAAGGGTGCAAAGGTGGGCTTGTTGTCGTAATGCCTCCTCCTTCTTCATCTGAAATGCAGAAGTCTTTGCATTGCTCAAGATGAAATGTGCCTTAGTGGTTCAGCTCAGAGACAAAGGATTGGTGACCACAGACATAGCAGGTGTTTTTCAAGACTGTTGAAATTCAGTAAGAATTTACCTTGTTGCAAACCGCTTCACTTTCTGTGCTCTTTATAATGAGGCGGGACAGAGTGACTTGGAGCAGCTTCGCCTCTAGTTTCTCTGAGAGCGGAGGGCTGCTTCTGCTGTAAGGGGGGAGGAAAAACCAGGATTCTATTATGTGATGGAGGGAATATTCGTCAGATTTAGCTGAAGTTGAGCTTGGCTCCATCATCCAGCCCAAAAGAAGGTATCCCTGAGAACCAGAGGGGAAAAGATATGCACATTTGAGTGACATTTCAGAGGAATTGGTACAATTTACTCCAAAGAGGAAAAAGAAAACCTCAAGGTGTTTGTTGGTTTCTGTACCTGTTTATAACTATCATAAACAAGGTTGCAGTTCCCATGGCAGCAGGAGTCTGCCCACAGCCTCCCAGCCCAGCCAGACTTCCTTGCATCTGTGGCATTTGAGAAAGCTCAGGTGGACTGGGAATCTAGGAGTTTTGTCTAGTCAGCAGTGGAGGCAGGACTTTATTTGAAATGGATAATAAAGAAAAAGGAAAAAAAAATCTCTGCTATCATTTAAGTTAAGTAAGGTCAGTCATCGGTCCTTGTAAGTTCAGGAGGAGGGCTCCCTACCCACCCTTAAAAAAAAAAAAAAGTAGCAGAAAATCTCACCCCACATGCATGTGGGATGATGAATCTGCAAAAATGTGACGGATTTTTTTACCACACTGTTTGCCAAAACAACTGATGCACCTATAGAAAAGTTGCTCTTGGAAAGAGGCTTTCTGGATCCAAACTCTGTCAAGGGGATGGAAACTTGCAAGCGTAGTTGCTCTAATGGCAGAGGCTTCCCCATTGATGATGAAAGGAAAAGAGAATGGGATCATCAGAATATCATTTTCCTAGACTGCAAGCACATTTATAGCACAGACTATTTGAAGCACATGTCTACTTAGAAACAGGGCAATTCCCCCAAGCCTGCCTGAGGCCAACTTCTCTAAAAAAAAACATGTGGAGGGTTGTTAGGAGAGTCAGAAGCTCTTCCCTGAACCTCCTCAGAGCCAATAATCCTCAGCTCCTTGCTCACCCAGTTGTTGATTTGCCAGGGTTTGTGGCTAGTGGAGCACAATCTGCTTCTTTGTGGTGAATTTGCTCACTCCAGTCCTTTTCCTTTGCTTCTGACTGCTCTGTGGCATGGGAAAAAAATATCTCCTGTTCCACCAGACTCCTACCACAACTTACCTCAGCTTTGCGATTGCATTCATGCAGCTGGTAAAAATGAAAAAGGCGAGGGGATGGTCTTTGCATCGCCCCATCAGGCCCTTGAAGAGATGGGGGGGCAGAAGAAATGGAAATCAGCTGCATGTAGTTCCTCTCAGCTCCCTAAAGTAGTTTACTTTGAGCTGTTTTCTTGATATTGGACCTGCAAGCAAGTTATCAAGCATGAAATGCAACTCCACAAAACCCATATCTGTACAGTATCAATGTGAAGGGGTTTCCATGTGCAGAAGAGGCCACATATCCCAGGCACCCACATGTTACACGTAGACCTCTCCACAGAGAGAGGTTCTAGACATGCAGGTCCTCCATTTCCATTGTTCTCCTTTCTGCCATGCACCAGCCTCACCCACCACCAGAATATCTTGCAGAAAATCCACTGCTCTCCCATCTACCTTGTGGGTGATACCTTCTCAAAGTACTTCTCAAAGTACTACCTCACTCACCACTATCTTCTTAGCAAGTTCCTCCTTTGCCATGATGGGCTTCCTTTCTGCTTCTATTGCTGCTAAGAAATTGATGGCCATGCCGATTCCCTGGAAGTTATAAAAGGCAAAGAAGCCATTAAAGTGACGGCTTGCCTGAAACAGCCCAGGTGCCTCCTCACACTGGAGATGGAAGCCAACATAAATGGCACCCACCACGCCCATACTAGGAAGCTCCGAATTCGTATGGGGAATTTGTTTCACTGTGTTGGCAGCCAGGTGGGGATGACTGTACCCTTTCGCCATGATCTTCCCATACGTCCAGGGAAGGAATTGGTCCCCCTTCCACTGGAGTCTGTGGGGTGACTTTGCTGTTCTTTTTCAATAAGGATTGCAGTCGTTGAAGCCTAGAGCAAAATGAAGTAGGTGAGAAATGAGACTCGCAGACTCCTCCCCTGTTACATGACTGCAGTGCCCCTGAGCCACGTCAAGGTTCAAGATGTGACATGAATTCCCACTTGTCACCGGTAGCTATTTGCATCTTCTTGATCTTAAAATGGTTCAGATTGCCAGAAAGCTGGTATCTCAAACTGTCCTGGGAAGGGAGTGTTCTCCTCAAGCCCAGAGGCAGAGGCTAAAAGGGGGCAGCTGCTGTGTTTACCATGGTCCTGACTGAGAAAGCCAATCTTAGCTAGGGAAGAAAGAGCCCCCTACCCCCTGTGAGGGACTGGCATGAACCATCATAAACGATGAGACAAGCACAATGCAGAAGCTGTGGGAGAAAAGTCCTACTTACATGTTCATTGATATGGTTCTTCCTTTTTGAGCAATATCAATAAATATGAGCAGGTAGCTGGCTAGCTTCCAGGAAGCAGATCCAACAATGCTCTGTGGCTTACCTGTCTGGTGAGTTAGCAGGGGGTGACGTCACAGTAGAGGTCATCTCACAATGGCCTTAGCAGCCTGATATTGGAAGCCTTGGGCTCACTCATTCCTAAGTTGCAAACAGAGCTAGTGAAAGTTTAATGAAGCAACCGTTGTGGGACATTTTGCAGTCAGACCTAACAATGCGTGTCTATACTAGTTAGTAAATGAAGGAGTTAAGGACCACAGAGCTGTGAACTGCTAGAGAAGGCTTGGCTAGGTCATGCCGCCTCACCTTTGGGGAGGGAGGAAGTAAGCCTTGTTTCCTGTTCCTTTCTCTCCCTCTACACTTTGAACCATGTAACTGACCAGACGCATGATGCTGGCGGTTTGTGCCCAGACTCCATGTTTGAAGATACTTTTTGTAGTTTGTGCTTTAAAAACATTTTACCTGTTTCTGATGTGGTGTTGAATGATGCATCAGTAAGACTTCTGGTTACTGTAAATAAAGCATTTGAACTTACTTCAGTTTGTGGTCTATTCACTTTGCGAGGGGTAGAGGTGGTGGAGCACATTGTGAATGCTTAATACTGGAATATTTACAGATCTAACAACCGGTATTTCCCCACTTTGCAAACACTGCATATATTTCAGCTTTAAACTCTGCTTGGGGGCTCTTTTGGCTACAGAGTGAGACAAGTCCAGCGCATTTTGAATTCAGGCAGTCAGCCATTTTTTATTTCGTAGTTTCCCATGGGAGACTTCAGCATTAATTGGCATTCCCTAGTTACAGTGGTACTTCGGGTTACATACGATTCAGGTTACATATGCTTCAGGTTAGGTAAAGGTAAAGTGACCCCTGACCATTAGGTCCAGTCGTGGCTGACTCTGAGGTTGCAGTGCTCATCTCGCTTTATGGGCCGAGGGAGCCAGCGTACAGCTTCCGGGTCATGTGGCCAGCATGACTAAGCCGCTTCTGGCGAACCAGAGCAGTGCACGGAAACACCGTTTACCTTCCCACTGGAGCAGTACCTATTTATCTACTTGCACTTTGACGTGCTTTCGAACTGCTAGGTTGGCAGGAGCAGGGACCGAGCAACGGGAGCTCACCCCATCACAGGGATTCGAACCGCCGACCTTCTGATCGGCAAGTCCTAGGCTCTGTGGTTTAACCCACTACAGACTCCGCTAACCCAGAAATATTACCTTGGGTTAAGAACTTTGCTTCAGGATGAGAACAGAAATCGTGCAGCGGCAGCAGGAGGCCCCATTAGCTAAAGTGGTGCTTCAGGTTAAGAACAGACCTCCAGAACGAATTAAGTACTTAACCCAAGGTACCACTGTATTTCCCAACAGCTGTGCCATCTAGTGGCCATAGAGATTACTTCCAGCAAGCTCAAAGCAATGCATATGAGATTCAGTTTATCTTCACAATGCCCCTTTGAGATAAGTTTAGATGTGGGGAAGGGCCACAGCTCAATGACAGAACTTCTGCTTGCAGGGGGAAAACTCCAGGTTGAATCGCTGGAAACTCCAGGCAGGTCTGGGAATGTCTCCAGACTGAAACCTTGGAGAGCTGCAGCCAGTCCACATAAACAGTAATGAGGAAGATGGACAAATGGTTCGACTTGGTATAAGATTCCTATGTTCCTATGAGGAGGAAGGATAAGGTGCCCAGGGCCAGCCAGCAGGTTTCATAAATGAAGCCTTTTCCTGTTGGATATTTTTTAAAAATGCAGTGCAAAAGCATATTTTACCAATGAATATTATGACCACTAATGTGACTGTTGAAAACTCATATTAGGGCAATATCTTTATTAAACCAATCAAAAATCACAAAATAGTATGCAAGCTTTTGAGTTCTCTGGAATTCTCCATCAGTTTCATCATTTTATGTGGGGGAAGGGATTGATGCCATTCATCTGGCTGGCAGGCCTTTTGAAGCTAATGGTCTCCCCTGGTTTGTTTGTTTATTTATTGAATTGAACTTCAGATAATGGCAAAGGCAACAATATATGGAAACTGTGAAGAATGAGTTCATGAGACAAGTGCCTCACTTACTGAACAACTCAGGAACACCCTTCCTGACACCACATGAGAGTTTCTCGCAACTTTTCTGGGAAAAGATTGGAAAAGGGAGAGGTGGAAATTTGAATTATTATTTTTAAGTATTGATAAACATGGTTGACAGGAAATGAGATTGGAAGGTGTTGACTTAGGTTTGAATTAAGCATTGTATAATAAATAATTATGGGTTGATATCCTAATACATAAACACAGTGAAGAAATTTGGTGAAAATAAGAAATAAGGATTGAATGTTTCTTGATACACTATTGGAGGTAATATGATGTTGGACTAGACAACTGTTGTGGACTATTATACTGTATATAAAAACTATAGAAGAATCTCCTTTGAACTTCTTGTATTGAAAGAAATCAATGAACTGGAGAGTCCTGGATTGATGACTGGAAAAATATCACCTTACAGAGGGAGGAACTGCTGGATGTTAATCTAAATGGAACATTTGAGTATTCTGAAGAATTATTGTATATGTTGAAAGTCTTTTTTACCTATTTCTTTCTGTTTTATCTTTCTTTCTCTCTTTATACCTTTATTACTATCTATATTATTCTCTGTATTATTGTATTTTGAAAAGTCTGAATAAAGCTATAAAAAAATAGAGAGAGAGTTACTTCCTGCGAAGCCTGTAATGTGATGAACATTGTGGGCAGACTGTCTAAACGATGCACTGAGACACAGATAATGTACTTTCTGAAATAATTCTGGCTTGGACTGGTTCTGGATTGTGCAAAAGGTTATGCTCTGCCCTTGTTTAATATTTTACAGTCACGGAGAGCTAAGACAAAAACGGAAGTGCAGAGCTGTTGAGTATTAACAGTCAACAGGATATGTTAGCTGGGCATTTTAACAAAATGTATTTTTTGAAACAGATTCACCCATTGTAAAAATTAGGTATTGGTAGCTGGCATGGGTTTTCACTATTTTGACTCAGTGAGAAAAAAAAGGGAGGCACACTCCTATTCCACTCCTATCGGTACTAGTGGGATTTGTTATTTGCATGGACAGGCAGAGTCCCCAGATCCCGCGCGGTCCCCCTGTCATGTGGAATAATGACTCAAGACAACGTGCTATGGGATTAAATTGGCCACAACTTTATTAAATTTCAAATGTGGGTAGACCTTGGCTCAGGCATTGGGCGTTCTCCCTCCCCAGTCCCCAGCCAGGGACCTAGGGAGCATCAGGGTTATCCAGTGTGGGGGGGGGGGAGGGCTGGCTCTGGAGAACATATGTTCAAGCAGAGATAGCCGCCCCCGTTACGCCGCCGCAGGGGAGAGCAATGACGACCTTTCGGCGTACGGCCAAAGCCTCCCTTCAAAAACCCCTTTAACGGGGAACCCTGGTATCGCCGCCGCAAAGAGGAAGATGGACTAAAGGATTCCGCCCAAGGCCTGATACCGCCAAAGTTGTGACGTTTTGCTACGGGAAAGGCGAAACCTGCCAATGCAGGGAAATTCCTTTCCGGCCCTTTAACAGCGACCTTAATGTATCAGCGCCCGCATACCTGTGAAGAAAATTAACCTGCAAAACCTGCGGAAGAAAAGTTAAGCTGCAAAATAAGACCTTAACTGAGGGTGGGTAGGGTGGGAGAAGCTCTGGAGCCAAGTGAGGATTCCCAGGTAAGATCCTCCCTCTATTGTGTGGGCAGGTAATCCCTCCCTACCTGGCCTGGTCTCCTTGGCAACACTTCCCCCAGGTGGGATTGGACAACTGACCGAGGTAGGTGGAGACCTCCAGGTATCCCACCTGGGGAGAGGCAAAGCCAAGCCTATGCTGTTGGGGCCGCTCCAGATCTAGGGGCTGCACGCGTCCACACAAAGGGCGCCCCCCGTTTTAAGTGGGGAGCGGTCATTAATGTTTTCTTATGCAAAGACGCCCTGTGCTCCAGATTGGAAGGAGCATGAGGTCTAAAAAAATCCAATAAATAATTTTAAACCTTCTCAGGCATTATGGAATGATTACAATCATGAGTCAAAACAAAACAAATTCCTTCCAGTAGCACCTTAAAGACCAACTAAGTCAGTTCTTGGTATGAGCTTTCGTGTGCATGCACACTTCTTCAGATACTGAGTATCTGAAGAAGTGTGCATGCACACGAAAGCTCATACCAAGAACTGACTTAGTTGGTCTTTAAGGTGCTACTGGAAGGAATTTGTTTTGTTTTGACTATGGCAGACCAACACGGCTACCTATCTGTAACTACAATCATGAGTGTTCCATTCTGGGGGAGTGGCATGTTCAGCTCAGTCATGTGACCTGGTATCCCTGACATTGATGCCGAAATCCAGCATTGCCTGAGCTCTGTGAGTGCAGCTCGCAGGGAAACCAAAATGCTTTTTTACAAAGCTATGGAACTACCAACCTTACCGTATGCTTGTGTAACGTGGACCCCTTATAAATGCCATCTCCAACTCCTCAAAAGATTCTATCAACAGTGTCTCCGACAAATTATACACATCACTTGGGAAGACGGGCAAACTAATGTCAGTTTACTGGAAGAAGCAAATATCACCGGTGTTAAAGCAATGATTCTTCAACATCAACTTCGTTGGACTGGTCATGTTGTGTGGATGCCTGATTATCGTCTTCCAAAGCAACTACTCTATTCTGAACTTTAAAATGGAAAGCATAATGCTGGTGGTCAACAAAAGAGGTTTAAACTCTCTCTCAAGGAAAATCTTTTAAAATGTAGTATAAACAGCGACAACTGGGAAACACTGGCCTGCGAGTGCTCCAGTTGGAGAACAGCCTTTACCAAAGGTGTCATGGACTTTGAAGACGCTGAAACTCAGAATGCAAGGGAGAAACGTGCTAAGAGGAAGGCATGCTTGGCAAATCCTCACCATGATCAACTCCCACCCAGAAACCTATGTTCCCACTGTGGAAGGACGTGTGGATCCAGAATTGGCCTCCACAGTCACTTATGGACTCACTGTAAAAACTGTGTTTATGGAAGACAATCTTACTCGGCTACGAGTGATCGCCAAAGAAGAAGGAAAAGGGTGGTGTGAGTCAGACTCTATTGTAAAAGCTTGTTTCCCCTCGGCCAGGCTTAGACCTGGCTCAGGTGGCAGCAGCTACACCCCTGAACAAAGTTTGGAACAGGAATAATTTACACCAGCTTAATTTGAGCAGCTGTAAATTTCGCCAACATCCTACACTTAGGATTGCTCCAATGGGAACAAGCAGATATGCTAGATGTTACTTTGATGGTTCTAGCAAAGCAGCCCATAGCCTTAAGTGATTCTGAAAGGAGAGAGCCATTTAGGAATCAGAGTTCAGCTTTTTCCCATTCCCCCACTGGCTGGGAGTGAGTGTGAAAGAAGAATATTCAGTCTTATCTTGGAGCTGGACTTGCAAACACAAAAGGGGCCTGGTTTTGCTCTCTGTGAGGATCCAGTGCTAGGGGATTAAGGAGCCTGCCTGGAAACCTGAGGGAGGAGACTGTTATCTATTGCAGGGTAAATGCTGTGAAGTCGTTCGTCTTATACTCAGGCTGTATATGTGTGTAAATAAAACCATACATCACAAAAAAGACAACACAACAGTTTTAAGTGAGCTTCACCCTAAATAAACTTAACGTGGGAGATGCTCTGGCACCCCTGAAATCTCTCACCAGAACTTCAGGTGTGTACAGGGCCGGATTAGGTTTGATGAGGCCCTAAGTTACTGAAGGTAATGGGGGCATTTATATATCCAGCTGTCCTTTGTTAACAACAACACAAAGTGTGTTGAATGTATGGTGTACATTTATGGTAATTTATGGACCAAATAGGTCCATACACAACACAAAACACTGTTGCTGTATGTAGGTTTTATTTTATTTGTTTTTATCTTATATTTTGGAAATGTACATCCAGTTGTTGGTTTTCTAATTGGGGGGGGGGGCAAGAGAGTGGGGCCCTAAGCTATAGCTTGTTTAGCTTATACGTAAATCTGGCACTGGGTGTGCATAACCACATTTATTAAACAGACACAGAAATGTTACTGCTGCTACCATAACAAGAGCTCAAGTTTCCGAAACATTACAAGCCTAGTGCAGGTGGGGATGTTACCATTTTATTCAGTGATAGTGAACCTGCTGGACATCAGCTCCCATCAGCCTTGCCAGCATGGCCACTGTTCCAGGGTGATGGGGGATGTAGTCTAGCAACATCTTGAGGGCCACAGGCTCCTCATCCATGGTCATAATTGCTTATGGCAAGGCAGCATTATGCCGTTGTTGTTTATATTTTGAAAAATATTGTGATTCCTTATGATTATCATGTTCTGTATTTCCAGGTACTGTGGCCTTTGTTCTTCATCGGTGAATAAACCTGTGTTTTTTTAGGTAAGGTTGTGACTGTCCTGAGATGAAGTCACTTCCACCTTGTGACAGTGTCCATTCGACGTGGGAGAGATTCAGAATGAGGAAATCATCCACAGCGTAGCTGAGGTGATTCAAGGGCCGAGCTTGATGAAACATCAGGAAGCTATGCTCTTAAGGTTGAAGGAAGCAGAGGGTGCAGTGCTGCCTAGTTAATCCTATCCACCCTGGGCATCTTTCAGATTCACCACACAAACATTTGAAATTTGCACTTGAGTGGGTGGGAAGGAATATAGTTATTATACATTAAGCAACTTTCCTGAGTTTCGATGTACGGCTTTGCATTTATAAAACAGTTCTGTGAGATATGCAAGTTTGCTCTTCTATTCCTCCACTCTTTTCTCTAAAAAATAAAAGAATTATTCCCACAGTGAAATTTATTATAGTGATAGGAGGTGAATAACTTTGTTTGTGACAAGCCCTTGCAACTCTATCATACAAACGAATCGATATGCAAAACTGTGCTAAAACATAACCAGCCCTGTTCACTGGATTCATCAACAGATAGTATATCATTTGGATATAGAAATATAATCTAGTAACCAACTAGTCTTCCATATGTCAATAGTGCTTTTTTTCAGTTCTTTCCCATAATTATTAATATTGAACAAAATAAATTGTCACATCACCAACATATCTTTTATCTGTGTGTCTTTTATCATATTATGTTGTCTGAAACTGAGCAAGATATAGCAGGAAATGTTATGTAACTCTATACAAGTTCTTTCAGTTTTGTGACAGATCATTGTGGAGAATTATGTAGGACTCTGCCGCTGACCTTCCAAACCGTGTGTGTGTTTGGATGTCACCCCAATCTCTGAGCATTGTAAGATTCTAGGAGCACCAGGCACGCCTATCAGGGTCTATGTTTCCATTTGGACAGTGAGGCACAGCAGGGACTGTGGTATTGTAATGATATACCATTTATTTACACATATATGCAACCTGAGCCCTAGACAGAAGGAGTTCAGTGAATTCACATCTTCTGCTTCTCCCGTAGGTGCAGCAGCCTTGGATCCAAAACAGCAAAAAGCCATGCTCTCTGTGACTATAACGGCCTGTCAGCCCACATGGTGCTTTGACGCCTACTTTCTCTGCAGCTTGCCAACTCCAAACTAAACTCCCTCCTCGCTTACAGCAGGCCAAATGGAAACCTTAAACCTTTCACAAACCCTTTTTGTCTGCACCCACTAACACACGGCTGTAGGAGGGACTCCACTCCCCTTCCTGTCTGTCACGGAGTGGTGTCATAGTGCTTTAAATGTATAGTGTGAATGTGGTCGGAGATGTCACAACCATAGGCTGTGGACTAAATCAAATGGACCTAATGGTTACTACAACAAAGGGATATCCTTGCAGAGGTTTTGAATCATCTAAAGAAACAGTAATGTGTGTTTAAAATGAATAAATAAAGAGAGTTGGCAGATTCCTCTTTTCTTCTTTCTTCTACCGTGATGCTTTAATAAAATGTAGATTTGCTAGTGGTAGAAACGCCCACTATTAAAGCAGTTCACTCTGACATGAAACATTGGGAAGCCCAGAGTGAAACTGGTTTGGAAATAGCGAAAAAAGTGAAATACCTGGGGGTAAACCTAACATCTAAGAATGTGAATTTATTTAAAGACAATTATGAAAAATGCTGGACAGAAGTGAAGAAAGATCTAGAAATATGGTCAAGGTTGAGACTTTCCTTGTTAGGCCGAATTGCTACCATTAAGATGAATGTATTGCCAAGAATGTTGTTTTTATTTCAAACCTTACAGATTTTGGACAAGATGGACTGTTTCAAGAAGTGGCAGAAAGATATATCAAAATTTGTCTGGCAGGGCAAAAAGCCCAGAATAAAATTTAAGATTTTAACGGATGCAAAAGATAGAGGGGGCTTTGCCCTGCCAGACTTAAGGCTCTATTATGAATCGGCAGCATTCTGCTGGTTGAAGCAATGGCTACTTCTTGAGGATACAGACATTTTGGATTTGGAAGGGTATGACAATAACTTTGGTTGGCATGCATATATATGGTATGACAAGGTAAAGGTGCATAGAGGTTTTAAAAACCATATTGTTAGGAAAGCACTGTATAATGTCTGGAATCGATACAAAGATTTGTTGGAAAGTAAAACCCCCAGGTGGTTGTCACCAATGGAAGCTAAGGCAGTGAAAAAACTTAATATGGACCCTGACTGGCCAAAATATTCTGAAATTTTAGAACAAGAGGGTGAAAAGCTAAAAATTCAGAGTTATGATAAGCTAAAGCATAGAGTTCGAGATTGGTTGCACTACCATCAGATAAATGAGACATTTAAGCAAGACAGGAAATTAGGATTCCAGAAGGAGAGGTCAAAGTTAGAAACAGAACTGTTAGAACCCAATACTAAGAATTTGTCTAGAATGTATAACTTGCTGCTGAAATGGAACACACAAGAAGAAACGGTTAAATCAGCTATGATTAAATGGGCACAGGATATAGGTCATGACATCATGTTTGCTGACTGGGAACAGTTATGGACCACTGGTATTAAGTTTACGGCATGTAGTGCCTTAAAAGAGAACATAATGAAAATGATATATAGGTGGTACATGACCCCAGTCAAGCTTGCAAAGATTTACCATTTGCCCAATAACAATTGCTGGAAATGCAATGAGTCGGAAGGAACCTTCTACCACCTTTGGTGGACCTGCCCAAGGATTAAAGCCTACTGGGAAATGATCTATAATGAAATTAAGAAAGTCCTTAAGTGGACGTTTTTAAAGAAACCGGAGGCTTTTCTCTTGGGCATGGTGGGCCAATTGGTACCAAAGAAGGATAGGACATTCTTTATGTATGCAACTACAGCGGCAAGAATTCTTTTAGCAAAGTATTGGAAGACGCAAGAACTACCTACTCTGGAAGAATGGCAGACAAAGGTGACCGAATTTATGGGACTGGCAGAGATGACCGGCAGAATCCGTGACCAGAGGAAAGAGGCGGTGGAAGAGGACTGGAAAAAATTTAAAGTATATCTTAAAAACTGCTGCAAAATTGAGGACTGTTAAGATGTTAAGGGGTGAGAAACAGAGAATTACAGCTGTAAATAATAATTTTATGGAAACTTAAAGAGAACCAATAGAAAAATTGATTAAAGGGTTGCTAAAAAATCTTTTGGAATAAGGATGCAGTGAAAAGGAGGTATGGGGAAGTCATGTTTTATGTTTATTTGTTTTTTCTGTGTTGTGTTTGTTTTCTTTTTTCTTGTTTATTGTTGTGAAAACTAATTCAAAATTAGAATCAGAATCCGAGACCTGGGAGAAGAAAAGATGGAGGAAGACTGGGAGAAATTCAAGATGTATTTACAAAAACATTGTAATTTGTTTGAATGTTAAGAAGGATGCTAGATTATAAAAAACTGGCCACCACTAAACTAGATTTAAATTTGATGATAAGTGAGACTAAAGAAAATATAAAAATTTTATTGGAAGAAGGGTTAAATCATATTGGAATGTGTGGACATGAGATTGTAAACAAGCTGATAATTTGTTTGGAAAAATTTTTTTTTTAATGATGTAAATGGGAGAGGGGGACGTGAGGGAGTCCAAAGAAGTGAAGAATTTGTTGTTATAAAAGTAAGATTGTTTTATGTGTGCATTTATATTTTAAAAAAAAACCTTAATAAATATTTATAAAAAAAAAAAACAAAATTATTTAAAAAAAAAAAAAAGAAACATTGGGAAGCCCTTGTTGGGCTCATGGCGTTTTCCCTTCTCTGTCCTTGCATAATAATATTTGGTTCAGACAAGGTCATGGCTAATTTGCAAGATGTTCAGTTATCCTAGGCTCTTTGCAACGACCTTGTTTGAGTTTATTTTTCTTCTGTTGTTGGAGTATATGTTACAATATGTCATAAACCTAAAATCTTTTTTCAACACCTGTGACCTTGGTAGCTGTAATATAGTTGCACGAGGCTGGGTTTGCTGGGTTAGCCTTCAAAATCAATGAAACGTGTTTCTAATGTGTTTCTACAGGTAAGGGAGCAAAAAATGTCATTGTGGTTTTTTCTACAGTAGAACAAATGTATTACTTATTAGTGCTGCACCCAAATGACTAAGCTGATATGATTCCTGATGGGCCCTTTTGGTTATTGATCACATGCTGATTGCTTTTATGAACACAGATAGCTTCCATAATTTCCTGTCAGGTTATTAATGCAATAATTTGACTCATTAGACTTTCCTTCCCAGTATGCACCACCAGGGGAAATACTGAGGGAACATTTCCATCAGCTGTCGCAAACCCAGATGGCTGCTGGTGATTTCTAAGTTAAACATTACATATATATGTGTGCAAGGTATCTTAACAATGTATCCATAGTTTATAAAATATTCTGGAAACTCAAATATGCATAATCTCTCTGCTTGTGGATTCCGCTCCCCCCAGTTAATTTATATGTACTGTCATTTTCCCATTAGATTTGCACAGAAATTGAGCTCACAAGACAGTGTCCTTCTCCTGAAAATGTAAACAGAAGGCTGCCTTTATATGTGACACTTTTTTATCAATGGAAAAATTATCTTTTTCTCATCTTGGCATCCTTGCATGCATTCAGACACTGCTTCGCAAAGCTATAAAGTCACAGAAAGCACCTCTCCTGATTTTTAACATGGCCAGTACAACTCTCTTTTTCCATATGGAGAGAGCAATTTGCGATTAGAGAGTTAAGAAATTTTCATGACTGAAAGAGCCCCAAGATGCAGCCTAGAATCAGGTGTGTCTGGTTTCTCTCCTGCTTTACAAGTTTAGAATACAGGAGGTCACTGAAGAGAATGAACTTCCTTGCAGCAGTATAATCATCACACCCATTAAGATTTTTTACAGACATTTCTCACCCACTGAGTGTTTCAAAGATTAAAAAAAATCTGATTTCAGGTAAATGTAGGGCTCCAAATCTCCCCTTGTGAATTGACAGTTTGAGTCAGGCTTTGCACTGTTTAAAAACATCTTTAGTCTGCCATTGAACTGGTATAATGATGCCCCCAGATCCCAGTCACTCAACTTATTTTTGCTGTTTATTTTGACTGTCAGTGAATATGGTTGGTGAGAGATTTCCAGGTACTGGAAGTATATCAGAGGAGTAATAGTCTTCCTTTGTAATTATTATTATTATTATTATTATTATTATTATTACCACACACACACACACACACACACACACACACATTTCAGGAAGGGAATGACTTCCAGCTTTATAGTTTTGTTAGTCTGCTTCAGTAAAAGCAACAGAATCTTGGAAGCTAATCAATTTATTCTGGCACTACAGTCCACAAAAGCATATGTCGTGATACGTCCGCTAGTCTTTAAGGTATCTCAATATTCTTTACTGTTTCTGCCCCCCCCCCAACAGTAGACTTACAGTGTTGCCCCTCTCTTCACTTTTACCTTTCTGATGTGGATAGAAAATAAAAATAATTAGAGGGACATAATAGACTGAATAAGTTCATGCCACAATACACAAGTCTTTATGTGGCCACTTAATGCTGTCCTCCCTTCAGAAAGGGTAATCTGTGGCTGATACATACATATCATTCTGAAGAGACACAATCCTTCCATGACCATTGTATTGCCTCAGAATGGGACATGTGTCTCAAGATTCAAACACTCTATGTATAACTGAGGTGACAGAAGCCATGTTCAGGTGCTTCTGCCCACACACATTGAAACAAGAGGTCCTGTATGGGGATATGCCCCTCATTCACGTTTCCCTGGGTTCACGCTCTGTGCGTAGCAATGTATGTGCCTAAAGCTCCATGCATTTCCCTCCCACCCCTCTTGGGTGGAGGAACTTTGGGTGCCTATATCCGTACACATATAGAGTCCTTTCACACACTGTCAAAAGCTGAAGATGGGGGAATGGCCACTGTGTGGGCTAGGAGAGGAAAGGGAGCCAACGTTAACCCCCCTCCACCATGCATACGGAACTGTCTAGCCTTCCTAATGTCTTTGTGAGGGAGGTGTGCCATGATGTGAACAGCATATGATGGCATTTGTATGGGAGAATAAGAATGTTTTTCCCGTGCTAAGAATGTACCTCATGAGACAGAGACAACCACTTTTTTCCTTCAGGTGAGGGGGAACCAGATGCAGTCAAGCCAACCCCCACATAAAACTGAAGGCGATGTAGTCCCTGTATAAGGACTGCTACTATCTCACTTATGTGCATTTCAATTTGCCCTCAGTTATTCTCTTGTGGAAATTACAGAAGAACAAAACACTGCAGTTGGCCACACCAGTCGCCATTCTCAGACCACCACCCCTCAAAGAATCCTGCGCTTCTATCACCATAGCAATAAGCCACTTACAATCACTATGATATAAGCTATTTTGCCTTCATTGGATTTTGTACAATCCTAGTGGAGATTATGCGCTCCATGCACACTGGTGGTGTTCTATTATTATGATTACAGTATGGCCGGATCTTATGCGCGCTTAGCTCGCGTGATTTTGAGTATACGTGGGCAAGGTGGGGATGCTCTCTCGAGATTTTGCAGGAAGTCAGCCCAAAGGCATCCCTAACACTCCCAGGGTTGGCGTACTGAGTAGGCCTTGCCCAAGAAACAAGGCTGAGAACTTAAATGCTCTTTTTGTGCTGAGTAGGCCCAAGCAGGACGCAGGTGGCACTGTGGGTTAAACCACAGATCCTAGGACTTGCTGATCAGAAGGTCGGCAGTTTGTTTGTTTTTTTAAATAATATTTATTAAGAATTTCCAATAATATAAAAAAACAAAACATCCAAATTTAAGATCTTATTTTCCATAACATCTTTCCAGGACTTCCCCTCCCCTCCCCCTCTTATATTCCAATTCTTACAAATAAATTCAGCAATTTATTATCCCAAATTTTAACCTTGTTATCATTAGCCCTATTTAAAAATATTTTCCCATCTCCTAAGATCGACCTATTCCCTTCCGCGCGTTCCCCTCTTTAATATACATAATAGATTAAATATAATAAAATAAAATATGATTTTGATTTTACAGCCTTTGGATTCCAAATCCCTCCCCCTTTTCCTGGTTGCGTTTCCCGTATTAATCAACATCTAATGTCTTCCTGGAGTTCCCACATTTATTTAAGCCATAGTCCTTTACCAGTCTTCTTTAATTTTAAATGTCCAATCTTGGAAGGAGTCTATCTCAAAAAGGCCCATTTTTTCCATCCAGATTTTTATATACTTATATATACTTATATATACTCCAATTTTATTTCTTAAACCTTTCAAATCTGGATTTCCCAAATGTTCCCACTTCCAACTTTGTCCAATTCTTATTATTTTTGATGTTCTTGTTGGTCTCTCTCCTCTTTCTTTTCCTGTTTTCCTGCACAAATGTTCTAATTCCAAAAGCTTCTAAATTCCGCTGCAGAGGCTCTGTTATTCAGGAACGAAACATGATGCCAAGTCCCTTCCATTTTCAATAGATAAGTCTATTGTCTACTTTAATGTGTAAACCTCTGTAGTCAAAATAATGTTCCATTTCTGCAGTTTCCCAGGAGATAAAAGGTTCTGTCAAATTCGATGTCAACAACTTGTAATATCCCTCGTCTCCTCTAGGTGGATTATAATAACTCAGTTCCCTTCCAGATCACGTCCACCAGTCAAAGTAACTTTATTATTCCTTGTTTTAAACATTTTGTATCCAAATTGTAACAAATATAACCGGCAAAGTCCTCGTAACATAGTTCTCATTATTGTTCTTCTGCTTTGACAGCTCTTTGACAGCTGTCAAAACCTCTCCTTGTCTTCTCCCGGCGCTCTCGCTAAGATGCTCCCAGGTTCCGGGGGGGGGGGGTTGCTTTTTAAATAAATTCCACTTTTCTCCTCCAGCTCAATCTTATAATTTTCCATCGCGAAATTTCATAACTTTATCAAAATAAGGTTGCACTCAATCTTAGATGTTAAGTCCTTTACTTTAGCTCCTCTACAACAGGGGGGGGCTGACTTCCTTTTTATACCTCCCCCGCTCGTTCCGAATTATTTAAAAAATTTCTCGCCTTTTTTAGTCCAAGTTCCGATTACTCACGGGTTATACTTTTAAGTCCGAATTTCCAATGGAAGAAGTCAGCGCTCTCCGTCGAATGGCATGCGGCTTCGCTCGGCAGGGGAAGCGGAGGACTCAAAGCACCACCCCCCCCCCTGTCACCCGTTCCGCAGCCTTTAAAAAGGCTCCTTCGCGGGTCGGGGGGGGCTCAAAAGGTGCCAGCCGAGTCACCATGTCCATGGGTTCTAGCGCCCATGGTTTTTAAGGGTCCCCGCGTCGCCGGCGCGGCAGGACCCAGCCCCTACCGAGCAGGCTCCCTCCGGAGCTCGGAGGGAGTCCGCCATTCGGCGATGGCGCCAACCCGGAAGTCCAGAAGGTCGGCAGTTTGAATCCCCACGACGGGGTGAGCTCCCATTGCCCAGTCCCTGCTCCTGCCAACCTAGCAGTTCAAAAGCACGTCAAAGTGCAAGTAGATAAATAGGTACCGCTCCAATGGGAAGGTAAACAGCGTTTTCGTGCGCTGCTCTGGTTCGCCAGAAGCGGCTTAGTCATGTTGGCCACATGACCCGAAAGCTGTACGCCAGCTCCCTTGGCCAACAAAGCGAGATGAGCGCCACAACTCCAGAGTTGGCCACGACTGGACCTAATGGTCAGGGGTCCCTTTACCTTTACCTTAGGCCCAAGCAGACCTAACATGAAAATAACTTTTAAGCTCTTGTCTTGTCTCCAGGCAAGGTCTTTTCAACAAACCAGCTCTGGGACAGGTAGCATTGTTCTCTCTCTCTTTCCCCCCACCAACTAACTACTTTATAGAAGGCAGGCTAGCTAGCCAAAGGGTGGTTCTAAGGTTAACATGATTTTTGCCATATATATTTTTTGCTATATGCATTACCCTTGGAGCCAAACCCCTGTGTAAGATGCAGCCCAGCTATGTTGTTGTCGTCATGATTATCTCTTGCAACTAGTATTGCATGATTGCATCTTAGTCACCTAAGATTATATTTAGAGTGTTCACTATGATGATAACCTTGATGTCTCAGAAGCCCTGGGCAAACATGATTGATAGACCCTGGTGGAAATACAAGATGGGCAATGTTTTTCATGTATTTGCTGAGCTAGCTCTCTCCATTCTCTGTAGGCACAAGGTCTTTCCACTCCTCTCCTTTTATGGTAAGAAGTAAACTACATTGACCTAGGAAAAGTTGCAAATCATGCCCTGCCTTGAAGTGTAAACTTCAATGACCTCCTAAGAGCAGCCAGATTCTTTTATTTTGCTAGTTAAACCTTCCCTACAGTGTATGTATTGTATGCATTTCCTTGAAGACAATTAAGATTTTTTCCTTTTTCTGAGCAAAGGGGAATGATCATGTCCTGCAAGGACAATTCTGTACAAGAACAAAATCTAGCATGATGCAGTCATGCTGAAACTAATTAGGGCTGGATATAGTCAGTGGCCAGATGAGAGCCCAGCCATAGCAAAACCTGAATTTTGTGAAGAAGGGTGCAATATACATGCTACACAGAGAATAAGTATAAACACGAAAGAAGATAGGTATGTTACTCAGCTCAATTTCTGGGGCAAATCTGCCTGCATGGTTAAAGTCATAATGCCACAAACTGTTGAGTGGAATGGAAGCAAACTTTGATCAAGGAAACCGTGGGTGATTGTTTAAGCCAGGCGTGGCCAACCTCGGCCCTCCAGCTGTTTTGGGACTACAACTCCCATCATCCCTAGCTAACAGGAACAGTGGTCAGGGATGATGGGAACTGTAGTCCCCAAACAGCTGGAGGGCCAAGTTTGGCCATGCCTGGCAAGCAGTCCTGAATATCTGCTTTAAGGGTTGGCATGCCTCAGTCTGTCTGGACCCCCTGCTAGAGCATGAGAACAGAAGGCTTGGCAAGGCTTTAGTCCAGCTGAAATCAGGTGCCAGGGTAAAGTTAAGAGGCTGGTTAGCAGCTCTGAGTGACCGTCATGAGACTAATGCTATTCTTCTAGAAAAAGAAGTGCCAGAACTCACCATGAACACTTCCCTTCTTCTCTTAGAATGGCAATGGTGCCCATCTGAGAGGGGCCAGAACTGAATTCTGGTGAGTTCCGGCTGGAATAAAAGCCCTGTTTTACGGCTTGGGAATATGTCACTCCCAAAAAATCTTTAAATAAAAGTAAAATAAAATGTCTTTTGCAGGAGTATTGTCCAATTTGACATTTACCAACAAGAGAAGTGAATTTCAGTGAGAAAAGGTGGGGAGTGAACAGGGATCAAAAGGAGATTGCACTCAGTGCCTCAATCCTTGTTCTTTCTTCTTTCTTGATTTTTAAAAAGCTCTAAGGTTGCTGATTCGCTTTTTTGCTTTCTCTTGGAGAAAAGAAGGGTTTTCATGCATTAAACCTGTCCCTGTTTGTGGTCATTTCTCTCTGAATCAGCAGCTGAAATGGAAAAATTTTGAGCAGATTGAGCTTTTATAGCTTTTGTTTAATTCTCCACACACACACATATACCATAAGCATAATAGCAGCAAATAGAAATCAACAGCATATTATACATAGGTGAATATGGCAGAAGGGAGAAATATAAGAAACAGTATCTATTTCTCCCTTCCTCCATATTCTTGTATATATGCTCCAGTTTCCTTAAATGTTTCGTAAATGACTGGCGGAGCTATTCTAGGCGCAATTTTGGAATGATGGTAGAAGCTATATTTGGTGGGATTCCCCTCTAGAAATGAGTATATAAAATATGATGGTGATAAAGTATAGGAGCACTTTCAGGATGTGGACTTGATGACAAGTTTACGGGAGCAGCAATAAAACAATAAACCAGCAAGCAGCCACATGAGAAAAATGCAGAGCATATGTGCTACTTTAGAAGGTTGGCTGTGAAACCATAGGCCACTGCAGAGTTTGGAGAAAATGAAGGATAAGGTGCGAGACTGGTTACATTACGCTCAGATTAAAGAAGTTTTTAAAAATGACAAAAAGTTAGGGTTCCAGGTGGAGAAATCGAAGTTAGAAACAGAATTGTTAGAAGCAAAGACTAAGGTACTATCTAGAATGTATAACTTGCTGATAAAATGGAATACACAAGACGAAATGGTTAAATCGGCTATGATAAAGTGGGCGCAGGACATTGGGCATAACATTATGTTTGAGGATTGGGAAAGGTTGTGGACCACTGGGCTGAACTTCACCGCATGTAATGCTCTGAAGGAAAATGTAATGAAAATGATATATAGATGGTACATGACCCCAGTTAAACTTGCCAAAATATACCATTCGTCTGATAATAAATGTTGGAAATGTAAAGTAAATGAAGGAACATTCTTTCACCTCTGGTGGACATGCCCTAAGGTGAAGGCCTTCTGGGAAATGATATATAATGAGCTGAAAAAGGTATTTAAGTATACCTTCACTAAGAAACCAGAGGCCTTCCTTCTGGGTATTGTCGGCCAGAAGGTGCTAAAGAAAGATCGAACATTCTTTATGTATGCAACAACGGCAGCAAGGATACTCATCGCAAAAAACTGGAAAACTCAAGATCTACCCACACTGGAAGAGTGGCAGATGCAGCTGATGGACTATATGCAACTGGCCGAGATGACTGGCAGAATCCGAGACCTGGGAGAAGAGAAGATGGAGGAAGACTGGAAGAAATTTAAGATGTATCTACAAAAACATTGTAATTTGGTTGAATGTTAAGAAGGATGCTAGATTATAAAAAATTGGCCACCACTAAATTAGATTTAAATTTGATGATAAGTGAGATTAAAGAAAATATAAAATTTTTGGGAAGAATTGCTAGATTATATTTGAATGAGTGGACACGAGATGGTAAACAAGTTGATAATTTGTTTGGAAAAATCTTTTAACGATGCAAATGGGAGCGGGAGATGTGAGGGAGCCCAAAGAAGTGATGAAACTATGTTTGTGACAGAAGTAAGATTGTTTATTATTTGTGCATTTATATTCAAAAATTTTAATAAATATTTATAAAAAAAAAAAGAAACCATAGGCCACTAAGTAAGGTTCCATCAGCTGCTGCTGCCTTGAGGGTTTTTTTTTAATTAAAAGCAATAACCTGAGTTGTCAGTGCACAACCACATTGTTGATTGAATCAGACTAATGCAAGTGCATAAATGGGAAGCTGCCCTTGGCCCCAGTAATTGAGCTCCTGCTATGTTGGCATTAATACTTGTGGCTAGAAACTGGAGTGGCTGCTAACAACATACCTTGGCACTTCTCATGCTGTGAACTTAAATATTAGCAAATGTCTCGACTAATTGTTTCATTTTTCTAAAATAACAACACGGCTGTAATTGTTTGCAAAATGTTTGTGGAAATTTACAACTGAACTCCACTTTTCACTAACAAACATCACCCAGTTGCTGTCCACCAGATCCACAGACCTTCAGTTGGGCAGGTTGTTGCATGCCACCCCAATCCCTGAGTGGTGTGAGATTCTAGGGGTCAAAACACTTATGCAGGGTTCATGTTTCCTTCGGAAATGAGGCAAGGCGGAAACTGTGGTGTCTTTAGGATATGTGGTTTATTGACACATATATACAACCTGAGCCCACAATGGAGGGGCTTCCAGCATTACACTCCAGGAAAGTCCTGTTTCTCCCATGGCTGGGTACTGTATTCCCTGAGGAGGAGTTCCATTAATTAATTCACTTTTCCACTTGTGAATGCCTAATGCAAGATGGCATCAAGATCATCAAGACTGAAGAAATTGGCTGCGTGGTTGTCAGGGGTTCAGGGAGAGAGGCGCAGATGAGGGAGGAGACAGAGAGCGAGGGGGAAGGATTCCAGGGTGACGAGGAAGAGGACGACAATGACCCAAGATTGTCCATGAGTCCGTCCAGTGAATCGGAGGACTCCCAAAAGGGAGCCCCTCTGGTCAAGCCAAGGGGAGCTAGAGGGGGAAGCAGTCAGGAGCAGGGAAACGAAGGGGGAACCCCCAGTGGGAGTTGGAGATCGGGACCGGCTGCTCCGCCGGAACGGAGTGAAGGGGGTGGAGTGACCAGTGTGTCAGAAGGAGCAGAACAGGAAGCAGAGAGGGGAAGGAGGTCAGGGCAAGACGTCCTGCCGGAAGGGGAGGAAAGTAGTATCGAGGGCAGTGTAACTGTCGAAGGGAAGGTCAGGAGCAACGTACGCGCGCCAAGTTCAAAATGGGAGGCGCGCGGAAGTGAAGAGAGTCCTGGGGAGGAGCCTGGTCCCAAAGCCCGAAGGAGGGGGGAGGAGGCGCCAGAGGATTCAGCCTCTGGGGAGTCCCGAAGGGAGAGAACACAGGGGGGCAGAAAGACCCTGCGGAAAAGGAAAGAGAGGAAGAGGTGGACCAGTACAAGCCTCTTAAACTGGTGTAGAGGCGGGACTGACTCAGAGGGGACTTCAGCGGTCTAAGCGTAACAGACGTAGAGTCACGGAGCTCGGCTGTGAAGCTAAGAATGTTCTTCAATAAAAACTTTTGTACATAAGCCGGACTGGACTTTGGTCTCTTGTGAGCTGGGACCACGGGTGACTCTGACAGTGGTCAACCCATATGTACACCCTCTGGGGCTGGGAAGGTTGCCCCCATGCCCTGATCAGCTAAGTAAAACTTACACTCCTGTATCCAGTCGTGTGTGTGTGTGTGCGCACGCACGCACGCACGCACGCATAAAATGGTCTTTCACATTGGTCTGATGGCCCCCAATTGGATGAAGATTGTGGATTTCAGCACCTATGTGTGTCTGTATGCCAATTACTGGTTTAGTGGAATCCATGACTCTGATGCTTAGTATAAGGGTGAGGTAAGCTAGTTTTGTTATTTTCTGTTCTGTAGTCAAATTCCTAAACATATCTTTCCGCTGTTAGCCTTTTTCCTGGGTTTGTATGCTTGTGTTTATGTTTATAACCTCCTTGAGAAAGTATTGTGTTTATCCTGGCCTGGCATCTTAGAGTAATCTTGGTGCCTCTGAATCTGGTAGCTGGGTGCCACAGCCTGTGAAAGTTCTAGCTAGCTCCCCAAGTTCATTGACACTGAAATATCACGCCATGTTTGTTGATTTAAAAGATGCAGTGCATTTGTTCTCTGGGCCAAAGTATACTGTAATAACACAATGGTTTTATAATATGGTACACAGTATTTAGAGTTCAAAATGTGCCTCAGGATTTCCTGTGTGTGAAATGTCAGGCTGCTAACTCCACCTCTGCAAGATTTCGCTTTTGTTTACTCTGAGAAGCAAACAGAACCCTTGCTAAGGAGCCATCCCAAAAGGTAAAACTGGGGGGGGGGGGGTTTTACCAGAAAGTCAGAACTATCAATAGTAAATACTGACAGGTGGGATGAATTGCGGGGGTGTTGGATAACTCTTTAAAAACTTTGTGTTATTGTTGCAGCACTTACTCTTTCGTGTTTCAAAAGTAGATTTATTCATCTTCCAGTTTTAAAGATACACATTCCATATTCTGTCAAAGACTCCATGCCCTCCCTGTTTCTAGTGCAGGGATTGTGGCCAGAATCTAAACTTTATATTCTACACAGAATATATACTTCAGACAGTGTGGTTTCTAACTTTCCCCGTGTTGAACAGTAGATTTCCTGGTGAGATATTATAAGTTTCTTTTGAAACTCTTCTCTGGTTCAGCGCTGTGGGATGGGGGGAGGAGTTGCTATTCAAGAAATATAAGCTGAAAGCACCCTCAGCTTACATCAGATCATGAACTATTTGCTAACTCAGATGTAACACCCCCCCCCAAAAAAAAATAGTTGACCCTCTAAAACTTGCCTTTCTGCATACTTCTAAACCTTTTAAACTTTCTGACTTCCCATTTAAAGAAGACTTTTCCTGATGCTTTCATTCTCTTTCTTTGGAGTGGAGGATCAGGAGGGGAAGGTTGGAGGGCCTTAGATGCTGTTTTATTTGCTTGTTTGCTGCATTTATATCCAACTTTTCATCCAAGGAGCTCAAGGTTAGTGCTACCATATCTTGAAGAAGAAAAAAAAGAGGACTCTATGGTGGCCATTCAAAGCAAATAAATGCAATTTGTCCCAAATTTTACCCCTGCAAAAATAGAACGTGTCCTGGAAAAAGTGGACACATGGCCAGGGGCATCTTACCCATAGAGGCGAGTTGCGTAGGGTGGCAGGGCGCCAAGTTCTGGAGGGTGCCAGGGAAGAAACTGGACGTGACTCCTCCTGGCATCAGCTTGCCACCCTCGCCCACCTTTGCCATGCCACGCCAAAGCAGCGCTGTGTCCAGAGCCTCCATCTGCCATGGCCACCATGGCACGAAGCAGCCAGCTGAGCCGGGGGTGTGTGCTGCGTCCAGCCTCCGCCTCTTCCCCACCGGAGGAGCCGCCCTCCAGCCGCTGCCCGCCTCCTCCAGCCCCGCCAGCAGCACTGTCCTCCCTAAAAAAACTCTGGGGAATGGGGGGGGTGCTAGAGGGAGCTTTGTACCGGGGGGGGGGGGCTAGAGGGAGCTTTGTACCAAGACGGCCCTGCACATGGCAACCCTAGTTCTGCTCCTTCCCATTTTATCCTCACAGCATCCCTGTGAGGTAGATTAGGTTGTAGTGTCGTTACCAAAAATACAGAGGGCATATACTTAAGGCTGCTATGGAGTAGGAATTAGGATTGTCCCTTCTCTTGCTCCCCCAACCTCTCTGTGTTTATGAAATGGTGGTATGAAGCTCCTATGTTTGTAAGTTGTGGGTACAGAGGTTCTTTCCCTGCAATTAGGAGTCACTTGCAATTTCATTGCAAAACTCCTTCTTTAGAGGATTCCTGTACTGCAGAATTGATGCTTTTGAATTATGGTGCTGGAGGAGACTCTTGAGAGTCCCATGGACTGCAAGAAGATCCAACCTATCCATTCTTAAGGAAATCAGCCCTGAGTGCTCACTGGAAGGACAGATTGTGAAGCTGAGGCTCCAGTACTTTGGCCACCTCATGAGAAGAGAAGTCTCCCTGGAAAAGACCCTGATGTTGGGAAACACTGAGGGCACAAGGGGAAGGGAATGACAGAGGACAAGATGGTTGGACAGTGTTCTCGAAGCTACCAGCATGAGTTTGACCAAACTGCGGGAGGCAGTGGAAGACAGGAGTGCCTGGCGTGCTCTGGTCCATGGGGTCACGAAGAGTTGGACACAACTAAATGACTAAACAACAACAACAACTGCAGACTAGATGACCCTGGGTGTACCTTCTAACTCCACAATGTTATGATTCTATATAACTAGGCTCTGCTCTGACCCTCACATATAGACATATATGGACCCATCAAATCTCATGAATAGGGCTCACTAAATATGGACTGGTTTTCCCTTCCTACTATTAACACTCTGGTTTACTGTTGGAAGGAAGAGAATATGTGTCATATATACATAGCCCTTTCAGGGAACACGTATAGATGGAAGAATTCTAAGTGACTGCACATACAATCTGGATTAATTAATGCTGAGCTCAAAAGGATCATCTCAAGAATGTGGATGAAGGAATAGGAAAGTTGAAACCATTTTTTATTTTTTTTATTTTATTTTTTTTTGGCTTTTTAAATAATAATAAAAATCAAGCTTCATCCTGTGCTTTTCATAATGTTCTTTTCCTTGGCATGGGGAAAGTGTTGCCATTTAATTTCTGTACATCAGGATGCTGTTCAAGGTGAGAAGCAGGAAACGAAGATGATTCTACCCATTTGTGAAAGCCCTGGATGTTTTGTCTTTGGTAAAATGGGAATGCCATTGGTGACAGTGCAGTAAAGCAGCATTATGTGGGGCTTTTGTGTGTTGGATGCTTTTATAACATCATCCAAAGAGAAGGCAGTTAGGGTTACCTGAACATTTATAGGAACTTGGCAAGACTGCTTTTGGAAGCCTACATTGTCCCGAAGGCTGCCTTAATCTTTTAAATTTATGATAGCCTGACTGTTTTAATTTTTTTCTTTCATCAGTTAAGCTCTGCTGATGTCCATCAATTTTGGGTTTGACGCAGGTTCAAAGAATGTATGGCTATAGTTATACCTCTCACCTATTGTAGTAGAGAAGATGGAGAAACTCACGCTGAACCAAATGTGACTAATGCCAGGACAGAAGGCATTTGGTGTCAAAGACTTCCTGTTTTAGTAAACAAACAAAACACTGTTACCATGCAGAAGTACTTTGCTTGTGTTGTTTGCTCTAGGAAAAAGGAAAGCGGCTGAGTTATACTCCTAAATTTTTAGTCAATCATGAGTTAGAAAGATCTATGAACAATTAATACAGTACAGTAGTACCTCGGGTTAAGAACTTAATTTGTTCTGGAGGTCCGTTCTTAACCTGAAACTGTTCTTAACCTGAGGTACCACTTTAGCTAATGGGGCCTCCTGCTGCCGCCACCGCGTGATTTCTGTTCTCATCCTGAAGCAAAGTTCTTAACCCGAGGTACTATTTCTGGGTTAGTGGAAGATGCCTTGACCATGCAGGACCAAATAAGCAACACCGATCCCATTAGCCTTCCATGCTCTGGAAAAGCAGGTGGGGGTGTTGGCTGTCCCTTCCTGAAGGTGTGTGAGGTGCTTTCTGACAGCAGAACACTAGAGGACATGGGGCACCTTCACGCAGCCATATCCAATGGCGCAGCTCCGCCCACTTCAGGTCTGACAGGGAGTCTAACACAGCCAGCCAGATCTTGTGGACTCAGGAATATATGTAATACAAATCACCCGACTACAGAGAGAGGTTGGGTTCATTTTTTGTTTGACTGCTTACACATCACTCTGCTTCCAACATCGCTAAAATAATGGCTTCCATAAAAATTGTGTATCCTTATTTATATGCACAGATTCAATTTTAGAAATATTGCTACAATTTAAATTGAAATACCATGCATCTGCCATAATGGCCTACACCCCTGCTTCTAGATGCTGTTGATGGATAGTTTCAAAGACCCCCTAAGCAGATCTTCAAACAGAGGCTGTCCTCTGAAAGGAAGAATACATTGACACCTGAACCTCAGCCCTTAGCATTCTCTTGTTTCTGTGGTCAGAATTTTTAAATCAGTCCAATAATATGTATCATTTGACATTCTTTATAGGCCAAGTAACAAGCTACTTTTTAAAAAATAGAAATAGCTGTGGCTCTTGCATCTACTCTTTGCTACATACATATTGTATTGCCTTTTTCCATACAGTGGTGCCCAGCAAGACGAACGCCTCGCAAGACGAAAAACCCGCTAGACGAAAGGGTTTTCCGTTTTGGAGGCGCTTCGCAAAACGAATTTCCCTATGGGCTTGCTTCGCAAGACGAAATGTCTTGCGAGTTCCTGCGGGTTTCCCCCCCTTCCCCCCCCCTTTTCCTAAGCCGCTAAGCCGCTTATCAGCTGATCCGCTAAAAGCCGCTAAACCGCTAATAGCGCTAATCCGCTAAGCTGTCAATGGGCTTGCTTCGCAAGACGAAAAAACCGCTATACGAAGAGCCTCACGGAACGGATTCTTTTCGTCTTGCGAGGCACCACTGTATTCAGATAACAGAGATCACAGAGACAATAAGTTTGTGACCCACAAACCAGCATTCAGATCCAACTGAAGAAAGACTGACATTTCCTTACCTGTGTTTTTGTTAAACATTGTGCAATAAGACAGTGCCCTTGAGCCTTCTTGCTGGTGACTTCTGTCAGCTGGCAATTGGGACAGAGTTGTTTCTGATAAGGAAAGGGGAAGCAAGCAGCCTGCAGCTGCTGAGGCTCTGGCCAATGGCTAAGGTCACGCTGGCCTCAGCCTTGCTGTAGTGTTTTGCTTATTTATTTATTTATTCAGTCATCTGTTCAAGATTTTTACATCCCACCTTTCCTGCGATCTGGAGTTCAAGGCAGCTAAGAACTAATAAAACTGCACAAAATAAGTCATCATTTAATTGAAATTGCAGTCATAGCAGCAACCATTTTTGTTTTAATATATTTTTCTTAAAGATTTCTTAGTTTACAAAAATATGTGCATTATCTCTCTTTTTTCCAAGTAGCGTTTTCTACAGATCAGTTTCATTTGTTGTGAGACATTAGTGCTACATACAGTGTTAGGTTAGGAAGAAAAGAGGGGGGAAGAGGGGGAGGGGGAATGCTGAGTGGGGTGGGGTTGGGTGGCGATGCCTCTATTCCTCTACTTAGTGTATGTGTGGGGTTTTGTTTCAGCGTCACTTGTGTGGGTTCTCTTACTATTCACTTGGTGTATTTCCTTGGTAGTGAGAGAGGCTGGGGGCCGCCTAGGGTGTGGGTGGTTGTTTTTGATTGGCTGTGGTGAACTTTGTTTTCGTGTGTGAGTGGGATGTGTGTTTGTGTTTGGATCAGGTTAGCTAGATTCGTATGCTGTTGGGGGATTCTTGTTGTTGTCTTGTTGGACTGTATATGTGATAAAGGAGAACCATACCGGAGTGAAGGCTTCTTCTTCTATTTGTCCCCGTGTCACTTTCAGTTTATTGGTGAGTTTTTTCTAATAAGGCTGTTTCCCATACTATTTGATACCATTGGTCCATGCATCCTCCTGACAAGTCTCTCCAGTGTCTGGTTATGATGCTTCTGGCTGCAGAGAGTAGGTGTGTTATGAGCTCTTCATGATGTGAGTAGGCATTATTATCTTGGAAGATGTTTAGTAGGGCCAGTTCTGGGGTGATTTCTAATACTTGCTTAGTTCTTTTGCATTTTTCTTGTATGATTGATGTCCAGAAGAGTTGGATTTGGGGACATTCCCACCACATGTGGAGGTATGTACCTGTGGAGGTGCATCCTTTCCAGCATTTTGGTGAGGTTTCAGGGCATATAGTAGCAACAATTCAATGCCAAATAGTATCCGTAAAGTTACACCTGGAAATGGTTTACCCCCTTACACAAGCGCTTGGCCAGTATAAATCTCTACAATGTGTACGACCTGGGGGGGATACCGCCTCCCCTCCATCTCCCTTGGCGCAGGCAAATATTGTCCCCAGCAAACAGGTGAGATTTCAAAGTGTAACATTTAATAAAGCCCATTTCAATTTAACTAGTGTAATGCGATAAAACCCCTTCATGGATCACTGCCTTGCCGTGGTGAAGGGGCTTGAATAACTCAGAGAAGCTATGAACTATGCCGAGCAGGGCACCCAAGATGAACAGGTCATAGTGGAGAGTTTTGACCAAACGTGATCCACCTGGAGGAGGAACTGGCAAGCCACTCCAGTATCCCTGCCAAGAAAACTCCATGGACAAAGACAATAGGCATATAAAAGTTATGACGCTGGAAGATGAGCCCCTCAGGTCGGAAGGCATCCAACATGCTACTGGGGAAGAGTGGAGGACAAGTACAAGTAGATCCAGAGCTGATGAAGTGGCTGGGCCAAAGCCGAAAGGACGCTCAGTTGCGGATATGCCTAGAAGCGAAAGGAAAGTCCAATGCTGTAAAGAAAAATATTGCATAGGAACCTGGAATGTAAGAACCATGAACCTGGGTAAGTTGGATGTGGTCAAAAATGAGATGGCAAGAATAAATATTGACATCCTGGGCATCAGTGAACTAAAATGGACGGGAATGGGCGAATTCAGTTCGGATGACCATCATATCTACTACTGTGGGCAAGAAACCCGTAAAAGAAATGGAGTGGCCCTCATAGTCAATAAAAGAGTGGCGAAAGCTGTACTGGGATGCAATCCCAAAAATGATAGAATGATCTTGATACGAATCCAAGGCAGACCTTTTAACATCACAGTAATCCAAGTTTATGCACCAACCACTGGAGCTGAAGAAACTGAAATTGACAAATTCTATGAAGACTTACAAGACCTTATAGAAGTGACACCAAAGAAGGATGTTCTTCTCATTATAGGGGATTGGAATGCTAAAGTAGGGAATCAAGAGATAAAAGGAACAACTGGCAAGTTTGGCCTTGGAGAGCAAAACGAAGCAGGGCAAAGGCTAATAGAGTTCTGTCAAGAGAACAAGCTGGTCATCACAAACACACTTTTCCAACAACACAAGAGACGACTCTACACGTGGACATCACCAGATGGGCAGCATCGTAATCAGATTGATTATATTCTCTGCAGCCAAAGATGGAGAAGCTCTATACAGTCAGCAAAAACAAGACCTGGAGCTGACTGTGGCTCAGATCATCAGCTTCTTATAGCAAAATTCCAGCTTAAACTGAAGAAAGTAGGAAAAACCACTGGGCCGGTAAGATACAATCTGAATCAAATCCCTTATGAATACACAGTGGAAGTGAGGAACAGGTTTAAGGATTTAGATTTGCTGGACAGAGTGCCTGAAGAACTATGGGTGGAGGCTCGCAACATTATACAGGAGGCAGCAACGAAAACCATCCCAATGAAAAGGAAATGCAAGAAAGCAAAGTGGCTGTCCAACGAGGCCTTACAAATAGCGGGGGAGAGAAGGCAAGCAAAATGCGAGGGAGATAGTGAAAGATACAGGAAATTGAATGCAGATTTCCAAAAAATAGCAAGGAGAGACAAGAAGGCCTTCTTAAACGAGCAATGCAAAGAAATAGAGGAAAACAACAGAATGGGAAGAACCAGAGATCTGTTCAAGAAAATTGGAGATATGAAAGGAACATTTCGTACAAAGATTACCATAATAAAGGACAAAAGTGGTAAGGACCTAACAGAAGCAGAAGACATCAAGAAGAGGTGGCAAGAATACACAGAGGAATTATACCAGAAAGATATGGATGGCTCGTACACCCCAGGTAGTGTGGTTGCTGACCTTGAGCCAGACATCCTGGAGAGTGAAGTCAAATGGGCCTTAGAAAGCACTGCAAATAACAAGGCCAGTGGAAGTGATGATATTCCAGCTGAACTATTTAAAATTTTAAAAGATGATGCTGTTAAGGTGCTACACTCAATATGCCAGCAAATTTGGAAAACTCAGCAGTGGCCAGAGGATTGGAGAAGATCAATCTACATCCCAATCCCAAAGAAGGGCAGTGCCAAAGAATGCTCCTACTACCGCACAATTGCACTCATTTCACACGCTAGCAAGGTTATGCTTAAAATTCTACAAGGCAGGCTTAAGCAGTATGTGGACCGAGAACTCCCAGAAGTGCAAGCTGGATTTCGAAGGGGCAGAGGAACCAGAGACCAAATTGCAAACATGCGCTGGATTATGGAGAAAGCTAGAGAGTTCCAGAAAGACATATACTTCTGCTTCATTGACTATGCAAAAGCCTTCGACTGTGTCGACCACAGCAAACTATGGCAAGTTCTTAAAGAAATGGGAGTGCCTGATCACCTCATCTGTCTCCTGAGAAATCTCTACATGGGACAAGAAGCTACAGTTAGAACTGGATATGGAACAACTGATTGGTTCAAAATTGGGAAAGGAGTACGGCAAGGCTGCATATTGTCTCCCTGCTTATTTAACTTATATGCAGAATTCATCATGCGAAAGGCTGGGCTGGATGGATCCCAAACCAGAATTAAGATTGCCGGAAGAAATATCAACAACCTCAGATATGCAGATGACACAACCTTGATGGCAGAAAGTGAGGAGGAATTAAAGAACCTTTTAATGAGGGTGAAAGAGGAGAGCGCAAAATATGGTCTGAAGCTCAACATCAAAAAAACGAAGATCATGGCCACTGGGCCCATCACCTCCTGGCAAATAGAAGGGGAAGAAATGGAGGCAGTGAGAGATTTTACTTTCTTGGGCTCCATGATCACTGCAGATGGTGACAGCATTCACGAAATTAAAAGACGCCTGCTCCTTGGGAGAAAGGCGATGGCAAACCTAGACAGCGTCTTAAGAAGCAGAGACATCACCTTGCCAATAAAGGTCCGTATAGTTAAAGCCATGGTTTTCCCTGTAGTGATGTATGGAAGTGAGAGCTGGACCATCAAGAAGGCTGATCGCCGAAGAATTGATGCTTTTGAATTATGGTGCTGGAGGAGACTCTTGAGAGTCCCATGGACTGCAAGAAGATCAAACCTATCCATTCTTAAGGAAATCAGCCCTGAGTGCTCACTGGAAGGACAGATTGTGAAGCTGAGGCTCCAATACTTTGGCCACCTCATGAGAAGAGAAGACTCCCTGGAAAAGACCCTGATGTTGGGAAAGATGGAGGGCACAAGGAGAAGGGGACGACAGAGGATGAGATGGTTGGACAGTGTTCTCGAAGCTACAAACATGAGTCTGACCAAACTGCGGGAGGCAGTGGAAGACAGGAGTGCCTGGCATGCTCTGGTCCATGGGGTCACGAAGAGTCGGACACGACTAATCGACTAAACAACAACAAATGCGATAAAAATACAACAAATACAGCAGAATAATTTGCTAATAGAGTAGGGATATTAGGGTATCTTACCCTCTTCTCCTCCCTCCCTCAGTGGCAGCAGTAATATCAAGTTAAAAACTGCAAGATATTGCAACCAAACCACACCGTTTCCACAACTGCTTACAGTCTAGTGTTCTTGCTGGAAAGGAGGAGGTAAACCCTCCCAGGGGCCCTGATAGCAGAAGTTGGATTGTGCTTCTCACTTCTGGGTTTTTGTGTCTTCCCCCCAACCCCCCGCCCCAAGTAATATCTGCACAAGAAACAGCAAAGTAACTGATTTTGATATGAGAGGCATTCCCTTCACAGCATGCCAAGTCTCTTCTCAAGCTAGAGCTAGGCCCAAGGTAATTTTGCTCTGCTTTTTAAAGAAGCTGCTGGCTGTACCAAAGCCATCAAAGTACACTACAATTATGTATTTTATTTTATTTTTGGACGAAAACTCTAAAATGATGCAAATCATACCGTGAGCTATGCAGAAAGAGGAAGTGAATGCTGTCATCCTCAAAGAAAAACGGTGATGGTCAGAGTTGGAAGAGCTAAGGTCAAGCTTCACTTACGTAGCAACAACCAAGGTTGCTTGGAATGGTGTTATGGGCGAGGGTGTGTTGTCATTTCCTCATCAGAGTAGCAGCCCAAAGAGCGCAGGGCTCTAAACTGCCTTTACAATTGAAAATAAGAATTCCCGGAATGGACCTTGCAAGGGTGTATGCATTATGCCTATATTTGTGGTACATGCATGTTCTATGGCAGTGTAATCTGGCTTTCAATTTTGGTTGGTGCTGTATATAAATTGGATCATCAGCTGTACTTAAGAACAACATTCCTGAGCTGTTTTCTACATTTAAGCTGGTTCTTGAGATATTTACAACCATATATGACAACTGATAGGGGCATTTTAAAGTTGCCTGAGCTACAAGGAAGCCACTTGCCTGGGAAAAGCTCCCATGCTGCCATCATAACATGTAAATCAGGGGTTATCCGCCTTTTTGGACCCTTGTGCATGACTCAAATTTTGAGAGTGCTCTGGAGAAACCCATCAGAAAATAGGTTGCCAAGGGTGCCAGTGAAAGCCCCTGATGTAAATTATCCATTTACAATGATCAGTGGGGCCTGATATCCCAGGTCCCAAAAACCTAATTGGCACTCAGACAATTGATCAAATTGATCCCCATTCATGTGGTTTGGCCATTGAAATACTACACAAGCTAGGATGCCGCTGCTTGCAGAAGAGCAACTTCTAGTCAACAGGAGCCATGTTTAAAGGATCTTCCAGTACAGGTTCAGGACTTAACTACATAGAAAACTGTGTTTTGTAGCTGTCCCACTCATCTGGAGGGCACCAGATTGGCGAAGCCTGTGATGGGTGGGATAAATCCGGACCAACGTTTGAGTTGAGCTGGACAAAAATAGAAAGTCTCTGGAGCGCCCAAGTTAATTATTGTTGACTTTACAGGCGGTCTCAAAATACCAGGAGGAGGGTCAGTTGCTCCTATATACGTCAAGTATTTTACATGGCATTTTCATTTTAAAAGTCGTTTCGGAGCTCGCCACTGAACTGAGCCCAACAGACCCAATATCTGCTTCCGGGCTGGTTTTCTTTTTTTCATCCTTTTTTCCTAGCTTTAGGGTTGCTAAGGGGAATTCTGCAGGTCACGCAACCTTCCTCGAGGCGAAAGAGCCGTCTGGGCGGGCCTCCTTTATAGCTGCAAAGGGGCGTTCACGCGGCGCAGCTCGCAGGCGAGGCTTGTCGGACGAAAGCCGCGCTGCATCCCCAGGCGAAGGCATTCCGGTCCCGAGCGCCTGGGCTTGCCGCGCGCCAGCGGCGTCTCAGGTCCCCATCGGGTCCCAGGTGAGTTGCTGCAGGATTGACATGTCGGGGGGGGGGTTGAGGGGAAGGATAGCCGTTACACTTGGAACGCTTCTCTTGGAACTCCTTCCGCCGACCAGAAAGTTTTTGGACCACAGTTTCTGCCTTTCTGATCTTAGGAGTCTAGTCTGAAGTAAGTACCACTGGGCTCAGTGGCACTTAACCCCCAGGGAAGTGCCTATACTATAGGACGGGTGGAGCCTCGAGATTTCTGGCTGCAAGTGCAAGCCTGCGCGTGTCTACTCTGAAGTAAGTTGCTGTGAGATCAGCAGGGCTTACTCGCGGGTAAGTGGTTTTACAGGGCTGCCGTCTATAAGAATGCTTCGGTTTTCAAGCCAGATTTTAGCAACGCGTTGTAAAGAATAAAGTAATGAGGCTTTACTAGTAAGAGAAACATCCTCACACGTCCAAGCGGTTGTCTGTGCGCGCGCGCGCGCACGATTTAAGTTAAGAATGTGCGCGACGCCCCCTCTCTGCCTTTGGGGCAGAAGCCCCACCTCATCAAAGCACGCAGGATGGATTGACACATGTCTGCACAACCTGCTGCCTTTGGATTCTTTCAGCAGTGGTGGAAAAGCGAAGCAATGGCATTTGCCTCCAAACCATCTCTCCAACTTCACCTCTCCTTTCCCGAGGTCCTTACTTTGGGTCAGGGTAATCAAAGGGTAATCCCAGTTAACTGCCAGGGATACCCCCAACCCGCCATCCTTTAATATACAATAGCCCATTATCCTGAAGGGAAACAGAATTTGGTTATCCATGAAATTCTACTCAATATTGATCCAGAGCAGAACTCCGACTTCTAGTTAGCAGAGTAAAAACTTAAAAACTTTTCAGGATTCCCCAAAAAATAGACCAGAGGCAATTGTATTTCATCCAGCAAAGCTTTACTGCTACTGAAGGCAAATGAACATAATGGTCACAAATCCAATATACATTCCGGATTGGCACTGTCCATAAGAAATCAAGTTGCAGCAGACTTAACTTAAACTTACAATAACTTATAATAAGTTTAAACCTTAACACTAAGCTTATTCTTGTAGCCTCTAACAATCCAAAGTCACTTCCTGCCCTCTTTTAATCCATTTGAGTTTTGGAAAATCTCCGTTGTATTCTAGAACAATAGCTTTATTAGTAAATAAACAGAAAAGTGTGTGTGTGTGTGTGTGTGTTGTGTCACCTTAAAAGATGAAACAATTTCATCTGGTAGAAATAGATTCAAGCCTAGTGTGTGCTGCAATAAATTTTAATCTTTAAGGTGCCACATAGCACCTTTTCTGCCGCTGATACGTGTTCATCAAGGGAATATCCTTTCTGTATAAATTATACTATGAATAAATCCAAACAATGAGTACTCTTGAAAATTTCTACTTGTTCAGATATATTACGCAGCAATAACAGGATTCTAAATGTCAAACTGAATCGGTGAATGGTAGAATGATTTTACACAATAGAGAACTGCAAACAGGAAAAAGACAGAATTCCTTTACAGTTAGTTAGTATATTTATATACTGCTTCAAACACTCAGCGGTGTCCCAAGCCTGTTTACAATAATAAAATACCAAAGACACTTTGAAACAAATCAAACAGTGCAAATACAAGATACTGTACTAATAAAGATTCAGCCAAGAAAAAGCTATCTTAAAACATATTTTCATGTATATGAATCTGTTTATCTTGGATGCCTGCACTTACACAGATGCCTCCCAACTTCTTAATTTTTTCCAATAATGTGTTTAAAGCTTTTGCATTTGTTTGCAATTGCTTATTAAAGGGAGTATGCTAAGAACAATTGTTTCCTGCACAACGCATTGACCCCCGACCCATCTCCCACTAGTCCCTATTGCCCACGGTCAAATTTCTGGCCCTATTCTTGGACAAATAGCTCATCCAAAGTGGTGGCCTCTCCAACTCTAGGCATTCTTGGATGACACTGATAAGTTTCTTGCCCGGGTTTGGCAGTGAAGCTGCTTTGATGGCCCTGGTGGACTGCGTTCACTTCGAGAAGGACAGGGGAAATGTAATTCCCTTCATTCTCTGGGAACTTTTTGACACCATGAACCCACGATATTGTGTACCAGATTTGAGGACAGGAATTTAATGCGCATTCCAGAAGGTGGTGCTTGGGGTGTTCCGCTCCTTTTTTCATGGGCTGATTCTTCTTTTGTTTTTGGAATCATGAGGAAATTCCTCTTAGTTAGATTACCTCCTCCAGCCCCCTTCCTTCTTGGGGAAAATATTATCCCTCTTTGCTGTCAATTGGAGTATGTACAGATGTGGCTGCTCCGTCCTTGCCTCCTCGCTCTCTCTTCCCCTCCAAGGCCCTGACTTGTCCTCTTCCTTCTCTCCATCCTCACTTTGTTCTCCTCCCCTTTCTTTCTCTTTAAATAGATTTCAAGGCACTGCCTGCCCAGGAGCAGCTGTTGAGCTCTCCAGAGGGAAAGCAAGCACTCACTTTCCCATCAATATCCTCCAATTTGTTTTCAGGTCTGATTCTATGTGCTAGTTCAGAACTACAAAGGCAATCTTAAAGTCTTTAAAAACAAATAAACAACAAAAAGAATTGGTGCTAATAAAGGTAACAGTGCAAACTTGTCTGTTCAGCACAAATACAGTGGTACCTCAGGTTACAGACGCTTCAGGTTACAAACTCTACTAACCCAGAAATAGTACCACGGGTTAAGAACTTTGCTTCAGGATGAGAACAGAAAGCGTGCGGTGGCGGTTGGAGGCCCCATTAGCTAAAGTGGTACGTCAGGTTAAGAACAGTTTCAGGTTAAGAACAGACCTCCAGAACAAATTAAGTTCTTAACCCGAGGTACCTCTGTATGTGGAGAGCATATTGTTGTGTTTTTAATAGGCTTTTACGTTGGCTAACAGCTGTTGTCGAAATTGTGATTTAGTTATAGTATTATGAGTTGCGGGGGAAGTTGAGACCCTTTTAACCCCTGGAACCAGCAGGTGTTAAAATACCAGCCAGGCTTGCTTCCTGACAAGGTGATCGCCTGTGTGATGGTCCATTAAGAGAACACAGGATTAAGGGGCTAGGTGTGAGACGGCAAAAAATTGGGGGGGCCCTACTTAGACAAAGAAAGGCAGAGTTTGAAGGAGAGTTTTGGGACTGTGATGTGAACCAGAGAAAAAGCAACAAGCTGGAGACAGAGTCGGAACACAGTGTTTGATTTTTGTTGGAATCCAAGGCTGTGGCTATGGGAGAAACAAGACCCTTTTGGGATGCTAATGCTGCGAACCCCTCTACCGTAGGCTCAGGTTGTAGATAAGAATAAATAAACCATATATCATAATGACACCACAGTCTCCACTGTGTCTGATTTCTAAAAGGAAACACGAACCCTGGGTAAGTGCCTGGAAGCCCTCCAATCCTACGCCACTCAGAGACTGGGGTGGTGTGCAATAGTATGGTCTAACCAAAGAACCAGAATCAGAAGAATCTTTATTTGCATCAGCCACTAGTCATAGCAATGAAATAAAATAAAATACAATGTACTGAAGATAGAGGTAAAAACTTAACTATACAACATACATTCTGGAGGTTTAACATCCATAACCAAACAATAGATCTTATTCTAATTGCCCCTGCTAAAAGGTTTGCATTTTTTGCTGTCACCAGATTAACTTAATCTGCTAGAAGAAAGGACACAGTAGGAATGGTTGAGCCAGGGGAGTACAAAGGAGTGTGTGATGGGGACGGTCTGCCCCGGGTGCCTTCCCAGAGGGGGGTGACAAAAACCCTCCTGGGCGGATCACTGCAATTGGCCCCTTGCCAGGAGGATTGCACCACCTCACTGCGATCGGCCCCCTGCTGGGAGGATTGTGCTGTCTCGCCACGATTGGAACCCCCCCCCCCCAGGATCGTGCTGCCATGCCGATCGCCCTGTGGGCAGATCGCCACGCCGCTCCTGGTGCAGGAGTGGCTAGCTCCGCCACTGGGTTGAGCAACCCGGCATGAACAGTAGCAGAGGGGTAATAACCTCACTCCTCGAATCTTTATAAAGAGTGCAAGCTTGAAGCACATGAGCAATTGATTCAATACTGCCATCTCCACAGGGACATAAGCGTTTTTCCAGCGAAATTTCTTGAAATCAGCCCTTGAGTACAGCAGAATTCAGTATATTTAATCTCGCATAAGTGAAAGCGCGTCTGTATTTTGGAATTGTTAAATCTTGCAAATAGGGTGCCAACATATCAAAATGGCTAGGTGGAAAATAATCATACAAAATTTCCTTATCGTGACCAAATTATTCTGTTTCTCAGTATCATATACGTGCTGTCTAATTAAATTATTTGCTGTACTGAAGCCCAGTGTTAATAACAGTTGTGGTGTTAAACCAGAAAAATAAAGTTTTTGGTTGACAATTTTAGTCCAAGTGCTCTCATGACAATCCTGCAATATTAAGGGTAGTAGGCTAGTGGGGTTTAAATTTAGCCGAAGCCAATAATTAAATGTCCTACACCAAATCTGTAATTCAACAGTGGGGAGGTTAACGTCTAAGCACAATGAACACAATATGGAACAGGGAAAAATTGCCTTAGGAATTTAGACTGAACAGCTTCTGTAGATCCAAGGTGAGCACCCAGGGGTTTAGCTTTAGAAACTTCAAGTGCTGATGGTATGTGATTGCCACCTTTTGTATGGAAAAAGCGTGTCAGAATTTTCGCACTCTGAGACACCATTTCCTTTGCATATTTCTGATGTGCTCCCCAATTTGAATAAGCAGATATTTCCATAAATAAACCATGAAAATTACATCTCGGTGTTTAATAAGGATCAGAATCATTATATTATACAGCATTGAGGGTGTTGATGATACAAATATGTAAAAAGAATGGAATAAGGAAAAATGAAGGTGATCTAAATAAAATGTATGAAGGTCAGTTTTAAAAATGAGTATATTATATCACTGTGCTCTTTTTACACAGATTTGGGTTGAATACCATTTACTTCTCTACCATAGAACGGGACCATAGAACAAAACCATGAGAAGTTACACAGTGAATCAAGTGTCCAAAATTGGTAAGTTGTAATATATTTCGTTACTCCTTAATATTTGGATCCCTTTGTTTAGGAATGGTTATAAAAATAGGGCAAAGTGTTGTGAATTTGGATAGCCATGAAATTGCATTCAACAGCTATAACTACTTTGTTGTTTCCCCCTCCAAATATTTATTTCTGAGTCCCATTTTTTTAAAAAAATTAAGTGGCTAATAGTAATTACAACAAATTTTGGTTTTTATTTACCCCTTGTGCCAGTTTTCACAATATTGTGGAAGTACATGTGTTTTAACTTTGCCATAATACTTGTGTAGATTTCCAATCTGCATCTAATAACTTAAAATGGACATTTCTGAAGCTATTGTGCTACTTTCCCACCTACCCAGTGATCTGAGCTTCTCTTCATAATGTGACTCATATGTGACTTGTTGGGTGTGAGAATTTCCAAAGACCTGTTCCTGCAATGACCTTTCTTCCAAATAATAAAATACTTTTTGTTGAGAAAATAATGCATTTGTGGTTTGGGGGTGGAAGTCTACTGAAATCTTCTTGAGATATTATTGGTGAAGACCTGTGAACTCATTAGCAGATTGAAACATTATTTTTAAAATGTTTAGCGGGGAGGAAACCCATATGTTTTAAATCACCTCATTGGCACATGGTGCGTACAGCAAGGGGAGCATTCCTTATTTCATTTGTTTTACACATATTAGTAAGGTGTCTCTATAAAAATCTAACGTGTTTTCAGACTTGTTGGTAAATGGGAACATTTTCACTGTGCAACGATTAATCTTCATTAATGTACAACAGAAAGAATTGTCTGCTTTTTCAGGCACAATGCAGATTAATTATTGCATCAGTAATAGAAACAATTGCTTTGATTTAAAATTTAATACCTATACAGTGATACCTCGGGTTAAGTACTTAATTCGTTCCGGAGGTCCGTATTTAACCTGAAACTGTTCTTAACTTGAAGCACCACTTTATCTAATGGGGCCTCCTGCTGCCGCCGCACTGCCAGAGCCTGATTTCTGTTCTTATCCTGAAGCAAAGTTCTTAACCTGAAGCACTGTTTCTGAGTTAGCGGAGTGTGTAACCTGAAGCGTATGTAACCCGATGTGCCACTGTAGTATTTCTTTTACTCATTAAGCATTTCAGGGACTTGCTTCTAAAATTTGCAATCCTGTTGCAAGTCCAATCTCTACATTCACTGAGAAGCAGGTCTCACTGATTTCTACGGGTCCTGCTTCCAAGTAAGTATATTTAGAATTTCAGCCTGAGTTAGTAGTATAGAGTTAAATAGGTTTATATAGCTTGTAGATGTGTTTAGGGTATGGGGCTGGCCCCTGTCAAATGTAAGCGTGTTCCTGGAGAATTCGGTGAATAAAGTTACAAGCGAATTCTTTGGATTCCAACCCAACTATTTCTATGAAATCCAACTGACTTTTCCATCAACAGAACCGCCAGGCTATGACAACCCTTTCCCATCAACAGAACCTCCAGCCTATGACAACCCTTCTTTCCATTTGGATGAAGAACCTACACCAAATGGTCATTTAAAGAAGAAGAAGAAAAAGTAGGTTTTCCCTTATGCACTTTGATGCCTTTCATTTCCCACAAATAACCTCAGCTGACTTGCTTTTCTGTTCAAAACTTTTCAGAAAGAAAGATGAGAAGTCAAAGAAGAAAGGGGAGGCAGTTGGCTTTTTCGAGCTGGTTAGTATGCTTCTTTGCCTTTGTCATTTTCTTTGGTTGGCTCAGATCACTCAGAGACATGTACCCCTTCCCCATTTCCTCCATAGCACAAACAACATAACCCACAGGAACCTGGTGGCCTCCAGATGTTGTTGGACTCCCTTCATCCTTGACCATTGGTCATTCTGGCTGGGACTGATGGGACTCCTAACAATACCTGGAGGGCCAGGTATGGAAAGCTCTGTTTTAGGGGAAGAGTGATGAGGAAATATATGAGCCAAGCCCTTCTCTTGATCCTACAATACAAAATATGAGGAAGACAACTAGCCATGTCTCTTTTTCTTCAAAATAAGATTTGGAATACCTAGTGCCGGCATCCCCAAACTCGGCCCTCCAGCTGTTTTGGGACTACAATTCCCATCATCCCTGACCACTGGTCCTGTTAGCTAGGGATGATGGGAGTTGTAGTCCCAAAAGAGCTGGAGGGCCGAGTTTGGAGATGCCTGACCTAGTGTGAGGAACTAGTCAACTAAAAGTGAAAGGTGGGCTGTCGATCAACTCCCAGTTGCTCAGAGATGGAGAGATCAATGGGAACAAAGAAGCCATGAGAGAGAAGGTTAAAATGATGACTGAAAACTCTCAGCTGGAGAGAGGCCTTTCTAACGTAAGGTCCAGACCCTCCCAAGTGTCCCTGTTTTCCACGGACAGTCCAGGATTTACAGAAGCCATCTTGGTTTCTGATTTGATCCAAGAATGTCCTGCTTTTCCTTAGGACGTCCCTATTTTCATCAGAGAAATGTTGGAGGGTATGGAATTATGTGATCCCCCCAAGTCAAGGAGCTAAATAATTATATAACCTTTAGAAGACATCTGAAGGCAGCCCTGTATAGGGAAGTTTTTAAATGTTTAATGTTTTATTATGTTTTTGTATATGTTGGAAGCTGCCCAGATGGGGGAATAACAATAACAACAACAACAACAACAACAACAACAACAACAACAACAATAAAAAATAATAATAATACACTAGAATGTCTCTATTTTCATCAGAGAAATGTTGGAGGGTACAAAGGTCTGTTCTGCATAAGTGGACAAAGAGCACCAGTAGAGTAGGAAGAACAAAAAGAAAGCCCAGCAGCTGACTAAGTATGATGTGTGTGTACATACATACGTGCATATACACAGAGAGACACACACATATATATTTTTTAAAAATATTATTTATTAAAGTTTTAAAGGTTACAAAAAGAGAAAGAAAACACACCAAGTTAAACACAAACTTGTAAAAAACAAAAAAATAGAAAAATAGAAACAATTAAAAAAAGAAGAAGAAAAAACACAACGAACCTTCCCATAACTTATCTTTCATTTGCTTGTTTCCTTGACCTCCTCACACCTCCCTTTTTTGTATTCTAGTTTGGTTAGCTATTTCAGCAAATCCTTTCCATCCTTCCCAATTTTTATCCTATAATTTATCTTAATATAATGTAACTTTACCTTTCCTCCTTTCATGAGACACATATATACACATTCTGCCATAATTTCACCTGATTCCTCCTGTTTTTTCTTTCTCAATTTAGTTTCATTTTGCAGATGGGCTAGATATTATTTTAATGATAGTGGGGTTAATCGCAGCTGCTGCAGCTGGAACCGGACAGCCACTTTTAATCATCGTCTTCGGTGAAATGACAAACAGCTTTGTGTTGACCGGTCTCAATAAATCTACAGGTAAAAATCACTAAGTTTGCCCCATCTGTGCTTTTTTAGGATTATTGAGTTTCTTTTTTTATTATTATTAATATATTTTTAATTTGCTTTTCTGTTTTATCATATCATCATCAATGCATTCTGTGTTACAGTCATACACAGGATAATGAGAAAGAAAAATAACATAAATACAGTGGTGCCTCGCAAGACGAAAAACTCGCTAGACGAAAGAGTTTTCCGTTTTTTGAGGTGCTTCACAAGACAAATTTCCCTATGGGCTTGCTTCGCAAGACGAAACGTCTTGCGAGTTCTTGTGAGTTTGTTTCCTTTTTCTTAAAGCCGCTAAGCCGTTAATAGCCGCTAAGCCGCTAATAGCCGCTAAGCCGCTAGTAGCCGTGCTTCACAAGACGAAAAAACCGCAAGACGAAGAGACTCGCGGAAAGGATTAATTTCGTCTTGCGAGGCACCACTGTATAAGACATAAACACACACACAGTGCTTTTTTCGGGGGGGACACAGGGGTACACATACCCCTAAATGTTTTGTGAATCTAAGTTTGGTCTCATTGTGGGGCAATATTTCAATATGAGCAGGAAAATGAGAGTACCCCAGACATTGTTTTAGAAAAAAAGCAGTGTGTGTGAGAGAGAATATATGAATATTATGGGCTTCCTGAGTTTCTAGACACGGAGAGACTGAGAATATTGTTGGAGACACAGAGCTTTAAAATGCTAGAGATCAGTATTCACCTTCCCCACCCCACCCCCGCAATTTACATTCATAATCTTGATGAACTGTAATCAAGCAAAGGCTACTCTAAGCACTCAGTATAAAATAAAATAAATGAACCTTTGCTTAAGTTGTTAAATCTTGACAGCATGAATGAGAAACTTGTAGCCCATCGGATATTCTTGGACTACAAACCCCATCATCACCTCTGATCATTGATCACACTGGCTGGGGCTGATGGGAGTTGAAGTCCAAGAACTTCTGAAGGGCCAGAGATTCCCCATTGCTGCAGTTTAGCTTGAGAGAAGCAAATGGCTACTGTTTGGCAGCCATGGCAACTGGATCCGGCCTACAAATCAGTGTCCACTTGGGCATCAGTTTCAACAGTGTGGACAATGTGGCTTGAAAATGGATCTCATATGTTTGGGTAACTGTGTGTTTCATACTTAGATGTCTACATACTAAAAAATGCATTAGCAGAGATGTAAGGATACATAGGATGGGTGGGGTGGGGTGAAAAAGCCACACGTTTCAAAACAGGTTCCAAATGTTATGTGCTTAAAAAAAACAAAAAACCCTCAGTTTTATTTTTCCTTTTTTCATGAGCAACTTCACCATGGAGGGGTTGTGGGTTTAGTATTACTTAGTGGCTGTGTGACAGTCATATGCTTCTGTTAAATCCAGTTACGTTAAGTTGGGAAACATTACATGAAACTAACATGACATGCTTGGTCCCTCATGGACTGAATGTACCGTATTTTTCGCTCCATAAGACGCACCAGACCATAAGGCGCACCTAGTTTGGGGATGAGGAAAAAAATATAAAAAAATATTCTGAATCCCAGAAGCCAGAACAGCAAGAGGAATCTGGCTTCTGGGATAGCCTCTGGCTGTTCTGGCTTCTGGGATAGCTGCACCAAGCCTCTCCCGGGTAGCGGGATGAAGGCTCCCCCTGCCCGGAAGAGGCTGCGTGCGGCTAAGGCAGAAGCCAGGAGAGGCGCTTCGCTGAAGGGGCACTGCGCAGCTCTCCCTCTCTATGCAGGAAAGGCGCTGCGCAGAGAGAGAGTACTGTGCAGCGCCCCTTTAGCGAAGCAGAAGAAGGAACAGAAGGAGCCCCCTCTGTTCCTCCTCCGGCTTCGCAGGACAGGCGCGTCACTGAAGGGGCGCTGCGCAGTTCTCCCTCTCTGCGCAGCGCCATTCACTCCATAAGTCGCACTCACATTTCCCCTTACTTTTTAGGAGGGGGGAAAGTGCGTCTTATGGAGCGAAAAATACAGTAGTTTTATTGACACTGACATATTTTTTAAAATGCCTAGGAAAGTTGCCTACATCATGAAGAGATCAGGTCTGAAGGTTAGAAACTGGATAGCTGCTTAACGCATGTGACTCTTAATCTTTCTTTACTTGAGACTTTTCGTTGTTAAGTCAAGTAATAATTAACAATGCCATGTAAAAATGCTAAGATGGCATTGCCAGAAAATCTTGCAGCACCTCTTCTGATAATTATAACTACTTCCTTCTATTTTGCAGATGCTGCACCAGCTAATATCTCAGGGCGTCCACCTTCAGATATAGAAAACGAAATGGCCGTGTAAGGACCTATCCAGTTATTATTTTTTAACTGAGCTATGGCTGACTTTAAAAACATAAGAAGATTAAAGACCCAACAGATGCTGGTTGGGAAGTCACATCCCTCTTCCCACAGTTGTTCCCCAGTGACAGCTATTCAGATAATGTTGAATTAAATTTGTATACCACCCTATACCCACAGGTATCTGGGTGGTTCACAACATAAACTTAATTTCAGTGGGTCTGTTCCAAGGAATATGACCAGCATTGGATAGAACCCAATGCTTTTTTCCCCAATTACCATGAAAAATTATATTAAAACATTAGTTAAGAATTTTCTTCTGATAATGAGAGTGACATGAAGGATATATGGGTCTTTCTTCCAAAGCGTACTCTTCAAATGCTTGAACACAGGTACTATGAAACATGTGCCTCTGATTTATGAGGTAATGTATAGTCATCATGGCTAGTAGCCAGTTACAGATTTACCCTCAATGGACTTTCATCTTGCTTTCAAGCACGTTGTGTTTCTTTATTTAACAGAATTCATAAACAGCTTGTTTGTTTTATTTTATAAAAACATTTTTTTAAAAGAAATCTAGCTAAAAACTAGGTAGTTCTACATAAAATAAGTTAAAATGGGTATTTAAAAGCAGTCAGAAGATTGTTAAAATCAACTGTTGCTAAAAAGAGATAATACAGTGGAACCTTGGTTCTTGAACTTAATCTGTTACGGCAGGGGTCAGCAAACTTTTTCAGCAGGGGGCCAGTCCACTGTCCCTCAGACCTTGTGGGGGCCGGACTATATTTTGAAAAAAATAATAAATGAACGAATTCCTATGCACCACAAATAACCCAGAGATGCATTTTAAATAAAAGGACACATTCTACTCATGTAAAAACACCAGGCAGGCCCCACAAATAACCCAGAGGTGCATTTTAAATAAAAGGACACATTCTACTCATGTAAAAACATGCTGATTCCTGGACCATCCGCAGGCCGGATTTAGAAGGCGATTGGGCCAGTTCTGGCCCCTGCGCCTTAGTTTGCCTACCCATGTGTTACGGAAATCCGAGTGACTCCTGAAACTGTTAGAAAACCAAGGCGCGGCTTCTGATTGGCTGCAGGAGCTTCCTGCATCAGACATTCGGCTTCCCAAAAGCGTTTGAGAACCGGAACGCTTACTTCCGAGTTTGCGGCATTCGGGAGCCGATTTGTTCGTCAACTAAGCTGTGCGAGAACCAAGGTTCCACTGTACACATATAGCTTCCACATGTCTGGGTAGGCTTGCATAAGCAGAAATGTTTCAAGGAGGAACTGAAAAGAGTACAGTGAAGGCACCTGCTTAATGTCAGCAGGAAGGGAGTTACAAAATGTAGGTGCTGCCACACTAACGGATCAGTTTCGTTTTGCACTTGCACTTCCTAACTGTGAGTGCAGCCTCAGTTCCCCAATATAACAGTTGTAGCACAGAAGACACTCTTCACCTTTCTAAGCTTTGCGAACTGCCTCTTCAGCTGAATGGTGGCATAGAAATAATGTTCCCAAACCTAATACCCTCCAGAGATTTTGGACTCTAAATCGCATCGTATCTATTAGCCGGGATGACCTGTGCTGTTGAGAGTTCTTGTCCCAAACACCTGGAGGACGTGATGTGGGAAACGTTGGATTGCAATACCCCACTGACCTGTCGTTTCTTCAACAGACATGCTTACTACTTTGTTGGTATTGGATTTGGAGTCTTGCTCTGCAGCATGATTCAGGTGTGGACCTTTGTGACCAGTTCCGCAAGACAAACAGCAAGGATACGCGAGAAGTTCTTTTTTGCTGTACTTCACCAAGAGATGGCCTGGTTTGATACCAACCAGATTGGAACGCTGAACACGAGATTAACAGAGTAAGATGTTTCTGTTTTATGTTATAATCTGGGGAAAGGGGGGGGGGTCAGTGCCATGTAACAAAAACTGATTCCAGCTTTGGGCCAGGTGTAAATCCCTACATGGCTAGTTCCTAAATGTGTTTGCATATGCATTCCTTCTTCATAACCAAATGGATGGGAAGGTACATATGCTGCCATACTGAGAAAAGTTTGTATTTAATGACAGTGATTTCAACACCATTCAGAAAGGCGTTGAAGACTTAACTATTGAATAAAAACATCAACTGACATTCACATTTTTCATCCTTCATTGCAGTGATATTAACACCATTCATGAAGGAATTGGAGACAAGCTCAGCATAATAATGCAGAATTTAAGCACGTTTTTGACGGGCATTATCATAGGATTTGTGCACGGATGGAAGCTGACCCTGGTTATCTTGTCTGTTAGCCCGCTTCTCGTTGTATCTGGGGGTTTGTGGTCATACGTAAGTTGCTTGAGCTGCTACAAACGAAAATTCTCCTTATGTGCGCAACAAAGGAGGGTGTAGAATCAAAGGAAAGAAGGATAAAATGAAAACCTGCATGTGGGGGATGGCATGGGAACTCTTGAAAGACTGTGCCCCATTAATCTGACATAACTTGGTGCCAAGAAACTGTTCCAGTCATGTTAAGAGTTCTTATTAACCATTTGTAGGAGAGAGGTAGTGTGGTTAGAAAGTTGGACATAGACCAGAGAGATTGGGCTTAAGTTGCTGCGTGACCATAAATCTTATGGGGGAAGTTTGGGCAAACCATTTTCTCTCAGCCTGACCTATAGCAGGGTCCATGTATACCATTCAGGGGTCCTGAGAGGAAGGGGTGGGATAAGTACATAATAATGAATAATAAATCTACCCAACCCACATCTGAGCCTCCTGTAATTAGTGCTAATTGATAAGGCACATATGCCTTATAATTGGAGATTCCAATGGCTATAATTAAATAGCTATGGAAAGGAACTGGACAGATACAGCCTCATTTCCCTGCATCCCCACACAAAGACGTAGCTGAATTCATTGTTTGAAAGAAAAGCAGCAACCTTTTTAACACAAACATTTTTAAAAATAAATTTTATTAATGTTTGAAAGAAAATGTACAGAGGTTAATATCCAATACTGTTTAATCAAAGATAAAATAATCTAAAAACATAAACCAGGAGGGGGGAAGGGAAAGAAAGAAAAAAGAAAAGGGAAGGGAAAAGAGAACTTCTTATTCTTCGTCTGTCAGCCTTATGTAGAAAATTATTCAAAACATCCTCTCCAAGATAGCACCCATCAGTTCAGCTTTCTATAAAAGCAATATTTTCTTCAATCCTCAAACCCAGATATCATAAGTTCGTATTCTTTGTCACTCAAAAAGTCTATAAGGAGTTTCCAGTCTTTCAGCACATACATTTTTAAAGTAGTATTTTAGTCATTTTGCTAAAACCCATATAATCAGCTTTATTATATAATCAAGAAAAGTCTCTCATGCAGGAGAACTGTCTGCACAAGTAACCCATTTTGTTGGTGCAAAACAGGTGAGGAACCTAAGGCCTAGGGCCTAATGCAGCCCTCTGGGGCTTTCTCTGGGCCTTGGGACTCTGCCCAGGCTCCTTGCCTCACCACTCTGCTCCTTGACCACCTCAAGTGTTTCTGCATGCCTGGAAAGTGCCCTTGAACTATACTTATGCATCTTGCTTGCCTGGGTGAAGAGAGTTTTGCAGGATCTGTTACTCACTTTTGCCTCTGGCCTGCAGCCCATCACTGGCATGCAGCCCTGCCGATGGTTGCCTATAAGACAATGCAGTCCATGAGCTAAAACATGTTCCTTACTCTGGTGTAAACCAGGGGTCGTTCAGAGCTAGAATTGAAATACTGCCTATGAATAAAAGACCCGTCCCCGTTTCCTGTCACATAGATAGTTCTATGAGTTTATTGGGTTGTTCTGTGAAACAACTTCATTTTTCATTTCATTTTTTACATATTCCAGCTCCTGTCGGTGTTGACTACTAAAGAACTGTCAGCCTATGCTAAGGCAGGTGCTGTGGCAGAAGAAATATTGTCGGCCATCAGGACTGTTGTTGCTTTTAATGGGCAGGCGAAAGCTACAGCCAGGTAAGGCCGCTTCTAACAATAAGCGTAATTGGAAAGCTATTTAGAAGGTACATTTGTTCCTTTTCTGAAGAAGCTGAAACAGGCGTTTTTTGAGAGCATTAGAGATCAGCAACTGAAAGCATCCCTCCAGATTAGTGTAGAACCCAACATGTGTATTGTTGCGCATGTTCAGGTGGAGATTAAGCTATAATTCTGCCCATCCAACATGGCTGATGGAAACAGGTTTGTAAGCCAGTGTGAACTATGTTCTTCGAACGTCTGCCTACAACCAAGGGGCATCACAGGATGAAACATGCCTGCTTTTCTCACGACATTTCTTGTTAAAACAGTGGGTTACACCTTCAGATAGGAAAAATCCAGTGTGGTTCTAGCAGCCTCAGAAGATTTGAGCAGTATGGGGTTTGTTTGTAGAGATAAATGGCAATGAGTACTTGCCTGTATGGAAGCAGAACTGAGTAGGAAATACCTTAAATAATCACATTTGGCGGTTTGTTTTCAGGTATGATGCAAACCTAGAGGACGCTAGGGTTGTTGGAATGAAAAAGAGCATCACCACCAATGTCTCTATGGGTGTCTCCCAGTTTTTCATTTATGGATGCTATGCACTTGCCTTTTGGTATGGAACCAAGCTCACACTGGAGGAGAAAGAAAACTACAACATCGGGAAAGTATTAATTGTAAGTCAGTTGTCCTGCTGAATGCAGACTTTTAAAAAAATGATCTCTGAACCAGGGGCGAACGAAGGCGTCGTGACACCCCGGGCGGGGCGTCGCTACATAGGGTGCATGTGCGGCGTTGTTACGTAGGAAGCATGCGCCATACACAGCAATGCTGCACATGCGCTGTACATAGCGGTTTGCCGGTGGCGGCACCGCTCCAGCGCCATACGGACGGTGCCGGGATCCCTCCGTCGTGATGCCGCACATGCACTGTACATGGCCGTTTGCCGCCAGCACCGGGATCCTCTGCTCGCGGCTGCAGCCATGAACGGAGGATCCTCCACATGCACCCGTGGGGTGCCTTCTTGTCACCCCACCCAAGCCATGGAACCCAGGGTGCAGTGCCCCCCCCATTGTGACGCCACTGCTCTGAACTTATAAGTAGAGGCTGCGTTGGAGATTTGCGCCCAACCCACAGAAGCCTTGCTACCTGGTTCTGCACATATTATCTTGATCTGCAGATCAGTATATGCAGTAATGGACTTCGTATCAAACCGGTGCTGTGTGGATACTGGAAGCGGTAATTTCCAACATTCACGGTTTGTTTAAGTGTATATGTATGTGCCATTGGGCAAGGACATTAGGGCAGAAGTCTAGTACTCTTCTCTTGGCTTAGTTCATCATCATCATTTATTTATTCAACTTATACACTGTCCTATAATTGGAGGTCTCAGGGTGGTTCACAACAATACCACAACACAGAAAATCAAACCAAACGCAATAACCCAATAAACCCATTGCAACCTAAAGAGGGAATACCATTAAGCCCAGAATCTAACATTACCTAACTAAATCTCTCTGTGTATGAACCTTATCTACCATCACAATATGCATAATTTGACCTGTTTTCTTGTTGATGCACATAACATCCAGCAAGGCAATCTGTACACAAAATCCTACCCTGCACAGATTTCCTCCCTGAAGTGGCACCTCTTGATAAAATAATCGAGACAGAGGTGCCTCTATCAGAGCTAAGTCAATCAACCGCTCCACCTGTTTGCAGAAATAACCATACTATGCACTCTTAGAATCACAGAATTGTAGAGTTGGAAGGGAACGCGAGGGTCATCTTGTCCAACCCCCTTGCAATGCAGGAATCCTTTTGCCCAGTGTGGGTTTTGAACCCATGGCCCTGAGTTCAAGTCACGTGCGCTACAGACTGAGCAATTTAACTGCTGTTTCCATTGGACACAATAACTAGACTACATAGGAGGTTTTTTAATAGGTGAAAAAACTTGAGAGAGGGGAGAAATGTTTGTAAAAGTGATTCTGCTGTAAACAAAATTAAAAAGTCATGTTAACTTGGAGGTAAGTTGCATGTGTTCAGTGAGGTTTACTTCCAGGCATAGAATTGCAGTTGTAATTGTTGTGGTACTGCATTAACTGATAGCAAATCCCTAGTTTTCAAATGCTAATTATTTCAACCATTTCTTCACTGTAGGTGTTCTTTTCTGTGATTGTTGGTGCATTTTCCATTGGACAAGCATCCCCAAATTTGGAGAGTGTGGCCAATGCTCGAGGAGCAGCCTATGAAGTCTTTAGTATTATCAGGAAGGTATTTATTGGCTGGGATGTATAATATGACTGCTGTAATCATCTAATTAACTAATTACCTTAGTATCACACAGGCTCTTATAGAAGGTTATGAATTATCCTAAGCCATTTCTTGAATTAGCATTGCAAATATGGGAAAAAATGGATTTTAAAACAAACAAACAAACCCATTACTATCCCTTTATAGTTATGGCTTTAAAACAGAAAAAAATGCAACCAGTTTGGGCGACATGTGGGATAACAAGATTTAATGATGTGTTTACAGATGGATTGTGGGCAACTATAGCACTGAGAAATTCTCAGGGCTCGAGAAACGCAATGGTCAACAAGGTGGCTCAGGTAGGATGGCATTGCTGGCTCAACCTTCCCAATGCCAAGCATCACTGCTGATTTCTAAGAGAGAGGAGTGAGACACAGGGAACTCAGCAGCAATATACAGTAACACTTCTGCTGCTGTGCTGAGCTCCTTGCCCCTTTCAGGAACTGGCAGCAACACTCAGCACCGGGAAGGAAAGTGAGCAACAGCATTCTACATTTGCCGCCTTCTTGCTGCTCACTGCAATTTGGATAGCCAAGCTACTGGTGGGGGCATTCCTGGAAGCACCTCAAATTGCATAGCTGTCAACTTTTCCCTTCTCTTGCGAGGAATCCTATTCAGAATAAGGGAATTTCCCTTAAAAAAGGGAAACGTTGACAGCTATGTCAAACTGGCATACACAATAAGGCGGTTCATTAAAAACTTTTTTTAAAAAAAAATGCCTGCTCCAAAGCTCTTATCTTACTACACTAGGGATTATATAGCTATAGCTGAAATTTCATGCATATCAGTTAATATCTTGACCCACCTCCACAAAAATAGCTTTTTACTTGGCCATTTTCCTATGTCGTGAAGGCTGAAATTTCAATTCATTGCAGCAGTGTCAAGATATTAACTGATATGCATGAAATTTCAGATATAGCTATATAATCCCTAGTGTAGTAAGATAAGAGCTTTGGAGCAGGCATTTTTTTAAAAAAAGTTTTTTATGAACCGCCCTAATGCACAATTCTCACAAAATACAGTTTTTATCTTCACAACAACTCTTTGGGGTAGGCCAGTCTGAGAGAAAATGACTGCCCCAAGGTCAGCCAGTGAGCTTCATGGCCAAGTGCGGATTTGAACATGGGCCTCCCCAGTCTTAATCCAAAACTCTAACCACTACACCATGCTAACAAGAAAGGAATCACCTCAGCCTTGTACTTTAGCCCACAAATAATCATTCCTCAGGTAAAAGGTAAAGGTAAAGGTACCCCTGACCATTAGGTCCAGTCGTGACCGACTCTGGGGTTGTGGCGCTCATCTCGCTTTATTGGCTGAGGGAGCCGGCGTACAGCTTCTGGGTAATGTGGCCAGCATGACTAAGCCGCTTCTGGTGAACCAGAGCAGCGCACGGAAATGCCGTTGACCTTCCCGCCGGAGCGGTACCTATTGATCTACTTGCACTTTGATGTGCTTTCGAACTGCTAGGTTGGCAGGAGCAGGCACCAAGCAACGGGAGCTCACCCCGTCGCAGGGATTCGAATCGCTGACCTTCTGATCGGCAAGTCCTAGGCTCTGTGGTTTAACCCACAGTGCCACCCGTGTCCCTTCATTCCTCAGGAGCACTCATATATTTATTTATGAGGTGTTAAAATAAAGTAGCTGCAGCAAACCGGCTGTTTTGCCACTTTATTTTTCATAAGTATATTATGCAAGTTGTGATCTTTGAACTTCATTGTGAATCCTGCTCCCCGCCATCTGAAATGGCAATTCTGGTTTCCAGAAATACAGCCCTTTTGGAAGAAAAGAGAGTCATGCAGTACTTTAAAGAGTGAAATGGCCTGTTTGTTTATCATTAGACATAAAATGAAGAACATGCCTGTGTTATGCCACAGTTACAGAAATGTATCTTACTTCCAATTTCCTTTCCAGCCGCGCCCCATAGATAGCAGTTCCAGTGAGGGGTTCAGGCCAGACAAACTGCGAGGAGAGATTGAATTCAAAGACATCTGTTTCAGCTATCCCTCAAGGCCTGATACTCAAGTAAGCTTTTCTTTTTTCTTTTTTTCCTTTTTGGTAGTTTCGGGTATTTAAGGAATGTGCTTTAAAATTTACTGCGTGTCCAAATAAGTGCTGATAGGTTTTGTTAAAATATATCACCAGGATTGCTGTTGTTTAACAAAATAAAAAGATGAGCAACTAAATCAAGTGTTTGCATTCAGAACACAACGTGTGTTTTTCAGATACAGCAACCATGTCTCTGTTAACATGTTGCATTTTTAGGATGTTGTTCATCGATCAAATCACCCTGAAGGTCTCTGTGATCTCTGGGTTGTTGTTGTTTTATTTCATTGTGTTTTAAATGTTTAAATGTTTGTGAATAATTCTAGATTCTCAAAGGTCTGAGCTTAAAAATTGAGCCTGGGAAAACTATTGCTCTTGTCGGTTCCAGTGGCTGTGGGAAAAGCACTACAATTCAGCTATTGCAGAGATTCTACGATCCTGCTGAAGGAGAGGTATGATTTGACGGGACCATAGCTGTTCAATTTTCAATGTCACAAGTTGCAGCTTGCTATATGAAAAAGCACTGAAATATTTGGTTGGAAGTCATTGCTGTAAGAGATTCATCTGTGCTTTTGCCACTGTGTTAAGTAATCCCATTTTAAATACTTTCACTAAATTTAAGAGCAATTCTTAGTCTGTGCTTCCTGCTTCTGGTCATTTAGTTTATATATTATTTCAACAGAATAAAAATGGTCTCAAATGATTCCCCCCCCCCCAAAAAAAAATAGTATTAACATTTTCATTTATAGATATTATACATGTATACATACATGACTATATTTTTGATATTATACTCTACACAGATAATACTTTTGTTAAAATTAATCTTAGTTAAAATTAGTCTCTGAATTATTTGATTATTTGGCCTTCCTTTACTTGACGTTCTTCTTTGCCCAAATCTGTTGTGCCCTTATCTGAAGCTGGTTCCTTCCCTCAATCCTTGACATTTACTCTTTCTGCTGTCTGATCTCCATCTTTAGTTTTGGGCCATGAATTTGGATTATTTTCCACCTTTGAAAATGTCAACTTAAGATTCCATTCCATCTCATGTAGCTCTTCAATAGTTTTAACTTTCAGTCATTGTCCTTATTGAAAGTCTAAACAGAATGCCCCATCTCTATTTAATTTTTTTATTCCTTAATCGATATCTTAGAAATTTAAACTCCCTATGTTTAATAAGAACATCAGTATGGATATAGATAATATTTCAGTATCATGGCCTTCGGTTGATAATTTTTCACCCACCTAGTTAAAATAGTTAATGGCCTCTTATTCTCATAAGCTAATAAACTTGACCATAATGTAACTTAGAAATATTCTCCATATTTGATTAGCACCCAGCCTGAATGCTACCTTTATATTATTGGATCAGAACTGAATTACTCTTGCATATTTCTTGCTGAAGTTATTCTAAATTGTCTCTGGCTTTATCTAATCCCACTTCCAACTCCCAATTTGTAGTTTTTGCTTTTCTTAGCAATGCCTTGTCCTCTTTTTGATTTTGTTGCCCTTTCTTACCTTCATGACCTACTGTAGTCTCAAGTCAATAATACAGTATGCTATTCTTATTGAAACTAATTGCCTAAATACAAAAAAATCATATTAAGAAGGTTCATAAGATTTGGCCAGGGCAAGTATGTATGTACATATGTGTCAACATTTTAGCTTGCTTTTCCCTTAATGAAATAGGCTGCATTCAAGCAATCATAATAAGATATGAACAAACATCATTTCCCCTCTTCACCCTCCCTTTGCAATTGAGTAAACAAACCGAGAAGTCATCTGTTATGCTCGAACCAGGAAACTGTGGTCAGTGGTTTCCAAACAAGTCTGGATCTGAAGCCAATTTTAAATCATAGTTTCATATCCAGACTTCTTTAAAAGCAAATAACCACAGTTTTGTGGTTCAGATATAATGGAAAACTATAGCTTATTGAAGTATATTTATCCCTGCATCATCTGTAAAGTTACAAGTTATCTAAGAAATTTTATCTGAATGTAGCTATTAACTACACCCATTTTAAAACCTGCTTTTGTGACCTCTTACAAATTGCTACATCTTTATCCCAGATAACCATAGATGGACATGATATCCGGACACTCAATCTCAAGTGGATGAGAGAAAACATTGGCATTGTAAGCCAGGAACCCGTATTGTTTGCTACTACGATAGCAGGCAACATCCGCTACGGCAGAGAGGATGTTACTGATGCTGATATTGAGCAAGCAGCAAAAGAAGCTAATGCTTACGACTTCATATCCAAACTTCCTGATGTGAGTACCTGAACTGTCACATTCTCTGTTACGATCTGGAGAACTTCGTTCCTACATGTGCAAGGATTTACACGTGTCAGCTTTTAAACTACAGTCGTACCTTGGATCTCAAACGCCTTGACTCCTGAACAAATCGGCTCCTGAACAATTGAAACCTGGAAGTGAGTGTTCCGTCTGCTATGTCTTCTGATTGGCTGCAGGATGTTCCTGCAGCCAATTGGAAGACGCACCTTGGTTTTTGAACAGTTTTGGGAGTCAAACAGATTCCCGGAATGCATTCTGTTCAAGAACCAAGGTACGACTGTACAGTGGTACCTCTGGTTGCGAACGGGATCCGTTCCAGAGCCCTGTTCGCAACCTGAACAGAATGCAACCCGCATCTGCACACACGCGGATTGTGATTCACCGCTTCTGCGCATGCACATGATGTCATTTTGCGCGTCTGCGCATGCACAAGCTGCAAAACCCAGAAGTAATCATTTCTGGTACTTCCGGGTCGCTGTGGTACGCAACCTGAAAAGACGTAACCTGAACCGAATGTAACAAGAGGTATGACTGTATTGCTAATTGTTTTTCACTCCAGTAGATGGACAAAGAATTTTTCTTTTTTAAAACAACAACATAGCTGTACATCTGGCTGTGGGGGGCGGGGGCACTGGAGTGAGTGGAAATGCCCCTCTGCTCAGCTCTGAAGCTAAACTGGCCTCCTGTCACCAGTCCAAAACAGGGCATTTGGGGGGAAAACCAAGTCAGTCCAGGAACCATTCTTGCTGCCATCGCATGATCGAGCCCAACCATTGGCAGTTTAATCTTGAGTCTTGGCGGGCTGTCCTGCCCTGCAGTGTGGTTGTCCGGGGAATTTACAATGGCTGGCTGCTGGGAGGTGATTCCTCACTATTCTGGGAATGGAGGGTAACCCGCGAGGGGCCACAACCACTGCCCACCTAGAGCCGGGTAAGCAGCTATTTTCTCTCACACACACCCCCTTGGCCACAAATACCTTGAGCTGCAGATGGGGCAGTGCCCTGCTGCTCTGCAAAACCTCACCAGCAGAGCTTTTACATGTAAACAACAACCAAAGCTTCAAAAGTACTATACTGATTTCAATAATCTTTCTTCAATTTTAGATGTGCTCATACGAGTCTAATCTCAGCAAGCTGAGATAAGGAAGAGCATCCTCTCCCACACTTCCTGTTCCCTTTCCAAATTCTGAGTCACTTCTCTTAGACTCATTACTCATGAAACAATGCATACTTGTAATTAAAGTGTTTCTTTAATAATGGCCACCATTTTCTCTCTTTTTCTTTGCTGGAACGACCTTTGGCTTACGCAGATTCTATAGGCAAACTGTTAAATTACTGATTGCATGCATATTCATTATTATCACAGATATGCTTCAGAAAGCTTCTTAAGTCAAATTCTTTGTTCCTATATTTTCTGGATATCCAGTCCTCTTCAAATGTGTGGCTTAGATGAGTCATTGTTTAACTGTGGTTAATCATTGAGATGGCTCCAGTCAACCAATCCTTTGCTTCCTTTTGATAACAGAAAAACTTATTCTTAGCAAATGGCATATTCAATCTTACAGGACACACTGGTGAATCCAATGTGAATAGCTAACCAAATTATTTAGACTGTTCACACAAATGAAGAAACCTGTTTTATTACTGGAGTGCCAATATAGCACTTTCGCCCCTTCTTCTCTCCATTGGGAAAGTTTCCAGGAATTGAGACTTCCGGGTTAGCGCCTCCGGCAATAGCGGAGCTCCTCCAATCGGGAGAAACTGGCTCCGTGAAAAACAGGGTCTGGCCGCCACGGCGAAGGCGGAGACCCTTAGAAATCACAGGCAGAAGAAGCCTGTGAACCTGGGATTCGGCTGGCACCTTTTGCGCCCCCCCTACTCACGGGGAGACCCGGCATCGAGAATCCGGAGCGATGTGGGGTGAGAGGCATGGTGCTTTGAATCGACCGCTTCTTTCACGGAGTGAAGCCGCATTGCTGCTGTCGGAGAGCGCTGACTTTTTTCCTATGTACAATTGGATTTTAAACAACCCGTGAGTAGAACGGGAAATTGAGCTTTTAAAGAATTTAATTTGGCACCAAACAGGGAAGGTTCAAACAGGAAGTCCACCTTCCCTCTCTGTAAATAGACTGAAGCAAAGTAGTTGCTAACTAAGGTCTTGGAAAGTCTTACGTAAAGGATTAAAACTCCACTGATTGAAACTATTACCCCCCCCCCCGGAAGTAGGGGAAGAGGGGGGGAATTTTGATCAAGTGAACCTGCAGGAGAAGGTGAAAAATTAAAAATCGAAGCACCACGTCTCTGAACCTGGGAACGGTTTGCAAAAAGTCCATCGATGGTAAACAGGACAAATTTGACAGCTAGCTTTAAAAGAAAGATATTGTTTCCATTGTCCGCTTCTGCGCTTAAAAAGAAGAAAAGGTAACTGGAAACTGTTACTAATTTACTTCTGGAATTGTGCTGGAAAGGATTGACAAATGGAGACTGTCTTCCTCTAGAGGGAGTTTTGGGACATTGTTACAAGAGTGCAGCTGGGAAATTGGCCTTAAGATAAAGACTGTGAGAAACCAGTTCTGACCTTGAACATCTTAAGAATGTCGGCTAAGGAAGAAGTAGTGTCTGTACTGAATAGGACAATTTATCTGTTGGGAAAGCTGCATAAACAGATAGATGTCATGGCTACTAATATTGATATTTTGGGAACAAAAGTGGGCATCAGCATAGAAGTTGACAAGAACCCGGCACAGGAATCTTTCTTAACTGAACAAATTGATGAACCAGAGAAGGAGAAAGTTGCTGTTGTTGAGTATAAAGCAACACAAGGGGGAGCCTTAACCCTACAGAGGCAAATGGAGGATTACAAGTTGAGGCCTTATATGACTGTAATTAGGAGAAGCCAGTTTTTGAAGATGGGAGCCTGGCCTGATTTGGAAAAGGAAAGGTGGAGAGATCCCCTTATGCAGGGGTCAAATGACTTTTGGGATATGAATTTGAGCCAGGAGGAGATTGGAGCTTTTGGGGCCTTTGGACTTGGAAGAATTGTGAAACAAGATTCGGAATACTTTATGGGCCCTAGCCTTAACTATGGAAATCTGGCAGACTTGTCAAGAAGGAATATAAGCATCGTTGGGTTGGAGCTCCCCCGAGATCTGCTTTTTAGCACCAAAGATTATCAAGAAGATCGGCAGAAGGGACGTGAAGAAGAGTTAAGAGCCTTGGATATAAGATCTCCAGGTTGATGGACTGTTGGGGGTTGATGGAAGTGACGGCAGGGGCCGAGACCGGGGAGGGGAGACGGTGGAAGAAAATTGGGAATTTAAAGTGTATATATGGAGATTTAAAAAAATTTAATGAGAAATGGAAAAATCGTGGAATGAAAATTTTATGACCCTAGGGGAAATGTCTTAAGAGATGAAGTTTAAATATATTAGTTTTAATGAGAAATAAGATTAAATAAAGTAAAAATGGATGGTTAATTGTTGAAAGAAGAGAATGTAAAATTACAGTATTTTAAGATAAATTATTAGGATAAAAACAAAGATGAAGGATTTGCTGAAATATCTAACTGAACCAGAACACAAAGAGGGGAGGTGTGAGGAGGTCAAGGAAATAAGCTAAAGAAAGAAAGTTATGTAAAGGTTTGATTTGTTCTTTTTTTGATTGTATGCATTTTTTCCCCTTTTTGTCTGTTTTCCTTTTTTGTTTTTTTCTTTGATGTGACTTGTTTTTATGTATTGTTTTGTTTTCTTATTTGTTTAATTGGGTGTGTGTTTTTTGCTATTTTTTTATTCATGTAACTTTTAAAATCTCAATAAAAATCTATTTTAAAAAAAAGTTTTCTGACCCTGATATAAAGGTAAAGGGACCCCTGACCATTAGGTCCAGTCGTGGACGACTCTGGGGTTGTGGCGCTCATCTCACTTTATTGGCCAAGGGAGCCGGCGTACAGCTTCCAGGTCATGTGGCCAGCATGACTAGGCCGCTTCTGGCGAACCAGAGTAGTGTACGGAAACGCCGTTTGCCTTCCCGCCAGAACAATACCTATTTATCTACTTGCACTTCATGCTTTCGAACTGCTAGGTTGGCAGGAGCAGGGACCGAGCAACGGGAGCTCACCCCGTCACGGGGATTTGAACCACCAACATTCTGATCGGCAAGCCCTAGGCTCAGTGGTTTAACCCAACAGCACCACCCGCGTCCCAGATATTTACAGATAAATCTGTTATTAGCACCATCTGTGCTGCAAGTAATAAGTCCTTATGCTCATGAGCAGGGGTCAGCAAACTTTTTCAGCAGGGGGCCAGTCCACTGTCCCTCAGACCTTGTGTGGGGCTGGACTATATTTTGAAGGGGGGGGAGAATTAATTCCTATGCCCCACAAATAACCCAGAGATGCATTCCAAATAAAAGGACACATTCTACTAATGTAAAAACACACTGATTCCCGGACCGTCCACGGGCCGGATTTAGAAGGCGATTGGGCTGGATCCGGCCCCCGGGCCTTAGTTTGCCTACCCATGCTCATGAGGTATGATACCCTAAAAACAGAAACGAAAGCTCCTTTGCTGAACATTACTGAATGTTTTGTGTTGGGCTGTAGAGTGTTACTTCTACACAGCATCACCTTTTCTTGTTTGTAACTAAGAGTGGAAACTCTAATGTGATTCAGTCTGATTTCTGTGCTTTGAATTTCCCAGAAATTTGACACCATGGTTGGTGAAAGGGGAGCTCAGCTGAGTGGGGGACAGAAACAACGTATAGCAATTGCTCGTGCCCTAGCCAGGAACCCCAAGATCCTGTTGCTGGATGAAGCTACCTCTGCTCTGGATAATCAAAGTGAATCCATAGTGCAAGCAGCACTTGATAAGGTAAATAGTCTGTTATCATAGAATCGTAGAGTTGGAAGGGACCCTGAGGATCATCTAGTCCAACCCCCTGCAATGCAGAAATATTAAGCTGTCCCATAGGGGGATCAAACCTGCAACCTTGGTGCTATCAGCACCACAATTTAACCAACTGAGCTATAGTTTAAAAACTGAAGTTCCTTGAGGCATCTCCTATGCCAGTTAGAGTTTGGCCTTAAGAAAATGCCTTAACCCTTGAAAAATATTATTTAGACAGAGCTTCCAAACCTGAGATTCTTTTGCCAACCAGCTTTTACTTATATGTTTAGTGTTTTTATTATACTGTGTTTTTAGGTTGTATAGCACCTTGGATTCCCCACCCCCTTATGGGTGATTTTAAAATATTTAAATAAAAACAAACAAAAATGCAAGATGCCAAAGCAGTGAGACTTGGTGTACTGTAGTGTTAACCATGTTAATTTAGCCAACACTTAGATGATAATGTGAAATCTGTAAAGGAAATGCTAAATCGGTTGAGGAAACAGCAATAATGATATGTCTAATCATGTGCTGAAAATACATTGAATGGAAATCAAATGTGAGAGATGAATTATAACTATAAAATCTAGTTAAATAGAAGAGGTGATTAATAGAATTGTTGGATGTATGTTATTGGTAGTAAATAAATAATCTCTGGGACTCTTCCCTTTAGACCTTCTGCGTGCAGATGTGAGATGAACAAACTTTCTTGTGTATATGTTTCTTGTGTTTGTGTATACAAAAATGTTTGCCTTCTTCCACCCCTTTTCTTTTTTTTCCCCTCAAGGCCAGAACTGGGCGAACCACCATTGTGATTGCTCACAGACTCTCCACCATCAGGACAGCCGACATTATTGCTGGCTTTGAGAAAGGTGTCGTTGTTGAACAGGGGACCCATGACGAGCTCATGGCACATAAGGGAGTCTACTATGCGCTTGTAATGCAGCAGGTAATGAGCCATCGTGGCCCAGTTTACACATAATGCTAAACCCATGGGTCAGCATAATGGGAACTCAGAGAAAGAGGTTGGACCAGGTGAAGCATGGAAGTACGCAGGGCTTTGTGGCAGGCAGGTGAGAGACTAGAGATCCTTTTCACAGAGTTAAGAGTGTTGGGAAAGATGGCAGGTTGCCAAAGAAGCGAAACCATTGCAATGGACCACTTTTGTAAGGTTTGTATCATGCTATTGCACCTACCATTTGGGTTTGCCTTTTCTCCCAATTATATTCCCTGTGTTGAATGAAGGTGCTTGAAACAGCTGAGCATTCACCCTTGGTGGGCACAGCAGTGGTGGTTAAAAGCTAACTTGCACACAAATGGGGATACTCAAGAGGAACAGCACATGTTTGTCTTTGCCAGATGTTGTTTGCTTCTCTAGTGTAACATAACAAAGAATTCATATACAGTGGTACCTCGGGTTAAGAACTTAATTCGTTCCGGAGGTCCATTCTTATCCTGAAACTGTTCTTAACCTGAAGCACCACTTTAGCTAACGGGGTCTCCTGCTGTTGCTACGCTGCCACTGCACGATTTCTGTTCTCATTCTGAAGTTCTTAACCTGAGGTAATATTTCTGGGTTAGCGGTGTCTGTAACCTGAAGCGTATGTAACCCGAGGTACCACTGTATATCAGGGATGGCTAACCCATGACCTATGGGTTGTATCAAGTCATGCAAGAGGTTTTTTGTAGAGAGGGGCCAGACCCTCCCCATTGTCTTTTTTAAAAATGGGAGTTAGTTAGTTAGTTAGTTAGTTAGTTAGTTAGTTAGTTAGTTAGTTATTTCCTGTCCTTCACGCTTACAACCATAAAAAATAAGGTGGGTCCTGAAAACCTATGCCTCAAATGCTGAAAGCCACTGTAATTCCACAACACTAAGATGTTTCTTATGCCCCCCAAATGTCCATTTTTCATAATAATAATAATCCTCTCCCCCCTTCTTTACTGATGATTCTCATAAGTCCCCTGCTATGATTCTGTGATGTTCAGAATACCCCACAAAAATTCTTGCTAAAAAAACCCCCAATCATTTGGTCATGCCAACTTTGATATAGGGCCCCAGTTGACATAGTTGACCATGCGTAAGTGTGGCCTTCAGCCTTTAAACGGTTATTTCTACCCATCTGCCCAGATAACACCCAAGCAAAGTTACAGATTAAACTGGTGCTTACTTCTGTCTGTGTCTGTTTCTGAGAACTACTGTACTGGGTAGTTTTATTTATTTTAATTCCACTTTCATTGATAGAAATAGGCAAGTACTTTTCAGTTAGGGGTGCTCTACATGTTCAGGAAAAGCATGTAGTAAAAGTTCCATAGGTTTCAGAGCAGAAGTGTGAGAGCCTGTTTAAATACTTTTGTCAAAAACTCATTGCACATTTAAAAAGGGGGAACACCTTCATGTATGAAAAGAAAGACTATGCTAGAATCCTCTTATTGAATATCTCTTGGGCAACTAGTTTTGGAATGGAACCCAAAAATGACACCACCACCCAAAAAATCTGGAATTGCGCCACTTCAGAATGCACCACATGCTTTTCTGTGTACAGAGATTTGATCATTGTACATAGTAATTAAATACGTTTCTCTTGATATTTTCCATGGGTAATGAATTTTCTTGACTAATTCCTTTTTACCTTAGTGCTATGGCGGAGATGATCAAAGCGATGAAACAGTAGAAGAAACAGATTTTGAGACTGAGGAAGATGATGACGACTCTGAGGATGATTATCTAAATGACGTGGAGGCCAGTGTCTTGGAAAATCCTGTTGGTGGCACAGAATTAGCTAAGGGAGGAAGCTTCCGTAAACGCAGCCTCAGTAGGGCTTCTACGAAAAGATACTCTGACAGGAAGAAGAGGAAGAGGAGGAAGAAGAAGAAAGGGAAGAAGAAGAAAGTGGTTGGTGCTAAGATTAATTCTTAACATGCCTTGTGAGAATAGCATAAAATTTAGAACAGAACATTCCATTTTTGTTAAGATGGTAGTGCATTGTGTTTCTTATACATCATGCTAGACCTGACTACTGTTCACTTTCAGCTTTCATGAACTCCATAATCCATATTCTTTTTATTGGTGCATGTATGTTGGCTGAGGTTTAAATATAAAGTCTCTATCTGTCAGGCAGCTGCAAGCAACTTCTACAGCTGGTTGCCAGGAACGTACAAAGACAAGGAAAAGTTTCTTAGCATCCGCTTTTTATTCAGTATTTACAGAGAGAGGCTTTGGAACCCAGCCTCTCGGATAATGGCGTTGTCCCAAGTAAATCTCTACACACACCCTTCTCCCCCACTTCCTCATTCGTCATCAGCATCACACCCATTAGTGGCATCTGTCTTCAAGCTCTTTGCTCTCCTACTTTTAAGGCTCGCCGGGTTCTGGGAGATGGTGGGTCTGGAATGCTTTCTAGTGATAACGTGTCAGCCAGCTTCTGCTCCAGCTCTGCCTGCTCCTTCTCTCCCATTATTTCCCAACTTTCCCCCTCATCTTCCTCTGGGCTCTGACCTCCCTCCCTCTGGAAGGGTCAGACTGGGGAGTCAGTCTCCACCATTGCTCCTCTGCCCAGCCCCTGACACTATCACTCAGAGATCATCTTTCATTAACTCTCTACAGGGGTCAGTTTGAATGTGTGAAGGAACAAGGAGGGGATGTTCTTCCCCTAAATGATGGTGGGCCTGCTCCCTGGCTGATGCATAACCAGCATTGGTATGGCGGGGACTGTCTAACATGTAGGGTTTTCTGGCACATGAGTAGTCAACCTGGAAATGCCTTCACTACATTCAGTCCAAATGTATCTTTGCTTTCCATGGCTGGACTCTGAACAAAGCAATTCTGCAAATTTGAAGCATAGGCCAGAGGTGGGTTCACGCAGTGCCAGCAGGAATTTATCCACCCACTTCCTGGAGGACTCTTATAACAGTGGAAAGTTTCCATTATTATTAAATAGGCAGTGATAAATGCAGAAAAAAATAGATAAGGTGAACCACTGTTTAGATCCACTGGTGGGCAGACTTTACATTTTCCATTGTGGAAACAGACTTGCTTGTCAGGTGACGAATGCCCTGGGAGCGCTCTCTTGTTTTCTTCCCCTGTCGCATTTGTCTTCATGCACAGGAAGAAAAAATGGGGGGGGGGGTTGCAGAAACGGGAGACAGTCCAGTGGTTTAGAAAAAGTTGTGCAGAACAAACAAAAGATAGAGTATTGACCAGGCATAGGCAAACTTGGCCCTCCAGATGTGTTGGGACTACAACTCCCATCATCCCTAGCTAACAGGAACAGTGGTCAAGGATGATGGGAGTTGTAGCCCCAAAAACATCTGGAGGGCCGAGTTTGCCTATGCCTGGTATTGACAGATGAACAAAATATTGTTTCACAGTAGGCAAAGTGGAAGAAGGGATGGAGTTAAGAGTGGGGAAATGGAACTGGGAGCCAGTGAAGACTTTTAAAACACAGCCCCAGTGTAGCATTCCTGGAAGCATCCATTTTGCAAAGGTGAGAATAGATTTTCCCAGCTGGGTCTTTACCATGAGTGCCCAATTGTTAAGGTTCTACTCTTGTTTTAAATGTATTTGTGTTTTTAACTGTTTTAAATAATCTTTTGAGTAAATCTCCCTGAGACGATGGTTTAAAGGCAATTAATATATCTATTGTAATAGTAATAATAATATGCCGAAATATAGTCATGCTTCTGTCAGTATCTACCAATCTTGTGAAAAATAGCTTGTCTGAAAAAATTGCCTCATGACTTCATGCAATATTTTCTACAAACTTGTGTGCTTGAGTCTGTCTTCATATAACCTGACATAAAATTACAGCTATGTCCATATCTGTAGAAAAAGGCATATTGGTTGAAATTGCAGTTTCGTACATCTCTCTGGTGGTTTTGGTAATTGGGCTTGACTGATAGACAAAGCAATTTGGAAGAGGTTTGATACACTCGTGATATTGCTTCCTAACCACAAACTTCAAGGATGGCTGTAGCTGTGTTAGACTCATGTTCTCTATTTTTACTTTTTAATTTTTAAACATTGATGTCCTTTTTTCTGAAGAATTAAGTGGCTTACATCAAAACATGAAATGATGAGAAATCAAAATTAAATTAAAAGGCTCTTCTAAAAATCATACATCAGAAAGGTTCATGCGTTAAAGTTGCCATTCATTATGACTGATCCAGTTTGACTTTTCAGTGCCCTTTTGGATAGATTTTGACATGAGTTGGCCTTTTGTTCCATTTTTCCTCTTTGTTTTATCCACATTTTTGAGCAATTAAAACTTTGCTGACAATCAATGGGTGTGCATAGCTCAGTAAGTTTCCGTATTTAGTACATTCTGAGTTCATACTAATTTCCCAGCAATCTTCTGCTAGCATGGTTCATTGCCCAGGCAATTACATTACCCCCTTCAGTGTTCTCACCCGCTGGTGACAACTGGAATTTTGTCTCTTACAGGAAGAGAAGCTCCCTGAGGTGCCTTATTCTAGAATTCTAGCCCTGAATAAGCCCGAATTCTGCTCTATAGTGTTTGGAATCATTGCTGCTGCCATTGGAGGTGGCGTCACGCCTGCCTTTGCTGTTCTGTTTGGTAAAATAATTGGGGTAAGTTTAGAAGCTTATACTTCAGCCTCTGTAAAAACCTTTTGCTTCCACTTTCTGTTCTCTTTAGGATGTTACCCTCTTCTCAGTTCATTGAAAACAAAGAAATTCAGTGTGTAATTGGTTGGTTTTCCATAATGACATCTGGTCCAAGTGCCTTTATAATAAGGATACTTGCCAGCACCTTTTGCTCTCAACCAGTGCATACTTTAAAAAAACCACATTCTAGATAATTTAAAAGCCTGAAAGATTTAATGGCAATATGCATTAAATATTGGGCAACTGTGGGGGCAGCCTGTGGGGCTATGGAGCTGCCCTCGCTACAGCTTACTCGCCTGGGAGCAGTAGAGAGGTTGGGGCTGCAAGAGTACTGGATAGGCTCTGCCAATGCAGCCCAGTTTGATTCACATAAGCTACAGTGACTCTGGTGTCAGGTCAGGAAGGTAGCTTTCAGTCTTCCCCACTGCATGCCTTTTTATGGGCCAACTAGAAATTACCGTATTTTTCTGTGTATAAGATGAGGTTTTCATCTTTAAAAATTATGTTTAAAATTGGGGGTCGTGTTATACACAGGTAGTGCCATGAGCAGGAGATTGTCAGCGGCTATTGGGCGGTTGATTGGTGGCCGCGGCAAGGGCTGTTGTCGATTGGCTGCCCCTGTGTCAATTGGGCGGGCGAATGGCGGCTTTTGCTTTGCTTGCTATTTTCAGCATTGGTCCTTGACAACTCTTGACAATCTCCCCCCATTTTCTTAATTTGGAGTCCCCACAAACAGGGGGCGTGTTATACATGGAAAAATACAGTACCGTACATAAGTTGGCTTTCTGATTTGGACATATTTGGCCAGTTATAAAAGATCTTGCCTGGCTTCCAGTTTGTTTCCAATCAGAATTCAAAATGCATATAACATTTTAAAGCCCTAGGTAGCTTTAAAGGGCAACTCCATCCATATTAATCTTTCCAGTCTTCTGACACTTGGAGAGTCTCTTCTCTCAGGGTCTCTGCCTTTTGAAGTGGAGGACAGGGCCTCTTCAGTGATGGCTGTCTTCTCCCAGGCCTTTGGCTAACTAAATAAACTATGGTCTTTTAAACTGGCGGGCTGGGGATATTGTTTTTGTTTGTTACCATGTTGTGTATGATTGTTTTTTTTTATTATATTGTAAATCACCCTGTGATCCTCGGGTGACGGGCAGTGTAGAAAATAAATAAATGATTTTCTAGTACTGGTGACTAACTCTGTGCTTTGTAACCCAGGCTTTCCAAGAAACAGACGAAGTCAAGAAAAGCCAAAAAACGGTGTTGTTTTCTCTTATGTTTCTTTTGTTGGGAGTGATCAGCTTAGTAACATATGTTGTCCAGGTAAGGACTATCCTAAGGCCTACTTAATAATAATAATAATAATAATAATAATAATAATAATAATATCAGAATGGCACAGCGGATTGCTGAAATTTGTGAGACCATGATAACGTACCAACTCACTCAGAAAATTCGAGCAAAACAAGGAATCCCTGTCCCCACTCCCCAGCAAAAAATAAATAAAGGGTGTTGAGGCACCATGGTTTTCATTTATGTAAGATATAGAAGCGCTCAAGCTTCTGGGCACATTTCAGTCAAATAATGATGCATGATTACTATAAACTCTGATTGTAATGGCAGCTCCAGAACTGGGGTTGGGGTGCAAGATGATGAGAGTAGGATCCTTCCACCTATTTCTATGAACTTCTGTGCTCCAGTGACCTAAAACTGATATTGCAAAGGCAATAGCTGGAGTGGGTTGGAACTTTATAAATGGAGGGAGGAGCTGCTGTCACTCAGAATGCAACCACTGCAGTGCATTCAGTATGATAAGAACACCAAATGTATTTTTTTTTTAATATAATATTTATTGAACATTTTCAAATATAACAGAAAAAAGAAAAAAGAAAAATAAAACATCCATTTTATAACCTTATTTTCATTAATATCCTTTCAAGACTTCCCCGCCCCACCCCCTTTTGTATTCCAATTCCTTCAAGTAGATTCAGCAAGTTCTTACCCCAAATTTTAAACTTATTATGATTAGCCCAATGTTAACAATGTTTTTTCATCCCCTAAAATCGACCCCGCTCCCTTCCACGAGTTCCCCTCTTTAATATGCTGAACAGATTAAAATAAAAAAGGAAAGAAAAAAGAATAAAGTATAGTTTAACACCCTTTGGATTCCAAATTCCCCCCCCCCCCTTTCCCGGTTGCGTTCCCCAATGTCCATCAATGCCTGCTGTCATCCTGGAGATCCCACATCTAGGCCAAAATCCTTCACAAGTCCACTTTGCCGTCTTTTTAAAAGTCTTTGCCGCCTTTTTGGTCATCTTTAATTTCGAACGTCCAATCTTGGAAGAACTCTATCTCAAAAAGGTCCATTTTTTCCATCCAGATCTCTATATTTAAGAGCAAAAACTCCAATCTTGTTTCTTTAGGCTTTTCAAATCTGGATGTCCCAAATGTTCCCACTTCCAACTTTGTCCAATTCTTATTGTTCATGTTGTTCTTGTTATTCTCTCTCCTCAGTTTCCTCTAGTTTCATTTCCTGCTCCCCTGCAAAAATGTTCTAATTCCAAAAGCTTCTAAATCCTCTACAGAGGCTTTGTTATTCAGGAACCAAACTTTACGTCAAGTCCCTTCCATTCTTCAATAGATAAATCTATTGTCTCCTTTAGTGTAGAGACCTCTGTAGACAAAATAGTATTCCATTTCTGCAGTTTCCCAGGAGATAAAAAGTCCTATTCAAATTCCATACCAGCAATACTTGTAGTGTCCCACAGCCCCTCTAGAGGGATTATAGTAACTCAGTTTCCTTCCAGATCACACCCAACAGTCAAAGTAACTTGTTATTCCTTATTTTAAACAGTTAATATCCAATTTGTAACGAATATAACCGGCAAAGTCCTCGTAACAAAGTTCTCTTTTTATTCTTCAGCTTTGACAGCTCCTTTGACAGCTGTCAAAGCCTCTTTTGCTCCTCTCCCGGCGCTCTCGCGAATCGCTCCCGGCTCCCGGGGGGGTGCCTTTTAGTTCACATTCTACTTTTCTCCTCCAGCCCAGTCTTATAATTTTCCATCGTGAAGTTAGTAACTTTATCAAAATATGGTAGCACTCGATCTTAGTTGTCAAATCCTTTGCTTTAGATCCTCTACAACCGGGGGGAGACTGACTTCCTTTTTGCACCTCCCCCGCTCGCTCCGAATTAAAAAATAAATAAATTCCTTTTTAAGTCCAGTTTCCAATTACTCACGGGTTGTTCTTTTTGATCCAAATTTTCAATAGAAGAAGTCAGCGCTCTCTGCCGAATGGCATGCGGCTTCGCTCAGTAGGGGAAGCGGAGGACTCATAGCACCACACACCCCCCGGCACCCGCTCCGCAGCCTTTAAAAAGGCTCCTTCGCGGGGGCGCAAATGGTGCCCGCCGAGTCACCATGCCCATGGGTTTCAGCGCCCATGGTTTTTGAGGGTCCCCGCGTCGCCGGCGCAGTAGAACCCAGCCCCTGCTGAGCAGGCTCCCTCCCGAGCTCGGAGGGAGTCCGCCATTCGGCGATGGCGCCAACCCGGAAGTCCAAGAACACCAAATGTAAATAAAATGGGGTGAGGTGTTGGGTAAAAGAATATTTAGGACTGATGGTGCAGCAACCTATGTACCTGGTAGCCAGTAGCACCAAGGAAGAAGTTGATTGTTGCAGTTTCAGGCAGCTAATTTCTTCTCCTATCTGACTACTTATTTTTGCACATGTTTTGCCGCTCCTGCTCATGACCCCCTCTTGTTACTGCATTTCTCAGACCAACATCTAGTCCCCCTCTGCCCCCTGGAACTTGGGACTGGAAAGGTGGACTAGTAACCTTCATGATCAGTACTCACAATTTGTGGGTGTTATGCTTATAGGACACTTTATCAGTGTCTTAATTAGAGGAGCAAGCTTGAAAAGGCAAAAGGGTGACTAGTTTTGCAAACTGGCCTTATTTCTATTCTAGAAGCACTGGAATGGAAATACAGTGTGTGTTGTGATGAGGACAGTCTGGTTCTTGTTCAACTAACAGAAAAAATGTTGGCCCTCAGCAACCTTTCCTCAGCTTAGCTTAACAAATGGAAAAATACCAAAATATACTGTAGGATTTCTATTGAGCTCTGTATTAGTAAATAGCTTCAACTCTTACAGCGCTTTAGTCTATAGCTCATCAGTCTTTAAAATGTTATGGCATTGTACAGGTAAATAAAATCTAAATGCTTCATGTTTACATTTTTCAGGGATTCATGTTTGGGAGGTCTGGGGAAGCTCTGACTATGCGATTGAGATCACTTTCATTCAAAGCATTGCTTCAACAGGTAACACCAACAGATACAGCAAAAGGGGTGCAATTTTGTGGGTGGGTCTGGGATGTGGTCCATTGTCTTCAGGGGCAGTCTCTAGTCTCCATGCTGAAGGCCAAGTAGGGAAGCCTCATTATACAAAAGATTGCGGGAATGTAGGAAGTTGACATGCTGAGTCAGACCATCTAGCTCAGTGTTGTCTCCTCTGATTGGCCACAGCTTTTGCTTGGAGATGCCAAAGATTCAGCCTGAGGCAAAACTTGTGCTCTGTCACAGAGCTACAATCCCTCCTAACTTCTTAAGGGTTTCTTTTAAAAAAAAAAAAACTATCACGTACTTCAAAAGCTTCATAGGCTGCTTTGAGCCATGACTAACCATTTGCAAAGCCAAAAATTATTTGGACCATCTTTTTTTTGTTTTCAGGAAATTGGATGGTTTGATGACCATAACAACGGCATTGGAGTTTTGCTAACCCGGCTTGCAACAGATGCTTCTCAAGTCAAAGGAGTATGTTTTCCATTTATTTAGGGGTCTTTTTTTAAAATAGAAAAAAAGAATTGAAATTTAAATTGCAGTGATTTCAAAAAGAAGCTTTTGTGGAAAGAGCATAATAAATCTATGGTACTTTTGAAACTGCATGGCATTTAATGTACCACACTGACAGTGGGTTGTATCAGGTACTGGTCATACTCAGAGTAGACCATCGGAAATTAATGGATATGACCAACTTGGTTTCATAAATTTCAGAGAGTCTGCTCTGAACGAAACTGAGCAGTGCACAACTCATTGTCTTTAATTTGTGGCTGATATCGATGATTCAGCTTGCTATAAGCTTGACTTCTATAAATGTAGCTTGTTGAATATAAGGCACACCTCAGGATCTTTGGTTGGTTAAGAGTGAGAGAGGTCAGTCTAGAGAGGATCTCCTGCAGTCGCTTAAATGTTGCTTGACAGAGATGTCTCTGGATGATTTATTTCAGCACTATGACATTGGGTTTCAGGTGTAATTGTGCCAGCTAGCCTACTAGATTTGTAGCATCTCATGCTGACATCATGTTGGCATAGAGACTCTTACTTTCATTCCGAGGTGCCTTTGCAAAATTCCCGATGAATCATTCTAACTAACAAAGAGGAATTTTGTGAGGACTACTGAATGGCTTTTCAAAACTTTTAGGAATATGACTTGGCAAGAGCAGGGCTGCTATATTGGCTGAAGCTAAAGAGAGATTAAATATGTGCATTGTGCCTTCTTAGTTAAACTACCAAGTATAATTGTGCCTCACTTGCTATTTTAGGAAGACAATGGCTAGCCATATGCAGAGTTAGACCCACTAATGAACATGATTAACTTGTATGTGTGTTTGCAATTAATTCTTTAATGAGGTTAACTTTAAATGTGTTGTCTATTGTTTTTGTTATTTCTAGGCTACTGGAAGTCGGCTGGCCTTATTAACCTCAACGATCTTTACACTCTTTACTGCTATTATTATTGCTTTTGTGCATGGCTGGCAATTAACATTGCTCATCCTGGCCTGTATTCCTTTCGTTATGATAGCCCATGTTATACGACTGAAATCAGTGACTGGCCATGCGTCGAAGGATCAAAAAGCCCTTGAGGAAGCTGGAAGAGTGAGTTCTATATAGTTAAAATATGTGGTTCTGATTAGATCTGTGGCAGGGACAGAAGGGAAAATTTCCAACACGGCTCTTAACTTTTATTCATGTCCACTGATGCCTATCCCAGAAGCCCTTGGTTGGTTTGTCAATTGGCTTATTCAAAGTATTTCTATATCATCAAGTTTTCAACACTGTAAAAGGATGAACACTGATTTAAAACACACTCCACTAAAGCCAACCATTAAAATAGTTGATGTGAATGCCCTATACAGGGTTCATTCAATTACAGTCGTACCTTGGTTTTCAAACAGCTAGGTTCTCAAACGTTTTGGCTCCTGAATGCCGCAAACCCATAAGTGACTGTTTTGGTTTGCAACCAATCAAAAACCGCGCTTCAGTTTCTGAACATTTTGGAAGTCGAACTGACTTCTGGAACAGATTCCGTTCAACTTCCGAGGTACGACTGCACATGGAACTGGAAGAAGTCCCCAGCTGTATTTGGGTGCCCTCAGGTGACAGACTGGCTCAGGCAGAATCGTGGCCGCTTTCCTGCTATGACTGCTGGGATATCAATACTCACAGTGGGGACAGTGATTCCTCCACAAGGTGCACAGCATGGTGCACTTTGGATGGTCCGGCAAGTACTTGACTGAAGGAGTAACGTTGCAGATAACCACTTCCAATATGTTACTTCAAGTTTCAAGGACACTGTCCCCAAACCCTCCGAGTGCAAGTGCCTGACTTCTGACATTGTTTCAATGCCTGGACCCTTAGTTGCACCTAGTTCAATATTGTGTATGGCTATGAGGTTAAACAGGGACGCGGGTGGCGCTGTGGGTTAAACCACAGAGCCTAGGACCTGCCGATTGAAAGGTCGGCGGTTCGAATCCCCGCGGCGGGGTGAGCTCCCGTCGTTCGGTCCCAGCTCCTGCCTACCTAGCAGTTCGAAAGCACCCCTAAGTGCAAGTAGAGATATAGGGACCGCTTTCTAGTGGGAAGGTAAACGGTGTTTCCGTGTGTGGCGCTGGTGCTGGCCCACCAGATGCAGCTTCGTCACGCTGGCCACGTGACCCGGAAGTGTCTTCGGACGGCACTGGCTCCCGCCCTCTTGAGCGAGATGAGCACGCAACCCTAGAGTTGGTCACGACTGGCCCTGATGGGCAGGGGTACCTTTACTTTACCTTTATGAGGTTAAACATCTAATGGAGAACACCTAACCTTTAGTGAAATCGGGATTTTCTAAAGCCTTGTACATTCCTTGTTTCCCAAATCAGATTTCAACAGAAGCTGTAGAAAATATAAGAACTGTGGTTTCATTAACAAGAGAAGACAGATTTTTTGAGAGATATATTTCAAGCGTAGAAGGTCCATACAGGTAAATTTGTATGCAAGTCTGTCGTCTTCTTCTTTGAGTTCTTGAGTTTTATTTCTTAATTACATTATTTCACAAACTAAAAATATTCTTGTGCATAATTATGTTAAATTTCTGGAAGTGTGATTGAATCCACCTTGTACCATTTCCCCATACACAATTTAGATAGATAGATATCACCCCTTTAAGGTCCAAATATCTGGGGCTTGCAATGGCTTAAACAGCTAGTACCAAAATGTGCAATTGAGTGATGTGTAAAGTCCAATGGCTCCTGCAGAACTTTGAATATGTTGAGTTTTAGCATACAACTGCTAGACAGTCTTTTCGACTAATAGTAGTGGTATGCCAAAACTTTGGTGCATGCAGAAACCACCATTCAAACAGTCTTGTTTGTGTTCCCAGCAGTTCTGAGTTCCCATAGCGATGTGATGATGTGTCTCCCATGATCCTCTTTTAGTATTGTAATGGAAAGGGAGGAATTTCAACTTCATTTACAGCTAATTTTGCGAACGGTCTTACTGATGACACTAGAGACACTGAGGAGCATTAGCTTGATCCAAGCTGGTTTAGTATTAGTGGAGTACAAGTCTTGGTTTTGATACCACGTCTCTCAGTGTGCAGCATGGGTTCATCTTGTTCTGTTGCCATACTCAGCTCACCTACACAGATTGGATGGCATGTGTATCTTAATTATGAGAAAGTAAAAGTCAATAAAGAATTCACAAGTCATATATTAAGAGGTGCATTATACAAAGTCTGGAACAAATATAGATTGCATCTGGAACCACAGACACCTTGGTGGATATCACCGCTGGAGGCATATGCTATCAAAAAATTGAATATGAGGACAAATTGGCTAACATATAGACAATTATTGGAAGAGGAACAAGGGAAACTCAGATTAAAATCATATGAAGAGATACAGCAATATGAAGTTGACAGATGGCAGTATATACAACTTAGAAGTATATTCAACTTGGATCAAAAGAAGGGATTTGCAAAAGAGGATTCGAAATTTAATGTCACAGTGATACAGAATAACAAGAAATTGTTATCACCTACACAGATTGGGCACAGTATGTAAGTGGTGAAGACCCTTGCTTGACCAATCTTGCCAGATAAAAATGACAAGCTTATTGGGCTTATGGTATTTGGATTTGGGCTACTTGCTTGTTATGCCCAACATACATAGATGAGTCATGTCCCAAGATGGGCTGGGTGTTGAGAAAATGGTTAGTATGATTCCACTGCCCCCATTTGTTGAGGATTCATTTCTTCAGTGTGGTTTTTTGGTTTTAAAAGCTTACTAGCATCTTAGTAAATGACTCTGACTTGCTTTTTAAAAATGCTTTGGGAGTAGAAGCTCTACTGTTCCTTTTATTTCATGACGAATTGTGACTCTTTAATTGGCTTTCTCATTTATCAGGGACTCTCTGAAGAAGGCTCCCCTTCATGGAGTTACATATGGAATAGCCCAGTGTTTCAACTTTTTTATAAATGCTGCTGTCTTCAGATTCGGAGCGTGGCTTATTGCCCACGGTTTAATGGACTTCGAGCAACTTTTTATGTGAGTGTGTCTTCTGTCTTTTGGAAGAGCTAGGCAATGAACTCAAAACATAAACTGATTTCAAATACTAATGTGAAAATCTGTATACATAAATATGTATACCTATCAAAATGTTTCCTGACCCCTTCTGATCTGCAAGAGACTGTGACAGAGGAGAAGCAAGCAACAAAGTTCTGTCCTGCCCTCACTTGCAGTTTGGACAAAGGGTGGGAGTCCCACATTAAAGTTTCCCAAATGTTGAATGTTATGTGTGAATAACTACAAGTGTGCAAATCAATCACTGGTGCAATTAGGTACATAAATTGTATACTCGTTGAATAAAACACCTCTGATTTAACTTGACCATTGTTATAATAGTCTTTTGCTTAGTTATACTTGTATAGATTCACATTGCAATTCTATGTGTGTCTACTCAAAAGTAGTCCAAAGTGTGTATATGTTTGCAGTCTCAAGTATATTTTCTTAACTTAAGTAGGCTTGGATAGTCGTACAAATAATTTATCATGAATTGAATTGCAGACAGTGGGTGCTCTTTTATGCTTGCTCTTATGTATATATAGTATGTACACAATATGTACAGATACACTATTTTAGCGACAGGATAAGTGTGTTAGAGATGCACTGTACATAGAAATATTGCAGGCCTGTTAAAAGGAGCTCACTGTATAAATATCAGTTCTGCAAGATAAACATTAGTTTGCAATTGAATCCAGAGATGTATGGCTTCTGCTTTTCAATAAAAAACATTTGCTTTTCTATGCTTCTTTGTTTTGTGTTTTACAGAGTCTTCTCTTCTGTGATTTTTGCTGCTATGAATGTTGCTCAGTCCAGTTCTCTTGCACCAGATTTTGGCAAATCAAAGGTTTCTGCACAAAGAATCTTTCAGCTTTTGGATCGGAAGCCAGTGATTGATAGCTATAGTGAAGAAGGTGAAAAATTGGTAAGACTATACAGATAGTGCTTTCAGAAATAGAATTGTTGTGGTTCTTTTATAAACAGGGCTCGGTGTAGTCTACTAGAATAAAAGAAAAGAAATATAATGCTGTTTTATTTACTGGCATCAGCTCAGTTTCTGGTTGCTTAAAATTGGCTTCAGAAATAAACTCCTTTATTTGAGATATGGCTTTATGCATAACCCATAACATATATCTGTGTTCATTTCCCACCCCCTGCAACGTAGGTGAAATTTGATGGCAACATTGAATTCAGAGACATCCATTTTGAATATCCAACTAGAGCAGAAGTTCAAGTTTTGCAAGGACTCAGTTTAAAGGTTAACAAGGGGCAAACTCTGGCATTGGTGGGAAGCAGTGGTTGTGGCAAAAGCACCTCCATCCAGCTTCTGGAGAGATTCTATGACCCAGGATCAGGACAAGTGGTGAGTAGGGATGGACAGATCCGGTTATTTCCATTCTGTGTCAGTTTTGTATGTGTTCAAAATCATAAGTCCATTTGATCCTGTCGTTTGCCATTTCTTTTAAACACACAAAAATTGCTTTTAAATTGCACATATTTTACCTGATATGCAGGTTTTTGTATTTACTTTCTCCTAAAAATACATGTTTATATATGCTACATGTCTATATATTTTTCCCAACAATAAATAAAGACCATAAACTTGGTGCGTCCATTAAATTTTACACAGATTCAGCTGCCTATTGTTGTGTCTTTCAACTCTGCAGAAGCTCATTTCAAACTTTATGTACTTCCATTTCTACCTACAGCTTGCAGATGGCGTGGACACCAAATCTCTACATATACAGTGGCTAAGATCCAGACTTGGTCTTGTGCAACAGGAGCCTATTCTCTTTGATTGCAGTATTACGGAGAACATCCAGTATGGCGACAACAGCCGAGTTGTCAGTCAGGAAGAAGTTGAAGAAGCAGCTAAAGCAGCTAATATCCACAACTTCATAGAAAATCTCCCAGAGGTAAATGAAGATGTCCTTATGTTTTCCAGCATTCTCTTTCTCCAGAGGAATAACTATCCTATTTTGCACAAATCCCAGTTGCACAGAAACCTAGAGCTGAATCCTTTGCAGGAGGGAAGGGGCATCCTTCCTGTCTAGGGTCCTTCTGAGGGGGGGGGGCATGTGCTAATGGTGGGTAGAGCTGTAGCCATCCTTTTCTCTCTCTGTCGCATCTCCCCACACTCTGGTCATTCTCTCTCGCTGCCACATATATGAAATTAGGCCAAGAGCTACAGGTAGCCCACCCCAACCTTATCATGTTGACTTATAAAGCATGGTCAGAGATTAATGTTTAAATGCATATTTAAGGCTGCATTCCCATGCACACTTATCCTTGAGTATGTCCTGTTGCAAGCAGTGGGTCTTGCTTCTGTTGAAACATCTGCACAGGATCCAGATGCACAGCCTATTAGTTTTGATAGGATGCGGAAAGGTCTAACTTGCTCTTCACAACACTCACAATGTCTGTGATTTTTTTCTTTTTTAAAAAACAACAACAACCTACAGAAATATAATACTCGAGTAGGTGACAAAGGAGCACAGCTTTCAGGAGGACAGAAGCAAAGAATAGCCATTGCCCGTGCCCTTGTCCGAAAACCAGCAGTACTTCTTCTGGATGAAGCCACGTCAGCTCTTGACACAGAAAGTGAAAAGGTTAGTCAACTTGCAGCCTTGCTTCCTGCACTGCAGCAGGGTAGGGATGAATTGAGGCTATCATTCTAAATATTTCTTTTCTTTTCTTTGCCCATGCCTGCAGATTGTCCAGAAGGCCTTGGATGAAGCTAGAAAGGGTCGGACCTGCATCGTCATTGCTCATCGGTTGTCCACGATCCAGAATTCTGATATCATAGCAGTCATCCAGAATGGCAAAGTAGTGGAACAGGGAACTCACAGCCAGCTCCTGGCCATGGGTGGATTCTATCATGCACTTGTCAATGCACAAGTACCTCATTAGCCCAGGCTGCAAAGTCTGTGGATACCAAAAAAACAAAACAAAAACCCTCAAATTATGCCTAAGGCAACATTGTACTTGAGTCTGTCAAAGAACAGTCCCCTGTACCATATGACGAAACCGCATTTGAAAATGAAGGGGTTGTGTAATATAAGGAAGAGGGGAGCATCTCCTGTTCCGAGAAGAGGGAAGTCAAGTCGTCCTTTGGCATGTTTATGACCTTCAGCACCCCTGAAATAGTTCTTTGGGTCCCAATCAAGATGAAGGCTAACTGTGCCTTGTTTCTTATCGCCATCACCAGGTAATGCTCAGGAGGCTATGAGTGTGGGATGCAGGCCTGCTGGGCATCTTCATGAGAAACGAAAGAGATTTATTTATATTTTACTTCGTTACAGAATGTTTTTGTATCATGGTGTTGATTTTACTTTTATAATAGTAATAAAAAAAAAACTGGGAAACCCCAGTAAGAACTAATAGAATTTACTGGTAAGGTTGGAACCGACTTGAAAGCCGTCAGACCCAATGTTATGCCCCAGGGCAAAAGATTTAACTTCCACAAGATGCCAGAAGCAGAGAAGTAGTTCTAACGTGGTGGAAGCAGCTAAAAGTGCCTGCAGAACGTTTCTTTGCTGATTAACCAAGTGAGCCCATTCATAAATTTCAGGGAAGTATATATTTTTAAAGCTATTTTCTGAACACTATATCCAGCATACAAGTTTTTCCTCACCCCATTTTATCTGCACAGCAATCATGAGAGAAAGACCATAGAGAGAAAGACCACTGAGCTTCATAGCTGTGGGGGGTTTAAACCAAGGGCCTTCTCAAGCCTAGTTGGTTTCACCATGCTAACTTTTTCTGTAGGGTCAGTATCAGCACTGCATGAAGGAAACTTGAAAGTCAAATTTAGCAACACTGCAAAGTCTACATTTACTGCAGTTTACAGACCTTCACTATACAAATGACAGCTTGTTTATTTTCTCGAGCGCACTGCAATTAGAAATATATATACTTTTTTCAGTTTTATTGTCATCTTTGCCCCACATGTCATGGGGATAAAATACAACACAAAACAATTCCTGCCAATTTTAAAAATTATCTTTTCAACTAGCCCAAACACAAATAGGGCATGTCCTCTTCTTTCTTACACATGGGATTTTAAACAGGCCAGGAAATACAAAAGCTTTTTAAGTACAGTGGTACCTCGGGTTAAGTACTTAATTCGTTCCGGAGGCCCATTCTTAACCTGAAACTGTTCTTAACCTGAAGCACCACTTTAGCTAATGGGGCCTCCTGCTGCTGCTGTGCCGCCGGAGCACGATTTCTGTTCTCATCCTGAAGCAAAGTTCTTAACCTGAAGCACTATTTCTGGGTTAGCAGAGTCTGTAACCTGAAGCGTATGTAACCTGAAGCATATGTAACCCGAGGTACCACTGTAAATGGCACTAAGGGAAGTGAAATGTTCTCTCTTCATCTGTGGTTAGCTGTCAACAGTGGTTGCCACACTGGTTTCAACAAATGAAGATGCAAGGTAGGTAGATGAGGGAATGGTCTCTCTGCTTGTGTATAGTTGCAAGTTGCTCCCCAATTTGTCCTGATGGGAGGAATTGTAACTGAATTTTTGCTTCTTAAACTTGACAAAGGCATAGAGAAATGTATGTGGGTTGCCACTATTTAGTTTTGCCTTCAGTTTTTTCTGGAATCTAATATTACAAGAGTTAACATGGGAAACTTCCTTGCACCAAATCAGACCATTGATCCACTTATCTCAGCATTGTACATACTGACTGGCAATTGCTCTTTTCCAGCCCTGCCTGGAAAACTTGGGGACTGAGCCTGGAATCTTTTGCCAGCAGAGAATGTCTTCTGCCACTGAGCTTTGGGTCTTGCTGATGAAGACTTCTGTCTTCTTCATAGTGTTTTCCTCTGATATCTAAGATGAATATCCAAATGATGTTGTCGTTTAGTCGTGTCTGACTCTTCATGACCCCATGGACCAGAGCACGCCAGGCACTCCTGTCTTCCACTGCCTCCCGCAGTTTGGTCAAACTCATGCTGGTAGCTTCGAGCACACTGTCCAACCATCTCATCCTCTCATCCTCTGTCATCCCCTTCTCCTTGTGCCCTCAGTGTTTCCCAACATCAGGGTCTTTTCCAGGGAGTCTTCTCTTCTCATGAGGTGGCCAAAGTATTGGAGCCTCAGCTTCACGATCTGTCCTTCCAGTGAACACTCAGGGCTGATTTCCTTAAGAATGGATAGGTTTAATCTTCTTGCAGTCCAAATATCCCTCTCCAAATTTGGTTTCTACTTTACCCAAGCAGCAACTTTGGTTCTGATATCCAGTACAGTGGTATCTTGGTTGTTTAACAGATTGGGTCCCGAACAAACGGGCTCCCAAACACCACAAACCCAGAAGTGAGTGTTCCAATTTGCAAACATTTTTCGGAAGCCGAATGTCTTACGCAGCTTCCGATTGAGTGCAGGGAGCTCCTGCAGCCAATTGGAAGCCACGCCTTAGTTTTCAAATGGTTCCGGAAGTCGAACAGACTCCCGGAACGGATTACGTTTGACAACCAAGGTACCACTGTATTAACTTCTTACAATGTAAGAGAGTTTGCGCTTGAAGCTTTGGTTTAGCTACACAAATCATGTAGACTCACTTTACAATTTGCATGTTTTATACTTACTTCTATAGGTATTTTGTCATTCAGTGTCCTATGATTGAACAACAAATGTTCAGTTCATATTATAACAAGTAAGTTGCAAACCTTGAAACATTTTATCATCTACATCTGCACTTAGTTAAATAGGCATATTACTGAAAAGTATTAGTCTCCCCTAACAGAGAATTCCAAGGGAGGGCCAAACTCTGTGAAAGCTCAGTGTGCTGTCAGTGTGGGTACTTTGAACTTATTTTATGAGAGCAAGACGAAGCAAATAAAGAATTTTGGAAGGGACTATGTTGTGGCCAATGCCTGAAACTCCAGAGGTGTCCTACGCAGTTGGAATGTGGCTGCTTCCTCTGTTGCCATAGACAAAGGTGTACAGTTTTTAATAGTCATGTAGTTGAAACAGTCAAAATTTCATTTTACATAGCCATTTATATTTTAAGAGGATACCTTCAAAATGAGAAATCGGTTTAAGTGCCCATTTTCAAGCTGTTCTTTCAAAATTCCATAGGTTTTTTTTTATCTGGTCAGAGATAATATACAGTATACATTGCTTGTTTGGGGGGGGGGGGCAGGGATTCAGGGACCAGCAATGTTGACTTAAAACTCTAACATTTAGGTAGGTATCTTGCTACCGAAAGGAGGCTATGCACCCCCCATTTTTCAGACAGCATGTAAGTGCAAAGCATTTGGTAGGGTTGCCATATTTCAAAAAGTAACCCCCCCCCCCAAATGTTGTTGAGCTTTTTTTATGAAAACCCCAAAGTTGTGGTTTTGGGTTTTTTACGAAAACACACCAAAAAACCACCCACAATTTTTCGATAGATTTGCCTTTTAAATCCTAGACATTTGGCAGCCCTACCTCCTGAGCCCCATCTCAAATTAGCACCCTGTTTTGCTTTTCTTCCCATAGAGAGAGCATCATCTTGAAAATGTACTAGCCTTCATACATAATGGTGGTTTGTGACTGACCTGTCAGTCACCTCAGCATCCACTGTTTGACCACTGCACTCCTGCCAAAAAACTGCGCAAGACCCCCTTGAGTGAAGACAAAATTTGACGCACCCCCCCCCAAAAATCTTAGTTTTCACTATTTATTGTGGTACAGTTGCTTTTTTATGGATCTTCTTAGTAGGTATCCATATAAATACAGTACAGTGGTACCTCGGGTTAAGTACTTAATTCGTTCTGGAGGTCCGTTCTTAACCTGAAACTGTTCTTAACCTGAAGCACCACTTTAGCTAATGGGGCCTCCTGCTGCCGCCGCACTGCCGGAGCACGATTTCTGTTCTCATCCTGAAGCAAAGTTCTTAACCCGAAGTACTATTTCTGGGTTAGCGGAGTCTGTAACCTGAAACATATGTAACCCGAGGTACCACTGTATAGGTTTGTTGTTATTTTGCTCCCCCTCAGTTTGGCGCCTTGTGGGGGGAAACTGCCTATGCTGCCCTAATCCAGCTCCAGCACTACTTATAGTTTCTAGAGGGGTTGTTATAACAGACAAGGAAGATGGGTGGAGAAAAATAGCTTGGATTTGTATGTGCTTTGGTGATCTTTCACTTCTGGCCCTGAGAAGACTTTGGTATGCATCCCCAGGCTAGAAACCATTACGTTACAGATATGCAGCCGTTAGATTGTCACGATGACCCATCATTTTTGTGAACTTCTCCAGGGTTTTGAAGATTGAGAAATATGAGGAACTTTGTATGCTTCCAGCATACAAGACTCGAGTGTTGCTAAACATGGGGGGGGGGGGATTTACTTCTGTAACCTGTTTTTAACCCTCTTGATCCAGATTCAGCCGCCTGCAGGGGATGCAGAAATGATCGACAAATTACCGTAGGTGCATTAGGCATGAACTGGCTGGTCTGGTTTTGCAGGTCAGTTAGTGACTTTACAATATTTGAATTTAAAATAGGAGGAAGACTTATTCTTCAAACCCGAAGCCACTATCACCATTTTCATTAGTCACTAATGAGTGTGGGTGGGAGAAAGGTTAATTTGGTGGTGTAAGCTGGTCTCAGACTTGAACTTTAGCAGCCGAAATGAATCATTCCATGTGCTGATTCGCAATGCTTAATTCAGAGACTAATATTCATTGAAAAAATGAGCCTTGAAGAAAGATAGAGCAACATAAAAGAAAATGTAATATGGTGCTTAAAATACCATATGGATTAAGATATGCATGTGATATTTTAAGTACCATATTACATTTTATGTTGCTCTTTCTTTCTTCAAGGCAGTGGAAAGACACCAACTCTTCCGCTAGGGTAGGAAATGGCAGGCCTAGGATTCTCAGGCTATTACTATGAGTGTTTTGCCAATGCAATTATGATGCATAGAGCATTTGTGTGCAAAACAGTCATAGTAATAGCATGAGAATCCTAGATTGCCATTTCCTACCCTAGCGGAAGGGTTGGTGTCTTTCCACTGTCCTCCAGCCTACCTAGTTGGAAAAGAATTTTGAAATTCCATGGCATTTTTGAATAAAACTCATTGTTACCCGGAGTGTGTGAGATGAACAGCAGGTACATGTGGGGGGAGTGTTAAGATAGGAGGGTGTGAAAGGGTCTCTGCACATCTTTTTAAATTGATCAGGGACTGGACCAGATTCTCTCCTCTTTTCCATCAATTTCATTATTTACGAAAGTAAAGCCATGTAAGATATAGCTTTAGGAGAAAGCGTAACTAGGGCTCCTGCTGTCTGGTAGTTCTTTACTTAAGTCACTTTGGCACATTCCACGATATTCTTCCAAATAACCAAGTAACGTTTTGATTCCACATTTGCTAAGATGCCCCGTTCTTCTTTTTAGCGTCTTCTTAGGTATGATGTTTTCTTTAACCTTAGCGCTGCATTCTTAGGATCACCCAAGAGGCCAGCGTCTCAGGTGCCATCACTGTGATTCAATAAAACCCCCAAGCGGCTTGCACAAAGTTGAACTTTTCTTTATCATCATCTGTTTCTGGTTTGTTGTGGTTGCTCTCATGTTTGCTGAAGTGAGTGGTTGCTTGGATGTAACAGGACCATGGGCATAGGCTAGAGAGGCAGCTGACCCCGCCCCCATCAAGTAAGTAGATAAAAATACTTAACAGACCACTTCCATTGCAGATAACTAGGTTCTGCCCCCCTAGCATTATGCCTGTTCCCCCCAAAAATAGATCCTGGCTACGCCCATGAGCAGGGCCCAGATTAACAAGAGAGAAAAAGACTGGGAGGGAATGGCTTCACCCACCACCAACTCTGGCCACCTCTCCAGAATGTACCCCCCCCACACACACACACAAAAGTGCACCCACCACCCTCATGTAACTCTCAGTGTGCAAAGGAAGGTAATTAAGGGTTAGTTAGTGCTGGGAACACCCCCCACTATGGGTTATATTCCTCTAGTCTGTCTGCAACTGTAGAACACGAAAAGGGTAATATTGCTCCATTATCTCTTAGCTCCTGGCTAGGGCAAAAAGAGCTCCAGGTACAGATGTTAAATTGAACACAAGTTGCTTGCCTCATTTGTCCCTCAGTTCCATTCAAGGCAAAACATGAGCTGCAAAAACATTTCCACTCTAGCTTCCCTTGCACAAAATGGCAAGAACAACCAGTCGGATTTCCATCTGACCAGGACAAATCATACCTGAATTGGAGAACGATATTTTAACCAAGGTTTGGACTTCAAAGGTGCAGGCAGATTATAAATAAATCTAGTATTTCCGTTGAACTAATTCAAAAATCTTTGAATTGCATCTGAAAGTAACTCCTATAATTGCCAGGTGAACTGAATGTGAATTAATTTCCTTTTGCAGTGGAACTTGGGGTGGTTTTTAAAATTCAGTTTCAATTCAGTTTTAAGTTTAATTCAATAATTTCTGTATTATATTTCTGTATTATTATTCGTCACACTTAACTCTGATTCTGGCCATTGCATTTACCATTTTCATCTGTCCGAAAAGCTGTTTAAGCTTAAAGTTTGTAATTGTTGGAGGAAATAAAGCAATTGTTCACCTTACCCTATACATTTTTATTCTTCTTTTGCTCTTAGTATATTTTATACTTTAGCAGAGTGGGCTGTACAATTCTGAAGGCTGAAGAAAAAAATGCCAAGGAACATGTGAATGAATTTTAAATTGAACTAGGGTGAATGAGAACTAATTCCTTTTTCAAATGAACTTTCCAATCACAAAATAGATCCCCAATCACAAAATAGATTCCCCTTGAGTACAGTGGAAGAGCTTCTTCTGTTGCCAGTGTTGAAGAAAGACTCAGTGGGGAATCCAGTCAGCTTTTGTGTAAAAAAAAAAAGGTAAAGGACCCCTGGACTGTTAAGTCCAGTCAAAGGCGACTCTGGAGTTGCGTTGCTCATCTAGCTTTTAAGCCGAGGGAGCCGGCGTTTGTCCACAGACAATTTTCTGGGTCATGTGGCCAGCATGACTAAACCACTTCTGGTGTAATGGGACACCAAGACGGAAATCAGAGCACACAGAAACGCCATTTAGGTTCCCGCCAGAGCGGTACCTATTTATCTACTTGCACTGGCGTGCTTTCAAACTGCTAGGTTGGCAGAAGCTGGGACAGAGCTACGGGAGCTCACCCCGTCGGGGGGATTCAAACTGCCGACCTTCTGATCGGCAAGCCCAAGAGGTTCTTTGCCTCAACCAGCAAAATGTCATGGGTCTACCCTGCCGTTTTCACCAAGTTAGAAACTTGCTCACGACAAAGAAAGCCCCAGATCATTTCTCCCACCCCTACAGTCACCACTTTTAAAGCTGACAATGGCATCCGTTTGTTTGGCACCAAGTCCCAATCTAGCTACACCACTTTCAGATTCTTCTTGATGCTGAGTGTAGTGACCCAGTCAAGGGAACTCCACACATAGCAGTTATAGTGCATGTGGTTCCTGGTCTGACCAAGGGATTTGTAAAGAATTCTGCTTCCACAGTGGTACCTCTGTTTGCGAACGGGATCCATTCCAGAGGCCCGTTCACAACCTGAAAAGAGGGCAACTGAAACACCATTTCTGCGCATGCGCGAAGCACGATTTAGTGCTTCTGTGCATGTGCGAGCAGCGAACCCTGGAAGTAACCCTTTCCGGTACTTCTGGGTCACTGCGGGATGCAACCTGAAAAGACGTAACCTGAAGCGTCCGTAACATGAGGTATGACTGTACTTACAAATCATATGCTTGCTGGATTGGGACAAAGGGCTGCATTTATACAGGGGTGGAGGAAGGGGGTGCAGTAGGGGCGGTCTGCCCCGGGTGTCACCACTGAGGGGGGTCACAAAATGCCAGGTGGCACTCACCGTGTAGTGCACCCGAGCCACACGTCTCTTCAGGGAGTGACACGGTGGCTTGGGCACCCACAGGCTCCGCGCTGCCCCAAACAGTCTGCCCGCCGCCTCCTCAGAGGCCCCATGGAGCATCCTGTCCCAGCTGGCCCTGCCCCGAGCGCAGAGCACGTGCACCCCCCAGGTGCCCAATCAGCTTGCTCCGCCGCTGCATTTATATAAACAGCCATTCTGCGGTTTTATGTAGTACCCATGCACACTTAGGACTCAGCTATGTTAGTCAAAATACAGTGTTGTAAATGTGTTATAACACTGTGACACCAGATGGCGCTGTAGAGCTGAAAGCGCATCTTAGTGATATTTTCAATTGTGAACTTTACAGTGTTTTTTTGCAGATCATTTTCAGAGTGTTTTTAATAGCTGTGTAGATCTAGCCTTAGCCACAAGCCCAGATCCCATTTTATTTACTGTAAATTAAATGCATAGCAGAAAAGAAAATTAAAAATGAATGGGCCACTTAGATGGTGAGCCACGTGTGACGACATCTGTGATGTGATTTATTTTTAATACTTAGTGAAATAATTAAACTTGGAATACATGGAGTTCTGCGTAAAGAATCACATTTCAACTTTCTTATAAATCTTGCTTCTCACATCTTTTGAGACCTGAAGGTTTTTTTTCCACGTGTCTCTGCCAATCCTTTACATTTCATTTTCCCCTGCATTTTTATTTTGTTTTAAACCACAATGTGCTTGCGGTGCCTTTCATTTTACATCCTTTTCCATCAAAACATATATTTATTGATTTCTCTCCATCCCCCAATTTATACCACTCCACTCGCTTTTCTAAGGAACTCAACACAAAACAGTTTAGAACTGCCAATCCATCTGCAAACTTAACTGGATTTCTGTGATAGTTTTAAAACAAAACTGTGACAGATAAAAAAAAACCCTGTTTGGTATGTGGAGAACAGACATGATTACTGAAGCTGAAGCATTTTGCATTGAATAGTGACATCTAATGGCTCAAAAGAATACTTACCGAAAATCTTTAATCCTAGATGCTATTCTTGTCTGTTTTCCAAAGAGACATGCAAGTTTATTAATGCATGCATCTGGTTATCTAGTTATTAGTCATCGTCCCAGTCCCCACAACTGTTCTTACACACACCCCAAGTATAAAAACCCAGCCTGTGGATTTTGAATAAAACTAGATTCAAAAGAAAATACCATGGGCATAACCCCAGCCAAAATTAAGCATGTGCTTAAACCTCTTCCGTTGAAATTAGCAGGACTTAAAAATGCTTTCATCTGGGTGAATCTTGCCAAGAAAGGTGTTTCTTCAAACTGCTTTTGGGCAGGTTTAGACACAGACACGCACAGCATTTATTTTTATTTTAATCTAGATCAGAGGTCAGCAACCTAAGGTCCATGGGCCGAAAGTGACTCACGGAGGTCATTTGACCGGCACAGAGCTGCCCCCAAACTGAGCCGCCCGCTCTCGCGCTGCACTAAACCAGTGCAGCGCAGCACATGGACTTGCTCTGCAACACCAAAAATCATGTCTACACATGCGCAAATGCCAAAAATCACGGGCACGCTCACATATGCGCAATCTGGCCCACAGAGGGATCTCTGCAGGACCGATCCAGCCCAGGCAAGATAAACCTTGCCGACCCCTGATCTAGACTCCTTGCACTCCGCCCCACTCCCCCTTTCTTCCAGCTCAGGGCAGCTCTGCCCTCTGCCTGCCCCTCAGAGTTGGCACATCACGTGTGGCTGGGCCTCAGTGGCAGCAACCTCTCTTCATCCTCCTCACCCACTCTCCAGAAGCTTCTACAAGCTGTCCAAGGGAGGAGGCCAGCACCAGTGGCCATGGAGAGGTAATGGGCTGCTCCCTTGCCACCACAACTCGGGACAAGTGCCAGCTCCACCTCCTCTCCAAGTTCGGCAGTGATGGCACTGGTGGGGGAGATAGGGACATTCTTGGATCAGATCAGAAGCTGGGGTGACTTTCATAATTCAAGGACTGTCCCTGGAAAATTGGGACACCTGAAGGGTATGACCTGGCGTTGGAAAGGTGAGAAACAGTTCACCTTCTGGGACTCAGCTGGTGTTGACTGTTGAGCCTCACGACCCGGCATCTGCAGAAACTATTACTTGAGTCCCTCAGTGTGTGTAACAATTGAACTTTTGGTACTTGTAGTGGTCTGAGTGAACACACAAATCACAGAGTTGATATAAAATCCGACCCGAGACAAACATCACTGGAGGCCATCCTGCTACATTCTCCATCACCACGACCATCTGAGGTCCAAATGCCTGGTTTTCACAGCATGTTGGCCAACCCACAAGCTCTTCAGTCAAGGCAGAATTCACGCCACACATTTTAAATTGGCAAAGGTAAGTAAATAATGTTTCCACTCGACAGAGTCGCAATACGTCTGTGTTTTTCACCTTACTACCGTTTTGGAACTCCTGTTCCACTGCTGTAAAGCAAATTGTAGAATATGCTGTTGTAGTTACTGTCTCCCTGAAACAACGGTGGTCTGTCAAGTCATGATTGGTAGGAAGATGTTTGGCTATAAATTCTATTCCATCTGGGAACTATTAATTCAGTGAACTCAGAAAATTAAAATTATCTGTAAAAAATATTCATGTCTGCTGCTCTCGTAATTTATTTGTTTGAGGCGGTTGCTTAGCTGCTCTGGCCAATTTTAATTTCTCTTTGGGGCTGCCGTCTAACTCTCCAATTCTGGATTATGACAAAATGAAAATTCTCAATGCTATTTTTAAAAGACGGGATTGGAACTGAATCGTTAATTAAAATGTGTTTTGCTTACCATTTCCATTCAGATTTTATTATTGATTATGATCTTCCATGAAGTGGCTATGCTGCTTTAGGCTGAAATCCTGTACCCACCTGCTTGAGAGAAACCCCTAGTTAGCTCAATGGGACTTATTTCTTAGTGGACCATATAGGATTGCTCAGTGCTATTTTTCTAGAAAAAGAGGTGCCAGAACTCACCATGGAGCTCTCCCTTGTTCTCTTATAATGGCAATGGTGTCCACCTGATAAGTGCCGGCACTTAGTTATGGCGAGTTCCGGCTGAAAAAAAGCCCTGGGATTGCTGCTGATGGGTTAATTCAGAGCTGACAAAATGTTTGGGAAACTTGATTGATTAACTTACTACTGAATAAACCAGTTATTGCTTATTTATTTCTCTTGCCCTCCCTTCAGGTAGCCCAGAATGGTATTTGTGGTTCTCTCCCTTCTCATTTTAGCCACCGAACAACCCTGTGAGGGAGGCTAGGCTGTTGTGGCAACTGGCCACTCAGTAAAAGCAGAGCAGGGATTTGAACGTGGGTCTGGTGGTACCATCAGAGTAGGACTTTAGGGAAGGAGGACAAGGCCTGTTCAACAGAATAAGCTGAAGGGTCCCCAAATGTATCCATTTACCACATTTTTGAGGTAAGAGAAATTATTGTTGTTGCTGTTATTTAAGGGATACAGGTGGTGCTGTGGTCTAAACCACTGAGCCTCTTGGGCTTGCCAATTGGAAGGTCATAGGAATCCACTCAATGGTGATGAGCTCCCATTGCTCCGTCACAGCTTCTGCCAACCCAGCAGTTCAAAAGCACACCAGTGCAAGTAGATAAATAGGTACCACTGCGGCAGGAAGGTAAATGGCGCTTCCGTGTGCTCTGGTTTCCATCACGATGTTCCGTTGCACCAGAAGCGGTTTAGTCATGCTGGCCACATGACCCGGAAAGCTGTCTGTTGACAAACACTGGCTCCGTCAGCCTGAAAGTGAGATGAGCGCTGCACCCCATAGTCGAATTTGACTGGGCTTAAGCATCCAGGGGTCCTTTACTTTTTTTACTTTACCTTGTTGTTATTTACTTATACCCCACCCACATGACTGGATTGCCCCAACCCGCAACCAAGCATCAGACATTAAAAGCTTCCCAATACACGGATGTCTACAGAAGGTCGTATAATGGGTAATCTCTTCAACATCTGATGGGAGGGCATTCCACAGGGCGGGCGCCACTACTGAGAAGGCCCTGCCTGGTTCCCTGTAACCTCACTTCTCACAGTGAGGGAACTGCCAGAAGTTCCTTGGAACTGGACCTCAGTGTCCAGGCTGAATGATGGGGGGTGGAGATGCTCCTTTAGATATACAGGGCCAAAGCCATCTACACAATATCTCTGTAGGGGGAGTCATAAGACCATTGTCCAGAGTCCAAAATTACCTGGGTTTCCCCAGTCCTAAGCTGTGTATACACCATACATTAAAACACTCCCCCAACTCACAAAGAATATTGGGAACTGAGAAATGTAGTTCTATAGGGGCTAAACTACAGTTTCTATTATTCTTTGTGGTGAGGAAGGGTTAAATGCTTGATATGTACCCAGCCCTAGTCTCTCACTCTAGCTAACATATCACCCTGGCTATGTATCCCTATTTCTTTTTATTTATTGCTGATTAAGAAAAGAAAAAGCCCTGTCTGGCTGATTATACGCTAGATCCCAGTTTCCACCTTTAAAGCCCTAAATAGGACAGTCCAGAAAATCTGAAGAACCATCTTCTCTTGACTATATGAACCTGCCCAGTCTCTGCAGCCTCCAGATGAGGCTGTGCTCTGTGTTCCCCTCATCATATATTACATTCATTCCATTTTTACCAGTTCTCCTGGTTTTGCATTTGAGTTCTTGCTGCTGTTGCATGTTGTTCTTTTGTTGAGATGTGTTTCATTGTTGGATTTTATGCATATTCGATTTTCATATCTGTTAGCTGCTTTGATTTTTATATAGATATTGAAATATGAAGAGGGACAAGATAAAAAAATATTTTAAAATGAAATATATTATAGGGTAGGTAGGATACTGCTTTGACTTTATTGCCTTTTAAACCCTCCTCCTCATCCAGGTGCAACAGTGATCGGCATACTGAATTATCTAGAAAAGGAAAAGACTGTAAAAAATAAAGCCTAACTGGGCTCAGTATTCTTGGATGATTTATGCCACTGGCAGGAAATAGTAACCAGAAGGGGGAAAATAGGATTATATGTTAAAGCAGTCCATGGCAAAGGACAGGAAATTGATTCAAGCTGAGCTGGCATTTTTGCTGAAATGAGTTGTGTCTGTTGTTCTGGAAGCCGTACAGCTTCCAACAACTGCTGTGTAAACCTTCAGAAAGCTATGTTTCTAAAATTTCAGATTAAGTCCCATTGCTTTCCATTGTTCTATTCTAATCTATGTGCTACACATTTAAAATAGGGTTGCACCACTTTAAAAAGTCATGGCTCCCCACCCAAGAATTCTGAGAATTGTAGTTTCTTAAGGGGGCTTAGTGCTGTTAGGAGGCCCCTTGTCCCACCCCCCAAGCTACAATTCCCAGAGTTCTCTGGGAAGAGGGATTGACTGTTAAACCACTGTTGAAGGCCTTCACTGTGAGAAATATAGCTGTGAGGAGAATAGCATACCTTCCAACATTTCTCCAGTGAAAATAGGGACGTCCCATTCCATAATGATAATTTTACTGTTTATACCCCACACATCTTCTGGGTTGCCCCAGCCACTCTGGGCAGCTTCTGATGTATATAAAAACATAACAAAACATTAAACATTTTTTAAAAAAAACCTTTCCTATGCATGATTGCCTTCAGACAGCTTGGGGGTCAGATAATTCCATACCCTCCAACATTTCTCCAGTGAAAATAGGGACATCCTAAGAAAAAGCGGGACATGCTAGAATCAAATCAGAAACCAGGATGGCTTCTCTAAATCAGGCACATCCCTGGAAAATAGGGACACTTGGAGGGGGGGTCTAGAATAGGGGGTCTCCTAACAACTCTCTCAGCACCAGTAACAAACTCCAGTTCCCTGGATTATTTTGAGGGAAGTTGTGATGATTTAAAGTTGTATGATAGTGCATTAAACGTCTGCTGCAGGTGACTGATTCTGGCTCTGACTGCTTGTAATTTGATGAAAAGGGGGTTGTATTTGGTTTTGGTTTTAACTAGATACCTCGTCCATATTTTCTTTCATTAACTGAAAATTCCAGCCCAGAAAAGCAACTTCCAAAAAAAGTTGGAAGTTGACCCCCAGAGACGGCATGGGATGTGGTGCAGGGTGATGTCGCTACAGGGGAGAAGTGGGGGTAATCATGCCTCTCCCCACGGCATGGTACAGAAGTGCCTTCCGCCTGTTGCTACTGACCCTTTGCATCAAACCCCAAAATAATACCTGCATGTGTTGTACTACATATTGACAATTTAAGGTGGGGGAACCTCTGTTCCCAGCAGCTACTTACAGTAGATTACAGTTACTTCACTACAAAATATTGGGTTGCATAATGTTTTTCAATTAGCAGGAAGGAAGCACTCTTTGTCAGGCATATATTCATATTTTATACCCGTCACTTCGACATTTTGAGTGGAGTAAATAATGTGAAGAGCTATTCCATGTCAAACGCACACAAGTCCCCACGGACTTCCCATTGATCTTCTAGCCTTGCCGTTCTGGTCTTCTTTTGCCAAAGCACCCCCAAAACCCAGTTCCTCAGATGTTTTATACCTAGACTTCCCCGCAGTCCTTCTGGCTTTAATGGGGTTTGGTAGGCTGCCGCTGCAGAGTTCATGATGAGAGCATCGAAATCCTCAGAAGCACAAATTCCATTGCCTAATAAGTTCAGTATATAGTGTGTGTCATTTCAAAAGCCCCCTTGGGAATACAGTTTTGCAAGACCATGTGTGCTACTTTAAACAGCCCTTTTGAATTGAGATTTGTGTTGAGATTAAGCCATTGGGGTTGGACATATCAATGCCTAATACATATTGCAAAACAACACAAAACAAATTTCACGTCCTACCTAAAATAACAAAACTCTAACTTTTGCATACTGAGCAGCAAACATGTAAATGTTGACATCCTGCTAACAATTCATGGACATGGTAATAGCCCCAGCTATTCTTCTTGTTGATCGCTACTCGTAAGTCCTGATATGGCATAACACCCCCACTACCTGATTTTAATGTGATAATTGCAATGATCATGGGAATCATTTTCTAAATCTAACATTTGAGCTAGTTCATACTAGAGCTGGGTGATACATTGTCCCAAACCGGTTTGAAGTTCATATCGTGTTATCAGTTTCTTAGTTTTTGACCCGGCAATATATTATAACTCATGGTGTGTGTGTGTGTGTGTGTGTGTGTGTGTGTGTGTGTGTGCTATGCAAAAATCACAATGGGGGGGGGGACTGAAGCTAGCGAATGCTTCTCTCGATTCCTGCAGTTCCTGTTAACTCTGCCAGCTCAGTTCTTCTCTGCCTCCTGCAGTGTGCAGCGAATCACAAGAGCAGGTGCCGGCAAAAATCACCATGCGGGGGGGGGGGGACCATGAAGCCAGCCAGTGCCTCTACATAGCTCCATCCTTCTTTCAGACGTCATGATAAATCAGTATATCACAATGTTTAGCTGGTGATATATCACGATGTTGAAAACCAGATATCATCTGCCCCTTGTTCATACCTAGAACATCACTGCCAAATTTCCTACAAACATAATCTTTGGATTTCCCCGCCCTCACATTCATGTAAAGCAGAGATAATGACTTCTACATAATAAAGCGTGGAGGCCAAGTGTAGAGCTGAGTGTGCTACAGCTCCGGTGACCAGCTCCTTCAACTCCTCCTCCTGCCACAGAGGGGAAGGAGTGTTGAAGCAGCCTCCCGCCAGTCGTGGCACCACTGGTGTTGCCAGGGGGAGGTGGAGCAAGAGCCGCCAGCCATTTAAGCTGCGCCGCCACCATGTTCGGCTGTGCCCCCAGCTCCTCCCAACATTCTGACATCACACGCATGACATCACACATGCTACATTGTCGCCGTCGTCCCCCCAAATTGCCCTCTCAAGCTGGCGCCTCTGTTTGTAATTGCCAGGATGCCTAGATCCAGAGCAGAGGGCAAGTAATCTATGGTCTTAACCCCTTCATGCATTAACTAGATCTAAGTATGCTGGTTATTTGAGGTTGATATATCCCACAGAAATGGGGTAGAGCTTTCAAAAGAGAAAAAGGGAGTGCCTTTTATAGATATCTCTTTTGCTTTAGGTAAACTGAAAGAATGGCGGGGACAATTTGAAACTTGCCTTTTGGCGGTTCCTCCAAAAGCTGCATATTTCAAACACTTGCCTCCTGCCTTCCTTCAAGGGTAGGGGAAGTTCCTCCCTTACGTTTTATTTTTCTTAAAAGCTGGCACATTTAATTATTTTAAAATTTAAATTTGCATGCACACATTATGCAAATCAGAGCACTCAATTCTAGGTGTGAAGCCTGGGAATTTTAAACACAGAATTCTAGCTCAGGAGAAACTAAGTGCCAGTTAAGACCCCAAAAGATGACTTTAGTCAAACATAACCAAATGGTTTAAACCAGAAAATATAAAACCAAAATGGAATCTCTGGGCAATATATAACCTGGCAGGGATCCTAGCTAAATATGAAATAGCAGCAAAAACAGCAAATTGTTGAGCAGCAGAATTGGATGGCAATCTGTGTTACATTCCTTTGACATAATTTTTCGGTAAATAACTGCTATGTTTTGAAAAGTCTCGGTCTGAACATTAATTGTGAGCAAACTGTGGTGTCGTTTGGCAGTCGCAGATGTGGTAGGAATACCAAGTCCCAGCTGCCTCAGGCTTTTACAATCCCCCATAGAAAGCAATGAGTGCTGCTCTTTTACAATGAAGTGCAGTTTTGTGTCTGCTTAAGAAGACCTCTGTTGGCCAATAAATCTGAATAGAATAATGTAAAAAACCACCACCCTATAAAGAGCTTCTGGGAGATCATAGTCAAGTCACAAATATAGTAAGTTATAACCCCAGAAATTCTGACTGATATGCATCATAAAGACAAATTCCAGAAGGCTAGCAGTATTATAGCAGAATATTATGAACCACCTGTGGCAGCTAGAGCAGGGCTTGGCAAAATAGAGGTTTGGATCTGCTGCCAGATCTCCCAGTGTTTTCTAGTAGATCAGCAAGGTTTTCTGACTCCCAACAGCAAACAACAAAGAGGCTTTTCACCAACTTAAATCAAGCTACTGAAATGAAGAACACTAACAAAAAATGGAATTTTGTGTGCTCAGTTCAGTTCTGCTACTGAAAATAAATTCCTTGGCTCAGGCATTTGTTCATAAGCACCTTGTTCTCTAATTCTAACACTGTGTGGGCAGGTAATCTCTCCCCTACCTGGCCTGGTCTCCTTGGCAACGCTTCCCCCAGGTGAGATTGGACAACTGACTGAGGTAGGCGGAGACCTCCAGGTATCCCACCTGAGGGAAGGCAAAGCCAAGCCTATGCTGTTGGAGCCGCTCCAGATCTAGGGGCTGCGCGCGTCCACGCAAAGGGCGCTCCCCGTTTTAGGCGGGGAGCGGTCATTCTAACACTGTGGCTAGATCTACAGAGCTATTAAAAAATGCTATGAAAATGCTCAGCAAAAAACCGTTGTAAAGCTCACAATTGAATATAATTGAGTTGTGATTTAAGCTCTACAGCGCCATCTGGTGCCACACTGTTATAACACATTTATAATGCTGTATTTTGACTAATGTAGCTGAGACCTGCATCTTTTGCACCTGGCTCTGGTTGGTAGATCAATGGGCTCTAGTAGAGGCAGAAGTCTACCCACTTCACTCCTGAGTTTATAAGACCATAGGACACTCGCTGCGCAATGCCAAAGTTGCGCCACCATTAGCAGATCACTGACACAGTGAGACCATATGTCTACTCATAGAATATTCTACTCAAAAGTAAATCTCACTGAGTTCAATGGGACTTACTGCCAGGTGAGTGTAAATAGGATTACTGCCTTGAAGCCTGACTTACTGTGGCCTAAGAATTCCAGGAAAGCAGCCAGTAGGGTAGAGAAGTTCTTGGTTTAAGTAAGGCAAAACAGGATTTGTCTACCAAATGTATAATCCATTGTTTAAGGGCTATGCAGCATAATGGGAGCAGGTGGCGCTGTGGTCTAAACCGCTGAGCCTCTTGGGCTTGCCAATCAGAAGGTTGGCGGTTCAAATCCCCGCGACAGAATGAGCTCCTGTTGCTCTGTCCCAGCTCCTGCCGACCTAGCAGTTCAAAAGCACACCAGTACAAGTAGATAAATAGGTACCGCTGCAGCGGGAAGGTAAACAGTGTTTCTGTGTGCTCCGGTTTCCATCACGGTGTCCCATTGCACCAGAAGCGGTTTAGTCATGCTGGCCACATGACCCGGAAAGCTGTTTGTGGACAAACACCGGCTCCCTTGGCCTGAAAGCAAAATGAGTGCCGCAACCCCAGAGTTCAGTCCTTTGACTGGACTTAACTGTCCAGGGGTCCTTTACCTTTTTTACTATGGAGCATAGTAGAATCAGGAGCCTGAATATGGAGCTGGAGTAGGAGCAGATCTCATTTCTAGGTCCGTCATACAGCATCAGCAGCCATTGGCATTACTGAACCAGGGCTGCTGGGAACATCCTGTGTGGTTCAGCACATTATATTTGCAGACATGGGTAGAAGGAGAGACCTAGCAGTCAGTGGCCTCTTGTACTTGATCCTAAGGCAGGGTGGAGAACCAGTGGGCCTTCCAGGTGCTGTTGGACTGCATCTCCCATCACCCTTGAGACTATTTGGCTAGGCTGGTTTGTGCTGATGAGAGTTGGAAGTCCAACAACAGAAGGACACCAGTTCAGCAACCCTTTCGCACAGGGAAGGTTTGTAATTTTTGATCACCCCTCTGAAAAAAATGTTTTGTTTTGTTCCATTAAAAAAGGGGGGTGGGAATCTGCTATAACATCTCTGCAAGCCTAAAATATACAAGGAGAAAAATGTTGCTTTATACAGCCATCTTGTGGCTGAGAATGGAAAGCACACAGACTTTCAGAACGCCCTTTTCGGAGGGGGAAAAAAAAAAAAAAAAAGAACGCCCTTTTCAAATCTTTTTGGTGAGCTTCCGTTAGCTTGGGATCTACAGGTAAATCTGCCGGTTAATTGGAAGCTGATAAAGAAATAGTTCGTTATATGCCCATAACAGCAACCTGAAAGTGTTATCTCCCCCTCTGCTCTAAATCATGCAATATTAGAATCCTTGGCTGGTTCTAAGACAGACGTTGTTTCAAAGTGATATGTGAAGGTTATCCATGTAAGGTGCTTTCTCTGCTACAATGAGCAATTGGCTCCAGCCAATTTTGCATCAAAAATTAACCACACCTGCTCATATTTTGCACTTGGCTCCAGTCAATGGACTTTAGAGTTCTAGTAAAAAGAAAGAAACACCAAAGTTTTCCTCCACATACTGTACTTCAGGCAGTTACAACTCAGCAAACTGTTTTAGGCTTGGTACATTCACATATTTTTGCCATTGTACTTCCCCCTTTCCTTTCATATTTGCAGACTCCCCCACCCCTGCCCCCAAATTTAGGTTAAGTTACATATTGTTATTTCTCTCACACCTTTATGTGTTTTCCTTTACTATCTGTGTGCATGCAGAGAGTTACAAATCAAGTTCTGAGGCTTCTTGCTCAAGCGTCGTTCTTCACATCAAACAATTCAATGATGCCGACACCTCAAAAATTCAGCTGTTTTCCCCCCTCCCTTTGTAACCCATAACTGATTCTTAGTTGATCAGTAAAGAAAAGTCACTCTGATATATAGGGCCACCCAAAACTCTTACGTTGAGCAGCTTCTGTTCTGCAGAGGCTAATTGCTGACCTCTTTCCTTTTCAATTGCAAGGATGTTGAGCAAAATAAGATTTATAGAGGCAGCCACTGAAGGCATGGAATGAAAAGGCTCATAGCCCAAGATGTTAGAGTAATAAATCCGAGTATATTTTGTGTATTTTTTTTCAAAGCCCTCTTGCATTTGATAGGAATACACTGGGCCAGAATATTTTGGAAGTCTTTTATTACTACTTTAAATGCACGTCTCTTTAAATTCATCCCACCTGCATTCATTTGAACTCTTATTTGATGTGTCTGACGTAAGTAAAGACGTGCTGGTCTGCCCATTATTAAAATCTGGACTTGGATTATTGAACAATAAAGAAGGGATCTCAGCTATAAGCAAGGATCCAAAGGGACATGAAACCAGTTCTGTGAATACAATGAAAGTTTGGGCTTTCATTGGTGTTGTTAACAGCTGCGTAGAAAACTGCCTCTGAATTAATGAGACTTTCAAAAGCACTAAAGGATACGGTATGGAGATTGTAATGGTTGTAAGGGGTTACTTGTGCGTAAGTTGCCTTCAATTTCAGTTAGATTGCCTGGTTCTCCATGCCTTGGCTGACAGCCCACACTCCGTGGCCGGTCAGTCGTTTGCAGAATCCGTCAGTGGGCGTTTCTTGAACCTCTTCCAGCATAAGAGCTGTTTGACGCCTAGTCTCCTCCTACTTTCCCTGCGCGGAACTCGTCTGCGCAAGTAAGGGGAAGGCAGAGGCGTGTCAGCGCTCTCCCCACTAGTCTCTGGTGAAGGGTCTTGGAGCCCTGTCTCCAAATCCTCCATCTCCTTCTCTTCTCTACTGGTGTTACGCTGAATTCCTTCCCCCCTGCTGGTCCCCTCTCCTGCATCGTTTTGGAGCCTTGCCTCCACCTCTCGCTCTGATGTTCCCTGACAGAGATCAACCACCGAAAGGCAGGGATCACTTAGCACTAGTCCCTTGTATGACCCGCAGTAGCGTTTGGAATTCTAGCTGCAGTTGGGGCCATGTGCCTGCTAGATTGTACATCATGCTTTAAGGATGAGTTATCTCTCTTGTTCAATAAAGGCAACATTCATGCAATATTATGACATCTGAAATGACCCGCTGGAAGTTATCTCCACAGGGTGTGCACTTCACAAAGTAACAGTTCAGCATTAAATTTGATTGAGTTATTCGGCAATAGTTCAAAGCATATCTGAGAAGTTTGAAACATTATCAAGGAAACCAGTGTTTAAAGGAACAGTGGGAACTGCCATATCGAAGAGAGATTATGTATGTTTCAAAAAAAGCAAAGCCTAATGAGCTCAGATAGGATGCGGGCTACACAGACACATTATTTTAAGAAAACAAAGTTCTCATTCATACTCAGCATCCATGCCATAAATATTGGGTCTGGGCCTGCCCTTGAGTTAAAATGCATTGCATGCTTGGGCCTAAACCAGTGTGTGGTAATGAAGAGAACATTGTGTGTCCTCCTTGCTAACCTGAGTTGAGAAGCATTGTGACTCTGCCTTTTTTGACTTCTGGAGAAACCAAAAAAGCATGTTAGAAACATCAAGAGGGAAAGGGTTGTGTGGCCGATGCCACGAGTCGGAAGTCAGAGGGATAAACATCTACATTGGGATCTGCAGCTCCTGTGGATCTTGCCACCTGAGATGATTGCCTCACTTTGCCCCATGGGTGGACCGGCCCTGGGCATTGTATAAAACAGAATGGGAGGAGTCTGTGAGTTCACAGTGGAGCTGATGAGGCCTTGGGTCAACGATACTCTGCTTTCCATTTATCTTGTAATACAATCTAAAGATGGAGTGTCATGTCATGTTAGTACAGTGGTACCTCAGGTTACATACGCTTCAGGTTACAGACTCCGCTAACCCAGAAATAGTGCTTCAGGTTAAGAACTTTGCTTCAGGATGAGAACAGAAATCATGCTCCAGCAGTGCGGCGGCTGCAGGAGGCCCCATTAGCTAAAGTGGTGCTTCAGGTTAAGAACAGTTTCAGGTTAAGTACGGACCTCCAGAACGAATTAAGTACTTAACCCGAGGTACCACTGTACTGTCCTTCTGCCAGTCTCTCTCTCTCTCTCTCTCTCTCTCTCTCTCTCTCTCTCTCTCTCTCTGTCTCTCTCTCTCTCCCTCCCCATCATGCTTTCAGATTATCACCAGTCTTGCTACTCAGTGCTTGAGACACTATGTATTGTATTATACTCTCTGACTGGAAAAATATATTCATCCGCTCTTGCCTTGACATTTATTACTGCCTCACTCTTATTTGACACTGATGCAATGTGCTCTCAATGTACAGTGTCTGCATGCCCATGCAAGGACAGCTTCCCAAAAGCCATTGCTGTTCCTCTGAGAACATAGAGAAGGTGGCAAAAAATGTACCACTGAGAAAGAATGCATGAGGATTTGCATCTGCCCAGTGGCGTAGCATGGGTTGTCAGCACCCGGGGCAAGGCAAGTAATTTGCGCCCCCTAACCCAGGTAGGGGCAGAGAGCTGCGAGTGCAAGCGTGCCCCCCCAGATGTTGCGGCCGCCCCCCCCCCCCGCACCCCATGCTACGCCACTGCATCTGCCTGTTCCTCCATTGATGAAGGGGCATCCACACAACATCCTCCCCATCCAAGTGTTGTTCTAGACCTTTCACCCTTTAAATGCAGGGTTTCTTAAGCCTTGGAAAGTTTGAAATGGCCAGATTTTTTAAAAAAAACCTCAAGATGGAGAAGACATTGTCTGGACATCCCTACATTAATAGGGAGACAGGCAGGTTCAAATCCATATTTGTATGAACAAACCCTCAGAGTAACAACCAAACTACCCCATAGTTTTCTCTGAGTAAGGTGGTAAAGTCAGGCATATGGTGATGGGTTGTCTCAATGAATAGCATGCCTCAAGCACTTGGGCGTCCTCTGAAACCTTTAGAAGTTCCAGACTGTGGTGAACTGTGACTTCTGTGTGTATCCAGGATGTATTAAAGAATTCAGGTGAGCTTTTGCCAGACCAAGGTATCAAGTTTGTAGTGGCTTCATAACCTTAAAAAAAAAGTCATATAAATCCATCACTGTGCCCCAGTTTTAAGATGAGTGAAAGGAAGGAATGCTCATTAAACAAGCCACCACTCTCTGTATACCCACAAAACCACTGGGACAAAGCCAAGCCTGCAAGTCGACTCCAGTTGAAACAGGAGGAGGAAAAATAAAACAAGACTGACTCTAGCCATATCTGCTACACCCATTCAACAGTTGCTGCATCCTCCTGCCCAAGGTGAAACAGCAGCCAGAAACCAGGACAGAAAGGAAGGACTGACCCTTCTTTAGCTATCATATACAAGGTGCTGTAGGGAAAACATAGACGAGGAGTGTGGAAAAGAGGCTTAAAGGCTGTGGCTCAATTGCACAATTCACGCTCTAACCTAGACCTGCTCTGCCAATGTCTGATAGCCATGTTTCTCTTCAAGCAGCCCTTTGGATGATAAAACAATCTATGGCCTTTTAAATGTGTTTGTGGAAGGGGAGTTACTGGCGACGTTGGGGGATTATTATTATGTTATGTATTTTGTGTTTTCGTTTTGTATTTTTATGTTGTAAGTAGCCCCATGATCTTCAAATGAAGGGTTATATATAAATTTAATTAATTAATAATAATAATAATAATAATGGGTGATTAATAATAATTAATCATAAAAGTGGGTGATAAGACTAGAATTTTGTCTGCAAACACTTCACTGCGAAATTGCATCAGGGAATGCCATTGATCTTCAAAGCGATGCAGCATTTGGACAAATTCCTGCTGCATCTAATCTAGTTCCTGCACAACATTTGTAAGTTACATAAACTTTGTTGCAACATTGGCCTTTATCAATTATTGTTAATTAAATTTATATATAAGCTCTAGTTATATGAAGATCTGTGCAACTGATGATGTCTATTTCTATTCAGTGACAAGGAAGATTCTGCTTGTACAGTGGGAAACCCCCATTGCACAAATGATGCATTCTCCGATTCACAGTAAAGAACGAGCCAATCTCTTTTCACGCACCAAGCCCCACCCACAATATCTTTGGGCTGCTCAGCAGATCTTTGCACAACTGACACAAACATCTAATCATGGGTAGGGTTGCTAACATGAAACATTATCTGTCAAACATGAAGATCCAAAGAGTGGTCCATTCATCAGGGAACATTGGGGCAGAGATCTTTGCAAGTGCCCCTCTGCCCCATCTCTGAGCTATCACCTGTATTCAGGTGAACGCCTGATTACAGCTGAGTGAAGACCTTCTTCAACCTTCCTTGTTCGGTCCGGCTCCTCCTCCTAAGCCCAAATTTTGACCGTGACCTTCCATGCCCATGTATATTTTATGTCCCACTCTTCAGAAGACATGGCGCACTGAATAACTCCCAAAGCCAAGTTATTGTGAATGAAATTAGAACAAAGTCCACATCCAAAATGTGTGTGTGTTTCAGATATTTCCTAGTCGTAGAATCAGACCCACGGGACCTGCCTGACCAGAAGCATGGAGAAAAAAGGGCCTTTGTCCAAAGGCACAGCCTGATCCCAGACTGGTAGGTGGCGTCTGGGACCTGCCAGGGCCAATCACATCTTAGCTGGGTTCACTGGTTAATTCAGAAACAAGTGCTCAGCATTCTAAGCATATGTACCTCCCTGGACCAATATTTTTAATTGGGTGGGTGGGTGTGTCCCCTCAAGGGTCCCAGGTTTTCATTTCTGGTTTCCATTCTCCTCCTGGTCTGCCTCTTCTGGGTTTCATTTCAAAATTCTCCAGCAAGAACCAGGTAGATCCCTACTTATCTTTGTATTCTTTTCTGTACACACTCCCTTCCACAATGACCGTTGCTCCTCCATTTGTTCAATAGTGCCATGCAAGGAGCATAGTTGCAGTGAAATCAATGCATGTTTAGAAAAACACATTTTGCTCCGTTCTTGCTGTGATCTCTCCACTTCGTAAGTCCTTTGTGCAGCAGCTTTTTATTTTATTTTATGCTGGCTGTCATCCAAAAATAGAGTGAGTTTGAATGAAATGGCAAGCACTTTAGTTTCACAGGAAAATGTAAGGTTCCTTTCGTGCAAGGGTTGTTACAAATGACTTTTAGTCCTGAATGTTCAATGTGTGAATGCCTCAGATGTGTGAAAGAAAGCAGAAGAAAGCCGATTTTAAACTGAGGGTCCATTTTCTAACCAATGAGATTTTAAATTCAAGCTATGGACCAGAAGCAGGAAACAGAAAAAAACAGTTTAAGTTTCCACTTGTTGAAGTAGCCTAATATGAGAATTATGTATTGCTCATGCCTAAGCATTTACACCCATTTGATTCTGAATTGATTTTCGAATGTATTTTAATTAATTGACTTTGTGATTTTATGTACACTGTGCTATTTTTACTTGTTCTTAGCTACTCTGAGCCTGGCTTTGACCGGGGAGGGCGGGATATAAATAAAATTCATTGTTATTATTATTATGATTATGATTATGATTACTATTATTATATGTAAGCATTAGAAAAATTCTATAAAGTGGATGAAGATGAATAAATCACAAATTCAAAGTGATGAAAATGTCCTCCGTTACTTACCAGTGTTGCCATGTGTAATTTTCTAATCAAACATCAAAAAAAATCACTTAAATTCTCACTAAAATTAACAGGAGAGCAATATGCATGGAAATAACTCCCACGACTTAAGTGGGGGCTTAAAACTACTGAATTTCAGTTGAATCAACCCAGAAAGCAGCAGTCCTTATGTGTGTGTGTGCTCAGGAGAAACAACTAGATGTGTGCAGCTGGAGAATTCCTTGATCTCATATAGCAGCTTGCACAATAGACCGGGCAATCTGCTTTCAGTTTAAAATTGCCTCTCCTGTTCAGTGATACAAGCAGCTGTGGGTGAAACTTCAAAAACACCTTGGGCTCTGCATCCTTTCTCCTGTGCTCCTGATACCTTTTTTTTCTTTCTATCTGGAATGCTGCAAATTTGCTGGCAGCCCTAGGGGGAAGAGTTGGCAGCCCTTCCTTTGCTGCCGCCTGCTTGTGGGGAAAAGGGGCAGCACATCGATCCTCATGCCATTCCATCTGCCCAGTCAAAACTGCTGCCCCAGCCTTTTGCCACATGACAGCAAGTAAGATTTTTACAAATACTGCAATTATAAATTAATGCAGCCTTCAACACCCTACGCCCGTTCCGATATTGTCAGACTAGGTAAAAGTAAAGGACCCCAGGATGGTTAAGTCCCGTCAAAGGCGACTATGGGGTTGCGGTGCTCATCTTGTTTCAGGCCGAGGGAGCCGGTGTTTGTCCACAGACAGCTTTCCAGGTCATGTTGCCAGCAGGACTAAACCGCTTCTGGCACAACGGGACACTGTGACAGAAGCCAGAATGCATGGAAGTGCCATTTACCTTCCTGCCACAGCTGTACCTATTTATCTTCTTGCACTGGCATGCTTTCAAATTGCTAGGTTGGCAGGAGCTGGGGCAAAGCAACGGGAACTCACTCTGTCACGGGGATTCGAACCACCGACCTTCTGATTGGCAAGCCCCAGAGGCTCAGTGGTTTAGACCACAGCGCCACCCGCATCCTCCCATTGGCTACTGATTTATTTATTGAATTTACATCCCACCTTTTTCTCAAAGCAGCTCAATGTGGCATATGTGTTTCTTATTGGATATTTTAATTCCTACAACCTCTCTGTGAGGTAGGTTAGGCTGAGATGCAGTGATGGGCTCAAGATCACCCAGTGAGCTTCATGGCCAAGTGGCGATTGAACCCTGGTCTCCCAGGTTCTAGTCTGACACTCTAAACCACTATACTACACTGAATGATGGGAGTTGTAACCCCAGTGGAGGGCACTAGATTGGAAAAGGCTAAATTAACAATTTAGGTTGTATTTATAGTTGTTATTTTATTTTAAAAAACCACACAAACCACAGGGCTCATTGGAAAAAGCATTTCTCTGAATAGTACTGTATAATCCAAGATACACGAAAAAGAAAAGGGAAATCAAAGCTGTGAGATGACATTAAATTATAAATAGAGTGTGTGATTATATCTTCAGTGGCATTTTCTCTCTCTACATCTTCAGGGACATGTACAGTACATGGACTGCAATATTTTCCAGACTACTTTTTCCTGAAACGTTTAATTCTTCAGTATCACATAGGCAAAGAGCCAAGAGTTTACAATTACATTTAAGCAAACTGGTTTAAATTATTTCTTCTTTCTAAAAACAAAAAACCTAAATACTATCACAGACTGAATAGGCACATCAGCTTTAACATATCAAAACCCGCATTTTTCATATTAACCAACTTGGGTAGAAAGGCTTTGCAATGCATGGGGCTTAATAAGTGCACTTAAAAGGCAACCAGATCTTCAGCTGGCAGAAATCTGCGGTGCATTCAGGTGGATTTAAACACATTTCCTTAGCACCATTCAAACACCGAACAATCAGCTCAAGGGGAACAGGTAGCTAAGCATCCTCCTCAAGTTACGGATGGAAAATTAAGGCAGACAGGTTGTTGACATTAATCCATGGAGTATTCAAGCCCAAGTCTGTGCAGAGATTGGGCGACAGGAATCAGAAGAGGAACGGGGTGTTGCCGAGTGCACCCTGTAGCCAGATGCAAGATAATCATAGCTTTGCCATTCCTAACAGATGCTTGCTGATCAAGTCTAATTTTAAAACCTAACATCCAGTGATGGGAGCTCCAGAGGCCTGCCTCAGAATCTGTTCTATGGCATGGCGATGTTTGTAGCCCATTTAATTACAACTATCTATTGTCCTGCATCGTGCAGTGACCAAGGTAGGCAGTAGATATCTACCCTCCTTTCATGCAGCTTTTGAAAACTCAGTTTTGCCGCCAAAACAAATGCAACCAACTGCTAACACATAATCTGAAGCTGTAAAATGTTGCAGCCTTGCTGAAATTAAGAGGTTTGTATCTGTTCAGTGCCCTTGAAAGCCCTTGAGCTCCCTAGAGAGAAGGTGGGGTGTATTATATTAGTGCTGCACTTTCAAGTGTTCAAAGTAATTCACAAGTGTTGTTGTTATATTTTTATATCCTGCCTTTTTCTCTAAAGGGACTCTAGGGGACTTACAGCTAAAATTGAAACAGCTAAAAACATAAAAAACAATCATTCAAAAACAATGAAACCTTTTGTCGAATTAAAATATATACATATAAAAGATCACATACAGATCTTTACAATAAACACGTCACAAGACCAGCCCTTTCCCTAAAAGGAGTCAGTTCCCAAAAGCCTCTTGGAGCAAGAAAATATTCACCTGCAGCAGAAGGACAAGGTGGGAGCTAGTCTCTCGGCAGGGAGTCCCAAAGTCTAGGAGAAGCAGCCAAGAAGGTCCACTCTAGCGTTCCTACCAAGTTTGCCTGGGATGGGGGCAGGACCAAGAGAAGGGCCCCCTCTGAACCTCTCAGAGCCTAGGAAAGTTTGTATGAGGAAATACGGTCTTTCATGTTTTCACTCTTAGCAGAGGCAGGCAAAATTGAGACTAGGATGCATGGAAGAGCTCTAGGTGGAGAAGAACCATAGCTCGGTTGCAGAGCATCTGCCTTGCATGAAGGAGGCCCCAGGTTCAAGTCCTGGCATCTGCAGGAAAGGTTGGAAGACAACCTTGTCTGAAACCCTGGAAAGCAGCTACATGGTTTGTTGTTAACAATCTAGGTGAACCGATCATCTGACTCAGTATAAGGCAGCTTTCTCTGTTCATATGTTCCAGTTACAGATAGGTAGCCGTGTTGGTCTGCCATGGTCAAAACAAAATAAAAAAATTCCTTCCAGTAGCACCTTAAAGACCAACTGAGTTAGTTCTAGGTATGAGCTTTCGTGTGCATGCACACTTCTTCAGATACCCAGATATCTGAAGAAGTGTGCATGCACACGAAAGCTCATACCTAGAACTAACTCAGTTGGTCTTTAAGGTGCTACTGGAAGGAATTTTTTTATTTTGTTCTGTTCATATGGTGAGGGAGCCTAAAAAGATCCTGTGCTGCAATTCCCAGGTGAACCAACCTGGACTCTATGATCATCATCTGCCCTTCTTTGTGTACCTCCTCCATGAGAGGTCCAGAGGATGGCAACACGAGAATGGGCCTTTTCTGTGGTGGCTCCCCATTTGTGGAATGCTCTCCCCAGGGAGGTTCGCCTGGTGCCTTCATTACATATCTTTAGACACCAGATGAAAATATTTCTCTTCAACCAGGTGTTCTGTGGCCTTTTAAATGTGTTTGTGGGACGGGGTTATTGATTTGAATTTGTTTTGTTTTGTTTAATTATTCTGTATTTTGTATTCTCATTTTGCATTCTTCTCTTCTGATCCTGCCCTAGGATCTTCAGTTGAAGGGTGGTATAAAACCCTTTATCTACAACTGCAGAAAATCCCTCTTAATTATCTACAACAGCGAAAGTGCCTCTTCCACACAACTAAATGCAGCAGGCCTGTCCTTTGTGCTTTTCTTTGCTATTGCATCATCTGGCCGCCCTAACTCTGATCCTTAGCATCTTTTCTCTGAAGTAGGTCTACTGCTTCCACTCAAGTTTGCATAACTTTATAAGACTATATTTTGGGAGGTGTCACTCCTGGATGGTGGTAGTGTGAGACAGAAAGTGAATGAGAACTTATTGAAGCCAGTGAGATGTGCCTTTTTTAATACCCAAGGCTGCAATCCTAACTCCACTTACCTGGGAGTAAGCTGCTTTGGGTCCAATAGGGCATACTTCTGAGTAGCTAAGGTTCAGACTGCACAGTAAAATCTAGCCCCCTTTAATCTAGCCCCACTACTCTGCCTACAGGTATCTGCATACTAGCAGACAACTGTTTGCCACCTTTATCCAGTCCTTTGCTTTCAGACCATCAGAGCAAGGAGGTCATGATGCCTCATCCACAACACCTTTAATCTTCTTGATTAAACTCATCCCTGGAAGTTGTGAAGCAAGAATGAAGTGTCCCCTGAGCAGCTACAGAGTGCTTTTCCCTCCCTGCTGGGCAATGGTGGTGACAAGAAGTGCCGGCTTTTATCATTTCAAAAGGAAAGCACCTATTTCTTCTGTGTCCCAGCTTCGCTTACTACAAACCTAAGATGATTTTGCACAGGACACAATAGTTGCAGTGAATGATCAGTGCAGTGTCATTCAAAGGGCACCCCAGAAATGGACACTTTGCTTCATCTCCCAGTTACTCTGGGAGTACAGTGCTGAACAGGATCACCCTCTGACCTCTGCCATGGCTAGGGGACCAAGGACCACTGAATGGGGACGGGGACGGGGTGAAATGCAAACAGCAGATCCAGCCAGCCTCATCCATCAACCCCAGATGCTGCTGTTCCAGTCCTTCCGGTCCATTCCTTTTTTCTTTTCTATTGTGCAGCAACAATTTGTTTTCAACAAATAAAAAATCTGTACACTGATTTAAAATTATACATGCTTTTTATTAATTGTAATATTCATATAATAATAATGTTGTTTACATCCCACCTTTTCTCTAAGTTGGCAACCTGTGCATAGTTCTTCCTCGTCCCATTTTATCCTCACGACAACCCTTTGAGGTAGGTTAGGGTGAAAGGCAGCGTCTGGCCCAAGTTCACCCAGTGAGCTTCATGATTATGATGTCTACTCAGAAGTAAATGCTCTTGGGCCCAATGGGACTTTCTCCCAGCAAGTAAGTGCATGTAAAGCTTGCAGCCTTAGACTGCATATAACCCCCTCCATATCGTATAATCTGATCACTGTTATGAACAGCAAGACAGGGTGTTTCAAATCAGCAACATCTTTTTCTCAATCAGCTTTCATTTACTTTGCTTTACACCTAGCCGGTGGGAGAGTTCTGATGAACTCCGAAGCTTGCACACTAAATAATTCGGACTTTGGAATACTTACAGGAAAGTACTTCCAAAAGCTCCGATGAACAAACCAATATCTGAAAGACAAAGTGGATGATGCTGAAAACAGCATCTGGATTCTGCAACCTGAATTTTTGCAGGTTAAAAGAAGACACAGAGCAAGATAAGTCAGTAGAGGCTTTGATTGCAGAATGGCTGGCTTCTACATTTGATCTGGAGGCATCCTCGGGGGGGCACCTGGAGAAAAGTTCATAGAGTCAAGTTTTACTTGAGAGCAACACGTGGCACCCGACAGGTAGAACTGTAAAATGTATGAACTATTAAGAACAAGAAGCTCATGCTAAAACAAAACAGAATTAAAGCTGCAATCACATTTAGGCATCTGACATGCTGTACAGTGGTACCTTGGGTTACATACGCTTCAGGTTACAGACTTCGCTAACCCAGAAATATTACCTCGGGTTAAGAACTTTGCTTCAGGGTGAGAACAGAAATCGCGTGGCGGCAGCAGGAGGCCCCATTAGCTAAACTGGTGCTTCAGGTTAAGAACAGTTTCAGGTTAATAACAGACCTCCAGAACGAATTAAGTTCTTAACCCGAGGTACCACTGTATACTGAAACATGTTTCCTGCCACCAAAGAATTCTGGGAACTATAGTTTAAGGTGCTGAGAATTATAGCTCTATGAAGGGTAAACTACGATTCTCAGGATTTGGGGGGGGGTATAAGGTGTATGCAGCTGTTCTCTAATATCTGTACTTAGAAACACTTCAAGTATGACAATACCTGAACAACTGCCTTGCAAGAAGCAGGAATACAACAGGGGATACCCCTTTTACAGTGACTTGTTCCTCCTGTCCGCAAGAGATATGAATGAGAAAGGAGCACTTAGAATTCTCAAGGGGTGTGTAAGTCAAGCAGCCTACATGAGAGGCATCAGATGGCTGTGACACAGAAAGAAAATATTGTACATCTAGAGGGAACCAAGTACAAATGAAAAAGAACCGGTGAATCAGGGCAAAAGGAGAACATGCCGCCTTTGGGTTCAGACCTAAAGGACCCTGTGAACAGTTAACATTTTGTAGCCAACCTCCTCTCATAGGTTTTGGTACCCAAATATGGGAGAGCATCAAAGACCTGTGTATTATTTCTCAGGCTGGGTGAGAGTTGTGAAATTCATGTTCCCACTCCTAAAATATGACAAATGGTTCATGTCCCAACTTAGGGAATTTAGGGGAGCGATATTTATTTATTCAATGTTCTAAGCCACACCTTCACCCACATATGGATTCTGGGGCCATAAGAAATAAAAACTTTATTAAAAGCAAGCAATGAAAACCCAAACAAGCCAGAAACTATTCAACCGCATAAAACAATGCAGTGTGTTTTTTTAGTCTGAGCAAATGAAAACATATTCAGAAAACTTCTGCACCAGGGATATTTTGTTCTTGTTTAAGTGATTGGGGATCTTCAGAGGGATGCACACTCACTCCTGGTATTTAACAGGTGAGCACATAAAAATACTAGAATCATTGTGTTTCAATTAAGCTGCCATCCAATAATCACTTACCTGGGAGTAAGCTTCATTGAACTCATTGGGATTTACCAGTACTTTTGAAATGTTAAAAAAAAAGAGGCTACTATATTTTTTTTAATGCCAAAAGCTTTAACCACTGCACAAAACTATAGTATTAGAGCAGCAGCCAGGATTGCTATGTTCCTTCTAGATAGAGACACATGTTTTTAAAAATGGTGGAATGTTCTTTAAAGCCTCTTTGCTTTGCAACTCATTATGTTTCACCAGAATATCTCTGAAAGCAGAGGTATAGCCATAGTATTTGGTAATAATACAATACTTGCATGTGCATTGTAGGCTAATGATGACAACAGGAGGTGCATCATTGTAAAAGGAAAATTATATAATGACCGGGTGGTGCCCACCCATAATTAAATCATAATTATATTACAAGCTGGTGGTGATCTCTCTACGCCCCTAGTTAAAAGTAGGCTAAATGCTTTGAAACAAGTCTTTATACAATCGGGAAGGACAGGCCAATGATAAAGGGTTATACTGCAATCCTATTACATGGGATTAAGCCCCATGAAACTTAATAGGACTTACTTCTGAGTAGACATGTGTAGAATTTCACTGAAAGCCACTCAGATGGAACATCCATATTCATACACTAAACAAATTATTTATAATCTAAGACCAGAGGTATGGCGGAGCTAAAACTCATGATTGAAGACCATGCATATTATTTGAGCATAGATAAATCTCACTCTTGGTGTGATTTTATCCTAACCACACAGAGCTTGAGGCACAGTCCACAAGGTGGATGCTGGCATCTGCACATGATCCGTTGATGCTCTGGTGAGGTGCAAGCTTGCAACTGAGCAACCACTGAGGCAACCAACAGATGGAGGCTGAATACCCTCCTGATGTTTAGCAGAGAGTTGAGGAAAACACTGATGGAAGACAAGATACTCTTTTAAAGAGAACATGTCACATCCATCAGCAACAGTTATATGTGATCCCTTCAAAACTGTTATCAGAGCCTTAATCTGATTAAGGCCTACTGGGAAATGATCTATAATGAAATTAAGAAAATCCTTAAGTGGACATTTGTAAAGAAACCGGAGGCTTTTCTCTTGGGCATGGTCGGCCAATTGGTACCAAAGAAAGATAGGACCTTTTTTATGTACGCAACAACAGCAGCAAGAATCCTTTTGGCGAAGTATTGGAAGACTAAAGAACTACCTACTCTGGAAGAATGGCAGACCAAGGTGACTGAATTTATGGGACTGGCAGAGATGACCGGCAGAATCCGTGACCAGAAGAAAGAGACAGTGGAGGAGGACTGGAAAAAATTTAAAATCTATCTTAAAAATTGTTGTAAAATTTCGGAATGTTAAGATGTCAGGGGATTGGACACTAAGAATTACAGCTATAAATCGAAATTTATAAAGCAGAAACTCTTTTTAAAGAGAATTAAATATAAAAATGGGATGAAGAATTGCTAAAAATTTTGAAATTTGGATGCAGTGAAGGGGAGGTTTGGGGAAGTCGCATTATGTTTGTTTTGTTTTTTCTTTATGTTGTAAAATCAATAAAAATTATTATAAAAAAAAAAAAAAACAAAACTGTTATCAGAGGTCACTCGATTGTCCTTGCCTCAGATGTGAAAAGAAAGAGAGACACAATGGCAAGTCCTTGCATTGCAATTTCTAAACTGGAACAGGTGTAGAAAATGTTACCAACTCCAAATTACTAGAAAATCAGTAGAAACCAAGGAAACAAAGAAAATGGGGGGAGGCCTATATTTTACACGAAACAATCCTATTCTGAATATAGAAAAAGATACATATGTATTTAAAAAAAAAAAACCAAAGAAATCCAAGCAACAGCATCGTCATGGGCCCACAATTAAGAATACAAATGACATAGCAACTGCTTTTGCAAAATATACAAGACTTTCTATCAATCAAATTTCCCTAAAGAGGTAGATGCCTCTGCTGTGCTGCAGAGATGTGGAATGCCCAAAATAGAGGCAGTGCGTAAACAGGTGCCAGAACAACAGAGCAAGTCCAGAGAGCTAAAAAGTGAACAATGGAAATGCTCCTGAAACAGACTGCCTTCCTGCTGAGTTCTGTAAACATTTTAGTGGCAAGTTTCTAGCTCCTCCTGTGCTGGATGCCTTCAGTGGTGTGCCTTCAATCCGGCAAACACCAGATTTTCGTGTGAAATAATTTTAATGCTGCTACTCAAAAGCAATGCAAGGAATTCTCTCCACCACAAGTATTCTGACCTATATCCTTCAATAACCAAGAGGAAATATTTGTTTTTACATCTATCCTAGCAGGTAAAATTTAATATTTTGCTGGAACCTAAATTAAAATTGATTCTGATGAGGTGACATTTCAGTTTTTTCAAAAAGGCTCTTCCTGAGTTTTCCATAAATTACAAGAGTCCTGCTGTTTCTCCAGTTTCTTGCCACTGACAGTTTGGAATGGCCCTTTTTGAAACAACTGTTTAAAAGTATTAACTTTGAATCTAATTTATGTAGAATGGTAAATGTCTTGCATTCTACAGCACAATATTGTGCGGCAATAAATGGTGCTATGCCAGCCTGCTTCCCACTAACTAGGCAAGAGTGGCATAAAATACGATTATACACAGATGACCTCCTTCTTTTGACAATTCTTCCAGAGTTTGGTTCCTTTGGCTCCATCTCAGTATTTAAAAATAAACTGACAAATCAGAGGTTCTCATGATGTTATCTCTCTCAAGGAATTGTGGGGAATGTATTTCCCTTTAAATACATCACCACCTCAGTGAAATATTTTGGAGTAAATATAATTACTCAATTGTCACAGTTGTATCAAACCACCTTTGCAACACTCTTGAAAAATGCACTGAATGATTTGGCGTGGTTCCCAGTTTGGGTGGATAGCATGACTTAATATGAGGGTTGTATCATTATTTCCTATATTTATTTAAAACAATCCCCATATATATTCCAGAAAAACCACTGGAGAAACGGCCGAATGATTTTCCAAAGTAGGGGTTCCTTATCCATGATATGTTTCACTCAGGTGGTCTGCGACCCCTCCATCACATTACAATATTCATATTGATTTTCAGTGGTGTTTTAATTGCTTCTTTTATTTCTTAACATGTTGTATTGGACTAAAATTTGCATTCCACATAATGTTTGAAAAGTACTTTAGTAATATTACAGTTGCTAAAAAACATGAAGTGATCCACCAAGACCCTCAAGTGGTGGGTGGCAGGGTGGGGGCAGTTTGAGATCCACTGTTCTAAATTTTATCTAGAGTGGGGGAAGGCATTGGATACAAGCTCAAACATTATATAGAAAAACAAAATTATTAGGGGAACAGCAATGCTAAATCTTCTTTACAATGTTATTTCCTCCTGCTGGGTACAAATGATAAAATGGACTCAAACTCAAGCTTATTATATGGAAGCTATTTTATGGACTGCAAAGCATACCTGTTGCTCCTAATAAACACGATGGTAGCTACTATGCTTAAGGTACGGCATGCCAAAGTATAGCATCTCTTTCTAGGTACACCAATCACCATTAGCCTAGTTTGTACTGCACAAATTTCAGCATAATTTTTCTTTCAACCAATTTTAACCCTGGATTCTAATGGATCTTAAATGCTTTATAAACCTATAACCTCATCAGAATTTGATACCTTATGACAGGCTACAACCATCATCACCAAAGACCCCCTCAGCCATGGCTAGAATATTTGCAAACAGGAAAGTTCCATGAAGAAATAATGATTTGTTATGCCCCCAAATTACAAGACCACTAACCTTATTTGAATGATTGTTTCAAGAAGCTAACTCATTGGATTGAGGGCTGGTTTCACAGATATGTGTCAGGTTGCAGTTCAGGAACAATAAAACAATTTGCAAGTTCAAACTGTGGAGTGGAGTGGGGTGTGAAACACTAGCTATAAACTGCAAAAGAAGATTGGAGGATACTATTGTCCAGCAATACCTTAGGGTTATATTAATGATGAAGGCATAAAACATAACAAATTATGAATTAATTTATTAACTACTGCCTGATTAGCAATAGAACAAAAATGGAAAACTGTCTATACACCTACAAGAGGGAACTGGGCTTTTTAGAGAGAGAGAAAGATTTTTTTAACAATGGACAAATTAATGCAATTAATTAATTCAGAAGGCTAAACAGAAATCTCATCATTTTAGGGGAAAGTACATTTAAGCTTTAATGCAATTATTATTATAGTATGTACATTTTGCACTGCATTTCCTCCATTCAGAATCTCCCTGCTTACTTTCTCCCCACCCCCCACCCCGCTGCCCCCATCATACACCTGGCAATCTAGTATAACACCTCAAGCATCTGATGAACCGGACTCTAGCCCTCGAAAGCTTTTGCCAAAATAAATTTAGTTACAGATAGGTAGCCGTGTTGGTCTGCCATAGTCAAAACAAAACAAATTCCTTCCAGTAGCACCTTAAAGACCAACTAAGTCAGTTCTTGGTATGAGCTTTCGTGTGCATGCACACGAAAAGCTCATACCAAGGTATCTGAAGAAGTGTGCATGCACACGAAAGCTCATACCAAGAACTGACTTAGTTGGTCTTTAAGGTGCTACTGGAAGGAATTTGTTTTGTCCAAAATAAATTTGTTGATCTTTTAACAGGCTGCTGCTGCCGTTGCCCACAGCTGCTTCACTTCCTTCGCGAGGTGGCGCTGTTTCCCTGCGCCAAGGAAAGAGAGGCTGTGCGTTGAATTTGGGGCGATCTGTTGCTCTGTCTGGCCGTGGACTCAATTTGGCAGTTCGGAAAGACGAGGAGAACGAAGGATGCATCGGCCAGCACAACAACCCCCTCGGTCTCGTTCCTTGCAATGCATCGGCCCGCACAGCGGAGCTGGAGGCGATTGCTTGCCCGTCTGTCTGTCTGCCTGCCTTTCTCCTTTGCGCAAAGTCACAGGCAAGAGGCTTTTGCAGCTCCCGAAACAAGGGTCACCCTTATAGATTCGGCCTGGGGTTCTTTCTCATCATGCTTTTGCAGCTCCCGAAACAAGGGTCACCCTTATAGATTCGGCCTGGGGTTCTTTCTCATCATGATGACCCATCGGAGGTCTTGCGCCCAGCAAAAGAAAGTATTCAGCTGCGTTTGCAAGAATTCTCTTGAGTGGATCGGTAGCCCACGTTAGTGCAGTTGTCCAGCTATAATGGCCTCTTAAGGATTCAGCCAAAAATAAACGCTTCCTTGGCCTCTCTCAAAGGGACAGCCGTCCTACACAGATGCATGCCCTCAAAGGAGCCCCGAGTCAGTGGAACTGACTCTGGGCATCGACATCCGAAGAGGGTGCTTCTATAAGCATCCCACTGTCTTGGGTGTAGCCAAGATTTATGGGGGGGGGGCAGGAAACCCACCTGTCATCATCCTCTGTTTGGCTGTCTAGCAGAATCCGGGTGAAATGTCTCAACAGCAGTTGTTTTAAATTACTTTCTCTTGACCCCAAATGCTCAGGGGGGAAATCTGTTAAAATCTTTCTACAATTTCTACTTTTAGTCAAGTGTGTTTTATATATTTACTTGATTTAGGGAGGCAGCTGCCCCCCGTTCCCCCCTGGCTACGCCCATGCCCACTGGATCAGAGCCTCCCGAGCCATCAGCCGCGCCAGGGCAGCGGGGGTAGCAGCTAGGCGACCTCACGTCATTCCTTTGAGAGGAAGAAAGATAACAATTGGAGTCAAAGTTGGCAGAACAGGAGGCATTATACCTTTAGGGGGCTGCCAGGAAGACCCCTGCGAAACCCTCCATCCGGATCAGTACTATAAACCTCTTAGATGTTTGGATAATTATGTGATGTGTAGATTTTAAAACAAATAAAGTAACAAACAAGGTCGAGAAGGGCACTGTTTGGTTTCTAATTCGGAACGTAATTTGCTTCCCCAACGTTTGTGCTCAGAGGTCTCAAGCCTCGCTGAGTTTAATGCGGACTTAACTTCTGGTTAAGTGTGTTGATGGTCTCAGACCCGTTTGAAACCAAAGCAGTCTAGTTTTAAAAGTAATTCGCGGCCCCAAGAGAAGCAGCACTATTTCTTTCCACCAACCCAGATGGCTTTAGAAGAGGCTTGGACAAATTCTTGGAGGGCTAGCGTAGGCCTCTGGCCGCGATACACAATCATTGGTGCTACCTGGGGTTCCCATGTCACCTCCAAACTGAAAACGTGGCCACGACCTTCCCTGCATCTATCACAAATTTAAACGAAGCTGGGGAGCAACTGAACAGCGTTAAACCAAAGGACGGATTTAAGGCTCTTTGAAAGAACAAGGCTGCAACCCTAACTCCGTTTACCAGGGAGTAAGCCCCGTCGGATCAATAGGACTTACTTCTGAGTAGACATGGTTAGGGCTGCTGGCTAACAGCGCAATCCTATGCACGTTTGCCTGGCGGTAAGTTTCATTGGTCCCCATACATATACATATACAGGATTGCACCGGAAACGCTCAATTGTGGCATAAGCTTTTGTGGACTAGGTCTGTCTAGTGTATGACCCGATTCCTTTTAATAGGAAGGAGGCAATCCTCAAAGTGCAACTTGACTGCGGAGTAAATCCCATTTAACTCAGCCGGCACGAGAGGATCTCCCCTGGAAATGCCCCCCGGGCACTCCTGGAACTTGCGCATCGGAGGACATAAACCCGGGATAGGAAGAGGAGAGCGCAAGGGCAAGCACAAGCAACCGGGAAGCAAATCCCCAAGAAATCAAGCAAACTACGTAGGCGAGCAACCCATCCAGAAGTCAAGGGCAGCGCTCCTTTCTATTAGGAGGACGCAAGAACAGAGCCAAGACCGCCAGACGAATTCACACGGCGCAAACAGTTTAGGATGGCAGCCTCAGTCCCGAAACTTATCCTTCTCCCAATAACATCAGAAGGACCAACTAAACCTGCTGCCTGTCGTAAGATTATTACATCTGTATCCACTATTTTCCCCCAAAGATCTCTTCCTGTTCCCGCCCCAGTCTTATTCCCGCAACAACACCCCTGCGCTGTAGGTAAGTGAGACTAAGAGAGAGAGAGACGCCCACGATGAATGACGGAGCAGAGATTTGTATCCTGGTCCTTGTCCGACCTTTCCCGCTATTACACAACGCCACACCAGCTCTAAAACGCGGTTGAGAATTTAAAAGCCCCTAATCTGCAAGGAGTCCTGTGCCCCACCGGCCCAGGGGGCAGAGGGACCAGCGAGCCTTTTCCTTTGGAAAGGGGAAGGGAAACGGCTGAGGCTGGCTGCAATGTTGTTTTGGAAACCCAGGACGCTGGCTGCCTCTAGGAGAGGTTTTGTCCCCGGGGGTGTCGGGTCTTTTACGCAACCTGGGAATCTCGAAAGCTCCCGGCGCGTCTCCTTGCCCTTTCCAAGAAAAGCAATTGGAACAAGCCAGTGGGCGATCAGTAGGGTCCCCACTACCCCGCTACCGAGTCCCCCTCCCTTCTAGCCAAGAGGCTGGAGGGTTTAAGTGACTCAACTTTGGGAGCAATTGGAGATCATGAAATGAAAGAGGTGGTCGATCCTTTACTGCCTGGAGTGGGGCAGAGATGGGGAGGAAGGGAGAAGATCCACATTTAGCCAGGCTTACCTCCCTCTTTTTGTATTGCGAGTCAAAGGGACCGGAAAAGCGGGCATGTCTATTCACGCAGGAATAATGTTATTCGCCCTTCCACATTTCAGGAGTTGTGCTCGGCTTTAAAGTGATTCACACCCTCATTCTATCCTCATTTACTTGGAATGAAGGCCAGAGAGACCTGCTTCCAAGGCTGAAATCCTAACATGCTGTCTTGCGCCGTAGCGCACTCTGGTGTTCAGGATCAGGTTAGGTTAGAAGGCTTATGAAGAGTGCAGTTCAGCCCCACTCAAGGCCGTGGGGCCAAATAGCCGGCTTCCCTACCTGGGCCTGGCCGGGTGGGGTCTAGTGGTTAGGCGGGTTGAAGTTACAAAGTCGCTTTGCAAAGGCGGTATCTCCACGCAAAACCGCACAGGCTGTAACTGACACAGCCCGCTGGTGCCCACTGCGCGTTTTCCCCTCTGCATGGTCCCCTCACCCACTCACCCCAAGGAAACCCGGTTCTGTTCCTCAGTCTTTCACAAAAATATCCCAAGCGGAGACAGGAGAGATCCTAAGTTACTGGGGGGGGGGGAGTGGAAGTAGCTGCCCTCTCTCCCCCGCGCGCACCGACTTCAGCAGCAGCAAGGCATGCAGGACAACTTTGGAGAGCAGGGAACCTTTCAGTGGGTCAAAGAGCAAACGAGAAGTGCCGTAATCATTTGAAGGCACTTGGGGGACGGGTTGATGGAGACCCGATTGACCTCGGGGTCAGGCTGGCCTCTGCCTTAGGAGAGGGGCGGGTTGGGGTGGCTGGGTGTGAGGCTGAGAAAGATACACCACCACACCAACCTGGATGCTTCCTACTTTCGAGCAAACCTAACCTTCCTAGTTTCGACACAGAGAGAGAGAAAGAGAGAGAGAGAGAGAGAGAGAGAGAGAGAGAGAGAGAGAGAGATTACTCCAGCGCCTCTTAAAAGGTAAAGGTAAAGGACCCCTGACAGTTAAGTCCAGCCTCTTACTGCTTGCTTACTCGGGAGCTAGAAATGACCGCAGAGATCCTGAACAGCCCCGACTGAAAACACTAGCGCATCTTAAGAAGCGAGGAGAAGGTGGCTGCCACCTGCTCCAACTGCAAACCTTGCCGCGCTACCGTTTGTGGTTTTCGTAACTTTATCCTTTTAGAAGGAAAACTGTGACCCGATGGAGAGACAAGCATGAGAACAGGGAAGGCGCGTTAAACCGATACAAGGCTCCTCTGTTAGATAGAGGGGAAAGGTTTTGGAGGGATGGGAGGGGAAAAAAACCAATCAAAACAAAACCCTTGCTCTGCAGGCCACCTAACATTGCTTCCAAATTTTGGTGTGGAAACCTGAATGAGAACACGATTAAGAATAGCAACCCTCTTCCCCAAGGATTGGCAGCGGAGGGTGCGCAATAGTTTTACAGCTCTCGGCCCCACACGGCCCCAGATAGTCTTGCAATTGCCTATTTCTTGCAGCCTCAAACCCAAACTTTCTGTTTTCGCCTATCCAGTTTGGAAGGGAGGCAACACCCAGCAAGATCCCTTGCCAAAAAAATAACGCGCTCAGGATTTCCGGGTGGCAGTGGCGGAGGGAAACAAAACAGACTCACGCATGGGCGTAGCTGCGGGGAGCCAGGGAGGGGCAGCTGCCCCCCAAAATTAAAAATTATATATACTTAAGTAACTAAGGTTCTGCCCCCCCCCCCCAACAAAAATCCTGGCTACGTCCATGGACTCACGTAACAAGCACCACGGTTCCTCCAAATGTAACCTCGTAGGGCTTCTCACCTCGTTTTTCTATTGCTCTCTTTATTGCTCCGGAAACTAGCCCAAATCCTAAACACATTCATTTAGAACTAAGTCGGCACACACTTGTTGGAATTGGCACTGGAATTAATGTGCTGACTTTTGAATAAATGTCCTTGGGATCGGGTTGTTCGTTCCAAGGAGATACTTGTCTCTTTTTCTTAGAGTGGCGAAGATCGGGATGCTAGGACCGCTCTCGTGACAGCCTTAGACAATAGCCTAGAGAGCTAGATCAACAGTTAGCGAGTGCTCCTTCTGGACTTAAAGCTTCATGCTGATCAAGCACAAGGGCTCTTTGGGAAAAGGAAGCCTCCCATTGTCAGAGCAGTTAATTGTTCACTTGCAGCCCCGGGAAGAATTTCCTTCCCAACGCTCCGATCCTAAGCTTCTTTACACGGAAAGTGGGTTCTGCTGCACTCGGATCCAGATGCCAGTCAGCAAAGCCCAGGGTCGGAGTATTTAACGATATAGTATCACTTCCTTTGCACAAATTGCAGAACTTTGCATTAAAAAAAAAAGACAGACAGAAAGACACTCTTCACTCTACCCTTGCTTTCGTTTTCCATTAAAAGGAAACACAAGACGTGCCTGTATGTGTATACACATATAAACACAGAGCTAGCCGCTTAAATGCCTTCACAATATTTTCCAAATCGTGCCCCCCCCCCATCAGAACTGGTGATGAGCAACAGAGGTTAATACAATCTGGATGTATTTCACAAATGAGTACATTCTTAAAGTATAATTTGAATACCAAAGTGCTCATTCATCAGCAGTTATTATTCACAGCAATTGTTATATTTTCCCTCCTTGACACAACATCCGCAAGATTTCCGACACCCCTGACTAAACAGTCCTACTTAGAAGTAAACTCGGTTGCTGTCAATAGGACTTCTTTCCCTGATGTCTACTTTCAATGAGGTCTCCATGGAAATGTTAACCAACCAGGTTAGAGAGTATATATGCTTTCAAGGGGGATATCAGTCAAAAGAGGGAATTCGAAGATGAATTTGAAGATGCCATCTTTTTATCTTTAGAAAGAAATTAACTAACCTAACAACAATTATTTTATCTGGTGTTTATTAATTCCATTTAAAATCTTACAGATAAAAATCAATTACATTTCATGCATTTAAAATGCAAATTTAAAGTGTTCCAGCGAAAGGCTTTTTTCCATTTCAATGTGAAATATCCAAACTTATTTCAACATTACAATGAGACTATTTGTTTGCAGGGTTTGCAAACTTCAAAGTAGCATCAGGAGTGTTTTAGTAACATTCACCATTATTATTTTCAGGAAATACACATAGGCCATCATTAGTCAGTTTCACTTGGACAGTTTATTTAATACATGGGTCTGGGTGCGCCCACTGTTTTGAAATATAGGAGAACTCTCACTTAAACTATACCTGAACTGCCAGCAAATGCAAATAAGTACATGCTCCATTAAATTAAATGTCATTCAACATTTATCAAATATTGTTTGCTTAATTACAGTCTTACGCCTATCTAAATTAATATTCAAGCAAAAACTATATCCTGAAGTGCAATTTGCTGCACACTTCAAGGGACAAGTTAAAAATGCAGTTAATTAGGACTGCAACAATAATGCTTTAATATTTTCTTGTGACCAAAAAGAGGAGGGGGGAAGAAGGGGGGAAGCTCAAGTGTACTTTAATATATTTTCAAATATTTACTGGAAGTAATATACAAGAAAAATACTATACAAAATCGTCTCCTGGACAACTGCATCTCACACCGATACACTGGTGGAGTTATATTTGTTAGCTATTTTACAACGATTCCGTTGTACAAACCATTAGGTTTAGAATTATTTTACAAATATTTGTCCCTATGACCCCCCTCTTTTTTGGCATTCAAACTACAGGCTCGCTGAAAAGCAAGGGTACTTTTTAAATTATTTAAATCAGAAAAATAATGCTACAAATAATAATTTTAATCCTAGGTGCATCTAGAGCACTGCATGAATATAGATGCTGAAACTCTGAAATCAGAGGGCTATCACGCTGGTACAATTTTTTAAACATGGGAGAAACTTTTAAGAAAATGAAGTTACTGAAAATTAGGCTATATCTCTATCTTTTAAGAGAAAAATCATCAGAAGAGATCTGAAGTCAAACACATTTCAAATTATGGGCACTATCCAGCCACAATTAAGCAATTTAAAGTCATTTGATTTCAAGAGGATAGAATCAATCTTGAGTTTAGCCACTGAAACCAACTGGACATTAAATTTGTCTGGATTATACTCAAGGTTTCCAAGAACAAATGTAAATGTTTGTGTCCAAAAGTGTTGGATTTGCCAGAGTAATTACACTTTCTCCAAGAAGCATTTTTTTAAAAGAAAAAAAGACTAAGCATGATTTAGGCTGTGATCAATTAAGGCAGAGAACTTAGATTTATAGCCCAATCCATAATTCACTTAAATTAGTGGGGTTTACACTGATACAGTCCAATTGAAGGAAATGAATGCAGCCCAACCCTATGCATGTTTTCTTCAGAAGTAAGATCCACTGTGCTCAATGGATATTACTCCCATAAACATGCATAGGATTGTAGCTTAAGGCAACTTAATTCAGTTTTACTTACTTCTGTGTAAACATATATGGGGTTGAGCTGTAAAGTTGAAATCCTAAGGACACCAAGAAGATCCTTGGACATAACCTCTTATTGAAGTCACTTATTTCAGAGCAATTGTTTTAGAATTGGATGCCAGCGAAATCTGCTGAAATTCAGGAATTTTCCTTTGGCCGTAAATCTCTCGGGCTTCAAAGGGGATATCACTCAAAACACTCCTTTACTTGGAAGAAAGTTTAATTGACTCCCATTGAATGTAACGCCCCACCCCCACCCCCCAACCTCAGGTAGGGATCACAGACTAAAATGCCTTGGACTAGCCTCCGAAGCAGTTTACTTGGAAATGTTGTAAAATAAGTAACCACTTCATTCCAATTCGGAATACTCTGGCGTAAGTGATTTGCGAATGGGGCTGGTTAGTGATCACACCTACATGCACACTCACATATCCACAAACACACACACAAATGCTTCAGGCTTCACCCTTTTACTCCAGAGTAATCCCACCAGCTTCAACGGGCAGCATTCTAGCGGGCTGGCGACTGCAGTTCAATGCAAAGTTGAAGAGAAGTTTAGGAGTGGTCCGAAATAATGGTGTTTTTTTTTTATTTAAAAAAAGCTTCCCATAATATATATATATATTCAATTCAAAGTGCTTTCAGCGGGAGATCTTGGCTGCTTTTTGTTTTGTTTCCTGATAAGAGACTCTAATTCTCAATCAATAGGTTGTTGGCTCTGTAGTTTGTCCAGATTGGGATCCCACGCCCTCCCTCCGTCCCGCAGGTTTGAAACTTCCTCCCTGCCAAAAAATAAAACCTCTTCCCCTTGGAGCGTGGAAGTCAGTGGGGAGGGGGGCTGCCTCTCTGGAGCAGCTGCTTGGGAGACCCCCAAAGATCCCGCGAGAAAGTTCCTCCTCCTCCTCCTCCTCTCGCCCGCGCGCGCGCGCGCGCGGCTCAGGCGGCGTAGCTGCTGCTAGGGCGGCCGGGGGCCGTAGCTTGCGGGGCAGGGCAGCCCAGTGAGGGGTCCGTGCGGGGGATCAATGCGCGGCGCTACTTACATGTCCAGAGAGATTTCCCCCGTGTTTTTTTGTTTTTGTTTTTAACCCCCTGACCAGAGTCGCTGAGACAGGCGCGAGGTTTCCCCTCAGGCGGCTGGGCGGGAAAACCAAAAGGCGGGAGAAGAAAGAAGGAAAACCACACACACACGAAAAGGAGTCCCCTCGGGGCCTTGCCTGGGGGCCTGCCGCTTTCACTCCAGGCCGTTCCGGTGGCCGGGCTCGGAGGCCTGCAGCAGCTCCGGGGAGTGGCAGGGCGGGCTGCCGGGGGCGCTGTGCTCGCTGTCGGTGTCGCTGCCTTTCTTGCCGCCTCCCGAGCCGCCTCCTCCTCCTCCGCCGCCGCCTCCTCCCGCGCCGCCTCCGCTGTGGGTCTTGACGTGCTTGCTGAGGTGGTCGCTGCGCATGAAGCGCTTGTTGCAGACCGGGCAGGCGAAGCGCTTCTCGCCCGTGTGCGTGCGCAGGTGGCGCTGCAGCTCGTCCGAGCGCGTGAAGCGCTTGCCGCAGAAGAGCCAGTTGCACACGAAGGGCCTCTCGCCCGTGTGCCAGCGCAGGTGCGCCTTGAGGTGCGACGTCTTGCCGTACACCTTGCCGCAGCCGGGGATGTGGCAGCTGTGCAGGCCTTTCCTCCTCAGGCTGGCGCCGGCGGGGCCTAGCCGCTCGGCCTCCTGGCAGTTGGGGCAGTCGCAAGTGGCGCGGCCCGAGTAGCGGCGCGCCGAGGAGCGCGGGGAGCCGCCTAGCGGCGCGGAGGGGCCCGCGCCCAGCATGGAGCCTCCCGCGCCCGCCGTCAGGGGCGACGGCGACGGCTCCGGGTACGAGCCCGGCAGCACGGGCTTAAATCCGTCCATGAGGTGCTGCCCGGCGGGGCTCAGGAGGTGCGTCGAGGCCGCGCCGCTGCTGAAGGCCGAGTGGCCCGCCAGGCCCGAGTAATCCGAGTTGTAGGCGCCCAGAGGGGAGTGCAGGGAGCCGGCGGGGAGCCCCGCGGCGGCCGGGTGGACCCCGTTGGGGTTCTGCACGTCGAGCCAGCCGGCGCCCACGTCCCACCAGCTGGAGGCGCCCGCGTCGCCCGGGTGCGAAGGCTTGAACCACGACTCGTACGGGTGCGCCATGCCCACGCGCGGGTAGATGCCCTGCAGGCCGTCCACCGACGTGTGCACCTTGGAGAGGAAGACCGGCTGGTGCGCGTCCTGCGCCCCGCCGCCGCCCCCGCCGCTGCCGCCCCCGCCGCCGCCGCCCCCCGACGGCCCGGGCGCCTGGAAGACGGAGTAGTCGTTGGCGAAGGGCGAGCCGGCTGCAGCCGCCGCGGCGCCGCTGGACGTGAGCGAGAAGGCGCTGGATCCCGGCGACCCGCCGCAGCTGAACGAGTCCGAGACGAGCGCGGCTGCCGCCGCCGCTGCTGCCGCCGCCGCCGCCGCGTGAGCCGAAGAGCCGTTTCGGGCCGAGGCTGAGACGCCGACGCCGGCCAGGCTGGAGCCCACGACGTTGCAGCTGCCCGACGACGACGACGAGCGTTTCCACGGGTGGAAGCCTTTGGCGAAGGGCGACGCGCTGTCCGACAGCGCCGACGGCGAGGGGCTGGGGCTGCCGATCTTGTTGCAGGTGGCGGCGAGCATGGCCAGCGGAGTGGAGCCCAGGCGCGGTTCTTCCTGCAGCGAGAAGGGAGAGAGGCCCGCAGGGAAGCGCGCGTCAGAATCGCCCGGGAAAGAGACCTCACGGCCAGGGTAGCCCCCCGCGCTGCTCGGCTTGCCCGCCGATGGGGAGACGGGGGCGGCCAGGAGCCAGCCGCGCTCGAGGAGCTGCTGCCGGACGCCTCCTCCAGGCTCCCCGGAGGACATTTAAGCTCCCGTCTCCCCGCTCAAAAACCCCCGGAGAGGCTCGCTTTGAAAGAAAGCCGACGGCTTCTGGGCATGAAGCTGAAACCGCATCCCCGAGGCGAGGCGAGGAGCAGGAACGGAGGCTAAAGCCCCGTCCAGATACATCACGGGCTCCTACTGGCGACGGGGAGATGCTTGGCCAACCCCGGAGCCCCAATCCAGAGTCGCTCGGTTTCCAAAGAGTCTACTCCAGGATTTAGCCAAAACGATCCAGATTCAGATCTCTTTCCCCACCCAGCTGTCTGTAAACTTTTTAAAGGGGGTTCTTTTTCCCACGGCAGTTTCCTCCCCCCAAACTCCAACAAAAAACAACAACCCAAGAACCACCCGCCGCCACCTTTCCTGTTCACCCCCAGCTAGGAATTAGATTGAGAGGAAAAGGTTTCACATACCTGCAGGAAATGACGGGCTCAGTGAAATGTTAAAGGAGGGGAAAAACAACAACAACAGGCTGTCGCAAATTTTTTTTAAAAAAGGAAGGGGGAAAAACCTCGCAGGGAAAGAGGAGACCGAGCGAGGCAGCTGCTTTTTCCCTCGGAGCAGATAATAGAGGGAGGGAGAGGGAGAGAGGCCAGTTCTCCGGGGATACAGGAATAGCTCAGCCCAAGCTCTGGACGTGGTTCCTACTAATGCCCTTAAAACCTTTGCCTGCACGCTGACAAAAAAAACAAAAAAAAAGTGACTGCCCTCTTTCTTCCTCCCCCTCCCCTTTTTCCGCTTTCTTTTCTCTCGAACTCACTTGGACTTAGAGAGAGAAAGGCAAAAGAGGGGGGAAAATAAAAGCCTCAATAGGAGAGACTGATAGCCCCCGGTCAAGAGAGGGGCTACTTTAACCCTTCTCCAATCGCCAATAAAAAGGACCCAATTAAAACAGCAAAGGGGGGGGGAGAAAATCCTCAGACTCACCCCTAGAAGTGAAGTTGCCATCCCACAAAGTGCCCTCCTCTCAGAGGATCTTTTTTATATTGATAAATCAGAGGCAGTGTTTTTTTTTAAGAGGTGTGCAATACAATGATCAGTTCCGCCCATTCCACCACAATTGTAGCTCCCTCGCCGGCTTTGAAGTGCCGCTGAGCCCGCGCCAGCCAATCCGCGCCGCCGACAGCCGCTCCGAGACGTGGCCGCGTGAGGTCATCATCGGCCCCGCCAAGCGCCTTCCGCCGCCGCCGCCGCCGCTGCAACGAGGCGAGGAGCTCCTTTCCGGGAAGAAAGGCGCGCAGGCAGCCGCAGAGAAACAGAGAGAGAAGCTGCCGGCGGCAAGGATGCAGGCGAACGCCAGGGAGGGCGGCGAATGCACAGGCGCGCCTCTCCAAAGCGCGCCTCTCCTCGCCCTCTTCCCGCTTCAGGTTTTCCTTCCAAAGTGCAACTCTCCACGCACCAGGCTCCCTCTTCTTTAAGCGTCGCTCAGTTCATTGCTTGGGGAGAGCATATTAAACCCCCCTCCCCAGGGGTTTCTCTCCCCCCCCACCACCACCACTTTAGGAAGGCATACATAAATCTGACAGCGCGCGCGCGCGCGCGCTCTAGGAGTTGTAGCTTTAATTTAAAGTGGATTGCTTTTGCTTTAGACTTCCACCAGCAGCCCGCTCCCTTGCCATTCTCCGGATAAGTCATTTGGGTGGTTCGGAAAACCCCGCTTTGGATGGAGGGAGGAACATTCCTTTCCATCCACCCACCGCCGCCCAGCACCTTCTGGTTATGTAAAGGAAGAGTGTTGTGTAAAACTGCAAAGAGCTGCAGATGTGGTTGAGAAGCCTGCGATGGGATTGCCCTCCGTTCCCCTCTCCAAAGGGCGGATTAAATCTATTTCAACCCCATACTCTTGCGCCTTCTTTTTTTATATTATTTTTCTTTATTTGCTTTGGGCGCGAGCGTTCCTCTTCTCTCTTTTGTTGCAAATTTGGGGTGGGGCGGGGAAACCCTCTGGTCTGCTGCTGGAGCGGTTGGCGAAGCGCCTCAGGTGTTGCGCGCAATCGTGTTGCGCGCAGGGTTGTTGTTTTGCCTTCGGTACAACCATTATTAATTTAGGCAGAAGGGAAAGCACCAGCCTAGTTAAAACGTGCATTGGCGCTTCGCCCTGTCCCAATATTGATTTCAAGGTAGGAGAGGTTAATGCCAATATTAGTAAAGAGAACCGGGTTGTTTTGACTTGAGGATGTGTTTGCCTTGGACGTCCCCGCGTCCTTAGATAAGCTTTGTAGCCGAGATCCCTAACATTGGTGTAACACTAATGTGGCAAATTCTCTTTTTTCCTCCCCAAAGGCTGGGTGGGGGTGATGGACACCCCGTTCTAACGCCCTATGCTTATTGACTGTACATCATATCTATTGATTAAGGGGTAACGCGCATTATCATACTTCGAAGTAAGGAGTGAAGTAAATTAATGAACTGCTTTCTTTCTCTGAAGGCTGATGGTTACCATAAATGTCGTGTTTCTCTCCGCGAGCTGCTCTGAATGATTTTAGCCTGTTGAGAAGGCGTGACAGGCCAGCCCAGGAGGAGGAAGGGGTGGGGGAAGGAGGGAACTCCGTTTAACAAATAAAAAAGAATTAACTTCATTGCTTTGGTCTCCTTCTGTAATGATATTCATTTTAAAGACCTAATGCACACTTGTTTAAATTTCGGATTTAAACTGAATCAATCCTATCCTTGACCCCCCCCTCACCACAAAAGGGGGGGCGAGTGCATGTGAAAGAAAACGCGTTTTACGGGAGAGCCCCTCACGTATGAATGAATGGCGATTAGCTTTATCTGTTGCCTTTATCCACTGTGCACCAGAAGTGTAACTATTAAGACATATTGGCAGATTCCACCCCCTCCTGAACAAGCAGGCAATACCTTTCCCTCGAAAAAGCAGAGAGGGTTAGAAGCGCTTGGCGTAAAACGACGGTTTTGCGTTGCCTCTCCACAGCTTTGGAAACGACAACAAAATTAATTACAGAGCAGAAACTCGTTAGGGGAAGAGGACCAGTGAAAAACTCCTTTTCTTCCTTCTCTGATTTTCTTTATGTCTTGGGGATATTTATTCTGACGGAAATGGTTATTTATTTCCAGATGGCTTTAAACATGTTGCTTAGGTAGATGTCTTTTCTTATTTTACTTTTTTATTTACTTACTTTCTGATTTACGGTCGGAAAACTATGAGGCGGCATATGGCCAGGTTGGCAAGGATTTGCAAAGGGTGTCGGTGGAACTATTCCAAACATACGGTCGGGAGCTAGAATTTTTTTTTGCGGGGGGGGAGCAAAACTCCACCGTATCCTGGTTCTTTTTGACACCTCCCAAAAAAGTTAGAGAAGGCAAGCACTCCTGAACTTGGGGGGGGGGGTGATTTTTATCCACTTTTGACCCTCACCCGGTTAACATCTGGCCTTCCCTCTCGTATGTAAATTGCTTGCTAGCTCCCGGAACTTGAGGTTTTTATATCGGCCAGCTCACACCTTAGACGGTTGCAGTTCTTATATGAAGAAAGCGTTCAGGTATCTGGAAGGGCCGGCAACTGGGGAGGCTATTCCCTCCGCCCTTTCCCCCGCGTGCACCCACAGAAATTAATAAAAACTCGCCACCCACCCACCCCGTGATGCGCAGGGTTTAGAGAGATGCGGTGCGTTTTTTCTTGCAAACCTGTAGCATCCACCACTCTGGGTTAAAGTGACGACCTATTAGCATTCTGTATGCATCTGCAGCATAAATTTCATTTGAATTTCAAATTTAATAAACCAGGAGGTTTTTAATCATCCCTGGTTTTATTTGTTTGATATTAACATGCTTATTGACCGGGTCTGTTGACCAGTTTGATCATTACAGGACAGCAAAAAGTTAATTAAAACGACCACAGCTCCTTAATCATATCATCTGTCTCATCCGTGTCGCTCCCTTTATTACAGTCTATGATGGATAGTCTCCCAGATTAATTTCTCTGTTTCTTCGATTTGGACAACAGCTTTGGGGACCTAATTTACATCCTGGGAACAACTTGCACAAGTCTGCCCTCGCCCTGAGCCTCCTAGCGCGGCTCAGAGAGCCATTAGGAATCCCACCGCTTGAGACGGAACTGGATCGGGGGTGGGGGCGGTTTAGCCGAAACCCTCCCCAAAACAAAAGCTTTCTTCCTAGCGGGGCCCTGGCGATCAGGAGATAAATAAAGCAAGAGATACGACGAGGGCCTGTAGGCAGCGAAGAAGAGGAGGTGGGGGTGATGTTGTGCGTGTATGTTTCGATTTGATCAAATGTAAAGTGGGTGAAACCTGGTCACTTGGCCGAATCGATTCTTGTCAGCGGCCCATCCGCAAAAACCGACGAGTGTTTTTTTTCCAAGTGCCACGATCCTTGAGTGACCCTTGCTTTTACGCTGCGGCGTAAACAGCGCAGAGACGCCAGGATCTCTCGGCAGTGGATCCCCACAGCATGTTTACCTGGGAGCAAGGCCCGCTAAGCTTAGCACGCGCACCTTAAAGCCAAGGAACCCGTGCTTTCAAGCTGGTTTGTGGAGTTCACACTTGGTCTTTTAAAGCGTGAACGGAAAGGGGAAACAGACAACTTTTAAGTAAGAAGGCTGGGAGGGGCGGGGGGAAGATGTCAAAAGTGTGCCAGCTCCTTAGACAGAAGGCACTCAGGTTTGCCAATACGATCGTTGCACGGCTGTTGGCGAGGAAAACCTGCTGTTGTTTTAAGAAGTCCCATTGAGTGAAATGCTCTTTCCCCATCCTTACACACACTCACCTCAGCGGCAGTTCCTGTTGGTGTTAAGTACGTACGGTGAACGGGGAAACGTATATTAGTGTCTCCGGGGTTTATGGTCCACGTTTGTCCATCTGATGAGAAATTATGGATATTTTTGATTGTTTAAAATTGCAGGTTCAGCCTTCTCTCTCTCTCTCTCTCTCTCTCTCACACACACACACACACACACACACACACACACCATACTGGGTGTTTGTTGTTGTTGTAACCTGGAAGAAGGCATTTTGTTTTTTTAAAAAACGGGATTGAGTAACGAGCCAGTAAAATGGAAAGTACCAACAAACACCCCAACAGCTAAGAGAATAGTCACTTTGTCGCGATAAGGCAACGAAGCAAGGTGTGTGTGTGTGTGTGTGTGTGTGTGTGTGGACACCCAAACTGGTGACCGGTCGTGTTATTACTTTTGCCATTCATCACTTAAAAAAAAAATCTCGAAAAGCAAGCACATCGATTTCACTTGGCTCACTTCCTTACAGTTTCTCCCATTGAATCGATGGGGCCCACAGCAACGACAAACGGTGCTTAACTTTGGCTAGATGGAAAAGCTCTTGCTTAATTGTCATCCCCAACTTTCCGTTTTCTGCGGACTTTGTTCAGTACCCAGTTAGCTAAAGCGCTTTTCCCTAATTGCACATCATAGCGTGGTCTAAATGCAGCCCAACTCGTGGGTATAGGGGTACAACGCTGAACCCCCCCCCCAATGACATAAACCCACACCATATTGATTTTAAAAAGAGGCGCGCTCATTTCCTGCGCGCACAGCAGCGGTCTTCTCCCTGTCCAAAAATGCTGCACATTTTCGCACCCTTCCTTAGGCTTTCCTTTTCAATATCTCGGGATCACGTCGTCTTCGCCCGGTTTAATTTCAGCTGGGTTGGCTGTTGTTCGACCTCTTGGACGAACACAAGGGAGGAATGTTGGTGGGCGGGGCGGGGGACAAGAGGGTCACTAACAGAGGAGGTGATGGCCTTTAAAAAACACTGATTGCACTTCTTTAAAAGAAGAAGAAAGAAGTAGGCACTTTTGCGCCTTTGAAGCAAGTGCGAGGATTGGTTCACTTTTCTTAGGGACAAAGTGTGACTGCCCAGGGACCCTCACACTTTGCCACACCCCACGCTCTGAAATGGTGCCGACCTGACTGTAGAAGAGAATCCACGTGAAACACGAGGGGGAGAGAGCTCCACGCTGCTGCGTACACACGTGTGTGTCCTTGGGGCTTATGCGCGCTGAGCGGAGGGGAGAAGGGGAGGCAACGGGCTGCCTCCTTCCTTATCAAACCAGAAGCGTCCTCAAAAGCCCCCTCCCTGCCCCTGTTTACGCAGCTTCCTTCCTCAGACATCCCCCCCACCACCACTTTCACCCTCTTATATCTCACTTTCTTACGGCACGGTTAAAACCTACTAAATCCGTCTCCTGCGCTTTATTGATTTTCTTTTGCTGTCTTTCTCTCGCGCGCTGGAGAAGAGACGAGGAGGAGGTCAGCTCTCCAGATTACCCTGCATCTTCTGCAGACGGATTATCCCGCATCGCCTTGGCGAGACCCGTTGACAGTTTGCAATCGCGCTTTCCCCCGAAGATAAATGTGACTTGAGAATTGCGCTTAATTGCAAATAATCTGGGAGGGCTGGGGGTGGTAGGTGGCTGCTGCGGCGGCGGGGGTGCCGCTGTTGTTTGGAAACACCCATGTGTTGGAAAGGGAAGGAACACTTTCACCATCGAGGGGCAGCTTCCCATAAAAAAAACAGAGTGCGCGTGGGGATGTACCTGCGGCGTGACCTGGCCACTGCAGTGCGACCTCGTCCTCGCCCCTCGCGCGAATGTGGTCTGATTACGCACGGGGGGGGGGGATGCATTAAAAGACAGGTCGCCACCGCCAGCAGTAGGAGTCACGCTCTGTAAGATTACATAAAAGCAGGAACATGGAACATTTCCGGGGATGGGGAAGGAGAGGGTGGGAGAGAGAACAGGCTCCTCTATCCTGAGAAGTGACAACCTGCCCATAAATCCCGGTGATCAAGTGCCAGGAGTCTCAAATAGAGACGCTCCCGCATAACGCCAGCCAGGATCCTTTGCAAACTCCTTTCTCATCCCGAGAATCCCAAGGTCGAGCTTATTGTTTTACCGTCTTCCCCGTAATATAACGGCAACCTCGTTTGCCTCTCGGGCTCCAGGTTGCCCCCTCGCCCAGCTGAAGCAATTTGGCGAGGAGTGTTCGTTTGCGGTTGGGAGAGAGAGAGGGAGAGTGGCCATCAGGTTATTCTCTTAGCCTGACCTGGCTTTAAGAGGGAGATGAGCAGCGCTGAACAGATGTCCCCATTTGAGCCATTCTTTTCCCACATGCTTAGTGGAGATTGCCATCGCTTAGGAAGCTCGCTTCAAACCTGGCCCATTATGGGCAAGTTATTCTGGACCACTGAGCACGAACAAAATGGGCTTCAGATCGCGTGCTTTAGAATAATTCCAGGCCAGGAAAAGCCAAACCAAAAAAACGCACGCACAAAAACCCCTCCATTTAAAAGTGTCTCTCTCTCTCTCTGTGTGTGTGTGTGTGTGAGAGAGAGAGAGAGAGAGAGAGAGAGAGGGAGGGAGAGGGAGAGGGAGAGGGAGAAAGAGAGAGAGCTCTGATGGAATCAGGAAAAACTTATTCAAAGGATCATCCCACCCCCTGCACATACTGCCGCCGCCACCGCCGCCGCCACCATCACCACCACCATGCCGACCCCCCCCCCCCGATTTCAAATCTCCTCCCTTTACAAATATGGTATAATTTACAGAGCAATTTAATAATCCGAGGGGCACTGCAAAAAAACACAAGAAAAAAGGGAGCCCTTTTGCGTTGTAAAAACCTCTTCTAATTACCTGCCAGAGCAATTAGCTGACTATCACGAAGAAATTAGATCGCTCAATGTAGCATAAATAATGTGAATAATTTCGTAAGGCGAATGGAAAGCGAGACCTGGCGTTTCTTTATAAGGAAATAACACGTCGTCCTCAACCAGCCCTCCATGAGCACCTATTAATGTCTAGGCATGTATGGCAAAGAAACCGGACGTGGACCCCCCCCCCCCAAGCACAGCAACTCTGGCTCCGATTCAGCGCTCGCTCGCTCTCCATTTACGGGGGGGGGGTGCAGAGAGAGAGAGAGAGAGAGAGAGAGAGAGAGAGAGAGAGAGAGAGAGAGAGAGAAGGGGAGAGGGAGAGAGGCAAGTCGGCTTCCAGGCGTTTAGATTCAGAGGCTTCCAGATCACAGTAATTAACACAGAGCGACTTCAATAGGAAAACCTGTTTTCCAGATGATTTTTACAATGCGGCTTTATGTCTCGTTTGGCAGTTTTCGAGAGCTGGAGTAGGTTCCTGGCCGCTTTGCTCGCCTCTCATCTGTTGAGCGGTTTGTGTGTGGATGTGTCTGTTTAAATGCCCAGACCCAAATTTAAGAGATGCATAGATATTGTGGCGGAATTTTTCTTTCCCCCCTCTTTCCCTCCGTTACTGAAGAGAAACACTTGGGGGAGTTTCTTTCTCCGACTGGGAGCCATTTATGGTGATGGTGCGTCCCAGGACAATTCTGTTAGCTGAGTTCCTCTTTGGTTATGGGATTGTCTTTATCCCATTGGAGGGGGTGCGGTATGCGGGGAGTTCCTCTCCCTTTCTCTGCTACGAGGGACTCTCCCCCACTTTTGCCACAGGGCAAAAGAAGAAGAACGCCAAGGACAAAACAGCCACCAAAAACTAGACAAGATTCCAGCATCACATCTACACTTACTCTCCTCCCCCCCGCCCCCCTCATCACACACACCTCCGATTCGCTTGTATTACCCCCAAAGCCGTCGATAATCTACATGGAAACCTCAAGAGCACTTTTGCAGAAAAGAATTGACTTTATTTAAAGGCAGAGATGGTTGACGCTGTAGTGCGTTTGCTCGTTCCTCTTGAACGTATGAATACCCAAATCTAGTGGTGTAAGGAGGTGGTCTGGGAATTTAGCTGTTCAACGAGAAAATCCCGAAATCTCTCCTTGCCTTAACAAGGAGAGTACAAAATAGGTGTAGGAACGATTTGAAGTTGGCGGGTTTTCTTTGTCCATTTTATTCGGGCAATTGGACTCTCGCACAGCCGAGCCATGCAAATGAACGGGTCACACTTGCAGATTGGATCCTTTGGTTGGACAAAGGCATTAAGCACCCTGTGGTGGGTGTCCTATATTTGGAATCACCTGAAAGAAACAGGGGGAAACACTGTTATTTTTAATGCAGTAGGTCGGCTGTTAAGGTTTAACCGATTAATGGCTTTGGAGAAAACAAAACAGTTAAAGATACAGTATCTTAGCAGAGAGGGTATCTCGAAGCCATTGATTTAATAAAGATAACAATTACTCGCTAATGCTAACGAATAATTCATTAGATCCTTCCCACCCAGCCTCTTTTCAAAGGCTTCGCCTGAAGGAAGAGAAGCCCATGGTTGATTTCCAAAAGGCCGTCAGAATATCCTTTTAGCCGGATACAATTCAGGTTCAACAGCAATTCAACATCCACGTTTTTCAGCCTGTGACAAAAACCACCCATCCATTCACTCCAGATTGCAATCCTAAATAAAACAACAAAAACAACAAAAATGCACTTTCTCGTGAGTAAGTCTAATTGAACTCAGCGGGGCATAATTAGAATCGGGTTGCACTCAAGGTAGGTAGAGGGAAAGAGAGATCTCTTTATTTATTTGCAAGATTTCCTTTATGTGGGAACGCGCAGGCTGCTGAGCTACACTAAGGTCAGGCAAAAGCAATTCTGTGTAACTGCAAAGCTTCCATAGGCTTCTGTGCCAACAGAGGCTGAGCCAAAAAAGTGCGCGGGCGAGAGAGAAGGCTTAGCTACAAATTGCTCAACTGTGCATCTAAACTGCTGCTGTTCCATGATTTCTATAATGCCGCAGCCCTTATCCAGCTCTCTCGGCCTGGCACAAGCCCTGTCCAAAAGGAGCAAATGCTTAACGATCCCGACTTATCAGTTCATTAGAAACGGCTTGGTAAATCCAGGAAATAAAATTGCGGCGGTCATTTTAGGCCAAATTCGGCAGACCCTTAATGGAGCGGAACTGGAATTGAATGGGACTGGAGCGCAAGGGGCGTTTTGCTCTGTTAAAGACCACAGCATGCCTTCTACTGAGATTCGGGGATTAAACGTCTATTTACCAATGAGATCACGTCGAATCTTTTCAGCTCCATCGGAGCTAATCCGAAATCGCTCCGTTGGCGTCAACGGGAGTCACTCCGGAGTCGCTCCGGAGTCGTGTCCAAGTTCTGTATTGTGTTGATCCTTAGGTACGTGTATAGTCCTGCAAAGCTTGCCCGCATTCGGGTGTTGTTGATCTCTTCCCTAGTCTCGGTTACCCTTAAGGGTATGAAAGCTTTGCAGTGACACAGAACTCTTTTCACCTGCTCTTCTTAGCTGCTAAGCCTGCAACGTTCCTGAATTCATAGAAGTGCAAATAACAGCACTTTCGACCCCAACTCCTACAACGATGTTAATACTGAGATTCCTGGATGGCAAACAATGGGATTCAACAAGGAGCCCATTGACTTCTCTTGCACTCCGGGAACCTGGAATCCTACCTCATCGCTTTACTTAAAATGAGGATCGGGCAAAAAAAAAAAAAAAAGGCGCGACTGCCTCAGATCTCTCGGCTGCAATCCTCTGCACACTTACTCAGGAGTAAGTTCCACGGAACTTAGTGGGGTTTAATTCTGAGTCACCCTATGTGAGCAGATATTTCAAAACAAGCTGATTTGTCCTCCACTACGCGCGCCACTCTCAGTTTATCAAAACAGGATTGTCTTAGATTCAAGTATACTATTAGACTCATGAATTTAGGGCGACAGCACAGCCCTAAACAGGTATACTCGGAAGCAAGTCTCACTTGGTTGAAGGAGACTTCTTCCTTTGTGGCAGCCCAAGGCACTCAATGGATCGGACCCCCCTCTGGGTTTATAACGCGCTATAGTCTCACTTAAAATAGCTGCGCAAGCTCTCCAAGTTATATGCAATCGTTGCCTGGCAAATAATTCTTTGAGGCCCTCGAGCTTGTATATGACTACTATAAGTCCATGGACGTCCTCGATCTCCTGAGTTTTCCTCATCTTTCCAAGAATTTCCACTCCATTCAGGAAAAAAAGCCCCCCTCCGCGGGATTTATTTATTGCCTACATCAAAGCGCTTTCTCTCTCTCTCCCCCTCTCCCCATGTGCGTGTGACTCTGCTCCCCCCCTTGATCTCGTTTCTCATCTCCAGCAGGATCGCATTTTCACTTTATTTCGTTTTCAAATTGAGTTGTCTCTTAAACATGCGCACCTGTACAGATAAATGTTATTGGGGGAAGCCAGTTTTCAGTCTTCAGCGCCATTTGGGCGGACCAGGGGTGGGGAGAGCCCGCGCCTTCAAAGGAGGAGGACCCCAAACTTATTTTGACTGCCATTTTGAGCCTCAGGGGCAAAGACAAAGCAAGAGCGAAGGGTTCCCTGCCCCGACCGCCCCGTCGGGGCCGCCCCGTCCTCGGAAATGTTCTGGGTGGACCGGGGCCCCCTAATCCCTCGCCCTTGTCTGTCATCGAGCCCCCTGGCCCATTCCTCGGTCAGCCCTGCGCCTCGATTGGCACCCCGGAGCAGGGGGTGGGGGAGAATCCGTCTTTGCAGAGAGCGAGGATTTCCACAGCAAGATTCCAGCCTATTATCTCGTTTAAAAGTTCACTGGCTCTTTTCATTGGGAGCGTTCATTCACGTCAAAGCCGGGAGCCCACACAGAGCAGGCGAAGGAGGAGAGAGGGGACCACCAATCTAATCTCCCTGCCCGTCAGCTCCCGAAAGGTGCTAAGTGGCTCTGAGGACTGTCAGGGCTCTTTGTAGCCTAGAGCTGCAAAATAAACTATACAGGGCGATCGCTTTCACTGGGCCAAACAGCCCTTGCGCCGGAGCGCGCCGGCTTCTTGCTTACGCAGAGGTGTTCGTCGCACTAGATCGCGTTTTCCATCTCGCGAAGAGGGGACGCAGAGACCCTTTAAAAAGGGGGAAGCGTTTACTTCCAGTGTTATCAGAGTCCAACTCCAGCTATTTTAGAAGGGATGGGACATGATTTGGCTAAAACTGAAGGAAGTCAGGGGTGAGGTTTGTGGATCTCAATCGTTATCCTCCCCCCACCCCCCAAAAAATTAAGTAGTTTCCTGCTGAAGAGAAACCCGCTCTCTCCATGACTCATAAATAGTGCCTAGCACCGCCGTGTTAAAGAGGAGTGGGGGAAATTAAGAGCCATTGACCACAGTCTGAGTGAACCGAAGGATTATTCTGCGCGTTGCTTCTCCTTTACGATTTGCCATTTATAACCCTCATTGTTTAAAGGAATGCTTGATGGTTCAGCAGAAGTTAGAACAGATCTCCCCAACACACAGAGACCAGCTGCCAGCTCCCAAAGAAAGTGATGGGCAGGCAGACAAAACAAAATAAAAAAATTCCTTCCAGTAGCACCTTAAAGACCAACTGAGTTAGTTCTAGGTATGAGCTTTCGTGTGCATGCACACTTCTTCAGATACGTATCTGAAGAAGTGTGCATGCACACGAAAGCTCATACCTAGAACTAACTCAGTTGGTCTTTAAGGTGCTACTGGAAGGAATTTTTTTATTTTGTTTTGACCATGGCAGACCAACACGGCTACCTATCTGTAACTAGACAAAACAAAGTTCTTCACCCAAGAGCGCACAATAAATTTAAGGAACTCGCGGCCACACGAGGGGGTGGGGTGGGCCCAGGCATGCATAGGTGCTTTCCTTGAAGAGATTAGAGAGCATTCACGGAGGACAGGTTTGCCAGGGCTACTAGCCAAGAGGGCGAGGCAGAATGTCCATGTTCAGATGCAGTGTATATCTGGAAATCACAAAAGCACTTGGTGCCTTCCTTTCCTGCTTGTGGCGGCCTTCCTGGAGGTAGCTAGTTGACTACCATAGTACATACAGGACAGGGAGCCCTTTTGGGGTTAAGAACGCAAGGTAAATCTGCTGGATCAGACCAACGGCCTGGATCTAGCCCACAGCGTCCTGTTCTCGCAGTGGCCAAACAGGGGCAAGTGCGAAACCAGCAAGTAGGATTCAAGCTCTAGAGCCCTCTTCCCTCCTCTGGCTTCCAGCAACTCCTGTTCAGAAGGGTGGGCGGCTGCCTCCCAGATTTATCAAGCATCTTATGTTTTTAGGTTTGCTCGCTTTTAAGAGACAGGAGAGGGAGAGAACAGCCTTCCTTCTTTGCTCCGAGTATGTTTAGTGCTTCATCACACCTTTCAGTTAGCTTTCTTTGTGTTCAGAATCTACGAATGAAGTTTAAGCTTCAGGGTCCTTAATCCCAGAGGGGCCACAGAAGCAACTTTAATTGCTTAAAAATGTTGGATCTAAATTGTTGTTGTTGTTGTTGTTGTTGTTGTTGTTGTTGTTGTTGTTGTGTATATTTCAACCATCCCAAAGTTTGGGAGTCAGTAGCACAGATATGATGATCTGTAATGGAACCCACCCCTTTGAAGAAGGAAACAGTGGTTACCCAGACCCCGTTGGTACTTGGTGAAGCCCCCCGTGACCTTTCAAGCTCGAGGACCTCCCAAAATGTAGATCCGCCACTGGGTGGAGGTGAGATTCGCCGAGAGGGCAGTGGTTTGCTGCCCTGTAAACCCCTGATTGGTGAGTGAGAGTTCCTGCTTTACAGCAGAGATGGAGAACTTGCGGCCTCGAGATATTATCGCCTGGGTTCAGCGGCTTAGCGTGGGTTGTCAGCACCCGGGGCAAGGCAAGTAATTTGCGCCCCCTAACCCGGGGCAAGGCAAGTAATTTGCGCCCCCTAACCCGTGGATTTGCCCCCCTAACCCTAACCCCCAGATGTTGCGCCCGGTGCGGCCGGCCCCCCCTGCACCCCCCACGCTACGCCACTGCCTGGGTTACAAGCCCCATCATGTCTGACCGCTGTTTGTGCTGGCTGGAGCTGATGGGAGCTGGAGTCCAGCAACTTCTAGAGGACCACAGCTTCAGTGCATGGATAGCCCAGCTGGTTAGAGCATGGGGCTGATAACGCCAAGGTTGCAGGTTCGATCCTGTAAGGCAGGGGTGGCCAACTCCCAAGACACTGCGATCTACTTCACAGAGTTATAAACTGGCAGCGATCTACCCCCTTTTGGGGGGTTCAGGTCAAAGTTGTTGAGCTTTTCTTAGGGGAGCCAAAGTTGTTGAGCTTCTTTGGGAGAGCCAGTGATCTACCAGTGATCTACCACAGACGTCCAGTGAGCTACCTGTAGACCACGATCTACCTGTTGGACGTGCCTGCTGTAAGGAGCAGCTGCGTATTGTAGGGGGCTGGACTAGATGATCCTCAAGGTCCCTCCCAACTCCACAACCCTATGATGCTCCCACCGCTGGTTGTGATCTAAAACCGGAAGCCACCTCCACTCAGAACCTCAAGACATGACTTGCTTGGAAATGCCGCTGTGGAGTAACGTGCCGTAATTCATCCGGTCTTTTTCCGCTACAATGCCTACCAATCCAAGCCAGCCAGCTCAAGCTGTTTGCGGATGGTGATCTCGCTCGGGCACTCTTTTTACATCTGCATTTTTAGGAGCAAACACCATCGCCACCACATGCGGATGGCCCAGGCGGTCTGGGGCACCCGGCACAATTTGCCGGCTAATTTTTATTGCCGGGCTGGTTACTGATTTACCCCCTCGGGCAGATCTCGGCTCCTCGCGGGAGCCTTAAAGAGCGGATAATCTTGCAAATACAGCTCAGAACAGCAGGAAACGTCAATGCCCATTCAGCGAAGCCAGGGGAGGGCCGGGTGTGGTCAGCCTTGGAGGTATCAAATGCTGCGACGCCGAAACTCAGGGCGACAAAGCGCTGACAGCAATAAGGCAATTTAGAGTGTGCTTTTGTGTTTGTGTGTGAACCGTTGAGTAAGTTCACGTTGACAGGCTATTATAGATGCGAAGAGAAGCGCATCTGTAATGCTGACCTGAAGGCTTTTTGCTCTGATGCCAGATTCGCAGCACTCTGCAGATGCTCCATGGCTCTCTTTATTGCTGCGTCACGTGTTCCTGAGGGGGGGGGCTAGCTGGGGAGCAGTACCTAGGCAGTCCCATCACCCAATGAAACAAAGAAAATACTAGGAATTGAGCCTGGAGGCAGCCGGAACGGAACCTCTACGTTTAACCCGAATTCCCAGGGAAAGAGACTGTTAAATCACACTGAGATTGTGGTAGCTCTATGGGACTTTCTAAAAACTCCCAGCACTACAGTTCCTAGTATGATTGTCTAAAGTGGTGTGAAGTTGCTTTAAATATCCAGTGCAGATGTGGCCCTATTCACAGTCAGGGTTGCAAAAGGGTCTGCACTTTCATTGCGTTTTATGGGTGAAGTGCTAAATTCTAATGGATTTTTAGGACTTAAAATTCTGTAGAGTATATCAACTAATCCTAATGAGCTACGGAATAAGTTTGGCGCCTTAGAGATAGAAGTTCCAGGTGGCCACTGAACCACACTTCCCCACCTCCTCCCTACTTGGCCGGATGATACAGATGACATACTGTACTCTGTAGTCTGCTCAGAAGGAAGTCCCACTGAGTTCAAAGGGGCTTACTCCCAGGAAGCCCAATTGCTATGGGTGTGCTCTGCTCCGAGCTCAGCCTTGCTGCTGAAAAAGCGGCATACAAATATGAAAATCAGATGCCCCGGTGGTGGGCAGGGTAGTCAGTGTGTTGCAAATCATCTGGATGAATTAACTCGAGGTAGAAGGATGCGCTCTTGTGCATAGAGGGACAGGACCGCAGGCAGCTGGACCAAATCCTGCGGGGGCATCCCTGCTTGTTAACCCTTCCATCGCATCTGCGTAGCTACAACAGGCCCACGAACCAAACGCGCGGCGCACTTCTGGCATGGTGCACCTTTTGGATATCGAGCTTCCGTCCTCTGATCCCAGCTCTAGATCATAAACTAACAAGTCAGACTGGGTGGCTCTGAAGTGTTCCTTTGCCCCCACCCCGGGCTACGGGGACTTGTGGACCAGGCTGCCACTTTCTTCCTCCCCATCGCTCGGCATTGCCTTCCTCCCATCACACCCAGATCTCCTCCACCGCTCTCTGCCCTCCACATTCCCTCGCACATCGATCTGCGCGCCGGCAGAGCCACCCCCGCTCCCGACGCCCGCCCCTTTCGCACGCGCCCCTTCCCTTCTCCGCACCCAGCCCCGGGCAGCCTCGCCCCCCCGGAAGCGCTTCCCCGTCAATCACTTTGGCGCCGGAGTCCCCGCAGTGACAGCCTGGGAGGGCCCGACACGAAAAGGCCAAGGCGGGCCCCGCCCCGCACCCCGCCCCGTCTCCGCCCCGCTGGGCCCACTTCTCCTCCCACGCCCGCCCCACTCCGCCCTCCCGACGCGGGTAGAGCCCTTGGGCCGGGCGAGGGAGGGCCGCGAAGGGTGGGGAGGGGTGTGGGGAGTGTCAGCCCCAGTTGAAACACGCGCGCGCGCAGGCGACGCCAATCTTCGCCACGGGTTCATAGACGGCGCTTCTCGGGACCGGGCAGCCCGCGATCAATAAATCCCGATCTTGCAAGAAGATCGAGGCTGTTGTTTGTGCAAGGAGAGCGGATCTCCTCCGTTTCCCTTCTCCTCCTCTTTCTCCCCCGGCCAAATTCAGCGCAGGGAAACTCTCCGGCGTTTGGCACGCTGTCCGTCGGCGCCGCCGTCGGGGAAGACTTTTGCTCCCTTGGAGCGCATTGGCAAAGGGGAGGGGACGGTCCCGCCTGCGCTATCACGCCGCGCGCGGCACCCTTTGTGCGCCGGGGTGTTGGGGGCTGAGCAGACCGGGACCCCCCCCACCCACTGTAGAGGCGCTCAGGACAGGTCTGCTAAGGTTCACTCCTTCCGCCCTCTTGCCTATGCAGAGAGATTTGCTGCATATGGCGCGAGTTGTCTCTGGAAAGCTTGAGTAGTTTACCTGAGCGCGACATACGGTTATCTTGCTTTCCTGCAAGTTTGGACGCGCCCTCGAGTTTTAAGGGCAGGCCGGGCAGAAGGTTTTCCAAACGACCACTAAATTAAGCCGGGGTGTATTGAATCAGACCATTGGTGGGTCTAGCTGGGTAGCGTCCGCTCTGGCATGGGCTCTCCAGGATCTCAGACGGAGTGGGGTCTTTTCTCAGTCCTGTTAACTTAACTTCCTCTAAAAAGATGCCTGGGACTGGACCTCTGATCTTCCGCATCCAACGAGCCTGTATTGGGACACGGAGTTTTGGGCACCACGTCTGAACGTGTTGTTTCTCTACCGTTGAGAAAACCACGGTCACCGGAGAGCTTCTTGGCTTCTGGGATTTCGTAGGCGGGCCTGACCCCTGGAACCTTTTAAAAATGATTTTAAAAGAAAGAAATTAGCCACTGTCGCCCGGAGATGCCAAGCCATTCATATGGAAATCAGTTCCGTTGACGTTAGCGGGCCTTGCCTGCACTGGGTGCTTGCAAGTAAAGATGGTTTGAACCCGCTTTTGGAGAAATCTCAAGACTGAGAGAGCAGGATCTAAATGCGTTTAGGAGCCCAACATAGGGCCTCAGTTCAGGCAGTAGGCCTACAGCCTTGTACGGTAAAACAAACAAACAAACAAAGCAAAACCCAGCTGGGAAACAAACCCAACACAACGTGGTGTTTGCGCGTTTTTCAAATTCCCCGCTGGGATTCAGAAACAGGATTAAGAGCCGCAGCACAATCCGGATGTGACAAAGAGATAGATTTATGGTGATGCAAATCTCCCCCTCCACATCACAGTCGATCTTCTTCCTTTTATTTATAAAAGCTGCCTGAAAGAATTCCGTAGGGAATTCTGCCAGATACAACAGGCGGAGTCCAAAATCTTTTGCTCTGATTAGCCTGCTGATTCTGCAAGGAACGGGGCGCCCCTCGCCTAAATCAGCGAGTGAATCTTGCTGTATTGTTTTCTGGGGCCTGCAACACCAATCGCACTTTCCTGGGAGCAAATTTCATCGAATTTGTTTCTGAGTAAGCATGCACAGGGACGAACAGTTTCCAGTTGTCCCCCGCCCCCCAGCAGTAAGGTAAGGTGCAGTAAGAAAAAGTGGTTTTATTTTAATCCACAATCCGTACACTTCTTAAACCAATGAAGAGATGTGAGGTAGCTTTTGGGGCATAGTGGTTAGAGTAGGACCCTCCAGAGGTAAGTTCAAATCTACATTCACTCATGAAGTTCCTGAAACTGTCATTATCTCTCATCCTAACCTGCATCCCAGGGTAGGCTGAGGAGAGACTTCTGTATCTTGTCCTGACCTCACTGGGAAGAACGATAAAAAATGTTAATAAAGAAAAGCAATTTACTTTGCATTGTGATTTATACTGTGCAAAATCCCCTTGGATGGAAAATCAATGCTGCCCACTGACTATCCCATGCTATCAAAGGGACTAGTTTCCTCAAACAGGCAACTTCAAATGAGGCATTTCCAAGTGATGGATTCTGGATCTGTATTAAACAAAGACAACTCTCCTCTGCCACTGCCAGCTTCCTCTCCAACTGCAAACTTGAGCACATCTCTGCAGTTGTACTAAGGGTCACTGAAATAAGAGGTCTCTACTTGTTTACAATCATGTGTATAATGCCCCAAAGTTGGCAGCAGTTTTCTTTTTCAGGCTCAAGGCAAAATTGGATGTGAGGTGGGGTGCAGTAAGAAAAAGTGGTTTTGTTTTGTGCTTTAAAACACAGGGTGTTAATTTTTTTTTTTAATCACCCTCTACAAAGACAAATAGACCAACCCTTCATCTGTTTACTAGAGTGCAAGTCTAATTGGGCTTACTTGGAAGGATACATGTACATAGGATTGCGGCCCTGCAGAAAAACCCCTAAGCATTTTTACTTAGGAGTAAGTCCCACTGAAGCTGTATACGTCCCCCATCACTCTATATCCTATGCATTCCCACTGCTGGCTTTGGAAATGGTGCAGAGATGTTAGGCAGAATCCAGTCCTTTATTAAAACTGCATTTTGCTGTATCTGCCCCCCCAACCAACCAACTTCACAACCTGGCTGCGTTTAAGATGGTAATATGTACACAGCCTCAGTCTCTAAATTATAGAGTGTGTGCTGTGTCACTTGAGCAAACCTTCACATTCTTGTCCCCCAGCCTTCTGAAGAAAAAAGGTCTGTGCTTCATCTTTAACAGTCCCTATGAACTTTTGTCATTTTTTTTTTTTTGCTTAAAAAAAACACAAAGGAAAGAAAGAAAAGTTTGCCATGCCCAAGTTCCTTCTGACTGCAGGAAATGCCTAGAGTGAAACAAATTCTTAAATATGGGAGGCTATTGGCAGCCTTTTAGGTGTGAAATTGCTTTGGCTTTATGGGCCTCACTCAAGGTCCACTGCAGCCAAAGAAAAGGCTCCTCTTGACTTCAAAGGCCTCTTTCCTAATCCATCCAGGCCAACTAAAGAAGCAATTTGGAAACACTTACTGCAGACGGCCTCAGCAGCAATCAGTGGGACTTCTTGGGAGCAAGCAGCTTTGTGAATGCTATCTCTATTTTGCAATAGTTACAGATGCTATATGCCTTTACTATTAGTATTTTTTTAAAAAAACAAGTTTGCCATAAATTTCAGAATCTCCTATCGCTCTCCCTTCAAAGTGATGAAACAGTGGTTATTCCTTCTGCATTGTCTTACCAGTGTGTAATGACTGGGCTTCTACAACACAGAGAAGGCATTCCCAAAGTTGCTTCCTTGTAAGTAGACTCCTTGATTGCAGCGTGTTTTCATATCGCTTCTTATTTGGGCCAGAAGTTTTGGCAAAACAACTTAGCATTTAGTAATAGTTCTCGCTGTCCCAGTCAAAGAACACTGGCTTAAGGAAAGCAAGTATCCATCGTAAACCTAATTTGTGGGTTATTATTGGTGGCAACCACTGAATTAAAAAAAGATCAGTATCTATCTGGTTGCAAAGGCACAAACCAGTTATGGCAGATTATTTGATTTAATGAAGAAAGATCCAATGATTTTAATGTGACTTGCATTGGAATATACACAGGAATCAGCCCTATAAGCAGTGACTTGGGCTAACATAGCTTTAGCTCTCAAAAACAGAATAGTAAATGTGACTTCAGACTTTAGGCAGAGAATGTTGGAATGATGTTGAACATGATGTGTGTTCTACACACACACTCCCCAAGTATCTGGGAGAAGCTTAGCTAAAAAGCCTTATACCAATTCTCCATATGTAAGGTTTATTTATTTTTTTGTAGGGAGGAGCAGAGGATCATGAAAATGGAAATGTCATGGCGGCAGAAAGGATGTGAGGTCTTTGTGCTGACCGCCTCCATCACAAGGATCCTGCCAGGACCATTTTGTGCAGGTGTATTTTGATGCATTGAACAGAATGAAAGTTTATGAGTTATGACGTGTACAAATTCAACAGGGCTTTGTTTGTTTTGTTACTATTTTGTCAATGTTTTATAGATATGAATGCTGTTCTACTTTGTGAATCCTATAATATGATTTTTGGTGTAACTGTGATGTTTAGCTTATTTTTTAGTTTTTTTGTTAATAGTGTTACATAGATGGTAATTGTTATTTGGGATTTGGGATTGTTTTACTGATGATTTATGCTGTATTCGTGATGTTCCATTATGCTATTTTTATCTTTTGTTTGTAAGCCGCTTTGGGGTTTATTTGAACAAAAAGCAGCAAAGAAATAGAATCAATCAATCAATCAATCAATCATGGGAGTGTTCACTGGCAGTCTGAAGTGGTTCAGTCCAGACACAGGTCTACCCCTTCATGTGCTGCTTGTGAACACCAGACCATGTAAGCCAAATTCATCTCACTATCCTCCCTCCTACTACAATGCATTTCCCATCACATTGCCTACAACAATACTGGAGGTACCTATGGCTACACCAGTGTAAGTATCTCCATAGTGGTTAGAACAACTTCAGAGCAACCTGTGATGAGTATCCATCTCCGCTTGGCCCCTTCTGACCAACTTCCATACTGTGTTTCCATCCTGTTCTCCCAGCGGGTTGTTTAGCAGTTTTTCACAGGTGTGGGAACTTTGAGCAACTTTACTTGTGAGATCTGTTCTAGTCACTTCAACAGGAAAAGCAAACCTGCATATTCATTCCATTGAGCATGCATAATGGTGCCCTGCATTGAAATACTGTATACAGGACTGCTTATGTTCACTGCAGTGCTGGGGAACTATGGAATGGGTCACTCTGGGTGGCTTCTGACATAATAAACATAATAAAACATCAAACATTAAAAGCTTCCCTGTACTGTCTTCTAAAAGTTGTGTAGTTCTTTTTCTCCTTGACATCTGATGGGAGGGCATTCCACAGGGCAGGTGCCACTGCTGAGAAGGCCCTCTGCCTAGTTCCCTGTAACTTCACTTCTCGCAGTGAGAGAAACCACCAGAAGGCCCTCGGAGCTGGACCTCAGTGTCCGGGCTGAATGATGGAGGTGGAGACGTTCCTTCAGGTATACAGGGCCGAGGCCGTTTAGGGCTTTTAAGGTCAGCAGCATAATGATAATAGTTTGACAAAATATGCTTGCAAAGTATGAACAAGATCTACGAGAAGCTGTCTTTATGGCCATGATCCTGCATGTGCTATTATGAAAGCCTGTTCTCAGATCAATGGGTTTGCTTCCTCACAGTATTTTTAGAATGTAGTCAGGGTTTGCCATTGCAGTGTCCACAGGCACAAATGTGCTTGCAGAGTCCTTTCCTGGTCCTCTCCTGCACTGACATTAACATTTGTTTGTTGCCAATAGACTAGCTTGTGGTGTGTGCTTGACAGCGGTGCTTATAGCCATGTCTTTGGTTTGTACAAGTGCTCCAAAGTATTGGTGACACCTAATTTAGATATCCTATCTTCCTTTCCTGAAGTCGCTGTGTCTGATTTTAATGCTGGCCTAGTTTTTATTGGCTTTTGGTTCACTTGACTCCTGCACTGGGGTAACATGCCCTTGGACTGGGTTAACAGTATTTTATATATTGAAGCAGCAATTTCACTATAATGTTACTATTTAGTTATGCCCACAGTCGAGCTGTAAGTCTAACATTGTTTCCTTAAGCCAGGAGGTTATGTAGATTGGTGGCGATTGCTAATTAGCTAGTTTGCATATCTATAAAACAGCTTGATATGCCCACATCTAGAAATCTAATTTGGGCAGCAGTAGATACTGAAAATAGTTTTTGAAACGTTGATGATACAAGTCCGCTTGTGGGCAAATGGTGTGTGATTACTCTGTAGCCATACAGCCATTCATCAGATGACATCATGTAACTAAAGGAGGACAACATTTAGACATATACAGGGCGGGAAGAAATCCACAAAAGTCCACTTACCCAGAAGTAGCACCATTGATTTCAGCGTGGTTTCTTGTGAGTAAGCAATTTCCTGATGACAGGCACATTTGCCGACTTCCTAATACTGCTTAGTGCTTTGCAACGGTTAAAGAAGCAGCTGGCTTTTTATACAAGTAAATTGGGTTCTGAGGCTGTCAATCTTCTTTGTATGACAGAGAGGAGTTTCTGCCTGCTTTCAGAGGGTGGCTCTACATCTGTCATTCCATTCAGTAATGTGGCCCAATATCAGGGAGACTACAGCTGTCTGCTCCTTTCAGTGGATTCTGGGACAGAGAAACAGTGCTTTTTTCTGGGGAGGGGGACCCAGGGGTACGCATACCCCTAAACATTTTGTGAATCTAGGTTTGGCTTCATTGAGGGGCAGTATTTCAATATAAGTAGGAAAATGAGAGTATCCCTAAACATTTAATTTAATTTTTATTTTTTAGAGAAAATGCACTGCAGAGAAGTATCTGAGACCATGACATTTTTTTTGGTCCACCAAACACGACACAAGCCACTATGAACCTTTGCATGCAAATGGTATTGTTTTGCTTTTTTGCTTGAATGGTAGTATTTTGCAGTTTCAAGGAATTCCAGAATGGTGTTTCTCCTCTGTCTCTAATTATCTTTGTCTGGATTCCCTTGCACTTATAAAACGAAATTAATCAAACTTAACATTACAGGCCAATAAATTCTAAACAAATTACAGGTTTGCATGCAGGGCAACAAAGCATGATACATTTATTCTTAGAGATATGAAATGCCGTCCATAACCCCAAATGCTAGAAGGAGAAAAGATGGTCATTAGTCTGCATTTCAAATAAAGTGTTTTTTTAAAAAATAAACATATTACTGCACATAGGAGCAGACGGTGGGTTGCAATTCTTTCCACTCTTGCTTAGAAGGAAGCAGTCTGGAAATAAAGTTGTTTGATTCCCAAGTAAGCATGTGTAAATCATCTACGGTATGTCTTATTCATAAAAGGACTAGTTTATGCAGTCAACAAAATCAAGTACAGTAAGGCTTTTTCTGAACTGCTCCACTTCAGGCTGAGGTTTGGAGCCACATATGTGAATACCCCACCAAAATCCCTGGAGAAAAAAAAGTACCCATATAATCATATAATTGTAGACTTGGAAGGGATCCCAACCCCCTGCAATGCGGAAATCTCAGCTAGATCATATGGGACAGATGACCATCCAACCTCTGCTTAAAACCCTCCAAGGAAGGAGAATCCACTTTGGAACCTGTCCCACTAATGGATAGCTCTTACCGTCAGAAAGTTATTCCTGATGTTTTGTCAGAACCTCCTTTCTTGGTTTCCAGACCCTTGAACATCTTGGTTGTCCTCATCTGGGCACATTCCAGCTTGTCAATATACTTCTTCAATTGTGGTGCCTAGAACTGGACACAGTACTTCATGGATGGCATGTTGGCCCACTGACTACTAGTTTATGAACCCCAATATTGCCCATATGATTTTTAAAATGCCTTCAGTTTGGGTCACTTGGGAAGGAGGCTACCTGAGATCTCATGGACAGAAGTAGCCTAAATAATTCATTGGAGGTGATGGCACCAGGATGTGACATTTTGCAATCCAATCAATGCAATCCAAAATTAGTTGTAATGTTGTGGCCCTCAGGAGAGGAGCCCATTGTTCAATTTAGCTGAAGAGTGAATGCCACCACCTGTCTCCACCAAAGCAACCCTATTATCTTGACCACAGGACTCATACCAGGTGTAGGAAATGGAGATAACACATCCATAATCCAATCCATGTTGGGATTTCCTTTGAGGCAATGAAGCCTACAATTTACAGTCGTACCTTGGTTTTCAAACAGCTTAGTTCTCGAACATTTTGGCTCCTGAACGTTGCAAACCCGGAAGTGACTGTTCCGGTTTGAGAATGTACTTTGGAACCTGAATGTCTGACGGGGCTTCTGCAGCTTCCAATTGGCTGAAGGAGCTTCCTGCAGCCAATCAGAAGCCACGCTTTGGTTTCTGAACATTTTGGAAGTCAAACGGACTTCCGGAACAGATTCCATTTGACTTCCAAGGTATGACTGTATACATTTTTACAGAAATGACATGACCTCTCTCCCAAATGTTGCAAATGACCTTACCTCAGAGTAGGTCAGTCATGAAGGATAAAAGCAGGAATGCACAGGAAATGTGGAACCACAGGGTTCCCTCATTGCGAGAAGTGAGGTTACAGGGAACCAGACAGAGGGCCTTCTCGGTAGTGGCGCCCACCCTGTGGAACACCCTCCCTTCAGATGTGAAGGAAATAAGCAGCTATCCTATCTTTAAAAGACATCTGAAGGCAGCCCTGTTCAGGGAAGTTTTTAATATTTAATGCTGTATTGTTTTTAACATTTGATTGGGAGCCACCCAGAGTGGCTGGGGAAACTCAGCCAGATGGCCCGGGTATAAATTAATTAATTATTATTATTATTATTATTATGAAGAACATCCTTGAGTGACATTTGACAAGTACTGTACTGCCTTTCAGCCTAACAACAAGGTGGTTGTGGGGATTAAATTAGGAGGGGGGGAGCCCTATTCACCACTTACAGCTCCTTGGAGAAAAAAGTGGGATATAAATGCAAGAAAGACCAGTCATCCGATGGACAGCAGCTACCGTTGGTTGGTAAAGGTAAAGGGACCCCTGACCATTAGGTCCAGTCGTGGCTGACTCTGGGGTTGCGGCGCTCATCTAGCTTTATTGGCCAAGGGAGCTGGCGTACAGCTTCCAGGTCATGTGGCCAGCATGACTAAGCTGCTTCTGGCGAACCAGAGCAGCGCATGGAAACGCCGTTTACCTTCCTGCCACCTATTTATCTACTTGCACTTTGACGTGCTTTCGAACTGCTAGGTTGGCAGGAGCTGGGACTGAGCAATGGGAGCTCATCCCGTCACGGGGTTTCGAACCGCTAACCTTCTGATCGGCAAGTCCTAGGCTCTGTGGTTTAACCCACAGCGCCACCCGCATCCCACCGCTGGTTGGTATTATCTGCTAAATAGACATGATACACCACTACTTTTCTAGCAGTAGTGAAGAGCTCATTGGGTCCTTTGTTGAACTAAGGTCTGCCTGCTAAACCTGGGCCACTTGAGATTGCCTCTCCCTAGACTCAGCACCCATCATTTACTCACTTTTACAAGTGGCTGTAAAAGCGACATCACTTGTCAATACAGAACCAAGCATTTCCCGTGATGAATCTCTACTTTGCTTTACTAGTTTTTCAGCAATAATTGGGGTGGGGGGAATCAATACCTTTTAACCTTCTTTACCATAGTACAGTCATGAAATAAATGAACAACTTTACAATAGTAGATTTAACAAACAAACAAATAGATGTGGCTAAGAGCTCATTTTGTTTCTTTTTGATGTAAATGATAATTCAAGCTTCTCCTCAGCAAGAAGCAGAAGATCCCCTTTCAGATCTATTCTAAAAAAAACTTCTAAAACCTTTGACTTCGGTGAAATTGCCTGACATTAACCTCGAACCTCAATCTCAGCAAAAGGGTATGGGCTGCATCCCAGATTATCCTGTTTAGGGAACACACTTCAAATTTTGCTCACCTCAGCAGTTATGGAAGCATGAAATTCTGCTCTGGCCAGAAGCCCTGTACAAAACAAGCCTCATCCGCCATTGTTAATTAGTATGTCGGCATTTGTGAGTCTTCTTCCCTGGGGTGAAAACCACCCCAAGAGCTTTAAACAATTAATTAGCGTGAAGCATTTAAGCTCCTCTGCTAACCTGTGTCACTACAACCTGAAGCAACTGCAATAATCACCTCGTGAATATTTCAGGACTGGGTTTGTTAACCAGGCTGAGTGGGAGATGGGGACTATAATAACACCTTTCTTTGGGTTTGATCTGTTTTTCATTAGGCAATCCTATATGCACTTACTTGGGAGGAAACCCCATTTAACTGAGTGGGACATACACCTGAGAAGACATAGCACTGCATTGTTACACACTTGCAATCTGATTCATTTCAATTAGAGTCAAGTGGATTGAGTGATTTGCAGACTGTGCCCCCCCACCTTGCCCCAAAGGTTTATGGAAGACTTGAAGCATCTTCCTTGGTCTGGAATCTGAATGGCTCTCCAAAGCAACAGCTCCTATGATTGATATATTCAATAAGGTGGAATGTTGTTTTTTCTCCATTGCAGTGAAGTGGCAGCTACCCCATCAAATCTCCCTGGATGAGATGGGCAGAACTTTCATGAATGGTTCATTTGTTGGTTGGCTTGGATTCTTGGGCTAGGATCTGGACCCGTTGAAGATGCCAAGAGCTCAGCTGCTGACAGGGAGCTGCGTGAGGGAAGGGGAAAGAGAGGGAGGGAGACAGCATAGGACTGATTGGGGAAAGACAAGATAGCCCTGGGAAAAAAGGCACAGGCTCCAAAGCAGGAAGGGACTTTCTGCTGCAGCCACAGCGAATGTCCTGGCTCCCAGAACTTTGATTCTCAGCTTGTGGAAACCCATAAACTTTATTCAAGTAATCAGCACACAATCCCTGCATTAGTTAAAAGTAGAGGTGACCACTGTTATGGGGCTGTTTCATGACAGATCATCACATTTATTTATTTTTAATAACTAATACATTGCAGATTTTGAATAAAACTGCTGTACTGGATTAGTACACATGTCAAAGTCACTGGTGTGGAAAAAATATATTCCCATGCCTTATAGTTTTCAAGTTATGGGGAAGGTGAAAATTAGGGAAATGGTGTGTGTGTGTGTGTGTGTGTGTGTGTGTATGTTGCATCATATAATGATTTGAGTCATACGTTTCAAATTGGATCTACTAGATCTAATTTTTTTAAAGCAATGTGGAGTAAAGTAGCTTCTGGGGCCCCTCCAGGATTAGGAGCCCTGGAATTTAACCTTCATTAGTTTTCATAGTAGATCCACTCCTGCTTGGGAGAGCCTGATTCACAAAGGTAGCTGAGCCCTGTCCAAAGCAGTGGTTTCAGAAGGAATCTTCCTTTGCAGCTTGCCTTGAAAGCACCTTAAAATGAATGAAGCTGACTGCAAGGGGGGGGGGGGAGTGTTCCATTGGAGCAAAGGCTTGAACTCAAACCAAGCTGCAGAGGAAGACAGGAAAGCACATTTAGAACCTGCTCCTGGTGCTTTCCTTTGGAGTTGGGTCAAAGTGGCCCAATGGAGTGAGGAGACAGGGATCTGGTCCATCTGCTGGAACTGGTTCTCCACCCTTGTCCTTGTGGGAGATGGAAAGCTCGGACCTGTCTGCAGCAGAGGTAGGCAACCAGTGCCCTGTGAGTCACATGTCGCCTAAATTTCATGTGGGTGGCAGGAACAGAAAAAAATGGGGTGGTAGAAAGGGAGGGAGTAGGAAAAGAAGATGGTAGAGATAGAGGGGAAGGAAGGAAGGAAGGAAGGAAGGGAATTTTCTACCTAGTTTTTGTTTTAGTCCTCAGTTTTGACCCTGATCCCACTCAGAACCAGCATGTGGCCTCTGACAGTGTACCCCTGAGGGAATGTGGCCCTCAGCAGTCACCCCTGCCCTGTAAGCCACCCATGATTTCTCCTTGCAAAATTATTTGTACTACCTCCTGGGATAAAATGATCCAGGAGTATATGATTCCAAAACACTCGGGATAAGAGAAAGGCAGCCCCATTGCATTCCAATCAAGGCTTGAACTGCTAGAAAATATGTGAATATATTAAAGAGATGAAGCCCACAAGCTTCCTGCACTGAAATAATCCTATTATGTGAAGGACATTTTAGAGAAACCACACTGGAATGAAACCTTTTGTGAGCTGGAACAGTGGATCTCTTTCGACAGATAATATTTACTGCTAAATAATCTGCTTAACCATCTTCCTAGCATGTACTCCTGGGAGACAAAGGAGCTTTCAGTTTATTTATATATTTAAATATTTTTTTCTGTTCCCACCTTAAGGCTTATCCCAAGGACAAGGGAATAACCCCACAAACAAACAGAGAAAATGGCACTATCCACATAAAATGAAGTGAATATCAGAAGCTTTGGGGAAACCAAATGATTTGCAGAAGTGTATAAATATATTGCGGGAGGGGGGGGAACACTTAAGGAAGGACCCCCCTCAAACAGCCTAATGAGGACTGCATGTACTCATTAGTCATAGCATGCTGGCTGGTTTTTTTGAGAACTGGGAGAAGAAAAACTGGCAGTGGTGAAATGGAGTGTTTTTGAAAAGGGCCTTGCTGGTTGGCACTATGGACATGACCACTCCACATTGCCATGTTTTGTTGCCCTTTTGACTTGTTTAGCATTATTTCATTATGGGAATCTGATGATTTCATGCTCATTTTGTTCCTAATCTAATTGCTATCCTACCTCCTGAGAGCACATCATAAATGCTTATTTTGATACCAATGACTTCAGATGCAAGAGCTGTCCTGACCTGGGATGCTAACCTTGTTAGTGAACTTATTATTTTTAGATAAGGTTTTGGATTGATTTTTTTTTATTTTTTTTTGCAGAGACATAACTTATTATCTTTCAATTCCAAGATTAAAAACATTACAGAGCATATGACCTGGGTGAAACAGCTATACTGCTGATTTTCGCAAGGTCTACAATATTCTGTGTAATGTATTCATTGAATTATTTAAAGTATTTCTTAAAGAGACGCAATAAATCTTAAATCTTTACCTACTGTGTTTGATTACTTTCATAGTAGGAATAAGTAATATGCTGTAAGCTTGATTAGAACCAGAATATTTTGGGGTCAATTTAAGATATTTACAAGGAATGTAACAAAATAAATTGTAGAAGCGATTAGTTTATTACAGATTTTAAAATCAGACAAAACAATATTTCCAGTCCAGTTTTTCTACTTCCAAACTGAGAATCATTCAACAACTACTCACTTTTAAGAATTTCTTGAAGGTAGACCCACAAAATTCAGAAGGATATGGCCACAGTATTGCTTATTGAATGAATGAATATTTGATTATTTAGGGTACTTGGTGAACATACAACTACTGTACAAGAGAAGCTGAAAATCTATACAATCTGCATGGTAAGCAGAATTTCACCATTATCCTCACTCCTTGGATTTCTGATTGGGTTGAGGTCAGTAGTAGAAAACATGCCCTGCATGCAGGATGTCTTAGTTCAGTTCCTGGTATCTCCCTATATGACAGGCAAAGACTTCTGCCTGAAACCCCAGGGAACCATTGTCACTTATGTGTAGACAATTCTGAGCTAGATGAACCACTGGTCTGACTCCACTTAATGTAGTTCATGTTCTTATATGTAAAGCTGTATTTTTGTTAAATAGGTAGACTGTATTCTTACCAAAGACAAGCCCCCATATTCTCATCCCAATTGGCACTGGGGATTTTTTTTATAAAAAATCTGATTATTGCCATATCATTATGTGATGAATTAGCCTTCCTAATTCATTCCTTATTCCTCAACCCAGGTTCCTTCTTTCCTTTCATTAAAAGTATTTTCCTCCCACTTACTATTGTGAAACAAAAGATTAAGTTGGCTTGCCAGCATTAAGAATAAAGCGAAGCTCAATGCAGTAACCATCTTAAATGTTGCACACCCACCCCATCAATGTGTACGAGTCTAGCAGGAGGTAAGACAACCATGCAAAGAAACTATGAGGCAATGAGAGCAGTGAAGAGATCCTACTTCACTGCCTCCATTGCATCCTCAAGAAGCTGTCCAGCAGAGCTGTTCTCTGTGGTTGCTCCTGACCAGGAGGGTGGACTTCTGGAGCACATGGTGACTAACCTTAGCCAGATCTAAACACTCTGAAGATAAATCCATTCAGCTCCACAGCAATTTAGATGCTGCTGTTGCAAAAGTGCCTGCTAAGGCATCCAATTCAACATCAAGCCCCCCTCCCTCCTGGTGTGCCATCCATTCCAGTTCATGCGGCTTGAGGATGTGGGCAGGATACTGGCAGTGATGTGCCCGACCACCTGCTCATTAGGAATAGGCTGGCACCTAAAAACACACATCTCAGGTATCAAAGGCCAGGATAATCTTGGCACCATGCTATTTCTGTTTCTGACACCAGGCTGAATGTGATTTTTTCGCTCTGAGAATCTACTGTAAGCCATTGTGAGAGCCTCTCAGGGCTATAGCACAGGACATAAGAATTCTAAATAAAACAAAGAAATATTTTATACCACCCTTCAGTTGTATTCCAGCAACAATTTTACTCTTATGGTATGTTGTTGTATGCATTTATATTATTCCATGTGTGCATTTTAATATATTTAATGCTTTATTTTTAAAGAAAGAGATTCTGATCAGATAAATGCTCTTTCTTCACTTTCTGAATTCTATGGGACCAGACCCCTTTCTGACTGAAAATGGCAACAATATTTTCACAGGCTCTCTCCATGCACCTCTGTTCACTCTTATCACAGTGTCTAGCAACCTAAGAACAAGACCTGCCCTATAATCTTTATGTCATCTCAAATTCTAGTTCTTCTGGAGCACTGGTACATTATCAATATGCCTCACCAGCATTCCTAATTCTCAGGATGTACTGCTAAATAGGAAGCAGATTGACACAAGTAATGTCAATTTGACATATTCACACTTAAATGTGTCCTGTAAAAAGGCTATTTCAGATATCTGTTTGCATAAATGCTTTGGCAATTTGCATCTATTGTGGGAATTGCTTATATTGTTTACATTTCCAGGAACGCTTCCCCCTTAATCTTTCTCATAGTCAGTGACATTTGACCGGAAAACATTTCATTTTTGCACAGCTACATATGTATATTTCTTCAAAGATTTTTCTTTTCTTTTCAAGCCATCTTATGTCTGCTTCCTTTATTGAATTAGAGTTGCAAGTGACCATCTGTTTAATCTGTTACTGGTGCTGGAAAAGTCTCCTAATAAGAATAAGACCAACAGTTCTGGCTGAAATGTAATTCAAAACTCTGGGTTTTACAAACAGTATTCTGTTTTAATCTTCTAGCAATAAAACTTGTTTCTTTTTTCTGTCAAGCTTATGGGAATATTTGGATGGTGAAAAGTAAATAACCTGCTGCTTTTCCTTCCCTCTCTTGGTAATTACCCACATTATGGATTTGGGGAAGAGCTAAAGCTCAGTGGAGGAGTATCTCCTGTGTATGCAAAAGGTCCCTGGTTCAATCCTCAGCATCTCCTGTTGGGGCTGGGAAATAAACTTGTCTAACACTGGGTGAGCTACAGCCAATCAGTGCAGACAATACTGAGCTAGATGGGCCAATGGTCTGATTTGCTCTAAGGCTGTTTCCCACATCCCTGTGTCTGCCCTGTCTGTTCCCTCTGAAGAAGGATTGATTGCTAAACCACTCTGGACATTGTAGCTCTGTGGGGCCTCCTAACAACTCTCAGCTCCCTTAACAAATCACAGCTCCCAGAATTCTTAGAGGGGGAGCCATGAGTTTAAAGTGGCGCCATAGTGCTTTAAATGTGTGGTGTGAATGTGGAGGAAGATAAGTGAAATATTGAAAGTTGCCTGATACTCAGTCTACAGATTTGGCACTGACAAGCCGTACACAGAGACACCAGGGATTGAACCTGTGACCTATTGGCAAAACCTATTGGTGTTTTGCAACTTTCTGACTAGTTGCAGGACCTTAGCCAGACCTAGCAGAGTAAACGCAGAATCCACGGAAGCAATTGGTGACTTGGCTGCAGACAGGATAGACGAAGCAGGAACCAGGAACTTGTAGTTAGGTGTTTATTATATACAGTGGACTATTTACAAGAACAGAACACGGATCTTTTGCTAGCTCTCTCTGACACGACTCACAACTCCTACACTGAAATACCGAACCAACACATTCCAGTTAGTAGGCCATTAATTATCACTCCCTTGAGAGAGCTTGACCAATCAGGGAGCGGTCTCCATGTCTCTGTTATCACCAGGCAGACCTACTCCTTCAGATTGCCTTCTGGCTGTCTGCCAAACCTTAATTGACTCTGTGTGAGTAGCTGCACATACACAGTTTCCCAACATGACCTTCTGCATGCAAAGCATGTCTCTACCCCACTGTGCTACGGCTCTTCCCCTACTGTGGAGTGGAGGCCATCACTACTTCTCCTTGCTGTTATTACTGCTCACATTCTCTGAAAGGGCAGGTAGAAAGCTGTCAATATCAAAGGGGTTAGATCGGCAGGGACAGAGAAATCCAGAGGTTCAGGGGTACTTGCTGAGATGTGGGCCTCACCAGGTGCTCAGCAATGATGACCCCAGCGCTGGCCCTGCTGCCTTAATCTCTCTTGGTTACTTATGGAGGAAACAGCCCTCTTCAACCCCAAAGAAAATGGCAGGAAGATAGGAATCTTTGGTACACACTTGTAAAAAGTCAGAGTAGACTGTGTGTCAAGGAGACCTGGGTTGCTTCCTGACAGCAAATAAGTTAATAAAATAGGTTCAGACCTGTTGCCAACGACTCATTTGTGACACTTCAGCGATCCACTGAAAATATGAAGCCCACTGTCTGGAAGAACTCAGTGTCTGGCCCATGAATCGCAGGCATAACAATAATCCAAGCTCAGATTGAGGTCAATTACCATTCTAGTTTTTTTATAAAAAAAGTAGGAGGGGCTGTCCTGGCATAGGAAAGTGAACAAAGCTTTTCTCCCTCTCTTACAACACTAGAATTCGTGGGTAGCCAATGAAGCTGAGTATCGGATGAGTCAGGACGGATGAAAGAAAGTACTTATTCAGACAATGCATAGGTGAACTATGGAACTCACTCCCACATAGCTCAGTTGGTAGAGCACGAGACTCTTAACCTCAGGGTCGTGGGTTTGAGCCCCATGTTAGGCCAAAGATTATTGCATTGCAGGGGGTTGGTCTAGATGACTTGCTGGTCCCTTCTGACTTTACAATTCTATGATCACAGGAGGCATTGATGGCCACCAACTTGAATGGTTTTAAAAGAGGATCAGCCTAATTCATGGCAGGTAAAGGTAGTAGCTAGGATGGCCATGCTCTGTCTCCACCATTGGAGGCTTCTGAATACCAGTTGCTCAAAACTTCAGGAGGGGAGAGCGTCTTGTGGTTGGATCCTGCTTGCAGGTTTCCCACAGGCCTCTGGTTGGCCACTGTGAGAACAGGACGCAGAACTAGATGGGCCGTTGTCTCTTCAAGAGGCTCTTTGTATCTTCCTCTTTCCTGATGCAACCAGTTTATTCTGGCGCATCAGCAATGAGGGTTAGATGGTTGTCTCTCTGGCGCATCAGCAATGAGGGTTAGATGGTTGTCTCTCTTTGGTCCTAAAACTGAGAAGAAATGAACTGTGATTAGATGGGTGGGAGGGGAAGAAACTTACAGAGGGTGAGCAGACCATTCTATACAGTTTTTTACAGCACAATCCTAACCACGTCCACTCAAAAGTAAGACCCATTGAGGACTGTGTAATATTTTATCATTAGAAAATGTGAAGAATACCGTCCCCTTTATTTTGCACTTCTGCTGTTTGTTGCCATTCTACAGTTTGTTTGTTTGTTTGTTTGTTTGTTTGTTTGTTTGTTTGTTTTACTTACAGAGACCCAGTGTGTTAATTAATACGGTTTTGCAAAATCATCTTTAAAGGGTCTTTGCTCCAGCTCCATGTAAATCTTTGTCATCTCCATATTTCCAGCATATTTTATGCAAATGGTTGTTTAAAAATGAAAATTCTAATGCCAAATGAAGAAAATTCATGGCATGCATCTTGTGTTGCAGTTTAATCACTGTATACCCAGGAAAGTATTGACAGTTGTCCCGAGGAAGCTATTAAAGCCCCTGTCCAAGGTTAAATGAAATTGCAGTTTATCAGAGCAGCATTGAGAAAATAAGGGAATCTGTTCATGGCTCTTGATTAATGCCAAGCGTGATCAACACAAGGGGGTTCATTAAGCTATACATCATGTGGGTAATTTAACATGTCATTGTCCCTGCTGTCTGCCTTAACTCTCTGCACAACACTATGTTCCAAAGTTGTATCAGTTACAGATGTAGAACTTCTGCATCCCAGAGTTTAATCACACTTGGGATGACTCGCTGGTTTAATTTTTATTCATCAGTTCAGTTTTGAGGTATCTTTTTCTTTTTTTTTAAGTCCGTAACTTTGCCGTCTTGATTCATCATGTGGGTATACATAAACAGCATATTAAGACCTCAGGAACTGCTGCCAAGAGTATACTCTTCAATTTGCAGGATCATTCATTCATGCTCATTAGCTTGAGGGAGATACATCAGCTTTGTATTCCAGATAGAGTGCAACTCCATTTGTCTGGGACAGATTTAAAATACTCAGCTGAACAACAGGCTCCTACTGACATGTCGGCCATGTGGAGGTAATCCAGGAGAGTATGAACTGCTGGCTCAAATACAGTAATAGAGTTCCTGCTTGAATGTGGTTCAGCAAAGCTTTCAGCAATGATCCTGTGAATTAGAGGAGAACAATCAAGCCTTAAAAAAACCCCAACAACAACCAAGAGATATACCAGTCTTTAAAGCCTTCATGCCGTTATGGCTGCTGTGATAGGCAGTAGGTTGGTTCATACTGGAAGCCAGAGTTGGGATTGTGTTGCAGGTGAGGGGCAATGCCATTGGAATGACCTACTGTGCTGGCAGATCAGCTTATAGGAAGAGACCAGAGATTGCCTTGATTCCTATTTGCTTATAATAAGGCAAATCTCCAGCTGTGTAAATTAATTTGCATGAAATTAGCTGCATTATGCCCAGAATAATTTTGGTCCATAACGCAGAAGCAGTGCATTTTTTCTGGGGGGGGGGGGACGCAGAGGTACATATACCCCTAAACATTTTTTGAATCTTTCTACTTTTGTCCATTTATTTCCCCCAATTTGAACTATAAAGTGGTGATTTTCTTGAATCAAAACGAGAGTACCCTTAAACATTTTTTAAAAGAAAAAAAGCACTGTGCAGAAGTATAAAATTGGGTGCCCTCCACCCATTCCCCAGTAAGCAGCAAAACAAAGTGAAGTCCAAAACACAGAGATCTATCTCAATAAGAGCCATGGGTCAGTCCTTTATGCTCTTAGAGGGATTCCAAAGTGTTTGTGACCTGTCAGTCCCTGAATTTGCACAAATGGCATTTGAGAAAGGGCTCAAAGAGTATTTCTTCATTGATTGTGGCTGTGGTTCTGCTGGGGTGAATGGAGACTTTTGCATCTCTCCCTGAGACTACAGTTGGCGGAAAGTCACCACCATAATCAGAATCTTACAGCAATTAATACCAAGTAGCACAACCCCAAATGTAACTGGTTGAGTACGCATTCTACCGGTGATATATAAGCACTTGCAAATGGTCGTGCAAATGCTCATCTTTCATTGTAGTCTTTTTAACAATACCTGTGGTATACATGTAAATGTCTGTAAAAAAAAAATGTGCTTATTAATTCTCCATGCACATCCAGTATGGACAGCATACTCAGCAGTTTGCATCATGCATTTCGGGTATCCAATGAACTTTCTGACATGCTGATTTCATTTTTCCACTTTATGCATCTTCTAGTGAAAGCGAATTTGACTGTCCACACCTGAAAAATATTTATTATTATTATTTTAATGTGGGGTTCCAGGAGTGCGTTGAATTAGCTCCAAGCAAAAATAGCAATGGTATCAAGGGAATATAAATGTTCTAGTAAACTATACGAGGGGACTGTTTAATTTAATGATAGTGATTGCAGAACTAGGCACTAGAGTGGGGTATTTTTAATTAAGTTGGCGTTTAGTTAAAATTAGCCTCCATTCATTATGCAGTGTGCAAGTTCTTTACCTTAATATGAAAAGAAGGTCATTCTCATAGCCACAGTCCTCTCCTTTAATACTTTTTTGTTTTGTTTTTTAAAAGATACTGTATTGTGTTGTGCTTCCATTAATTATCAAGGGTTTATTTACAAGACAATAATTAATTATACCTCTGGGAAGCTCAAGTGTCTAAGATGAATCAAAGCAGACTTGATAAGAAGCGATGAAAGTCTCACATAATTAAGCAAGGCACTAGAGACCAATTGTTTATGGAATTATTTTGCTGGAGTTAATTGATACTAATTATTTAATCTGATTTTCTTCTTCCCAGTGATTCTTACACCAAATCACTGCACTCTGCTAATGGAAGACACACAACTGATTTTATCAAGGTGTTCTTCCTGTTTTTGTTTGGGAAGAAAACACACTGGGCCAAGACAGAAAATGTAACTGAAAGCTCAGAATCAGATTTTTTTATCAGTCAGATAGGAAGCTGTATGCAAGCCATCAATGGTAAGACATATTTAGGCATGAAACATATCTAAAAGAATATGGTAGGGTTTTTTTAAGTTGGAGGTACACTTTTGTGATTTGATTTAATTTGCCTCCTTGTATAATTGGTGTCCCCCCCTTCTTTCCCTTAAAAAAATGCTTTAGTTCAAGTCCAGTTCATAAAATAGTTAACCATCTTCATATATCATAAACTATGTTCTAAATATGATTTATGGTACAGATTGTATGTGCAATTAGAACTTTAAAAGTTGCTAACATTATAACTTGAATGCAGGAATTGCAGGGTAAAATATTATGGTTGGCAACATTATCAATGTCCTACTTTGGAGATTTGGCAGAGGAATGAAATGTTGTCTGGAAAAGCAGATACAATGTAGTTAGAACACTTTGAGCCAATATATTTAGTTCTGCCATGCTGTTGCTTTAGCATATCTGACCGTTTATATCTTGTTACTTTCTTAAAAGTAGATGGAAAAGCTCCCAGCCCACATCTTGTCGCTTTGCTCTGGGCCATAGGCAGCTCTGAAGTTCATAAAATGTTTCCAGAATTTATTAATTCAGTATTTATGCAAATGGGCTGAACTAAATCATAGAGTGAACTCACTGAAATTGATGGGATACTTACTTAAGTTCATTGTTCTTTGTGGGTCTACTCTGAATATAACTTAGTTCATTATCACTGCCTGGCTGAGAAGTTAAGTACACTGAACGTGGAAGTAATTTCCACTGAAATAAAATCCCAAGTCAGTATTAAAACTCTTACTTATAGTCTTAACAACAATCTGTGTAATAGGTAACAGGATAGTCTAGAAATCTGTGGTCCCATCCCACAGTACAGTAAACACATTTTCATTTATATGATGTTTCAAGGCTGCCTCCTTATGGCTTCTGTGGCATTTTCCTAGCCTTTTCAGTATTTCCCTATTGTTATTTTTAAAAAATCAGTTTTTAAACTTTGTAACTGCTCAGTTCAGGACTACAGTGCCAGATTCAATGGTATGCTGGTGCAGAACTTGTAAAAAATCATGACACTCTGCATGCATGCTCATACAGGTGCAAAATCTTGTTTTATGATGATATGATTAATACCATCATGATGATGCATGGAATGTCCTCCCCGAAGGCCATTACCATCTTCCTTCAACAGCTACATCTGTTTGCAGTTACAAGCAACCCTTCAAATGTTGGCAGACCATCCCAGGTTTCATAGTTAAAAACGGCAACAATCCAGTCCTTCACAGCAGAATGGTATTTGCATGTGATAATATCTTGTAAATGTTGTACCAATATCCAAAGACACAGAAATCTGCTTGGTTGCAATAGAACTTCACAGATCAGGACACAGCTTTATTCCAATTTATATAATATTATCTGTGAACTGGAAGGCACAACTCCAGAATTCCACATATGGAATTGAGCTTTTCTGCAGATTCCAGCTTATTGCTACATAAGGATCCATACGACTAGGGAGATACTGCATGTGTAGATATTATCTATAGTTTCTATATGTCTTCTGAAGCTGGATTAGGAACCATGTGCAGCACACATCCAAAATATGGCTGTTGCAGATTAGAGATGGATTCGGTTCTGATGCCAAGAGTTGACACTACACAGTGCCGAGAGAGTGAACTTTCCTCTGATGATGATGAGAATACATATCTCCTTCATCTGACTCAGAACCACATGTGTGTTTTTCTAATTATGTATTGCTTCACACAAATATCTCAGGATCAGAGTCTATGTCTAATAACCAGTCTCCATGAAACTTTGCATGGAGTAAGCTTCTAAAATATATGGTTCCCTTCTGCCTCCCATAATATCTTCTTTAAAAGACTGAAGAGCTTTGACGAATAAAAGTTTCCCTACATGGTTTCTCTGACTAACATCTTCGAGAATGTTGTGGATATGAACTATTCATTAGGTGCATTCATGGCACAGTCTGTCTCAGATTTTAAGTTAAGGAAGCAATCTAGATGTTCATCGTAAATGTGTTCTTGAGCTTGGACCATTCTGCCACTTTGCCATGACTGAACCGTAGGGAGCTGTCAGAGGGGAATCAGGGGCTGGACGCTAGGAACCAGGAATTGTGCCAAAGAACCAAAGACAAAGAGCCAAAGAACACACAGAAATAAACCAGAGCTGTGGAAGACTTTGTTGCTCAGGCAAAATCACAGCCAAACAGGAAGCTCTGTCCAGGAGGACACAATGCCTAGTGTGGGTTAGCAAGGCAAAACCAAAACCTAAGAATTCTCCACTGCCCCGAAAGTGCTCTAAACTGCTGCTCTGTCAGTTCACTAGAAGGGGAAGCTGTACATGAAGCTTAAGATTCCCAGCTGTTCTGGCACTGGGGATCAGCATGGACTGCTCAGGGGTTCATAAAGGCCCATCACCAAACCATTAGGGTGCCCATCTGGTAATGGAGTTTGCTACTGCTGCTGCTGAAGGCTCAGTGGTGGTGGTTTTCTATGGAAGCTAAGCCACCAGCTGCTCACCTTTGATCCGCGGTGGGCAGATGCCATCTTACATTCCCCCCACGATGGACAGCAGGTGTAGCAGCAGTGCAGGATGGCAGACTTGGCTGATATGAAGGGAGTCCTGCCAACAGCACTATTGTTGAGAGTTCACCAGAGGCTAGTGTTGAGGATCCTGGTTCAAGCCCTTCAGTTGTTTTGAAGTACAATAACATAGTATGCATTTTCCCTCCCTGCTTTGAAATGTCAAACAGGTTTAAACTTCAAACAGCGAATTATATTGTAAATGTATAGATCATGCTTCATAGTGATCTTGCAGACTTCTAGTCAGGCATTGCATATTTTGACATCTTTTTGTGTTGTCATCCCTACCAATGGAATGGGTGAGTCACAGCCTGTGCACCAATTTTCATCCATTCTGTTCAAGTAAGATTTTGCATTTTTTTTTATTTATGTATTTACTGTATTTGCATTATCCTATTGATTAGCCTTTGAAAACAGCTGAATGGGTCAAGCTGGTATTTGAACTTTGAACATGGAATTGGCCTTGAACATGTGCACCAAATATTCATTCCAGTATCTTTATATTCAATGGTATTGTCATGTTACAAACAAGAAAGCTGCTAAAGAAGCAGAATTCTGAACTAAAGAGCCCTACCTTGGCTTTGCCAACAAAGAGAGACTATTACGTTTTCATAAGACAGCCCCCAGCCAACATCTTGGAGAGTTGTTCTCTCAGATAATTTACTCTGTTTAGACTCAATAAAATATCCCATTTATTTCAAAGAGCTCTGGATCAGGCCCATCATGCTATATATAAACCATCGTTCTCTCTCTCATTATTTTATGTTGATGCAGTTTGTTTTTAAACTAAACCTAAATCAATTTCAATTGAATTTATTTGTCCACATCTTGTGGTGGGAATTTAATCAGCCTTATAAATGTACATTTAACAGACAAGGTAAAAAATTGTTTGGTTGGAGAATCTAATTATCCATATATAAATAAATGGGCAGCGCACAGAGAATCTCAGTACCATACTATCCCATTCTGTCTGGGAAATATACAGGTCATCTAGAGCTAAAGAACAGGCATATGGAGAAATGAAATGTTGGAGTTTAAATTGGAGTGCAAATTGTAATAGGAAAATGCAAGGTTTTTTAAAGCATCTCTCTGTGTGCACACACAGGTATTATCTACCATCTATCTATCATCTATCTGTCTATCATCTATCAGATAGATAGATAGATAGATAGATAGATAGATAGATAGATAGATGATAGATATAGTATAGCTTTTTCCTTAGATTTCTTAATTAGGTTCCTAAATGTTAATTTCCTAAAGTGTATCAGCTATCAATGAAATTAGTATATTAGGGCCTTCTCGATAGTGGCACCCACCCTGTGGAATGCCCTCGCATCAGATGTCAAGGAGCTGAGTAACTATATAACCTTTAGAAGACATCTGAAGGCAGCCCTGTACAGTGGTACCTCGGGTTACAAACGCTTCAGGTTACAAATGCTTCAGGTTACAGACTTCGCTAACCCTGAAATAGTACCTCAGGTTAAGAACTTTGCTTCAGGGTGAGAACAGAAATCGCGTAGTGGTGGTGCAGCGTCAGTGGGAGGCCCCATTATCTAAAGTGGTACCTTAGCTTAAGAACAGTTTCAGTTTAAGAACGGACCTCCAGAACGAATTATGTTCTTAACCAGAGGTACCACTGTATAGGGAAGCTTTTTAATGTGTAATGCTATATTATGTTTTTATATATGTTGGAAGCCACTCAGAATGGCTGTGGCAACCCAGTCAGATGGGCGGGGTACAAATAAATTATTGTTATTATTATTAATAGAAACACCTATCAGTCCTCACTCATGGACCCTGGTATTGGCCTTCATATGGGAGAGCGTGGGCATGACTTCCAGAAAAAGTTGAACCCTGCACCTCTCAGAAATTAAGCTATACCACATCATGTCACATGTTCCATGGATTGTTGATGCAAACTGACAATCGCTCTGGCTATGTCCATCCATCCTCTGGACCTTTCTGTTGCCACGTTGAGAAATGAAGCTGCTTCTGTGCCCCTTGACTGTGCTTTAGATTTGAGAAGTGTGCTGAGCATGGGATAACACAAACAATGTGTGCTGATCCCAGGGGGAAGGTTACAGTTGGCGTAGTCAAAGTCCGGTCCTGGGTCACTAGCCTGGAATCAGTCCACAAGGAGCGGGGCGAGGTCCGAAGCAGGAAGCCGGGCGGGGACAGGAGCACTGGAGAGTCAGGTCTGGGTCCGGGCAGGAACAGGTACTCAACAACGACGTTGCTCCCACAACCTGGGACTGGGCCGACTGGCCTTTATCTGTTCTGAGGCCAGGGGCGGCCCCGGCCCCTAGGAGACCCGCTTCTCTTGGCCTTAAGGCGAGCACTCCTCCTGGGAGAAACCAGTTCCCTTCGCCTCTCTGCCCTGAGCCTCTGCAGTTCCGGAGAGGCTAAAGGGTTACTGGGCCCAGGGGGAGACTCACCTGCAGGCACTGAGTCCTCAACCACCTCTGGAGCCAGAGTGGGATCACCTGGTGCCTGCTCCTGAGGATCCGGCACAGGTGCAGGTGCTTCAGAATCAAGGCCCTGCCCCAGTTCAGCCGGCCCTGGAGGTGGGGACTCCTGTGCAGGCTGGGATTCCTCTGGTTCAGCCTCTGAATCGGAATCCCAGGCCATCACACCATGAACTGGTAACGGAGCTGCAAAGGTGGTTTGGTTTCAGATGTCTAGGAGCTCGGGGGGCTGACCTTGTGAAAGAAAGCATTGTGAAAAAGGAAAGTTGGGGTTTGCAGAGGCAGCCTGACATGATAATCAACTGGACTTGTTCCCAGGATGGAGAGAAACCAAAAGAGATCAGAAAGAAAGGGAGTGAAAGAAAAGGGAGAAAGATGGGGAGAGTCGGGAGTTTGAAATGATGTAGATGACAGATGGAGAAAGTCAGAGGAGTTTTCTTAAAATCGAATGGGGATGGTAAGATTGAGTACAACAAGGATTTGTATTTGCATCTATTAAATCTACCATGGAAGGTATTGATTGTCTAAATAAATTCTTAGTAAGAAAACTGGGCCATAGGATGTGACTGGTCTCCCCCCTCTGAGGGCAGAAAGAAAGGGGTCCAACCTTGAAGGCAAATATCCAAGGTTAGATGGCCTTTCCTCATTGCTGTGGGAAAATGGGGTGTGGAATTGGATGTCCTATGACACCCAGAGAGGTTGGGGCTCTCTACACTTTTCTCATGTTAAAGTCCCTGGCCAACCATCCTTCAGCAGACACCTGTGAAAGCAAGGCGATACACAACAGTTGTCTTGGTGCTGCCACCACCAAATGGGCCCTGCTGCAGCCATGGAACCTGTTCACAGATGCCCAGGGCTGGCACTGGGCCCTAGTCTAAGATGGAGCCTGCTGTGACGTGTGCATACTCAAAAAACCAGAAAAGTGTTTCTCCACTTCCTCCCTTCTCTTCAGAAGGATTGCTTAATTCATCTGCAACTTTGGGTAGATATAATTGATTGATTAAATCTATTTAATTGGTTCACAACTCTTAACTATAATCCATGGTTAGAGGTAAATGCGTTTGTTGTTTAGTCATGTCCGACTCCTCGTGACCCCATGGACCAGAGCACGCCAGGCACTCCTGTCTTCCACTGCCTCCCGCAGTTAGGTCAAACTCATGTTCGTAGCTTCGAGAACACTGTCCAACCATCTCGTCCTCTGTCGTCCCCTTCTCCTTGTGCCCTCAATCTTTCCCAACATCAGGGTCTTTTCTAGGGAGTAAATGCGTTTAAGCCCACTAAAATTAGTAGCATTAAGTAAACCAAATTCTGTGCTGGAATTAAGTCTACCTGTGTACCTGCTATGCCGATTTTAAACACATGATCATCAACCTTTTCAGAAAAGCTATTCCTTAAACATCCAGAATCAGTTTCTCCATGTTGAAGCATGAATCTAATAATTACCTTTACTAAAACAAAATAAAAAAATTCCTTCCAGTAGCACCTAGATAGGGATGGCTTTGTACCTTTACTAGATAGGGATGGCTTTGTCTCCCTAAGTCTTATTTAACTAAGCAATAGCTATGGCTATTTTTTTTTAGTAGTGCATTAAGAAGAATAAACCCTTCATCTTAGATTCCTCCCCATCCCACCCAACCCAAAGCCTAGAATAAATGTTTAGTGGAATAGACCGTGCACGAGCACAGCTTACACAATCGCTTATGGGCTTAGCAGAGTTTCATTCTCACGCATGTGGCTGTAGAAAGGAAATTTGCATTTTGTCTGCCATTTTAAAGGGACATCCTACTGCCACAAACTAAAGTGTCATGGGGAGATTTCTACTTAGCAATCACAGACACTGGGCTGAAATGTTCCTTCTATTATATTCAACATTGCAATCAATGGGGAGCAAACTAGAATCAATTTTAATTGATCAGTCAGGTTTTTAAATAATTGGCAGCTATTCCACTTGCTTGACAAAAAAACCCACAAAAAAGCCCAACAACAGCCCAACACCAAGCCTCTGATGTCTAGTATGTTCCTACTCCATTTCTAATAGCACACAGTTCTCCTTGAGGAAATGTGGCATTGCCATACAGATATTTCAGATATTTATTTAATGCTATTCAGAATTTCTGAGTGGTGTACACAAGTAAAACAACAACAATCATAAGGCACAATTTCTCCAGGACATTGGAGAAATGAAGGGTGGTGAATGCATAGGAATGACACTAAGACCATTATTATTGTTGTTGTTGTTGTTGTTGTTGTTGTTGTTGTTATTATTATTCCACCATTTTCTCCAAGGAGCTGATTGGCATACATAGTCTTCCCCTTCCTCAATCCCCACAACAACTCTGCGAGATAGGCTAGGCTACGAGGCAGTAACTGGCCCAAGGTCACCCAGTGAGCTTCATGGCCAAGTGGGGATTTGAACCCTGGTCTCTCAGATCCTAGCCTGACTCTTTAACTACTACCCCACACTGGCTTTCATCTAAAAAGAGTTTCATCTACAGCCATTTCAAGGTGATGAGAAGTACAGTGGTACCTCAGGTTACATACGCTTCAGGTTACAGACTCCACTAACCCAGAAATAGTACCTCGGGTTAAGAACTTTGCTTCAGGATGAGAACAGAAATTGTGTGGTGGCAGCACAGCAACAGCAGGAGGCCCCATTAGCTAAAGTGGTGCTTCAGGTTAAGAACAGTTTCAGGTTAAGAACGGACCTCCAGAACGAATTAAGTACGTAACCAGAGGTACCACTGTACTAGGTTCTAGGAATATTTTCCCTGGTAAGAAAAATGTGCTCTTGAGCATGATCTGTGGACTGTCAAGTAATGCTTACAAACCAGTTGGTTGTGCAATATTGCCCTTTATCTACGAGCTAAATTACACAGCCAGCAGAAATACATGAACTTATCTGGTTGGCCACTGAGAGAACAGGATGCTGGGCAAGTTGAGCCACTGGCCTGATCCAGCACGCTCCACTAAGGATCTTACGCTACAGCTATTGCTGGACTGTATCACTTTGGGCTGCAGGTAGGGGAATCACACGTTCGAATGTTCAAAACTCCTGGTAAATGGGAAATTAGCATTTTAGGGGAAGGATTCTATTAACCCCCTGCACAGCGCAGGAGACCATGCTGTTGTTTGGTGGGCGAGCAGCACTCAAACGTATGCTTTGCTAACAATATTCCGTAAAGTGGTCCTGTCCAGTAAAAGACGTTGCCACATTATGCTTGTATGCGTTGAGTGTTAGGGCTGATTTCCATAAAGACTGTGTGCTTCAAGTATGGGTTATTATAACCCAAATTGTGGTATTTGTGTATCAAATAGGGGACACTTGCTCTTTCCCCTTCACAGTCTGACTCCAGCTTATCTCAAGGTTTGCAAGAAATGAAGAGAACGGGAAACTGAAATGCCAAGGCAGGATTGGGCCAATTCTGCACAATGCATCCAAGAATATCTGCTTGGAGGAAAAAAACCTAAGGCTTCCTGTATCAATTAACAACTGAGAAATGGTTGTGCACATGGAAGACTATATGGCCCTCCTTCTGATTTTATCACCCCTGCAGTGCAGCTATTTAACAGGAGTGTTTGATCAAGAGAAGTGCTCTGTGCAATTACCACCTGAGTGCAAGGTTCAGCCCCTCTCCATGCTTCCTGTGCTACCTTCCTAGTTCCCTTGTTATCTCATTTAATAATCAGATCTTGCACTTCACTTACCCATTTATCTGTATTGTTCTTGGGACTGCTGCAGGTTTAGGGCTCCCTATCAGTTCAACTTCTCCATATTCTGTTCCTTAGTTTGCTTCCTGTGTGCTTGTCAATTACAGCCTTCAACCTGTCCCTGTGCCAGCTTAACCTTAATTCTGCTCAGAGCCTTAAGGCACACTTAAATTGCTTTGGTTTAACAACTGGCAGCAAGGTGGACATAGATGCTGACTGGATAGAAGATAAACGTGGGGGGGGATGCTGTTTTTACAAGTATATGGACAATAAGTAGCAATTAGAATGTCAGACTAGCACCTGGGCAACCAGGGTTCAAATCCTCACTCAGTACAGTGGTACCTCAGGTTACATACGCTTCAAGTTACATACGCTTCAGGTTACAGACTCCACTAACCCAGAAATAGTGCTTCAGGTTAAGAACTTTGCTTCAGGATGAGAACAGAAATCGGGCTCCGGCGGTGCAGCAGCAGGAGGCCCCATTAGCTAAAGTGGTACCTCAGGTTAAGAACAGTTTCAGGTTCAGAATGGACCTCCAGAATGAATTAAGTTCTTAACCTGAGGTACCACTGAACATCAGGAAATGAGCCTTGAAGCACATTTGAATGACCTTGGAGCAATCACTGCCTCTCAGACTACCTCACAGGGTTGTTGTGAGAATAAAGATGGAGAGGAAGAGAACCATGTATGCCAACTTGAGCCCCTTGGAGGAAGGGTGGGCTATCTAACAAACAAACAAAATAAAATGTTCATATGTGCTTACACACACTAATTGCTTCTTTTGAGCAAAATTTTGCCCAAATTTTTCAACCTGGCAACTCGGCAACAACATTTCATGATGTGCTGATAAGTCTTGTCCATATCATCTGAGGATCACTCATATCATTCTAGTGAACAGCTGGAGTGTACCAAAAGCCAGATCTAAATTTAGTACAGGGCAGCGAACACGCTTGCTTGTCATGTGGTGAATATGGTTTGGTGTGGACTGGCTTTTCCCCAGGGACGCAGATGGCCTGCAGTTTCTGCATCTTATGCCTCACTGGAAAGACTTCACCTTCTATATTACAACATCCACTAGTGCAATAGATCATACTGATTCTACATTTTCTCATAATAAATTGTCAACTTCCCCCACAGTATCTTGGTTTTCTGGTTTTCTTCCCAAGTGCTGTTTAGGCAAATTCTTGATATGATAAAATAGAAACTTATGGAGTGTGGGTACATAATTAAGCTGTTTTGCTGCAGATGCTGCTGAATCGCTCCTCTGCTGATGAAGTATCCAATGTACACAATGTCATGGAAATGGGAAAAAGTGTAATTTGGTTGGTTCCTCTACTCTGCCTCTTGCTGATCATAAATCTAGGCTCTGAAGAGGAAGATGCTGCATGCACCCCACACATTTAAAGCATCTTTAAAGGAACCCCCCTGAAAAATCTTGGGAACTGTAGTTTACCCCTCACAGAAGTACAATTCCCAGCACCCTAAACAAACTTCAGTCCTCAGTATTATTTGGGTGTCGTAATATGGTGGGAATGCAGCCAGTTAAAACTATAAAACCAAGCTACACTTAAAATGCCTGCTGGAATAAATCTTCAGTAGGCAGAGGTGCTCAGTTGCATGCACCCATAATTGGGAGGGAGGCGCGTCTCATGTGTGTGACATCACACACGCGTGACATCACACCCACACAGCACTGGGTGTGCCGGAATGCTGGACCTTCGTGGCTCAGAAATGGAAGCAAGAAGAAATACTGACAAAAGAAGAATGGCAGACAAAATTAATGGATTACGCAGAATTGGATAAAATGACAGGAAGGATTCGAAACCTGCGAGACCAGAGATTTACAGAAGATTGGAAGAAATATATGAATTATTTGAAGAGCAACTGTAATCAACAAATTACGTTAGTAGGACTACAAGAAGTTTTGTAAGGAGAAATATATGAAATATTGCAAAGAAGAGAAAGAAAAGAGATATTAGTTATGAGATTTAAAAGTAATAGTGAAAATAAGAAATGTATATTAAGTGAATAGATTGGAAAATTTTCAGATGCAGTGGCGTAGCATGGGTTGTCAGCACCCGGGGCAAGGCAAGTAATTTGCACCCCCTAACCCGTGGATTTGCGCCCCCTAACCCGTGGATTTGTGCCCCCTAACCCTAACCCCCAGATGTTGCGCCCGGTGCGGCCGGCCCCCCCTCACCCCCCACGCTACGCCACTGTTCAGATGTGATTGATGGAAGTAAAAAAAATGTATAAGATATAAAAGGACGTTTAATTAATGTTGAAAATGATATGTTGAAAAACTAAAAAAAATTATTAAAAAAATAGAATGCTGGTGCTTCGCAGACATCTGGTGACATGTGTTGCATATGTGGCTGGAGGAGGCTGACAATTGGGAAGGCCAACCTTTGGGTGCCTCCTCTGCCCCCTCAACATCTGCCCAGAGATTTTGAGGGGGACAAAGACACCTCAGCTCCCTGGAGTTGGCGTGCCTGTCAGTAGGTGCCAGACATTGAGGAGGGGTGGTCTTGGCCTTTCTGACCTCAACTAGAGATTCCATAAAACTGGGCCCAAACACACAGCTCATAGTGGATATGAGCCATGCATCCAAGTGATGGGGAACTACTGATAGTGTCTTCCCCAAAGATCTTAGTGATTGACTGATCACAAGCAGGATGATTAAGAACTGTGTGGAAATAAATCACTAATCAAAGACATGGCTTGTGGGAACATCGGGAAAGGAATGAAGGCTCTTTGTGACACAGTTTGAAAAAGAGATTGTTACGGCAGGCCTCGCCACAGGATGATCGAGGGGGAGGAGGACCATGGCTTGTTATTATACTGGACTGTGAGTTTGACCTGGCAGGGCCCCCTGAGAAAATTGAGGAGAGACTGGCAGGCCTGTGGAAATTAACGGACAGACTTTGGGAATGTTTGGTACGGAGGTGCAGAAATGGCGTCTGTCCATTTTGATATGGCTCTTGGAGGAGTGTAAAATCCACATAGGATATAACAACGTTTGTTTTCACCCGCTTGTGGAGACCATCAGAGATCACAAAGAAAGGAATATATGATAACAACAAGAAGATGAGGAAAATAATAAAGAGAAGATTGAACAGAACTGTGAATACTATTTTGACAGAACTGTGTACATTAAAGCAGCAGCAAGAGAGATGATTGGATCCCTTTCTGAGCTTGAAGCATGGGTACCCCCAACAAAAATTTAAAAATTTGGCTGTGTAATTTGGAATTAATGTGATTTGGAATTAATGTGATTTGATTGGCCTGTTAATAAAAATTATTTTTTAAAAAAAGATCTTAGTGATTTAGCAGGGACATAAGGGATCAGGTGACCCTTGAGATGTCCGGGACTCAAATTGTTAAGGGCCTTGTAAATTGATACAAGAACTTTGAACCTGCCTCAGTAGTGGGTGGGAAACCAATGCAGACTTATGGAGTTATGTGCTGGGGATAGTCTTTCCCTAGGCCAGCCTTTGTCAACCTGTGGGTCCCCAGATGTTGTTGAACTACAACTCCCATCACCCCTAGCTAGCAAGGCCAGAGCTCAGGGATGATGGGAGTTGTAGTCCAACAACATTTGGGGACCCACAGGGTGAGAACTGCTGCCCTAGGCAGTGTCTTGCAGCAGCTGAAGCCTCCAGACTAGGCCCAAGGGTAGCCCCACACAAAGAGCATGGCATTAATTGAGTCTTGAGGTTACCAATGCATAGACCACTGTGGCCAGAGTATCCCTGTCTCCAGTAGGGATGTGGGTGGTGCTGTGGTCTAAACCACTGAGCCTCTAGGGCAGCCTTTCTCAACCTTGGGTCCCCAGATGTTTTTGGCCTACAACTCCCATCATCCCTGACCACTGGTCCTGTGAGCTAGGGATCATGGGAGTTGTAGGCCAAAAACATCTGGGGACCTAAGGTTGAGAACCGCTGCCTAGGGCTTGCCAATCGCAAGGTCAGCAGTTCAAATCCGTGTGATGGGGTGAGCTCCCATTGCTCTGTCCCAGCTTCTGTCAACCTAGCAGTTTGAAAGCATGCCAGTTCAAGTAGATAAATAGGTACTGCTGGGACAGGAAAGTAAATGGCGTTTCTGGCTTCTGTCATGGTCCAAGAGCAGCCATGGTTGTTGCACCAACCATAGCTGAAGAAAGGCATTCCTAGCAACTGATGCCACCTGAGCTTCCAGTGACAAAGATGGATCCAAACTCTCTCTCCCCACCCCAAGGGAGCATAACCAGAACTGGCAACTGGCTAATTTATTTGAAACAATGTTAAATTTTGTTGTGTGTTGATTTCAGCATTTTGTAGAAATGTGCCTTCAAAGCATGGTGAGCAAATAAATTAGTGGAAAGTTGTGCTGGGCAAACATGTCTATCTGGTCCTTCTGGAAAACTCTTTACTTCCCCAAAAGAAATTTACATCATATTTGTGATTGGAAATACTATTCAATTGACTTTTTAAAATCATATACTGCCTAAATTTATCTTGTTCTCCATTTACTTTCCATGCCAATTTTTTTATTGTGTAAATATGACAGCAGAGCATTGATTGTCTGTCCTAAGTGCTTAATCAAACTCTATTATACCACTAACCATAAATGACCTAAATGAACATTATTGCTCTGAAGTGCTAGTAACTATGGATCAGGCAGGAATAAAAGGAGTTGAGCAGCTTTTTTTGTTGCTTCAGAGCAGAAGTTTCCACATTCTGGAACAAAAATGTTTTCATGGCTTGCTATTAACGCTCATATCGGCTTTGTCTAATTCTATGTAAGGTATACTGATTTATTAGAAAGCTCATTCTACAGTAAACTGATAATTGGATGCTGTTGAAGGAATGAGTTTCATTGATCGGGCCAGTGACCACAGATGCAACTGAAGTAAATGCTTTTAACAGTGCTGGGGCGTATTTTGGCCATGATCAATGTTTGTGAATCTTCCTTTTTAGTTTTTTTAAAAGATTTATTTAGTAGCATCTGCATTGATCTAAAGCAAGGTATCTTTAATATGTTAAATTTATCTCGACAGAAAGTTTCATTACGTCTCAGTCAGTGGAAACTTTTTTTTTTTTTTGCTTGTTAAAGATTAAAAATATTTGCTGACACTTGCTAAACATGTAGCCTACTTAGACTTGTTGTGCCAGCAGATGAGCATTGGGGTGGGAGAGAGAAACTATATAAATCAATCTGATGAAATGCCACTTGGCATCTAAGCATTGTGCAAAGGTCTTTGCAAGATCTGGCATAGTTACATGGAAGCCAGTTCAACCAGTGGGCAGGATACAAAGTGGCAGGAGAAGCACTTATGTTAGAACTTCTCTCATAAAAATAAAAATAAAAATAAAAATAAAAATAAAAATAAAAATAAAAATAAAAATAAAAATAAAAATAAGGGTTTGCACAAGAGACATTTAGAGTGAAGGCAGGAGCTTGTAAGAGCAATGGGATGTGCTGCCATGCTTGAGCCACTGCCAAAACTCAGCAGGAACTGGCTTTGGGTCCTTTTCTCCACGCCAAGATTCAAACCACCATAAATAAAGTGAGCACCTTTAATCAGGTACAGAACATCTTATCCTTACCTCTTGGGAAGTACAACCAGCCCCCATGCAGCACAGGAGTTGAGGTTTCCAAGAAAGGAAATGTGTGCTTTCCAAGAGGGTATTTTTAAAAAACAATCTTTTTCCCCCTTTTAAAACTCACCAGTTCTTGGAAGGCTGTATGCTTCTGTTCAGCAGGAACTTACCTTCTTGATTTACTTCAGGCGTCAGCAAACTTTTTAAGCAGGGAGCAGGTCCACTGTCCCTCAGACCTTGTGGGGGGCCAGACTATATTTTGAAGGGGGGAAATGAACGAATTCCTATGCCCCACAAATAACCCAGAGATGCATTTTAAATAAAAGCACACATTCTACTCATGTAAAAACACCAGGCAGTCCCCACAAATAACCCAGGGATGCATTTTAAATAAAAGGATACATTCTACACATGTAAAAACACGCTGATTCCCAGACTGTACACGGGCTGGGTTTAGAAGGCGATTGAGCTGGATCCGGCCCCTGGGCCTTGGTTTGCCTACCCATGCTTCTGGCAGTTCCCCACAATGCGAAAAGCGAAGTTACAGGGAACCAGACAGAGGGCCTTCTCGGTGGTGGTGCCCTTCCATCAGATGTCAAGGAAATAACTATCTGACTTTTAGAAGACATTTGAAGGCAGCCCTGTTTAGGGAAGTTTTTAATGTTTGGTTCTATTTTTAATATTCTGTTGTGAGCTGCCCAGAGTGGCTAGGGAAACCCAGCCAGATGGGCAGGGTGGCAGGGTGTAAATTATTATTATTATTATTATTATTATTATTATTATTATTATTATGGCTGGGGTTTTTTGAAGGACATTAGTTCACTCAAAGAATTCTGGGCACTGTAGCTAACCCTTCACACAGATGGAATTACCAAACAAAAATGCTAATTATTCTGCTATTATTTTATAATATTAATAATATGATGTGAACACATCCTCAAAAAGATAGGGATTGGAGATGGTCCACCTGTTGTTCAGAGCTGTCCAGGGAGGGATCATAGCTTAGTGGCAAAGGATGTGTTTCATAAACAAAACAACCTGGGTTCCATCCTTGGCATCTCTAATTGAAGGGACCAGATAGCAGGAGATGAAGAAGACCTCCACTGGAGACAGGGGAGAGCTACTACCAGAGGAGACAGCACTGGGCTACGTAGGTGGATCAATACATCTATGATTACTTTCCATCCGCCTTCATCGAACAAGTCACGTTCTCCAGCAGACAGTGATTGAAAGGTCCCAGCCACTGGGTTAGTGTGAATTGGCCTGAGCATGGGGAGTGGGAACTCTTTCGAGCCCAAGAACCACATTCCCTTCTAGGAGGCCAGAAGAAAAAGGTGGGCAGTGTTGTTGTTGTTGTTAACCCTCAACTCCCCACCTCCATCCTCCATCCTACATCCAGGAAAGCATGCTCAGAGTTCAAAGATGCATTCAGGTCAGGCAAAAACACCCAGTAAGAGAGGAAACCAAGGCTGGTAAGGGCAGTGTCCTGGGAAGAAAGGGATGTTGCTGGGGAGAAGATGTAGCCTGTAGACAGTTTTAAGGGCTGGCTAGATAGTCTGGAGGGCTGGATTTGACCCCCTGAGGTTCCTCATCCCTGTGACAGATCTTGCCTTGCTTTAGCTGTGGTGGAAAACATTTGCCTCTGAACATTCCTATTAACATCAATGGGACTGGTCTGGAATACGGGTCCTGTAAAAGAACCCACAGCATTCATTACTGTAGTTGAACAAGACTACTTGCCTTGGAGGGCAATTTACATGTATTTGTGATGAAGGGCAAATGAAAGTTGTGAGGCGGGGAAAGGGACGAGCTCCCTGTTCTATAATCCCTAAAGTGGAATTAATAGAAAGGTCGTTGAACTGTTCTACTGGGTGTCTATAGAAAGGGTATAATCAAAGGAGGTACAAGATCTCATTCAGTGGGGGGTGGGTTTTGCGACAGATTTGATAGCACAGGAGTTAATTTCCCTGGTGACCCAACTGAGATAGTAGCTCTTATCTCTTATTTCCTTTTCCTCCCTAAACCCCCCACCCAGCCCATGAAAATTAAGAGTAAACTGTCTGTTTCAATGACTTCCTGACTAACAAGGAGATAAGCATTTTGTGTGTTTATTAATTTGTTTATTTGGTGTAATAATACCCGTGATTTAATAAAGATAAGAATTCAGATGAAAGGCAACAAACTTCCCATTATACAGCTGGATCATTTCAGCAGTCAGAATAAATTAAAAGATAAAATGCACTCTCACTTGTATGATTAAGAGGCCAAAATTAATCACTGCGAAAGAGAAGCATTTCAGATGGGGGGGGGGTGGCAGCTTTTCATTTGCAGTTTGCTGTGACAGAAGCACGCATGCAGTCCACGGCCTCTAGTCTGCGTGTTCTGTGTGTTTTTAAGGGAACGGTCCTTTTTATGGATCATTATCCATAAAATTGCATGTAATGATAAAAGCACTTAATATACCTTTTGAGGAGGGGGAAGGCTATTGGAATGCCTGTCAGCTTTCTTAGTATAATAGGCACAGAGCTACAAGCCAAAAGTTAGCATTTATCTTTATTGTAAGAGATCACAGTGTAGCAACTCTCTCTCTCTCTCTCTCTCTCTCTCTCTCTCTCTCTCTGTCTTTTCTATTTTTGAACAGACATCTCTTTCAATAAGCACCAGCAGCTTCAAAAAGACTTTTGAGATGGATTTTGAAGCTTCAGTCCTGATTCTCCAAGTGCAATTGGAGTGGAATCCCCCTTGAAATGAACAGGACATATATAACAGCAAAGGGAACTTAGGAATCTGCTTTATACTGAGTCAGGGCATTGGCCCATCTAGTTCAGTATTGTTTACACTGATTGGCAGCAGCTCTCTCGGATTTCAGGCAGAGGACATTCCTAGGTCTACCTGGGGGTGCCAGAGTTGAACCTGGAATGTTCCAAAATCAAGGTAGGGGTGAATTGCATTTCCGGGCGGTCTGCATACATTAGCATGCTGCTTTAGAAAAACCATAATCAGCTGTATTTGAGCCAATCTTTCCTGTGAAATCAATCTATCCTGTCCCAGGTATAAATCTCAAGGTGTGCTCCATAGAGAGCTAAGCGGCACAAGGGTCAGTTGTAGAGCTCCTGAGTCGAAGGAAAGAGGAAGACTCAGACTGTTTCCACAAAACAGTTTGCTGCTGCACCATCTTGAGCAGGAAAACAGGAGGAAAAGATCAAGGTTTTTCTTGGAGGCTGCTATTCCCAGTAGCAATAAGAGAGATCTTCGTACGGCTGTCATAGAGTAGAGGAAGCCTAGCAGAGAGAGTCCAGTGATTAAATGCTTAACGTAAGTCAAACTGAGACACAGAAGGCCCACTAATTTGCTTAACTACAATTTAATGGGAGTGTGCTTGTTCTCAAAATCCTGCAGTCATTCCTAGCAGAGATGTGCTAGAACAACCTTCCCCAACTCTTCCCCAAGAGTTGGGTCCCTTCCCCAAGTCACGGATCATGGGAATTGTAGCTCAGACCTTCTGGAAACCTGCAGATTGGGGAAGGCTGATCTAAAAGCTGATGATGCTCGTCTGCTTACTATCATTGCAGACTACTATTCAGAGGGGAGAGTCCTCTTCTACATGATAGGGTCTTCCTTGACTCATCATCAAAATGGAGCTTTAAATGTGTTGAACTGGCTAAACTACTTCTTCTTCTTCTTCTTCTTCTTCTTCTTCTTCTTCTTCTTCTTCTTGTAAAGTTTTATTAAGACTTTCCCCAATACAATATAAAAACAAACTAATCTAAACAAAAAATAACAAAGAATAACAAAAGAAAAGAGATAGCAGAATACAAATATCTCAACTTTCATCTCATACGGAAAAAGGTCTGCACATGACCACAATTCCTGGAGACAAGCAGTCAGGTTGTGCATCCATAACAGTGACCAGAGGAGGAATGGCCGCTGGGAGGAGCTCAGATAGAAGAAATGCCATGGTATATTTGCAGCAGGAAAGCCAGATGCCTTCATCTTCCCCAGCTGCAACAAAACATGTCTCTCCTGTATCGGTCTCTATAGCCACAGCAGGCACTGTAACCTTTCAACTGTTTCACTTCACCCCCCAAAGGTGCACTCCTCCATGTCTCCTGAGGCAGATGGATGCCAACAATACAGAAACCTTTCACTCTAAGGGCCACATTCCTTTCCGCACAACCTTCTGAGGTCCACATGCCAGTGGTCTGTGCAGCCAGTGGACTGAGCAGGGAATGTAAATTTTGCCTTTGCACAGGAGGCTAGTTTCTCTGTCCTCCATCCTGACAACTGAGAGGCACTGTCAGAGTTCAAGGACACAGAACATCCAGGCAAAAGCATTTGGGGTGCCAAGTGGGACCAGTGAAGGGTGTGGCCTATGGAGAGTTCCAGGGGCCAGACAGGGAGGCCTGCAGGGCCTGAGGTTCTGCCCCCCCATGCCTTATAGGGTTGTTACAACTGGATACTGCATGCAAAGTGCTTTGAACAGTTGGAAATGTTATACCAATGTTAAGTATTCACTGTTGCTGTTTACTAATGTAATATATGTCTCATTCATATTTCTGCTTTTTAAGTCAACCCTACGATCATCCTAATGCAGACAGTGCCATATTAGATTGAACTGGAGCTAGATTTTACTGTGCGAAAGTCCATTTTAGTTATTTTTGAGATAAGCTTTAGGGTTAAAGGAATGTTATAAATCCTGAGTTTCTTTGGATTTAATAATGCACTGTAATAAACAGTAAATTAGTATATGCATTAGATTTCCCAAATGTCAGTGTAGAAGTACAGCACGTTACAGCTACATTGTAATGGCATGCAGCTTTTTCATTCCTTCTGCTTTTAAAGAGCTGTCCATCGGAGAGAGTGGGTGATTTTCATGTCATCTGTAAGATAAGTATCCTTTTCAAAACCACAATCAGCTGGACTTTGTTTCTGTACAATTTGATATTAAATACTTTCAGCATACTTACGAATGTTAGCCCTGTGAAAAGTTTACTGGATGTAATGGAACTGTTTCTCTGAAATCGCATATAAAAAATACAGTCACTGTCTGAACTCTGCATATTTGAACCATTAATACTGTGGCCATAAACTTATGCAGAATTAAACATGTTTAAGGACATTGATTTTAATGGTCTGGTGTCAGATTGTAGCAATATCTATGTCTGTATCTATATAATCTGTGTAATTCTAACAATGACAATATTATTATAAACATCCTACAGAAAGTTGAGGCTGAGAGGCAGCCACTTGGAGGCTCCCCACTGGGTTTATGGCCGATGTAAGATGTGAATCATGAACTTCTTGTCTGAAAACTGTTAGCATTGAAAAGAGATGAAACATTGGTTGGAAACTCAGCGCTTACGGAATCTGTCAATTTTGGTTTCTCCGAGTTTCCCATTTTTCCAGTCCTAAATTTGGTGCTCCACATTTCTACATCAGTTTGTGATTATTTTTTAAGTCCTCGCAAAAATTTAACAACATTTTTGTGCAAATTTCTCATACATCTTTTTAATGCAATTTTGCATAATAATTTTGTTTAAATGGTTTTTAACATTGTGTTTTAATTTTTGTGATCTGTGCTTGGACCTTGGGGTAACGGGTGGGTTAACAACAACAACAACAACAACATTTCCCCAAACAATTTCCCTAATACAATGTGGGGTTTTTTGGTACATTCTTTTCATTGTCTGCATTTGTATGCACATTTTGCATAACTGATGTGTTTTGTACACGTTCTTTGGCTAGAGAACTGCATTGCAAAATTCAGAGATGTGTGTATTCTGAAGGATAGCTCTCTTGGTTTACATATTGTTCCAGGAAGCGAGAATTAAGTAAGCTTGCCTTTAAATGTGAATTGAACCCAATTTCTCCCCTAAACAGAGTATGTGAAGACATTGAAAGCAGGTAGAAAGGGCAAAACAACAACAACAATTTTATTATTTCAACCCCGCACATAAAAAGCTTTCGACACATAAAAAAAATTTAAAAACATGAAACCATTTGCTGTACATTAAAAGAATGGTAGGCCGGTGATTTCACTAAAGAGTTGGCCTTTGAAGTTGGCACTCACTGTATCAAGGGGTAGAGGAAGGGGTGTGTGGTGGGTGTGGGCTGCCCCGGGTGTCACCACTGAGGGGGGTGTCAAAATGCCGGGTGGCACTCACCATGGGGCCTGCAGGGCCTGAGCCACACCTCTTTCCTGAGAGACATGTGGTGGCTTGGGCGCATGCAGACTCCTCCCTGCCCAAATGGTCCACCTGCTGTCTCCCCCCCAGCTGTAGGGCAGCTGAGTAGGAGGAGGCAGGCAGACTCTGGAGGCCCCGCAGTGTGCCCCGCTCCTATGGGGGGCTTGCCCTGCCCCTGGTCACGCTGCCCCAGGGACTCAAGCAGCTTTCTCTGCTGCTGATTGCATCAGCACCTGCCATGCCTCCGCCCTTCCCCCAATGATCAACTGTGAATTTCCATTTTAAATTTCCTTCAGGGTCACGGATTGAGATTACATTGGGCATACTGGGGCAATGCGGGAAATTCAAAATGGAGACTTGAGGTAGACTACTCATGTAAGGTGGGGAGAGGGCAGATGGAGGAAGAGGAAATCCACAGAGGGCACTTTGTTGAAGACGCACTCAAACCTGGAACCAACCCCGAATCTACTTACTTAAAAGTATTCTTTTTCAGGACTCCAGAACAAACTTCTAAAGGAAAGGTATGCATTTAAGAAAGGCATAGCAAATTCTTTGCCCTTATGCAAGTGCAGAATCAGCAGTTTTTACTTCAGGTCATGTAATCTGCCACTGGTAGTCTCTCTCTCTCTCTCTCTCTCTCTCTGTGTGTGTGTATGTGTGTGTGTGTGTCTTATTTATCCCTCCTGTCATGGACATAACAATCAAGGAAAGGGGGATTTTAACTTGCAATTTTTGTGATTGAAATATCATTAAGGTACTCCTCTCTCCAATGTTTTTCAGTCTAAAAAGTAGCATTGGCTCATGGCTGGCGCAAAGGCAGAGTATCGGTGCAAATACCAATGATGTTACACCCTCCTCTCCCAGAATGCAGTTTATTAACATGTTCTCAATTATAATTGAAAACATGCAGATGGAATTCAGAGTCTTAGAAAGAGCTGCCTTATAGGCAACGCTCTTCTAACAAACTGCTGGGGGAAATGTGTGTCCTTTCAGTTATCCTGTTTGCTTTTATTTTAATATAACATTTTCCTTTATCGAAGCACTCTTTTTAATGACTTACGTGGAGTCAGATATGTGGAAAACATTTTGCTGAGAGTGGAAGTTCATGTGGAATTGGGTTCTGACAATGCTTTCCACCTGTCTTCCTAAAGGTCTCCTCCGGATGTAAAAGCGATTACATCAGAAGGAACCTTTGTAGTCCTTGTTATGTATTCATTCAGTCTTGGTAATCTCTACAAGGTACAACATAACACTAAAAGCACAACTATTTCGTTCTCCAAAACCCATCATCTCATGGTTTCATCTACAGTAAGAACACCTGTGTGAGTGACTTCATTTGGTTTCCTAATTAACATTCAGTCAGAGCTGGATGAATTTTCTACTTGGCATAGTTCACCCTTCTTCTTTCTTGTCCTCTATACTGAACGTTGGCCACAAACTCATGCGATGCGGCTACAATCAGATTAAAGAGGACATGTTAACCCCACCACCACCATCACCACCACCACCAAATGGTTGATATCATAAGAACATCTGGTTGTGATGTACCATAGCCTTTCCTTAACATATGTATAATTGCTGTCCTACATTTCTCAGATGAATATATATTTATTTTGTTAAATGAACTGGAGTTAACTGTGTGTATCAGGTGGATAAGCAGCACACTTTATGAAGATGTTTTGAATTTAATTATAACAATCCTTAAGTCATCTTCAGTCATCTTCGAGAATTCCTGGAGAACAGGCGAAGTCCCGGCAGACTGGAGGAGGGCAAATGTTGTCCCTATTTTCAAAAAAGGGAAAAGAGAGGACCCAAATAATTACCGCCCAGTCAGTCGGACATCAATACCAGGGAAGATTCTGGAGCAGATCATTAAGCAAACAATCTGTGAGCACCTAGAAAGGAATGCTGTGATCACCAATAGTCAGCATGGATTTCTGAAAAATAAGTCATGTCAGACTAACCTGATCTCATTTTTTGACAGAATTACAAGCCTGGTAGATGAAGGGAACGCAGTGGATGTAGCCTACCTTGATTTCAGCAAGGCATTTGACAAGGTGCCCCATGATATTCTTGTAAAGAAGCTGGTAAAATGCGGTCTTGACTATGCTACCACTCAGTGGATTTGTAACTGGCTGACTGACCGAACCCAAAGGGTGCTCATCAATGGTTCCTCTTCATCCTGGAGAAGAGTGACTAGTGGGGTGCCACAGGGTTCTGTCTTGGGCCCGGTCTTATTCAACATCTTTATCAACGATTTGGATGATGGACTCAAGGGCATCCTGATCAAATTTGCAGATGACACCAAACTGAGAGGGGTGGCTAACACCCCAGAGGACAGGATCACACTTCAAAACAACCTTGACAGATTAGAGAACTGGGCCAAAACAAACAAGATGAATTTTAATAGGGAGAAATGTAAAGTATTGCACTTGGGCAAAAAAAATGAGAGGTACAAATACAAGATGGGTGACACCTGGCTTGAGAGCAGTACATGTGAAAAGGATCTAGGAGTCTTGGTTGACCACAAACTTGACATGAGCCAACAGTGTGACGCGGCAACTAAAAAAGCCAATGCAATTCTGGGCTGCATCAATAGGAGTATTGCATCTAGATCAAGGGAAGTAATAGTGCCACTGTATTCTGCTCTGGTCAGACCTCACCTGGAGTACTGTGTCCAGTTCTGGGCACCACAGTTCAAGAAGGACACTGACAAACTGGAACATGTCCAGAGGAGGGCAACCAAAATGGTCAAAGGCCTGGAAACAATGCCTTATGAGGAACGGCTAAGGGAGCTGGGCATGTTTAGCCTGGAGAAGAGGAGGTTAAGGGGTGATATGATAGCCATGTTCAAATATATAAAAGGATGTCACATAGAGGAGGGAGAAAGGTTGTTTTCTGCTGCTCCAGAGAAGCGGACACGGAGCAATGGATCCAAACTACAAGAAAGAAGATTCCACCTAAACATTAGGAAGAACTTCCTGACAGTAAGAGCTGTTCGACAGTGGAATTTGCTGCCAAGGAATGTGGTGGAGTCTCCTTCTTTGGAGGTCTTTAAGCAGAGGCTTGACAACCATATGTCAGGAGTGCTCTGATGGTGTTTCCTGCTTGGCAGGGGGTTGGACTCGATGGCCCTTGTGGTCTCTTCCAACACTATGATTCTATGATTCTATGATTCTAAGTCCATGCTGCATAGAGGAAACACTATACCACAAGGCCTCTTGATTAGTATTTTTTTAAACAACAACATTGCTCATTTGGGTATCTCTGAATTCTGCCACAGAATGAAAAGTACCAAAGCAGCAAAGAAAATGATCACCTTAGTACGGTATTTGAAATATTAAACTGGAATTTCAACCCAAGTCAGATTCTGGAGAAATGGGTCCTGATAGATCCCTCCATGGCCAATGCAGCCTTGACTCACACCTTTTCCAATGAGCCCCAGCATTCTGGGTCAAAGGTTGCCTCTGGAAGCTGCATTATACCAGGTTCAGACTATTAGACTAGTGTTGTCTGCTCTGACTGACAGTGGCTGTCGGGGGTGTCAGGCGAATATATGATCCCTTTCACCGGAGATTCCAGGGACTGAATGGGGGACATTTTGCATGCAAGATATGTAATCTAACCCTGAGATATGGTCCCAAACCCACTCATAACTAATCCCAGTGGACTTATTATTCTTCCCATCCTGTGCTAGTGGAACACCTGAAAGTTGCTTAGGCCTCCTTTGCTTATCAAGTCTTATCTTTTCTGCCTTTGCCTTCTGCTGCTCTCAGCAAGAGGACTATATATTCTAATGGGGTATTGGGGAAACGAACAGCCCCATACCTTGGCTTTTTGCCCCCTAAACAAGCTAGCAACAGCAGATGTGAGCAGCAGCATAGGGCCACCAAGAAACAAGGCCAAACCCTAGCGCATGGATTCCCCCAGACATATATCATTGCCTTTCTCTTCTACTGTATTTGCTCTTAACTCACCTAAATGTATTTGCTGCAACGTAGCAGGTTCTGGGCTAAAGCAAAATATCAAACAGAATAATAATTTTTAAATGCCATTTGTGAGATTTCCAGCAGCATTCTCCCTAGGAATTTGATGAGACATGCAGCTCTTTCCTCCTCCCTCCTCCATGACCTGTCAGGTAGTTTGCTCGAAATTGGCTCTGCACATGGAGTTGTTTATTGAAATATACTGCATAAAAATAACCCTCCTCTTTGAACGGCAGGAAGGATTCATCTACAGAAATGTTTGTCAGGGCTATGCATGTGTTGAAATTTGTCAGAGGGACGATCAATAAGTGGGCAATGCTTGAAAAGTAAATCACCTGGGGAGAGCCAGAGAATTGTCATTGTAGTCGAGCATCTTAGTAGAAAGAAGTATCTATCCCTGTTCATTAGAAAGGAAAATGAAGGGGATGGGAATGGGAGGGAATGAGGTGGGTGGATTGGCTTATATAAAGAATAACTGTGGGGGGTTAACTCTTCCTGTTTGCGCTGTCACTACCCATGTTTTTAGTTAATTGATGTCTTTAGGGACCTTGGAGAGCAGTAACAAATTGTCTCCTACCGCACCAGATTTCACGGAATATATAAGCCTGTTTGCTCACAGCCAGGGGAGAAGATTCAGCAGCAGCAGCAGCAGCAGCAGCAGCAGAGATCTCAAATACTGGATAGCAAATCACATGAAAATGGGTTCATCCCAAATATTCAGCTGGTATTTAGACGTGACCTTTTAGAGTTTAGACTTGTGGCTCCCACCAGTTCCATTCAGCATTTTCCTCATAGCACTGTGATTAGTGGGTCAAAAAACTAATCCAAAATGCAGCAAGTTAATGGGTTCAATTAGCCTTCCCGTTTACTTCTCTGTGTGTGAACCCATAGCATTAGTACATATTTAGTGGTATGGTGTGATCATCATCTGAGGCCGTTCTTTGTGCGCCTCCTCCATGAGAAGTCCAGAAGGCAGCAACACAAGAGGAGGCCTTTTCTGAGGTGGCTCCCCATTTGTGGAACACTCTCCCCAGGGAGGCTTGCCTGGCACCTTCATTACATATCTTAAGGTGACAGGCAAAAACATTCTTCTTCCCCAAGGCCTTTGGCCAATTAAACAATGTATAGCCTTTTAAACTGTGTGTGTGTGTTACTATGTTATGTAATTGTGTGCTTTTACATTGTGGAATAAGTTAGAGAATGAGGAAAAGAATCAAGCAGAGGCCGGATACAGTGGTACCTTGGGTTAAGAACTTAATTCATTCTGGAGGTCTGTTCTTAACCTGAAACTGTTCTTAACCTGAGGTACCACTTTAGCTAATGGGGCCTCCCGCTGCCGCCGCGTCATCATCGTGTGATTTCTGCTCTCATCCTGAAGCAAAGTTCTTAACCCAAGGTAATATTTCTGGGTCAGCAAAGTCTGTAACCTGAAGCGTCTGTAACCTGAGGTACCACTGTATGTCTTTCCTTTGATGTGGCTCCTACCAGCCAAGCATACTAGGACTCAGTTTCTTGACTTTAAGAAAGCCGACTTCATAAAACTTAGGGAAGTGCTGGGTGAGATCCCATGGACAGTAATACTAAAAGGAAAGGGAATTCATGATGGCTGGGAGTTTGTTAAGAGGGAGATAGTAAAAGCACAACTTCAGGCAATACCAATGAGACGGAAACATGGAAGGTGCCTAAAGAAGCCAGGGTGGCTATCTAAAGAACTTTTAACTGAGTTAAGATTAAAAAAGGATGTGTACAAAAAATGGAAAAGGGGGGAAACCACCAAAGAGGAATTCAAACAAATAGCCAGCACTTGTAGACACAAAGTCAGAAAAGCTAAAGCACAGAATGAACCCAGGCTTGCTAGAAAGGTTAAAAGCAACAAAAAAGGCTTTTATGGGTATGTACGTAGCAAAAGGAAGAACAAAGAAACAGTGGGGTCACTCAGAGGAGAAGATGGTGAAATGCAAACAGGGGACACAGAAAGGGCTGAACTCCTCAATGCCTTCTTTGCCTCAGTCTTCTCCGATAAAGAAAACAATGCCCGACCTGAAGAATTTGGAGCAAATGATTCAGCAGAGGAAACACGGCCCAGAATAACTAAGGAGATAGTACAAGAATACTTGGCTAGTCTAGATGTATTCAAGTCTCCAGGGCCAGATGAACTGCATCCAAGAGTATTAAAAGAACTGGCAGATGTGATCTCAGAACCACTGGCAGTCATCTTTGAGAATTCCTGGAGAACAGGCGAAGTCCCGGCAGACTGGAGGAGGGCAAATGTTGTCCCTATTTTCAAAAAGGGGAAAAGAGAGGACCCAAATAATTACCGCCCAGTCAGTCTGACATCAATACCAAGGAAGATTCTGGAGCAGATCATTAAGCAAACAGTCTGTGAGCACCTAGAAAGGAATGCTGTGATCACCAATAGTCAGCATGGATTTCTGAAAAATAAGTCATGTCAGACTAACCTGATCTCGTTTTTTGACAGAATTACAACCCTGGTAGATGAAGGGAATGCAGTGGATGTAGCCTACCTTGATTTCAGCAAGGCATTTGACAAGGGGCCCCATGATATTCTTGTAAAGAAGCTGGTAAAATGCGGTCTTGACTATGCTACCACTCAGTGGATTTGTAACTGGCTGACTGACTGAACCCAAAGGGTGCTCATCAGTGGTTCCTCTTCATCCTGGAGAAGAGTGACTAGTGGGGTGCCACAGGGTTCTGTCTTGGGCCCGGTCTTATTCAACATCTTTATCAACGACTTGGATGATGGACTCAAGGGCATCCTGATCAAATTTGCAGATGACACCAAACTGGGAGGGGTGGCTAACACCCCAGAGGACAGGATCACACTTCAAAACGACCTTGACAGATTAGAGAACTGGGCCAAAACAAACAAGATGAATTTTAACAGGGAGAAATGTAAAGTATTGCACTTGGGCAAAAAAAATGAGAGGCAGAAATACAAGATGGGTGACACCTGGCTTGAGAGCAGTACATGTGAAAAGGATCTAGGAGTCTTGGTTGACCACAAACTTGACATGAGCCAACAGTGTGACGCGGCAGCTAAAAAAGCCAATGCAATTCTGGGCTGCATCAATAGGAGTATAGCATCTAGATCAAGGGAAGTAATAGTGCCACTGTATTCTGCTCTGGTCAGACCTCACCTGGAGTACTGTGTCCAGTTCTGGGCACCACAGTTCAAGAAGGACACTGACAAACTGGAACGTGTCCAGAGGAGGGCAACCAAAATGGTCAAAGGCTTGGAAACGATGCCTTATGAGGAACGGCTAAGGGAGCTGGGCATGTTTAGCCTGGAGAAGAGGAGGTTAAGGGGTGATATGATAGCCATGTTCAAATATATAAAAGGATGTCACATAGAGGAGGGAGAAAGGTTGTTTTCTGCTGCTCCAGAGAAGCGGACACGGAGCAATGGATCCAAACTACAAGAAAGAAGATTCCACCTAAACATTAGGAAGAACTTCCTGACAGTAAGAGCTGTTCGACAGTGGAATTTGCTGCCAAGGAATGTGGTGGAGTCTCCTTCTTTGGAGGTCTTTAAGCAGAGGCTTGACAACCATATGTCAGGAGTGCTCTGATGGTGTTTCCTGCTTGGCTGGGGGTTGGACTCGATGGCCCTTGTGGTCTCTTCCAACTCTATGATTCTATGATTCTAGTCTATGATTCTTGGTAGCTGCTAAACAAGAACATGATTGCAATAGCATAGTTTGCAAGTGGCTTAAAGCCTAATGGCTGCATTTCATTTGGTTAGAGATATTTTGTTAAAGCTCAGTTGTATGAGCCTATGCAGTCAGAAGAAGGCACCATGAAATTCAATGGAGCTTGCTCCTGAGTAATTATGCCAAGACTGCAGTCATGCCACATGGCTGACCAGGGATGTGAGCCCAGGTTGCCCCCACTCAGATTCCAACATGCTCACCACTACACCACCTTTTGCTCACTCACTGGTCTATAACTATGGACTCATTATAATAAATTGGGTATTATGATATATACTGCTCTTTTACACACACCCGTCACAGCTCCCTGCATTTTTTTACATTCTTTGGATGAATGGCTATAGGGGCACTACACAACTAGGTGTGAGACATCATTCACAACCACATTAGAAAGAAATTACTGTACAGTACTTTCAAAATATTGAGGCTGATCTCATTCTAAGAAGATATCTGTTATATGGAGCAAATGTTTGCATTTTATTTTTAAGCTGTTGGAGTAATGTATTGTGTGTGTGTGTGTGTGTGTGTGTGTGTGTGTGTGTGTGTGTGTACATTAGCACACAGTAGCAGACAGGGTTAAGTCATTCATTCCTTTTTTCCTTTCAAGTCCTGAGAGACACACCAGCTATTTATATGGTTAGGATGTGCTGCTGACATTGTCTGGGAATAAAGCTTTTAGGTGACTTCACCTTGCAAGAGTCACTAAGAATATCTGCAGAGATCCGTTTGTTACAAAGACTTTATCTACATGCTGACAGCATTCCTAGCGATAAACTGATATTGTATGTCTCATTGCTGATTTCTTTGAGGAGCCATAATAGTCTCTTCCCGCAAAGGGGAAAAACAGACAAATAGTGGTTGTTTTTATATATATAAAAAAGTAAATAAAATAAAATCTGTTTCTAAAAGGTGTCTCAGAGCAAATACACTTAGGAACAAGTTTAATTGGATGTCTAAAAGAAAAAAATCAGATGCTCATTCAAGCCTCTGGCAGTTTAAATGGAGTTTGACATTTCTGGTTCAAATCAAAAGTAGCAAGGACTCTGCATAGTCCGCTGTTGGGTCTTGTGGGGCTTGAATTCCTTGGGTATCTTTCTGGCATCTAATGTTGCTTTGCCAATGTGGGGAAGGGGGATAGAATGAAGTATTCAGAATCATGAACAGCAGTACAAGTTGTGATAGAAGACAAAGGGGCTTAGAGTGAGCTGTTGGTGAAGGGTTGTGTGAGGTGTAAAGGTTTTGGCCACGTTGGGGTGGGTGGGTGGGAAGGATGGTTGGCAGAGGGGTAGTCAGGGTTGGTGAGTGGAACGAGCATGAATATCAGCCCTTTGCATCTCCCTATTTTCTCCCAGTTTCTTTGACCCTAAAGCAATGACCCTAGATCACTCAACTCTGTTAATACAATTCACGAAATAATAACATTCAGCAGAATCCCTTGTTGGGTAAGTAAATATTAGAGTGATATACACCTCGTGACGACACAGAAGTAGAATTGCTAGGCATGCATAAAACTGTAGATTTCAAGGGCTAACAGACACAATGACAAGCGTTAAATGATAAAACAGCAATTATTTTTCTCTTTCTGTAACAGGTTCTGTCAATTTTTTTATTATTAAGTGTACTCCAAGGCTTGAGAAAGTGTCAAAAAACTTTTCTGTGACACCTGAGTTCACTTTCTACTTTAAAAGAACTGCGGAACCATCAGTTTTCTCTGGAATTATATTTTTTAAAAAAACTATTTCAAGGCTGTTTCTATTTTCCTTCTCAACTAATTGTTGTGGATCAGACCAAGGTACTTGTGTTAAGGATGCCTCTGAGCTTTCCAGCAGAACAAAACTTGTGCACTGAGATGCTTTTAGGGGTTTTTTTCCCCATTCTGCACTTCTATCCTGAAATGCATGAACAAGATAGTAGTATTGGAAACGGTCCATTGTCCTATAATTTTATATATGCAACTTCACTCTCATGGTGGAGCCTGTTCTTGCTTCTCCTTCTAGAGATGCATATTGAGCATGGTTTGTTTGTTTGTTTATTCGGTTTGCTGCATTTATACAGTACTTTTCTCCTGGTATGCTCAAGACAGGGGAAATAGGAAGCCTTGAACATATATTTTTAGATGTCCTTTTTATGTTGAGATTCGTAGAGACACCACTGATCCTTTGCTGAAGAGGCTCACCGATCTTTCAGACAAGTCTAAACTTAATTCTCTCCTCTTAGGCAAAGATCATAAGACGACCTGGCTGGTAGCCAGATTCTGCGCCCAGATTTGTAGGCACAGATCATCCTCTAGAATAAAATAGCTTACTAGGGAAATGCTGAAGTTGCCCTTTGGGGTGCCCCAGGGTCAATTTTTTTTTTTATGGTAGCCCAAATCTCAGTTGTACAGGTGTATGTATATATCTCAATTTTAACTCATGAGCTATTGCTACAATCTGCTCTGATTGTATATTTTATCTTTATGGACGCTGTTTTTATTGTGTTATGTTATGTGAGGCTGGTCTTTGACCGTAATAAATTACAGTGGTACCTCGGGTTAAGTACTTAATTCGTTCCGGAGGTCCGTACTTAACCTGAAACTGTTCTTAACCTGAAGCACCACTTTAGCTAATGGGGCCTCCTGCTGCTGCCACCTCCGGAGCACGATTTCTGTTCTCATCCTGAAGCAAAGTTCTTAACCTGAAGCACTATTTCTAGGTTAGCAGAGTCTGTAACCTGAAGCGTATGTAACCCGAGGTACCACTCTATCTATCTATCTATCATCTATCTATCATCTATCTATCTCCTGATGCGCTCAAGGCAGTATACTATGCAACTTTAAATGATAATATTCAAAAGGCAAAACAAAACAAATCTCTTGGGCCTTTGATGGTTTCTTCAGAAGCTAGCTGTTGGTGGTGGTATGAGGTCTCTGGGTCAGACTACTCTTCTACCAACACTTCAAGGCACACAGGGCTTTAAAGGAGGATTACAGTGCTGTTAAGTGAGATGGGCATGGCTGATTGGAAGGGAAACAGGAGTTCTCCACACTGCAACATTGTGTTGCAGTACATACATGCCATGTATTATTTGTGATTAAGAAACTGTGACATGAGAGCCAACCCCTTAGGCATATTTTAAAAGCGGACAGAAAACTCTAATGCTGGTTCTCCTCCCGCTCCCGCTTTTTTTCAATAAGAGATGAGTGCTTAGAATCAGATCCCATAAGCAGCTAATTTAATGGCTGTTTTAAAAACATGCTGGGAATAAGTGTTTTCTCCTATGGAAAAAAACATAATGTGAGCGCTGGAGATTACTTATGAGGAAGAGAGTCAAACTGTGTCAGTAGCAGATGCCTTTTTTAGACAGAGGGTAAAAAGCTAAGTCATTATAGGCATAGAAATCTCAGCTTAGTTATGCTAATAAGAGGATAAATTATTTCTCAAACACCATCTATGTTTTAAAAGGGCTCAACGATTGCAGGTATTGTATACAACCGTGCTCTCTCTACCAGAGTGTATGTTTCCTTAGCTGCGATGAAACTATTTCAGAAGCAGAAATTATTATGTATCTTGCAATTACCATCCAAATCTTTCCCCCCACCTTCAACAGCCACACAGCATTTGTGTCAGCGGTTCTGAAACAGAACATTTAAGAATATTTTAAATATTATGTGAACGGTTGCTGAGGTGCTGTTAGGGTTCACCTAAAATTAATTAGATTTTGCAGCATATGGGGTGGCTTTATTTAAATGCTGGTGCAAAAGCTGCTTGGGGATGTTAGTCTCTCTGTTTTTATATTAACATGGGTTGTTCATCTCAGCAGCACCGCTGCTCACCTGACCTCTTGTCCCTTGTGTGGCTGCTGCTTACCAGGGGGCAGAGGGAGGGAGGGAGAGAGAGAGAGGCAGGGAGCGTGGCAGGGCAATGCGGTGGTGAGGTTGGTGCAGTGCAAATGCACTGGCAGAGCTAATCCACTGCTCCTGCCAGTGCTCTTGCACTACACCAACCTGACCCCTGAACTGGAGTATGTGCTTTACAAGACCAGATCAAGGACCATTAATGTACGCAGCCCAATAAATCGCTCAAAACACCTTTGTAGGAAAAGCAATAGGAGATGATGAAATGACTCAATCCGAAATTTGGAACGCTGAAAGCACTATGTAAACCTGTTGTAGTTTGAACGAGTCAACCCAGCACTTTGACTTCAGGCGGGATGTTGGGTAAGATGAATGAAAATGGGTTTTTTTGTGTGCGTCTATATTTTTGAGTTTTTTCAAATTTTACAAGAGTCAAATAAGAAGAAAGAAAGCAAAGCAAAACACATATCCCTTTGCCATCCCTACCTGCCCCCTCTTGTGGATCCTTGTGTTATAATTACTCCCCCTGCATCTCCTTTATAATTCCGTTTTTTACTAATCTTTGATTATTCATTATTTCAATGTTTTTAGTTACAAGTTTTACATCAATCCTGGAAATGAATTTAGTTGTTTACAATATTTTTTGCAAATACGATATATACTTTCCCCATTCTTTATTAAAAGTCAACTGTTCCTGCTTTCCAATTCTTCCCGTGAGTTTTGCCATTTCAGCATAGTCCATTAATTTTATCTGCCACTCTTCCTTGGTCTGCGCAGTATCTTCTTTCCATCTCGGGGCTAGCAGCATCCTGGCAGCAGAAGACGAATGAAAATACAAGGGATAGTTGCATTTATTTATTTTCCTAAAAAATTAAATACTGCTGGATATAAACAACAGCAAACCTCAAAGTGGATTTAAAAAAGACTAAAATAGTAAAAACAACCATTTAAAACACTAAATAAAAATTAAAACCAACAATAAGCTAAAACACCTTAAAACACATACAGTGGTACCTTGTACCTTGGGTTAAGAACTTAATTCGTTCTGGAGGTTCGTTCTTAAGCTGAAACTGTTCTTAACCTGAGGTACCACTTTAGCTAATGGGGCCTCCTGCTGCCGCCGCACTGCCGAAACCCGATTTCTGTTCTCATCCTGAAGCAAAGTTCTTAACCCGAGGTACTATTTCTGGGTTAGCAGAGTCTGTAACCTGAAGCTTCTGTAACCTGAAGTGTCTGTAACCCAAGGTATCACTGTACATATCTGGGTAAGCTTATCTAAACAAATATGTTTTCAGCAGGTGCCAAAGGAGTACAGTTGTATGTTCTCAAACGTAATTCATTCCAGAAGTCTGTTCGACTTCCGAAAATGTTCAGAAACCAAGGCGTGGCTTCCTGCACTCAATCGGAAGCTGCGGAAGCTGCATCGGACATTCAGGTTCCAAAGAACATTTGAGAACTGGAACACTTACTTGCAAGTGTTTAGCGTTCGGGAGCCAAAACGTATGAGTACCAAGGTGTTCAAGAACCAAGGTACGACCGTATACTGAATGTGCCTGTCTGATATCCATAGGCAAAGAGCTACAAAGTGTTGGAGCTGCCACACTAAAAGACTGATTTCTGACAGATGCAAACTGACTATTATGTGGCACCTGTAAAGTGCGGGTTCCAAGGAAGACGAATAAACATGACAGGGCAAGCATTTTATCGGGTTTGCCAGTCACATTGCAGTGCACAGGAAATAATATGTGACCGAGGGTACTGTACAGGCATCTGACCGTAACTGAAGCAGAAGATGGGCAGATGGTGTGTGAGGCTGGCTCAGCAAGTGCTTCCTGGGAGCAGACGTGTGCCAACCTGAAGCCTGGGCCCGTACCCCGCTCCATGAAACTGAACTGTGGCAAGAAGTTGGTGTGGGCAAGGAGATGAAGAAAAGTTTGTTGGAAATCTATTCAGTAAACTGCTCACTACCGTTTCAAAATCTTTGCATCTTAGTTTGTATAGCTGTAATACAGTTTAAAGTTCTTCAAAATACAGAACTTGAAGGAACAATGGAAACGAGCTTTCTCTCCCTTTCAGTGGGCACCGCTTTTCATTTCCTTAATTTAACCAGCATGCAAGTTTAACTCCCATGGCTTTGAATAGGAACGAAGAATTGGGGGAACTATGTCTTTTCTGAGTTAACTGCACTTATTTTTGTCTGCTGTTTACCCCTGTGGGAACTTACACAATGTTGTTTTGTAGTGTTAAAATGAAGGTAAACGGAGTGCTGATTTTCAGGGCCTGGATTTATGCAAGTGGATTTGTTTGTTGTTCCCCTGTTGTGTTCTGCGGTTGGTGGTGTCACTGTGTTCCTACATCATAATTTGCTTGAGTACTTCACTACTTCTTCCGCGTACATGAAACTGTAAGGGTCAGTGATCCTCGGCACCAACACTTACATTTCCTCATTACAAAAATTGACCTTCTTTCTGTTGTTTGAAAGGGCTCAGACCACTGTCATTCAGACTTCAAGACTGTTGAGCAGTAATGATAGTATAGGAAGTAGAAGCAATGGCACAGGCTGTCTGGCACTGTGCTCTCTTCCTGGAATCCATTTTGAATTTTACAGCACAGTTGGCAGGCATTCTTTCCGCCCTTCGAATGTACACAGTGTGTTTCAGGGGATCTTTTACTCGCCATTAAATCATTTAAATGTATCACGGCAAACATGCTGCAAGAACGTGTGCCAAGCTTTTTCTTTTCTTTTCTTTTGTAGGGTGTGTGTGTGTGTGTTCTGATTCAAGAGATTGCGGGAGGCAGAAACAGGTGCTCATATTCCCCCGCAAAAGATGAGAAATGTGCACGCAGCAAATGTGCACGCAAACATTTAGCTTTGTCTGAGAAGCAGGATCACGAGGACCAAGATAACGCCATTCTCTGAATTTACTTTCCAAATTGCCCACTGCTAGAACTGACTTCCATGACCGATCAAGTGCCATTGTGTTCATATACTGTTTGTGGGCTTTCCCTAGGCATCTGGCTAGCCACTGTGAGAAAATAATGGGGGACTAGGTATGCTTTTGGTTTGAGCCAGTAGATGTCATGGATTGGCGGGATGTAGAGGAGCGGTGGGAGGCACCAGTGGGGGAATCGCCAAGGGAACCCCTGGGGGAAGAAGGCTCAGAGCCAGCGGATTGGTGGTGGGACGACAAGTGGTCAGATAGAAAAGTGGGATCAGACTGGCAGCAGGAGGTGTCAGAAGCTGAAGAGGTAACAGGGTTTGGTGAGCAGGAAGAGGCTGTGGCAGAGAGCAGTCCAGAATCAGAGGCAGAAGCGGAGCCCCCCCCCCCCTCACACACGCACAGCTATTTTACTAGATAAAGAGGTGCTGGAACTCATGAACACCTCCCTCGTTCTCTTAGAATGGCAATGGTGCCCACCTGAGAGGTGCCAGAACTAGCTTCTGGTGAGTTCTGGCTGAAAAAAGCCCTGCACACACACGCACACACACACACACACACACATTTATTGATTTTTGATCCTCACTCTCTTATCCATATTTTATTTTCAGTTTTCAATCATTTAACAATTTAACATCCAAATTAATTACTTATTCATCCCTTCTAGACTTCCCCCCACCCCAACCCCTGGTTTCCAATTTCTCCCCTTTGTTACCTTACACATCTTTAGTTTTCCCTTCAGTTACAAGTCCATTGATAAACCCTAATTCACGTTACTTCATAGATGCTATATCAATCCTGATAATGTTTTTAAGTCTTTACAGTGGACCTTAAGATATTCTATAAATATAATCCAGTCTTGTTTTTTTCATCTTGGTCCCAGATTTTCCAGGGGGAAAGCCCTGAACAAACACACAAAATACACTGTAGTATTAGTACATTGTTTTATGCTAGATGATGATGATACTTTATTATTTATACCCCGCCCATCTGGCTGGATCATCCTTAGCTTTTTTAAAAATAAGCTATGAAATCCATATTAATACTATTACTGTTTTGCATTTCAATCCCTGCATCTAAACTGTGGGATACCCTAAGAGCAACTCTCCCCAAGACCTCGGTGGCTGGGCAGGAATATATTAAAAAAAAACAAAAAAACAAGCAGTCCTTAAAGCAGGCTTCCTCAACCTCAGCCGTCCAGATGTTTTTTGGCCTACAACTCCCATGATCCCTAGCTAGCAGGACCAGTGGTCAGGGATGATGGGAACTGTAGTCTCAAAACATCTGGAGGGCCAAAGTTGAGGAAGCTTGTCTTAAAGTATCATTTAATTGTTAAGCACCTTGTAAATTAATACAAGAACCTTTAACTGGGCATATCAGCAGCCGGTTCTGATGCATGGTGAGACAGCATTGCTCCTTTTCATTTGCACTACTGACTGTTTCCTGCCTGTTTTGCATGGAGATGGTTCCAGGTTCAATCCCAGTCGTCTCCAGGCAGGGTTCTTACTCTGGAACCCTGGAGAGCTGCTGTTAGACGGTGCAGACCATATAAGGTAGACTAAGCTGTGTTTTGACTCAGTATAGGGAACCTTCCAATCCCCCCAGGTGGAGGTCCTCATTGGCACTGCTGCCCTTGCAATAAAAAACAATGAGATGAGCTGCTCCCACTACCACCACCACCCTGAAGAGGAGGAGGGGTAGCAGAGGCCAGGCAGGGCAGGGCAGTGGCTGGGCGGGGGGGAGAGAGAGAGATGAAGACAATGAGACAGTTCAAACAATGTGTTTTTCCCAAGACCCCACACACCCCTAGGGGTAGCTGCTTCCGTGAGTTTTACTTCTCTATTTTAGACATTTCTTTGTGGTTGGTGGCTTTTGCTTTTAAGTGGGGGGAAAGGATGTGCTTTGGGTTTTAAGTTTCTTGTATTAAAATTGTGATTGCTGTACTGCTGTTTTAAATCTAGTTTCAAGTAGTATTTCAAGTACCGTGGTATTTCATGAGAAGAGAAGACTCCCTGGAAAAGACCCTGATGTTGGGAAAGATTGAGGGCACAAGGAGAAGGGGACGACGGAGGATGAGATGGTTGGACAGTGTTCTCGAAGCTACAAACATGAGTTTGACCAAACTGTGGGAGGCAGTGGAAGACAGGAGTGCCTGGCGTGCTCTGGTCCATGGGGTCACGAAGAGTCGGACACGACTAAAAGACTAAACAACAACAACAAAAGTATTTTATTGCATTGTTTAAAGTTTTGGATTCGGGTTCTAAATCCGGCCCATGGATGGTCCGGGAATCAGTGTGTTTTTACATGAGTAGAATGTGTCCTTTTATTTAAAATGCATCTCTGGGTTATTTGTGGGGTATAGGAATTCGTTCATTTCCCCCCAAAATGTGTTGTCCGGTTCCCCACAAGGTCTGAGGGACAGTGGACCGGCCCCCTGCTGAAAAAGTTTGCTGACCCCTGGGTTAAGCTTTGTGAGTTGCCTTGGGGCATTCTGGGACAAAATGCTCTGTAGAAATAGACTATAACCTAACCTAACCAGGTTTTCTTTTCTCCTCTTTAGGCAAGCCCCAACTCAGTTTTTCTCTCACAGATACACATGTGCATGCCTGATTTTGGTAGCAAGCAGACTATACATTTAAAGCACATTTCCTCCCCCAAAGAATCCTAGGAACTGCAGTTTGTTAAGGGTGCTCGGAATTGCAGCTTTGTGAGGGGTAAACTACAATTCCCAAGATTCTTGAGGATGGTGGGGGGGGGGTGCCTTAAATGTGCTTTAAGTAAATGGCGTTTTAGCAACCTTTGTAATTTACTACCTCATTGTTTCTTCCTTTGTTGTTTTAAAACTCTTTCCACACCCTCCCCAAATTATAGCCCTGTGGGCAAGAACCTCGTGTAACTTATATTGTTAAGCACCAGGTCATGGGCACTATATAACTAAACTAAATAATCATAATAAAAAACTCCTATAAATATCCTTTAGTTCTCCCAATGCTCATAAATAAAATAAAATATGCCTCCATACATCATAAAGGCTTAAGCTTGTTCTTTTGTAGAGAAATGCTGGTTGAGTGGGTTGTGTGTGTGCTTTTTTAAAAAAATAAAAAAATAGACCAACTGTAATAGTTTTTCGCTTCAAAAGTGACTTAATGGGGTCAGGTCACCTAGATTCTCTTGCCTGCAGTATGACTATATTTGGTTCAGTGATTATGCAAATAAAAGTACCACTAACCAAGATGTGCATTATATATAAAAACTGTGGATATTATAAGCTGTGTGAGCTCAGCTCAGGCAATTCACAAAGCACCATCAGAATCTCTTACTTGAATTGCTGCTCTAGAAGTCAATCAAAGACCCAATAATAGTTATTCAGAATCAAAAAGGAAATTAATTGCACAATCTAAAATGGATGCAAATGATAAATGTCTCACGTGTGTGACACAGAAGGAGAGAAGCTCTTGAAACATGTATAATGGTTTTAATGTAAGCAACAGTTTTAAAGCAGGAACACTCTTAAAGCTGAAGCATAAAATGCAAAGCATGCTTTAAACCTTTTTAAAAAAAGATAAGGAAGGACACCTATTTAAAAATCTAAAAGGGATATAAATATTTGTGTAATATTTTTAGGAGTCATTCCTGCCTACTTGTAAAATGGTCATAACTGCTGAAGGCCTAAAGAAAGTGCCCAGGTGGAAAATCTGTATCAGATGGTGGCTTATTTTAAAGTGCCATATATTATCGACATGTTCCAAGCTCATAAATCCCATAAGACTTTGCCCTATTCTGAATCTGTAACAAGATGAATACCATGAACGATGTGCATGGGATCCCTTTCCTAGTAATTGGAGAGAGAAATTGATGGCTCATAGGAAGAGAGGCAGCAGGAGCAAGCTACCTTTCTCGTTTTCTGTTTCCTAGTTTGGATATATTGGGAAACCATGGTGGGAATCAACCCAGGATGTATTTAACTGTAGTGTGCCAGAAATGGAAGAGGGAAGGAGTGGCACAATTGTGCAGTGTGCAAGCACTAGGCTTACCAGTTTAGTAACCAGACCAGTGTCAACTGAGAAGTGGGATTTATGACACTCTCCCCCTGAAGCCTGAAATGGTACAATCCCAGGACATTTGTACCATGTGATTTTTCGGACCGTGTAGTCATTGCCATAGCTTCCAGTGCTTCCAATACCTGCAGACACTGATTGCTCCTTTTAATAGCAGCATGGCAGAGGAAAGGTTTGTGGGTAATAACTTCCCCTATTACCTCAGCGCAGTGACAGAAAGAGGCTGTTGATGTCAAGCTCAGCCATTAATACTAAATGCACAGTGTAGTTTGCAACTTCACTTTTCTGCTTTAGTTACAAACAACAACGATTAAAAAAACGCACATTTGGAAACAATGGTCTATGTAATTGTGTTGACTCTGAGGACAATTTCAGACTTGGCTCTACAGCATTCTGCCAAAGGCAAGATTTGTAGTCCTTTTGCCTTAGAATCAAATGCATGCCATTATATTACTAGCCTTTCCCACCTCATATTGTTTTTGGCGAGGGGTGCAATTGGATATGTTTGCAAAAATGTTTGCTTAGGAGTAGTGACAGACTTCACGGCAAACACGGCTGGCAGCTGACACGTTCACATTTCAGCACAAACAACATATGAACTCTGTGCGTCTGACACTTCACACAATGTGCTCCCTGGCTTTAAGAAAACATTATTTCATGTTCTTACTCTAATCAGTCTTGTCTGCCATCCCAGAGAACAGAGAGGTTCATTGTTATATGCAGCTGTCATTTGTCCCATCTCCTTGCTCTTTCTGACTTCAATATCTTGGTGGTATTTAGTGAAAGTAATTTTCACTTCGAAATCTTCTGCCCTTTCAATAGTGCAAGTATAGCACTTCATCAATGGCCAAAGAATTCCAAGCTATCTGGGATGTATCAGGACAGTTGATAAAACCTTACAGAGCAACCTATGATAGTACATCCCATCATAAATAAAAAAAAAGGTAGAAAGGGCCTTTGTCAGTGTTTATCTGTAGAGCTTTTATTCTTTGCCCTTGATTTCCTCTTCAGAAAATTGATGCACCCTTAAATTGAAGCAGGAGGCTTGACAGGTGATGGTTAGGGGGATAACTGCTCAGATTTCATCAGCCAGTGTTTTTCTGGTGGCGCAATTGTAGGAACTTTCAGCTAGATTACCTGTCATCCACTACATCAGATAAAAGAGGGAGAGTTGAAAGATGCAGTTTTGCCACTGTACCTTAGAGGAAATGAAAAGTGCAGGTGAGGTAGCAGTAGCTGGGAAAGAAGTACAATTATTTTCTAATCAGGCTATTCTGTCAAGAATGTCAGTGCTGAAATTGGCAACCATTGGACAAAATCCATTGTTACATTTGCATTGTTAAATTTCTGGATCCGGGAGGGGGGTGATCAGCCCTAAAAAGGATAGTCAGTCACACTGTAGGCTGCACTTCATGCGCTACCATTGACTATAGTCATTTAAATTTTCTGTGGCTTGAAAGAGCCGTGCAACTTATATTTAGACTGAGAAAATGACCCATTTTAAGCTGTGTTTCAATATTCCTACTTCAGCTGGCATCTTACTCTGATTGTTAGGCTGTTCCAAAAATTTAACTATTCCACTGCTTTGTTAAAAAAAAAAAAAAGCAGCTATCTTGTTTAGATGCAGTTGCACACAACAAACAGCATATTAGTGTAGCTCTGAACAAAAGTTTATATAGGAGGGAAAGTGTTAACCGTTTGCCATAAATGGCAAGAACTAGTTGCAAAGTTCTCTTTTAACAGGTAAACAGAATCTACACTGCACACCATGTGCTATCAAATACTGTCCATTCTATATTGTCAGGAGACAACAAGGGAAAGAGGAAGCTGACTTTTGGTGAAACGAACAATTCTCTAGTAAAATAAAACTGTTGGATTGAAAGGGGACAGGTTGAGTGTGGAGATCTTTTCTGTCTCCCAATCCTGAGGACACTGATGTATAGGACTGGCTGTAGGTAGCATCTGTCACCAGTAATTCCTCATCACAGTAGAGGGAAAAGACCCTGTTATTTTCAACACTATATAAGCTACCTATCTAGACATCTACAAATGTCTATAGATCTATAGAGCGTAATCCAACTAACCTACTTAGAAGGGAAAACTACTCAGTGAATGTGATCTCAGTCGCCCATCCTTTTCAGGAAAAAGGCCAGATGATTTTGTACCAGCTAAAGCTTCTTAATCACAATCAAGGGCGGTGTTTCCTTAAGAACACATAATATTTATGTCACCCCTAGGTGTGTCAGCGTCACTCCTCGAGGAAGATATATTAAATAAATGTTATATGGTGAGCATTCCAATTCTTCATTATCTTGCTATCAGGTGCAGTAAAAGGGCAGAGTACAAGTTCCTGCAAAGGACACTGAGAAAGGTGGCCCAGTATCTCTTGTTCTCCATTGTGCCTTAGCAGAGAAGTCCCACCTCCCTCAAAAACACAGGCAGTGGAGCCCAGGCATTGTACTTGCTGAACCACTGGGAAAGCTCTCAGGCGAAGGGAGTGATGTGGATCTCTTCTGGTCTGCAGTATCATCCAGCTAATGACCACAAGGGGATTGTACCATTGGTCAACAGCCCTGCTGAACCAGGGAACCCGGTTGGGTCCTGACTGGCATTATATAACCATTGCCTCAGGCTTGATTTCTCAGTCTAAGAGTAGAGTAGCTAATTTTGTTCCTCACTATGCCTCACCCCATTTCCCTTGCCTTTGGGAAGCTAGCTATCGGCCCCTGCCCCTTCTTTGCTGCTGCTCTGAGCCTGTTTTGGACTATAATGTACCTGCCCTTTCCAGCTAACCATTTTCATTCTGGACCACCACCCGTGGCCCTGGCAAGGCCCTGACACTAACTTCTGGAAGTGTCTTTGTCAAAAACATGCCTTCACTGCTAGCACAGAGCTTTTTATGTGAAACATGATGTGAAATGTCCTCCGTCCTTCTGTTTTCTTTAGAAAACTGGGGGGAAATCAGGTTTTGTAACATCATCCAGTGTGGTGTAGTGGTTAAGAGCAGTAGACTCGTAATCTGGGGGAACCGGGTTCGCATCTCCGCTCTTCCACATGCAGCTGCTGGGTGACCTTGGGCCAGTCACACTTCTTTGAAGTCTCTCAGCCCCACTCACCTCACAGAGTGTTTGTTGTGGGGGAGGAAGGGAAAGGAGAACAACATTAACCGCTATGAGACTCCTTCAAGTAGTGATAAAGCGGGATATCAAATCCAAACTTTTCTTCTTCATCCCTTTCAAACTAGCAGAACAGATTTCTTTTATTTATTTTCAATCAAAGAACACATAAGGAAGGAAATGTGCGTTACAGATCCCCCCTTTAATGTGGTGACCTTATTTTTATCAGGGGAAATATCTCTCACTTATTTATTTATTTATTTATTTATTTATTTATTTATTTATTTATTTGCCTTTTGCTTTTTACTCTGTATTATTTTGTAAACAGATCTAATAATTCTCACAGAGGGCATAGTGAGGTCTGGTTGAACGAAAAGGTGCTAAGATAAGCTTTCTGCCACCGTCAGAATGTAGATGCTACAAAATGAAATAATCAAGGTAAGTTGGGAGATATACATGCTAAACCTTTTGTTGAAAAGCACATTCAGAATTAAATAGGCCACGTTTCAAAGTGGTTAAATTATCTGAACAGATTTTGGAAAGAGAATGGAGTCTGCTCATTTTAATATACCTTCAGAAATATTTTACTCCTTGATGATGACAGCAGCTCTTACTGACAACTATTAATACATTATAAACACCCCATCAGAGTTATATAAAAACATGTCAGTTTTAAAGAGAACATCTTTGACAGCAAATTTTCCTGATTGTGAAACAGCTGTGTCTCCAGTACAATGCATTAAGTAGTTTATTCCCTTTTAGATAGTTAAATTGTGCATGAAATGTTGCTGGCGAAAGGGCTCCGAATCTGGCCTGATTAGTGAACATCTGTTACATTGGAAAAATTCATGTCTACCCTAATTAGCTGTCAGGCTGATGTACATCAGCCCTGATGGCGAGGGATCTTGTGCTGTTTAAGTCAAACAGGTTTCTCTCCTATCCTATCACCTGCCCTTTCAAATTTCTTCCTCTGATGTGCGGCTGTAATTAGAGATTATTGAAAATACAATACAGCAGGTTATGGTCACTTATAGTCCCATCTGTGCATTTCCCCCCCCCCCCCCCCGTCAGCAAAACTTGTGATATAAACTAAGCAGCCATCAGCCAAATGGATTTACACTGCCGATAATCCTAATCCACTTTTTTAAAAGGAGCTATTCACAGACCACTTTAAAGTCGTTCCAATGAGACCACACTAGCTTAAGTGATTTGTGAATTTCCCCTTAAGACTGCAAGGGGTCCATATTCACGAACTCGCAGTTCTGTTGGGTGAGAATGAATGGTGATCCATAACTGTTTGCCCATTTCTCATCTTGGGAAACGGGGAGATTCTGAATTGTTCATTGTGTGCCTTTCAAATGTTGAAATGTTCCCAAGGGTGCAAACGGGAGAAGTTATATGTAGGGTTTGTAAGGTGTGCCTGCCAAAAACACGATGTTTATGTTTTTAATGCAATTTTAAAATTAGGGCACGTTCATGCTTCATGTTCTTTTTTCTTATATTAGATTGTTGCTGTTGCTGTTAGACTCAGCTGTTCAAGAGGGATGGGATACATTTTTATCGAACCCCATTGATTGATTGATCGATCGATTGCATTTATATCTCACCTTTTTCTCCAAGGAGCTGAGTGACATGCATCATTTTCTTCATTTAATCCCCAAACAACCCTGTGAGGTAAATTAGGCTGTGAGCCAGTGAGCTTCATGTCTGAGTGGGGATGTCAACCCACGTTTCCCAACTCCTAGTCTTACACTAAGTACTATAGCACAAAATGGCAGCTTTCTTTGCCTCCTTGTTCCATCGCCACTTAGCCCTCAACTAGGTGTATGCACATCACATCATTCATTACTTGCTATATGAAGCCTGTATGTGCCTCCCATATCCAGGGCCAGCTCTATCATTAGGCAGAGTGAGGCAGCCTCTTGCATCAGAAGAGGCTGGGAGTGCCAGTCAGATGGTTATGTCAGAGCTAGGTGTGCCCTGTGGCCTGCCCTGCACCCTTTAAACTTGATTGCTGCCCCCAGGAGTGGTGGAGGACATTTGCCATCTCCAGCAGATATGTAAGAAACAACTACTAGGCCAGCCGATTTCGTATGTAAAATGGGGAGGGTGCCATCTTGTCTTTTGCCAGGGGCAACAAAATGGCCTGGCCTGGCCCTGGCCATAGGGATGTAGCGGCCAGCACACTGCAATGTGTTGGGGACCAATGAAGTAGGAGGAAGGCGAAAGAGGATTGTTGTGGTTATTACTGCTTCAAAAGTGCATTATGCGCAGGTGGGTGCTTGCTGATCAGAAGGTCAGCAGCTCAAATCCTTGCAGTGGGGTGAACTCACATTGCTTTGTCCCAGCTCCTGCCAACCTAGCAGTTCGAAAGCACACCAGTGCAAGTAGATAAATAGGTACCGCTGCGGCGGGAAAGTAAATGGTGTTTCTGTGCGCTCTGTCTTCAGTCACAGTGTCCCGTTGCACCAGAAGCGGTTTAGTCATGCTGGCCACATGACCCAGAAAGCTGTCTGTGGACAAACGCCAGCTCCCTCGGCCTGAAAAGCGAGATGAGCCCCACACCCCATAGTCACTTTTGACTGGACTTAACCGCCCAGGGGTCCTTTACCTTTACCTTTACCTTACCTACTGCACAGGAGGGTGACCCATAATCTTATGTTGTAATTCGAAGTTTTATCATTCTCCTTGATCTACCTACCTGTAAAAATTCATTAGCTCCTTGTAATTATGTGTACATAGTGTTACTTTTGCGCTCATAGGCCTGCAAAGCTTCTGTATGTGCATTCATCTGTTTCCCCCCCAGGTTAGGCTATACCTTTAAAGTACCTCTCAAGGCTGGAGACTGGTTTATGTTTTTGAAAGGGAAGATTTTCAAACTCCACTGTGTACCTACACCCCTTTGAATCCCAAGCTTACTTGGCCCCAGGCTCACTTTGGCAGATGAACCTTGGAATCTAAGTTGGCCATGTGTCCTGATTTATAGAAGACAATCCTCTATTTGAAGGGCCCATGACCGTGTTTATGCAGACGAACATCCAGCCAGGGTCAGTGGAACTTACAACTTCATGCTTTCAATATTTCTCACATGTTTTGAGTACACAGTTATATTCCTTCCCAGATTTTTCAGTATGGATGACACGGGTTTAGATATGAGTTACATTCAGATCAGATCAGTTCCTTACTACAGATATGAGCTGTAATGGAATATAGAAGTCTCCATAGAATGTCAACATGGACAGGTATTAATTTTAAACTGATGGAATTACACTAAAAATAAATTTCACCCCAAATAAATACATTTCCCCATCAGCTATCAAAATATTTGAAAGGCAGCTCACAAAAGGAAGAAACTCTTGACTCAGTATGACAAGTATTCACATATTTTAAATAATAAAATATTTAAACAATGGACATAGATGTCTTGGATTCTTTTAGTGAAAAATGATATTTGAAGCCCAAACTGATATAATTCAGCAAAGATCTGCTGACACTTTTTAAACTAGAAGGCAGACACAAATATTGATGAGAGTACTGGTGCCAGAAGAGTTTGCTTGTTTTTAAACCTACTTTCCTCTATGCTATTTTTCTGATCTACCTCATGCTGTAGAGAAATTGGACAGAGCGATGTTTTTCTCCCTCTTGCATAATATCCACAAGTTTCTGAGGTTTCCAAATGGGCCTGAAAAGGTTGATGACCCCATTTCTAAGTACTACATGACTTTTCATAATTGAAGGAATAGACTTCACTAGGTGGCATACTCTAAAAAACCACTGCAGTACTGGCATAATTCTTGCTTCCAAATTCAGACTTCACGCACTCCATATTATTCTACCATAAGTTGTTGCAGCAGGCTTTAATTATTATTGTTTTGTTTGTTCTTAAGTTATGTATTTTGTGTTTTTACACTGTAAAACGCCTTGTGATCCTCCTATGAAGGACAGATACGAAGAAGAAGAAGAAGAAGAAGAAGAAGAAGAAGAAGAAGAAGAAGAGGAATGCAATAAAACCTTAATCACTTTTGAATTATAGCTCAGAACATTAACAACTTAGCATCTCTCTATGTCGCAGTATAGTGGGAATTAATTAAAGTCTTTTGCTTATTCCAGCACATATAACACAGCTTTCTTGGGAGTAGCATATTCACTCTTTCTTTCTCCTCCCCCACTTCTCTTCAATTGTGTTCTAATCAAGTGGAGTATTTCCATTGTTCACTTTATTCTTTATTCTGACTATTTTATTCCATATAGTAAAGTATGATCACCAGAACAATTGCTGCTGTTGCTATTTGTTGAGCTAAAACACATTTTTGCCAGTTTTCTTTATACCTTTTCCCCATGAGATAGCATTTTCAAAACACCCATCAAAATGTTTCCTTGAACTTCAGAGCATGGGAAGTCACCTGAAAGATATATGATTTGGCACTGAATATTCGGCCTTTTTTGATTGTATTGTAATTTGGAATGTTTTATTGTGGTTTTTATTGGATTGTTAAAATGGAAACTTAATAAAAATTATTTATAAAAAAACAAAATGTCCCCTTGATCTTTCTGGTTTCTCCGACTTTCCATCCTCCAGAACAAATTTTAATCAACCATACTGTTACTTTCCTTCAATTGTACTGGTTCAAATACCATCTAAACATTGCTTTATGTCATCCAAACTGAACCCATGTTACCTTAGCTATTTGACAACCCAACATCTTTAAAGGTGGTTTATTCATTGCATTCAGAAAATACAACATTTGTGAAATGCAACTTTTAACCTAAAAATTCGAGCAGTTGTGCTCAGGCCAAAGAAGTACCCACACTGGACCTCCTCAGTCACATATCACCTCATCCCTTGTAGCTCCCCAAACCATCAAAGTCACTCCAAAGTGTTGAAGCAGCCCCCATCATTGCACCATGAGTGGCACTCAGGAGAGTTTTGGTGTGTGGGCCAAAGTTTTAGGTAAACACAGGCAATCTGGCCACCCACTGCTTGGCAAACTGTACAGATAATGAGAGGAAAGGCAGTAATCCAATGCAATTAAAGGTGATATTGCACTGCGTATAGTTGTGTAGAACAGGTTTCAGCATATGTAGTTTGATATGTCATAGTGCTGAGGGATGAGTAAACATCTCACTCCACAAAAAAACAACTATGTGACTTGCATAGAAACACAGTAAACCATGGAGTAAGAAAACTCTACCAACAGAATTGGTTAGAAGTTCGTATTCATGCTTATGCCCCACAGGGTAAAAGTATAAAGCAAAACAGAATCTAAACTTAAAGTGGGACTGCATCAGGAATGGAAAAGAAGCAGATTTCTTGGTCAACATGGAAGAGTCTAAAATGTTCAAAGTTTAAAAATAAGGAGTTAGTGTCTAATGACGGATATTATATGATGATCATAATTTGGCATTTATTCAACAATAAATAGAAGGCTAGTTTACACCCTTGGTCTCCTCTGCCAGTTCATATATTATTTGCAAGTGATTAATGCTGATTAGATTGTTGGTTTTAAGTGAATGTTGATATAAATTATAGGCCAGAGAGGCTGCTACAAATGGAGATCCCACAAATCCCAGGCATGCTGAAAAGCAATTCAAATCATACCTTCCCTCCTCTCCACCCATCCAAAGCTCTTCTTACCAGCTCCAACCATGAAAGCTTCTCCAGTATTGTCATTGCCTTTGAATGGTGCAGACAGAGGGGTGATTTTGCCCTCATGCTGTAACATCGCTCTGGCATTGACTTAGCTGTGATTCCTGTATTGCAAAGACTAGATGACTTTTTGGATTCTTCCAACTCTATTCGTGTTTTGTGTGTGAAACCCCTTTTGCAACCCTGGTTGAGAAATTACTAGTGACTTAGATGAAATTTCTTCTTTTCTTGATCTGGGGAACCAAACCTTCCTCACAAAATCATTTCCTTAAGAGGGGGAGCCAAACATTTTTGCTCAGCCCTTCAAAGAGTATGCTTAGGGATACTTAGCTTGCCCACTTCCCTCCTCTGAGGAACTTAACTGGCTTTGAACAGCCTCCCAGTTTACCATAAACACTGTTGGTGCGTTTCATTCTTCCCTCCAAACTACTTCACAGCTTTAGCTATTAACAATTCCATTGTGAAGAATCTTCAGCATTTCAAAGCATCATTTTTTGATCAGTCATCTTCTATATACCCCAGCAGAAAGCATGATTGCGGATATCAAAGTTGACTCAAGTCAGGCACAACATCACATGACATTAGCATCACATGACATCAGCAGAAGTATGCAACTTTTCCCCCAGTCACCAATCTCACCCACCTATCTCTATGAGGTCAGCGAAAATAACATTGCTAGTTTGCTCTCTTGCTACCTTTCAAGGAAAATAAATCATTAAGCATACACTAAGTCAATTCTACTCATGGCCTGACAAATTTATCTCTGCCCTAAACATGGGAGCAATAACAGGAGATATCAATTACTCCAAAAGGCATCATTCTTTAACACTTGCTGGGTTTACATTGGTACAGATGATGTGATGGCGTCCTATCTTCCCAGCCAATGCTCAAGAGAGTGCCTTTCTTTTGATTCCCCTCCCCTGGGTTGTAAAACCAAGGCCCAGGCAAACACATTTCACATCCTGGCTGCAAAGCAGGTATTGATGTAAATCTCAGGCACTGAAAAGCTAAAGATCAATACTTCAGTTTTTATCAAAGTAGGTAGAATTTTCTGCAGTATGAAGGGTTGGTTTTCTTTAAATCCACAGGAAGCCATGGCTGAGAACATCTAGGGGTGAGAGTGGGGAGTAAACCAGAAAAGTTGAAAAAAAAATGTAAGTTTTGTGTTGACATAATCCAGGTTAAATCCAAAGAAGAAAAATACTTACTTTTGTCAAACGAGAGGCTATTTTATCACTCAGAGAATGTCACGTCAATTGTAAAGCCATCAGCCTCCAGGCTTGTTGGTGATTGCTTCATATTTACTGTTAGTCCAGCAATGGAGATGGTACTTTTACAGTCTTTGGACAGACTAGAGAGTGTGACATTTAAAGTGTTGATTTTTGCAGCACTTATGTTAATTGTTGTAATTTTCCTGATGAACCACCATTCTGGTTGCCTGATGCAGCCAAGATAGTTTTGCATTTTCTATGCAGGCCTCCTTGCCATTTGGTCTGTGTAGTGTCAGCTTCGAGTGCTACTGAAAGCAGACAAAATTGCAAGCAAATTGCATCAGATTGCCAACATTGTGAAAAGGTAAATTGCTTGCAAATCTATTTAAACCACTGCCCTATTTTCATCAGCTTCAGTACTTGGTATTCATGATTGCTTAATTGGCGACCTTTCCTATTGTGTAGTGCTTTATGGTGTAATGGAAAGCGATCTTTACCAAACCAATTACCCTTTTTTTCTCAGCACTACATTATTGCTGTGATTGCAACTGCCAGTCCTTTGTAAATGAACTTTCTGATTTCAATGATGTTTTTAAAATGTAAGATAGAAAAAAGTGGCGTTCATATTGTGCGATGTTCTATTTTGAAGCCTCTTTGTAGTCACCATTGTCTGGGAAAATGGACTGAAGGGTTACACAGTACCTACAAATATCCATGTAACTATTATTAATATTATTATAATGTCTTCCTTTGTACTGCAGCTCAATTAGGAAAGGATAGGAGAAATATTTTGTCACCCTGTCAAGTGCACAGGAAGTGCTTTTGAGGCTTCTTTTTGACACATACATTATCTCCACTAATAATACAAGATTCCTTTTCAAGGAGTGGGAATAAGTATACAGAATTCATGAAGTCCTTTTTTTAAAAAAAATCAATTTTTCCATCATTAAAGAAATTAAATACACGTATTAGAATTCCACAATTTCCAAGTGTCAAATGACGCAGACTGAATAAAGTGTGTTTTTGTGTATTGGTGGGGGTGTGTTTAAATGTTCCCTAGGTGTAAATGGTAGATGCTAACTTTGCCTCTCATAAATACAGAGCATGTTGAAAGGTACACATATTATATTTATATATTCATGCACCATTATTAGCAGTTTGATTTCAGCAATAAGTGTCCATTTGTTTCGAACATTTGAACTGATTTGATTCTGGTAAAAAAAAGGGAAAAAGTCCTCCTCTGTAAATTACTTCTCTCCCACATCTTTGTAACTAGAGAGTTTTAGTTTTGTGTATTTGTTTACATGATTTCAGAAATTATATCATTACTCATAAGTGGCAATGAGGAAAAAGCTCTACAAGTAATTTACTCATGCTCTAACAGAGTAGGGAAGGTAGCAAATAGAGACATCATTATACCCCCTACAGACAGGAGTTCTACCGCCACAAACAAAACAAAACAAAAGTGAAAAGGTTTACTTTATTTTTTTTGGCCCTTGATTTGAACTAATGACTAAACAGGTCCTTTGACTAGACTTTTGAAAGATTTGGGTCTTTTGGAGGTAACACAATGGTTTGTTTACAGTGGCAATTTTTCTTTTAAGACTATGGCTACGTATACATTAGCGGCTTAAAATGCAACCAGGTCATTTCCTCCCCCCTGCGTTTCAAGCCACATTTTCATGGCATTGTACACATCAGATAGGGGTATGGGGGTGTCTTCACCAGACACATCTGACCTGTTTTGCTTCCCTGGCCCAGCAATCCCCCCAATTCCGGAACTCCAATTCATGAAGCCGTCCTGGGCAACTGCATGTGCAATGGCCGTCTCAAACGTAGACACCTGGCTTAAATGTGAAGTGAATGTGGCTTAAGTTTATTAGCTGAACTTAAGCTGGTTTGAGGAAAAAAAGGCATCAAGTAGCAGTATTTTTAAAGAAACTGCAGAATTGATACAGATTGTTGGTCACATAAAGTGTTTGTGCCTTCAAAAACCACTGGATGCTGAGTAAACGGTAATGTGGACATACCCTGTGCTTGAAATCAGATGCATACTCTACAAGGGAAGGTACAATTTGAGGTGGCGACATTTGACACATACTGTAACCTCTGTATGCTTTATTTTGAAAATCACTTTTCATTCACCACTTTGCATACATGTAAATCACAGGAAAGTGTCATTTACCTGGGTGGGGTGTAAATAATAAAATTATTATTATTATTATTATTATTATTATTATTATTATTATTATTAATTTAGTCTTAGATTAAGGAACATGTGCTCATCATACAAGCAGTGCTATTAACACTTATTTATGCTGTCCACACATTTGAGACAAACATCACATAATAGGAAACAGGTTTTCAGGGCTTGGTTTCTTATCAAAGGAGAGGTGGAAAGCAAGCAACAGAGCACAAAACATCAGTAAACAGAACAATAAAGGACCCTGTAGTCACAGGAGAGAGAACTTCCAAATGCTAACAGTGAGATGTAGAATCAGCTGCTATGGCTTTGGAGCTTCCCCATGGCAAATGTAGTCTGTGCCAGTGGTGTAGCGTGGGTTGCCAGTGCCGGGGGGTGGGATGAGGGAGAGAAACAAACTGAGTACACATGCGCATCCAACTGCCTAACAGCATCCGTGTTGCCCAGGAGATTACAGCTGCAAAGATAAGAAAAGAAGCATCATTCTGTCATCTGGAGAGGTCACTTCCTGGTTCTCATGGAGAAGTCGTTTTTAACGTAGCCTAACAACGAAAGTGCACTGCTGTATTGAGGCAGCACGGGGGGGGGGTGTTGAAATTTTGTACCCCTAACAATTTTGTGCCTGGGGCAACTGCCCCTTTGCTCCCACCATGCTATGCCGCTGGTCTGTGCTTTGACCTTAAGAGGCTTTTAGGCACTATGTTGTGAGGCAGTTTAATACATCCCTGCCTAAAGCTCTTGCAAACATTTTTCTCCCCCAAATCTCCACCCATTTCTTAATTTTTGTCCTCAGGTTTCAGCCTGCGCAACATAAATATGCAAGATAAGCTCACTGCAGTTTGCCCTTGCCCTCATGACATTGTCATCACTGTCATCACGTGCAACAGTGTTTGGGATATTTGAAAATCTTTGTTTCACCTTTTCTGTTTGCTCTATGGTTTAAACTTTTACTGTAAATTGGTAATAGAATTTTATGTTTTTGGGTTGTATATACCGTATTTTTCACCTTATAGGACACACTTTTTCCCCTCCAAAAATGAAGAGAAAATCTGTGTGTGTCCTATGGGGCGAATGCAGGCTTTCGCTGAAGCTTGGAGAGCGAGAGAGGTCGGTGCGCACCGCCCCCTCTCGCTCTCCAGGCTTCAGGAAGCTGTCAGCAAGCCTGGGGAGCCCGCGGGAGTTCCCTAGGCTCCCTAGACGGCGGATAGCAGCCTGCTGCCCGGAGCGCGGGGCGCTGAAGCAGAGCGCCCCGTGCTTCGGGCAGACATCCGCAGCCTAGGGAGCCCTGCAGGAGTACAGTAACTACTGCGGGAGTATAGTAACTACTGTAATTAAATAGATTTAATTGACATGGCCATTGACACTAGCATTTCTTTCTATGTCATGCCTTTTCAAACTGCCTTAACACTTGTTGCTTGCAGCCCACACACCAATGTGAAAGAGACTTGTGTCCTCTCTAATGGGGTGCTAGTCTCCCGCTTGAGTTAAACACCTCTTGCTGACCCTCCAATCCTTTGGGAGGCACTTTTAGATTCCAAATCTTGGTAGAGTCCTGCTGTCTGGCTGAGGTTTCCCAAATGCAACCTTGGAAGTTAAACAAAGCTGAATATGGATTCCCCTGCTTGAGTGCCTGAGGGCCCTGTTCCTGCCTCTCTCCACCTGGCCTGGCAGGTCTCATAAGGACTGCTGCCGCTGCTACCCAGGAGAACTGGTGTATTTTCGGGAAAGTTTTGTTGGGAGTTTTTGCTGCTGTTATTGATATTATTTTTTGTATTTTTATTTTTGTGGAAATTGTTCGGTTTGGATATGTAGTTTTTGATGTGTTTTATTTATTTTTATGACTGCTTTGCTATGTTTGTAATTGTGTAAATCTTTTCATAATGTAAGCCGCCTTGAGCATTGTTTTAACTGTGGAAAGGCGGTATAAAGATAAAATGATGATGGTGATGATGAATATTAAGTGATTATGTTCCTGGGTTAAAGTACTTTAGCCTCTGTGTCTTATCTATTTTCTATCATGCTCCAGATTAAAGTATCTTATTCTCTTTGGGTTTTATTTAATCATATCCTGATACCCTGCATTTTAACAGTGCATTTCAGTATATAAATGTAAGTTCTTGCCTACTCCTACTCATCTGATGTTATGGCACCTTAGCATATTAGCCTGCTATGACTTTTCTTATGGTATCAGTTACTGGTATGTAATTACATTCCTATTTTATTTTCAGTCTGATAGGCACCACGATTGTTCAGATTTCTATGTTAGAGATCCTGCGCAAGACTCTGCTTTTATACCAAAGTTGCAAACCATATAGAAGAGATGTGCCATTGATCTTATTAGCAAATTACAACAGTGTATTAATGAACTATTGTTAATGTCTGTATGCATTGTATTGGAACAAAAGTGAATATTTTAAAAACTGAACTTGAAAAACAGGCTTTTAATAAATAACAAAAATGCATTCATCTTAACAATCAGTAATTCATAGTTGCTAGTGTGAGTCACAGCTTAGTAAATGAAACTGTAAGAAACAAAACAGAGATATTGTAAAAAGAAAGAAAAGAATTCCTTTTATTTGACTGGTGTTCATATCAGTATTGAATAATACTCATTTTCCAAATAACTCTTTAAAAGCCTTCCATCAGTTCTGAGGCACAGACAATAAGGAATTAGAACAATGGATATATTTGTTTATTCATATTAAGATATTTTTACCCTACAATTCCATCCCAAGGAACCCAAAGTCAGTTAAATATGAAACGTTTAATACAGAACAACTAGAATACAAGAAACATCACAGCAATAACAACAGCATACATCTCCCAGTTGCCCAAAGCCTTCTGAAATAATGGTGTTTTCATTGTTTTTCACTGCTTGCAAGCAAAGATGGAGCCAGGCAGCACCCCTGGGAACAGCCATAGCTCAGTTGCAGAGCATCTGCTTTACTACTACTACTACTACTACTACTACTACTAATAATAATAATAATAATAATAATTTTATTATTTATACCCCGCCTATCTGACTGGGTTGTCCTAATCCCTTTGGGCGGATTTCAGCACATATAAAAACATAATAAAACAACAAACATTAAAAACTTCCCAATACAGAGTTGCCTTCAGATGTCTTCCAAAAACTGTGTAGTTCTTTATGTCCTTGACACTTGACTGGAGGATATTCCACAGGGTGGGCATGACTACCGAGAAGGTTCCCTGTAACTTTACTTCTCGCAGTGAGGGAACCGCCAGAAGGCCCTCAGAGAAGGACCTCAGTGTCAGGGCTGAAAGATGGGGGTGGAGACTCTCCTTCAGGTATTGCTTTGCATGGAAAAGGTACCAGGTTCAATCCCCAGCATCTCCAGGTACAGCTGGGAGAGTACCCAGTCTGAAATCTTGGAGAGACACTGCCAGTCACTGTGGACAATACTGAGCTAGAAGGACCAATGATCTGACAATACAGTATAAGGCACCTTCCTATTCTCCCTCCCCAATGTTTTTCCATAATCATAATTCCACGAAAACCCTGTTACTTGTGCTTCAGATGACAGGGAGACTGTGTCATGGGTTACGGCCTCATGTGTCCGAGTGTTCAAGTTAGGTCTATATGTGAGGAAGCAGTCCTTCATGTACCCCAGCTACATATCATTTATCCCTGATCATTTATCATTTATCTTGCTGACTGGGCCTGACAAGAGTTGGAGTCCAGCAACATCTGGAGGGCCACAGCATCCCCATCCCAGAATTTGTGATTGTGAACGGGGAGGCCCACAGACCAAGTCTGCTGAAGAGCCATCTGATCCGGACCAATCCACTTCACATTGAAAATCAGAATATCTTGATTGTGGTGCAGACAGTGAGCGAAACAACCACTTGCTGGTAATTGGAAATAATTTAGTGGGTTGTGTTTTTTCATGGGAAAAGAAACAAATGCTAAAACTTGAGCTAGACGTAGAAAGAGTGAAGTGCTCCAGAAAGGAGATCATCTGAATCTATTGGTTGAATCATTGAAGCAGAGGCTTTGAAGCCTGCAAGCTAAATAGTAACAATAATTTATTATTTGTACCCTGCCCATCTGGCTGGGTTTCCCCAGCCACTCTAGGCGGCCTCCAATGAAGATTAAAAATACATTAAAATGTCACACATTAAAAACTTCCCTGAACAGGGCTGCCTTCAGATGTCTTCTAAACGTCAGGTAGTTGTTTATCTCTTTGACATCTGATTGGAGGGCATTCCACAGGGCGGGCGCCACTACCGAGAAGGCCCTCTGCCTGGTACCCTGTAGCTTTGCTTCTCGCAGTGAGGGAACCGCCAGAAGGCCCTCAGCGCTGGACCTCATGATTGGCCTCAATTACCCACAGAACATAGATGAACAACCTGGTCGTTATATAATCTCATGTACTTCCAACCAGGTTCTCTTGAGTAACCTTTCTCAACCTTGGGTCCCCAGATGTTATTGGTCTATCTACAATTCCCATCATCCCTGACCACTGGCCCAAAGGACTGTGGATGAGGGAAGTTGTAGTCCAACAATGTATGGGAACCCAAAGTTGGGAAAGGTTGGTTGAGAACACTAACACACATCATAGCCATTATTATACATTACCAGCCATTAACACTGTGGCATATGGTTTATCCCAAGCCAAGTTTTTACTGTTTTGATCTAAACATGCATTTTGCACATAGATCTGGACCCAGTGTCTAATTATAAAGTACCTTTTGAAATCCAACAGATTTTCCTGGCCATGTGTGCACCACTGGACACCAATACTACCCCTGACCTAGTCAATGCAGTTGCTGAAAGGAAAGACTGAAATTCAAGTAACACAAATGTGTGTGTGTGGAATTCAAGCAACAAAGGATCATGGCAACACACTGTGTGGCTTTTTGGGGGGAACAGTGAAGGCGATAAATATAAAGATCAGGTGGGATGTGAAGGCATTACATTTTCCATGGGTTAATTTTGCCATTGTGACCTAGCCACAAGACCCTTCTGATAATGAGCATAACACAGTCCCTAGTCATAAACATACAGTGGTACCTTGGTTTAAGAACAGCTTAGTTTATGAACAACTTGGATTAAGAACACTGCAAACCCAGAAGTAGGTGTTTTGGTTTGTGAACTTTGCCTTGGAAGCAGAACATGTTCCGCTTCCTGTTGAGTGTACATTGAGTCTCACGCTGCTATGGGAAAGCACATCTTAGTTTAAGAATGCTTTGGTTTAAGAACAGACTTCTGGAACAGATTAAGTTCACAAACCAAGGTACCACTGTACTTCATTAGACCTCTCAAAATACAATTAAGTACAGGTAGAAGCATCCCAAAAGAAGAGCAGAGACAAATGGGTAAGTTACTTATTTTTCTGACTTTTTTCTGTTGTCATTTTTATTTTTATTATTTTGGTCAGGGGATTGTACCTGGTGTACTGCATTAGTTCTCCAGGAAGTGTCTGAGCACAGTCTCTCAATTTGAGTTCAAGTGTTGTCAGCAGCTAGTTAATAAACTCCCATTTAATTAACATCTTGTTGTTCAATAAAGTTGCCAGTTGCTTACACACGCACTGTGTAGCTTCCTCTGCGTGATACTTAATACCTTGTGTATAGAGATACATGGAAATTGTTTCCCCTCTCACTTTGAAAATCACACATCTAGTAGCCCCAGCTGAGACTAATCAGAAAGAAACTGATGATATATCAGCCTCTCGGATGCAAAACATGGAGGTTTACATCAGGGAAGGCTAAAAGTTCTAAGCCTCCTAAAAGAAGACCCAACTTGGCCAGTGAATACCACAGAAAGTTAACGGAAGACTTTAATAATTGGTGTCTCATCGTTGTTTTCTGCACTAAGCAAAATAAATGGTTTCCTGTACAAAGGAATTATTTCTGCCACAACTGGCTGAGGTGTCCTAAAACGTATAAATATAGAAAGTGGCCTTGTACCTGGGTGAACTGTTGGTCTACCTCATGGCAAATGACCTCTGCACATCAGCTGATAAGCTATGACTTCAAGCCTGTTTATCATTGACACTTCAAAGCACTGCTCGGAGCTCTTTTTAAGCCCTATATGGTGGTCTGAAGTCCTTGATATAATTGTGATGTCAGATGACTGACAGATGAGCAGCCCCACCCACCTGTAAAGCTTGGCCCACAAGGGGAGGTATGGATCTGGCCAGTGACCAGGTCAAGTTCCCCATCCCTGTTCTAGCTTGGTGATGGCCTCATTGCCTTCATACCATAGTCTTCTCTGCCATTTATGCCATTTGGAGAGTAAGGGATAGATCTAATAGCAATTGCTGTCTGTAAGTATGGCTGGATGTCATCCACATATGATGCCACTTCACTCCAAACCTAGTATAAAACCTGAATTCAAAGTTAGGTTTTTGGACATGGCAAAACCCAAGTTCCATCACCTGTATCTAGTCAAGGAAACCCAAATGTTGTGACAAACATTAAAGCTGCAATATTTATTTTGGCATTATTATTTCCTCCAAATTCGAATTAGTCCATTGCATGTGTTTCAGCTCTAATCATAACATTCTATGCGCCACACACTTTCACTATGCAATTGTCCAGATGGAAAATATCAGCATTTAAATTCTTTATTGGTCATTGTTTCCAACAAGAGGTACATGGTCATTATCACACAAATCATTAGGAACGTCACGTATCTCTAACACTGCTCAGATACGGCAGTTACCATCACTACTATCATTTTTCCTTCAGTTGTCTGGTTTTTCACAACACGCTAAGTCAAACCTTGGTTTAGCTTAACCATGTGAAGAGGTTGCTTTGTTCCTCCCAAGTCAATTTTGCTGCCATCTCACCCTTGGTTACAAGTCATGGTTAGTGATAAAAGTACTTATCCATGAGACCCAATATAGGCAAACCTTGACTTAGTTCAGCACAACACAGCAATCTTGCTGAACCAAGGTTTGACTTTGCATGTCATCTGAACCAGTCCACAGAATGCAAGCTGTTTTTTTAAAGTTAATCAAAATGTTCCTAAACTGTTCCACTATACAACTTACAATACAGGTGGAGGATAACCTCACTTTTCCCTCTTACCCCACTGCTGATACAACTTTCTTTTCTTTTCTTTTCTTTTCTTTTCTTTTCTTTTCTTTTCTTTTCCTTCCAATCCCCCTCCATCCGCCCCCCCTTAAACCCCAACCACTTTCAAATCCTCATAGAACATGGTTTATTGGTGAGTATAGTATCTAAAAATAGAGAAGTGTTAATTAAGTATCTGGTAGCATCACAAAAGAAGCTCTCTAATTACGTTTGGTGAGGCCAGTAATAAACTTGTTCTTTCCCTAAATGTGTTGTCTCTTTATGGATTAAATGTTACCATGTTTGTGTGGGGTATGGGAGGTATTGAAAATTAAAACACTCATATAAAGGAATTAATGATCTAAGTTATACTTGAAAGACTCAAAAGATTACAGATGTCTGAAGGGTTCCTCTTTCATGATTTCAACACACACTTTGAAGCATAAATGGATTTTCACATTATTGAACTTCTGAGAAAATCTGTGTGAATGTCCCATTTTTACTTGACCAATAAAGGGAAGGTTTATTCCCCCTCCTGCCAGAACTTCCTGTTTGGGTCAACCAGTCATTCAAGGGGGGTGGCAGCACACCTATGTTTCCCTCTAACCTCAGGTGGAAGTAAAACCTTGGACAAGGCTTATGAGGAAAGGCAAAAAGAGCATCCAGCTTCCATTCATCTCTCACCCATGTTAGTTGGCTTTGATCTGTCAAATCTCTTGATACATGTAACGTGAAACCTGATGGCTTAGGCACATTAGGAGAAAATATCCTTTTGAGTCTGGCACAAATGTGTGCAAGAACCCCAACAACAATTTTAAATGGAGGCGTTCCCTCACATACGATCGACTCTCACGCGACAGTGCCGGGTAATAAATAAACAATAAATAATTTAATTCAAGCCTGGAAATGGCGGGAGAGAGCTGGAGAGTCCTCGTGGCTCTTGAGGAGACTTTCCCCGGAGCTGAAAGAGGATGTCAGTGAGGGTGGAGGAAGCCCTGAAGAGACCTGTGGTGCAGCAGGGCTTTGTTTAAGCTGCTCAGCCTCTTTGCCTAATAGCTGGCGCGCAGGGAAGCGCAGCAGCAGAAGTAGCCATTTCCCTGCGCATCCTCCTGCCAGGCCCAGAGCTTCAACTCCAGATGTTTTAGTCTGGAATGGAGAGGAAGAGAGAGCTGTGTCCTCCTAGCTTCCATGGAAGCTGAATGACCTGTAGGTTTTCTAGAGAGACAGGCTAAGAGTAGGACAGAACCACAGCACACAAGTATTGATAGGAAGCTAGCTGCTCAGTGACTTTTCTCACTATTTCTCCTAGGTATCTAAAAGTTGCTCCTTGAGGCAACACTTTGTAATAGGAGAATATTTGGGCGGCAGCAGTTGGTGGAAGGAATCTTGTTCAACCTTGGTGCAGGGCTTCGGTTGCTTAGAAACAGGAGAGAATAAAGACTGATTTACACAAGGTGCAGATAATATGAAAAATGTTTCACTGAGATTCTGGCCACCATTTGCAAGAGTAAAGACAGAGTAGACTGTTACTGGTCCATATCAATCTTGCATGTGTACATTATGTAATAAAAATTACATATTAAAATACATGCTAATTTATGCATTGATCAACCATTTTAAAAAACACATACTTAAATATGTATTAATGTATTTATCACAAAATAAATATTTGAATACATAATTGATCTCCAGGAACCATTTTAAAATCTGTTTTATCCTGAACTACTTGCTTTTAATGTATCTTGGTATATATTTGAGCCAAGAACTGTATTGCAAAATTTCAGAGAAGTGCAAAGTTCCAACGATAATTAACTTCTGATCTACCCAGTAGTTCAGGAGATGAAGGAGAGGTCAGTTTGCTTCAGAGTTCAAAGAAATTGAATTCCTCATCGGTACCCAAGTCCACATGTCCTCTGCTTGGGGTTGCCCCTGAAGTTGACCAGAAGCTGCAGTTGGTGCAAAATGGTGCTCCCAGATGGAAGCATATTTTCACCTTTATTGAAGCAGTTACATTTGCTGCCCACTTATTTGAGGTCAGGTGAAAAGTGTCATTCCCTTTTTCTTTTCTTTTTTTTTAAAATAAAGCCATATACATCTTGAGACCAGCCACTGCAGAGACTCTTCTCTTATGCTCCTACCACTATATTCTCTCTGGCAGAGGACCTGCTAGTGGTGTCGAGAGCTGCTCCTATTTGTCTTGTGTCCACCAATAGCAGGGCTTTCCCATTTGTAGCCCCTTTAATGTGGGATTCATTACTACTAGAGATTGCTAGTTGGCAGGGTGGTGCTCACCTCACTTCCAGTGTGGTATAGTGGTTAAGAGCAGTGGACTCATAATCTGGTGAAATGGGTTCGCGTCCCCGCTCCTCCATATGCAGCTGCTGGGTGACCTTGGGCTAGTCACACTTCTCTCTGAAGTCTCTTGGCCTCACTCACCTCACAGAGTGTTTGTTGTGGGGGAGGAAGGGAAAGGAGAACGTTAGCCACTTTGAGACTCCTTTGGGTAGTGATAAAGCGGGATATCAAATCCAAACTTTTCTTCTTCATCCCTTTCAAACTAGCAGAACAGATTTTTATTTTTATTTTCAATCAAAGAACACATAAGGAAGGAAATGTGCATTACAGCTTTGAGACTCCTTTGGGTAGTGATAAAGTGGGATATCAAATTCAAACTCTTCTTCTTCTTCTTTTTCTTCTTCTTCCCATCAGCTGTTTCACTACTGCTAACTAGGGGTTAGAGAAAGAGACAGAGGTGGGGTCAGTGTTGGGTGTAACCAATCCAGCGTTCTCATTCTTTTCTCACAAGGGAATGGTGGCCGTTTTGGACACCGTGATCTTGCACAATTTTGCACCATGATCCCGCCTTCCCTTTAAAGAAAACAACAACAAAAAACCTTCCCCAGGCACAGTGCCCAAAAATGTGTGTTTGGGGCATCACGCGAGATGGGGGCAACTGCGGCGTGAAACTGCACAAGATCACAGCATTCAAAATGGTCTCTGTTCTCTCGCGAGAAAAAGCAGGATGTCCCATTTTTAACACCAGACACTTGCGGAGTATGATATCACGTACTAATTCTTCTGTGTGGTTTACAGTGGAACCTTGGGTTGCGGACATAATCCGTGACAGAGGCATGTCCGCAACCCACAGCGTTCATAACCTGCAGCGCCGCATCTGCACATGCGTGTGACGTGATTTGACGCTTCTGTGCATGTGCAAAGTGCAATTTAGCGCTTCTGCGATGCGCGAGCTGCAAAACCCGGAAGTAACCCTTTCCAGTACTTCTGGCTTTCCTGCAGTCTGCAACCTGAAAATACGTAATCCGAAGCGTTTTTAATCTGAGGTACCACTGTATTTTAAGACCAAAGGAATTATTAGGAGGAACATGCCCACATTACCAAAGCATGTTACATGAAATGGAACCTCATCTCTTTAATGCAGAAGGTCTACATTCTATTCCCTAGTGTGTACAGTAAGCACAGAAGCAATCCCCAGTTACAAGATAAATGGCAGTGTGAAAACAAGTGAGCTTATCCAACAACTGCCTGAGCGTCACAGCCAGTGTCTTTTCTGTAATTATTGCATTTAATACAGCTAGTTACTTGCACAAAAGAGCTTCCGGATATAGCAATTTCCACCAAGGGCTGTTTAGGAATGTGCAGGCCCATCATTTAGCTCTGATATTGTTGGCTTGTCAGAATTGATCATAGCTCTTGATGGAACACCTCTAGGTTTTTTTTTTATGGAGTGCATCAAAGTGACACTTCACATTGTTTAAGTAGGAGTGATCTGTTAGTTTATATTTTATCTAAAACTGCAGAGCAGATGACCTCCCCGAGGGCCTAAATACATGAATCCTCTACACATGTTATAATTAATAGGGGAACCGGGGGAGAAATACATAACAAAGGGCTAAAGAGCTGGGCAGAGCAACTTGTCAAAAAGGAGGAAATTCCACTACAGATTAGCTTATTTTTAAGCATGTCAGGCTCTACATACAAACATGATCTATTGCTTCCTTGTAATGTCTGTTTAGGCCCAGGTGCCCCGGGCTATGTCAGGGAGCGTTGTAAATTTTGCCTGAGTCAGGACAATTCTGATTGATCTCTGAGTATAAAATCGATAAGAAGACACTGTCATTTTCTTAAAGGATGAGCCCGAAAAGGAAAATAAATTAAGACTCCACTGAATGTCTATCTCCCGTGCTCATTAATTCAGTGTGGTCTGTACTTTGTTAATGTTATGGCCGCAGCTTTAATCTTCCAGGTGCTCTTCCTACAGATAGTTGACAGCAAGCCTTTATTATGCTATGTACATTTCATCTCCATGTGGTGGGAATAAAATGCCTTCCCTCTTCTTTTCCTTAGCTCCTGATTAATTCATTTTCTTATTTTTCAAAAAAATACCACTTGGGTACTGATTAACTTAAAAATGGAAAGCCGTTGTCTTTCTTGCATGTCCTTCATCAGAGCTTTGCATACTGGCTGCTCATTTATCTTGAGTCGTTATCGCAAATAACAACTCCTGGGCATTTCCTCTTATGTGATTCACTGCAAAAAGATTAATTTACTTCTGCTCTCTCTCTCTTTTTTTCCTTCTCTTCATTTTGCCTACCCAGGATTGTTTTTGAACATGCTTAAACTTGATTTTGGGCCTTGTGTTTGCACTGAGGGCGAGGGGGAGCTAACAGATCATATAACTTCTCCTGTACCAGCTACTTGTCTTAACATTTTTATGTGTGCCTTCGTCGTGGAACAATTACAGTCTAGACGACATCAATTACATCCCTAAAGCAAAACACACCAGTATTTCCATAGCGTTATCTTCTTTACACCTTCATACTGAGTTACTTTTTTTCCATTTTATTGGATTTCATAAAGTAGGTTCCCCCGCCTCATTTTTGCAAGATGGTGGCAATTCTCATGCTGTCAGAAAGTGTTGCATCTAAGAAAGTCTGGATGTCCCACAACCCTTTTAGAAATTTAGCAACTGTGTTGGCAGTGGTTTAGGCTGCCATGTATGACGTCCATAAAATGGGCTGCAAAATAACAAAACTATTTTATAAAAATTTCACACTCTCTCCTTGTAAAACTGCTTCAACATTATATTTAAGTACTGCATAAATTAAGTAAATAAAATGAATAAACTAGTCTTCCAGAATCTATTAACAAAATTGGTTTTCTTTCTCTTAGCTGTACTAAAAGGCTCATAATTTAAATACTTGCAATAAGCTACACTTCCCATCAGGCTCTGCCCTTTCCCTTGAGGAAGCCTAGCGTTTGGCTGTTCTACGTGGTCATCTGAAAAGCAGCATTTCTGTTCCTACACAGCCTTTCTTGTAAAATGTCAAGGCTCATGACTAGTGAGATTAGGTTAAAAAAAAAAAAGGTTTGGAAAGGGGGAAAAAAAGATCAACAGTTTCAAGAAGTAGATGTGGAAAAGAATACCAATCATATATTTTGGGGGAGGGGGGGCATGGTCTGAGGAGAGAAGGGAATATAATAGTAAAAGGACTTACTGTATATTTTTACAGCATTGCTTTTAATGTGTTCTTTGGCCCTATCACTTCATTGGACACTGGCACAGGAAGTCCATGGCATGGCTAACAAGCTAAGATGTTGATCCAACACTTGACATGCCCCCCGGGCTCCTGTGCTAATGGTGTGGGGCCATCACAGCTTTAGTATGGCATCAGCTGCCTCCTCAGTGGGTGGAGGGTCTTCATCAGAGATTCTGGTGGTGCAGGAGGCAGCGCTGGGACTGAGGGTGGGGAGGGTGCAAGACAGCACTGTGTTGAACCTACAGGCAACACTGGAGGAGGGTGAAGCAGGGTGACCCTCCTTCTGTTACTTTTTGGGGTCCAGCCTGCTGGCTTCTTCCCTAGGGTCATCAGCTGGCAAGTCTTTAGGTCCTTCCCATTTCTCACCCATATCCACTCAGCATCTCTATGATGGCTGCTTGGGACTCTTGACAGGATAAAGCAAAGCCCAATTGTATTTTCAAATATGCAACTGGAGCCCCAAAGAGAAGGCAACAGCTTTGGAGGGAGATTAGGAGTGGAAATGCCAAATTGTTCTTCCATTGCTGGTTTTCCTTAAGAGACGCATCTACTGTTCGGTTAGAAGCATATCTATGTAGCTTGTAGTTCCACCCTTGTTCTCCTCCTGCTTTTTTCAAAGTTTGGCTATTATACCCGTTTTTTTTCTCTGTGCCGTTGACTTGTTATATCGATGTGGAGTCCACCTGTCATTTATCACTCAAGTTCACAAACATGGAAAGTAATAGTTCGGTCTCAGGGATTGGTATTATCTCCTATATTTTGAGCCAATTGCTAGTTCATTACGTTCCCCACAGAGATGGTATTTCAATGTACCATCATTAAAATGAATTGTAGCCTTACTTTATAATACAGGTGTTGAACAGGCAGCCCACATATGCTAAAAGGAAAACCAGAATCACCTTTCCATCACTTCTGGGAAAGCCAGCTTTTCAAACGCAAAGTGTAAGAGACAATATGGTTGCACACCACCCCAATCTTCTGTGATTACGCCAATGGCAAAATCCTTGATTCCTTTGCTAACTAAAGTGTGGGGAATAATTGTTCCAGGCCACTACTGAGGCTAGCTCTGACTGTGTTCATGCCTGTTCAGTCTGACGTTTCTTCAGCTAACCCATACTCAGGTAAATAGGAATCACATGGAAAGAAACAGTAGCTGACCTTAAGTGTGTTCATGAGTGCATCAGATTTTAGGCTGGCCAGTTGAAGAAATTGTATCAACTCCTCTTATGCTGGAAAAGAATCAAGCTAGTCTATGAGAACAAGAATATTTTTTAAAAAAACAACACACACAAAATAACAAAGAAAGAGAAAACAGAAAAATAAATGACACCCTGGACTCCTGTTCTAATGTTGTGGGGTTGTCACAGCTCTAGTATGGCTTCAGGAGCCTCCTCAGCTCTGGTGATGCAGGAGGCAGTTCTGGGACTGATATACGTATATCCTGTCGTTCATCCACATACAGAAAGGTAGACTCTCCCATCTCTCACCTGCAAGCCTACTTCTTCTCCCAATCTCTCACTCTCAGAGACCCTTTCTACCCTGCCTTTCAAACAGGGACCCCCCCTTCTCCGACTGTCCCCTTCCTGTTTGTGTCCTCCTCAGTCCAACGTAGAGGACTTCTCCCCCCCCCAAAAAAAGCTTTTTATAAATGTTTCCATATTAAGGTTGTTGTTGTTTGTTCATTAAGAAACTGCACCTGCCAGTTTAGCAAACATCTGAACTCTTGAGGAAACAGTAACGGAGTCTCTTTCAAGCACACAAAATTCAGGGTTTCCTTATTTCCATATATCTTTCACATTTAAATGGGAAGAGAGATCACTCCTGCTGTCTCCAAGGTTAATCTCACTCAAATATCACCACTTTGGGATTCATGCAGATAACTGATTTTGCTACCCTGTTAATTAAAAGTGCAACTCTAATAATGAACTTATTTTTAGACACTCTCCATGTGGCATTTTGCTTCAAAGGACAGGCAATTCAGAAGGCAGTTGCTCTGTGGATCAGCTGTGACACAGAGCACTTACGCTATAGCTGGGGTCAGTCAGTACATTTCTTTTCATGCTGATGCTAGTCAGTCACTTTTGTTTTCTGGATTAATTATGTGTCGTTTCCTTAAGAAAGAAACACTCTGGGTTTTTGCACCATTTCAATATAGCTCATGGGCATAATCAGACTTGCCTGCACGTATTTTAGATAGGATTCTTCTCTATGTAACAGGAAAGATGTGAGAGCTGTGCTCAGTGTTGGGAATTTATTCTCACTGCTTTGCTTATATAGTAGTATGGGGGAAAGCAGAGAGTGACCTCTTGCTTTAAAGTTGGGATTTGGCTTTGGGAACACTAGTACTGTAGTTTGATTGTCTCATTTTTTCCCTTCATGGTTCCTGGAGGTGTGGAGAGCTGAGATTCATTCAACACCTGCATCTTTTAAGTACCAGTGCAGTATAATTCCCTTTCGTGAATATTCTATAGAATTGTCAAACAATAGTTTGAACAAAGTGGCTCATATATACAGAGCTTAGCATCCTTTACTAGAAATGCTGAAGAGCCTTTCTCTAAAACAAAGGAAAAGCAGGTTCAAGGAGTATTCATATATGGTGTTAGCTCCTATAGCACCAGTAGCATGATAGCCAGGCCCATAGGGTAGCAGTGGGAAACTTGTAAACCTTTGAATGTTGCTGAACTCCAAGTCTCAACAGCTGCAGACAGAACAACCAATGTTCAGGGATGATGGAATGAAGTCAGAGAGGATACCAGGGAGGAAGCATGTGCCAGTTTTTTCAAAAGGGAGGGCCAAGTGGTCTAAGCAGGTGTGTTCTGAATGCCATGGGGAAAATGAAATGTAGCCATGGGATCAACCTAGCCCTGTGGCCAGGTGATCTCCACCCCAGTGGTACATGATCACCTGAGAGCTACCACAGAGCAAGATCTACCACAAGATCAACTTTATTATCCTGTCAGCAAAAAGCAAACTTGCTTGGCCAATCTCTATTGGTAGTTCAGATGACAGGCAACCAAAATGAAAACGAGGGAAAAGGTCACTCCAGTAGGCTACCAGATTTAAGTATTAGACAACTCATTCATTATTGTTGTAAAGGACATGGTGTTTGAATTATGTAAATGTTCCTTAATTTGAGTAATTGTGAATTATGGTTATAGACACTATTGATGATCTGTAATTTCCTGAGAGAGGAGAAATATTTGTTCATAAAGTAAGTTAGTTAGATACAGTTATTAATAGCCATGAATGCTCACTACGTCAGGGTAATGATTTGCCCTATATATTAAATTGGTATTAATGGCTATGAACTAATATATTAATTGTTGTATGCAATTTATTGCCAGTACTACATACTGGACTATGTAATATGTGTGGGCAAATCTGTTTCTCACAGTTTTGTTTTTGTTTTGTTTTTAATTTCTCAATCTTAGCTTCAGTTCCCCACATTTAAGTTAACAATTTTCTTAAAAAGTCCTCATTAAAAATCATCAGCAATTTATGATTACTTTCTCCTAATACAAATATATGCATTTTTATGCAACACTTGGCTGGAGAACTGCACTGCAAAAAATGCACTTTCTGAATGGCAAAATATCATATTGTGACTATTTGGAAGTACATTTCCCCCCTTGCAACAGAAGTGTGTCTCTGAGTTAACACAACTGGATCAGCAGCTGAAACCTGGCAACAATGGCATGCTTATGATTGTGGAAAATGGATCCCTTGGAAAGGACCTATGATTTACTACATTCTTGGTATTTTCATAAATCTGTCTTTATGACGTAACATTTATTATATGAATTGCACGGCCTGGGCAATGTTGCAAAACTAGAGAAACCTGATATAAGTAGCTGGTTATTTTACCTCCTTAAATGTCTCTTAAATTCCAGAACTTCACAGTATATAGCTCATAAAAGGTGGCATTATCCAGAATATGTGTCAGTTTTTACAACACTGATACTGTCATGCTGTCGTCCTGTATAAAGCAACTCTCTCAGTAAGCTTGGTGCGGTTTGGTCATGGACAATTGATCTCTAATTAATAGGTAATCAGTGCAGCAGATCATCTCAGCCTGTTTTGATGGTCAGCTACCTTGGAATGCACCTTCAGGCATACCCACCTGCCCAGGTGGAGACTTAAATTAATTTATCTGTTGAGGGATGACTGAATGGCAACAAAGTGAGTTTGGCAGAGTTGCCAGCTTTTGAGAGGATGTGCACAGGGGCTGTTTTTTTAAAGGCTTTCAGGGAACTGTGAATTTTGTACCTTTGGTGTGCTTGCTTCTGTGACCCTGTGGTATTCGTTCCTCCTTGTAGATTTGTACATGGAAAGATTACTACGAGGACACCATAAGTCTTCTGTGTCCTTTCCTTCCCAAGGAAAGAAAATATCCTGAGGAAATACAAATGTTAAAAATGAGAAGGTTTTAGTATATTAGAAAGATGATGTTAGAACAAAAGAATTAGCATACCATTATTTTCTTTCTTTCTTTCTTTCTTTCTTTCTTTCTTTCTTTCTTGGTGCAAGATATAAAATAATGGTAATAAATGTCATGAATGTGCCTATAAACTACTCTTAAAATTTACAGTGTTCCAGGGTGTTTAATTTTCACTCTAGAATTTATTTTTTCCTGTTTACCACATTTTATACTCAGGGCATCTGTCTGTGCTTCCTTTTCCATACCTCCATCTTTTCGTGATTTTTGTTATCTTTGCCCAATTTTTGCCAGAATTACTTTGTGTCTGGTTTGGATCAGCAATCGTAGCTATTTGTTCATTCCATTTCATTTCTTTATTCATTTCAGAAATTCACAATTATACATACAGTATAAAGATGTAGTTTAGACACTTGCGTAGAATATTGTAACATTTTCCAAGATTCTGTTTGTGATGAATATGTGAATGCAACTGGAAGTCTAGAGATATACCATCTCTCAACCGGCTAATAACCGAAATAAGTAAATAAATACTGATATACCATCACTTGTGTAAGATGATCTATAACAAGTAGAGATTAGCCATAGAAGTTGTTGTAATCCAGTTAATGTAGATCATCATCCCTTCTTGGCTGTGCAAAACATTGCATACATTTCAGAAGTATTATGTGCTACACAGAATAATTTGTTACAACTCTTGGTTATAGATATATATTTAACAATATGCTAATGAAATGAAATTAACCATAAGGGCTAGAAGTAAGAGTCTGGTAGCCACAAGGGAAAACAAAAATAAATGTCAGAGGTAAATTCTTTTTGGTCTGAAGTCAGTGTGTGTATCAATTTTGTGTTGACAAAATCCTTGATATTTATAGTTACTCATGAACTTTTAGATTCTATTTCCGTAGTATGGGGATTCACAGCAGGACAACAAAAGTGTTGTCTCGCAAGTCCTTATGGTCACTAAGAGCCTAATATTATGAGCTTGGAAGGATACACACTTGCCATCTATCACATAATGGTCTGAGGATCTCACGCCCTGGTCACATTTGAACATATTTCTTATGGACATCATTTTCGTGTGGATACCTATTTAGACATTTGGAGGGCTTCTATTAACCCATATGCTCCATTTAAAGTGGATGTACATCAATGTGAGCTGCTGGTGGGTATTGTTCATATATTCCTTCTTTCATTTTTTAACAAAAAAGAAGATTTATAATTCTTTCATTCTTCCTTCACCCTTTGTCAGATTTGCAGATAATCATGACAACGATGCTTTCCAAACTTTGTCCCCCTTATGCAGTGCTTTTTTTTCTGGGGGGACGCATACCCCTAAACATTTTGCGAATCTAAGTTGAGGGGCAGCAATTCAATATGAGTAGGAAAACGAGAGTACCCCTAAACATTTTATTTTTTTAGAAAACAAAGCACTGCCCTTTGCAGAAAGCTCTCTATAGCTTTCCCTTTGTGCATGCAACCCTTAATACGAAACCCTTAATGGAATTAAAGAGTGCGAACAAGTTTTCTCCGTTACAAAATTCTTGTTTAATCCTTATCCGCCACTTAGCTTATCAAATTAGACAGGACAGGGTTGAGGCGGGGGGCTCTTTGAGGCGGACAGCCATGTGTAAAATTGGCAGACAACAGGTCTTTAAAGAGTGCCCACCACGACTTGTCACATCATCTTTCCTCGGCCTCAGCTGCTTTGGCGGAGTCCTGGGCAGGGTTAGAATCCTCCCCGGCCTTCACACTATGGACCACTGGAGAGAAACAGAGCTGCGACACAGTCTCCAGCAGAGATCCTTATTACGCTCCCCGCCGCCTGGCCTAGCCCCCTTCACCTGCCCCAGACATTCAGCATAACATCACAGGATAAAATATTCATGAACAGCCCGGCGCTCCAACCAGGGCCTCGCTTCTGCAGGTGGCTGTTACATCCGTAATTGCCCGATACTTCCCTCCACAGCGTAAAATTGTTTTCATTATGTGTCATGCACACACAGCCAAGCAAATCCCTCTTGAGTGGTTTCCCAAGGGCTGGAGGGAGGTGGCACTTAACTTAAACAGGCGCTCTTGGCTTAGGTTTAGAAAGGAAGGAAGGAAGAGAAAGAAAAGGAGGGATGCAATAGCAGCAGCAGCAGGCGAAAGCTCATCATTAACTCTACTTCTGCCTTCAACAAGCACCACCACAAAAAAAAAAAACAGAAATACAACAAGCCGAAAGCTCATGCAAAACTCTCATAAAGATTATCTTCAATGTCTCAGTTACTGGGAAGAGCTTTGGCAGCCTCAGCTGTTCTTCCGATCCTTAAAGCTGCTTCAAGCTCAGAGAAGAGAATAACTTTCCACCTGACTGAAGTTCCCATGGTGTGCTGTGGAAGGCGATAAGCAGGTTTCAGCAATAAACTCCTGCATTGTGAGATGATAATGCGCAGCCAGGTCCCCCCATTTTGATTCAAGGGTGTCTTTTTCTTGCCCCCCTGCGGTGGACTAATCACAGCTCCACTTTGTTTAATTGCAGCAAAGAGAGAAATGTGTTTAAGAAGTCATTCTGGCCTCCTTTAAATGAATGCGCGGGTTCTTCAAAGACAACAAACAGGATGCATAATAAATAAGATTTGATTTTCAGATCAAAATAAGCAGAGTTAAAGTTATTTGTGGTGGTGGTGTGTTTTGTTTGTGTGTTTTTTATAAAAAACCCAACTGGCCCATATGGGAGAGATGCCTCCCCCCCTCCAAAAAAAAAAAAAAAAAGAAGAAGAAGAAGAAGTTGGGGGCTTTGCAGGAGGAGGAGGGGGGAAGAGAAAAGAAAGCAGCTACAAGTGGGATTAAAGTCTTCGTTTTTATGCAGCACAAGCTGTTTTTGCATGGTGGGAGGATCAGTACAGGAATAAAACCTTTCCAGAATTAAAGGTTGGTAGCCTGCTGGGCACTTTGCTCCTGATAAAAAACGCTTGTAAAAGTATGTCAAGTCCTTGATAATTGACACAGATTCACCCACCATAGTTTTACAATAAGACCTGGAAAATCTTGGTTGCAACATATTGTAAATTGTGGCTCAAGGGTCATGAACTCCATAGTGCTGGGAGGGTTGGGTGGGAAAGCATTTATCAATCAAAGCATTATTTCTGAGAGTGGGGGGGGGGGACACAACAACCCTAAGCTTCAAACCTAGTGTGCAATCCTAACTCAATTGAAGCCAATGAAGAAGCCTCCTTCACTTCAGTGGGACTATGTTTGAACCAAAATGCTTAAAAGGAAAGGTGCTTTTTACTTCATGTTTAGCTGGCTGAAAGAATTGTGTCTTTTTCTTGGATATGCATTTGGCTTTTAATTTCAACTGCCCTGCAGAACTTTACCCTTCTTTGAACAGGAAACCAAATGTGATCCTTAAACATTTGCAACTTGTCACTAAACGGAAAATTTGTAGGCAAAGTTATGCACATACTGAACTTTCTAATTGATATTCCTGAAGTGGCCGAAGTGTGCTTTGACTGGATTGTACCTTTCTTAGGTCATTTTGCCTCATTGCAAACAATAATCTATCTAAAATTTTCTTCCAGCCTCAAAGGAAAAAAGAAAAAGACAGGAGTAGCCAGAGTCTGTGTTTTCTGCTGTGCTTGGGATATAACTGTAGTTTCTTTCAGAATAGCAAATATGCATACATTTGCAAATCACTTATGGCCAAACTTTTTCTCTCATCACATGTGATTTGACATGCCTTTTGTTACCAGCAGTCACTGACTGTGAACTGTGAGGTCTCATAATTCTGAGCAAGAGTTTAGCATAAAATAACCTCCGAGAGCATCTGCTGTAGGCTTTCTCTCTGAGTTCAGCTGAATATGTGAGGTTGTTTTAAATAGTGAAAAGCTACACTTGGAAAGTATTTTTTTGTTTTGTAATGAATGACAGAGTTCCTTTTGCTCTTGGCCACTGTGGGCCTCTTCTGAATACAGCAAATGACTGCCTCAAAATGAAAACCACAACGTGTTTGAATGTAGTATTATGCCTAGTTGCTATTTGAGTGAAAGGCGGCTTTAAGAAGTTAGGTATATCATTGCCAAAAAGGGCTAAATAGTATTGTCAGCATTTTGAGAAGGAATAGGTTTCTCTCCCTCCAACCCCCACCCTTCCCCCCAAAAACTCCATTCTGGACAGCTGTTAGTGACTTACCAAACTTTTCATATGGATATGTATGTTAATGACAGGCAATGAACTGGAGATGAAGAGCCCCAAACACAGACCGAACTCTTCAGTGCACATCAAAAGCCCTTACAAAAGGAGCAGTAAAAGAGGCAGCGATGGTGGAGCCTTCACTTTTGTACACTGAATTAGTTCTGCAAGCAATGAAACTGATCTTTTCTCCTTGCCAGAAAAGTCTGGTGATTTTTGTGAGTCTCATTAGCACACGAGGCATTTGTGAAGATAATTGACTGCCGCTGATACTGCTGGCTGTCACAACAGTGTCAGCAGTGTATGCGCTTTTTTAATAGTTTGTATTCCCCCCACCCACCCTCTTTTCTCCCTCCCTTTCTTTCATTTAATGGTTCTGCAAAGATGTGGGCATTCTGAAGATCTGCAACCCTGCTTGATGCACAGAGCGGTGGGGTGGGGTGGCGATGCACCTTGCCATTGTGAACATAGCAGCCTAGCGGTTCAGTTCCTCTTACTGTACTTGTATTACTGTTCTCTGCAGATAGCTGTAGGCTAGGGTTAGGAGGACATTATGCAAATCTTAGGGAAGGTGGCAGTCCACCAGCCAATCATCTGAATCTTGGTGAATAAGGAAAGTGTGATCCAAATGTCCCACCGCCACCAAAGAAAACAGCAGCAGAATAAGCAATAATACGAAAGGCGAGAAAGCAATCTGGGTTGTTGAGGTTCCCCTTTCCTCCCGTCTTTCCAGGCTCTGAGCAGAGGAGTAAAGGTGAAAACCTGAATGCCCAATTTGAAATCTAAAGGAAATTGAACCTGTGGGAAAGCTGTGTGCTGAATGAATTGTGGGAAACCTGGATTTCACCATTCTCTGGGTGAAAGTGCCTCTTTTCCTTCCTTTATACAGCACTGGCAATCGGGTATGATTGATTTCCGCTCCATGGGCACGTTGCCATATATAGGCTCACTCACACTTTTGCTTTCACTAATATAGTCATGTTGCACTCAGTAGGGTGTTTTCTTTCACTCTTGTGAGTGCAAATCGAATTTACACTGAAAGCTCTGTGCATGTGTGCAAGCATCAGCGTAAGGGAATAAATTATGACCAGCAGCATCTGGCTGTGCTTTTGTTCGGCAGTTGGCGAAAGTGTTAATGCCGTCAACATTAAGCCTTTGGCAGCTCCTTAGAAGACTACCAGAAACCTAGAAACACAAAGTGCATGCTAAATTATAGATTTCTTATGTATATATAAAAATCTGTCTACAGATAAACATTTTTGTAGCTTTACTTTCTTCACCCATTTCTTCTCCCTGCCCTAGATTTCACAGCTGCAGTTTAAAGAAAAAGATGGGTAGGTACTTCTTCTTTCTTTCTTTTTTTAAAAAATATTTTAATAAACGATGCACTGCAAAATCCCTTACACCAGATGCGTTGGTGAAAACTCATGTGAGAAGCAGACAGCACGGATGGTAGCATAACAGTCCAGTGTCAAAACGTTTTTTGTGTCCAGTTAATACCAATCTGTAATAACATGCAGTCACAGCTCGACTCTACATCTGCACTCATCTTTAGGCATTCTCAAACATGTGACCCAGCCATTCATGGAGTCTTAATTGTGCACCAGGAATGACATGGGTTTGCTGTTTTCAGAGTTTGTAGAAATCACTTCATTGCTTTAGAGCATGTATCTATTTTCCTGTTGCACCATATCTCATTTTTGTCTTGTACACTGCTTCAGTGGCTTCAGGCTCTGAAGCAGTTTATAAATGTGTAAAATAATAATACCAGGTAATGATTTATAGCAAAATCCAAGCCATGTCTATGCAGAAGTATTTCCTGTTGAGTCTAATGGCGCTTACTCTCAAATAAGTAGGCTTATTACTGCAGCCTTGTAGAGCAGATAATTTATCGGTTTCAAACAAGCTGTTCTCTATATAAATGAGTGTGCAGTATGTGAGGCACCAAGCTTGAAAATATTGAATATGTCGACCAGGTGCCCTTATCAAACTGGCCACCACATTCTCAGCAGGCCCAAATAGAGCACATTGCAGTAATCCAGCCTCGAATTTACCAAAACATGAACCACAGTGATCATTTACTGGTGGGATGTGAAGTCACAGCCTTACGCATAGATAGGCTACTTGTCACATTTAAGTTCAACAGATCTGCTGTCCTCAAGATTTCAGCCATATGGTACCATTGTGATTGCTCCAAAATGTATGAGAACGAAGCACATGACACCATTAGGATAAGACTCTACTTCCAGTCGGGCTGCTGCTGCAATGCTGTGAGTTAAGCTATGGTTCAGACATGGGTTTTCATTTGTCATGCTCCAGGCAAACCATGAACTGTAACCACAGTTTGTTCTTAGGTTTATAAAGAACTCTGAAGGCGACGTACCATGAACCTGAGTTCAGAAGACATGCCAAATGAAACCATGGCTTAGCTCTCACACCAGTGCTACAGCAGCAGGACCAGAGAGGAGGAAAGCACCAGAGATTTGACTTTGGCTTAGTGTCATGTACAAACTGAGACACTAATTGTGTCAATTAACTATATAACCATGGTTAAGCAGAGTGGGGGGGGGGATATGCCCCAAGCAGGGGAGAGATGAGGGGAAGAAAGATCTGACTTGAGAAGCTGACTTCTGACTCACAAATCAAGGTTAGCAGGCAACCAAAATTATGTCTGCACCAATTCAGTATTATACAGTAGATCACAGATCTCTTGACTCCTTGTCCTCAGGAAGCATAGTTTATGTAAGCTAATCAGTGACTTTTAAGTACCCAGCCTTTCTATGAAAACCTTAAAAAAAGAAGAGTTCCCTAAGAAACCAAATTAGTGAAGTTTTCCTTTGGTTAGGGAAACTTCCCAGCTTAGCCTAATTTGATGCCTGCATAGAAGTTGAACTAGCATTTTGCTATTGTTTTTGTTAATGATTTGTTTATACCCTGCTTTTTTCACTCATGGGACTCCAGTCCTTCAAGTATGTGTTGGACAAATGTACCCCTAACAACCACACAAATTTCAGTCCTTCCCCCAGTGAATCAATTACTATTTTCTCCATTCTGCTTAACTCTGACATATACATTCCCAAATACAGTACTTTGCAACTATCTTCTTCCTGAGGTTTGTCTTGACTATGCATAGTTTCTTCATTTCTCATAAATTATATCATCTGGTGCTTCTTCATCTGTATGGCTCTTTCCTAAAGCCTTTTAAATTTGTCAACATTCTGCTTGAGCTCAGTTGCCCAGGGCTAAAGATAATACTCAACAGGAAGCCTTTGGAGTAAGGTATTATTGCTATTTTGCAAGTCTTCAGTTATCAACACAAAGCTCCTTTGTGCTAATTTCCGATTGATCTTCAGCATAAGCTGAATTTCTGCTTTGTTGATTTCTGTCTAACTCTTAGTTTTGTACCATCTCTAAATTTAACAGTAGTTCCTAGTTTTTCACCCAATTTGTTCATTTAAAACAGAACAATCCCAGGCCCTGGCAAACTGTAGGCAAACACTACAGAGCTGCTTCATTTCTTCTGGGAGCTACTTTTATCTATTTATCTCATACTTGTAATAATATATGCTACACACACACACTGTGTAGATATTAGACCTACCAAAATCAGTGAGGGGAGTTAAATTGTTTCCCACCCAAGGCCAGCTCTACCATTAGCCAGAGTTGAGGCAAGCACTTCAGGTAACAGATGCTGGGGGCTGTAGTGGCAGTGTCCTAGTGTTTCCTCCTGAGCCCATCAGAATATTCTTTTTATTATTAATGATGCTGATGATTTTATTGCCTGTCCTTCACTAGCAGGTCCCACAGTGGATTGCAAAAGTTAAAACAGATTACAGTCACAGGAATAGGTTGTGGGTCCTAAAAACACACATCTCCGGTGTCAAAAGCCAAGGTTCTCAGGATTTGGCAAAATCTATATTGTGAATGTTCCAGATGCATCTCTGCAGAGAAGGAATCCCACAACTTAGGGGCTGCCACAGAAAACAATCTCTCCCAGGCTACCACCACCCAGAACTGCTGATGGAGGTTAAACTACCAATAGGGGCTTCCGCTGCAGGGTCTATAGGGAAGGCGGTGATCTCTCAGATATCTGGGGCCTAAGTCATATAGGCAGTGCTTTTTTCTGGAGGGCCGCAGGGGTATGCATACCACTAAACCAGGCATCTTCTTTCTTTTCAGGATTCAGTTTCAATTTGTTGGTCCACATCCAGCCCATCACTGCCTCCAAGAGCCTACCCAGCACCTCAGCCACATCTCCTGATTCAAATGGAGCAGAGAGATAGAAGTGGGTATCATCTGCATATTGGTGACACTTCACTCCAAAATTCCTAACCACAGCTTCCAGCTGCTTCATATGGACGTTCAGTAGTGTGGGAGACAAGATGGGACTGTGGAACACCAGAAGAAAGCTTCCATGGTGTTGAACAGTGGCCTTCCATAACTACTTTCTGAAAATGACCCTGAAGGTAGCAACAGAACCATAGAAGTACAACCCCAGCCTCCTTGAGCCGCCCCAGAAGGATACCACAGTCAGTTGTATCAGACACCACCAAGAAGTCAAGAAGAATGAGCAGTTTCACATTTAATCAACCAGGGTGACCAAGGCAGTTTCAGTGCTATGACCAGGCCTGAAGCCTGACTGAAATGGATCTAGATATTCCGTTTCTTCCAAGCATGCCTGAAACTGGACAGCTGCCACCCTCTCGAGCACCTTGGTCCAAAAAAGGGGTTATTAGTCACTGACAATAGTTATTGTCTGGGTCCAGGGAGGTATTCTTCAAGGCAGGTGGTATTTGCCCATCCTCCAGTGAAGCATTTTTCACTCCCTTAACCCACCCAGTCAATTCCCTCTGGCTACCTTTAGGAAGCCAAGATGGACAAAGGTCAAGGGGGCAGGTGGCCCACCAGACTTCTTCAGGCATCATGTCTACATCCTTAGGCCATAATACAGTGGCGTAGCGTGGGGGGGCACAGGGGCAGTTGCCCCATGCGCAAAATTGTAAGGGGCATAAATTTTCAACATGCGAACTCCGTCCGTTTCCCTCCCTCCCCCCACCCTCTCTTTATGGCCCTGGGTGCAGGCATCCCATGCTATGTCACTGTCACAATAATCAAAACATATCTAGTACAGATGGAACAGACAGTCACTGGATGCCTCCCTAGGGCTTCTTCTACCTGTGGTGTCCAGTACTGTCGGAATCTGAGTAATTTTGTCCCTTACGTGCCTTGCAAAGTTGTTACAGTAGGCTGCCAAGGGTGTCAGATGTTCTTCTCAGAGCTATGTGTGCCACATGGCCTGTTATGTACTCCTGATGCTAGCCTGCTGCCCTCAGGTGCACTGTGGAGGATGCTAGCCCACCTCAGCATTGAAGTAAGATCCAACTACTAGTCTGTTTGACTTCTATGTGTAGAATAAGAGGGATGGATGGACCATGTTGCCCTTCCCCTCAGGCTGCCCCTATCCCAGAGTGACAGGATTGGCTATGTGAGGCTGCTGTAATAAAAAGGGCTGTGGAACAGGGACAACACATCTTAGGCTCTCAGAAGGATGCACTACCTTAGTTGTGTTTTGAACCCCAACTATATTCAACAGGTTCTGGTTAGGTGCAAAGCAGTGTTTGGAAAGTCATTTAGAGGTGGTTGAGAACCAACTTAATGTGAATTGCATTTGCAAAGCCAAGTAATTAGAGGAGATCAGGTAGAGTTATTCCAGGTCAATAGCTTTTAGAATGCATTCCTAGGTTCTGGAGTTCTAAATGGGTTTCTCCATGACCAGATCAGAAAATGTGGATAGGCTTCCCGGAAGGGCAGCTTACTTTTACCGATCTTCCACTTCTTTGAGTCTTGAGTGTCCTAGGGGGAATAGACCAACCACAAGGGCCTACCTGAATGAACAATTGATTTGCATGCTATGGAGAATGTGAGTATTTATCTTCCGTTTGAATCATGGTGGAAGAGAGCAGACTCATGTCCACTAATGTCTAATACAGCTGAAGAAGCCTGGAGGAGATTTCAAGAACTGGCTTATTTGCTGCTTTTCTTGCCCCATGCTGGTGTGGGAGGAGTGTCACTGCACATACTGATGTATCCTTATTCTGGCTGGCACCTAGCCTTTTTTGAAAGCCTCGCTTACTGTGGGAAAAGCCATTTTGCATACTAGGGAAGAACAGATGTTCCTAGAGCAAGCGAGACACACATTCATGTATCCTTGTTCTAATAACGTTCAGGCATGGCAATCTCTTTAGGACTGGACCTTAATCACTAAAAAGTTATCTCACAAAAAACTAACTAACAATGTGACATTGCTGCTTGGACCGCAAAACTAGCTTGTGTCACCCTTTTCAGAATTAGTTATAAGGGTGGGTTTTGGTGCTTTTTTGCTAATAAATATTGGGGGCAATATGATTTGTCAATGCAACCCAGATGTAATATTTCAATAGGTGTTGTTCTAAGTGCTGAGATGAAAGTATTAGCACATAGAAAGTCTAAAATGATGAATGCAATCAAAGGTAGGTGTATAGTATAGCTGATCATTACCGGATGAAAGTCTAAGGCAGTCAGCGAGCTGATCTGAGGGGGCAGGGCTTCCAACTCATGTCAATATGATGTCAAGGGGAGTCCCACAAATGTCATGAGAATCTTCTTATTAAGATCTCTCTCTCTCTCTCTCTCTCTCTCTCTCTCTCTCTCTCTCTCTCTCTCCCTCCCTCCCCCTCCTCCTCCTCCTCCTCCTTAGTATTATTATTACCCTTCATCACTACTCTTTCTCTTTTTGGATATATCTAACTGTCTGCTTCAACAAATGTAACTTGCACAATTCTCTCAAAGACTGATGGTTTATTTAACAGTTCGAATTCTCTCCGTATCTGTCCAGAAGCATTTATGCAGCTTGGTTTCATTATTTGCACAGATTTAAATTGAGGCATTGTGCTGAACAATTTAGGGAAATAATACAGCGGATAGATTATTCCCTGCATGTTTGCTTGTTTGTTTGCATTTGAAATTAAGAAAGTACAACTCCATTGAGTTAAATTTTTTACTTTGCAATAGTTAAGTGATTTAGGTAATAAAGGGGAGTGGGCCAAATAAAGGAAATACTGGATTTTAATCACTGAAACATGCAAGCAACGCTTTACCTTTCTGCTTCTGTAGACCATAATTGCTGCAGTCTAGACATGGGAACAGATGCATTGTAGAGCTTTATTACATCTGACGTTTGCCCTACTATGATAGTCTAATTATTTAGAAAATATAACCCTGCCTAAATTATTTCTAATTTGAATAATGCAAATATATAGATTCACTGTATTTTATCAAATGATAACTGTGAATAAGAAAACATATCAGTGTTTTTGTGGGGGGGAACTGAAATCTATAGTGACCAAACTATTTAAATGTACTAACATTTTCTTTTCTTTTCTACATGCTAATTAGATGGTAGCTATTTTCCTAGCTATGAAAAGGAACCTTAACTCCATCTTATGTAGAGCTATTCATAGTTCAGGAAGATCTTTTAAAAGAAAAGTTTATTTATGATTACAAAATTTAAATCCTTCTGAAAATAACATGAGATTTCACACCCAACTATTGAATATCTAATTTAGTTTTTTTTAAAAAATATGGTTTTGGATACTGTTGATTTATATTGTTTTACAAGAATGGTGCTTTATCCTAAATCTGGTAATAAAATACAACACTCACTTCATATTTTCGCTGGGAGATGAGATTATGAATTATCAACAAAGGTTACCCAATCAATATAAATGATTCAGTAAACTTAGATCTTTCCAAAACATAGTTTTGAATTCATTTTCTACAGAGATGCAAATCCCCTTGCCTAACTTTTCGCAGCATTTAAATAAAGAAATAATGTAGCTGCGACAATAATAATAATAATAATAATAATAATAATAATAATAAAGTAACAAGTTTACTTGAAAGGTATGGCCAAAACCAGCATCATTTGAGTGGCTTTCATGGAAAAAAATTAATAGTAACCAGTTTCTTCCCCTTAACTAGAGGCAGAAAAAAGCATGGTACTGAAATTATTTAAATTGACTCAGCCTTTTAAGCAAGTAAACACATTTTAACTAGTATTTTTCCTATTCCCTCCATTCATGCCTACTATAGAAATTAGCCTTCACTCTTCCTTCACTTACACATGGATACACACACTTGCATGAACACAAGAAAAATTTCTTTTCTCCTGTCAGCATTCCTACCCAACAATAGTTAGATTAGTGGAAATGAGGGCCTCCTCAGAGAAAGGGCATTCAGCCACAGAAGGCTCCCTGCAGGAACAGCTGGTAGGGGTTAATGGCTGCTGAACCTCACAGCTAGGGCCTATTCTCTATTGTGTGTTCAACTCCTGGGAAGGAGGGAGACTTGTGACAGCTTCTGGGGTGTGGAGGATCAGAGGTGTAGCAGTTAGGTCACAGAGGTAGTGTTCAGAGGAAAAGGCTAACCTTGGATTGGAAGAAAAATGAACTCTGAAATAGCAATGGCAAAGGCTGAAGTCTGCGGAAAATTGTACACAAACTGCCACCGAGGAAGCCACAAAGCATTATTTAGCAGCATGCCTTATAACCTTTTTGAATTCATATTGCAGTTGTTTAAAAAAGAGAGAGAGAGAGAAGAAAACCACAATTGAGCAGAGATGTTGGATGAATTATTCATCACTTGGAAGTGGACGGAGTCCAAATCGTAGCCACACACACACACACACACACACACACACACAGAGGCTAATGCATATTGTTTATATTGGCGCCCTAATCTCTTGGTGTTTGGTCCGTGGGATTACAGTGTGAATACTGTATCAAACACACCAGCCAGAAAAGCCTGGGTGATCATTTATGAAACAGCATGGTCAGGTTTAAATGAGGAAGGATCAATAAGTATGCCTTTCCCTCCGAAGTTGAGACCTTTTCCACACAACCTTCACCTCAGAACACAAGGAAGGAGCACCGTTTAGGGGGAGACTAAGCGACAGACAATGGCTCAGCTTGCATGTCAAAGTAAACCACAGTTCCTGGCTTATTGTGAACATGCCTCTGTGGGCTGTTCTGTTCCTCACACTGGAAGGAAACAAACCACAACCCCTAACCTGGTATTACATCTGAACCAGGGATTGTGGTTTGTTTTGCTCCCAGCAAACCATGAACCATAAACCAAGAACAAACCATAGCTACAGATCATGGTTTGTTGGGAGCAGAGGGGAAACTGTGATCCCTGGTTCAGAAGTGGTATTAAACCAGTGATCATAGTTTGTTTCCTGTCAGTATGAGTGGAAAGGAGTAAAACAGGTGAAAGTCACTCATGCAAGGTAAGCCATGGTTTATGGTGCAAAAATAGCCAATGAGAGCTTGAATCTATGTGTAAACTCATATATTATATGACTATTCTTCAAATATTTTATATTTGCATAGGTTTCTTCAGGCTAAACTTAGAAAACTTTTTCCCAGGAAAAGTACATCCACCAAGCTAGACAGAATACCCTGAGTCCCAACCACTGGCTGCATGTACTTCCGGCTCTCCCACTTTTTTGGGGAGGGGGTGTTACTCTATTACACTTAAGATTTGGCATATTATTTAGTTTGTTGTTGTTTCCTCCACATCAGTCCACCATTTATCATATCCTAGACATCTGCAAATGCCCGTTTTTAAGTACACTTTATTGTGGTATCATACCTTTTCCTTCTTTTTCTGTCAGTGCAGGAGACTTCTACATTAGAGCTGTTATATGTCACAAAGGCTTAGAAGAACATTTTCTCACCTTTTTAAAAAGCAAGCTCCATGCTAATGCTAATGCTTTGACTGAAAATCCCTGCTGTGTTTATTTAAACCTTTGCCTTTTGGGAAAAAGAGAGAGAGAGAGAGAGAGAGAGAGAGAGAGAGAGAGAGAGAGAGAGAGAGAGATTGTTCCATGTGGAGTTTTCACCTGCAGCAGGAATCCATGAGATATTTTCATTGAGTGCACAGTGAGTCCATTGGAAATGTGCAGTGCACTCATTAACGTTCCCTCCAGTTTAGATTGCAATGGCTCATTGGAAACCTGAAACTAATGCCTGAGGTTTTTTAGAGGATACTTAAGAGGTGTTGAAGTGTGTTCTGCATTTCAGCACATCTTTGAATCTAGAAGAAAGGGGTTATAACATCATCAATTCCCAGTTTTCAAAATGAAAGGCAAAAATTTAGCAGTTCAAAATGGGAAAACCCTCAGACCTTTGCCCTGCATTTTGGGGGGTCCCTGGGCTAAGTGTGGTAAAGGATTTATATAATGCATTAGAACGTTAGAATGATTTGCAAGCATTTATTAACTAATTTCACAGTACTCATATCCTAATCCAGTCTCATATCGTCATCCAATCTTGCCCTTGCCTTGCTGCTTTGCCCTGAGGCAACACAATATTTACTGCTGCATCAGAGCAAACGTCAATTGGGTTTTCTCTGGATTGACATTTGCTTCCATTTATCACTAAAGATCAGGTTTTCCTGGGGAAAGAAGCAAGGCAAGGGCAAAACTGTTTCGATCTGTGCCCAAAAACCACACACAAGCAGAAGTGTGGACAAACCTTTAGCTGGGAAAATTGAGATCTTTGTAGTCTTAAACTTTAAGAGGCAAGACTTGAAACGTGGCACAGTTCATACTGAGCCAACAGCAGCTGCCACAGACTTCCCACAATTCACCAGCTGCTTGCAGGTTCTCAGAAAGGGAAACAGAACTCTGCATTTGTGAAAGTCTCTAGTTGTTAAAATACCTCATGCTCTGAAAGTGATAAAGATCCCTGTGTGAGAAGATGCAGATAATTGACTTTCCATGAAAGGAAACGGTCCCACTTTCAGCAGGAAGCTGCCATCCTGTCACTGTAAACCAAGCAGGATTGGGTCTGTTAGCATTTTGCCACACCCAAAAAACTTGGGAGTTCAGGAAATGTGGACGTTTGCATAAATAATGTCTAGAACAGAAACAAAATTACAAGTGGGTGTTTTAGTAAGGCTGCTGGGCATGTGTTGAGGAAGGTTATGGAGAAACATTAAAGGGAGGATGTCTAGAGAATCAGGCCTTCGAAATATTTGCTACAGCATGCGTTTTTTTAAAAAAAAATCTTAAAATATGGGGAAGGAAATCCCAACCAGGCTTCATCTTTTTAATGTTTTACTTCAGCTATGATAAATTGTTATGAATTACTACAAACAAGGCTCATTCAACCACAATGGTAGCTAATAATGACAGCGTGATTCACTACCAGTGTTAAAAGATGCCTTTATATTTGCTATTTCCTCTCAGTAAAAGAGAAGGTAAGAATCAAGGCCCTTGCTGACCTTATTGCACCTATATTCAATCGACTAGCAGAAGGATACAAAGGAATCTAAAATTAAAAAGTCAGGAAAATAAAATCCCAGTGACAGACTTTTATATTATGGGGTTGTTACATTTAATAAATTCCTGATCTCCCTGGGGTGCAGCAATTGACTCCTTTAAAAATGTGTTTAAATTGGGTTCCTGAAACAAATTTAGGAGAGGATGTTGTTTACAAAAACCATGATGCTGTTGTTTTTTTAAAAAACTGCAGTGCAGGACAGGCAGTCTGCTACACAAGATGTGCGAAGTGAAAGGGTTAAGCTTTTTTCTGACTTTTGGATACAATGAAATTATGACAGGAAGAAAATTGTGCCATTTTAGCATGAAAATGCTTGTACAAATACTGTCGTTCCTTCCTTCTTACTTTCTTTATAATGCCTCTGCGACAGCTAAGATGACAGACACTTGACAGGTATCTGTAAGCATACAACCCAGGCAGCTCATTAAAGTTTTTCTTTCTATGCATCAGCTTTCACAAAGGCAAAAACCCATTAGCATTGACTATTTTGCAGATTAGAAGAATTAAGGGCTTCAAACGTTGGCTTATACTAAGCAATGTCATTTGTGAAGTGATGTTTGCTTTATTATTTCCCTTTCTCTCCCTCTGAAACTAGACTGACATGACTTTAGCTCAACGTAGGGCATAATGTTCAAACCCAAGGACTGGCTCACCGATGAAAGGAAACACATTCCCTTTTTATACATGACTGGAATGGCAAAAAGGGGAGACTTTACATGTACTATTTAGGCTCATTAGAGTCCTGATTATGATAGTTCTCCGGTGTAATCTTTAATCGACTTTGACACTAGATTTGCCCCGTTACAAATCCTGTCATGCAAATTAAGTCATTTGTGTTGTTTGATATGGAAAGATCTGCTATGAAATGAAAGATTAGTTCGCAGATGAGGCACCAGAGACTGATGCCCTTGTGCACCGTGCAACTGATTACAGGGATGAGAGCATCCATTTTTACACTGCTGTTAACATTTAGGAAAGCAGATTAAATTAACAGAGCTTATTTTGCTTCATATATGCGGCTATTCTGTGTAAGATTTCATAACCATTATAATTTTGCTGCACTAAAAAAAGGAGAAAGTGGTCGAGGTGAAATATCAGCATTGCAAAAAATTAATATATAATCTGACACATGCTTCTTCCTCTTTTTTTATATGCCCTTGAATGAAAAGGAATTCTTTCCCTCCCTTTTGGTGATCCAGTATGGCTGAAATTTTGACATCAGCTTCCCAAATTGGAAAGCACAGCAGCCTATATTCTTTTAATTGGTATAAATGTAGAAGTTATAAATATACTTTTGTAAAATATCAGAAGCAGCATCATGACTGGAATACAACCAGCCAATAAAAACACAGTACTATATAACTTAGAATTTTCTTGTTCTTCTTCTTTGAGAGACATTTATTTGTCTTCTATTCTGGTCATACAGCACCACTGCTTTATGACATATGTGTGGTGGGTTATTGTTGCTTTAATTAGTTTAGCTGCATTGGTTCAAAAAATAAAAATAAGACAAGTATTTAAATGCAATTTGTAAGTAATCAAAATGATCGCCACTCTTCATAGGTTGTCTAAACGAACAGAAATACTAATTATTAGGTATGGAGTGAAAACCAACAATATATATAATAAGGTTCTACTTGGTACCATTCAGTCAGTGAAGACCACCAAGATACAAGCAAAGGGAATAATTGCACCAGGGTGTGGTGTCAAGACAGTCCTCTCCAAATATCCTTGACTGGGTTTCTGGGGCTTGAAGAAATCCTCTTACTTCTGTTTAAAACCGTGTTGCTTCTTCTGCCTTTGCAGCCATTTATTTCATGTTATTCGCCACAGGAGCTGGTTAGTTAAGGTTCGGCAAATCGCTTTGTCAGACAAGCTGATGCAGCAAAATACAGTACGGAGGGGTATGACAGATAAGGACAGATAACGTGTAGTTACATCAATGGTTTCCATCCTGAATGCACAAGGGAAGGCTGTCATAAGGAATAATCCGTTTCCAAAGACTCCATTCCTGTTTTGTAATGAACTGTATGTAAGAACTCCACAAATGTATTTGGTGGTTTGATTGGTTTATTAATATTATATATATATATATACACACACACACACACACACACACACACACACACACACACATACTAAGGAAAAAGCAATAGCAATAACAGGGGAAATAAATGTAAAACCTTGAAAATTTACAGGTGGAATATAGACAATAATGAGGGCGCAAAACGTATAGCAAAAGAAGTAAGAAAGATCCAGGACATATAAAAAAATAGTTTGATATGGTCATACCAGAACAATCATATGAAGACAGAACATTTGACTAAAACAAGTTTGGTTTGGCTTAGGCTATGAATGGATGCTAGTTCTCAGAGAAATTGTCGATATACTTTTGCTCAACGCCAACATGAATTTCTTCCATCTGCAGCTAATTCCATACAGCTAATTTCCAGAGTCCTTGATGCCATCAGGCATATGGTGACTAATATGGCAAAGCTTGCAAATAATCTAGATTGTCCTAAAAAAGTAAAGTCAGTCTTAGATTTGGAAAACAGGTCCATTTAAGATAGAGCCAACTGCTTCAAAACTAGTGACCAGTAGCTTTCAGCCATCTCACAAGCCCACTGCATATGTAGCAAGGTGCCAATCTCATTGCCACATCTCTAGCACTTAGAGTTAATCCTGTATCCAGAAGGGCAGTCATGTTAGTGTTTTGCAGTTTAGGAAACAATAACCTGGAAAACAAAGGATTGTATCCAATGCTAGTCCTACACAGAGTAGACCCATTGAACTTACTGGACCTGTTAGACATGCTCATTAATAGGTCAGTGAGTCTATTCTGAATAACGCAAGCATTGGACACAACCCATTGTGAGCTATCTTCCAAAAGACCAAATATTTCTCAATATTCCACTGCTCTTTTTTCCCTTTAAAAATATGAAAACACCAAATAGTTTTACAGAATACTGTTTATTGGGAACATTCAGATGCTCTCCTTGGTAACAAGGGCTTGAGTATATTATGTGTTTTCCATTATACATTTATATATGTGAATGTATTAAAATATAATACAATATGTACAAACATAACCAGTCAAAATGTCATTCCACACCCAAAGAAATTACAGATATACAACTTATATATTACAAGTCAAATCACAAAGACTAAAGATGCTACTGTAATACAGGCTTCTTTCAAGCAAGTATCCATTCTTGTAACTTTGCCTTGCTTGAAAACGATACACATGGTTTGTTTTCCGCATTATATTAAAGAAACACAATTTGTAATTGGCAATAATATGTTAGTAGATTTTCACATCCCCAGTGAAAAGGGTGGCATTTTCCATGATATCATTAATGACAACATGGAGGTGACACTGCATGTAACAAGTATCCACTGACATTTCCATTGTGATTATTCCATCACTGACAATGTTTTTCTACCTAAATCCTAACTGTTCCATATATAAATGCATTTCAGGTGAGAGCCGTAGACCTGACATAGCCCTGTGGGAGACAGGAAGAAGGCTAATAAGGAAAGAGCAAGGAAAAGACTTACAATAGGTTAGGTGGTTGACATAAGAACTCATAAACCACAAAATTTATAATATTTATTCATGGAAAAATAGTCATAACCAAATGTGTCCTTAGTGTCCTTTCTTGAGAACATGACAACTCTCAATGCTAATTTTGCTATTTTGAGTGCAGTCCTGTGGAAGTTATTCTTGTGTGTGAGCCCAGCAGAAATCAGTCAGACTTGCATACCTGTAAAAGATCTCAGGACACACGTCTTTAGGCTGTGATCATGACATTGTTAGAATTCCTGCTCCATGATTGCAGTCATGGGATTGTTGTCTTTCACATGACGGTATATGTTTTGACTCCACAGAGTGGGAAGTGACGGAAACAGGATGTTGGTGTTACTGTGTTCCGTGAAGTGGGACTATTGTCCTTTGTTCTTTTTCTCCTTGCTGTCTGCTGCTAGAGAGAGAGGGAGCCATGTTGCAGTGCTCCGTGTGTGTTTATATGTAAATAAAATAGATTAGCCAAAATGCTGTGTTGCTGAGATCTGTTACGCAAGTTGCACAAACTCTGCAGATTCCTAAGTGTGCCGGTGTCAGTTGGCATCAGTCGCTGTGATGTTCGGGCAGAAGAAAGCGTTTGAAGCACCTGAATGATCGACCAGGAGGGAGGGAACATTCCAGTCGGGCATGTGTCTCTGCCAGGGTCCTACTCGAGTGTAGGCTGAGCTCCTGACAGATATTACATAAGGAAGAAAAGAGGGGGGGGGACTCAGAGGTGTGCAAGAAATGGTGGTTTATTGCAGTCTGATGTGTTTCAAAGACGAAATCCTCAAGAAGAGAGAGAAACCACTTTAAACAGCCATAACACTAGTTTCCAAAATAGCTCAATGGTAAGTAGAGGGACGCAGGTGGTGCTGTGGGTTAAACTACAGAGCCTAGGACTTGCCGATCAAAAGGTCGGCGGTTCTAATCCCCACGACGGGGTGAGCTCCCGTTGCCTGGTCCCTGCTCCAGCCAACCTAGCAGTTCGAAAGCACATCAAAGTGCAAGTAGATAAATAGGTATCGCTCCAGCGGGAAGGTAAACGGCGTTTCCGTGTGCTGCTCTGGTTCGCCAGAAGCGGCTTAGTCATGCTGGCCACATGACTGTCTGCGGACAAACGCCGGCTCCCTCGGCCAATAAAGCGAGATGAGCGCCGCAACCCCAGAGTCGGTCATGACTGGACCTAATGGTCAGGGGTCCCTTTACCTTTACCTTTAAGTAGGTTTAGTGATGACAGTGGGGAAAGACTTCAGCACATAGGCATGACGTTCCCTCTGGGCTATATGGCAAGTCATTGAAGCAGAGAAAGTAGCCCTTTTCCATTGTTTCAAGTCTTGCCTCTGACCTAGGCATGTTCATTATAAATATGTCTCTTGAGAGCTCACTCCCTTCCATGTGACTGTAAACCAAGGAACTGCAGGGTTGAGGACCACCACACAGAGAGAGCTCTCTACAATACAGGTAACTTGAAATTACATGCATTTAAATTATGCTCGTTCAGCTTTATGCACTTGGCAAAAATAAATTAAAACAAAGACAGAAAGGGGAGGAAAGGGGGATGGGCATCTGAGGGGAAAACTTTGGCAATCCCACCCACCACTGAACCCAATGTGTTCTGACTATAAGCGATTTTGGTGTTAGTTGGGGGTTGAAACCTAACGCCATTTCCTGAACTTTTCTGCTAGCATGAACAGAACCTCTGAAAATGGGCTAGTGTTTCAGAAGTTTATTTTAGATAATAGTTTCATTTTTTTTAAAAAAAAAAATATTAAGAGTTTAAAGATTACAAAAAGAAAGAAAAAGAATTAAACAAATCAATATAATACGATACAAAAACAAAAACAAAAACACTACATAGAACATTGAATTAACAAAACAAAACAAAAAGAATTAAAAACACTTCCAATATTTTCAATCTTAGCTTTCATTCACTTGTTTCATTGACTTCCTCACACCTCCCTTTTTGTATTCCACTTCAATTAACTGTTTCGGCAATTCCTTTCCATCTTCCTCTGTTTTCTGTCCTATAATTAATCTTAACATATTTTAACCCTGTTTTTTCCTTATAGTACATTTACTGTCTGTCTGTACCTAATTCCTTATAACATTTCTGCTAAAGCCATATAGCTTCATTCCATCATTTTTCTAACATTCATTAATTATTTTAGATAATAGTTTCAGTTGCCCCCGAAAAGAGTCTTCTGCTCAAAATGCATGGGGTCTTAAAAATTGCATTGCTTCTTATGTATCTTTGAGGTTTTTCCTCCCTTTTCTCCCTGGGATTGGTGCCTCTCTATCTTTTCTGTTTCTTGATACTGCTTAAAACCAGTATATTTCTTCTGAGTCTGCCAGCTCATCAAGACCTTTGCCATAATCCAAAGCACCGTCAGAAGTGCAGTATACTAAACACCAGCTTATTCCTGTGCACTTTCTCCATTCACTTCAGTGGAACAAATGCTGGTGTCCCTTGAAGTTTGGTGAGAGTAGAAGTCTGCATATGTAGGGGAGTCTGAGGGATGCATTGGAATAATAATAATAATAATAATAATAATAATAATAATAATACATTTTTTATACCCTGTCCATCTGGTTGGGTTTCCCCAGCCACTCTGGGCAGCTTCCAACAAAAGATAAAAAATACCTTAAAACATCAGTCATTAAACACTTCCCGAAACAGGGCTGCCTTCAGATGCCGTCTAAACGTCAGATAGTTGTTTATTTCTTTGACATCTGATGGGAGGGCGTACAGTATACACCAACAGAACTGTAACAACAACAGAAAGAAAAGAAAAAAGCTAATATATGTAATAGCAGATTTATCACAGCACCATCAGACAAACTCAAATAAAACAGCAACAATAATTCCCCCCCCCTTCCAACACACTTTTTGTGTGCGAATATATAGAAGTGTGAAACTGGTGTTGCCAAAATGGAAACCTTTTTACTATCTGAGGATACAATGAAATGGTGCCAAACAGCTGCAATGGACTTCAGTCTCCTGCAACAAAAGTACACCATAATTTTAATTCAAATGAAAACGGAGATCCTGTACTTTTAGTAGCCACTGGACCATTTATTAGAAGCTCCTCTTACTGCTCATAGCCAGGAAACACATAAATTCTTTCCCATTCAAGAGATCAGGGAATCATCGAAGCATCCCAGAATGGCACCTTTGATCTTTAGTGAGTGACTGTCCCACCATTTCTGAGATTGTGGCTGAGTAATTTTTTTAGTGATAGGATGCTAATATTTGTTTATTTTTAAAATTGGACCTACTCTTTTGATTAACTTTGATATTATGGACCATATCTGCCTAATGAATATAACAGGGTCATCTGTAGCCTATTTTGTATCAAAGAAGACAGTTTAATGATTGAAACAAACACAGATTCTACTCAAGGACTCTGAGGAGGATCATGTATAAAACATATTAACCCAAGAGTTGACAAGGTATTACAAATTTCCCACAACTGATTGAATCCACAGATAATCTTACTATCTCCCTGATAACATTTGCAAAATGAAATTCTTGAGTGCTACCGAAGCCATATTTTTTTACTGAGCCTGTCATCTGGAAATGACATACTATAAAAATGCCAGGGTCCATGAAAAACTAGATATTAGATATATAAAATTATAATAAATGGGAATGAGATACAGATAGCAGAAATTCTTAAGAAGAATAGAAAGACTAAGATGATGAAGTATGTTTGTTGTACTTTTTGTACATACTATTCCGTTGTTTCCTAATTTCCTTTTCTTAATATTGCATCACAGAACTATAAAAAAGTGATTTTTAGTTAATTTCTAAGAATACCATTGAAATTAACAGGATTACATGATAGTAAAATGATGTAGCAATTGATAAGATGGGCTAACCTGGGTGGAAAAGATGACTAATATAACTGTTTGCACATGTACCTACACTTTCAATCCAGAATGTTTTCTTTATTTAAGATTTATTTAAGACTGTAAATTTCAATTTTATAGTAGCTGTCTCACAATTTGTTCTGTTTTGCAAAATGTCATCTGCCGCCATTCAACATTCTGCAAGGATGAAATAAAGGACACGTGTGTCTCATATTTTCCCCCAGCCCGGAGACAATTTTCTGTCTCAAGCTGCTTGGGGCTGCCTGCATTATAGTAATGGAGTCCATAAAATGTAATAAGCAAAAGGTGTACTTTAATTAGCCAAGTCATGCTTTGAATGAATAAATCATGTAGATGCATCTGCAAGGCTTACACAAGTTTAGCTCATTATAGTAACTGAAGATAGAGTTTGTTGATAACAGAGTGCTCAGTTCTAGCATTGTGATCCAGGTCAATCACTTGACAAACTTTTGTCATGATCCTGCCTGGGAGGCTGAAACTAACTTGTATGTGGCTTTGTAGGTGGGTAGCTGAATGGATACAGCATTTTACTGCCAAATATTGTTTGCCTAAAGAAAGCAAGGTAATTGGCTGTTGCCTGTTATGAACCACAGAAGAGAACAGAGGCCATGTTTCCCAGCACCCTGAACACACAACATTTCCAAGGATTCTTTGGGGAAAGCCATGATTTTTTAAGCAATATAAGTGTGTTTTAAATGCATTGTGTTGATGTGGTCAGAAATACTAAGAAGGCTCGGAAGAGGACTTTTATTACTACTATCCCCAATTGCCTCTTTTGGCTACTGCTCCTATAACTACTGAGAACCAGGGCCAACCACCTAAGTGAGGAGAGGCACCAATCAGCAGGGTAACTGCAGCCTGTTGCTAGGCAACACTTTGCTACTAGAGGAGGCCTATGTCCCCTGTAGGGATGGAAGGACCAAACAATTTCTGGTTCTTTCAGTTTCTCATTTTTTCCAATCTTAAATTCAATTTCCCCCATTTCGCAGTAATATGTGACTTAATTGCTTATTTTAAATCCTCATGAAATGAGGATTAGATTATGTTGGAAATGTAAAAAGAAGGATGGAGATTTATACCATATGTAGTGGACATGTGACAAGGTTAGATCTTTTTGGGAACTAATCTACAATGAACTGAAAAAGATGCCTAAATCTACCTTCCCCAAAAAGCCGGAAGCTTTTCTGCTGGGCTTGATGGGAGAGGAAATTGCAAAGGTAGAGCAAAGACTATTTATGTACGCCACAAAGTGGAAGTTACAGGAATTACCAACGATGGAGGAGTGGCAGACAAAGATGATGGATTATGCGGAACTGGCAAAGCGGACCTGCAGAGTTCGAAACCAGGATGAACTAAAATTCCAAAGAGACGGAGTAAATTCACTGACTATATAGATACTAATTGTAGAAGTTTGAAGACACTAGCAGGATTGAAATAAATCCTACCACGTGGATAAGATTAAACTGTGAGATATAGATTTGAAAAGGGAAAGCTTGTTGGCGGGATAGAGGGAAATCATAAGCTCAGCAGAGCAGTAGGGAATGAGATTGGTAGGCGTATATTGGAAATTATTGTTTATTATTGTTCAATAAAAATTATATTAAAAAAAGGAAAACCAACCAATATTTTAGTGAAAATTTCTCCTAACAAGCACATTTTTATACACACTTTTAACTAATGTACACATTTTTGCAAGCAGTTTCCCCTAATATAACACATTTTGTATGTTATTTTCACTGATACATTCATTTTCATGCACACTTTCCACTAATATATGCATTTCTGTAGCTGTTAAATGGTATCGACAGTTTGCCCCAGTCAAAAACCTAGCTAATGGCTAGGTTCCTCCAGCTGCCAGCTTAAACCCAAGGAAAGCCTATATACAGCATATTGCAGTGATCCAGGTTTGAGGTTACCAGTGCCAGGATCACAGCGGCCAAGCTATTTCAGCCCAGGTACAGCCATAGTTGTCTTACCAACAAAAGCTGGCAAAAGGTACCAGTTTTAATGCTGAGCTAACCTGGTATAAAGGAACCTTCCTGTATTGGTTTGTAGCACTTCTTGGCCTTCTGCCTAAGATCAAGTATCTTGGTATTACCGCCTCTAATATTACTTAATACTGCTGGGTAGTGACATCCACCCTGAGGAACGCCCTCCCATCAGATGTCAAGGAGATACATACTTACACAACTTTTTGAAGATATCTGAAGGCAGCTCTGTATAGGGAAGTTTATAATGTTTGATGTTTTATTATGCTTTTATATTTGTTGGAAGCTGCCCAGAGTGGCTGGGGCAACCCAGGCAGATGGGTGGGGTACAAATAATAAAAGCATTATTATTATTATTATTATTATTATTATTATTAATCTGACACTTGAAGATTTTTCTCTAGAAAGTAGGTGTGGAACTTTTAAGGAGACAATTGCAGTGTTAAGGAGGCAATTGCTCCCAGTGTTTAAAAGGAACTTTTAAACCACATTTTTTTGTACATTTTTTTGTACCACAGTTCTTTACTATGTTTTGAGTTTGGAAACAAAAGTTTGATATATTTGTTCTGGATGCCAAAGTCAGGTGTCCTCCTAGACCTTTGTACCACCTTCCCTTCATGTACTTTTACTACGTAACTGCTGAAACAACTTCCATATTTATTTCCACCCACCCCAAAACAGCTTTTCTGCTTAGGTATCCACATTTGTTTCTATGGAGGGAAGCAATCTCCATATAAAGTGGTATGGTTTGGCACCTTTGTTTAAACGGATGCAGATTTATGCACCTTTGGGCACACAAGACTCTTTAGGACACATTATGTATATGTTTTTGCATCTGCCAGCACTGTATTTATATGGTGTGTATAATATAGTTACACTCATTTCTATATTTCTCTCTCTGCCCTCCCCCCCCCCCCGTAGCAAGCAGTATCAAGTTTAATATTCTGATACTTGCTACTTTCCCTAAAGCTTAGAGAAATTCAGAGTGATGAAAATATCTGGGCACCTTTACTGTAGATTTTGAAACACATAAAAAACACCAACCACAAGATTAACATACCCCATAATTAATTCCTCTCCAACATGTCCTAATTTAACCTTTCAAAGAAACTTTACAAGTATGTGAGCATATAACATTTGCAGCAATTTCCCCCTTGTTTTCCAAATTTATAGCCTCTCACACTTGATCCAAATGTTCTGTTTGTTTGGATCAGTGGGGGATTTCTCTGGGAAGTTTTGTACCATCCCTTAGGGTTTATCAATGTATCTTTAGCTCACAAGACAAGATGATGGTCTTGTGCAAATCAACTTATCACAGATGTGGTTGCATAATAGCACATTTCTTCCTATCACCGTCCGTAAGCTTAAATTCGGGACAGACAGATGGTTGTTTACATTCACTGCCATCTGTTGAGATGCCATTGCGGGCACTGACAACTAGGATTGTCTGTTCACTTGGTTCAGGGGGGAAACAACAAGGGATGAGCAGCACTGGAAATATTTAAAGTGGCACAATGTCACAGCAAAGCATCTTTGTTAGCTTCATGCTGTGTGTGGCATTAGACTCACCCTGCTTTATTTTTATTTCTTTTGCCTGCTGATAAAGCATCCATCAAAGCTATGATTGACGTGTGACAAAATAGGTGTAACACAACTATATCCCCCAAACCATTCCAGTCCACATCGGGCATGTGAAACATACTGTACGAACTGCAGAGTGACAAAAATGTTAATGGGAAGGATAAATTTGAAGGAGTGGGGTAAAAATAATTTTGCCGTTCCTTCCCAATTATTTGCCATTGAAATAACAAGAAAAGACACATACCATTGAAGACAATGCCACCACCACACTCAAAAATAAAAAATGATCCTGATAACACGCCCTAAGAAGGAGATACCTTTGGGGAGCAGGTGCTGTTCATCTAGGTTCAGGTTATAATATATTTGTGTAAATAAACCATATATCTTAAAGACACCACAGTTTCTGCTGTGCCCCATTTGTCCAAAAGGAAACACAGACCCTGGGTTAAGGTGCTCATGCAACCCCTGGAAACTCACACCACTCATGGCGATTGGGGTGGCATGTTACAATATTTTAGAAGGCAATGTTCTTCCCTCCTACCAGTGCAGGGGCATGGCATGGGTTGCTGGCACCCGGGGAGGGACAAGTGTTGATGGACTGGGCAGAGGTCATTCCCTTCGCCAGCCAGCATCTAGTCAAGGGAGTATATCCTTGCAAACTAGCCCTGACCTAAGAGCAGAGATAAGGCAGAGAAACGGGAAGCCAGGAGTGCTGCTGTGTCGCCTCACCTTCCTGTCCTAGCAGCAAGGCACTCTGGGCAACACACGTGGCTCTGGCAGTGCTTTCCCACCTTCTTCTTCCTCCCTCCCTCCTTGGTGGGCAGCGGTAGTGGTGGTGTCCTCTCCCTCCCTCCCTCTTGGCTGCCTTAGGAGCACGGTACACACAGCCATGAGGAGGAGGCACCCCCATTGCTCCAACCCTGAACGCCTGGCCTAGGCATGGCTTGCCTACCCGAGGCTCTGGCCTCAGTGAGGGAGCCTGTTGTGAGGGCACCTGGTTGCACCCCCTAAGAAATTTGTGCCCAGGGCCAAGCCCCCCCCCCCGGGCCCCCCCCACTCTACACCACTGTACCAGTGTGACATGATAACCTGTCCCCCCCCCCCACAAAAATACTTTACAGATAGAAAAATTGCTTGGGCGGTATTACATCTGAAGAGGGTATTGTGAGTGCCACACAAAATGGGGGTCCATTGTGATCCTGGGATCATTTCATAGAAGTGAGAGAACCAGATCCCATATGGTCACAGTGTGTTGTTCCCAGTATTAGCAGAAATCTGAAATCTGTGCTGAATTTCAGCTGGAATTTAGTGGCAACTAACTTGTGTGAAGCTGTGAGGACTGCAATTCAAATCGCATGAATTGGGAAATGAGTCCCCCTGAATACTGTGGGATTTATCATAAACACCTATAGAATTCGGCTGTTAGACTAGATGGCTCTATTGTCTGTTGCTCAGATAGATGGTGACATTTTGCTATTTTTCTTTTTAGATAACTGTACCATGCTGGATAAGAGATACTAATGTAAAAACATAGAGCTGTTCAGAAAATTAGTATTGTTTTTCTTTCCCTCTCTTTCCGTCTCTATATCACATGGAGAGATTTAATTAAATGGCTTGGGCAGAAGCAGACCCATTATTGAGAAACTTCCTCTTGCTTTTAAGTACAGCAGTTAAATCTCCAAGGAAACCGTTTCTATTTGTGACTCCTTTAGTGGTGGAAAAAGTAATTTTTACCTGCGTTTCCTTGGCTGATGTGTCATGACAGATTCCTGAAGACATCTGCAAATTGATTATTAATCAAGCTTTTCTGTATTTTTAGTTCTCCTGTTCCATGATCCCAGAGAGATTTTTTCAACGCTGCTAACACAAAACCCAAACAGAATCCTGCCAAGGGCTGTAGAGGACCCAATATTCATTCCAGAATAGACAATACTGATAAAAACCTAACAACAGTTAAAACAACTATTTCTACAACATTTCTATATCCTTCGTATTGGGCGTATGATTTTAGGGTAAAAAACAAACAAACAGGTCAGCCAGGGATCTAATCAATGTGCTTTTAGTAAAGATCCTGTATCAAATCTGAATCTCTTTCTCTTATCCAGTGCTTGTTTTCTAGAAAAATAGGTGCTGGTACTCACCATGAAGTTGTTACAGAAAGTGTGACACTTTTTAAGAGGTGCCGGTTCTGCATGTACTCTTGAGTACCCCCTGAAAAAAAAGCACTGCTCTTATCCATAACATTAAAAATACCGGTATATATCAATGCTTCTTGACACATAAACATTTGTCACAATAGCTTTGCTCAACTCCTATAGTGGAATGAAAGGATTGTCAACTTTTTGTGTGTTTATTTAGGGGAAAGACTTGGGTCTTGCCACTAGGCCAGGGATTAGGTATCTGTAGTTCTCTGGATGATGCTGGATTGTGACCATTGGCAGGGACAGATCTTGGTGATATGGCGCCCTGTGTGAGGCCAAAAATTGATGCCCTTTCCTGCCCTCACCCCACCTTCTCAAAGCTGGGTAAGCATTTGCTCAGCTTTGGGAAGAAGGCAGGACTCTGGGACCCTGACAGAGCCCTCACACCAGGGCTTTCAGAAGCCGCCCTCCTTGGCTGTGTGACCAGTGTGGGCGAACTGGTGCTGCTTCACTAAAACTGCCTCTGCCATTGCCCACACTGGGTGGACCTGATGGGAGCTGGGGTCCAGCAAAATCTGGAGGGTCACAGGTTCCCCACCCCTGCATTATACATTCTCCATCATCCCATAACCCATGAAGTCTCTGAAAATGTGTTTGTTACAGTAGCTCTGGAGGAGGTTTGGACACCCTGGGGAAAACTATGCTTTAAATCAGTGTTTCCCAACCTTTTTCCAACCACGGCCACCTTCTGACCTTGTTTCCTTCCTGTGGCCCAGCAATGGGTATATCCTAGGAGGGGCAAGGCAGCAGTTGCCCCTTCCCCAAGTAAAAATCAATACAAATCTGAGGCTCTGCCCCCTAACAAAAGCCTGCCCCCTAACAAAAAGCCTGGCTACACCCATGCCCCCCCATCCTACCAGTAGAAAGGTAGCTATTTACATGTTTTGTTTGTAAATAGAACGTGTTTTAGTCATATTTTTTAAATAATTTATACAGAATACAATTACAAAAAATGATAGGAACATAATAAAATGTTGCTGATGCTGAAAAACATAGTATCACGGAGCTGTAAGGGACCTCAAGGGTCATCTTTCTAGGGCAACCCCCTGCAATGTAGGGAACTCAACTCAAGCATCCATGACAGATGCCCACCCAACCTCTGCTTAGAAACCTCCAAGGAAGGAGAGTCCACCACCTCCCAAGGGAGATCCATCTTCCATGTATTATAAAAATCAAACAACACTTATTTGACCCCAGTTATTTGACACAGAGTGGGGAACTGACAGACACAGTCCAAAAGGTGCACAGGGAGAATTTTAAAAAGCAAGTGGTCCTCACTGACCTGCTGCAAAAAGATCTTGGTGGGGGTCCTTCTATCTGAAGAGAACATTCTACTTTGGGTAACATGGCAACAGTGATGTAGAAGGCCCTTGGACAGGACAACCTCCATGGGCTCCCTCAGTGAGCTCACCTGCTGCTGCTCTTCCTCATCATTGCATACAGCCAACTCCCTATACCACCCACCCCCAACTCATAACACTGGGGTGGGGTCACGGCTGTGAATCTCAAGAAGCTGGGAATCTTGACCTTGGGCCTTATTGATCCTTTTGACTTCAACTGACCTAAAGCAGTGCCCACAGCAATACCCCCCTTAGTAACATCAGTAGGATAAAAGTAGTCTAACATGGTCTGACAAGCTTACAAGCTGCCCCTGAGTACTGTGCATTGCAAAACAAGCAGAGAGGATATACCATTGAAAGAAAGATGGCTATTGCTTTAGAGCCTTCAGCCACTTTATGGCTGTAAGGAGACTCTAGGTGTTTTTCTTTATTATTCATATTATTTAGAAATCCATATACAAGGCATAACATTCATTCACCAGTGCCATTCTTGCATGTAAGACATTTCCTTGAGCAAGACTGACTGACAGCACTAATTAGGTATTTGGAAAGACCCTGTCTCACTTATGATATGTGAAAAGAAAAATACTTCACTTGGAATACGATGACTTGGTTGATTAAGTGATGTTTCGCACAGGCACACGCACTTCATTTGCTTGAATCCTAGAATTAAAGGTGTATGCAGCTCATCAAAGCCATGCAATGCAACAGTTCGTTCATGACTCATTTTGTATTTTTCAGCACTAAAATATAGTTGCCTCAGATATTCTTTCAAGCCTGGTCAAAGCTAAGTAATTATTATACTGTATTCCATTAATTGCTCTCAAGAGTAATAATAATTATTAAGGCTTCACTTTTATTGAGCTAATTTGCCTCACAATTCTTTTAATCAGGGATAGATTAGTTTTAAACATCCACTGAAATGCATTCATTTCGTAAATTCATTCAAACTTTTCCGTAGTGAGTCCTTTGACCCACCCCAGCTTTCTAAGCACACCGATATCAACTCTCAAACATCTCTTTACTAACCCTTCTGCCGGTTCCCCTTACTGCAAAGAAAAGAATGCAGGCTGCATATACACACAAGCCAATGAAACCACTCTCACCAGTGTGCAGATGATGTCAAAGTGACTCACACTTTGGTGTAGTTACAGATTCAACTTTCATAACCAGTGGTGGCATGTATCCTGTAGTTTGCTATCACACTAATATAGGTAAAAAGGTAAAGGACCCCTGGACGGTAAAGGGCCCCAACTATGGCGTGCGGCGCTCATCTCGCTTCAGGCCACGGGAGCCAGCGTTTGTCCACAGGCAGCTTTCCAGGTCATGTGGCCAGCATGACTAAACTGCTTCTAGCAAAACGGAACACCCTGATGGAAACCAGAGAGTAAGGAAATGCCGTTTACCTTCCCGCTGCAGTGGTACCTATTTATCTACTTGCACTGGCATGCTTTTGAATTGCTAGGTTGGCAGGAGATGGGACAGAGCAACGGGAACTCACCCTGTCGCATGGATTCGAACCGCCAACCTTCCGATCAGCAAGCCCAAGAGGCTTAGTGGTTTAGACCACAGCACCACCCGCTCCCTCACAATAATACAGCACTGGAGTGACTATGGGAGGCACAATGCCTTACTAAAATAGGGTGGTCTGGTGTAGCAGAAGGCAGGGCTCCTGCACATTTAATAGTTGTGTAGTCAAGATGGATTTTCAGCAGGTGTAACTTGTTATGACAAGATCTACACAATTTTCCTACACAACTCTTAGAGGTGCAGCAGCCCTGTTCTATTTTACACCTGGCCATCCTGTTAATCCCTGGTCCTGATTAGACATTTATTTCTCACCTATAGCTATATATACATTCATGTTGCTTCCCAATCCAGTGGTGTAGCATGGGAGGGGGCATGGCCCCAGGTGCAAAATTCTGAGGAGGTGCAGCCAGGTGCCCCCATGCAGGTGTTGGCTTCCACAGGGATCCCTGCCCTGGCAAAGGTGGCAGAGCAGCTTAGGCTTACAGTGAGCAGACACAGATGGAGGAAGCTGGGCAAGGGGTGAGCCCAGAGGAGCCTGGCCTAGTGCTCCTCTTCGCGGGCACCAGGGGGATTTGCCCACCAAGGACTGTGTCAGCCAGCTGGGCTCCCCCCTGCAAGGACAGGCAGGTAGCATAATGTGGCCCTGCTTGGGGCTTTGGTGGCTTGCCCGCCCTGGGTGCCAGCAACCCATGCTTTGCCACTGTTCCAATCCCAATTGTCTAATTAGTTAGATGACAGGCCTTGTTTGCATGCGAGTAAAACCGCCCCGAGACCTCCGGATATAGAGCAGTATATAAAGAAGAAGAAGAAGAAGAAGAAGAAGAAGAAGAAGAAGAAGAAGAAGAAGAGGAGGAGGAGGAGGAGGAGGAGGAGGAGGAGGAGGAGGAGGAGGAGGAGGAGTGCTGAGGTCTCAAACTGTGCTGTTGATGTTTCAAATATTAGTGAGCAAATATGTCCTGACTTGTTTGTAGTATTCTTTGTTAGTGAAGCTAACTACAGATTTTTCTGTTTCTTCCCATGAGTGGTATCATGGCCACTCATGTACTTTGGGAAGTAAGTTTAGTAAAACAAACAAACAAACAAACAAAAACGCAAAAAAGCAACCCTCTAATTATCATGGTGACATTCTCTTAACTGCATCAGTAGTTATACTACTTGTTCCCACAAGACCTTTGGGACTTCGTCCTTATCCTGCCAAAGACAGAAAGTCAAAGAGTGAGGGAAAAGCATGGTGACTTTTTGAGGTTTTCCATTCAGAACCTTAAATATATATAAACCTGCCTTAAAAAGAAGATTTAAAAAAAAAAGATTTTAATACTGAATTCTGTGCAAGATGCAAGATTCTGAATGGTAAGAATTGTCTGCAGCCTGTGCTTTTAGTCTACATTTTAAAAACATTTTGTCACCTTTCAGATCCAGAAAGGTGAGCAGAAGGGTGGTGGCACCCCAATCCCAGAGCTTCATAGTATACAAATCTTCCTTTTCTACCACTTCAAATGCCCTTTGTGTTCAGAAATCTCTGTTTGGCTGCCTAACATGGTTGGTTTCTCAGTGAGAGAAGAGCATCAGCCCCGATTTGTGGCTGTAAAAATAAATCTGCCGTGTTTTCTTCAAATCTGTCACATTGCTTCACAAAACAACATTTAATGCTTTTTGCTTAGTGCTGGAAGACCATTATTAAGAGATATTACATGTACAGATGCACAGATCTTAATATGTTCTCTCTCAGGAGTGGCTGGTTGAGGCTACTATTGCCATCTATCTCTAAGCTTACTCGGCCACTCATTCTTCTGTCCCCTAAGTAGCTTTGCTGACTCACCCGGGACAGACATAACTAACAGGTATTTTAAGTACGTTGCACATCCCGCTCGCCACGAACCATAGACTTTTAGTATATCGCATCCAAAATCAGCTAGTTTTACTTGTCAGACCTATACAGACACAAAAAAACGAAGCACTAACGGCATATGCATGAGACTCATCGTTTTGTCACTGTTTCACCCCACGTCTCATTCAGACCCAGTCAGCAAGACCACGAGCAGCAAGCTTGTAAAGTGATTAAACTCATTTTCTTCATTTGCCGTGGCGCCAGCTTGCTACGTTCTTTATAAAAACTAGCTCAGTCATGTGTCCGGGGTGAGCTAGAGATTCCAGATGCTGATCATTACTCTCTCATAAATTATCTCAGCCTTACTCTAGTCAAGAGTTGGAACCAAACATTGGCAGGGATAATTCATTTTCTTTCCCCTACCTTTCCTTTCTTTTAAAAACAATTTCTCTCTTATATTTAGATGACCAATCTTCCCACTGCAGACTTCATTCAGTATCCATCATTCTTTGTTATTTATCAATAAATAGTCAGCGGTGCAACATGATGCAAAGGTGTCCCTTAGCATCCTCTGTGACATTTCAAGGGATCTTCACCTTTGGGTCAACACTGCCACGCTGCATGGCACTACATTGGTATCCCCACAATATTGCCAGTTAACCCAAGCCTTTTGTAGTCTAGTTTTGGAAGCTGCTTTTCACTTAGTCTGAACATCTAGGCTGGTCTTACCTATGCTAACTGGCATAAGTAATCCTGGATTTCAGATGGGGGCCTTTTCCAGCCCTAACTGGAGCTGCCAGAGTTCACCCTTTGCCATGTAATTTATTCCCTATTGTGGTTAGCATCCTCTTCCCTGACAGCCTCTTTCTGCTGTTGTCCTTGCTATAGTGCCTTCCTGTGCCCTGTTCAAGAAGCCATCATCTTATCTGAGGAGTCAAAGCATACTAGAAATTCACACCTTCGGTTCTCTTCCCTTCTCTTTCAACAAAACAACCAGATTAAACTTACTGCAGGCATGCAGTATGATGATGGTTTCAGACAAGAAAACAAACATAGCAGACTCATGGGGGGTTATTGCTGCAGAACCCCCATTTTCCACCTTCTTAGCTCTTGCTGGGTGTCCAGCAAGAATAGCTAACAGCCTTTCCTTTTCCTTCCCTTCATTTGCTGCTCTGAGGCTACATGACATCTTGCAATACGTTGCTATTTTTGATATTGTAGAACTCTGCAGGATTCCAAAACATTCCGTGAAGCAAATAGGAGTCGAAAAGCCAAATAAAATTCAAACACATAAAAAAAGGAAGAGTGAAAGTGTGCAAGTCATTAACAGCAAGAAGACTAGTAATAATATGACTATGATGTCTATATAATTAGATGACACCCAAAGCATGAAACACAGAAGTTCTTTATCGGGTTGATGTGGCCTACAGGCAGTTCAGCCCTGCTTGGCAAACCTCAAGTGTTTCTGAGTCAGGAGACAACACAGCCTGAGTGTCATGCCAAAGCTGCAGTTTGCTGGAGCATTCGCAACATCCAGGGATTAAGGCTATGTGGTAATGTGGCCACTCGTAGGAGGTTATTGTGGCTGCTCCAACAAGTCACCACAGCAACCTTGGTTGTTGTGTGGTAACTAGGTTATGTTGTCTCTGGTGTACCACGTGGTGGAGCTAAGTGATTGCAAGAGCTGTGGAGGGCATCAGTGCAAAGCTCTGCAATGAGCACAGCAGAATTGTGGCTCAAAGCTCCTGCATGCTGAAGAGGAGAAATGTTCAGGTTATATAAAAATGGAGCCGCGAAGCATGGTATCTAATTCTGATTATTATTAAAGTATTAAAGTATTAAAGTCATGCTTTTTACCTTACGCCGGTCTATGACCACAATAAAAATTTGGATTGGATTGGAAGTCACACAGAGGGGCAAGGAGAAACACATAGGTGGAGAAGACAGAAGAGCTGAGGTTATAAAGCCAATGGGAAGCAGGAACTCAAGCAGAAGATACTGGGCATACAGAAGAGAAGACAACCAATTGGTCAAAAGCAATAGTTTTCAAATTGTGTTCCAGAAACCCTCAGATTTCTTGGAAACTTATCAGGATTCTCTGCTGTCCTCTGGGTTTGAGGGTGGGTGTGGACAAAATGCCCTCTGCTGGACCCCCTCCTACATCTACCTGGTTCTGGCAGCGGAATGATGCCATATTGAGGGCATTGTAAGAAGTTAGAATGATGGTTCTAATATGCCTGAGCCAGCAGGGCTGGCTCCTGGTTTGATGAGGCACTGGCACACACCTAAGGATGCCACACTCAGGTGCTGGGCCTGCCTCAATGAGAAGAGCAGTGATGGCAGACAAGCTTCTTTTTGTACCTTGTTCCAGGCAAGGTGGACATAGTAGACAAGGCCTGGACACAAACAAGCTGATTCTTTTTTCACCATTGTTTCTTACAGGTTCTGTCCCCTTTCCCACTTCCCTCTGTTCTCTTCCTTCTACATTTTCCTCATTGCTTGTTCTTTTTTCTCTAGGGACAAACTCCTGAAAAACAAACAGGGAAGGGGCTACAGTCATATCAAGATATAGCACTTCCCTGAGAAAAAGCTTTCCTACAATTCCCACAAGAGGTCACGCTTCTGTAGGTCTGAACTGGCTCAGCCAACACTCTGTGTAAACTTACATCTCAAAACCCACTCCCAGAACTGTTTCCAATGCACAGGGTTTTTTGTGACAAATACATGGGCTTTCTCCAACAGACATGTCAGTGTGAAATAGGTTTCTTTACTGGGACTAGTATAGCAAGGGAAGAGCCACCAATATTCTCTGTCCACCAGAGCCATGGAGCTTGGAGTTCCTAGGAGCTGCTTCAGGTATTAATGGCCCTAGGTAGTTGCTTCTGGAGCTTGTAGCTGAAAGGAAACTTTGTAGTGGAGCTTTCTTTGTGGAGGTGTCCAGAGCCAAGATCTCAGAGAAAACCTCTTAATGAGCCTGCCAAAACTTGTAGGGCGGAGCCTACTGGGTATCACAGAAGTGGGATGAAAACTATAAATCATAAAATGTCAATTTTAAAAGGCATTTGTTAATTGTTATGTTTCTTCTGACTGGAAGAACAGTTGGCAAAAACCAATCTTTTTGCAATCGTCTTTTCCCAAGGTAATAAAATGAGTCTCTTTGAACACAGTGAGTCACAAAGGATGTTTGAAGTGCATGCTTCTTAGGAAGAGGAAGCGAATTGTCTTGGTTTTGTTTTTTTGTTTTGGCTGTCATCTTGACTTGGCTTGTGGGAGGGGTCAAGACCTTGGGATTGTGTTGGGAAGGCGAAAGACAGAGGCCATGTTTTGATATACAGGCTGGGCACCTGCAGATTGCTAAATGGGCAAGAGTGAACCACAATAAAGCAAGCCTATTAAAATGTAAACATAGTTGCCTTTAACAATAAATGGTAAATACTGAAGGAAATCACCATGACTGCAGCCTATGTGGTAAATTTTCTTAGAAGTAAGTCCCCCTAAGTTCAATGTCAATTTACTACCAAGTAGAAATGCTCATAGGATTGCAGCCTTAAGTGCTTAACAGCCGTGTTAAAGAATACAAGTTTAGAGAATGCTGTTTGCAACCAAATTACGATGACACTGCAATGAAAGTACTGTAAATACCATTGATGATGGGGAAATGTACAAGATAATCCTTCAGCCAGGAAGCTGCTACAAAGGCCTTGCTTGTTTCCTGCTCACCAGTGCAAATAATAATAATAATAATCAATGTACTGACTGGCTACATCTGATGCAATTACATACATCTTCTGTCTCAACTTTTTACTCTGCAAAAATGTGTGTGAGTGAAAATCCCAACTCTTACACCATATCTGTAACCGTTGACTATCTGACACTGCCTTTCTTTCCCACATCACAATCCCACCTCCTGGTTCCTAATTGTTCTGATATGGTATCCCATAAATAGTGAGGCTGTTGTGAAGAATTTCAAATCAAATAATAATGGTTGTTCTATTGAAGGTGTCAGTCAGTGAACCACACCCGTGCGGATAGATCATTAGACCAGCATACCTCAAAAGGGAAAAGAAAAGGGGCATTAAATAGTACTAGAACAATACAAAATGCCAGACAAATGCATTGTAATAAATGCAAGCCTAAACCATGCAAGCACTTTCTGCCGTGCTGATGGTGCCTTAAATGTTATTTTTCTGTGGCACAGTTCCAAAAACATATCATGGCCAAAGAGTCTCTTGTGATAGCGTATATTTCATTAGTCCATTTTTATACTCCAGTTTAACATCAACATCCTGCATGACTTGACGAGATAGATGGTTGTAATATTTTTCTGAACAACAGATGAGCCAGTAATTAAAACCCATCCGCAGGCCTTACCATATTGCCATAGGAAGAAAAAGCCCAAAGCCAACCAAATTGTACTTAAATTTCATTTCTCTGTATGATTAAGCCAAACCCTGACCTTGATCCTACAATATATAAATAGCTTTAGATACTGAAGTTGTCTACATTTAACACCAGTGTAATGGTTGCGGGGTCAGGGGAAGGTGACAGTTGCTACCATGCATTTATTGCTGCAGATGATTAATTATGGAGAAAGGGCTTCGTATGAATGAGAACTGGAAATTTGAGCTGATATGCTAAGCATATGCATTGCCAAGCAGTCAGTGTAGGACCTCTGTTCTATGCGAGCCACTGAATGCCTCTCAGGCTTAATATGCAATTCCTTGCACACAGCATAGCTATCTAGACTTATAAGAGCAATGAAATTTCAGCACAACCAAGTGACAGAAATTTGTTCTCAAATAAACAAATATTGCTATCAATATCCAAAGCTTTATATAACTGCTTCTACTATGATCAGAATTAAGTACTGTAGCTTGGTTTCCTAAACTACACAGATAGTGCCTAAATGTATGGATTTATTATCACATTTGGCATATATTATTTATAGCATAAAAAAGGTGAAACATCTTGCTGCATGCATGTAAAGATTAGGATTTATTGTCCAAGAATCCTTGAACAATTTTATCAAAAGCCCATTTCTAGGTACTGTTTTTCTTCAATAAATCATACAGCAGAAATCTAGCAGTGGACACAAGGAAGAGATAAATGAGAGCCGAGGAAAGAGGGTCATCACAGGTTTGGTAGATTTTTTTTTTTCTTTTGGTCCCATGACCTGTCATTGGCAGAAATCCATTTATTACAGTTCACCAATGATTTTTTACCTAGTCGCTTGTTTTCCATATTGAAGAGAGCTACTGAAAACAAAATGAAAGCTACATGAAGGTTTCAGTACCCATGAAAGCAGAAAAATAAAGAACACAAGGCACAGAAATATGAGTATGAAAGATTGAGGCTCACTTCTCATGTTATGTTGTGGCCTACATGTTTATCACTGTGGCTGCACATGGCGGTTCAACCAATCTCAGCTCCTTAGCACAAGGTTCCAGAAACACACATTTGCCACATGGAACATGCTATGACAGGGATGGTGCCTTTCAAATAGTCTTGGACTACAACTTCCATCATCCCTGAGCATTGGCCATTCCAAGACTGGCTGGTAGAAGCTAGAGTTTGGAGAGAATCTCATTGGCAATTGCTGTGTTATATCTAGAATGGGAATATGTGATATTTTCTGTATGTCCCTTTTAAAATATATACTGTGAGGAGACTTTTCAGTCTAGAGGTAATTCAGTTTTCATGCTTTATGAAATCCAGTGGTGTCCTCAGGACACTATGTTGGAGGATAATTCCAGGCCCCACTCAGCAGAATTATCAAAAGAGCCCTCAAAAACAGCAGAATTAGCTTGCCACATTTTGAAGTAATAAGGTAAAAGGTAAAAGTAAAGGACCCCTGGATGGTTAAGTCCAGTCAAAGGTGACTATGGGTTGTGGTGCTCATCTCGCCTTCAGGTTGAGGGAGCCAGCATTTATCCACAGACAGCTTTCTGGGTCATGCGGCCAGAATGACTAAACCACTTCCGGCACAACAGAATACCGTGACGGATGCCAGAGTGCACAGAAACACTGTTTACCTTCCTGCCACAGCGGTACCTATTTATCTACTTGCACTGGCGTGCTTTTGAACTGCTAGGTTGGCAGGAGCTGGGACAGAGCAACAGGAGCTCACTCTGTTGTGGGGATTTGAACCGCTGACCTTCTGATCAGCAAGCCCAAGAGGCTCAGTGGTTTAGACCACAGCGCCACCCGTGTCCCTTTGAAGTAATATGCATAACCATCTAAAGGGAGGGAGACGGCTGTAAGACCATTAAGTCCATTAAGTCCCCGGTCTAAAATGACCCAACTGCTCAGGCCTTGTGCTGCTGAACTTTCAGCATCCAGGAAGGAATATCAACGTTTCTGCAGAATTATGGCTGGAAAATCTGACAAATCTTTATGCCCTCCATTTATATGAATGGAAATGAAGCTGGCAGATATGGATTTTCTCTTCCATGAGAGAAGTGTTGGGCCTTGAGGTCTGTCAATGGAAATTCCTCTGGTGTTCCCATTGTGCTATAATGCAAATTTTGCCCTCCCAACCTTAATGGTGTCGGGATATATGTACAGTGGTACCTCGGGTTAAGTACTTAATTCATTCCAGAGGTCTGTTCTTAACCTGAAACTCTTCTTAACCTGAAGCACCACTTTAGCTAATAGGGCCTCCTGCTTCACCGCACCGCTGGAGCACGATTTCTGTTCTCATCCTGAAGCAAAGTTCTTAACCCGAGGTACTATTTCAGGGTTAGTGGAGTCTGTAACCTGAAGCGTATGTAACCCAAGGTACCTACCACTGTACATGGTTTTAGAACCATTTCTAAGACCACTGCAGAATGCAAGTGAATGCATTTGCCCTTCAGGGCAAATCCCTACTTTACTTTTTAATGTGCTAGAATTTATTATTTTGCACAATTCTGGGAAGATCGTTTTGGTTAATAAAGCAACAGAAGCACTTAATGGCCCTAGAATACAGCAAAAAAACCAAAACAAAAAAAAAAACAACTTCCAAATGTCAAGGGAAATGCATTAATTACAGTGATTCCATTACAACATTCATGATATTCACAAGGACTAAGAGTCTTCTTCATTGAGAATCTGCAGCTGCAATGTTACCTCTCACAAAGTGTGTGTGTTTACCTTCAGAGAATATTGTCACAAGACAGCTGAGCAATGGACCTAACTTGCTGGGTAAGCCTGCCAGTTCGGTTTGGGTAGCAGGTGCTGATATGGCTCAAAATCCAGCACTTGACCTACGCTGTTCCATTGGAGAGAACTGTGCCTCAGTGCAGGTGATATCCTGTCACAGTGCATTAGTCTGTGTGCACCTACATTGCACAATCAAGAGCTGCAACATGTTGTGTAGAGCCAGCAAAACACCGAGAAGCTGCCAGTCCTGTCTAACGTCCTCCCACCTAATATTAACTGCTTTATCAGAGCAATAAAAATCCATTCAGAAAAGACAACAGCTACTGTTCTGTAATGATTACAAAAGGTGTTTTGCCTGGTGCCAGTCACATGGGTGACTACACATCTCAGTCCTCTGTCTGATAACTCAACAAGAGATAAAGGGAAAAGAGGAGAGGTGATGTGGGGCCAAATTAAAAGAGATGCTGGAAGATCCATGATATCTGAATTATTAAAAACCCAAATCTTTAATTTAATCTTTTCAAAAAAATTTAAAAAACTACAAGTAAGTTCGCTTGTATTGTCAAAGGCAATTGTCCTCTCATTGTTCTCTTGATAGCCGTAGCTTGGCCAGGTTGGTTTGCATATAAGCCAGTCTGGGAATTCCCCGTCTGGCACAGCTCTGCAGTTTATGTTTTTAATCCATATCTCAATTAATCAAAATCCTGGCATTTATTCACTCCTAGGGTTTAGGGAATCTCTACCCCTGATCTATAACAGTATGGAAACCTCTTACTTGGTGCACAGAATGCTTTCATCTCATTTGGAGAAGGTGTAGCAAGCCCCTTTTTGAGTATCCCTCTAATTTTAATCCAGAAAAAGGGGAAATTTCAGGGGGAAGGGATTTCAGAAGTTTGAGAGATCAGAGTTTGAAGGACTTTTGCCTGGACCCTGGGAAGCAGGCTTAGATGCCCGTTAGTCTTATGAACCTCATTCTATCCTCCAAGCCCCATTCACCCTTGATGCAAGTTCTTTTTTGGACCCTGCAGTGGAAAGGAAGGAACACGAGGAGCTTGAGCATCTTCTTCTTAGCTCTCAGAATCATGGAATCACAGAACTGTGGAGTTGCAAGGGACTTCTTATAATGTCTGAAGCAGCAGTAAGTCTCTTTACTTTAGCGCCCATACTGATCCGTTTTAGAGCAAACTGCTGCAGTATCATGTTTCCAACGCGTACAGATCTAATTGGGATATTGTTCTGTACATGCTGTTAGACATGGTAGTGACAAGAAGAATCTTAGCCAATGCTGGCAGCCAGCCAGTACATACCTTCCTGGAACAAAGTGCAGGGTAATTAAAGATCAAGCACTGAAGGAGCACTGCAGAGAGACACACAAAAATAACCATCAGTAAAGTGCCATAGAACATATTTCTGAGCAATATCCAAGCACTGTTCCATTCACTTTGAAATGGCTTTCATTAAAGGAGATTTTCTTATCTCTATTTGTGTGCAATGGTTGTGCATTAAAAACAAACAAAAGGTTAAAAGATTAATGGGAAAGCACTAGGAATCTAAAAAATTGCTTCCTGATTAAAATGCATATAGCTGCATTAATCTGAGAATGTGTGCAACAGGAGCTCACAGAACACTGGATATAAATTTAACTTGTGGTTTTTATATTTTGTACTAAGTACAGGGATTTAATAATATTTTAAAGCCAGGCCTTGTGCACAATTCTCAGATCTAGTGAGGTGCATGGGTTGCAATTGCAAATTGCAAATGTCATCAACAAGTGTTCTAAATCAGCTCATAATGTTCTGTGTGTTTGTTCTTGCAATCCTCCTGGAGAATGAGGTGGGGTGAAGGAAGGTAGCACATTTCCTAGACCAAAGTGGGAAGCCACAACCAGTCCAGGAGGCTTTCCCCCCACATAGCACACAGCACTGAGAGCCAGTGTGGTGTAGTGGTTAAGAGCGGTAGTCTCATAATCTGGTGAACCAGGTTCGCGTCTCCGCTCCTCCACATGCAGCTGCTGGGTGACCTTGGGCTAGTCACACTTCTCTGAAGTCTCTCAGCCCCACTCACCTCACAGAGTGTTTGTTGTGGGGGAGGAAGGGAAAGGAGAATGTTAGCCGCTTTGAGACTCCTGAAGGGGAGTGAAAGGCGGGATATCAAATCCAAACTCTTCTTCTTCTTTTTCTTCATCTGACCCCCAAGTCCAACATAAACTGCATGAGAATCTTCCTGATTACTTAGAATTTTTCTATACTGCTTATCAACAGCATCAAAACCCTCGAGACCAATCACACAGTAAAATGTGACTTGCATGTTTCAATAAACATGGGTGGGAAGGAGGCTTGTACAGGTGTAGCTTGCACCCTTGAGAGAAGGAACGAGCTCCCTCATCTTTGTGCCAAATTATCCACGCGGTTTCTGACTATCTTGGAGAACCCACCCTGGAAGCACCCGCCTGCAACCAGAAACATTGATGGGCATGGCCTTTGCCCTTATGACATTCCCAAAGTGACTACCTGCAAAAGGAAGACTGCCCCTTTGGTGCCACCTTCCATTGGGTGTTGCCCGCTTTGAGAGTTCTAACAACCTACATAGACCTGCCAGATAAATCTCACCCTACCTCTGCCCACATCCTGTAGTCTTGGCTTCACTCAGATGGCCGTTGGCATTCATGGCCAGGGCAGGTCTCTCTGCCAGTGTTGTTTCAGCATCACCCTCTCAGCATGGCCGTGAAAAGAAGAGCAGGGACTCGTTGGAATAAAAAGCTCACCTGCTCCATAGCTATCCTGAGTGCCACACCAGCCCCCTACTTTGTCATATGCATTTTTGTTGCTGCAACAAACTAACATGCTCTGGAAATTATCGCATGTTTGTATTCCTTTTTTAAAATATCCTTTCCATGGATCAAAAGCAACATAGGTAGGACCAGTTTTCAGATATCAACCCATTGCATACCGTAATATTAGGATACTTCATATGGGTCACTTTTTGCATGCCACTTCATTTGAGCAGCAAGACAAAGACTTCTCAAATTGGCTCATGCCAACTTCTTCCTTTTTCTGAGAGATGAACTATATAGATATGGTTACAGGTAGGTAGCCATGTTGGTCTGCCATAGTCAAAACAAAATAAAAAAATTCCTTCCAGTAGCACCTTAAAGACCAACTAAGTTAGTTCTTGGTATGAGCTTTCGTGTGCATGCACTTCGTGGTATCTGAAGAAGTGTGCATGCACACGAAAGCTCATACCAAGAACTAACTTAGTTGGTCTTTAAGGTGCTACTGGAAGGAATTTTTTTATATAGATATGGTAATTGCACAGCATGTCCCTACATAGTTCTGCAAGATCAAAGGGACCTTTTTTTGTTTTGTTGCACAAGTGTTAACTACAAACTCTGATCTCTCTGATCTCTTGTTATAAAGCACTTTATTGTGTAAAGATGCATCTTCCTAGATCAGCGAAGCTTCTTCCTCTTCTTCTTCTTCCTCCTCCTCCCATCTTGGTTTCAGTGTTAAAAATCAAACTTAGTAAATAAAGAAAGAAATAAAACTCTTTAAAGGGTCACTTAATGACATTGTTAGGATCCTTAATGTAGTTACTAGGTGAAAGAGCTGTCAGTAAAGCATAAAGAATGAGTTGTTCTCCTGCTGCCATAGCCCCAGCTGATTTACAACCACTTTGCGTTTGATGTTGGACAGGATAATTTCATCAGTCTCCAACCCTTGTGATCATGTCCCAAAATGACTAGTCAGGTGAAGCCCTGGCAGAAGATTGCTTGTCACCTGTAGGAAGTAGCTGTCTGCTATGAGTAGTCTCTTCAGTCATAAATGTAATCATCTGTTAGTTATTCATTGAGCTATACTTCACAGTCTGGATGTAGCAGTGAGGGTAGTGTACAAAGCACCTTGGTAGCAAAATATATGAAACAGTGGATGTGTTCACTTGAAGACAATGGAAGGGCATCTATTTGTATATTATTTATAAAGCTGGACACTATTTGCATCCAAGTTCATCTCTCGAATTTATTGGGGGTGGTGGTGCTGAAGAATCTGTGTTAAAGGAGAACACTAATCTGAGAAGCACCATGCAATTTTTGCTTCAGCTAGGTACTTCATTACAATCTTAGGGCAATGGTATTGCAGTGATTTGAGGCAGGCGTCTCAACAATTCGTTCATTATAGTGAACGTCCAAATTCTAGTGAATGTTGAAAGGTACATCTTAAAACTGCTGCCTGCATCTTGGTGCTTCTGTCCATCTGCCTCCTGGAACCCAAGAAGACAAGAAGTCGTTATTATTCATGTTTGTGGTTTTTGCTGCAGGTGTTGACAAAGGCATGGATTTCTTTTTTTATTTATAAAACTATATATACTGCAATGTGTGGTGTCTTTGTCATGGACAGAACATTGCTTGGACAAGATTCAGATTCTTGGCTGTTCCAATTGTATCAGGAGTGCTATGCAGCTATTAAGATAGCCTACCTTTGGAGAATGATGAATATAATTATCTTTCAGAGTACTCGGGGGGGGGGAGCGGTGTGTTGATGGTAGCCTTCTTGCTGGCAGCTTGGTAAATCAGGGGAATAAACATCTTGTCTGGGCTCTTCACATGATTGCCTCTAGATGCCCACCTGGCAGTGAATTCATTTGCCCCTGGGGAATGTGGGACAAAGGTTTTCGTAAACAGAAACCCAGACAATGCCAGCTGAATCCTGTGAATTTCCCCAAAACAAGATTTTATCAACTTGTTGGATATACACATGCATACAACCCATTTGAGAGTGCGTCTCTGAGTTTCCCAACATTCACAAAAATGGTCTCGGTTCATCAGATCAACATTTTGAACATTATTGTAACAGCGACATCCTCTTCATCTTAATATTTGACTGAATAGGACATTTGTTGGGATGATGGGAATTGTAGTCCAAAAAACACTGGAGACCCAAGTTTGGGAAATCCTGGTTTAGAACAATGTATTTATTTGAGTTATACACTCTTCAGCATATGACTTTTCTTAGTGCAATGATTTCATATTTCCTATAGTGTACATGCAGTATTTGATATGTAATAACATTCTGTGGTTTTCTGGTGAACTCTATAAGGACACAGTTGGGACTCAGCTATGCAGCTGCAAATAAAACGTTTTAAGTGTGTTGCAAAGTGCAATACACAAATTTGACACTAGATGGCGACAGTAAGCTACGGCAAATTCAATGTATTTTTCAAAACTTTTTTTTTTTTTAAAGCATTTTCACAGCATTTGTGTAGATTCCACCTGGGTTAAAGCGTGGTGTTGATAATGCTAAGGTCATGGGTTTGATCCCCATATGGGCCAGCTGCATATTCCTGCAATGCAAGGAGTTAGATATCTGTATTTGCATGCAAAATTCATTTTTCCTATAAAAGAAGGATGTCTCATATGGAAATATATTATTTTACTATAGCCATTTTAAAAAAGGAAACAATTTTTCTAAAGGGATATGATGTTCATGTAAGAAAAAGCATGCATACAACATATGTTTGTTATGTGTGACAAATGTACATCTTCTGGGAGTCCTACACTGAAGGATAGCCTGTACACTTATTAAATAAATAGATCAGTTTGTTGCCTCCCAGATAGCTGAACGCTAAATGATTATAATATATTTAACTAAATTTGCATAAGTTTAATATAACATTTTATGGCCTTCCATCTGGGAGAAATAGCAATCTTAGGAAGTGGGATGCCATAAAGATCATTTTCAATAGTAATTAGGAAGAGCTTCAAAGTTAGCTTCCCCCTTAGTCTTCTCAATAGAAACTTGGCAACATAATTGTTCCAGGGATGAGATCATGGGTTTCTGAATTCACTACATGGAAAATTGGAGTAGCTAAATTTTAAAAAGGGGAAATATACCCTCTGAAAGACAGCTTGTAATGGACATGCTGATGTCTGACTATACATAACCCCTCCAGGCACCACAGTAAAAAAGGGGGTGTTTTTGTTTAATAAGGCTTTCCACATATAAAGAAAGAGCCTTTGGCAATTGGAGAAGCTCTTTTGTGGCATCAAGTGCCATTTGTCTCTTATAAACTCACAGGAAAAACTGCAGTAAAAGGTGTCAAGAATATTCCATATTCACCCCTGGGAGGAATTGCTTCACACAAGCCAAATCTTGTAGTTCACCAAATAGTCTTTCACAAAGGTATAGGTTTATCATGCTAGATTACCTCTCTCTCAACCACCCCCTCTTTCGTTGCATACACACCATACATGCAAGGAATTTTGCTTCCCTTCCCCCCAAAGAATCCTGGAAATTGCAGTTTACTGCCCACAATGCTACAGTTCCCAGCACCCTTATCAAGCTACACTTCCCAGGGGTCTTTGGAGAATGCTAGGTTTTTTAAATGTATAGTGTATAAACAGCATCCATCTAAAACATCTCACCTCTTGAGGTAAGGCAGGAAGGACCCTTCCAACTGCACAGGTAGACTAGTGTCTAGTCCAGCAACATCTAGAGGACCACAGAGGTTGCTTGAAAAGCCATGGGCTATGACCACACCTTGTCCCAAAGCTCCCCACTGATGTCACTTACCTGGCTAATGTCAGGAGATGGAGCAGGAAATCCTTTAGTGGCATTCCTTTTCAAGTCGCGATGCCTGCATGAAATGAGGGGACAGAATCAGCTCCAGAAGTCAGAGGGGTTAAGCTAAGGCAGCATTGCTGAAGGCAAGGCGATGGGCCTTCTCCCCTCAGCCAATGGGAGCTCTCGTTCTTTTTGGATCCCACAGAAGGGAGGTAGTGGCGGCAGCAGCATAACAAGACTGAGTTAAGCTTCCTTGGAAACTCTGTATGCTCCCTCGCTTCCTCAGAGACACCTAGGAAGCTCTGGGATGGACAGTTGGTTAAGGTGGCCTCAATTTTACACCTAAGAAAAAGGGAGAAGGACAAAGAGAGATGTGAAGAGCAGTGAACCCTGAGGAGGAAGGAAACAGGGGCTGTTTCCAGAGCCAAGAGCAACTGAACTCTGGGTGGGGTTCCTCTGTTATTTTTCTATTGTCATCACCCCCACCTTTTTTAAACTAAAGGTTGATTCTTGTGGTGCTATAGACTTTGGAACAGGGGCTACCTCTTGCCTGAGAGAAAGTAGAAGCTTCTCACTACCACATGTCATCCACCCTGGCAGAGCACAGAACTGCCTTCCCACCATAATATTCAGCCCAGCAGAAGCCCAGCAATCCCCCAACTCCTACCAGCACAAGTGAATCAAGTCTTGGCAGCCCTACAACAAGGACATTATGCAGCTTAGCTGTTAACAGGCAGCAGCCAAAGCACTTCTTTGCAGGCAATGTATGTGCTCAGCTCTGACTGCGATGCATTTAAGATGTGAATCTTTACAGCACATTTATTCCAGAGTCAGCAGAATCCTTTCAAGGGTTTTCACCACTCGTGTTAAATACAAATTTTTGTTATGTATCCGTCTTGAAGCTTCGCCAGTTACGGTAATCAAATCATTTGAGTTTCACAATAATGATCCTTCTGAGACCATCCCTATTTACTGCCTACCACTGTTAATTTATTTAGGATGACATATACGATGTTTACATTTTATATTATTTTAAAGGCAGAGGATGAAATGAAAGCAGGTTGCTTTTAATTCCCACCCTACCCTCCAAAAATAAAGGTATAATACTTGCCTAACACTCAAACAATATCAAAATTAAATGCATTCTGTTGTTAAGGCAGAAAGTCACAAAGATCTGTTCCACTTTGCTGAAACTAAAATTTGCTTGCTTTAGTGGCATTCTTTTCGGTTGGTAGGTCAAATGTCCATATTAAAAGGCCTTATTTGACCTGGGTCTGCTAGCTGAGGGAGTAGTCAACATGCTGCCCTCCATATGTTCATGGACCATAATTCTCATCATCCCTGGCCATTGACCATTCTGCTTGAGGCTGATAGGAGTTGTAGTCCAACAACTTCTGAAAGGTGCCATGTTGGGGACTCCTGTACAATTAAGAACGATGGTGATGATTATGTTGTAATTAAGAACTTGCATTTACAACGTAAAGTGGGTAGAAGCTATAACACAGTTAGCTTACCTGCAGTTATCCCAGTAAGAGACATTAGACTGATGATCAGGCAGTATAGGCTAAGGGTATGAGTCTTATGCCTACTGATTGATTTCATGTAATACATAATTTATTTATTTTGATCCCATTATGGCTTTAGATACCTATTAGGTCCATAAATTACCATATATTCAACACACACAAAACAGTGACAATTTGTTGTTGACAAAGGACAGCTGGACATATAAAGGGCCCCATTACCTTCAGTAGCTTAGGGCCTCATCAAACCTAAATCTAGCCCTGGTAATGCCCCTAATACTCTGTGTTATGCTGGCCATAACTGTAACTATGGCTGCTAAACTACTTCCACTTAGCTGGCTTGTAAATTATATTATGCAGAATGCACTTGCTACATGTATCTATGAAACTGCAGCAGAGGTTTGTGGACACTTTTTGTTTGTTTTCGTTCAAGGGAGGAAATATCCGACCAAAGCTGGCGACTTCAAAGACACTTTAATCACAGCTCACAGGAAGGGATATTCTGCAATACGAAACGCATCACATTTCAAAGCGCCGAAAGGTCAAGCACAGCCTCTGGCAATGCAAAACGAAGCTGATAAGGATGAGATCCTTCTGAAATAAGCCTTTCCAACACTCTGTCTCCAAAGAACTATCTGGAGAAGTCCGTGATTGATCAATGATTCCATCACGGATTCTAGTAATGGCCCCAAGGCTTAAGAGGGTTCCACTGTCCTCAGTCAACTGCACCACCACTTCTTGCCCTCCCTTCTGGAGCCCTGGGTGTACATTTCAGTGGGGAGCAGTCAGTGGTGCCACCTTAGAATGGGAGCAAAGCTGTGATGATACAATGGGCAAAAGATGTGGGACATTATATACAAATAGTTACAGTTAGGTAGCCATGTTGGTCTGCTGTAGTTGAAGCAAAATTTTAAAAATAAAAAAATAATAATTTTGTATCTGAAGAAGTGTGCATGCACACAAAAGCTCATACCAATAACAAACCTAGTTGGTGCTAACCTAAGGTGCTACTGGAAGGAAATTTTTTTATAATATACAAATGACAGACTGGGGGAGGCTATGGAAAATACTGAAATTTACGGCATGTTCTTTATTGAAAAAATTATATGAAAATGATGTACCAGTGGTATTTGACCCTGGTAAAACTAGCAAAAATGTATAGAATAAATACCAATATATGCTGGAAATGTAAGGGAAAAGATAGTACCTTTTATCATATGTGGTGGACCTGTAACGTAACTTAAAAAATTATGGGAAATGATATATAATGAAATGAAAAAAATGTTCAAAATAACTTTTGTTAAAAAACCAGAAGCATTTTTATTAGGAATTATAGGTACCAAGATCCCAAAAGACCAGAGGAAATAGTTCATGTATGCTACATGATGTTACTAGTCCAACTGAACTGATTTAAATCCATGTATCTCAGGTTTGATGGACATGAACTGGGCTGGCATGTGACAATATTGTAAGAGAGAGAGAGAGAGAGAGAGAGAGAGAGAGAGAGAATGTGACTGTTCAGTCATGTGAGGTTATAGAAGTAGATTTTGCATAAGGCGCTCATGGCCATTGGAATACCTAATATGTGACGGTTTTCTGAGCAGTAAGTTACATACCACTTGGATGAACTGGTATGATGATGGCACCATAGCAAACAATGCCTTTTAAATATTTTTCTCAAGAGGCGCCAATTCATTGCAAAGATGCATATTTTAACTCCAAATTCACAAGTGCAGCTTGACACCCATCAATCACATTGCCTCCATTAGTATCCTTTAAGGAAAGAAACACCCCCTAAATCCCATCAGCGTTTCAGTTTTACAGTACCTTATATCTGCATGTGGCAGCACCATTATCCGTTTCCATACATAAAATAAAATAGGCAAAACATGCACAGCCAGTCATTTGGATCAATGGGAAATGAAGACAGCACTTCTCCTGCCCAAGCTCGTGGCATGGCCTTCACTACGAACAATATCAGAGCCATCACAGTCTCTTGCCACCACAGGGTGCCTTACAGATAGATGAGTAAGAAGCAGTGCTTTATAGCTACCACCTGCAAATTTCACAGCGCTGGCAAGTGCGCTGTACTGCTGTACTAGAACAGGATAATTGCTGGAGACAGAGTTGGCAAGAACAGTAGATGGGAGATATGTTCAATTGCACATGAGTATAGTAGGTGAACTGTTAAAATAAAGACCTGCCATTAAATGCTGAGCAGCTGGCAAATCTAGATAATCTGTTTTGGTTGCTGCAGATAGGGTAAAAAGTCATCAACTAATACGTTTTTAAAATATGTTTCATTTGTATGATAATAGGCTCTCATTCTAACTCGTTCAAATACCCATAACAGAGAGGCTTGGACAGAGACCATAACAAAGTTATGCAGAAGCTTTTGCTGAGCAGTACACCAAACTTTTTGAAATCTATTTAAAAAAAAAAACCACCCTGAAATCGAGACTTCTTATGAATGCATATACAGACATTAACAATGTCCACCAAGAATGCAATGTTTCTACACTATAGCACCAGGGACAGCTCTGTACATGCAATAGGAAATTTGCTCTTAAATATGCAGGAGCTCTGTGCTGTTTTACTTTTAGAAACTGTATTTAAAACAGTGGTGCAATTGTCCAACGCTGCAATGCAGCCATAAGTGTAAAAAGCCTGATTCGGGTACCACCTAGGGCCAAGTCTACCATTAAGCAGAGTGAGGCGGCCACCTAAGCTGGCTGTTGCTGTAGAGCAGAGTTAGACCAAGTTATATGCCAGGCAGCCTACCCTTCGCTCCTTCTGCTAACCTGCTGCCTTCAGGTGTGCTGGAGAATTCTGTCCCTTTGCTGGTGGTGAAGTGAGGTTCAACCATTCAGCAGCTGTACATGGAAGGAAGGGAAACATCATCTTCTCCTTTGCCTCAAGCAACAAAATGTCCTGGGCCGGCCCTGATAACATCCCGTTTAGATGTCTGCAGTGTCTGGTACTGTACATAGGGCTCTCTCTGGTGATTGCTCAGAAATGTCAGTTGGTCCCTTCTTTGTTTCCAAAGCAAGGTCTTGCTTTATTTCAGTACATATTTCTTTAGCAGGAGCCATCATATCACTATGTATCTTATGCTTGCTGGGCTTATATGGTATCTCAGGACTCGGCTAGATTAGAAAAAGGAAAATATAATAATAATAATAATAATAATACCAGTAATATTTTTTTATTTATACCCCGCCCTTCCCGGTTCAAAAACCAGGCTCAGGGCGGCTAACAACAAATTTAAAACACTTAATTGTAAAAGCAGCATAAAATACAGTATAAAAACATGAATAACAATAAAATTCAAAAATTCAGAAATCAGTTTAGGGGAAATAAGCATTAGATAATCCCCAGGGCTAGCTGGCTGAATTGGTCCTACTTGGGCCAGCAAGGAGGCCAGGGGAGAATTAGCTGTAGGGTCTCAGAGCGGGTAATCTTCATAAAAGGGGAGAGGGAGGGAAGAGAAGGGAAATAAAGATCAGGCTGAATTCAAATTAAAGGCCAGGTAGAACAGCTCTGACTTACAGGCCCAACAGAAGGAGGTTAATCCTGAAGGGCCCTAGTCTCATGGGACAGAGCATTCCACCAGGTCGGAGCCATCACTGAAAAGGCCCTGGCCCTGGTGGAGGATAGTCTGACTTCCTTAGGGCCCGGGATCTCTAAACTATGGTTATTCATGGACCTTAAGGTCCTTTGTAGGGCATACCAGGAAAGGCGGTCCTGTAAATACGATAAAAGTGTTTTATATGTGTTGTATATGCATTATAACACAGATGGCTCTGTGGAGTTCTGTTTTTCTCATACAAAGTTTACAACGTGTTTTCCTGAAACGTTTCTTTGACGCATCTAGATCCAGCCTCAGAGCTGTCATTCCTGCTACTGTTAACATGCTAAAATTGTTTTTTTATTATTATTATCATTCTGCATGCCACCTTGAATATGCGTCACTGTAAAAAGATGGGATACAAATAAGATTGCAGCAGCTAACTGAACAATGTTGTTTTACTTGGTTTATATATATATATTTAGTGTTGCTTTAAAAGCCTTACTACAAGCCAGTTCACAAGTCCCTGGGGGAAAGGAAGGTCTTATTACTGAGACTACAGTCCTATAACTACTTAGCTGGGAGTGAGCCCCATAACCTGTGCTGTATCAAGAGTAGATCCATTGCAAATAATGTTCATTCATTTCAGTGAGTTGGCTCTAAGCAGAGCTGATACTGGGTATAAACCCATTGGGTCTTACTTCTGAATTGACATGTAAAGGATTGCACTGTATATATCCTAAAGAAGAAACATCATTATACCTGTTGGGGGTGGAGTGGAGAACTGTGGATAGAGAGAAACACATCTGCACCATGCATTTAATGTACATTGTACTACTTTAATAGTTCTGGCCTGCCTCCTAAAGAATTCTGGGAACTGTAGTTCATTAAGGGTGCTGGGGGTCTTAGCTCTTGGGGAGAACTGCACAGGATTATTTGAGGGGAAGCCATTGCTGTTAAAGTGGTATAAATATGCATTAAATGTATGGTGTTGATGAACAAGGGGGAAAGCAGAACAAAGAATAAGCCAAATAGTAAGTCACGGAAAAGAAAAAAAGTGGAAATAAATCCATTAGCACCAAGTAACTGTTTTAAATGCAAGTCCTTTTTTTATTTTAAGGCTCTGCAAAAGCCCTTACAGCAAGATATATATTTTTTAAAAGGAAAGAAAAACAAGGGGGAAAGCACCCCTGTCTAACACACATGTACCCCCAGCCCACCCCGCAAAAATGTCATGTATAAAAGTCCCTGTCGTTGGCAGCTGCTACATTTTCATTTTGGCAGACGTCTGAAAATTGCTGGCAAGGCCATGGAGTAAGGGTAAAAGACAAATGGTTTGTCATGAAACCTTTAACTAAGCTGATATTTCAGCAGCAAGGATGCCAGCATTTTTCTTTTGTTCCTGCTTTGCAGAATGGACATGACAGCCTCATCAGCATTGTTAATACATTGGCATTACCTGGCAGATTATTCATCCCTGCATCAGTCACTCAAGTGAGTTTCAGAAAGAAAGAAAAAATGACATGCCAAAATCTTCCTCGTGTCTAAGATGCCCTAAAAGAGGGAGGAATTAAGTTTTATTATTATGTAAACGCAAAAACGGATATTAGAGGCCTAATCTGATCTGTTTAACAGGACATTTGCAGTTGTGGTGAAACGCTTTTATAAGCCAATAGTCCATAAAGATCAACAGTTATCTCTGCAGAAACCTATTCAGCAGCAGAGATATTCCCCAGTTCTTTCTTACATATGCTTTCAAGGTATCTGACAAAGTGCAGCAGTGAATGGGGAAGTGACTTGCGCATGTTTACAGATATTTCACCTTGACAGTATCAGAGTCACAATTTATAAAGGTGACTGGAACACCATGGGAGGAAAGCCATTTTTATTTCCTTGCCCCCTTCCCCCCCCCCCCCCGAAAAAAAAAAACATGGAAAGTTTATTATTTATTTCCTCTGCAGGGGAAGAGGCATAAAGGTGTGATTTTACATTTTCCTGAAATCTGAAAAGACTTGCTTATCATGATGATCAAATATGATTGAGCCTGGATAGCTCAGCTGACTAGAGCATGGCGCTGATAATGCCAAGGCTGCAGGTTTAGTTCATGAATTTGACAGCTGCATATTCCTGCATTGTAGGGGGTTGGACTAAAATAATCAGGAATGGCCAAACTTGGCACTCCGGCTGTTTTGGGACTACAACTCCCATCATCCTTAGCTAACAGGACCAGTGGTCATGGATGATGGGAATTGTAGTCTCAAAACAGCTGGAGGGCCAAGTTTGACCATGCCTGGACTAGATGATCCCCTCAGGCTCCCTTCCAACTCTACAATTCTATAACAGCATAAAGCCTGTTAGGCTGCAATCTAAAGTCCACTCCAGCCCCTGGACTTTGTGCTGTGAAAAGATGCCTAGTAGTAGTAGTAGTAGTAGTAGTAGTAGTAGTAGAAACCCACCCCTGTCACTTCCAGTCCTGGCCTGAGCAAGCCAGCTGCAGGGTCTAGGATGTGGTGGAGGCTCTAGCATAGGATCTCACAACTGCAGGATGGTCTGTGAAATGCTGCCTGAATTCAAGATTCTCTTTGAATCTGAGAGAATGGCATTCAAATCTTAATTCCGCCATGGCAGAGTACTCTCTCTCCCAGCCTCAGTTCCACAGCTGTGAAATGAGAATACTAATAACCTCTTTTAAAATGATGATGAATATGCTAAGGGTGATAATCTGTAATTTAAAATGGAAAATTCAGCAATAACAAATAACCAGGTGGCTTTTCATCAGGACTGAACCCTTTAACTGATTCATTGGTTAGATTAATTGATTTTTTTAACTGTTGTTTGACCAAAAAAAGGTGATTAATAAGGCAATGGGCTTACTTTTCTTTCTTTTTTTAAAACTATTATTTTCAACACAAGCACTTATAAACATTGCAGATGAGAAGCACCAAATGGAATTCATCCTATTCTTTCTCACCGAAGGAAAAGTCTCTTCTGGTGATGTGCTGAAATATTCTTTGTCATTTATCTCCTTGGCCATCCTCTGCCAAGAAAATAAAATAAATTGCATTTGAAAATGCTCAAAGTACAAGTAAAATTATGGAGAAATTCTCATGGGTGGGGTGTGGGTGGTTTTGCTTTTGGTGTGTTTTTACTTAGGGTGTTTGTTTGTCCTTTTTGTGTTCTATCAAGAATCTCTCCAGTGGTCTGTACTCTTCAGGTTTCCCAGAGTGCAATATTTTTAATTTTAAAATAAATAGTGTTGAATTTTTTAAAATAAAAAAATGTAGAAGAACCTATTTGAAACAAAACCAGCAAGTGTACTGATGATCTCACCATAGCTGTCAACGTTTCCCTTTTTTAAAGGGAAATTCCCTTATTCCAAATAGGATTCCTCGCAAGAAAAGGGAAAAGTGGACAGCTATGAATCTCACACATTGGGTAGCCAGTTTTCCATGCTTAAGTTATAACCCTGGGGGAAGACATGGGTAATTCCTCACATGGGACTTTTTCAGATGAGTAATCCTGGACAGCCAGGCAGAGCACCTCAGAGCACCGGAGAAAGGTTTAATGGAAAGAAAACCACGTAATGCCACCCTCAGTCAACTTGCAATGAAGAGTAAGTCCATTTTTGCACCCACCAAAATTCTAAAGAAAGTCTAAAGCACCCTGCGAATGAGGCAGAAAAACACCAGCATTTTTCACAGTGGGAAAAAAAAACTTTCAAAAAATTGTAGGACAAGCTCACAGCATTAGAGATGAAGGCTTCAATAGCACATTCAAGAACCATTGAGCTCTATGCTGGGTTGTTTCCATTAATATCATAAATTTTAAGTTTGGTGCTTAATGAACATCAGTAACGTTAACATATTAATGAGAACATAACCACCATTTCCCAGCTCTAAGCAATAGATTTCCATAGAGAATTATCCAGCCAATTCAACACTTCCAGGTTCCTTGAACGCTCTCATTGTTAACTGTTTCTCACTTATTCTGTGTAATGAAAACCTTAAGTATTTGTACACTCACCCTGCTTCAGAGATGTTGTGAATTTTGTAAATTAGAAAATCAGTGTCAAGTTGCCCTTGAAAGTTTGCATATATCAAAAGTTGTCTCCCTTTGTTTGTCTGATGCTGTCTTTTCTTTCCAGATCTGAATAAATACATAAAACGGCTCAGTATCTTAAAAGGAAAAACTATTCTTTGCTGCAGCACCTCCGTCAAAACATCCTATGAATATTATAGAGTCTGAATTTTTCACATGATCACAACTAAATTTCAAGTAGCAATTTCTTTATTATAATGACGACGATGTGATATACTTTGAGACCCAAGCGACCCTGTTATGTGACAAGGTTATTCAAATGGAGCATAGCCAGGAAGTTATTGCTCAGCTCTTGCAAAGGCATCAGCCGAGGGAGCAGCAATAAAATAAATAAATAAATAAATGAACAACAAACATTGCCACAGCAGTGTTTTGTGGAGTTTGCCATCTGGGTACTTCAACAATCAATCAGCCCTCTTATGAGACTCCAGCTGTTTACTCCATCCCTTCATGAAGGGGAAAGAGAAAAGAGATAGAAAAACACACACACGCACTGAAACATGGGGAGAAACTAGAACATCACTTCTGACATTCAATTAGATTGCTGTGACTTTGAGATGATTTTTAGGTACTGGGAGATGAATCCATTGGAACTGATGTAGAATTTGACTGAGGTGGAATTCTGTGTTGATCTGGGGGTTATATAGCCTCATCAAATTTAGGATGAATTTTTCAGAAGACTTACCGGCATTTATGGTTCTGGGGCATAAATGAGGATGTTCAAATGATAAACAGGGCAAAGTTTCTGAAACTTTAATAGCTGTGTAGAAGAGGGAGTTTCAACAGGCGTAACTTGTGATCAAGTGGAACTGATCCCAAGTTACACCTGTTGGAACTGCTGGAACAGTGGAAGCTATGCAGGCAACACCACCAGCAACGTTCCAATGGTTTGACCCCCAAAAGAACACCCCTCCATTGTCTCCCGAGACAGACTAAGGCCAACAGATGTTATGTATTTTTGTGTTTTCATATTGTTTACCACTCTGTGATCCTTGGATGAAGAGCAGTATAGAAATTTAATAACTTATTACAGTTTTTGAGTGTCTCGGAAGCCAAACATTTCAGTTCTTGAAAGTCGGAAACCTGGAAGTAAATGCTTCCATTTTTTAACTTCCAAGGCAGCTTCCTGTTTGAGTTTTCCGTATGGTTTGAGGCTTCCATATTGAATTTTCAGTTTTGAATGTTTTGGAAGTTCAACGGTCTTCCGGAACTTATTACATTTGAAAACCAAACCGATGATGATGATGATGATGATGATTATTATTAACAACAACAAGAACAATATGATAGGCGAGTCATGTTATGATAGTATTTTTTTTTTTTTTTATCGGCTTCAGCAGCCCTAGAAGCAGTCAGTCATTCAAGTTACTCAGAACTATTCTTGAAGATGGATGGCTGGTATTTTGGCTGGTCACTGTAAGTAAATTTTGGCCTAATCCTAACAGTACAGTATAGCATTTCAGACCGATGTAACACTAGACAATGGGTGGCAGGTACTTAAAGACTGTTGCAATTATCAAAAAATGCACCTTGCTGTTTTAATTATAGTTAACAATAGGAGTGTCAACATCTTTACACAACAGTGGAGCTGTACACTTGTTCAGTTATTCACATGCGATGCTCAACGAATCAACCGTCTGTGTACACAATAAATGCACACAATAAATTTGTAGAGACAGCTCATATTGTACCTGTATTCAGTATAATGCATGAACAAGGCTAGTATCTCTGGTGCCAGGAGAAAGCAGAGCAAGAACTGTAGTATATACTTCATCACTGGTGGAATCTTTTAATATATACTTCATCACTGGTGGAATCTTTTAAATATATATACTTTAAATATATACTGGTGGAATCTTTTAATATATACTTCATCACTGGTGGAATCTTTTAAATATTAACTTCCAGATGTAATTTAATAAATACAAACTGGCAACACCTAATAAAAATAATTAAAACAGTCTTCCGGGTTAGCGCGAACGGCTAATGGCGGATTCCCTCCGAGCTCCGGAGGGAATCGGCTCTGCTGAGGACGGGTCTTGCCGTGCCGGCGACACGGGGACCCTCAGAAACCGCAGGCGCGGAAGCCTGCGGACTTGGTGACTCGGTGGGCACCTTAAGCGCCCTCCCCGACCCACGAAGAGCCTTTTTAAAGGCTGCGGAGAGGGTACGGAGAGTGGCGTGGTGCTGAGAGTAGACCGCTACCTCAGTAGAGCGAAGCCGCAAGCCATGGCCGGAGAGCGCTGACTTTCTTCCCAAAATTTGGACTGGATAACAAAGGGCCCGTGAGTAGTGGAATTTGGACTTTAAAAATTTTATCCTGTGAATTCGGCACGATCGGGGGATGTGTTAAAGGGAAGTCCGCACCCCCTCTACTTATAGACGTTTCAAAGCAAGGAACGGAGAATTAAGGCGGAATGAATACTGTTTTGATGATTTAAAAGTTTCTCACAAATTTGATAGAACAAGATTTTTGTGCTGGAGAGAAAGGGAATTTGGAACTTTGTGTGTATCCCCCCCAAAAAACCCGGGAGTGTCCTATTTGGGTCCCGGAGGAAGAAGTGAAAGGAGTTTGACAGCTGTCAAAGAAGCTGTCAAACGGGCGGACAAAGTAAAGAATTTTGCTATTTAATAACTTTTGGAATTAAAGTTGATACATTTGGACTGAGGCGATTGGAAACAAAGTATTGATAATAACAAAGTAACAGATTATTGGAAAAGGACTACTAAATAACTGAAAGCCCCCTAGGGGGAATTAGTGACATTACAATGGCTGCAGAGGGAAAATTACTGGCGGAGATAGAAAAAATGTTTTTTCTCGTGGGAATCCTGCAGGAGCAGAGTATGGCTCTGAGTAAAGTTTTTATGACCTTGAATCCTGAAACAAACAACTCTGCTGAATGCACAAAGGAGATGTACGATAAAAATTCTGCAGCTGAGCAGGAAGAGATGCCTTTGGAATTGACAGAGAAAAAAGAAGGAGTTCAGACACTACAAGTGGAAAATATCAACCAGAAATCTGCAGCGTTAGAGTATGAGCAAGAAGACCTCTGGATTACAGACCTGCGAAAGATGAGAAAGAAGAAGAGAGAAGCCCCTGGAGTACTTGGAATATTAAAACTAGAAAGAACAAAGCAATATGATTGGGACTTTTCTCTTGAGTATGGAAAACTAGATGGTCTTTCGCAGCAAACACTCTTCAATATTCTGAATGAAAGAAAATATGATCTGACTCTGACTGAACTCCTTCGGGGTCTTAGGACCATCAAAGAGGACTACCAATATAGCTGGCAGAGAGGGACTGACAGAGAATCAGACGCCTCGGACGTGAGGAATCCGGGCTAGAAATATTTTTTGTTTGTTTTCTGGACATTTGTCTAGGAAGGGACAGAAACCGGGGCAGGGGGGGGAGAGAATAGAATTATAAAATGTTATGTTTTGTTTTACTTGGTCAATGTGACCTATAATTAATATAATAAAGGGAAAATTTGTGAAGGGGAAGTTAGATCGACCTTAAAAAAAAAAGAAATTAATGATTATAAGAGAATTGGATAGTTGAATACAGATAAACAAAAGATTTTAATTTTTAAAAGCAATGTGAATATCTTTAAGAGGTTAGGTAAGAACTTGCTGAATTAATTTTGGAATTGGGATGTAAGAGGAGGGGGTGGGGGGAAGTCAATGAAAGTGGGTAAAGAAACTTAGGGTATGTAATTGTATTTGTGTGTTTGTTTGTCTTTGTCTTTGTGTGTGTGTCTGTTGTTATAAAATGTAAAAACCCAATAAAAATTATTTAAAAAAAAAAAAAAATAATTAAAACAAGGCAGATTTCCATTTGCTAGTGAATCTTAGAAATGCTTTAATTGAGTGAGAGGAAAATGTAATTAACATGCTAATTGCCAGCACACTAAAGGCTGCTGAAAGTGGCTATAAAAGTCCTTGAGAACAGTTTGTTTGCCTTCACTCTTAAGCAGGCTAGACAGCACCCCCCCAGTCCTGTTTATGTTATTAATTTGCTTAGCAAACTTCTCCGCTTTCATTCTGGCTAGTTAGTGCACACACAAGGAGTGAGAGCTCTTGTCAAGGGTGTTATTTGCTCTGGCTCCAGCAGATGAGCAGATCCAATCAGACTGAAATGTGAGGGGTTTCTCTCCCCCCCCCCACCCTCCAGTCACATAATAGACCCTTGGCTTATCAAAGGCTCTTATCTGATTTGGGAGGGATTCAAAGGTAAACTTCAGAGCTCATGGAATTAAAAGACAAATGAGATGTCATAATTATCAAAGTGGCTAATTTAGAAAATTAAGCCATTCACATAGGTGACATAATTGCTTGTCACAATCACTCTTTTTCTCGTTAGCCTTCTTCCCGTCAGCACCAACAAGCACGGAAACATTCTTTAGCACCGAGAAGCAAGCTACAGGCTGCCGTCAAATGAATGAATGTGCTGGATTTCATGGATTTAATAAAATATTCTACTTTTGCATAGGACTGGGGTTGTTTTCTGATCACTATTATTTTTTAATAATGACATTAAACCAGCAGCATTCAGCATATTGCCTTTGGACAAAATATTGTTAGGTTAAATGTGTGGTTCCAACAAACTGAATCCTTGCAGCTTATTCAGAAGCCCTCTCAGTCTATGTCCAGGAGGATCTACTGGCCAAGCTGGATGGGTGAGATTAGTCCAGGGCCTAAGGATACTAAACTGTGCCCAGGCAAAAGCCAGAACATGAAATTCAGCAACTCACCATATGAGGCAAATGCACACAAGCCCAGAAGCTCCCACATCAAGTCCCAGCATTTCCTTCTGCCTCTTTTTTTCTGTTTGCCATTACTTTATATTTATAGTCTTATGTTTCTGTGGATCAAACACTCAGCCTGAAATCCTCCATACTCTTCTTCAGAAAAATCCCTTTGAGGTCACCAGGACTTATATCTGTTTCGTATATGCTTGAAAGAATATTGCCACAGCCTCTGTAAGGATCAGATCTAGAGAGATTAAATTCTGAGTTACAGATAGTGTTTTCAGTACAAACAGATTTTTTTAAAACAACAACAACTTGTGGTTCTATTTTGGTCAATTTAAATAGTATTGTATGCGAGAAAGCTGTTAGTATGTGCTGTATTTAGACTATAACATTCTTTATGAGTCAGCAAGTACAAAAATTATTAAGGTCAATTTCCAAGAAAGGAAATGAGTCTGTATTGCTATGCGAGTTTCAAGGCATGACATTGTAAATGGGCAAGGTTAAACATTTTGGATTAAAAACATGACTGTGAGATTGATTAAGGTCTTACAGTCCTGTAAAGTTGGTGGAACCCAGCTGACATGACTTATAGTTTGCTGAATCCAGAGAGATTACATTGATGTCATTCATTTGAAGAGATAGTTCATCCTGAATGCATACACTGAAACTGTCATCTGTATGTTTCACAAATATTCATGTGACTAACATGTTTTGATTAGAGTAACACCAGGCCACAGCATTCAGTAGGTCATATGTCTAAAGAGTTATTATGCGAAGTCAAAACCTGCCAGGGGTGGGGAATCCTCCAACAATATTGAATCTAATAACACCATCGAAAACAGGAGTTCCAGAACATTTATGTTGGTATTTTATTCCACACCTCATAATGTCTGTGATTAGGTTAACCTTTAATAATATAAAACACCCAGCTAACATTCGACACTAATATTACACACTATCCTACCTTAGTATGAGTTTTTCATTCCCTGATTGACAAAAAAGTGGGGGGCAAGAGCTCAAGGTACATTGGCATATCAGAATAAATATGATTTCTATAGCATAACTGGATTATCTTCTTTGTTTGGCACTGAACTGGTGATTCTCACTTGTCTTTGTGTTTGTGCGTTTTGTTGTTGTTGTTGTTAAGTCTTTTAGTCATGTCCGACTCTTCGTGACCCCATGGACCAGAGCACGCCAGGCACTTCTGTCTTCCACTGCCTCCCGCAGTTTGGTCAAACTCATGCTGGTAGCTTCGAGAACACTATCCAACCATCTCGTCCTCTGTCATCCCCTTCTCCTTGTGCCCTCAATCTTTCCCAACATCAGGGTCTTTTCCAGGGAGTCTTCTCTTCTCATGAGGTGGCCAAAGTACTGGAGCCTCAGCTTCAGGATCTGTCCTTCCAGTGAGCACTCAAGACTGATTTCCTTCAGAATGGATAGGTTTGATCTTCTTGCAGTCCATGGGTCTCTCAAGAGTCTCCTCCAGCACCATAATTCAAAAGCATCAATTCTTCGGCAATCAGCCTTCTTTATGGTCCAGCTCTCATTTCCATACATCACTACTGGGGAAACCATAGCTTTAACTATACGGACCTTTGTCGGCAAGGTGCTTTTTAAGATGCTGTCTAGGTTTGTCATTGCTTTTCTTCCAACAAGCAGGCATCTTTTAATTTCGTGACTGCTGTCACCATCTGCAGTGATCATGGAGCCTAAGAAAGTAAAATCTCCCACTGCCTCCATTTCTTCCCCTTCTATTTGCCATGGACTAGTAGATACAGAAGGCTGAGGCAATGCTTCTGCACCAGGGTTAAAGTATTAGGATTGGGTCATGGGAATGTATGTATCTTTCTCCTAGCCACTGACCTTTCAAGTACAAATTATCCTCTTTTCTGATTGCCTTGTCCATTGCTGCTTGGTATGACTGCAGACCAAGGTTAATGCCAACAAGGGTTTCCCCTAACCAGGATTTGAAGCAAGGATGGAGCTTGTTACAAATTTAGTATGAGCAGTTTGATGCTGTCTCAGTCATTAGAGCCTGCTTTGTCACTTCTTAGTATTTTGTTAGCATAAATATATTTAGAAGCCATCCTAGGTCTCTCATGTTTTCCTCTTATCATCAAGGTTTCCACTTAATCCATCAAGTTCCACTGGTTTCAAAAGGACTTAAATGTAACTTTCTCTGAATAACGTCCTATATGTACAGTGGTGGCATTTTTAAAAGCCATGAATTGACCAAATGAACTCATTACTTGAAACAGAAGAGCCGCAATCCACATACTGTTTACTTCATCCTCTATTTACGATATCATTCCTGTGCTTCCTGAATAATTCTTGCATCAGTAGAACTTGTTCTGCCCAAAACAAATAAATATGTGATATGCCTTACTTCAATTGCTTTCTTCAGAACATAGGGTCTCGGCATCTTTGTCAAGCAGGTCCAGATAAGGACCATCCACAGGAATTTTTGCAGGGATTCCTTCCTCCTGTTTAATTGGCTGTTTTATAACAATTTGATCTGATTCTGGACTAGCACTGTCACAAAGGGAGGCTTTCCAGTCGCCCTATTTGGAAACCCCCAGAAGTGTGATCAAATATATTTATGATGCCCTTTGGCTACGTGTTTGATTTTCATGACCAAAAAAACCCCAAACAAACAGAAAGAAGAAAAGCTTCTGACTCTTTAAAGGTTTCTCTTTAGCTATTATTGCTGGCCTGCAGCCACACATTCTCTTATGTAGAGGATCAAAGATGCCATTAGTGTGAGAGTTGGTCGATACAATGTAAGCTCTACTTAAGCACATTGCTCACAACATTCCTGCTTTTAAAAGGGTCGCATACAAGGGACGGATGTCTTATTCCTGAACAAAATGTATAACAATTTTACATTCGCAGCATTCTTGAGTTGTGTGATTTGTGCGTATTTAGAGTTTTGGTTTAATTTGTTTTCTTATGTCTTAAGATGACTCAAGCCACTTTAAAACCCAACACAAAGAACTGATGCGATATGAAATACAGAGACTTGTTTATTATATTTCAATCCAATTTTTCAGACAATTGCCTCCCAAAGTGGCTCATAGCAGTCTCTCTCTCTTTTTTTTAATGACAGACAAGCCCCACCGTTGGGCTTGTGAACTTTAAAAGACCAGACACATGTGGGAAGGAGAACAGAAGAGAAAGGGAGGGGAGGTCTCACAGGCCAAGGCTAATTGGTAAGTATATGTGGGCATTTACATCTTGTTCAGAGGCGGCTGGTGTTCTAACTTGAATAGGGGCTGGTGGCACCTGCTCCTGTAGCAGATGGATGTGGGGAGGCGGGGGGAGAGCATCCTTTGCCCTTATTTCTACAGGCAACTGGCACCTGGAGCTGAATGTTCTTTCTAGCAGGAAGGGAGAAGCAACACTGAAAGACATGAATAGATCAACTGAACTACCTAGTTCAATAATGTCTACATCAACTGGCAGTAGCTCTCCAGAGCTTGCTATCTATCATCTATCTATCTATCTATCTATCTAATCTATCATCTATCAACTGCTTGCTTACAATCGTCTCTAAGCAGTGTACAAGGAATGTGATATAGCACAATTAAAATAAAAATGGGCAAAAAATTCAAAGGCAGGAAAAATAAAACCTTCAGTAGATGCTGGAAGTTCAACAAATTGGGGCCTGTCTGGCCTCAGCTAGATGGGAGTTTGATAAAATTGGGCCAACAGCTCCCAGTGGCTACGGGCTGTGCATCTGAGTCATGGGCAACTATCAATAGTGACTCTGCCGAAGATCTCAGTGACTGGGCAGGGAGGTAAGGGTTCTTGAGATATACTGTAGATATGTAGACAAGTTGTTAAGGGCTTTAGGCAAGAGTCTTTCACAGCAACATCTGGAGATGCTGGAGATTGGAGCTGCGCTTTCTCTGGCTGATGGATGGGGCCAGGCTGATCTCCCACTTGCCATTATGTCCATCCTGGGAGGAAGTGGGGGAAAGCCTCCAAATTGCCCTTGGCCCTGACCAACAGCAAAAACTACAGCGCTCTGCCCTTCAGCTCAGTAGTTCCATGGCAACTGGAAGTTGGAGACAAGTGCACTTTCTGGGAGGGCAGGAAGAAAGTAAATGACCTGCAGCTCCTGATGGAGCAGAGCAGCTTGGTCTTCCTCTTGCCTTGATGTTCTTCCTGGGAGGCAGCAGCTGCGACCTCTCAGTGGCCCTTGGTCCCCTGGCCAGTGACAGAAGCTAAAGCTGGCTTCTCTTCTGCTCTCCAGGCCTAGAGTAACTGTAATAAATCACTGAAGAAGAAAAAATGGTATGAAAAGGAAGGTTCGAGCATAAGATAATTTGAATAGCACCAGACTTGGGGAGTGACTGTACCTCAGCTGTGGAGCTCATGTTTTGCATGCAGAATGTCCCAGGTTCCATCCCTCAGATTTCTAGCTCAAAGGAGCTGGTGGTATGGAAGACCTCTGCCTAGGACCCCAGAATAGGTGCCAGTCACAGTGGAAAAGAGAGAGCTAGATGGACTAATAGTCTGACTCTGACCCAGCAGGAAGGCAGATTCTTGTGTTGCCCAAGTAAAGGCGTTTTGTTACTAGGGATGTTGGAAAATTCAGATGAAAACAGAAGTTGCTGGTGCTCACTTATTTTTTCCGTATCCGAAACAGAAATCAATTTAGCAGATATGGTTGGCATTTGCTACTGTTGCACACAGTAGGTAGGTAACCTGTTGATAGGTAACCAAGGATACCCACAACTTTACCAGCTGGGGTCACACCATGGTGTTGAAAGCAGGGGGTAGAGAGGGCAGCACCATGCAGGTTCATGGCTACTGATTGACCTCCTCACCTTCATTCCATTCTGGTATGCAGCAGTGATGCAAAAGACTGAAGCTCAGAGGAGCGCTGCTGCCCCACCTCACCAACTGCTCCTGTTCTCTGTTCTAACTTCTTAAGAACTGTAGCAGTCAAGCTAATTGGCTCTGCAATTTCCAGGATCATCCTTGTCAGTTTAAAAAAAGAGAGAGAGAGAGACACTATTCAACAATCTTTTGAAGCAACACAAGTACGAAAGCTAATGTTTTGACGTACGCTGAGCAAACCCCTGCAGGGTCCTTGTGTGAATGACATTAGGCTTCATTGATGTGAATTCGCTAAGATTGTCTATGTATTGTCTAGCATCCCCATTTGCTATCCTGATTTTTTCCCCATTAGAACAGGGGTGCCCAAACTTTTTTCAAAGAGGGCCAGATTTGATGAAGTAAACATGCGTGAGGGCCGACCAAAGTTGTTGAGCCTTTTTAAGGGTCCCTGTATTGTAGCCTCCATTCTTTGAAAGGGTTGAAGCAAAGTAGTTCAGTCTTTTTTCCCCTCTCTCTTGAAGCTGTTGGATAACCCACACTGGTTCCAAAGCCAATGACAACACAAAGCAATGAACAAATGTCCAGGTAAAACAGATTTGCCAGAAGCACATGTAACAAATACTTCTTGCCACCTGCTCTGTGAAACCTGATCTTAAGTTAATGTCATTGCCACCCCTGCCAGCTAGCCAGATGGCACTTGTGCTTGTAGTCAATGGCAGTCTTCCACTACAAGACGGACTGTTATCTTTATTGTCTAGCCTGGCCTAGCTAGATCCTTGAAGTCGTCTCAGCCTTTGCTTCTGCATCTTCAGGACCAAAACGGAATGCTCAGTTAGAATGCTGAAAGCAGAGTTATCTAAATTCCACTTGGAGAGTTAAACTGGATGCCAGTCTTCTAATTCCTGGACCCAGCTTCCTGTGTTCAGGAGATTGCCTGGGAGATGAGCCATTAAGAAAACAAAGGGAAGGTAATGAGTTATTAAGAAAGACAAGGAGAAGGGGCTCTGTGCCAGACAGCAACTGAGTAGAACCACTCCTCCAGCTCTGAGATAGTTAGAAAAACAAAATCCAGAGTTGAGAGTTGGCTGAGATGTGACTTAGAGAAAAGAAGGCTGCTAGTTGGTAAAAGCAGCAAGCTGGATAGAGGGTCAGAGCATGATGTTTGATTTCTGTTTGAATCCTAGGCTACAGTTATGGGAGAAGCAGGACCCTTTTGGGGTGTTAATGCTGTGAACCCCACCACCACAAACTCAAGTCGTATATATGTGTAAATAATCCACGTATCATAGAAATACCACCGTTCCAAAATATTACTAGGCTAGTGCCTGAAACCCCTGGAATCTTGCATCGCTTGGAGACTGGGGGTGGTGTACAACAATATATACCGGTAACCAGCATAAACAATAAGAATGGTTTTATAAGGAATAAATAATATAACATGCCATTATCATTTTCTTTTATAAATTTAACTCGGCTACTTTATATGTATCAACTTGATGCCTGCAATTATATCTTCAATCAAAACCACTCTGTGCAGTCCTATGCATGTCTACTCAAAAGTAGGTCCCATTTAGTTCAATGGGAGATTGCACCCTAACTCTGAATAATAGTTTTAGTCTATAATCCCACATTTCTTGTTATTCTTTCACACAGCTGCTCTTTTAGATCTACAGAAGTATTTTAAACAAGCATCAGACTTCTGCTGGCATTAGAATGGAGATGTGCCATAAAAGCAAAAAGGAAGTAGAATGAATAAAACAAGGTCTAAAATTCTGCGCTCTCTCTCTCTCTCTCTCTCTCTCTCTCTCTCTCTCTCTCTATCTCTTTTTGTCCTTGCTGAATTCATAAAAGTGAATTGCTTTCTCATTTTCCAGCTTTTTATTTAATATCAAGAAATCCTTGGGGGTGGGGGATTACTATAGGTTTCATATAAATAAACCTGGCAGCTGAGGAAAAGAATATCACATGGTAATCCCCAGTTCTGCTATTAACACTTTGCCAAAATATGTGGCTGATGGCTGTTCTGGTATTAAAGAGATTACACTTTGGCCTCAGCTATACAATAACAATCTTTCGATACATCCTGGGGGATAATTGGATGGGATTTTGTTGTTCACTTTCAAAACTGGAGTGTGCATCTTTAATACCTACTGAAAACCTTGATGACAAATATTGACACTTGGCTGTGCTTTAATGCTGTCAGATTTTTTAATTTCAGAAAGTGTAAACATGGCCAGGTTCTGAAGGTCCTGAACCAAGGATACGGAATAATTTTCAAAGGCATGGATAATATCACGGCGCCTTCCCACTCCACATAAAACCTGGGGACTTGACGTGAACAAACCTCTCCATAGTCTATTTCATGCATACCAATTCCACCAAACATCTCTCCCAATTATTTGGGAATGTATATGCTTGCTACGCCACGTTTTGCATACAAGGTAAAAAAATAAATAAATCATTTTATGGCTGCTAACCATTTCACCTGTATTTAGTTCCACTGACATGGAAAACACTGCAGTCAATTGTCCCTATTACAGCCCCTGTGTATCTCTCCCCGGTGCACTTGCATAAGGGGGGGAGAGAGATGTGAGCATGGAGTGTACTTAACTGCCAGCCTCAATGGCTCTGTAATGTAGCTTCAGCATGGCATAAATTAAGCTGTCATTTTTTTGGCAGCGAGTGCAGAGAGGCGATTTTCCTGTACTGTAACATTTGAAACAACAATTTTCTGGCTCCAGAACCAACTGACAGATCTATGTGATACATGCTTGATGGGGGTACTTCCAAGTGGCTACAGCTGGAAACAGCCTTCAGGGGAAGCTATTGTCTTTATGAGGAAATCAGGCTGGCGGAAGCGTTTCCTCGCTTCTCAAGCAGCCTGCCAGTCACATCACAGAAGAAGAAGAAGAAGAAGAAGAAGAAGAAGAAGAAGAAGAAGAAGAAGATCAATCCTGTGCTTCCACTGTATTAGGTTTTGCCAAGATACATGCAAAACCAGCTTTCCTATATGCAAAACGCTGTTTGCGATCATGGCTCCATATCCATTAGCAAGATTGCTCATGGAGAGAGACGGCCACTAAGTTTTATTGGCGTGTGTAATGAGATGAGAGGCTGAGTGATGGCCAGGCTTTAGAGGTGTTCTTGGAAGTCTTGGCAGTCTTCAGTCTCATGAAGGGACAGCACAGAGGAGGGGAGGAAACTGCCCTTTCAGGTGTGTCATTAATGAATTACTGAATGTACAATGGAGGGGCTTTGGTGGAAAATCCGCACTTCTTCCAACCAGAAGGGAGAGAAACACAGAAAGTCAATTCCCCACACACACCCCAAAGAAAAGCAGGGAGATAATTAATAAGGAATAAAGAAGCCAGTTCTTCCCTGTCAGTAATGTAGGCCAGGGGTAGCTAACATCATATCTTTCAGGTCTTTTGGATTACAGCTTCTAAGAACATAGGAAGAACCTGCTGGACCAGGCCAAAGAGGGCCCATTCAGTCTAGCATCATGCTCCCATAGTGGGCAAGCAGATGTCCCAGTGGGAAATTGGCAAGCAGGGCCATTCTTCTGCTGATGCCATTCTGATGCCTTATGAGGAACGGCTAAGGGAGCTCGGCATGTTTAGCCTGGAGAAGAGGAGGTTAAGGGGTGGTATGATAGCCATGTTCAAATATATAAAAGGATGTCACATAGAGGAGGGAGAAAGGTTGTTTTCTGCTGCTCCAGAGAAGCGGACACAGAGCAATGGTTCCAAACTACAAGAAAGAAGATTCCACCTAAACATTAGGAAGAACTTCCTGACAGTAAGAGCTGTTCGACAGTGGAATTTGCTGCCAAGGAGTGTGGTGGAGTCTCCTTCTTTGGAGGTCTTTAAGCAGAGGCTTGACAACCATATGTCAGGAGTGCTCTGATGGTGTTTCCTGCTTGGCAGCGGGTTGGACTCGATGGCCCTTGTGGTCTCTTCCAACTCTATTATTCTATGATTCTATGATTCTATGACCCAAGCACAAGGGCCACTCTTCCCTTCTGCAACTGGCACTCAGAGGCACCTCCACCTCAGACTGCAAAGACAGACGCACTCTGTGGTTGGACAGTGTTCCATAATGGCCAATGACTCTGGTGTAAGAAACCTCCCTTTGCTACCTCTGTGCAGATAACTTGTTTTTAAAAGAAATGCCTCCAACCCCAAGCTATTGTTGCTACAAGACCTCTCTCCATCGATTGTCCCCTCCACTCTTTCTTCTCCTTTCCCATGATGGTTCTGCAGCCAAGAGGGGCCAGGGTTGGGCTTGTAAAACATAGGAGCCAACTCTTAGGGGGCAGGGTCCCTCCAGCCCCCCAATAAAATATTTGAGGAGGCTGAGTCCTGCGAAAATTGATAGGCATTGCCATTCAAATGGTGTGCATTTGCCACATCATGTGAGCAGGGCGGGACTTACCTGGCACCCCAATATTTTATTCAAGTTGGCACCCCTGCATACAGTTGAAACAGCCACTGTTTAAAACATACAACCCTAAGATGCTGTGCAAATCTCTGCTTTTGGAACCATGTGTGGTGTGGTGTGGTGTGGTGTGGTGTGGTGTGGTGTGTGTACACTGTCTTATGCTATATGCTGTTTATTATATCTGGGAGATTCTGACACCTAGCAACATGGATTTGATTAACTATTCTATTAGTTGAATGCTGTATACAAGAGAGGAACAATTTGCTCTTATCCCATCTTTTCACAACTGAATAAAATGGTAAGATGTTTTCAAGAATAACTAATCTGTGTGAATTAGCTTGCTTGGTGTTGCCCGCTACTCCACACAAACCTCAGGATCACATAGATAAATATAAAATTCAGTTTTGCACTGTGATTATTGACAGAGAATATTACTCCAATTTGTTTAATGTTATAGTATCATTCTCTTGACTTTATATCTTCATATTTTGGCACTGGAATATAATTTTACTAAACTTAGGTGGAATTTCCACAGTTCCCCCAAATGGCTCCCTTGGGAATTTCTATTAGTAGACTCTGCTACATTCAGAGTATTGTAGTCTCATGTCCTTGCTGTTGGTTCTAAGAGTTCAGGTCATAGTACTCTAATTTGAAGTTGCTCCATTGATGTCTAGTTCATGCTAGCATTGATTTTTAAGACCTTACCATTAACTTTTAAGACCCATGTTGACTAGGATTTGTAATCAATCTGGGAGTATCAGAATTGTTGGGGAAGATCTCTACCAGCTAGAATGCTGAAATTTAGGACAAATATAGTACTATCTATCATCTATCTATCTATCATCCTCTGAAAAATCAAGCTGTCAAAACTCAGGACATGAGCTTTACCACTTTCCACTATGGCAAAGGACAAGCCAATCCACATACAGGACAGAATAGTGGGTCATAGGTGTTTTGTTGTGGTTGAGATTTGGGATAAGTTTAATCAATATGTTGATTCAGCACAGTCTCGGGACCAGTTGAGAGATGTGGAAATATCACAGGTAATCAAATTCCCTACGCATGAACATTCTTAAGCCTCATTTAAAGCACTATTATACTACTTTAACAGTCACAGCTTCCAAAGAATCCCGGGAGCTGTAGTTTGTGTTAAAGGTCTGAGCGTTGTTTGGAGACCCCTATTCCCCTCAAAGAGTTACAAGTCCTAGAGTGGCTTAACAATTAACCCCTCCTCCTAGGCAACTCAGAACAGCAGCTCTGCGAGGCGAATGTGGGCCTCCCAACAATTATCAGCCCCCCTTAACAAACTACTGTTCCCAGGATGCCTTGGGGAATGCTATAACTGTTAAAATGGTATGATACTGCTTTAAATGGGGGCCTCAAGTCTAACCCTTGCCCACAATCTCATCAAAGTAGTAAGGGAACCGGAAGTATTCACGATCATGCTCATGCTTGCCACACCTCTTTTTGAATCATTCATATTCAACTGTAAACTGATTTCTTCAACTATCAGTTCACATACTACTGCTTCCACATGAATGTAGATAAGTGCAAGCTCAGGGACATTTGTGGCAACAGGAAATGTGATCATGAATGTCTTTTCCCTTCCACTTTATTATTTTATTCTATTTATTTAGCATTTTTAGCCTTTCCTTTATCATGTGATCCCAGGGCTGGTTGGAATACATTTAAAACAAAGACAAATCCAGATAGTTAAAAGACAGTTTTATAAAATAATCCACCACCACCCCTCCCTAGGCTGTTATGAACCCATCATGACTTAATATATGCTGGTTCCTCTAGTTATTCAACCATTTAAAACTTAAGCCCTATTTGTGCTATATCTTCTACAGCATTGGAGACAACATTGTTGATCATATTCCCTCTAAAAATAACAATTTGAGAGTATTAGGATTCCATCAGCGCCGTCCTATATACCCACAGATTTTTGGCAAAATAATGATCAATATTATAAAGATTGATGCTTATTTTGTAAGAATCCCTGAAGTCTTAAGCTATCAACCTATGTTTGTAAAGTCCAATTTTTAGAACGCATTATTTCAGTAAGAACGGAGTTAATTCAAGTGTTCTACCATTTTCCTAAATGGCTTCATACCTGATTGAAATGAGAGTGCTCACCAAGACTTCCTTACTATTCAATGGAATTGATATTTCCATTGTTTTTCCTGGTCTCTCTAGATTGCCACAGACATGTCATAAACCATGCTTGTAGCTCTTATGACTGTCATTTTGCCATTGTCTGATCAACACTGCTGAGTTTTAGTATTACTCTGTTTTGTCAATGTTAATGCAGTGGCAAATGATAAAGATGCATTTTGGTGGGAACACTGGTAACCTTTAATAATGAACAATTTGTGCACCTCAAATTGCTGGTATACATGAGCAGGTTTAGTCAACCCCTGAAGAGAACCTGCACCTTCTCATTAGAGGGCAATGGTAGCAAGAAAGCAATTCAAAAAAGCCATAGGGTTGGCAGTTGTGCATATTTTGTGCTATGAGTAAATAACTTCAATTGATTTAATCATAAGAGAATAACAGGAAAACTACATTGATTTCCAAATCCCTGGTGTGAACATCAGAATATATTGACCAAGCTCCTTGCAATAAGTTTGTATGAATTGAAGAAATATCAATATTTGATCATTAGTCCAACAAAAAGATGACAATTTAAGCTCTTCTCAAAACTGAATAGTGTTATGTGGTACTATTTTATGAATAGGACATGATCATACTTTATAGCCTTCATTAGGTTAAAAAGAATAAAAGCCATAAATTTGGTTGAATGGCTGTCTTGTTAATTGTGACATGCCTTTCACAAAACAATTTGACACCAATAATAATAGACCAGGACATGTTTTTTTATTTAATTTAGAAAACTCAGTTGTATTTCCAGGACAGGGTGTTACTGCCCTCGGTATTTAGTCCAGCTTGAGAAGTGGTAAATACAGAACAACGTATTTTAAAGTTAATTAATTGTTTTGTCCTAAGACATGAAATACTTTCTATTCCAGGGGAAGCTAAATCACAGAATCCTTATTAAAAAACCCCACAATTCCTAGTGTATGCCAACTTTAAAAGAACAGTCGTAAATAATTTCAAGGAACAGCCATAAGTAACCTCATTATTTCATCTGTTCTATTCTTACTGCAAAACTGATATTAAGACCATCATTATATTTGCTGCTGTTAAGTATGGTTTAAAAATGAGGATCAACAAACTTTTCCCATAATATGATCATACCTTAATAAGGCACTAATGAGCCACATTCCCTCCCATTCACTATCATATAACAATCTTGTGGCACCTACACCAATTGCTTACTTGTGTGCAAAGTAATAGCTGGAAAGTATTTAATGTATTTTTAGAGGGAATCTAATGCAATTTAGCAGCTGGAAACCAGGGGAAAAGCCAGAATCATGTGACCAAATAGCTCTTTGCAGACCACAGTCTGAGAACTGATTATTCTAAAACCCAACTACACACAGAGAGATTTCGTCCTATGCTTCATGGGTATGCATCAAAATTATAGAGTTTGCTCTAGGTAGATTAAGCAGCAAGATATGCATATTATATTGCCTGGGGCAACTGCAGTACAAAGATCATCAGAACACTTTCATTGATTTCTATGACGTTTTCCAAGGGCGCACCAATATGAAGATTCAGGCAAACAAAGCAAGACCTGCATTTTGGAGGAGTATACTATGTCTTAGTTGTAGCAGTCCAATTGCAAATATCTGCTAGTTAAATAACAACTAGCTGTCAATCAAAAAGAAAGCTATGAAAAAGCATGTGGATACAATTAGCTTTTTAAAGGTCAATATTTTGGCCATCTTCCATAAAACTGTAGACTGGTTCTGTGTGCCCAAAAGGACTTTGGACTTTTGCTTTTCAAAAAGAAACCTGCATAGCAGGTCTTTTTTGAAACTTGAGGATGGACATAATTCTTGGAGATCTGCAGTCTTCCAGTTAGTCTTCCTTGAACCTTACCCATTGTGACTTGTGAAATTTGCCACTGTTGAGCAGACTATTTTAACTGATCCGATGATGATCACCATAGCAGGAGGAATGCTTTCCAAAAAAATCTAAAGGTACGTGAGATCCTTTCAAATCTTTAAAAAATACATCTGGAAGAATGATCTGAACAATTACAGTCCAGTTTCGAATCTGCCATTTTGAGGGCAAGATAGTCTATCAATCACGGAATGGACAGCTCCTTTTATATATGGGTTTTCGGGACCCATATATGTCAATTTAAAGTAGAGATGGGGACTGAAAGTGTTTCGCTTGCCCTAGTCAACAATGTTCATCTAGAACTGGGCAGAATATAACTCTGCTCATTCTGCTGGGCTTCTCAGGCATACTAGGGAAGAGCCATAACTCAGGAGAGATCCCAGGCTCAATCTCCCAGCATCCTCAGGTTGGGCAGCAGATGAGCCCAGCCTGAAAACCTGGAAAGCCAGTGCCAGAGAATGTTTTCTTTGTTCCTAAGTACTGGGTAGACCTTCAGCTGCTGGGCCAACACCAGTGGTAAGCAATGGACAACCACTGCCCTATCCTTTAGCATTTGATCCGTGAAATTTTACAAACTTCCTGCTTGTCTGCTGTTTTGTAATGCCTATGTGCAGCTAGAAGAAGAGGAGGAGGAGTTTGGACTTGATATCCTGCTTTATCACTACCCTAAGGAGTCTCGGGATGCGGGTGGTGCTGTAGGTTAAACCACAGAGCCTAGGACTTGCCGATCAGAAGGTCGGCGGTTTGAATCCCCGTGATGGGGTGAGCTCCCATTGCTCGGTCCCTGCTCCTGCCAACCTAGCAGTTCAAAAGCATGTCAAAGTGCAAGTAGATAAATAGGTACCGCTCTGGCGGGAAGGTAAACGGCGTTTCCGTGCGCTGCTCTGGTTCGCCAGAAGTGGCTTAGTCATGCTGGCCACATGACCCGGAAGCTGTACTCCAGCTCCCTCGGCCAATAAAGAGAGATGAGCGCCACAACCCCAGAGTCAGCCACGACTGGACCTAATGGTCAGGGGTCCCCTTTACCTTTAAGGAGTCTCAAAGCGGCTAACATTCTCCTTTCCCTTCCTCCCCCACAACAAACTGTGAGGTGAGTGAGGCTGAGAGACTTCAGAGAAGTGAAAGTCACCCAGCAGCTGCATGTGGAGGAGCAGGGAAGCAAACCCGGTTCACCAGATTACGAGTCTACCACTCTTAATCACTACACCACACTGAGGTAAACTGATAGTTTGGACTAGAGTGTGCCATCAATAACTGATGCCATCAATAACTGATGCCATCAATAACTGATGGCACTCTTTCCCCTCTTATTAATCCCATCAAGGAGCAGGGGTTCAGTATCAAAACTGGGCTTGAAATCTAATTATAGACAGATAACGGCTAGGAAGGTGGTACAGTGGTACCTCTGGTTATGAACTTAATTTGTTCTGGAGGTCCGTTCTTAACCTGAAACTGTTCTTAACCTGAGGGACCACTTTAGCTAATGGGGCCTCCCGCTGCCACCACACCGCTGGCACGCAATTTCTATTCTCATCCTGAGAACAGTGTAAGTTCTTAACCCAAGGAAGTACCAATACCGGTACTTCCAGGTTAGTGGAGTCTGTAACCCGAAGTGTTTGTAACCCAAGGTGTCTGTAACCTGAGGTACCACTGTTTTTAATTCAGATGTTAGAGAGGCTATGATTGTGGCGAGCCAAACTTGAACTGAAGCAATGTCAGCTTTACTGGCCTCAGGTGGAATTACATTCCCCCTAAATGGTAAGGTGTGTAACTTGGGGGGCAAGGTGTGTAACTTGCCAGACATGTTTTTCAGGGGTTAGCCATTAAATATTTGATTTCATCATAACTTCTCCCTCAGCAACTTGGACATTTGGCTGAAACTTTGTGGGTAAATGTCTCTGAAGATGGTACCGTAGTCCCGCAACATCTGGGGAGTCAAGACTGAGGAAGGTTGCTGTAGCTTGTGGTTTTGCTCTGGGTCTCTTCCCTCTGACCTTGCGAGGTTCGGATTCAAAGCAAATTTAAATCCTTCTCTTCCATCACAGAAGCTGAGCTGCATATAATTTTGGTCTCTCAGCAATTGAGATTTGTGGGCCAGCTTAGCTAAGCAGTATCACAAGCTTCACTACCACAAGCAAAATATAATATACATAAATGTGCCAAAATGCAGGTAGTGATGGAAGCAAGGGAGGTGATGGTGAGGCAGTGATGTGAGGTGAATGGCCATAGAGAGGCAGGAGGAAGTGTGTATGTTGCTGTTGCTGTTGTTATGTAAATTCATGAGATGCTTTTTCTAGCTACAGGCAACTCAAAATGCCTTTGCAAAAACAAAACAAAGCAGCAAACAAACAAAAAAAACCCTATATTCAATTAAAACCAGGGGTAGATGGAGGATACATTTTAAACACTCCCTGTTTTAAAAGGATCATTAACAGCCAAAGGCCTGGTTGAAGAAGAATGTTTTTGCCTGGTGCCTAAATACACACACACACACACACACACACACACACACCACACATTAGTAAAGATCACAGTAGCTAATATTACTAAAGAATTAGAGGTAGAGCCATATTTCACCAATACAGTTGAACAACTACGTTTCCCAACTCCTGATTCATTACTGGAGCTGGAACTTGGATGATAAAAAGACTGCTTCTTTTTACTCTCACTGAAAACTTCCCCAGTGGCCATAGTGAGTATGTCAAAGATTAAAAGATAGCTGTACCTAAGCCCTACAAGTGATATAGAGACATACCATTATCTGCTCATAGGGAAGAGTGCCACCTACTGAATGACAAGGACAATTTTTAGGCAATTCATTTCCAAATGTAGAAGCCTTCCCTGAAACTGTATTATCAACATTCCACATGGCACTAATGTGTGCAGAATATCCTGAGATTTTATAGAGAACCAAGCCCTTCAAATCAGCAGGCTGGTGGAGACTGATGTTCAACTGGTATCCGAAATTTAATCTGTGTTCTGATCCACATGCAGCCCAGTCCACTTATTGTTATTGTTTATTATGTCATGTATATTTGATCTCCCAGAATGCTTTAAACTGCCTCTCTACAGAAACAGTTGTGGAAATGGAGATTGATTGAGCAGGTGGCAGACATGAATTTATGTTTTTTAAAACAAATCTGTATACTTGGAAGTGCCAAACAGCTATCATATATTTAGCTAAATAACAGCCTATAAAGAATCTTGTTTTTATTTTAAAAAAAAAATCTGACACTAATTTCCAGATTTGTTACACAGTTTTAGGACCCTCATAAACCTGTACTAGGTTTAACAGAAATATGATCTGCTTTGCTGCAGCATATTTTATTTTCCAGCGTTAAAGTAGAAAAGACCAAATAAGCGGTATATGGTAAGATTCCGAACATTTTTGCCTTCATTCTAGATGAAATATTTGTTCAATAACAACATTTCACTAATACATTTCATATCACTTTTACCCTCAGTTTGCCCATCACTCTGTAATCATTTGGATTATAGCTGCAGAATGCACTGACATTATTTCAGAGGCAATATATGTTTGTCCCCTTAGGGACAGAAAAAAGGAGCTTTCCTGGGCCAGACCAAAGTCCAACATAGTCCACCAATCTGTGCTCATAGTGGTCAGTGAGATGCCACCTGGAAGCCCACAAAGCAGGACATGAGCACAACACACTCTACCACTTTTGATCCACAGCAACTGTTTTTCAGTTAAAACAAAATAAAAAAATTCCTTCCAGTAGCACCTTAAAGACCAACTGAGTTAGTTCTAGGTATGAGCTTTCGTGTGCATGCACACTTCTTCAGATACACTTCTTCAGATACAATTCTTCAGATGTGTATCTGAAGAAGTGTGCATGCACACGAAAGCTCATACCTAGAACTAACTCAGTTGGTCTTTAAGGTGCTACTGGAAGGAATTTTTTTATTTTGTTTTGACCATGGCAGACCAACACGGCTACCTATCTGTAACTGTTTTTCAGTTATTCATGGATGGAGAGATCTATCGGTGGCTACTAGCCATGATGGCTGTGCTCTGCGCTCAGCTGGAGGTAGCACTGCTTCTGGATACCAGTTTCTGGAAACCACAGGAGGGGAGAGTGCCCCTGTGCTCGAATCCTGCTTACTGTGAGAACTATTTTTGGCAGTCTTTCCAAAAGTAAAATGTTTTGGCAGTTTAAATACCTAAAAAACACAGTAATCCAAAGAAACAAGCAATGGAATACAGGCTCTCAGTTGCATTGCTATTCTTTTTCTAAAAAGTGGAAATAATATTTTTTTATATACTGTATTTTTCCATCTATAAGACGCCCCCATGTATAAGATGCCCACTATTTTGGGGGACTCAGATTTAAGAAAATGGGGGGGGGACACTATCTGTGTATAAGATGTCCCCCTAATTTTAGACATTAATTATTAGGGAGGAAACCTAGTCTTATACACAGAAAAATACGGTATTTATTTTATTACCTAGCCACTTTTTAGGGCACAATTGCCTTTTCAAAGTGGTTTACAAGATTTTTTTTATATAAAAAAGCATAAAGTGTACGAAGAAGAACCATCCAATAAAACTGCAATACACCCCATTTCTTATGTGCATATGTTTAACCTCTTTCATTTTTACTATCATGAGAAAGTGAAAGACAAAGGCAGCCACTGAGAATGTCTGCCCATACTCTCTTTTGCTGCAGATGAAACAGACAACACCACACATTCTTCAGTTCACAGGATAGGATACAACTGGACTTGCTATGACTCCCACAGTTTAACTGTAAGTGGCTACCAATACTAAGCCGTGACACCTATATAAAAAAAAGAAAATGTAGCATGGCTGCTGGAGTACTACGCTAGCTTCAAACTTATCACATTATAATTGATTATGTCAGCCATCAGATCTAATATCTGAAGGGGGGAAAATCACATTATTCAGGTCCTATCTACCTCCAGATTGGATTAATATAATGTCACTCTACATGAAGCTGCCCTTTAAGTCAATCTGGAAACTTTGGTTAGTCCAGAACCCAGACACTAAAGTTGGTAATAGATCCTTTGCCAACTGCATGGGTTACTAGTAGTTTAGGGAACGTGGGTGGCACTGTGGTCTAAACCACTGAGTCTCTTGGGCTTGCCAATTGGAAAGTTGGCAGTTCGAAGCTCCGTGATGGAGTGAGCGTTCGTTGCTCTGTCCCAGCTCCTGCCAACCTAGCTGTTCAAAAGCACGCCAGTGCAAGTAGATAAATAGGAACCGCTGTGGCGGGAAGGAACCGCTGTGGCGGGAAGGCAGCCAGATGGGCAGGGTATAAATAATAAGTTGTTGTTGTTGTAAATGGCGTTTCCATGCATCCTGGCTTCCGTCACTGTGTTCTGTTGCACCAGAAGCGGTTTAGTCATGCTGGCCACATGACTCGGAAAGCTGTCTGTGAACAAACACTGGCTCTTTTGGCCTGAAAACGAGTCGAGTGCTGCAACCCCATAAGTCACCTTTGACTGGACTTAACCATCCAGGGGTCCTTTACCTTTTTTTTACTAGTACTTTGTTTCTGAGCTCAATTCAAGGTTCTGGCTGAGCAGTTGGAGCCAAAGTTCCTTAGGAATCACCTCATCCAGTACAAACCTACTGACAATCATTCCACTACTACTACTACTACTACTAATTATTATTATTATTATTATTATTACAAAGGTCCTGCCCAGCAGTGGGTTCCCAAATTGGCCTTTGATTATGTTTTTTTAATGGCTGGTCTTACTATTCTTATGGTGGGTTGTTTTATGTATTGAAGTTGCTTTATTTTGGTGCAGAAAGTATATAGAAATTTCCGAAATAAATAAATTCCTTATTACCAGGAAGAGCATTTATAAAGCACTGCTTGATGCTACATTAATCAGAAATTTCAAGTACAGAAATAGATTCAGGAGCATTCGGGCTGGTGAACCTCTGGCCAGAATTGGCTAGACTTAACCAACCCTGGTTGTCCTTATACTTGTCAATGAAAAAGATTCATGAATACATCAGGCATAAAATGCATACATTTTTTTTTTTTTGTATGCCGCCTTTCCACAGTTCAAACCATGCTCAAGATGGCTTACAAGATGAAAAAATACATAACTACCAAAAGTAGTCATAAACAATAAATAAAACACTACCAAATGAACCATTTCCACACATATCACAGCAAGATACAAAAACCAACAGCAACAACAAAAAACCCAGACCACACTGCATGGAAAGGGGAGAGAACTGGACCCTGCTATGACCCAAAAGTGATGTACTCTTCAGTATCTGCATGTTAAGTGGGATATGTAAAACGACTGCCTTTCACATGTCCTGCTCAACACAGAGACATTGTGGAGCCTGCGGATGGGATGGTGACATCAGGAATGGGGCTGTTGAGCTGGTTATTTAAGCTATAGACCTGGTTATTTTACACGTGATGCCCGTATGATTAGGGCATCAGCTTTCTTGGCAAATGCGAACAAGCGTTCTCTCAAATATTGTAATCATATGCACATTATGTAGAAGAAACATTTAATATTATGTAGAGCTAACACCTGCATCAGAGAGTTCATAGAATTTCACAAAGCTCATGACCTCAACATGAGCTTCCGTATTAAGACAGAAACCCATTTTGATATTAAAAAGCCACATTTTACAACACATCTAACTTTGACCTTTTATGCAGATGCCTGCACTTGCTGATAGGGGCTGACAGCTATTGTTGGAGCTATCAACCTTCAGTTCTATGCTTGATCTTATTTACTTCCTGAGAATTGTATTTTGTCTAAGAAAATTAGACCTGTCACTCTTCTGATTTGGTGTTTCTCTACAAGTCTTAACCACAGAAAGTGTGTCTGTGCTACACCTTCCACTCTCTTTTTTAAACAATAGATGGGAGAGATTTCTCTTTAACAAATACAGATGAAATCCTTAAAGCAAACTATTACTGGAAGAATAAGTAGAACATAGTAAGCTTTACAACTCTGGAATATTTTATTAATTATTCTAGTTCACAAACATTATATTGTTGGTTTTGGGCTGAACCTTAAAAGGGGTGGGGAAAGTAAGGCTTAAAACAGGTGGCGGTGGTGGTGGAGAAATATGTGCAAAATTAATTTTGCAGATTCCATAAGCGAGCATCCAGTCTTCCGAGCACACCATGTTATTGTAGATGGTAGCCAACCGAACAGTGTTTTTTCTTATTCAAGCCATTTTAACTGCACTTAAGTGAAAAACCAGAGGGAAGGGGGGTGGGTTGAGGAAGCTTACAAAGCTAAAAGGCTACATTTTCACTTCACCAGTTGCAATCATGAGTAACTGTAAATGTAAGATAATTCACACGGATAATCATCCTTTGAAAAAAGTGCTGGTTTGAGTAAACATGATTTGAACATGCTTTCTTTCACATTCCTTCTTCCCTTCTATCCACTCCTCTGTTATAGACAATATAATTTAGGTGCTACCGTACAACGCTCGCGCAGAAGAGTTATTTATTTTAAAATAACTCCGACCGAGAAGAGATGCTTTAAAGTGTGAGGTGATTGTCTGCATCGTGTGTTATTTACTTGCTCCAGCTTCTCTTCCCTCTCCTGGCCATGTGCTGTCTTTCTAAGTTGTAAAAAATCATTCACAGCAGGAAACTTAATGGCTTTACCTGTCTTTATTCAGCATTTTCAAATTGTGCCATCCTTGCGCAGGTGTACCTAGCTTTTGTGCAAGGCTCTTTTTGTTATTGTTCAGCTCCTACCTGCTCAAAATCTGTCAAGAGCCTATTTGTATGCACACAGTTAATGTGGTAGAAATAAAAGCCACAACCTGTCAAATAAACTCCCTGCACCTGTATGGAGCAGTTAAATTGTTCCATCTACCATTCTTCTCTCAGATCAAAGGGGTCCTTACTGTGAGGGGCTCCAGAGAAATAAAGAAAATGATAGACCTTCTTATCCTTAAAGGGGAGGGGTGGAGGGAGAGAGGAACAGAGAGAGAGAGAGAGAGGGGGGGGGGAGGACTTGTTCAACTACCTGAAGGAGCTTTTGTTTGGCATGGACACAACGTGAACACATTCTTTCACATTAAGAGCTGCAGAGGAAGAAATTCATTCACTCCCTTTTATGGTGACGTAGCCATGGCATTCATGTGTTTTTAACCTTGAATAATGTTTGTCTCTAAAGCTCCAAACAAGTTTTATCCTGTCCACAGGTCAGTTTTGTTACAAAGGCCAATTAGCAGTGCTACCTTAGCCTGCAGCAAAAAGCCAAGTAATGGTGGGGGCAAGCCCCATGGAGAGGTGATGAATAGCCCATAGAGCTATAATTTGAGAGAGGAGGAAAAGGGGGCTAGGGTGGGGAGGGGGCTTTGAAGCATTTACCTTACATGGAACTCCATTGTCACTGCAGGCTGTTTGATCTTAAAATAATTTACTTAATGATCTCACCATGGAAGCAACCGGCAGAGGCGAGATTAGGTTGTAAGGGCCTAATGGACATGGGAAAAACTTTAAATTATTCCACCAAGAAAAAAGTACGCACAGGATTGTGATTTTGCTCTTTAGATTCTTTTATTTGAATAGGCAAAGCTGCCTGTAACACTGACTTTGCATATGCTGTCAGAGGAAGTCAGGAGAATATCCAGCATTTGTTTAACGTTTCTTACCATTTTAATACCTGTCATTTGACTTTTTACATAAATCACTGCGATTAGGGTTCTGTTCTTCAAATATTAAATAATTCCTTGTTCCAAACTTCTACTGCCAAAAATGCTCGTTTCACAGCATAATTATTCACAAAAGGACATTTTAGGATAAATGTAGGAAATTAGCTTTAGGGGGATTTGATGGAACTATGAGATGGCTGTGGCTGAGATCCAAAGGAAAGCTTCAGTGTGTGCAGTGCTTTTCATTTCTTTTTTTCTTTTTCCAAATAGCAAATCCATACACACTGCTTTTAAAAGTCTTCTTAATTTCAAATGTTTGTCGGGTAGCATGAAAGGATAAAATGTTTAGGAAATCTAAGACCAAAGCCCCTATACTAGTTTATGCTATTCTTTGATCTCAACTCATAGTAAGGGTGCAACCTTGGTATTTGTTTTTTAATGCACATTTTAGCATCCAAAAAGCTATATTTTACAGCACACAGTGTACAGCTGCTATAGAGGCATTCACACTGTAAAAGTTTATCATGAAGAATCACCTTACAACACTGTATATTGAGAAACTGCAAAGCCTTTCATAATATTCATAGGATAGTACTTGGCTACATTAAATGGAAGTGAAGGTCTGCACTCAACAAACTTTTACTCAGAATAGGCGCATTGAAATGAAACGCCATGGCTAACTCAAGTCCATCAATTTCAGTGGGTCTACTCTGATGAAAGGTTAGCTGAATGCAACTTAAGATGTACTGCCTATTCTGAGCATACCAGTCGCTAACCCTTTTAATTAGTTCCAAATACAATGAGTCTTAAATACAATAAGTTGTGTTATTTCCTGTATTTATATGTCTGTTTGTTGTGTTGTTGAAAAAAAGATAATACGGCAAAATAAGTGCAGAAGTGAGATATTAGATTGTGACTAAAATAATTTATTGTTTGTTCTGCTATATGCAGTTATGGAAGACAGAAACATTTTAACGTGTGGATTTTATTAAAAGAGATACTGGCATTTTCATTAAAATAAACAATTACCAACACTGTTAGAGTGTTCAATGCACTGAGGGCTGCTGCCCTACAACTATCATTTTTTATTCAAAATGGTAGTAGAGTCCAGACAATTCTCTGCATGCACTCAAAAGACATCATGAGGGGAAACCAGACAGGCTAGCCTCGCCTCCTGCCACTGATACACCATGTGACACACACACGCACTGACATACACTCTTCATGAGAAGAGGCTCTATGTGTGCAGTTCTCCTTTACACAAGGGGGTTGGCGCAATGATTGGGTCATTCACTCTTGCATGGAGGCACTGCACGTGTGAGTTTGTGGCAACTATGAATGGCAAGAGGCATGACTCCTGGGTGCAAGCAGGGGAGAGGAGGGTTAGCAAGCCCCTCTCACACATTCCTGGAATCTGTTGGAATCTGTCGTTTGAATCTTTCCCTCGCCCAACTGTGTTTAACTCAGCTTGCTATATCTGGTTCTCCCTCAAGCCTTGAATGTGCTGTTGTGAGTCACGGGATATTCAAGAATATTCTAATTTCTGGTGATGAGGCATCTGTCCGTCACAGAATACTGAAAACCAAGCCACCTTCTCTGAGGGAACCAAAAGGGTTTTTGATTGGGACAAATGCTTACATGAGGGTCTACATACAAGAGGGTTGCTTGATGCAGGAGAGCTGTAAAAATGGAGAAGTTGAAAAGCCTGGATTAGCCAGAGGAAGAGATAACCTTCACACATATTTATATGGGATGTCAAGATTGAGAGGCAACTGCTATGTTTGGATGTCATAATAAACCATGGTTTACTGTGATGGAAACGAACTACAACAGTTCTCAAGTCCACACACTCCCTCTCGTCCTTCAGAGCAACTATGAGATCAGAAGCTTTCATATGGTTTAGATTAACTGCATCTGAACCCTAAACTGCATTTAATCTTAACGATGGTTTGATCAAACAAGCCAGCTTTCCCACTTGCGATTTGAAGTTGACTTGTTTCAAACAAACCATAGTTAATATTAACCACAGTTTGTGTGTTCAGAAGAAATGACAAGCTCTGTTTGATAGTAAAAAAATAAAAATGCAGAGGCTCCTTTGACATCTAAATGCAGCCACTTTATTTCATTTCACTTTCTAAATATCATGTCATATAAATTCTGAAGAGTGCAATTGTTCCATCATTTATGCCCATGCAACGATGCTTTCAGCATGATTAAGCAAAAGAAATGCATATCAGGACACTTTTGTCAGCATAATGCCACATCTATATTATACACCTTGGGCTGCATTTCAATTCTCCCACAGCAAGGATACAAATTTGGCTGGAACATGAAAGAGTGCTCACAAAGGGGCAGCAATTCTGTTATATTTTGCTCTTTTACAGTAATCCAATTTATTCACAGATGTCCCTATTATTCTCTGGCATCCTAAAGGCAGGGATGGTAATGTTATAACCTTATTAAGGGACTCTAAACATAGCACTGGGGGACGTGGGTGGCGCTGTGGTCTAAACCACTGAGCCTAGGGCTTGCTGATCGGAAGGTCGTGGTTTGAGTCCCTGTGGCGGGGTGAGCTCCCGTTGCTCAGTCCCTGCTCCTGCCAACCCAGCAGTTCAAAAGCATATCAAAGTGCAAGTAGATAAATAGGTACCACTCTGGCGGGAAGGTAAACAGCGTTTCTGTGTGCTGCTCTGGTTCACCAGAAGCGGCTTAGTCATGCTGACCACATGACCTGGAAGCTGTACACTGGCTCCCTCGGCCAGTAAAGCAAGATGAGCACCGCAACCCCAGAGCCATCCGAGACTGGACTTAACTGTCAGGAGTCCTTTACTTTCACCTTTTTAAACATAGCACCAGATTTAGGTAGTGCACCTGCAAAGGGCACTGAGCTGAGGGGTTGCAAAATTGAGAAGATCCATAACTGAGAAGATCTAATTGGCAGCACCAAATTTTGTGCTTGTTCAGGGCACCATATTACCAAACATTATCAAAATCCACCCGTTAGATACCTCAGGTGATGAGGCATTGCAGGGACAACCATGCTAGCTCTGATCTCCCACATCACCTTAATGAGTTGGGAAACATAACTTTGGAAGCAAAGAGCCTGGTGTACTTTTGTAGGCTCCCTGTGCAGTGTACAGCTCTTATTTTGAATTCTCCACCATGATCTGCAGCTTAGTTCTTAGGAAACCTTTGAGATATGTGTTGAACCAGAAGGGAGAAAACTGAAATCTCAAATCATCAGAAACCAAAATATTTTTGAGGCCCACTGACTGCAGTGGGGGAGATGAGTACTATATTGCATCTGATCTCATTGATCTACAAGGGACTTACTCCTAAATAAATTTGTGTTGGATTGTGACTTTAGGTCCCATGGAAATCATTGGGAAGTGCTAAACTGTCATCATAGATGGGAGTTATTAATGACACACATTTAAGGACAAACTGTTAATAAACAATGAAGAAGAAAAAAACCCAAACTTGTATTTGAATATAAGGCAAGTTCAACAATCCAAATTATATAACTGACATATGAGAATATCTACTCTGGATATTCATCCCTTTAGTGCTTAGGCACTAATCTAAGCAATCACTCATTTTTACTATTGTGTAGTTTGTATTTAATAAGCTATTTAATTAACTCAGGTCCTACATTCTGCTAGAAGGATCTAGAGAGCTGTTGGAAGTGACCTTTTTGTTTGACATGCTAGAATTCTACCAGCTAATTTATTTCACTATTATCAATGTCAGGCCTTTTGTCTTACCTTGATGGCAAATGGCCACTTTTTAGAACTTAGTGTTAAGATGTGTTTGAATACTTTTCAATCTGCTGAAGTGTTTTAAGACTACTAATATTACTCTCAGAATTGACTTTCTTGAGAAGGAGGGTTAGTGCTCTGCATAAAACCTGCTTTTTAAACTCATTCAGAAAGGGTCAAAGACCAGGAAATGCTCTCTCTATAATTCTCATTTTCAAGTGAATTGGCCATGGCAACTGCATGAAGAATGTAAGTGTGAATTTCATTACGTTCCAGAAACCTTTAACTTAGCATCATAATGACTCACAGTACAACAGAATTCAACTGCAACCATTTTCAATGCAGCATACTTTAATTTATAATTTAATAAAGCAGCATTTTAACTGTAGTTACTTTCAAACACAGAGAAAGAAATGGTTGATTTGATAGCTACTAAATGCATCCTTTTGCATGTTACCTGAAAAAATATCCTGTGCTTGCTGACAGGTTAAATGTATACTCTACACAGAGAACCAGCCTTTGTCTTTGTAAGACCGCAGCAGCCTTCACAGCTTTCTTATTATTTTAAACCTCTCCATTGTCTTCTAAACACCATAATTAGAAGCTGAAACTCTTATGGCAAGCCAAACTCAATAAATTCCCATAATAAACAAAATATTTTAGTGTTGCTCAACAAGTGACCTATGTAGTCCAACATGCTACAGCTTTCCTTTCTGTGTTTTAGGTCTACTGTTTTCCCTTTACCGACCCTTCCATGAATCAGTGCAATCAACTGCTACAATGTTATCTGCCAAAATATACAATCATATTCATGCTATCCCCCATAATTACTGAATCTCTTTCCTCCTCTTTCCCACATGCAGACCCAGCACCACCAGCACATAACATCCTTAGACAGCTGCCGGAGTTCTATCAGGGACTGTTGCTATAGGACAAAGGACCCCAATGATGTCACTTAGGGGCACTTTGCACAGAACCCCCTCAAATCTGCTGCCAGTCCTGCCCAGTCCCTACAAGCTGGCTTTTCTGCTTAGCTGTTGGGTTTACACAACCTTCTTTTTCTAGCAGGGCTCTTGAAAGCTTCATGGCAGTTGTAAGAGGCAGATTTCACAATCACTGCATCCCAAAGCTATGTATGGCAGTACCACATGTATAACTATGGGGCTTTCAGTGGTACAGGAGCCCTGACAGGACAAAAACGTAGCACACACACCTCTCAGAACAGCTCAATTCACTCTGGTCAGTCACTCCTGCTGCAGTTAAGTCTTGCCTGTGGTGTGCTGACAGAGATCCTCAACTTCATTATAATAACCTCCTCTTCATAGTGTTAATGACCGCTCCCCACTTAAAAAACGGGGGGCGCCCTTTGCGTGGACGCGCGCAGCCCTGGATCTGGAGTGGCCCCATCAACATAGGCTTTGCCTTCCCTCAGGTGGGATACCTGGAGGTCCACGCCTACCCCAGTGAGTTGTCCAATCCCACCTGGGGGAAGTGTTGCCAGGGAAACCAGGCCAGGTAAGGGGAGGGATTACCTGCCCACACAATAGAGGGTGGATCTTAATTGGTAATCCTCACTTGGCTCCAGAGCTTCTCCCACCCTACCCACCCTCAGTTAATGTCTTCTTTTGCAGGTTAACTTTTCTTCACAGGTTTTGCAGGTTAACCTGTCTCCACAGGTATGTGGGCGCTGCTACGATAAGGTCGCTGTTAAAGGGCCGGAAAGGAATTTCCCTGCATTGGCAGGTTTCGCCTTTCCCGTAGCAAAACGTCACAACTTTGGCGGTATCAGGCCTTGGGCGGAATCCTTTAGTCCATCTTCCTCTTTGCGGCGGCGATACCAGGGTTCCCTGTTAAAGGGGTTTTTGAAGGGAGGCTTTGGCCGTACGCCGAAAGGTCGTCATTGCTCTCCCCTGCGGCGGCGTAACGGGGGCGGCTATCTCTGCTTGAACATATGTTCTCCAGAGCCAGCCCTCCCCCCCACACACACACACTGGATAACCCTGATGCTCCCTAGGTCCCCGGCTGGGGACTGGGGAGGGAGAACGCCCAATGCCTGAGCCAAGGTCTACCCACATTTGAAATTTAATAAAGTTGTGGCCAATTTAATCCCATAGCACGTTGTCTAGAGTCGTTATTCCACATGACGGGGGGGGACCACTCGGGATCTGGGGACTCCGCCTGTCCACGCAAATGCTTGTTGCAACTGTGGTAATCACAGTCAGCCAGATAGATAACAGGACCTTATGCAGACGGGTGCAATGGGAAAAGTTACCATTAAAAATAATCCATCAGTGTGGCTCCATAGCCCAGATACAAGCTGTGGTAGCAACAGGGAAGATTTCTTATATGGCAGGAAGTGATCCCAATAGTTTACTCTTCTAGCAATTAAGGGGTATGAGTTAAGGAAAACTTGCGGAGTTAGGATCTGCAAGTCTCAGCAGGATTAGCCATGTGTATGCCTGTCTTTATTTATATAATATATACTCCTGTCTGCTATTAGTGATAGAAGTTGGTCCACCCTCTTCTATAAACACAGTTATAGAATTTAATGGGGAAATATCTGATTTCAGGAAGCCAGTGCTGCTGTGCATTCTATTTTACCCCAACATATACCTCATCTCCAGATCTTTAAATGGTGAGGAAAGTTAGCCAAAGGGGAAATGAGAGTTGCATGAACAACATTTAAGAGCTTGATGATGTTGTAACTGTATCAAGCTTGTAACTGCCTTGGTCCTCAATCATCGTATGTGCAGTACTAGTTATCTCATTTGCAATCTACCTGTTCGCATAACCTCCAAGCTCTTCCTATGCATTCAAAGGTAAAGTTAATTACACAGTATTGTTTTCTTCACCCCTAGCCCAAAGGGAAACACCCTGTTTGTTTGTTTGTTTGTTTGTTTGGTGGTGGGTTTTGATCATTTATTTTATGCCAATGGGTACAGGGACATAAGCCAATAAGTTACTGAAACAACTGAGCACTGCATTTAGAATTAAGTATGGTGGAGTTTCCTAGTCTCTTAGCTTGGGACTTTAATGTCTGTACCCAAGAAACTGTTGGCGGCTTTATGGCTTCACCTTTCTAATGGAATGTTGTTAGCAGTTCTAGGGTAGTTGTAAAGGTAACGGTAAAGGGACCCCTGACCATTAGGTCCAGTCGTGACCGACTCTGGGGTTGTGGCGCTCATCTCGCTTTATTGGCCGAGGGAGCCAGCGTACAGCTTCCAGGTCATGTGACCAGCATGACTAAGCTGCTTCTGGTGAACCAGAGCAGCGCACGGAAACACCGTTTACCTTCCCGCTGGAGCAGTACCTATTTATCTACTTGCACTTTGACATGCTTTCGAACTGCTAGGTTGGCAGGTAGTTGTAGATACACCCAAATAATATGGCAACCTCTCCTATATAAACTTTAATCTTGGGGAAAACAGGAAAATGCTCCATATTCAAAGTTTATTAGCATGGCCATACTTTGATCCTGTGAACACTTACTAAGTAGACTTACTATGCACAGTTGAACACAGTAAGAAATGCTTACAAGGAAGCATACAATGGATCAGGCCGCCCATCATTGTGGACCTGGCATCGGAGACTCTGGGGTTCACATTTTTTTGATCAAGTTATGAACTTTCCAGGTAGACCTAGACAGGGAAGACAGGCACTGATTCTCCCTTTATAAAATGTTCACAAAATGACATCACAATGTTATGGACTGTGTTCTACCAAATGTAGCTCAGAAACTCAGCTGAACTAACAGTGAACTCCCCTTTGCAGTAACTGAGAGACAATAACTACAACATTTTGCATACATTAAGAGCAGAACTTAATGTTATATGCTTATTTTTATTACAGAAAAGCTACTTTGGGAGGGACAATTTTGGAGGAGATAAATTATGGGAGCAGCGCTTAAGCTTTTTCTGTTGCAGCATCTCCCAATCGGCTCTCTCTTGCACACACACACAGATGCATGTCAGGTTAAGCAAGCATGTGTATTGGAAAACCTGTGGAGAAAGGAAGTGGTAGAAAAGTGGCAAAAGAAAGGATTCACATCCTCCCCCCCCCCCCCCGTATTTCTTTGCTCCAAATTGCCAATCCAAAAGTCAAAAGTGGTTTTCTCTAGGAAACATGGCCATCCCTATTTTTGTAGACATGTTTGCATGTAATATTCCATAAAGCACTCAGAATACAATATAAAAAGCTAGATGTGGCGGCTTTCTGTTATCTGAGAGAAAGGGCCGAGCCTTCGGGTCTTACAAAAATAGCACTGAGAATAAATGTGCAAAGATTTAGTGATGACAGAGCTGCAATATCAGGCCCTTAAACTTTACAAGTGATATTCAGTATAAATGTACAAAGGCAGAGGAAAAGCATACATTGACTTTCAGGACTCCCGGAGGTGGGAGAGAAGTACAAAACACGCTTTTCTTTAACCACAACAGCAATCTTCTAACAGCATACCCACTCACTCAAAAGCTCAGAACTCAAGGGCTGATAATCATCTTTTGGCTCAGGTTATTGCATGCAATTTTTTCACATTCATTCAGCTTTTCTTCATACAGCTCTTAGTAAAGTAACTCTCTTAACAATAAAAGCTTTTATTGTGGCCCATTACAGTGGAGAACTAACCACTCCTAGTTTTTTATTTTTTTATTGGCTTTTTGGAATATTTATAGCAGTCTTTGTTCTCTTTGCAAGCTTATGCAGTTGGGTGTGTGTGGCCATTTGGGGGTGAGGGGGCCGGAGAGAGCTGCAATTCAGTATATTTTACATTTGTGAGGTTTAAAGTTTTATCCCTGTTTTTCTACCATATATTCTTTATGATTGCCACTCACACGAGCATTTCTCCCCCGTCTTCGCTGTTTAATGCTCAAATATATGCAGGTGGCCAATTTTCATTCCACGTTGCTTGGCATAAAACTTTATATGCCACAGTGCTTCTTCCTGACAAACTGGTTGTATTGTACACAGAGGTGGAGTTGCAGTCGGCTATTAGGAACAACGCAAAATCCCTTCGCTTCAAAAAAGTGGATTAAATTTCACGTGTATGGACTTCACTTTTTTTAAACAAAACCCCAAAAGGGGTGGGGTGGGGGTGGGAATCCACATAGTACAGTGAATGGGCACTTTGGCATTGATTGGCTGACTAATCACAATAGCTCTCAGGAAAGTGAGTTATTCAAACACATATGTTCATATTACTTGTCATACTTGTAATTGTCTAAATACAAAAGAGGTGGTCTTATTGCAGAGAGCTGGACCTCCTGTCATGGTTTTATATTCCCTTTTAGCTTTCATTCTTTTGTTTCCTTATTCATATCATGCCATATTATTTTATTCTGGTGCGGCAGCCATGTTAGACAGTTGTAGAAAAACAACAAAGAGTTCTGTGCCACTTTAAACACCAATTTATTTTTGATGATAATTTATAAATAATAATTTATTATTTATACGCCGCCCATCTGGCTGGGTTTCCCCAGCCACTCTGGGCAGCTTCCAACAAGAGATTAAAAATACATTAAAACATCAGTCATTAAAAACTTCCCTAAACAGGGCTGCCTTCAGATGTCTTCTAAACATCACATAGTTGTTTATTTCTTTGACATCAGGTGGGAGGGCATTCCAAAAGGTGAGCGCCACTACCAAGAAGGCCTTCTGCCTGGTTCCCTGTAACCTCACATCTTGCAGTGAGGGAACCACCAAAAGGCCCTTGGAGCTGGACCTCAGCGCTGGATCTAATAATTCCATTTATAGCCTGCTTTCCCTTCCAAATGAGGAATATGCCTCCATGTAAATATAGCAGTATTTAAGATGCCTAGGGAAACCTTGATAATATTGTTCTTAGTAACCTAGATACAAAAAAACTGGATTCAGACCCTGCAATTTAACCTCTATATTTCAGAACTAGGCTCACATAATATTTTCTAAGTACCCTAGAGTACCTTCTATCTTCTCCATATCCCAGTAGCACTGTTCAGGCATGCTGAGAATTATGGTGCAGTAACCCTTCCCTAACTGTGAAGTCAACGCACTGATGCCAGCCTGTGATAATAGATAACTATAATCACCAGAACAAACTGGGGAAGAGAGTAGGAGAAATAATTGCCTTTATGAAGTACCACTATACATCAATGAAGCATCTTCACCTGATAAGCCACTCACTTGTCACTCACAGCAGCCGTCAAAAAATTAAGCTTGAATAGCTCTCAAACCAACTGGCCTCCCCATGCATCATTATAATCCATTTGTGCCAGCACATACATTGGGAATTGGGGGTATACCTGCATTGGCTAATGCCATTATATCACTACTTGCAGTACATCTCACGCAGGGTTTCTGCAGACATGTATTCACTGGAGGGGCCCTGCAATGGACCTTGCTCACACACCCAGATTATGTCCCAGCAGGCTTGTTTGTTGCTAATCAGTCACTGATACCCTAAATTCCGGGCTTATTCAAGTACTGCCAGAGTGGTACAGGAACAACTTCTGGGTGGCTGGATCCCACATCCCCATGTAATGTATAGAAGGGGAAACATGGAACAAACAATATAACTTCAGTCCGATGCCTGCACTATCTCTCCTTAGCTTAGCACTATCTCCTTTAGCTTAGCATTCTCCATAGTTACTCAAGGCCAAGTAGAATTTAGCATGGGTTTTCTTCCAAACAAGTGATTAATCTATACCACCTAAGGTGGCATGTAAATAAATAAAGAATGATAATGATAATTCTGGTGGTTGATAATGATAATTCTGGTGCGAGAAGTGAAGCTACAGGGAACCAGGCAGAGGGCCTTCTCAGTGGTGGCACCTGCCCTGTGGAACGCCCTCCCATCAGATGTCAAGGAAATAAACAACTACAGTGGTACCTCGGATTACAGATGCTTCAGGTTAAAGACGCTTCAGGTTACAGACTCCTCTAACCCAGAAATACTACCTCGGGTTAAGAACTTTGCTTCAGGATGAGAACAGAAATCGCGCAGCAGTGGCGCAGCAGCAGTGGGAGGCCCCATTAGCTAAAGTGGTACCTCAGGTTTAGAAAAGTTTCAGGTTAAGAATGGACCTCCGGAACGAATTAAGTTCTTAACCCGAGGTACCACTATATCTGACTTTTAGAAGACATCTGAAGGCAGCCCTGTTTAGGGAAGTTTTTAATATTCTGTTGGGAGCTGCCCAGAGTGGCTGGGGAAAACCAGCCAGATGGGCAGGGTATAAATAATAAATTTAATATTTATTTATCTATCTATTCATTCATTCATTCATTCATTCATTCTTCACAGCTACAATATTCTGGTATAAGGCAATCTCAGTTCACAAACTAAGATAGGGCCAGGTTCTACAGCCGGTTCAAAGAGACTGCATAGAATAGACTGGGAAATTGATTGGGAAACACAGACACTGACAGAGAAGAGAGAAGGTTGCATCTAGAGAGCATGGTGATAAAATGATTGTCTTCTCCATTACATTTCAGATATAGCACCCTGCAGTTCTTTTTCCAGTTAAGCATCTTTACATCCTGTGGATTTAAACTGGAGAATGAAGCACAAGGCTGTATTTTCCTCTTAAAATGAATTGGGCTTAAAATGCTTAACTATGGCAAGATTGTGCTTCGGTTATTTTCTTAGTTTAGGGAACAAGAAAAGAGGTATCGTCAATTGAGATTATGGGTCATGAAAGTCTGAAGTGCTTTAATGTTTCATGATAACTATTATTTTTATATATTTGCAGGCTTTGCTTTATTCACCTGTAACAATAGTAATAAAATACGTGTTTTCAAGTTTTCTTGCGTGGAAGTTTTAGGGACTAAGCAAGAGCATGTCACTGTGATATATTAAAGGTCTACTTTGAATTTCTTTCACTGAGAAATAAATTTATTAAAAGTCAAGTTAGGAAGCTCTCCTACTTTTTGCTTATTTCTGGAGGCAGAAATCCTATGTATGGGGGGGGGGACAATCAGTAAGAAAAATAAACAACATGGATTATTTAACTCGGGCGATTGTCAGTTACTTACAATTTGCAATCTTTATTCCAGTAGAAAGTTAAAACTATGCCCACTTACCTGGGAGTAAGACCCACTGGACTCAGTAGGATTTACTTCTGGGAAGACATGTATAGAATATTGTGCCATTATAAGTTTTTTCAAACCCGCAAGAAGCTATTATGTCAATTATCTGCTCCAAGGACTGTCACTCAATTGCAGTGCCATAGGTCTTAGAGATATTAAAATCTCTGATGGTGGTGATTTTGCATAGTGTTGCATGGAAAGGCAGAGTGGCTGTGATCAGGAGTTTGTTTTGATGACATAAAATACTCTGGGTACCAAATGATGCCAGTAGCAGAAATATAAAAGCAAACAAAAAATAAAACATAGCTAACTAATAATTTGAGGTCAGCTGGCTCCCTTGGCCAATAAAGCGAGATGAGTTCCGCAACCCCAGTAGGTCACGAAGCTACCTTTACTAGCTTCTTAGTCTCAAACTTTAGGGCTTACCTTTCTAACTGCCTTCAGGCTCAAGAGCCCATAGAATTTATTTTAACGCCATCTTTGTCAGGTTTGCCATGCTTCTACCAAACATGGATTTCCTAGTTTTTGGGAAGCACTGTGGGTTAAACCACAGAGTCTAGGACTTGCCGATCAGAAGGTCAGTGGTTCGAATCCCCATGACGGGGTGAGCTCGGTCCCTACTCCTGCCAACCTAGCAGTTCGAAAGCACGTCAAAGTGCAAGTAGATAAATAGGTACCGCTGTGGCGGGAAGGTAAACGGCGTTTCCGTGCGCTGCTCTGGTTCACCAGAAGCGGCTTAGTCATGCTGGCCACATGACCCGGAAGCTGTACGCCGGCTCCCTCAGCCAATAAAGTGAGATGAGCGCCGCAAGCCCAGAGTCGGCCATGACTGGACCTAATGGTCTGGGGTCCCTTTACCTTTACCTTTGTGGTTGTGGTTCCAGCAACAGAACTTCTCCCATCAACACCATCTACATAGCTATTCGTTCCCTGCAAAACTGATTAAAACATCTTATGTCCCCACCACGTATGCCCTTATACCAGGAACATCTTATTCACAGCCATGCCTGGTGGTGTCATTTATTCTCACATGGACGAACAACATATGATAGGTCTGGGCAAGTTGGGCTTCACAACCTGGATCTGCAGACTGGGGAGACAGCAAGCTTAACACAGCACAATTGGGAATAACCAGTCACCACCATGGTTCTCCGCCTGCTCCTCTGGCAGTGGTTGAGCCACTTCTTTCCCTGAAAGGCCAAGAGTCTTCCTTTGTACTTAGTTGAACTTTCTGTAGCTGTTCTCCATCAGGATCCTCAAAGCCACCCTCCTTAAGGCACAGTTCTGTTTCTGACCAACCACTCGCTTCCATGCAGTTTCTTCCCCCTTGTGGTTCTCAAGAACTCCTCTTCACTTTCCTTTCAAGAAGTCCTCATCTGATGAGGCCATGTGTGGAAACTTGCTTCTTGCTTGGCCTCATCAGAGAAAATACAAAGGATACAGGTTCACTTTGAAGTCATGGAGGTGGTTCCTATATAGAATGTGCATGACACTGCAGGCTTTCTTGCCCCAGATATCACATAGGCAGAAGCATGGAAGTTCCCCTAGGGATACATGGAACTACCTGTCTGTATGGCCTTGGCCATTTATTTAAATGGAGGAAGCAAATCATCAAGCGCATTCCTTCATGCATAAAGATGTTCCATTGAATGGAATGGAAACAGTACTCCTGCATATCCTTTCTGTATGTACTGGAGTGCAGATGAGACTCTGAAAGAGGTGTGTGGCTAACAATTTTAATTTATTTTATTAAATGTAATTTTTAGGGTCAATGGGAGTGAAAAGGATAAAATTCTCACTTTAATTGGGCAGGGATTCTAAATGATTTCCCCTGGTTTTCTGTTTTGTATAACTGAACAAAGATTTTACTCAACATTTTACTATATTAAACACGTCCATGATGTTAGCAAGTATTGTGGTAATCAATTGAGGAAGGGGGGGGTGCTGTATAAGAGTAATTATGCTTTTACTCTCCCGTGAAAGCTCACAAAGCATCATTCTGTACAAGATCATTAGCAGAAAGGATGGGAAATAAAATAGTCTTCCTGTTACATGATGCAGTTTATGAAAATATCCCTAGACAATTCATTAGTTTTAAGCTGACATGAAAATCAATTAATTTTAATAGGGAATAACAGATTATGTGTTTAATAATTCATCTAATTTCATGAGGCAAAGCAAATTAGACAATGCAGTGTAAATCTAATAACAGTTCTCACCACATAATTCGACTGTTTGTCAAGAGTAAAGCTTAGTAACTCATCAAGAATTAAGCACGTAGCCATGCAAAAAATTAATTGTGTGTAAACTGAGTGACAATCTTTTATAAACTCCAAAGGCTGCAGGTACAGAGTAGCCATTTATTTTAAACTCTTTGAAATTTGTTGTTTTAAACACAAAAAGATGTATTTTATTTTTTAAAAAACAAATTAATAAACAGGGTGGGGAAACATTTCTTACATTTTCAGCTTATAAGTAAAGACTTCCTGCTAAGCAAACAGCTGTATGAAAATTAGGCTGAAATCCTACTAAAGCGCTATTAAATTCAAGGGGTTTCACTTCTGAATAAATTTAGGATCATACTAATAGTCTATGTTCTATAAACAGGCGTGCAGGGAACCTTTAGTCCTCCAGATGCTGCTGAAGTACAACTCCCATCAGCCCCAGCAAGCACGGCCAAAGGCCAGGGATGATGCAAGCCACATCTGGAGGGCCAAAACTTCTCCACACTTGTTCTATAGTCATGAAACAATAGTACCTGGATGTCAGGGACTGGCTGGACACTAAGGAGTGAATGGTGGCCGGATACTGATGAGAGGGCACTGTGAGAAGGGGGGTGGAGACTGACTTGTATACAACACCACCACACTTAAACTAATTAGTATTGTTTAGGCACCTACTTAGGAGAAACATCAGTTGTGTCAAAGGTGCCACTTACCCCGCTGCCACATAGCAGTGCACCTCAATACAATACATAACATAATATTTTGATGTAAGAGTTAATTTTGCGTGCACAGGGCCATTGAGAATGACAAGCACTGTACCGTTGAGAATGACAAGCACCGCCGCTGGCGTGGCACATCTTTGGTAAATGAGCCCACGAAGTCGAAAGTCCTTTAGTGAAACAGTAGGTATACATTTCGGTAATACCTGGGTATATATGTATTTTGTTTTTATAGCTTGATCAAAATTATTTATTATTTCATAACAGGTAGATAGTTAAGAGCTTAGGCGGCTTCAGCGGTGGGCACCTGGCACCCCCCAGAATTCGGCGCCCAGGCGCCCTGCACCCCTTGCACCCCCGGGTAAAGATGGCCCTGGTCCCAGGACCAGGCGAGGACTGAAGCGGAAGAAACAGAAACAGGTTACATGTAAATGTAGTCTTCGCCTGTTTGTGCGCAGCTCAGGTGGGAGAGATACATAAGAAGAGTTGGGGGGGGAGCTTTCTGTTGCGGCAACTGTCTCATCAGGTGCACACCTAGAAGTAGCTGAGAGACTTAGGACTGATGGACCTGCCTTTTTATAACTTGTAAGTGTGCTTTTGATAATAAAGAGTTAATTCCTCACTCTGGACATTCCTTGCCCGCCACCATGCAATGTGGAGCAGAGCAAAATGCTGTTTACGATATTAAAATATTTTATTTGTAGGGGGAAGTTCAACTTACTGAATTACCATTTATTCTTGTTTTGAAGAATGCCTGAATGGACAGAAGCCAAAATCATAGTGGACTGGTCACTATCTACACACATCAGAAAAGAATAGATGAAGTGTTTGGTTACATGTATGTTATGCACCAATTCTGAAACCTGGACAAACCTGGGAAAATGCAAGTGTCACTAAATAAAGATGAGAATGTTGCTGCCATGTCTGAAATATTAGATGGCTGGGCACTGCTCGTTGCCCCAGCCCCATACAGATATTATGTCCAGCCGTGCACTGGAGTGTGGGCATTTCTAGATTCTCGTTTTTATGCATCAAGAATTGTACATACTTCTGTGTTTCTTACCCCCAAATATCCATGTATACATGCTTTTATTTTTTTGTTTAAATTTTATACTCCTAAATATAATAAAAATGTCTCTAAGCAGTCAACACAAAGACAATAAAAATACAACACTCAATAAAATGTCCTAAAAACTAGATTAAAACCAAAATGCAATGGTACGTAACAAATAAAACTGAGGACTGTACAAATAAAATAAAAATAAAGAGTTGGGAGTCCAAGAACGCTTGGGTAAACAGTTTTAAGAGGCATTTAGCGGTCATTAACTGTCTCCACCTCACAAATTACCCAAGGGAAGGTGTTTTAGAAGATGGGGCTAGCACTGAGAAGGCCCACTTCTGTGTTATCATTAAGTGACAATCCACTCACTGGTTGTGGAACTCCTCAGAAAATCTTAAAGGTTGGCCTAGTTATGTACCTGGGGAATGTAGTCTGCTAGGTAAGAAAGAAGAAGAAGAAGAAGAAGAAGAAGAAGAAGAAGAAGAAGAAGAAGAAGAAGAAGAAGAAGAAGAAGTGGTGCTTGTGGAAGGTGGGTTATTGCTTTATTTTTGTTTTATTATGTATTTTGTATTCTCACTTTTTGTTGTTGTTGTGAACTGCCTTCGGATCTTTGGATGAAGGGCAGGTTACAGACAGATATTGGCAGGAGGGGGGCATTTGATAGAGAAGCTGAGGTTTCAGCCCAGTCCTGGCAGAAAATGATAATTACCATTTGTGGGGGGGGGGAGGATTGAATATTTTAGGGGAAGTGGCTGTTGGGAAGAGTAGGAAGGCATTATAATTTCCCTTTTTGGGCCCCAGCTTTTCCAAAGACATGGCACCAACCCTCTCTCTGGTCACATCTAACTGGGGTAATAAGAATTAAAGCAGAAGGAGGGAAAGGGGGAAACAGGAGAAAGCAGGCTGCTTGGCACTTACATTTAATGTGTCCTGTTAATCAGGAAGCAATAAGGGATGCTTGTGTGGTTGCCTGGCAACTGTATACAAGGTCTCTCCGCCTCCCACAATTCCTCCACCCTTCCCTTTCCAGTTTAACTTTTGTGAGTCCAGCCAGCATGAACATTACCTCACTTTAATTAAAAATGTCAACTGGGGAGAGAAAGGAGCAATACCCCTCCCCCAATCCTTCCATGCACAGTATCAGGGTCACCCCAAGTTATTTTGTTGCCTGAGGTAGAAAATGGTGATCCTCCCCAAGTTAAGCGACACAGTATCAAAAGTAAGTCAGGAAATCCCACAAGCATCTCTTCTTGGGAGTAAAATAACACACACAAAATAGAATAAGCAAGTATCAATTTGCTGCCATTTCATTACACTCTAAATCAGCTGCCTAGAGCAGTCACCTTATTTTGCCTTATGACAGAGCCCAGCCTGCTCAGTGTTGCCCTGAGAGCTAATTCTGCAGCCTTTCCTGGGCCATATTCTGCCTGTGAGCTGATAGTTGCTATAATATAGTCTATGAATTAAAGTATAGCAACTGGAAATGCAAAACAGAAAATTTAATTCTAATATATTCAGTTGCTTACACTCATTTGTGAAAAAACACTGGCAAAGAGAAAGACACTTGATGGAAGTAGATATTAGGTTCATTATTCTTTTTGATCAAACTTTTGTTTGGTACAGAATATTGTTAGTTGGTTGGTTGTTAAAGGATAAAAGGAGAATTCAATGGATGCCTAGATCCAGGTTTGGGGCAAGTACCGTATTTTTCGCTCTATAAGACGCACCAGACCATAAGACGCACCTAGTTTTTGGAGGAGGAAAACAAGAAAAAAAATATTCTGAATCTCAGAAGCCAGCGAAAGCAGCGATCCCTCTTGCTGTTCTGGCTTCTGGGATAGCTGCGCAGCCTGCATTTGCTCCATAAGACGCACACACATTTCCCCTTACTTTTTAGGAGGGAAAAAGTGAGTCTTATAGAGCAAAAAATACAGTACTCTTTGGTGAGAGAGATTTAAAATCGCAAAGCATGCAGCAAAGTAAAGAGTGGAAATATAGACTGCTAGACCTTTAAAATATCCTCTTCTTAATCGCTTCAAAAGCTACTCATTTCCCTTAGCATGTTGGATAAGTTAAAAATGGTTTACTTACAAACTCTTCAAAGGTCAGATTCATGTGCTTTTCCATACAGCAGCAAGAAAAGACAGGCACTACAACTTAGTTTCAAAAATGGCAAAGGTTTCTAAACTATTTGTATAGAAACACAAATATTGCTTGCTTAAGCCATGCGGTCTGGGCTTGGAGCAACCAGCCCAGACATCCTTATAGGTCAGTTCACATGGTGGAAAAGAGAGAGAATGAAGAATTTGGTAACCCTTCCTCCCCATATGAGAGGGTGTGACCTAGCTAAGCCTGACAGGACAGCTTACTCTATGGTCTTAACCTCTTCATGCACGAATTAGAGTTAAGCGTGTTGGTTATAAGAAGCTGATTTACCCCACAAATTTCACTGTTGAGTGTGAAATATGAAAGAGGGGGCTGGAACCACGGAGAGGGGCTTCTTAACATTTCTTCTCAGCAAATAATTTTGGAAATTGAGGTTTGTTAAGGGTGAAGGGACATGTAGTTCTGTGAGGGGCGAACTACAGTTCCTAGGATTCTTTGGTGGAAGCCATGTGCTTTAAACGTACCATGTATACACATCCTAAACATCACAAACACACACACAGTGCTTTTACATCCATTGGGGGGGATATATGAATCCCCATACCATCTCCTGAGCTGAGGTAAAAGCAGTTAGTGTGTATTTTTGGCAGGAAAATAGCCCAAGGGGGAAAGGTTAATAAGCCCTTATCCCCATCCCCCACAGTTTCTCCCTTCAAATTGCAGCCTCAGTGGCTGCATTCCATTAAAAACAAACCTGTCCCTAAAAACAATAATGGCACTACATGCAGTGTGTCATTCTGCCATCAGTAAAATATCAAGTAATTCTTAGGTAACATAGCATGCGTTGCTTTTAATTCCACCATTTAAACAAATCTATTATTATAGGCTTGAGAGAAATGAGAAGATGTACGTGGAGCTTTCTGTTCAATTAAATTTTAAAAGAATTATAGGTCAGTTTGAACAGAATTCTATTGATCCTCCTAGTTAATAAAGAGTTAAAAAATAAGCTGAGGGTGTTTTTTTTTTTTTAAGTAAGTGCTCTAAAGGTGCTGGAAAGTGAAAGCAGAGTCTTAAGTGGTCATGTGGCTACTGCCATTCATCTTGGTAGTGACTATCTGTCAGAAGTGGCAAGAGCCCCTTGTTAACAGCCCTGACCTGTACAGTAATGAAGGGAGAGTGCACCGCAAAGTGTCCATTATCATGCAGTTGGGAGCAGTAAATTGGTGCCGTTTGCCTCAATCTTGCAGCAAGTTGAGATGTAAGATAGTGGGGATCAGCAAGAGGCAATTTTTTCCTATGATCATTTATGTCAGATCACATCATAGCAGGAATTTAGTCACATTTGTGATTTCAATTAAACAGGTCTCCATGCTAAATAACCACTTCTGGAGAAGTGTGTTCTGGTTATCTATGAATGAGCAAGCAAACTCACCTGTTAATATTTAGACAAGAAGCAACGATGGGAGAAATAGGAAGCGCTAAGATGACAATCACATAGACAAGTGCCACATTCCTTGGCCATATTCTTAGTTATCTCAGACCCTCTAAGTGTCCCTATTTTCCAGGAGCAGTCTTGGATTTAGAGAAGCCATCCCAGTTTCTGATTTGATCCTAGAATGTCCCACTTTCCCTTAAAGGTAAAGGGACCCCTGACCGTTAGGTCCAGTTGTGGCCAACTCTGGGGTTTTGGCGCTCATCTCACTTTACTGGCCAAGGGAGCCGGCGTACAGCTTCCGGGTCATGTAGCCAGCATGACTAAGCCGCTTCTGGCGAAACCAGAGCAGCACATGGAAACGCCGTTTACCTTCCTGCCAGAGCGGTACATGTTTATCTACTTGCACTTTGACATGCTTTCGAACTGCTAGGTTGGCAGGAGCAGGGACCAAGCAACGGGAGCTCACCCTGTCGCGGGGATTCGAACCGCCGACCTTCTAATCAGCAAGCCCTAGGCTCTGGACACCCCTATTTTCATCAGAGAAATGTTGGAGGGTATGGAGTTATGTAACCCCCAAGCCAAGGAGATAAGTAACAATACAACCTTGAGAAGACATCTGAAGGCAGCCCTGTATGGGGAAGTGGTTTTTTTGTTAATGTTTAATGTTGTATTATGTTTTTATATATGTTGGAAGCTGCCCAGAGTGGCTGAGGCTACCCAGTCAGTTGGGTGGGGATTGGATTGGATTGGATTGATCTTTATTACGGCCACTGGCCCGTCACACGACAGTTTCATACCAAATCTCCAAATTTAAAATCGCTAAAACTTACAAAAGACACACAGGAGCCAAAGCAAAACCAAAAACAAAGACCACCATCATACATTACAGTAAATTTGTAACCTAAACATCGCCCTCTGCTCATAAATTAATCAAGGATATCAATGGTGATATCACCTAATTACATCCTAAAACATAGATCATGGTTTAAAGGGATTATCCGAGCCACACAGGAGTCCGTTTCTCTTCTTTAGGGATAGGACGCTGATCAAAAATCTGGCAACCATGAGTGATCTTAGGGGGTCATCATCAATTAGTAGATCTCAGTTTGGCTTCAGTCGTATCATCGGCAATTCCCTTTAGATATTGAGCAAGAAACTTGCTCCTGGCCGGTAAGTGAAAAGCACAGTCAAGAATTATGTGATGCAACGATTCTGGTGCCCCACAATTACAATCACATAAGAGCGATATCTGTCCATTGGAGAATCTATTTCTCAGCACGTTCGATGGGAAGGTGTTGAATCTTGCCTTTACAAAGGCATATCTATGAGCTGAAGAAGTTAAGAAATTCAAATAGTTTGGGAGCCTTAAGAGGGGTAATAAACCAAGATTTAGAGGTGAGCAGGTACCATTGCCCAAGACCATTTTCTGCTGCAAGTCCATCTCCTCTAGTTTACAGGTTACTGTTCTTTTAGCTGGAACTATGTCCTGCTCTAGTAATTTGGATGGGGAAATTCCCATTGCCGTAATTTTCAGCTGTAAATTTTTTACCCATGGGCTCTGGAAATCATCTCTCCACATACATTGTATCAAGTACAAGTTTGGGAGATTGTGCCATAGAGATAACCAGTGACAAAGTATGTGCTTCCACAGAGCATTTTCCAGGGATACAGTATTAAGTTCCATGCGTAACGCTGTATTACTTACACAGTTGGGCAGTTTCAATATCCCTCTTAAAAACTGATTTTGAATAACCTCCAGGTGGGATAGGTTGACAAAAGTCCCCCAAATTGAGATGGCATAAGCAATTGTCGGGATCACCTTGGCCTTGAAGACTTTCAACGCCGATGGGATATGAAGGGCCCCATCGGTGAAGAAGAATCGCAAGATCGCCCAGGAGATAGCTTTGGCTCTATTTGTAACATAGGCTACATGGGCCTTCCATCTAAGGTTATGTTGTAACCAAACTCCCAAATACTGGAATCTATAGACTTGTTCGATGACTCTCCCATCAATTCTCCAATTATGGAGTTTCCGGCTCTTTGAGACTCCATAATTGGGTGGGGTATTATTATTATTATTAAGGAAATATTTTCATCAGATAAATGTTGGAGGTTATGTTATCTCTGTGTTTTACCCAACCTCTCCATGTTTTCCTACAAAGCATGGCACAATGTCCATTGTATTACATGGGAACATAGGAAGTGGTCTTATACCGTCAGACTGCTATTCCATCTAACTCAATGTTATTGACCTTAACTGGCAGCGGCATGCCAGTGTTTCAGATACAATTTGTTTTCCTAAACCAATCAGGAGATCCTGGGAGATGCAAAGCAGATGTTCTACCACTGAGCTGCAGCCCTAGGTTTGCCAGTGACTGCAGCCTTAAAATATCTTTCTCTTTAAATGGGACAACTCAGGAATATCTATGGAGTGCTAAGTTTTGAGCAAAGGGGTATAATGATTTGAACTTAATAAAAAAAAGGGGCATCAAACCTGCAACCTTGGCATTATCAGCGCATTGCTTTAACCATCTAAACTATGTCCAAGTCAGACAGTGTCTGACTTCCAGTATCAAAGGACATTTAGGGGAATTTTATTCAACAGACTTCCTAAATTGCTTGGATTTGCACACTTTCTGGGAAACGGTTTCAAGCCTTGATAAACAGGGAAAACCCGTAACATTGGCTGGGACAAGAAGAGCAATCCCAGGCCTTACATGGAAGAAGAAGAAGAAAAAAAAATACGAGGCACTACACTTCTGTAAAACAAGAAAATCCTTAATAAAAAATATTTTTTTAAAAAAAATAGACCTTCCCTACCTATTGTGTTTATTGTGGATCCCCTTAGTCTCAACAGTCTGTTGATGGTGTAAATTGAGTGTTTTAAACCAATGCAAAGTGGCCAGGAATTTAGGAGAGGTTAAAAATAATTGTTGGTGTTATACACATGGTGATTTTCTCTTGCATATTAGCCTGGCTGTTTTAAAAGCCCATCATTATTTGGGGGGGGGGCAGGTTAGAACTTTGCATCAGTACTCCCAAATAGAGTTTGTCACTACATAGGTAAATCTATCCATCCATCCATCGCATGTCTGAATTTACATACACAAACTGACACGCACACCCCACCTGCATTGCTCATTTCTTACTCCTCAAACCATCCATATTTCACAGAATGAATATTAATTAAAGAAGGAGAGAAGCAAATCTATTTTGGCACTGCACCACCAGTGCTTCATTATGTATACAAAAATTTGTTTTCAACGCATAATTTCCCCACTTGCCAGCGGAGGTGTCTTCTGAACAGTTCCACCCCACCTTTCCCCTTGTCTGCTAGTTTCTCTTTTACTTCTTAAATTTTGCACATTGACAGAGTCAAAAACCATTATGTTAATAGAACACAAGCAAAATTGGGATTCCAGTATACCTGCTAGCAAAGGTCTCAAGGTCTGTTTTAGTAAGGAGCATATTTCTTCAAAAAATAGGTTTCATTTGATAACCTATTATTTGGCTTTATAAAGCCTTTCCATCATATTAGCAATTATTGATGAGGTTAAGCACACATTTCTTGAGAATTAAAGCTAAAATATCACACGCTATTAAATGCCCTCGATTTATGCTGCCAACAAAATTCTTATTAGACAAGGGTGGATACCATCTGTCAATCTCAGCCTAACTGTATAGCTCCACAGGTGAGATATTAAAGACATTGCTGAAGATGAGCCTCTCTCTTTTTTTTGCACAAAGTCTCTTCAGATATAAACAAAACGGAATTGTTATTTGTGCTCACTTGGCTAATAAGTACAACTTTAATTGTGGGGGGTTCTTCAGTTTGCTTCGCCACATTCAGATCCGTTCCAGACTGAATTAAACAGGTGGCATACCACCTGTACATAATGATTAACTTTGCTTATGCAATAATTTATGCAAAAATGCTTATCGAACCCTGATAGCTCCACATCTGCTACTAAAGTAGGATCTACTCTAGTGTGATACTTTCTTTTTTAAAAAGAAACACAGGATAGAATTGGGAGATGTTTATAGTGTTGCCAAGAGAAACATTTAAAAACTGAAGTATCTGAAGAAGTGAGCATGCACACGAAAGCTCAAACTTATTTGGTCTCTAAGGTGCTACTGGAAGGATTTTTTTTATATTTTGTTTAAAAACAAAGTTCCTCTTCATGACAAGTCAATAGGACTTCCTATAAGGCACGCATTTCACACCAAACTTCTCAGTGGCGTCACCCTGACTGTGGAAAGATCTTGCCAGGGAGGTTTGCCTGTGGGTGAGAACTCTGAGGTCTTTTCATCACGTAGAATTTTTTTAAAAAGGCATTTAAAATGTTTAATATTATTTTCTGTTACTCTTATATACTGTTCTTTCGCTTTCACAATTGTTTGTATTTCATTACAGTTGTACCTTGGAAGTCGAACGGAATCCGTTCCGGAAATCCATTCGACTTACAAAACCAAATCGCGGCTTCTGATTGGCTGCAGGAAGCTCTTGCAGCCAACTGGAAGCCCCGTCAGACATTCGGCTTCAAAAAATAGTTTGAAAACAAGAATAGTCACTTCCAAGTTTGTGACGTTCGGGAGCTAAAACGTTCAGGAACTAAGCTGTTTGACTTCCAAGGTACGACTGTATTATAATTTGCAAACTGCCCTAGCAATATTGAAGGGCAACCCAATTATTTAAAATACTATAATGGCAAACGATTAAGAGCAGAATTCATTAGTAAGTTCTACTGGCTGGGGCAATGCAGCCAGATGGGCAAGCTATAAATAACAAACTTATTATTTATTACTGCTATTACTACTACTACTATTGCTACTACTATTACTCATCCTCCTCTCTTGTTCTTGTATATCATGGGTAGGCAAACTAAGGACAGCAGGCCGGATTAGGCCCAATTATCTTTTAGATCCAGCCCACGGACAGTCCAGGAATCGTCGCATGGATTGCCAGCGGGCACGTTCTTTCCCTCCCCCTCCCTCTCCCTCCCTCGGCGGCGCCGGCGCCTCCTCCCTCCCTCCCTCCTTCTGCCATTTTAAGCAGCCCCTCTCTGGAGCCCTTTTGTACGCCGCTCATCGTCCAGCCCCTGCCGCTCGCAAGGCACAGGTAAGCAGCCACCATGGCTCATGGTGCATTTGCATCATTCCTCCCCCCCCCAAAAAAAATATAGTCCAGCCCCCTACAAGGTCTGAGGGAAGTGGACCAGCCCCCTGTTGAAAAGGTTTGCTGACCCCTGTTGTATATAGTACTCATTCATTTCAATAAGTCTTCCTCTGGCTTATTGAATATTTACAAATTATTTAAAAATTATTGTAATAACCTGCAGTTTTATAAGAGTATATATTTAAAGTAGATGAATAAATGAGTAAATTAAGTTAATTTGGAATATGCAGAAAATATAAAAATAAATTTGAGGAACCGCAGAAAGAGGGGGAAGGAAGATGAGTTCTGAAATATTAAAATGATGGTAAAATTATTGAAATGTATAAAATTGAAAATAATAATAATAATAATAAGAGACACAACAGGTCTTGCTGTGGATAATTTCCCAATGTGCCCTATAACGTTAACTTCCCTAAGCGGGGTTGAAATGCTAAGTCCCATTGGTTTAAAGACAATTCAACTACCTGGATGTGTTGAGTAGTAACCTATAGTCAAATAAATCTCTTTGCCCACACTTGATTGAATGAACATTTAAATATCACCACCTGGCTTTCCAGAGTTTTTCAACTTGGGTTAGCAGTTCTATTTGCTGCCAAGTAGATGAAGAGAATTTTCCTAGAACAAATGAACAGTTAGATTCTGTTGAGGTCATATTCAGAATTTATAATGGACAAGCTCTCTTGATATGTGGGTTGCTTTGCCTGAGCTTCCTCAGAGAATACTCACTCCACAAATGCCTCCACTTCTTTTGGGGAAAAATCAAACTTGCCCCTCCCAGCTCTCTTCACCAATCCCCCTCATTATTCTTTTGTGGAAGGCTTTAGCATCTTTTAGGCTCAGGGCTTTTTTTCCAACTGGAACTTACAAAAACTGCTCTCGCACCCCTCAGGTGGGTGCCATTGCCATTATAAGAGAACAAGTTCATGGTGAGTTCCATCATCTTTTTTTTCTAGGGGGGAAAAAAAGCCCCGCTTACACTCCTAGATTCTTCAGAGCATGCTCTGAAGTTTTAATTGCCACTGGAGAGAATGAAAAATGCTCAGGCCTTTTAGCAGAACGGAACAGGGATCCACATTTTCCCAGGCTCCCTGATGTAAATAGACAAGGAGACTTTCTAGAAAGTTCCAGGCCTTGAAAGTCACTTCTACCACATCTAAAACGTTCAACTCCAGTCTTCTTGGCCATTGGTTCCCCAGGTTACTACAGGAAGGGGTATCACTGCAAGCTAGGCCCAATTTTCTGCAAGGTCTGAGCTTGGCTCAGTTCATAATGACTCATGGCTCTCTGCACTTAAAAAGGTAAAGGTACCCCTGCCCGTACGGGCCAGTCATGTCCGACTCTGGGCTTGTGCGCTCATCTCACTTAAGAGGCCGGGGGCCAGCGCTGTCCGGAGACACTTCTGGGTCACGTGGCCAGCGTGACAAAGCTGCTCTGGCGAGCCAGCACCAGCGCAGCACACGGAAACGCCGTTTACCTTCCCGCTAGAAAGCGGTACCTATTTATCTACTTGCACTTAGGGGTGCTTTCTAACTGCTAGGAGGACAGGAGCTGGGACCGAAAGACGGGAGCTCACCCCGCCGCGGGGATTCGAACCGCCGACCATGCGATCGGCAAGTCCTAGGCGCTGAGGTTTTACCCACAGCGCCACCCGCGTCCCATTCTCTGCACTTAGGAAGCTCTAAATAAAATCTTGCATTTTGGCACCATTATTTTTTGTATATTAGCTTTACTGAATTGTAAAGGAGTTTTACAATGTGGAAGAGAATGAAAAATGAAACCCAAAAGCCTTTAAATAAAATAGCAAAAATAAAACAGTGCTCTAGGGGGGAAAACTTGCTTGCAATTCTTGTTGGAGTTGGATATTTCCAGTCTTCAAGTGCAAATGGTCATAGATGCACTAAAGTATGTTAGGTACAATGCAGTGAATCTGAAGCAAATATGTATGTAGCTGATATCTTACTTGATATTTTTTAATTAAATGTAAAGTGAAGGATGGAAAGAAAAATTAATTCACATTTGACTAAACCCCTAACAAAAATGTAAAAGTGCAAAAATACCAGATATTTTGCATGCAGACCTATTATTGAATGCTAACATTTCAGATGAAACACAAAGCTTTTTCTTTGGATATGGCGAGAGTTAAAATGCTTTCTACTAGATGGCTAAAAACATGCCACCTACAATTCACGATGGGTTTTTTTAATGTCTTTGGGTAAAACTGATAGCTGGAGGTCAAATTACAGACAGCACTGGGAATCTACCTCATACAGAGGTACAGAGTGTTTTTGTGCTGCAGTCCATAAGGAATCCTCCTGGTTAACCGTGGAGCCATAAGTAATTGTCTTAATTTGTGAACTACACATTAAGCATATCGTCAGCTGTTGTAAATGCGTAACCAACAACAAACCATTATGTATCTTTCATCTAATTATACATGCTTATTATCCACCTGCACAAGTGTACCCAGCTAGTATCTGTAACAGTTGTGGTTTGTAACATCAAAACAGCTTTAGGGTTGTAAAGTTGCTTTAGAGTTCATAGTCTGCCCAACTTGTGGAATAATTTTGGTTCCGTGCAGCACACAAAATAGTCGCAGCTATTCATTTTCGTATTATATTAGCTTGCATGCATATTTTGCTGCAACGTCCCTTCTCTCTAATCGTGAATTGCCCACAGATGTAACTACTGAAATGCGAAGTACAGTTTAAGGAGGGTTAAGAGCAGGGGTCAGCAACCTTTTTCAGCCATGGGCTGGTCCACCATATCTCAGACCATGTGGTGGGCTGGACTATATTTTGGAGAGAGAGAAAAGAACGAATTCCTGTGTCCTACAAATAACCCACAGATGCATTTTAAATAAAAGCACACATTCTACTCATGTAAAAACACACTGATTCCCGGACCGTCCGTGGGCCGGATTTAGAAGGCAATTGAGCCGGATCCAACCCCTGGGCCTTAGGTTGCCTACCCCTGGTTAAAAGCAACATTAAATTTGGAGTGAATGGGCTTCAGCCCAAAAGAAATGCAATTCATATAGAGTGCACCAGCAAGAAAGACATATTCATCACATAATGCTACTTGCCACTGCAAATATCCTTCGGGATAGTGAATGACAACAGGCCATAACTGTAGATGGTTCCACATTGAATGGCTTTTTGCTATGCCCTTCATCTCTTCCCACACTTACACATTATCCCCCCATTTCTGAGCTATGTACAAACCATTCAATCACACACACTGCTATGTTCCAAAGCAACACACAAGTCACTCCAGCTGTACCATAAAGTGCAAGTTCTGCTTGTGGCACCAGAGCCACATGGAAAATCGCTCTCTATCTTGATTGAATGATCCTTAGATAAACACACACATAAATGACACTGTTTTTCTATTAAGGTGTTGCTCAGGTCGGTGGGGCAAGGGAAGATCTAGGAGATCTTTCATTACTTACCTAATGGATTTCCTGCATAGCCCAAAATCCAGTTAATATTGAAATTCTCACAGTTTAGCCAGTATCATGCCAATGAAACCTATACTTGTAATAACTAATCTTAAGGTCTGCTACACTAAGAAAACATGTTGAGATATACCAGCTGCTGCATCAGTTCAGTTTCAGAAAATGATGCTAATATCAGAATCACAGTGTTTTCCTCTGAGAGGTACTGTCCACAATATTATGATTTACATGGCATTGTACCTAGCAGAACAGCTTCAATGTAATGCAATTAATTCATTGTACTTAGTTGGAGTAAAATGTTAACTGAATGAGTGGCTTTTTCTTAAATCATATACTGCATGTATTCAAATGCAGTTTACAACATTTTTAATTACCATTATATACTGTTTAAATACCATATACCAACTTGCACGAAACATACATTAAAACTTTATGACCACAGGACTGTATTTTACTCGAAACCTGTTAAGCTTTTTACATTCTCTCTTTTCCTGGGGGAAAAGGTGAGGTTACGCTATGGAAGACAACACATGTTATGATGAACATAATCCTATTATCATAATGGAAATAATACTATTACAAAGGAATAAACAACAAATGGTGCATGAAGCCCTTGGAAAATTCAAATTCATTTGGGACTCCCTAAGGGAATAACACCAGTCTCAGAGCTGAATTTGATAGTTTCTTAGGAAGTCAAAAGCATATTGAAATAAGCAGCACGTTCTACAGAAATATCTGCAAATTAAGTCACTACAGAATAACCTCGGTGTTACAGCTGACAGAAAAAAATGTGCAAATGATTATTTTGATGGGGAATATGGAATTACGGGGTGCTGTTCCTACACAAAAATTAAATGAGATGCTCTCTGTTGGTCATAAAGATATTATAAAATGTTTTAAATCTTTTTAGACATAAAAAAATCATCAGATCAAATAAAATATACAAATAGATATGACTATTATATTATAGTAAGTAATCCAAAGCAGGTAAATGCTCTTGGTCCAGTGATTACTAAACTTATACTGTGTTTTGTTTAGTTTTTAGTCAACATAGGCTTCATATGTCTTGTAAATGCATATCAGGAACAGGAAAGCAAAAAAGAATACATGATAAGAATGGTTAAAGAAAACCGTTTACCTTTCTAGTATTCTCGCATGCTCTGTAAATTATTCTTTCTTCCTTAGTCATTTTTTCCTTTCATCTAATATCGCCTTCAGCACCACTGTTAACAACCATGCCCAGTGGGATTTTTGAATGTTTTTCTTTGAGCAGCACATCCCTATGCCTTATCACAATCTATTTCTGAAATCCCCTTCTCCACTTTTCAAAAGCAGCTTGGCACAGGGCACTGCTGGTTTAGAAAATAATGCTCAAAGCTCCATTAGGCACATAATATATGCTTTATGGTCCCATCCTAAGTATATATGTAACATTTTCCTTACATTTTCGGTTTTTCATCTATGTATCTCAGCAATCTTTATGATATCTGCATAAGGTAGCCCTGTATTGCCACTGGGGTGAGAAACTACAAAAGAGGAGCTTTCCAAAGAACAACCTATAGTTCATGACTGGCTTGAAATTTTAACTTGGGGTTTTCAGTTCAGAGTTTTGTGTACAACCACTATTCTGTACTAACTTCACAATCACAGGTATCTCATTCGGATGTAACTGAGGCTGAGCCTTGAAGGAAACTCGGGCTCGTTCCTTCCTTCCCACACACGCTTAAGATAATTAGTTACTTTCTAATTTCCAGTAAACCCTGGTTTGCAATCCTGGTTTGTAGGGGAAGCACAAGCCATGGTTTGCTGGTTTAGAAGTAATAGTAACTTGTGGTTTGCCGAAAAACAGGAAGTTACTATTATTCTGGGGATAAGGAAATAAACAACTATCTGACTTTTAGAAGACATCTGAAGGCAGCCGTGTTTAGGGAAGTTTTTAATGTGTGATGTTTTATCATGTTTTTAATATTCTGTTGGGAGCCGCCCAGAGTGGCTGGGGAAACCCAGCCAGATGGCAGGAGAAAGACAGATAGATATAGATATAGATGATATAGATATAGATGATATAGATATAGATATAGATATAGATATAGATATAGATATAGATATACATATACATATACATATACATATACATATACATATACATATACATATACATATACATATACATATATTATTATTATTGGAGCTGGGGAAGAAAGAGATGGAGTACAGAAGTCCAAGGCTCCTTCCATGATTATTCATGTAGAGACAAGTCACAATTTGGCATTATATGTGAAATGTCACACTATGTATTTTCACCTATGGCTTCTGTAATAACTGATGTGGGTGAGCATATTTCAAAAAGCCATTGAATAAGAGGCTGCAAAATTAAGCCAATCTGGAGTTCAGTTCTAAGTGAAAGCATAAGAATCCATGCTTACAAAGGTGTATATCAGAATTAGTCCCCAAACCTAAACATATTACATGGAAAGAGGTTCCAACGATTTAAATTCGCCTTAATACCCAATAGTATATTAAAACTGGGTGCCAGTCAAAGGAAATGTTACCATTCCAGCAAACTATTTTGTGGACTGAGATGTTATGCCTTTCTATAAACAGCTGAACACCTTCTCTGACTGCAAGTTAGGATTTTTAAATGGTTCAGTTGCTGCAGCTGGATCAACTCTGATGCACTTAGAAAATATTCCGTTCCCCTTCACAGGAAAAATGAAAGAAGAAACCATATAGAAAGAATGTGTTGCCTGTTTTCTGCCCCCAGGCTAAGTCTATGCCTTAAGTTCGACTCGTGTGTTATTTAATTGGACTTTATAACTATTCTGTTACTGTCCAAGCTATAGAAGTGAAGATCAAGTAAAGCGTTACTTACCATTCTCCATCGGTTCTACTTGCTTCCAGAATACAAGGGCTCCATGATGCTATTTCTCTGCATATGTAGAATACCTTTGGTGAAATACCTTTTTATTACGGGTCACGGTCTTTTAAGATTAAATTCTCTGAAAGCAGAATGTGTCACCTGCAGGGGGAAAAACAACTAAGTGGGGATTGTTGTTTGCTTATTTGTTGGTGTGCATTTTATGCAGAGAGCAGGTAATATTACCTTTTCACTTGCTAGCAAGTCTAGACTACCTTTTCAAAAAACAAAAAACCTTTCATTACAATCTTCAATAGATGACTCATTTTGTTTGTTTTTAAACAAAACAAGCACAGCCACAGCTACTTTTACTTAGCATCCTCATTTCCAAACGATATTGATCCTTTTTTTCTGTTTTGTGGTTATGTTCTTGTGGCTGGAATAGATGCCAATATGCATCATAGCTGATGCTGCTTTTATGCAAAACCGAGTGTTTGCACTTCCAATTTCCTGTAGGATCTCCAAGGTCAGAGAATAGCAGGGTTGTCTTTAAAATATCTGTTGCAACAAGTGGCGTTAGATTGCAACACAGTGCCCCAGGCTATGCACATCTGAAACGGGGAAAACAGACTTTACACTTGGCCTTCCCGATGTCTTGAACTGTGAGCACAAATTCACATGATTGTTGGTAAAGGGTGACAGGCAAGTTGGAAATTTTAATACCTTACCCCAGCCCACAGGTTTGGGATTTCTAGTGCTCTGTGAATATTCTAAAACACATCAAGGATTTTACGCTCTTTACGTATTTCTCAAATCTCCTTCTTATGGATCTGTTGAAAGGTAAAGGTGTAAAGGACCCCTGGATGGATAAGTCCAGTTAAATTCGACTATGGGGTGCGACACTCATCTCACTTTTCAGGCCGAGGGAGCCGGTATTTGTCCACAGACAGCTTCCAGGTCATGTGGCTAGCATGACTAAAATGCTTCTGGTGCAATAGGACACTGTGATGAGTGCCAGAGTGCATGGAAATGCCATTTACCTTCCCGCTGCAGCAGTACCTATTTATCTACTTGCACTGGTGTGCTTTCGACACACCACTTAAGGAACATGGGTGGCACTGTGGTCTAAACTACTGAGGCTCTTGGGCTTGCTGATCGTAAGGTTAGCGGTTCGAATCCATGTGACGGTGATGAGCTCCCATTGCTCTGTACCCAGCTCTTGCCAACCTGTTGATATTCTGACCATGGCTAGAGAGAAGTTTGAATTAGTGAATCCATCACTAATTAAGATAATTTGGCAAGTTACTTGCTGTCAGCTTAACCTACTTTACTAGTCTGTGTGACGTTTAAATCCTGCTGGACTCTGGTTGGAGGAAAGGACAGCAAGCACATGCTTCCTATCTGGGGTGGGAACACTTGCAACACTTCAGGTGTCACTGGACCACATTGCCAATCAGCTCTGATCGTTGGCCATGCTGGTTGGGGCTGATGAAGTCCAACAATATTTGGCAGGCCTCAGGTTCCTGACACCTAATTTAAATTGTGTTTGACTTTACACCACTCATCATCTTGACATCTTTCCGCAGGGCCTGTAAGATGGAGCTGTTCTGCCAGGCCTTTGGTCAGGGCCCAGTCTGACCCCTCTCCTCCTACAAGACCCTATATATAAGAGGCCTCTCTAACTCCTCTCACTGGCTCATATAAATAGCTGAGCCTGGTGAGTACCTAAGGTTCCCAACCCCTGTAGTCATAATTTGCCAGTTGCCTTCTGAACTTATTTGATTTTAATCCGATGTTAAGCTGTATTTCAGTCGATTGCTGGATTTTATGTTTTAATGTATTTATATTTTGATGTTAGCCACCCTGAGCCTGGTTATGGCTGGGGAGGGCGGGATATAAATAAAATTATTATTATTATTATCATCATCATCATCATCATCATCATACAAGCCAACTCCTAGGAGGCCAAGGTCCCTTCAGCCCTGCCAATAAAATATTTAAGGGGGCTGCCCCCACAAAGTTAATAGGCACTGCCATTCAGATGGTGTGCCTGTGCTGAATCTTCTGATTGATTATGTAGGTTCGGGCTTACCTGGGCCCTCCCAATATTTTATTCAAGTTGGCACCCCGCCATCCATATAAAGAAGGCTATTATTAACCACGTTTCAGCAATGGACAGTTGCACAATACAGGCAGATAAGCTATTTTGGATTGAGATTCAAGGCAGATAAATGTATACTTTTCACTGTTGGTGCTCTATTATTTGTTTTACATTTATTTATTTTAGTTTTTTAAAAAACTTAGTATGGCTCTACATGGAGTGCTACAGCTTTAAGCAGCTGCTCTTTGATATGTCCTGTGATAATGCCTGCAATTAGCAAACCATTAAGCAGGTTTTAAAATATTCTTTAGAGTTTTGCCCCAGTCTGATCCCTTTCTCTCCAAGGCTACATCAAACACTAAGGCTTTGGGCCACCATATTGTGTCTCACTTGTAATAAGCAGCATTTCTGGTTATCAGACACCTTGGATTCACAGCTCTGTGGCCTTCAGTCACCCACAAAAGGTATTTATTGCCTCATATACGCCTCCACCATGAACACTAGCTTCTAATTAATACCACTTAAATCTACAAGTATTGCCACAAAGAGACACTTAGGAGCATGCTTGATGCTCAGTATTACTCACAACTGGAAACATGCTTGAAAACCTTCCAGCTGTCTGACACAGAAATTTGAGAGGACACTCAGTAAAGGACCAATTTTACTGAATCATCGGCTAATGTGCTGTATTATATACAGGCAGCACTGGACAGACGGTAGCGTATCTACTAGCAGAATAGTGCCGGGGGTTGCAGTGGAAAATGATTCCCACCCCAAAGTCATTTGTGTTCCAGAAGGGCTTAATCCCTGAACACAAAGACATAGTTTGTAGGTGTGTGTAGAGACACATGTTCCAAGCAAGTGGGATAACAAGTGCATACACTGATTAGTATGATAAGATGATAGTATATTTTTCAACTTTTTTTTTACAAGGTTTAGTGTTAGGCCTTTTCTGGAAAATTAGTACATGGTGTAACAAGCGTGTATTTATTGCTTAGGTTCCAGACAACTTCCCTTGATTAAAGGCTTCTGTTTGGGGGCAGGGAGGGAGCAGGGTCTACAGTTAAAACTGCAAAAACTGCACAAAGCATTGTTGAACACCCTGCACGTTGGCTGATATTGATGTCAAGTGACTGGCAAGTGGATGGGAGAACAGGTCAAAGTTGGCCTGCCGGGGTAGCAGAGATAAAAGGTATGGCCTTGGAGCAAAAAGGTTTCCCACCCCAGAGATAGAAGCTAACAAGGAAGGCCTTCTGCTTGAGATTCTGGAAAGCAACGGCCAATCAGATTAGAGAATACTGGTGAACAAATAGTCTGATCTGGTATAGGGCAGCTTCTGAGCAAATAAGTAAAAATTCAATTAGCTTCATAAATTAGCTGAATTTAAGATCCACAGTTACTTTAAATGAGGAAATATATCCAACCCCCTACAATTTAGCTTGTTCTTCCCACCTGCACCCCATATTTTGCTTTCCAAAAAATCATACTTCTAACAAAATACCATTCCTATGTAATAATAAAGTTTAAGATATGCTATCGTGTCTCAGGATACTAAGAGTTAATCTGGTGTAATTTTCTTAATAAAACTCAGAGCTATATATTATTTTCGTAATCTATGTCACACGGTTTGACACCATGTAATTTTTGAGGTATTTTATAATTTGCAAGGCAAACAACAACAATGCCTACTGTCTTCTTAAAACTCTTTTGCTGCCAAAGAAACAGCCATTTGCTTTGTCACGATTACCACAGTAAATCTTAGAGTGAATGTATTTAATGATGGCTACAAAGCTTCCCTTTATTTTGCCATGGAAAAGAAAGCTTCAGAACCACACTGACCAATTCTGCTCTCTATCTCAAGGAAATGAAAGATCACTCACTGGAGCCTACTTACCCAAATTTACCTGCTTAGAGAAATAAGGGCTAATAAAAGACCAGGAGTTTGAAGCAAACTTCTCTTGTGCACTAGCAGATTAAATTGACTTTGGACCATTCTTTGAAATAATTATGGACTGAACTATGTTGGCATATACATATAGGACTCATTTTAGCCTTTAAACTGAGCATACCAAGGAGAGTGGATGCATGGAGACCTTGTGTACAATCCACTAAGAACTGTTCCACCGCACGTGCACCCCTTAAAAACATATGGAATTTGAACAAGAGCACAACGTGCACATCTTGCTATAATTCAATGGGCCTGCACAGTTACTGTATTGCCTCTGGTTTGTGACCCTCAGCCCTCTTCTCCCATGGACAAACGAAGAATTGTTTCTTTCCCAACCCTGCTCAAATGCCCAATTCTGATGAGGTGACTTGCTTATTACACCAACAACCATGACAAATACCTCAAAAGTTAAGTCACCTGGTTGCAGGTTACTCTTTCAAACTCCATTATGCTCCAAATCACATATCAGATCTAACAATTCATTTCATTCATCATGTTTGAGTTTTCACCGTGCAGATATAGGAAATCAATTAAACCTATACTTCCCTTTGAATATTCATCTGTTTTACATTTACAGCAACCAGTCTATCTTTGTGGGAACTCTTCAGAGAAGGTTTTTGTTTGCTGAGCCAGCCCTTGTGCAGAGGGATTTCGGGTTGTGGGTCTGGCTGACCACATTGTCCTTGTCCACACTGATGCAATCACTCCCTTACACACATTCAGCAGAGAACAAAACAAATATATGTCTAGACACAGAGAAGTCAGTTTCTAGTTTATTTCACAACCTTACATACATCACCGAAATCAGTCAGCAACCTGTGGTCTGAGGGACACATGCCCCTCAGCCTAATTTCATGTGTCTTTTGGCCTAATTTCATGCACATGGGTGTTGCCTGGAGGGAGAGGCATAGTGATGCTGAAACCTAAGCTTCATATAAAGAATTAAAATCTCTAAAATGGGCAGCCCTTCTCTCCTGTTTTTCTTCAAGACCTGTGCATCTTGAGGTCTACTCACAACCAATTGGCTGTCTGAATTCTAGAACCGAAGCTGTGATTTCCCCTCGCCTTCAGCTGAAAACTGAAACCATGACTCCAGAGAGGATATAAAACGCATAGTACCATGCAACTCGTTTATTGTGCTCACCTGTCGATGAAAGCACTTTTAAAGGTTAAAGCAAATTGTTTTATCTTGTTACACACACACACACACACACACACACACACACACACACACACACACACTCCTTATGGTAATTCTGCACCTTATCATATATTCCAACATTGATTTGGCATTACCATAAAAGAATAATGTCCAATATATGAATTAGGTATCTCAATCTCATCATTATTACCGCTATAAAATGTTAAAAGTGTATTTCATGAGCAGAGCACAATTTTTTCCTTTGTAGGGGAAATTAGGTAGTATATCAATTAATACTAAATTGCAGTATCACTCGCAATACTTACAACATTCAGATGAATACCAAATGAATTCATTATGATAAGTGCTAACACAATGATTACCAAATGAATTAATAGTAGTCAAACCATTACCAAGCATTGCAGTGATATTTGCCTGATTCAATATTAGGGATAGATTTGAACACATCATTAAATAGTATGGGTCAGATTCTGCTTCTGCTGAAGGAAGCAGGATCATTTCAAGGGAACCAGGATTGTACTGTGCTGTGATTTAGAATAACATTGATGTAGGGACAAGGAAAATATACAATGGATGCCTTCATACCATTAAAAGATGGATCTCCTTTATTCATTGAAGTGTGCTATGTGTCTTCTCTTTGTTAATATATGTGCTGCTTTGTGAGAGAATAACTTAACTTTTTGATAAGGAATGGTCTTCCTCAGTGATTGACCTGGAGCATTACACTATCATGAGGGCAAATACTGAGGCCCCACTTTGAAAGAAATGGTGTGAATATAACAATTTCCATTCATTGTTTGTGCTTCAGACCATAGTAAAGATAAACTAGGCTGCACCCGTAATATTTATGTGTTCCGATGCAATGCATTTCAACAATTTATATCTATTAGAGATTTAGTAAGACATGAAGGCATAAGTGGATTTAATCAGACATGTAATTATTTTTACGCCTGCAATACAAAAATATGCATAAATGAATTTATGGTTATTTGGCAATCAGGAGGAATAGTGTTTATAAATGTTGAAACAGCTGCTAGCAAATCTATGTGCAAAAGCAAGGAAAACAGCTTTTAGCATCTACTAGGCAGGTGAGCAATAAAGGGCTTAGTGAGGCTTGTTTAGTATCTTACGGATGTTTGGGTAAATTTGGGTCAATTTCACGCAAGTCTGCTAAATGTTAGTGGTTGTGTGCATATCTGTTTTGACAGTGCAAGCCTGTCCTCAGTTAGCCGACTGGACAATGATAGGATTGTCATTGTAAGGGGAGAAAACGAAGATGGGTGTGCTGGGGAAAGTAAGGAAATAGCCAGGTTAGCTGGTTACCAAGCCTTCAGCAGGGCTAGATCGCATTTCATAGAATCATAGAATTACAGTTGGAAGGGACTGCAAGGGCAATCTAGTCCAACCCCCCTGCAATGCAGCTAAAGCAGGGGTCAGCAACCTTTTTCAGCCATGGGCCGGTCTACCGTCCCTCAGACCATGTGGTGGGCCAGACTATATTTTTTTGGGGGGGGAATGAACGAATTCTTATGCCCCACAAATAACCCAGAAATGCATTTTAAATAAAAGGACACATTCTACTCATGTAAAAACATGCTGAGTCCTGGACCGTCCGCAGGCCGGATTGAGAAGGCAATTGGGCCTCATCCGGCCCACGGGCCTTAGTTTGCCTACCCCTGAGCTAAAGCATCCATCACAGATGATCATCCAACCTCTGCTTCCTTTGTGAGAAGAACACCAGCAAAATACATGTTGTAATTAATACACACCCATTGGAGTCAATAAAGAGTCCAAGATGAATGCTCCACCCACTCCAACCTTGTATGGATGCCAGTTAACTGTGTCTAATCCCTGACTCAGCACCAAGACGACATAAGCCTCAGCAAGGAAAGATAATTAGATTATCAAAGAGAGCAGCATGGGGCTACATCACTCTGTCACCATGTCTTCTGACCAAAGTTGCAGCGCATGGGCCAAATGAGGTTGCCCCCCCCCCAGGCCTCTGCCTGGCCCATGGAACTTTTCCTAGGCAATGTCCATCACTGATTCTGTGGGGGAGGGCAATGACAAGCGCATTCAAGCAGAAATGAGGCATGGCCCTGACCCTCTGCTTTCCCAGCCTACTGTCTTGCTTTCAGCTTCTTCCTTCCTGCTCACATGACTCAACTTTCAACTCTGTTCTTTGTCTTTCTAACTACCAGCAAGCAGTTTTTTTTGTCTGGCACAGAACCACTTCCATTGTTTCATTAATGGCTCATAGGCTACCACCAGCACCAGGAAGTTAGCCAGAATGTTCCAGGAATTTTAATCCTTGTTTTAGATTTTAACACTTGCTCGATCCAGCATACTTCCTACTCCCCGCCACCACCAAACTCATAACAATATAATAAATGAACAAAATTAAATCAAGCAAGTTTACATCCTTGCTTAACAACCTGGGTCACAGATACGGAATTCATTCAAAATCCAATGGAATAAGATGTAACAAATGGTGAAGTAAAGAATTTTAATTAGCGGAAGCTACTGACATTCCAAATTTTTATTTAAATCCAATTAAAAGTGGCACTTCCTAATGCCCTGGTAATGTCAAAAGTGGCCAGATCTACGACGAACAAAAGAACATTATTTACTGTCACAAATTCATGAGAAAATGCAATCAGTGACCCACCCCATGGTTGAATGGGCAGCTCTGACTCCAGTTTGCTCCTCAGCAAAAACCAAAAAGATAATCAGGATCTGCTCAACTCTCGGGTTTGAGAAGTAAATAATTGGAGCATAAATTAGGCACAATGTTGGTTAAGTTTATAGGTCTATAATTTGAAAGAAACGTCCTGTTAAGTTGTGGGCGAACATATCAGACGACACAGCGATTCTTCCAAAGCAGCTCTTTATTTGTAAGCTGGAACAGAACTAAACTGAGGAGCTCAGTCAGCCTGCTTATATAGAGCTCCACTAGAACGCAACATTTTCTGTAACTAGCCAATCACTGAACGTCACTTTTGATCCTTCTTTTGCATACAAACCATCCAATCACTGAACTATCTACAGTATCCCCCTGCTGGCCCAGGGTGAGAACTTCAGTACATAACACGTCCTAGCCCACTTCTTAACAGATTGGAACTGCATTGCTCATATTCCAGCCAGTGGCGTTAGCTCTCATTGAAATGATTACCGTATTGAAAGACTTGCTAATAACTTTGACCTACCACTCTTAAGTTGTATGTGTGTGTTTTCAAACTTGCTAGGAATGCCATTTCTTCTGAGGGCTTTGAAAGATACACTGCGAGTTCCTCTGCTTCCTTGCTGTAGAAGGCCAACAGAATAAGGAAGATAAACTGTCAATAATGCCCTGTGTTTCAGGGTCTTGAAATACTTTATTAAACACAGAAAAGATACTGTTCCTATGCATTATCATCAAACTAAACACTTGTTAAGTTTATGGTGTTTGCTGGCACCTTTCCCTAAAAAAAATAGAAGGGGGGGGGATCCATATCAGAACTGTGGAAGTGGTTAATCCAAATCAGCCTCCTGAAGCTGCTATTAAAAAGCCCCAACTAAATGTTATGTGATCTTTCCTCATAGGGAATCTTGCCTGCTGCTTGCAGGAGCTGTGTCTGTAACATCCAATATGAGCTTGCTAAATGTATGTTAGGATACTTTCCATTTCATTTGAGTTATAGTGCAATCTGAACTTCTAAATATGTCAACTGGGAGTGGTTAGGCTATGTGGATTATCTCTCCACTGCGCTTCCCCCTATCTGTTTACACCTGGTGATAGAGAGCCCTGGTCGTGTTAGCTACACGCATGTACAGTGGCACAAGGGTGGGGAATTGTTGTGTTGGGGGTGAGGCATAAACAAAATTACACTGCACCCTAATTTCCATCATTCACTGGGTCCACCCACAGAACTTGATGTAACTTAAAGGTAAAGGTAAAGGGACCCCTGACCATCAGGTCCAGTCATGACCGACTCTGGGGTTGTGGCGCTCATCTTGCTTTATTGGCCGAGGGAGCCGGCATACAGCTTCCGGGTCATGTGGCCAGCATGACTAAGCCGCTTCTGGCGAACCAGAGCAGCACATGGAAACGCCGTTTACCTTCCCGCCGGAGCGGTACCTGTTTATTTACTTGCACTTTGACATGCTTTTGAACTGCTAGGTTGGCAGGAGCAGGGACTGAGCAACGGGAGCTCACCCCGCCGCAGGGATTCGAACCACCGACCTTCTGATCGGCAAGTCCTAGGCTCTGTGGTTTAACCCACAGCGCCACCCACGTCCCAACCTTATGTAACTTACACCACCAAAAATACAGCTATAAGTCAACCTGCCCCTTAGGAGTCAATGGAAGGGCAGAACACTGACCTCCAGCTCCAGCCACAGACCCTCTGGACACAAGCAGTTAAGGTGATACACCAGCATATCTGCCTTGTTAGGATTGCTCTGCCCTCTGTTATTTTATATATCTTTTGCATAACTTTAACAAGAATTATTAATGGAAAAACAATGGCATTCTGTTAATGTCAAATCCAACACTGACTTCATTTTTTCATCAAACCAATTGACATTATCGTGTTTGCTAAATGCTACTGTGCAAGAAATAATCCCACGTGATTACTTTGTTAAAAGCAGTTGCACCCACATCGCTACCACTGTCCTCATATCATTCTAATTGGTGGCAAAATTTCCTCTGAGATAACAGGTTAGGAGTATTTATACTTCAGCATTTGCTGAACAAGTATCCTAACGTTTAGTTTTGCTCCTTTTTTAAAAAAAGCTATTTTCCCACTTTGATCTGCTGCAACTAATATGATTGAAAAGATGATATTAGTAATGAAGGGAAGAGACAATGGTTTTCTCTGTTGCAATTATTATGGTATTTTTGTCACTAATGTAGTAGCTCCAGAACAGTCAACATATTATCAAGCAATGTATGCAAGTAAGTTACTTAGTATCATTTGTGTCACATTAAAAAGTCCGAAGATAAACATTCAGATATATGTTAATACAGCACAGAATAAATAAGGGCATTTTTTGAACACGGTTTCATTAAGTGTCCATCAGCTGAATGCTGATAATTTCAAAGCAAGCAAATATCTGGCTGAAAAATAATGATGTGTATTTTACAGACATAACTGTCTCTGGTATCTGGTGGTTTTGTTTTTTGTTTTTTTTCTTCAAATGATGGGGTTCTCTTTCATTCATGTATTAGATGTTATTGCAAAGATCAGTAATGTTTCCAATAAATTATAGATTGACCACTCTGCATGCTTCTGTTTGTTGTTGAATCTTGCTCTTCTACAACCTCAGCCTGTCAGAGCTGCATTCAGCCCTCTAAGACAGCTGCTGAATCTTTTAAAACCGCAGACTGCCCTCTGTTGCTGAAAAAGAGACTGCACCCTATCCAGTCTCATTGCATTCTCCACAAGAAATGTGAGTTTCATAATTCAGCGGCCGCAAAATGCCAACATTGCAAAAACCGAACGCATTAGTTTAAAATATTAAATGAATGTCGCGCTGATGCTGTGAAAACACAGCGAAATAAGCATGCAAACATGAAGTTACAAGAATGCACATAAATACCGATTGAATTAGCTAGCTAATTTCTTTCCCCCCTTCTGTTTCAATAGCAAAATATGTTGGCCAGGATACAGAACCGTGCGCGCGCCCCCCATCAAACACAAATGGTTCTGTAAGCCCAAGTGGCTTTTAGGCTTGTTTTTCTCAAATGGCGTCCCGCCATGCTGCACGACAAACTGCTTTGAAAGTGAGGGGAGGATCAGAAGCAGGTTGTAATATGGTAAAGGTATCAGCTGTTTAAAGAAGTTAAAAAATATATATCTACAGAACTGGCTCCCTGTGTGGGCCTCATCAGCTCGTTCAATCCCCGCCATTAATCTGAGGAGGGCAGGCTTATATTGGAGGGAGGACACCAATAGTTAACAGAATTTGGAGAAAAATGCAAATTGTGGTACACTTGGCAGGAAAGGAAACTCAACAGCTAGGTAACTCAGCAGAAAAACAAAACCGTCTAGTAGATTATTATTGCCCAGCCCTGATTAGGCTTGAAAGAGCAAAACAGCTGAACATAGCATTTATGTCTATGAGGGGGGAAATGATGCTGTGGAGATGCTGGTGGCACTTTCAAGCTTATCTTCTTCAGTGCCTTAATAAAACAGTACAGTGCCCATGTTTGTACAACCATAAACTTAAGGCTGATTTCACTCCCCCTCCCTTCACCTTATTCGCTTCTAGTTGATTAATAATTAGGAGAGGAAAACATTTACAAAGCTTGAATGTGCTGCATCATATGGCTACAGCAACTTGACTTGTTTTCATTTGTTTGTATGACAGGCTTTTTTTTTACTTTAGCCAAAATTTAAAAAGTGCATGATAAGAGATATATGTAGAGGTCCAGTATCATGACATATGTACATCCATAAGCTCCTAAGAAAATATCCTTCCCTTGGACTTTTAAAAAAATGTTTTTATAAGAATTGTCTGTATTATAGGTAACATACCCATTCACACTACACAGTAAAAGGAAAAAAAAACATATTGGGAACAAGTAGGCATTAATGGATTTCATTTTTAAAAAAAACTTTTTTGCAGCTGAAATGTATTTAGCTTACATCAAGGACAAAATAATAGACACTATGCACGCTCCCAGTTCATATGTTTTGACTTAAATAGCATGGCAAACATTTACTGAAGAAGCTGGGAATGTTTATTCATTCAGAAATACAATCCGAAAAATAAAAGCACCCATGCTACAAATATTTCAAGTTGCCATTTTGATGCTGGCAACGGCGAACAATGGAATTGCATACTTGTAGCTATAATTTTTCAAATGCAAATGTTGACATGAAAACAGTAAGAAGGAATTTAAAGATGAAGAGAGAGAAAAGAAAAACTCAGTTATTGAAGGTTCATACACTCTTGCCTGCTTAGCATTTTTCTGCAAATCAGATTTTCTTCCTAATGTTATGATTAAAACATGTATTCATGAAACTGATGTTTTAGTATATTGAGAATATGGTAATGCCAAATCTTCTAATGTGCATTCATCATACCATTTTGCATATGATCGCATTTTTTGTCAAGGCCGTAGATTAAAGCTTTCTTATCTCTGAATTTTAAAAATATCATGCATGATTCCTTATTTAAAAACAAAAAGCAAACACACAATAGAGAACAAGAAAGCCCAACATATATTTAAGGTTAACAAATGCCACTAGTATTTATTTTCACTATATCTATTTGCAACATGTTATTTAAAATTCTATTTTTGCTATAAATGTTTAGAAGAAAGTATCATAGTGTTGATATTTTACATACATAAACTATATTTAGCTGGACTTCTTTCACCTACACTCTCTTGTAAAATCCATGGCATGCCTTATATTCAACAGTGCCATATATTAACCCACCTATATTTCACACGATGGGAAAATCCAATGTGTACCACACAAAGGTCTTCGGAAAAGAGACAGGTTACAAATGTGATCTGATGGTGATAACAATTTTATTTTACAAGTAACTCACTACTGATGACTTTTTAAGTTTCAGAAGGGTAGCCATTTTGGACTATTGCAACTAAAGGAACAAATGGCACAGTCCTATTTATGTCTACTCTAAAGTAAGTGTCACTGAATTCAGTGGGGCTTACTCTCTAGATTGTAGCCAGAGTCTTGTGGCACTTTCAAGAATGACAGTTTATATTTATGCCATAACTAAGGTGGCACAAAATTGTTTTTTAAAAGGCTTGCACAGTGGTGGTGGTTCTGAGCTCTATTTTCTAAAATCCTTTTAAAGTATGTTGGCCACAAACACTGCATTAGCTATGAAGTTGTATTTTGGTTCTAGTCTCTATGGTCATTCTTGAATGTGACCTCCCCCCCCCCCCGAATCTTTTACGAGCCACGTTACCTGTGATCATATCTGAATCTTCTCCAGCCTCGAAGGCCACCACATTCTCCCACCTGTCTGGTCCAGAAAGCATGCAGCACAGACAATACAAGGAGCCAATGAACTTTGATCCACAAATCTAAATCCACCTCCCTGCACAGTTGTCAATTCTTTTTTAAAAAATATGTAATTTAAAGCTGCATACTGCCCCTCACTTATGCATACAATACTAGAAAGGCCAAGAGTTATTTTTCTAGGCTTCTATCCTATAGCCACTTAGCTTGGCATAAGTCCCGTTGAACTCAATGACACTGATTTCAGTTGTGGGTACAAATGCAGAGGATTGTGTAAGTAGTGTTACTGTAGAAATATGGCCAAAAAGAAACTAGCCAGTTCTGATGGTTAGAGTACTGGATCAGAAATGGGTTAGACCCACATTCAAATCCCCATTCAGACACAAGTTCCCTAGCTAACCATGGGGCGCTCACTTTATCTCAGACGTTGCCTACCTCACAGGGTTGCTGTTGGAATATTCTCACAAGCTTCCTGTGAAGATAAAAGGTTTGGATTGGTTCCAAAGTGCTTGTGCCAAAGAGCAGGACAAAAAGAGGACAAATAGCTAAGGGGTAAGTCCTTGATAAACTCATTTAACCATATATTCAGGACTGATTGAATTTACTGCTGGTTAATTTCTTAACTTAAATACAATTTAGATATATTTTCTTGAACTCTTGTTTGGTGAGTAACTCCTGCTCTGCTCTCCCTGCAGATTTCTTTAACTGCAGCATATTCCCATGACAAGACCGGATACCTTATCCGTGTAATTTTGACATCCCTTTATTTTAATTCTAGCAGACACTGACCACAAGAGGGCACAAAAGGGTTTTTGTTGTGATTTGTGGGAATTCGTAGCTAAGTTTTCCAGGCCTGGATCTATGTAGTTTTAAAACATTGATTTTAAAACATACTTTTGATTTTAAAAGGATTGAGGTATCATTACAGAATAAGCAGTACCACACTAAATAAATCACCAAGCATCATGGCTAGGTGGTCCCATTGATTTCAATGGCATCCAAGTTCTGATAACTTCTTCTCAATCCAGCCCATCACCTGTACATTTTTTTTTAAAAAAGTGCTCTCTATTCTAGGCCAGCAGAGATTGCTAATGTGATGCACATGTGCCCTTACAGGCCTTCCCTGCCACACACACTTGGAAAAAGCATTCTGTTGTAGCCAATAGAAGTGTGGGGTTAGGTGGGGGTGCAGGAACCACCAAGTGAGTTGTGAATAGGGTTGCCATACATCCGGGATTTCCGGAATACTGCAGTTGGCAGCAGTGCCCAGGTGGAAATCATGAAAAAAATGTCTGGGAAAATCCAGACATATGGCAGTGCCATTTTTCCATAAAAATAGCTTTAAAATGGCATTTTGCAATGCAGAACTTTAAAACCCTAGTTGTGAAGGAACAATGCTTGCAATGGATTTAGGAGGCATATTTGGAAGCCAAACTACAAGCCTGAAATGTGTCTTTGTGTGGAAAAACAGTTTCTGTAACCAGGAAGTCTGTTTTTCTTTAAACTGCAATAATTAATGCTAGGGAAAGGTTTTTAAGGGAGTTTGCCAGGGAGTTTACTTATACTATAAAGAATATTCATTTTATTTATTTTAAGATTTCCCATGGTCACCATGCTAACATTGGATGAGACATCTGAACTTCATCATGAACTTTCATTTCAACTCATATTTCGCATTTTTCATGTGAAACTGGATGCTTTTAATATCGGTATCTCTTGATGGTTTTTATTTGAGCAGGCTTTAAATTATTATTGTTATTTATTAAATTTGTATACTGCTCTTCATCAGGAGATCACAGGGCAGTTCACAACATAAAAAAACAAAATGAGAGCATAAATTACGTAATAAAACAAACAAACCAATACACCACTCTCACGAATGCATTATAAGGCCATAGAATTTTAATCAGTCAAAGGCCGGGTTATAGAGAAACATTTTTGCCTGCCACCTAAAGATAAGCAGTGAAGGTGCTAGACGAGCATTCCACAAATGGGAAGTGTTATGTACTGAGTTGAATAGGATCCAAACTGCAGCAGTCTGATTGGTCCTAGAACAATAGGCTCCAAAAGGCAGCAGTCTGATTGGTCCTAGAACAATAGGATTCAGAATGCAGCAGTCTGATTGGTCCTAGAACAATGCAGCAGTATGATTGGTTAGCAGGAACCACCCAATCATGCTCCAGATAGAAGTGAATCCACAACCTGATTGGCCTACAGTAGAATCCTGGAATTAGCCATTGTGTAAATAATGTATATAAAGCAGATACTTTGAGGGGACATTCATTCATTCCTCCTCACCACTATGAGCTGAATAAAGAGCATGAAATCACTTTGCGACTCTGAGTATATTTCACTGGCGACGAAGGTGGGATCCCGCTGAGCTGACTGCCACACACAGCACCGCAGCACCGCCACCTGCCGCACCGCTGCCTCGCACCGTGTATCCAGGCTTCAGCTCCGGGACACAAGGAACTCAGAATGGCAACTGACAGCAGCTTCTCGCCATTCAACCCAGCATCTGGAGACTGGGAAGCGTACGCCTCCCGTTTCACCTTCCTCCTAGAAGCCAAAGGGGTCACTGATGAAGAAGACGCCAAGAAGATGGCAATATTCTTCAGCGTCTGCGGAGAGGAGACATTTGAAATCGCCCGGGCTCTCCTTGTGCCTGAAGACGTCGCTACTGTTCCATACAAAACAATAATGGAACAGCTGAAGGGGCACTTTTCGCCACAGCCCTCAGTGGTGGCTCGTCGAAATGCCTTCTACGCAAAGCGGCAAGCCCCTGGGGAAACCATAACTGGGTTTGTGACCTCTCTCCGCCAAGCTGCCCGGTTCTGCAACTTCTCAGAGCTGGAGAACATGCTTCGTGACCGCCTCGTCGGTGGCCTGAAGGATGAGAAGCTGCAACGACGCCTCTACGCTAAGAAGAACCTAACGTTCCAGGTCGCTCTGGAGGAGGCCCTGGCAACGGAAGCTGCTGAGAGGTCGACGCAAGAGGCACGGCTGAGCCAGCCGTCCCAACCGAGGGTCCACCACGAAGACCTCACCAACGACTCGGGATCCGACAGGGAGGAGGTGCACCGAGTACAGCAGCGCACTCAAGCAGCCCACATACCACAGCTGCCTCGACGAGAAGGAGGAAACTGCGCAAGATGTGGAGAAAGTCACGAGAGGAGGACCTGCCGTTTCCGCAACGCAGAGTGCAGGCAGTGCAGAAAATTGGGACACATCGCCCGGGTGTGTCGGGCTCGGCCCACCCGAAGCCAGGCATCAGATGACCAATCCAAGAGCCCCAGGTCCCGGGGCCCAACGCACCAAGGCAACTCGACGGAGCTCACAGACTTCCAGGTATACCAGTTGCCCCACCCCAACGTAGAGAAAATTTATGTAGAGGTACAGATAGAGGGGGCCCCATGCCGCATGGAGCTTGACACGGGTTCAACTCTATCCATAATCTCGGCAAGGACCTTAAGGAAACTGTGTCCTACTGGGGGTCCCAAACTCAGGCCGGCCCCATTCACCCTCCGGGACTTCCAGAAACGTAAGGTCCCCACAATGGGGGTGGGGACCTTCAGGGTGCAATACCGAGGGCGGACGCGGCAACTGGACTTGCTTGTGGTCAAGGGCCCCTACATTAGCTTACTGGGGTTGGCATGGTTTGGACCACTGGGACTAGCCATCACCGGGGTGAACCACATGAGCTTACAAGTGGACGTGGACGCCATATGCAAGGAGTTTCCGGGGGTTTTCGATGGGAAATTGGGACAGTATACGGGCCCCCCCATTGCTCTACAGCTTGACCCCGCAGTACGACCAGTCAGGCTCAAGGCCCGCCGGGTCCCATTCGCCCTGAAACCCCGTATAGACGAGGAATTGGACCGACTCGTGGAGCAAGGAGTGCTGGAGCCGGTGCCTAATGCCCCCTGGGAAACCCCAATCGTCACACCCGTCAAGCCTAATGGTTCGGTCCGCATCTGCGCAGACTACAAATGTACCATAAACAAGGCCCTCATGGCCCATGCATACCCAGTGCCAGTGGTCAGCCATGTCCTTGCCACCCTGGCTGGGTCGAAAATTTTTGGCAAGCTGGACTTGGCCCAAGCATATCAACAGCTGCCAGTAGATGAGGCCACAGCAGAGGCACAGACGATTGTGACGCACAGAGGAGCGTTCAGGGTAAAGCGGCTGCAATTCGGGGTCAGCGTGGCACCAGGCATATTCCAGAATCTAATGGACTCTCTCCTTAAAGGGATTCCTGGTGTCACCCCCTTCTTTGATGATGTGTTGATTGCCGGGCCCACACCAGAGGAGTTTGAGGACCGCCTCCGCACTGTTCTGCACCGTTTCCAGATGGCGGGTCTCAAGGTGAAGCGGGAAAAATGTCTACTAGGAGTGCCTCAAGTGGACTTTCTGGGATTTATGGTGGATGCAGAAGGGGTTCACCCGACTGGGGACAAGGTACGGGCCATTTGTGATGCCCCAGCGCCCAAGAACAAGACTGAACTTCAGGCCTTCTTGGGATTATTGAACTTTTACCATTCCTTCCTTCCCCACAAGGCGGCGGTAGCGGAGCCCCTACACAGACTCCTGGACAAGCGGGCCCCTTGGGTGTGGGGCCAGCGCCAGGAGGCCGCATTCCAGGCAGTCAAGGACTTGCTTGTCTCAAACTCGGTCTTGGCACACTTCGACGAGAGGCTGCCGGTGGTGCTAGCATGCGACGCCTCGCCCTATGGCATCGGCGCTGTCCTGGGACACCAACTCCCGGATGGAAGAGAGGTACCGGTAGCATACTTTTCCCAGACACTCAACGAAACCGAGCGGAACTACTCGCAAATCGACAAGGAGGGTCTGGCAATCGTGAAGGGAGTAAAAAAATTCCATGATTTCTTGTACGGGCGGCCCTTCACCGTGGTGACTGACCACAAGCCGTTGCTTGGCTTGTTTGCCCCCGAAAAGCAGACCCCCCAAGTGCTGTCTCCTCGCGTCCTCAGGTGGTCAATTTTCCTTGCCAGCTACCAGTATGCACTGATTCACCGCCCTGGAAAGGCGATGGGCCATGCAGACGCCCTCAGCAGGCTACCACTACCGGAAACAGGCCCCGACCCAGCACCTGCACAAGAGGTTATGAGCCTGGAGCTGCTTCCTGACCGCCCCATTCAGGCACAAGAAGTTGCACACCATTCCAAGAAAGATAGGGTCATCTCCCGGGTCCTGGACTGGGTGTGGAGGGGATGGCCCAGCCGCAGCCCCGGGCCAGAATTCGCCGGCTACACAACCCGCAAACATGAACTGTCAGCCCACAAGGGGTGCCTGTTATGGGGAAGCAGGGTCGTTGTTCCCCAGCCCCTCCGCAAAAGGGTCCTCACAGCCCTACACGAGACACACCCAGGGGTAGTAAGAATGAAGGCCCTTGCCAGGAGTTATGTGTGGTGGCCGGGGATCGACGGAGAGATAGAGGCCTGGGTCAAACACTGCCAGGCCTGCCAGGAATCCCGCCCAGATCCCCCAAGGGCCCCAGTCCAGTCCTGGGAGTCCGCCCGAGCACCATGGTCACGCCTGCATGTGGACTTCGCTGGCCCCTTTCAGGGGAAAACATTCTTCATAGTGGTGGACTCCTACACCAAATGGCTGGAAGTCACACTGGTACCGTCCACTTCTACGTCCGCAGCCATCCGGGTACTACGCAGGCTGTTTGCAACCCACGGGCTCCCTGACACTCTCGTCTCAGACAACGGGACTGCATTTACATCAGGAGAATTTCAAACCTTCACAGTGCAGAACGCCATCTGCCACATCCGTTCGGCGCCATTCCACCCTGCCACCAATGGCCAAGCAGAACGCATGGTGCGGACCACCAAGGACACCCTTCGCCGCATGACGCAAGGGGATTGGGAGTACCGCCTTGCCACATTCCTTCTAGCACAGCACAGCACCCCCAGCTCAACGACTGGCCGGAGCCCCGCTGAACTACTAATGGGTCGGCGCCTTGCAATCAGATTGGACCGCCTTCACCCCGATAGAGCTCAGGATGAGGTAGTGGTGGGGGAAGGCAGGAACCCCCGGACCTTCGAGGCCCAGGACCCAGTGTACGCAAAGAATTTTGGGGCAGGCCCTGCATGGGTACCTGCCACAGTCACCAGGGTCACGGGCCCCGTGTCGTACGAGGTGCTAACAGATGGGGGGCAATGCTGGCGCCGCCACTGCGACCAGATACGGCGACGATTCCCGGGAGAAAACCAGGAGGAGGAGGACAGGTCAGAGGAGTCCCAAGGGAACAGTGGGGCAGTGAGGCCCATAGAGCAGCAGGGGCAAGCAGGAGAGGCAGAATCAGTAAATACAGAGAGGACCCGCGAGGCCGAAAGGACACCGGAACCAGAACCACGACTGAGCGAGCCGGTTGCGCCAGACCAAACAGCCCCATCCTTGGAACACGAGCCAGAACCTGAACCCCGGACCAGGGAACACCCCAGGCCGCAACGCACACGTAGGCCACCGGCGTACCTTGAGGACTATGAATGCGACCTTCCGGGCAGGACTGGAACTTAGAGGGGAGGGGAGGGAAGCCACCACAGAAAAGGCCCATTTTGGCTTTGCTGCCCTCTAGACCTCTCCTGGAGGGGGCCCATGAAGAAGGGCCTCAAATGATGATCACAGGGTCCAGGTTGGTTCATACGGGGAGAGGCAGTCTTTGAGGTATTGTGGTCCCAAGGCATTTAAGGCTTTATAGGTCAAAACCAGCACTTTGAATTGGGCTTGGAAACTGATTGGCAGACAGTGCAGTGGGGGTACGATCGGTGTAATATGCTCCAACTGTCTTGCTCCGGTGAGTGACCTGGCCATGGAATTTTGCAACGACTGAAGTTTCTAAAGCATCTTCAGAGGCAGCCCTACATATAACACATTGCAGTAATCTAACCTAGAGGTTACGAGAGCACAGTCAACAGAAGTGAGCGGTGCAGCTGGGCCGCCAGCCGATGCTGATGGAAGGCATTCTGTGCTGCTGAGGCCACAGCAAAAGATCCAGAGGTTCCCACAAGCTACGCACCTGCTGCCTGCCCTTGCTCCCCCCCCCCAAGCAGCTCCCCACAAAGGGGCACTCCTCTGGTCAGCCCAGATCTCGATATATCCCTCACTCCCAGATGGATTCTCAATCAGTCATTCAGTGGGGCAGGCTTTCCTCTGCCAGCCAAAGGTGCAAAAAGGCTGGCTTCCTCAAGAGGAGGAGGAATTCCAGCAACTGTGGAGGGTACCCAGATGAACAGCTCACTTCCCCCTCCGAAGATCTCTGGCTGCTGCTACCTCAGAGAGCAAAATGTCAGTTCTCAGCAGAAGCTGCCAACCCTCAAATTCCAAATAATGCCACATGTTAACTATCAAAAAACCATTGCATGTCAATTATCAAATACTGTTAAATATCAGATATCAAACACTGAATTAAAATATAATTGGATGTCAAACACAAAGCATTTGACGTTTTCCCCACAACTTACATCCATGTCAGAAAAAGTGTCATCAGCTTAATTGTTGTCTTTCTGATTTGTCAGTCATATTGATTTATACGCCACTAGCCAAGTTGCAAAGCCTAAACAAATTTAAAATTAATATAGTATGGGTGCCACGTGCTAAAAACTAAATACAGTAGTGGATTTCTCTGAAAAAGAAAAAAAAAAGCAACATTTTCATTTTGTTCCAGCTTTCTAAAGTAAGTGTATTAACTGTTTTTAATATTGTTCTAGTCTGGCAGGGCCTGGAGGAGTGTGTGGCAGAGGCCACAGGGCCAGAGTCTGATACAGGGGAAGGGGGCAGCAATTTATGGGGTTTTGCGCCTCCTGCGAGGCAGGAGCCAGGGCTAGAAGGACAGGATGAGCCAGGGGTGTAGGAACAGAGGGTGCCTGAAGCAGGGTGGTAGAATCCCCTCTTCCCCCTTCCCAGCTGTTCCCCAGGGCCAGCAGGGGCTTGAAGAGACAGGTATAGTGGCAACTTCCGTGTAGGAGAAGTCACAGGTTGCTTGGGCAAGCTTTATCAGGTGAGGGTACTTAAGTTCAGGTGGGGGCATGGTCGCACTGTTGCTCCAACAAAATGGCTCCGCTTTTCGGGGGGGGGGGGCTGCGTTGCAGGCAGCGACCCGGGACCTACCAGTGACCCGGCTGTGGGCGGAGGGATGCTGCCCACGTCATTAGGACTCCAAGCCATTGTGTCACACCCCCTGGCTGACCAATCAAGTTAGCCAGGGGGTGTGGCCATATGGCGTTTAAATTGCAGTGCGGCTGGGGAAGGCAGCCTCCATTCGTCTCCTCCATCGGATCTCCCAGCCCACCCACCCTCTTTTCTTGCGTTGCTTGACCATGGCCTTGCTATGACTAATGTCGGTCACCTGGTTGTTGGGTCCGGGTAGGAATTTTTCCATTTGGAGCCATTTGGCTTTCGCCTGCCTAGTAGCAATCGTCAGAACTTTGTAAGGTTAGGCACTGGGTAAGCCTTGTCATGGGAGGGGCAATTGTTGCCTCTGGCCTGCCCCCTCCACGTTTTGGGTATCCCATTAAAGGGATCCAGGGGTATGGTTCCTGTCCAAAGCCTGGGCGTGGGCTATGGCCATGCCACGACCCCATCAGTGACCCTGGGGGTACTCAACTGATGTATATCATGGGGCTCCTGCAGACAGGCAGGAGTCAGGATATAGTATTGCTTCACGCAATTGCCTAAGTGAAACCGCTCACATCTGTAACCAATACAGTGGTTCCTCGGGTTATATACACTTCAGGTTACATATGCTTCAGGTTACAGACTCCGCTAACCCAGAAATAGTGCTTCAGGTTAAGAACTTTGCTTCAGGATGAGAACAGAAATTGTGCTCCGGTGGGGCGGCAGCAGCAGGAGGCCCCATTAGCTAAAGTGGTGCTTCAGGTTAAGAACAGTTTCAGGTTAAGTACGGACCTCGGGAACGAATTAAGTACTTAACCCGAGGTACCACTGTACAGTTGTGGCCAAATTTATCCCATTAACCCAACATGTTTGTGTCTGTGAGTTTGTTTCTGAGGGAACTGCGGGGCCTGGGGCCTCGTCACGCAATCAAGCTCAGAGCTCACGCCTGAGGAGGGGATGCCAGCTGCTTCATCCCCAGAAGCTTGTGTGATTTGTCAAAAAATAATAAAACTATTTCCTCCTTGAACTGGGTGTCCTCAGTTCAACCACATGGCCTGATCAATTCAAGGAAACACCATTGTGAAAACTAGATTCTACAAATGCACTGACACAACCAAGTGTAAAACCGCAACATCAACAACCAAGATCTTCTACTGTGTGGCAGAATGGGAAACTCCAACTCCCAACAGCCTTAGTCAGCATGGCCAAAAGTCAGGTATGATGGGAATTGTAGTCTAACAACTCAGGGTGGGGAGTACATTGGCTGCTCCTGGCTTACAGTTCAAAATGTTCCTAACAGAAGCTACAGGACATGGGGTGGAGGTGTACCCCAAGATTATATCACAAAATCCATCCAGAGATTTAAACTCAGAAAAGAAATATCTGAGGATGTGGACATTCTTTTTGTTCATTCTGAGCAAAAACACTTGTATCACTGCTGGCAGCAAAGAAATGGTATACTACTACCTGAGCGAATCAAGTCTTTTCTGCTCAAAGACTGTCTCGGAGGACAAGATGTAACTAAAAGACTAGATGGAATCAGACTGAGACCAGAAGTTGATCCTTAACAGGATTTCCTGTTAATAGAAAATTCTATTTAATATTATTGATGTGGGCGTTACGGCGCTCCAGAGCATGTCACCTTCTTGGAGAGCCCTGTAATTCCTTTAGTAAGACAACTGTAAAGAACTCTGCCTCTCCTTTGATAACTGACCCAGAGGGTATTTTACGGAGTTCAAAGAGATGGAAAAGATATGAATTTCCCCCCTTAAAGGAAGACTCCCTGTGGAACAAGATACAGAAAATATATATACTGTTTTCTTTTTCTTTTTTTTTAAGGCTCAGCGATCAATTCCATGCTGCTTCCAAAAACCTATTTGAAAAGAATTTCAAGTTTATGATATAAAGCATTCAAAAAAGGAGAAGCAAATTAATTGCATTGTCAGTCCTACTTACTTACTTGCTCACACTTATTTCCCCCAGAAGATGCCTGATTATTATTTTTCAAAGCTTAGACTTGCACATATTGAACATCTTTCAGAGCAATCCTAAACTCAAATAATGCTGGCTGGGAGTGCTATGGCATTTGGTGGAAGCCACACTACGCTGGCAGAGGACTAGATATGTCATGGCTTGACAGATGGGCTGACAGAATTGTCCAAATGTGCCCATGGAACATTCTGCCAGTCATAGGAGCCAACTCCTAGGGGCCAAGGTCCCTTCGGGCCCCCCAGTAAAATATTTGAGGGGGCCGGGCTGTCCCAAAGTTGATGGGCATTGCCATTCAAAGGCTGCGCGTGCACCACATCATGTGATTGATTATGCAGGGGAGGATTTAACCCTCCCCCCATTTTATTCAAGTTGGCACCCCTGCCAATGGGTGAAATAGGACAAAACCATGTGTTCCATTTCCTATATTCACCCATATCCTATATTCACCGGGACAAACAGTGCCAGGAGCATGGCAAAGCTGCTCCTGCCCCATACATAGACCCCTGTCCTCTCCCCTAAGGCCAGGAAGAGAGTGAGGAAGGAAGGGGAAAGGCCAGCAATGCAGCACAGCTCCCCGCCCCCAGTATGCAGACAGGAGCAGCGAGGAATGGAGCAGCTTGTATTCAGGTATTTTTTCTTGCCCCCCCCCCCCAATTATAAAGTTGCGGCTTTTATTCAGGTATGGCTTATATTCGGGCCAATACGGTAACTATCTTAGACCTTATCCTCACCAACAGGGAAGAACTAGTCAATGAGATGGAAGTAGTGGGAACCCTGGGAGGAAGTGACCACATCTTCTTGGGATTCACTATACAGAAGCAAGGGGAAAAGTGAGTTCCATCTGGACTTTAAAAAAGTTGATTTCAAACAGCTTAAGGAACTACAGAGTGAGATCCCATGGAGTTCGTGGTGGATGGTTCTTAAATTGTAAACAATTCCAACTAGAAAGAAAAGTAAGAGGCATCTGCTTTTGAGTGACTGCTCAACACCTACTTTAAATCTGTCTTCATCCAAAAGGAAAGCAGTGCCCAACCTGGTGATAATAGGATAAATGATGCAGAGAAGGAATTGTAGCCCAAGAAGAGGTATTTCTAGGCTCCCTTGCACCCTGGCTGCCCTACTGGGTGCTCTGCCACTCAGAGCCAGAGTGGAGAGGCATGATTTTGGTGGGTATCAACCTGGCTAACCCCTAGGTATGTCCCTGTGCCCAAGATAGATAGTAAAGGAATTAGAAGACATCTATTAGAAGACATCTTAAGGCAGCCCTGTTCAGGGAAGTTTTTAACGTGTGATATTTTACTGTATTTTTGGTTTCCATGGAAGCCGCCCAGAGTGGCTGGGGAGGCCCAGCCAGATGGGCGGGGTATAAATAATAAATTATTATTATTAAATTATTATTCAGATCTCCAGGGCCTAATGAACTGTATCCAAGGGTACTAAAGGAGCTTGCAGATGTAATCTCAGATCCTCTTTCTATAACCTTTGACAATTCTTGGAGAGCAGGTGAGGGCTATCGCCAGCACTTACACCTTGAAAACATTATTTCCCCCTTACTCTTGAAATTATTAGCAAACCTTTCCCAAGAGGCCAGGTAGAAATGCTTTGGCCACCTAAATAATCATGCAAAACAGGCTTAAATATGCTGGCCTTTTATGTAACGTGAGCATATTAGTAAATAGATTTACTGGATCTATCCTTTTGAGTGGAGAGACTGCACACTTGTTCCACTTTAAATGACAGGAAATAGTTTGGTCTAACATTGCCTCCCAATGACAAAAGGAAACCTCATTTCTTTACTTTTGTTTTCACCCACTTCATGCTATTTCCTACAGTGAGCGTTGGAAACTGTGATGTAAGAGGTGCCAAGGGGTTGTCATTAATAGGAAGATCATGAACAGAGATTCAATATTTGCCCTTTCTAAAAGGTTTCAGAGCCACTGTACTAATGGCATCCCCACAGAGTGGAAATGTGAACATATATGTCCATGCCAGCTTTAAATGCAGGCTATGCCAGTGGCACAATAAATCAGCTGCTTTGGTAGCTCTTTTGTGCTGCTCTGGAACACAGATTATCGCCGTTTTTATTTCGTAGCTGCAGATAAAACATCTCACCACCGAGTCTGTGCTCGCAGCTTTTACTCCTATGTGAAGCTAATACAATTATGTAGTCCATGCTCACCCCATACAAACAATATAAAAAAGTTAAAGGGACTCCTGACAGTTAAGTCCAGTCGCGAACGACTCTGGGGTTGCAGCGCTCATCTTGCTTTACAGGCCGAGGGAGCCGGTGTTTGTCCGCTCCACAGACAGTTTTTCCGGGTCATGTGGCCAGCATGACTAAGCTGCTTCTGGCACAACGGAACACCGACACCAAAGCAGTGCACGGAAATGCCGTTTACCTTCTCGCCAGAACGGTACCTATTAATCTGCTTGCACTTTTTTGGGTGCTTTCAAACTGCTAGGTTGGCAGTTTCTTTTCTTTATTTATAGCTCATCTAAATATGCTTTAATGTGACCATTGGTGTTTTTGAGTGGTTTGATCTGTTCTTTCCAATTGTACTATTACTGATGCTTAAAAAAAATGTTGTGATTGTCTTTTTATTTTTATTTTTGCATTATTATCACAGTTGCTACCTGTCTTGGGTGCTATATACTGTATAGAAAGGTGGATTATAAATTGACTTTATAACAATATAGATTAAATAGCAGATTAAGCTTCCCATGTAGTCCCTTGGTTTGGGCAAATGTACAGCAATGTTTGTTTTTTCTCATCGCTCTTAACCCCCATCTTCCAAGAGTTCAGACCACATCCTGTTAAACTGATCAAACATCCATTTATTTTAATGAAGATAGAGTGCGCTGTTAATGTTCATATTTCAGCATACACAGATTCACAGTTCACTTTTATGCCCACTTTTCTGAACATTTAAATAATGCAACAAGTTTTTTGTATACCAAGTTAGACTGGGTGTTAAGACCCATCTTTTTAGCTTAATTGTGTCTTCGCTGCAACTAGCTTAATGGCTTTGGCACGGCGTTCCTTCATTTGTCATTACAAACATGCATTTCAACAGGAAACCACATCAGTTGAATTAGGATTTCCTGTTGAGCTTTCAGAGCAGTCAAAAGCTGTTGAAGCGTCTGGGTAGTGTGCAGTTGTTATCTACCATTATAGGAGATACAACTTTGACATAAAAACACTTTAGTAGTTCTTCACTGGTAGACTAAAGTGTCTGGGTTACATGGTGTCAAATTAGTTCTGTCCACCTTTGTGGATTGCTTGCAGAAACATGCAGCTACTGGTGCTAGCAAAGTACAATAAATTGCAGCCTAAGAAAGCTGCTTTTGATGTCAGACAACTCTGCTTGTGCTCCAAGATAAAAAATACGTACACACAACCATAAATCAAGGTGCACTTCTTAGGCAGATGGAGATCTGTTCATGGCCATGCTCTTTTCCCACCTCCAAGTAAAAGAGGTTGAACTCTTTTATTTCTTAGCAACGACGTTTTCAAGCATCACATAATTCCAAGGAGTATCAGAAAGCAATTTTCTTTTCTCTCACACATAATAACTAAACCTTGAAGAAAAAGCAAGAATTTTGATATGATTTATAATTTGATTTTTTTTAAAAAAAGAAACTCTGTTTTTCTGTCACATGAAAAGCACTTCTCATGTGTCTGTCATAATTCAATCAAAGAAAAAACAAGCATGACCACTATGAAAGAACAGGGACATTTTCTTAAGATATTGCTCTCAATTTCCCCTTACAACAGAAGAAAAACATTAAGTCACCGCTGTACCCTGGGAAGATGACAGACTGGAAGTCAATGGCACTTGCAATTTAAATGTGTTCAAAACTGAGGTGTTGGTTGAAATGGGTTAGTGGGAATTAACTCCATGTCCACAGTCACTGCTAATCATTATTACTCTAGACTTTGAAACATTTGGCTATGACATTCATGGAAGCACATCATGGTTAACACTACTTACAGCCCTAGAGATGTATCCATGTTCCAAAACATTCTAATCAATGTCAAAAAAAACCCCGCACCACTGTCCACTGGGCAGTATCTAACTAAACAGATCCTCAGGAAATGCTTTTGGCTATGCAAGGGAAAAGCTCTTCCTTTCCTCTCCCCACGCATTCCTGTATCTCCTTAAATCTGTTTTGAGTTTTCCCCCATTCCTCCAGAGCAGATCTGGGATCTGTGTGGAGGGCACAGGGAGAGGAGAGCGAGGGGAAGTTCTGTTGCACAAGTGCATGTCGTTATGGTAGTTAGTGGATCAATTTAGTTGGATAATGCCCATATCTAGCACCGTGCGAATACTGCAAGGTATAGGTCAGCCTTGTAAATAAGCCCATTAAAGTTACTAGCCTGCAAAAATTGGGTGGCTTGCAGAAGTAGAACAGAGTTCCTGCAGCAGCACTTCTATGATTGTGTGTATTTCTACAATTGGGTGCAGTTGCCTGCATGCAATTCCTTGGGGCCTATGCCCACTAGACTAGTGCTTTCATGTGGCAATTAAAGCTATACTAAGCCTTAATTATATGAACAGAATCTTGGTTTTAAAAGGTTGTACTGCACACCAATCCTAGGTACTTTTTCAGGCAGGCTGGTCCTATGCAGTTAAGCACTCCTATGCCCACTTTAACAAATGCATCAAACATGCCTATACTCTGCATAGGATTGTAGCTTCAATGTGTATTTCTTTATTATTCGGACAGCTCATTTCAGTACCACACTGCAGCTCTTTAAGCATGTGGGGAAACCTGTGTGGTGTTGGCATATGATGATAATTATGGAAGTCCCCACAAAGGAAAATTAGCAAGTAGAGCCTGATTTTATGCAGGGTTACTCAAAAGTATCAGGGACGCAGGTGGCACTGTGGGTTAAACCACAGAGCTTAGGACTTGCCGATCAGAAGGTCGGTGGTTCGAATCCCTGCGGCGGGGTGAGCTCCCGTTCCTCGGTCCCTGCTCCTGCCAACCTAGCAGTTCAAAAGCATGTCAAAGTGCAAGTAGTTAAATAGGTAGCACTCCGGCGGGAAGGTAAACAGCATTTCCGTGCACTGCTCTAGTTCGCCAGAAGTGGCTTAGTCATGCTGGCCACATGACCCGGAAGCTGTACGCTGGCTCCCTCAGCCAATAAAGTGAGATGACTGCCTCAACCCCAGAGTCGGTCAAGACTGGACCTAATGGTCAGGGGTCCCTTTACCTTTACCTTTTTACTCAGAAGTATCACCATGTCTTCAACTGAACTTATTCCCAAATAAATCTGTACAGTCATACCTCCGGTTAAGTATACTTCGAGTTGAGCGTTTTCGAGTTGCGCTCCTCGGCAACCCGGAAGTAACGGAGCGTGTTACTTCCGGGTTTCGCAGCTTGCGCATGTGCAGACGCTCAAAATGACGTCACGCTCATGTGCAGAAGCGGCGAAAAGCGACGCGCGCGTGCGCAGATGCGCCGTCGCTAGTTTCGTTTACCTCTAGATGCGAACGGGGCTCCCATTCGTATCTAGAGGTACCACTGTATAGGATTTCAGCATAAGTTCCAATTACCCATGAAACTGAATCACAAAAATCTCTTTTGCTACAAAATACTTTATCTGAGAGTTTGCAGTACCCCACTATAAAGTGCCCACTTCCCCACAGTTAAGGACAAAGAAAGAGACCTATCTCAGCCCTACCACGTCCAGCATTGTTCTCACAATGGACATGCAGATGAACATAATAGTGCTGTTCTGCCTATAAGACAGCATACTGGCTCAGATACCGGAAGAAATATAGCCATTATGACTAGTAGCCATGGATCTTATCCTCCATGGGTTTGTCTCGGCAAAATGCTTGTGCCTTTAACAGCTGCTTGGCAGGAGAAAATCCTGCAAACTGCACCTCCATGCTGAGAAAAGTATCACCTGTTGAAGTCTGACTATTTCCTAATTGTTGATGGGAAAGGACACCTGCCAGGAAAAAGTGGCAACTGCAGCAATCATTCTTCAGAAAAGGTTTTACGTTAAGGAATGTTGGAACATTCAGCAGTAGCTGCCTATGCTCCTGGCCTACTTTGCTGTATAGAGTAACAGGAAGCAACCTCCTCTCCAAGCGTGATTTTAATCAAAGGAATTTTGGTCATGATTTAAGTTGTCATGAAGGGATAGTAGACCTGAACCTGCCCCCTTCTCTTCACATTGAATCTACACACACTTTTAAAGGTGGGCAGAAATACCTGGGCAGAAAGGTATTTCCTATTAAAGTAAGAAAACTACTTTTCTTCTTTGCTAGTTTCTTCTAATGGCTTAGGACAGTGATGGCCAAACTGGGCCCTCCAGTTTATTTGGGACTACAATTCTCATCATCCCTGACCACTGTTCCTGTTAGCTAGGGATTGTGGGAGTTGTAGTCCCAAAACAGCTGGAGGGCCAAGTTTGGCCATCCCTGGCTTAGGACATGCTTTGTGCAAATTACATTTCACTTCAAGTAGTAGTCCAAGGCCACCTGAAGGAGGCAGTAGTAAGACCATTCCAGAAGAGGCCTTCACTGGAGCCAGAAGATCTCTTTTGTCCCCCATGTTGTTCAATATCTGCATGCAATTGCTGAGTGGAGTGTGTTGTCACCAGTATGCTGATAGGTAAAGGTAAAGGACCCCTGGACAGTTAAGTCCAGTCAAAGGCGACTAAGGGGTGCGGCGCTCATCTCGCTTTCAGGCTGAGGGAGCTGGTGTTTGCCCACAGACAACTTTCCGGGTCATGTTGCCAACAAGATTAAACCGCTTCTGACACAATGGAACACCGTGACGAGTGCCAGAGCGCATGGAAACGCCGTTTACCTTCCCACTGTAGCGGTACCTATTTATCTACTTGCACTGGTGTGCTTTCGAACTGCTAGGTTGGCAGGAGCTGGGACAGAGCAAAGGGTGCTCACAGATTCGATCTGCCAACCTCTCAAACAGCAAGCCCAAGAGGCTCAGTGGTTTAGACCACAGTGCCACCTGCGCTGATAACACACAGCTGTTATTTCTTCTTTTCTGTAGGTGAAGCAGTAGATGTACTGAATCGGTGCCTGGTTGCAATAATGGACTGGGTAAAGGGTGAAAAATTTAAGCTTAATCTGAACAAAACTGAGATACTGTTAGTGGGTGGTTCCTCTGACCAGCTGAGTGGTGTGAGGCCTGTCTCAGAAGGAACAGGCTCATAGTTTATGGGTTTGCCTGGATCCATTGCTCTTACTTGAAGCCCAGTGCCTTCCAACAGCTTATGCTGGTGGCCCAAATATGACCATATCTGGATAGGAATAATTTGGTTGCAGCAAACTATGCTCTGGCAACCTCAAGATAGCCCTATCGCAATGAGCTTTATATGGGAAAATGGTCCAGAAGCTTCAATTAGTGCATAATGCAGCTGCCCAGTTATTAAGAGGTTTGAGGCGAACACCAATATCATAACACCAATTCTGTTACAGCTAGAATCATATGGTTGTATGATTCTGGGCCCAATTCAAAATTATGATTTTGACCTTTACAGCTCTTTATGGCTCAGGATCTTCTGAAACACCTCTTCCAATATAAATCTAACCATATCCTGAGATCCTCATCTGATGGCATTCTCCCAATCTCATCTCTGAGGAAACCTCGGAAGAATATAAGAAGGGAGAGAGTATTTTTAGTTGTTGCTCCCTATCTTTCCCCAGTGAGGTGTGCCTGGTGCCTTCGCTAACTTATTTTCAGCACCAGGTTTAGGATGGTTTGTGCTGTTAGTATGCTGCCAAAGCTTCATGGGGTTGTTATGGGGGGAGGGTGGCGTTTTGTATATCTTTATGTTTTGTATGCCTTTTTTAATGAATGTGTTAATTTTATAATGTACTTATGGTTATGTTTTTAAATATGTATTTAAGTTGCTTGGAGACATCTGTGAAACAAGTGACTAATATCTAATAGTAACAGATGCCTTGGCTGCGATTCCTGCATTGCAGGGGGTTGGACTGCGCGACTTCTCGTGTCCCTTTCAACTCTACAGTTCTATGATTCTATGACTAATTAAGCACACTGCAGAGCTCAGGAAGATGGTGGGCATAAAACGGTGCTAACCAGATCATCTGAGATCAGTGGATAGTGCTGGGTTGGCATTTTCCAACAGCTCTCAAAGCGGTAAATGTGGCAGTGAAAGCAGGACAGTAACTGAGCTTGCAGCCACAAGTTCTCCAGATCTCACCTCAGAGGCTTGAATCTCCTGGAAGCCCAAAGATAGTGAAGGTTGTTACATAGGCTACTGCCTAAGAAGACCCCCAAGATGCAAGGAAATTACAGGCTATCATTCTCATAAACCTGCAGATAGGGGACCTGAAATTTGTTATTTGATTCCTTCTCCCTGCTACTATGCTGTGTTTGTGTGTGTGGCAAAACCCCTCCTACAAACAGCTGCATGCTTGAAAAAGCACCAGGAGATCCAGTCATGGAACTACCACATAATGGGTACTTTCCTTCTGAACCATGGCATCTCCTGAACTAAAACAGTTCCAGAGTCTGTATATGAACCTAAAGAAATGTAAACCAGAGTGCCTGCTACACCCTTGTTGGAATTCTTATTTGAATTTCTTTATATTTCTGTCTTCTGGGTCTGGACCTTGCCACACCTGCCATAAACAAACTGAAAGAATATTATAGATTTTGGTTGTTCAGAAATTCAACCTGTAGAGCAGGGATGAGGAACTTGCAGCTCTCCAGATGGTGTTAAGACTCCAACTTTTTATTAGCCTCAGCCAGAAAGGATGACGGGAGCTGTATTACAACTTCTGGAGGGCCACAGGTATCACACTTCTGCTGCAGATGCTTCCGACTGCTTCTAAAGAAAAAACTGCCAAAATGACCTTCATTCTGCACTCTTCTTTCCTTCTAAGGTTCAGAAAACAACAGCAAGGTTAACTCCCACGCTCGCAACGTGTAGCAGAGAAATGACAGCTCACAGCAAGAGATTAAGGAGCCTCAATCCAATCTAGGTTCAATTTACAGCAAAGCACCTGTCTAGCATTGCGCACGCGCGGGCTCTCACGAGCACTACACTTCCCCATATGCAGCGCGCTGCACTACAACCAATCACAAGCCAGGGTTCAAGCCCCGCCTATCCCCCCGCCAAAAAAACTCCTCTGAATTCGTATCCTGCGGGGGGGGGGAGCTGTCTCCCCGCGCCCCAGCAAAGGCAATAAATAAATAAACGGTCGAGGTTAGCTAAAAGAAGGACTAATAAGGCTGCCAGTTTAAGGAGCGAGGCCTTCCTTCCGAAGGATGGGCGCCGGCAGCGGGCGGGCGCGTCTGCGGCAGCGCATCCTTCCCGCGCTGTCAGTTACAGGCGCGCGAGTTGGCTCTCGCCTCCCCTTTTCATTCGTCGCCTGGCTCTCCTGGACTTGTCAATCAACGGCTTCGGCGGCCGGGAGCGCCGGCAGCGGCTAGCAGAGGGGCGGATGGAGAACACAAGCCTTTCGGCTTCGCCCCGCCCTTGATCCCGCCTCCCTTTCCCCTTTCGCGCGCGCAAATCCCCCCCCCCCCACCAAGAAATCCCCCCGCCACCTCACAACAGCGGTTAATAGCCCCGCTTCTTCCCCTCACCCAATACGCCCTCTAGCCACGCCCACCCGCCCCCTCCTCGCGCCGCCGCGAGCTCTTCTGTATAGGCCGGCCGGCCTGTTTCAAGGCGAGGGCCTGGCTCGTGCGGCTCTCGCGCCGCCCTGGCTCCTCCCCTTTCCCCGCCTCCCTTTCCGCCAGGCCGGCCGCCCTGCTCTCTCAGAGGCTTAAGCCTGCTTTGGGTTCCTTCCTCAGTGGGTGTCAGCCTAGGCCTCGCCGGGCCCCGCCCCTCCTCCTCCTCCTCCTCCACCCCCGGCGCCCTCTCTCTCCTCTCGCCCCCTCCCTCTTCCAGCTCCCAGTTGTCAATCAGGCGCTGGCGCTGAGGCCAGGCGGCGACGGCGGGAGGAGAGACGGGCACCTACGCCACAGCCCAGCGGCGGCCATTCGTGGAAAAATAGGCCGGCCTGCTCCTCCCAGCTCCGGCAGCGACCGGCCTTCTCGCCGCCGCTACACCCCCAGCACCCCGCCCTCCGTCCCTCCCCTCCTCCTCCTCCTCGAGCCGCGCCTCAGCGGGCGTTAATGCGGGATGAGCGGTACGTAGCCCCCCTCCGCCCCTTCCCTCCCCCGCCGCCGCCGCCGCCCCCGCGCGCCTTCCCGCTTCCCCGTCCCCTCTGGGTCCCTCTCTCTCCCCCGGTCTATCCCTCCCTCTGCCCCTCCTTCTTCCATCCCCCCTTTCCTTCCCGGCCCTCCCTCCCCGTGCACATCCATCCCTCCTTCGTTTCTGTTTCCTCCCATTTTCCCCTCCCTTGCGCCTCCCTCCTCCTGCCCCTAAAGCATCCTGGGCCACTCAGTAGCCGTAGATGCTTTAGGGGCAGGAGGAGGAGGAGGGCTGTGGGTGGTTTTCCGCCACCACCCCCACCTCCCCACCCGGCCCGCCTTACAGCCTCCGAGAGCAAGAAACCAATCAAGCCTCCCCTTTTTTCCTGGGTGTTCGCACGCCAGCCCCCCGTGGGCCGGGTTTCCCAAACCACGTTTTATTTTATTTTTATTTTTTAGGACTCCCTTTTCTGCAATAATAATAATAATAATATGGACTGAGTTAAGAATGGAGGGCTGGCGAGAATGTCCTGACAGATTTGCTCCTGGTTGCAGATTCAAAGTGAACAGCTATGTCTAATAGGTTGTGTGTTTGTTTTGTCTTTTGGTAGACCAAAAGAAGGAGGAAGCTATGCCCTCGGAGGGAGAGAAATCTCCTGAGGCTGAAAACAACAACAATAAGAAAAGCAAAACTGGAGCCTCTCAGGTAAAACATAGAGGGAAGCGAAGCAAGGCTTAATTACTTTCAGTTCATTTCAAGGGATACTGCCTTGTGGCTTATAGGATGGGTACAAGTCTTTATGGCCTAGACATGTTTGGGGAAGGGGCAAGTTTTCTTGGATTTACTCCAGATATTTGTGTGGGGGGGTATGAAACCTTTGGCTGGATAAGCTATTCATCACCATTTGTTCAGTTGTCATGTTTTCTAGCATTCTTTAATACTCAGGGTAATGCTTTTTAGTTTGCAAGTACTATTTATCTCCTAATACACTATGTCTCTGTTAGGATTCTCAGCCTTCTCCTCTGGCTCTGCTGGCAGCAACTTGCAGCAAAATAGGGACTCCTGGTGAGAATCAAGCAACTGGACAGCAGCTTATTATAGATCCAAGCCAAGGTTTGGTGCAACTTCAAAATCAGCCACAACAGTTAGAATTAGTAACGACTCAGCTTGCTGGAAATGCTTGGCAGCTTGTTGCGGCTGCTGCTCCTCCTCCTACTTCAAAAGAGAACAACATCCAACAGGCACCTTCTGTTGCTTCTAGTGCAGCAAGTCCCTCCAGCAGTAACAACGGAAATGCATCCCCTTCAAAGACGAAGACAAGCAATTCTTCTGCGGCAACTCCAGGACAGTTTCAAGTTATACAAGTACAGAATCCAGGAGGTACTGTTCAGTACCAAGTGATTCCACAGATTCAAACGACAGAAGGTCAACAAATTCAGATCAATCCTGCTACTACTACAACTCTGCAAGATTTACAGGGTCAAATCCAGCTCATCCCTGCAGGAAATAATCAAGCTATTCTTACAGCTACAAATAGGACAGCTTCTGGGAATATTATTGCTCAGAACTTGGCAAATCAAACAGTGCCAGTCCAGATTAGGCCTGGTGTTTCTATTCCATTGCAGCTGCCTATTGCCGGCACTCAGGCACAAGTTGTAACTTCATTGCCTATAAACATTGGGGGAGTGACTCTAGCATTACCTGTAATAAATGTTGCTGCGAGTGGTAGTACTGGACAGGTTACACAGTCCAGTGATAGTGGAGTTTCCAATGGAAATCAGCTACTGTCCACACCTGTCACAACCACTGCTGTTAGTACTATGCCAGATTCTCCTTCTTCCACTTGCACAACTACTGCCTCCACTTCACTTACAAGCAGTGAAACTTTAGTAAGTACAGCAGAAACAGGCCGGTATGCAAACACAGCAACAAGTTCTGAGTCTAGTACTGAAGAACCTCAAACAGCCACATCAGAAACAGAGACTCAGAACTCTAGTCAGTCTAATGGATTGCAAAATGTGCAGGATCAAACAAACTCACTGCAGCAGGTGCAAATAGTAGGTCAGCCTATTCTGCAGCAGATACAGATCCAGCAGCCACAGCAGCAGATCATTCAGGCTATTTCTCCACAGTCTTTTCAGCTCCAGTCGGGACAAACTATTCAGACAATTCAGCAGCAGCCTTTGCAAAATGTTCAGTTACAAGCAGTGAGTCCAACTCAAGTTCTCATAAGAGCACCAACTTTAACCCCATCAGGACAGATCAGCTGGCACACAGTACAGGTCCAAAATCTTCAAAGCCTTTCAAATCTTCAAGTACAAAATGCTGGATTGCCCCAGCAACTAACCATTACCCCTGTATCTTCAAGTGGTGGTACTATAGCTCAAATTGCACCAGTAGCTGTTGCTGGTACACCAATAACGCTAAATGCTGCCCAGATTGCTTCAGTGCCTAATCTTCAAACAGTAAGTGTAGCCAACTTGGGTGCTGCAGGTGTTCAAGTGCAAGGAGTTCCAGTCACCATTACAAGTGTTGCTGGTAAGTGCTGTTAAGAATATCCTTTAGTGATGGTATTGATGTAATGATAATATTTAACTATGATATGGGCATTTCTGCTTTTAAGTCTCAATAGCAAAATAGTAGATTATATATGCTCAACATTAACAATGCCTACAAAATACTGATTCCTTTTTGCTTGCACTAAATTGACTGCTGGAACAGAGGGTCCCTGGACCATCAAGAATGTGTTTTTGGGTGATGCAAGAGCCTGGGTTGGAAATGGGGAAGCCCCAGTGTCCCAGCGTAAAAAGTCCTAGTATGTGTGTGGATAACACAAGTGGCAACTTGAGTTTCAGCTATACAGTGTAAGAAACAGCTTACAGATTGCAGTACTAAAAGTTACATTGGCTTCTGCTCAACTTTTGTCTTTCACCAACAGTTGTGTGGTTGGCAGCTCTAATTATTCTCATTATTTTAGCTGTCTCTTGTGAATGGGTGAATAAATGTGTACATGGTTTAAGTCATAAATCACTACTTAAAAGTCTTGATTACAATGCCTACGTTGGAATGTGGCTATATCCTGCAACTAAAGAATAATTGAATGTATTATTACCTGAATTAATACGTACAATGTGTATGTTCATCTAATGTTGTTCTGATTCTGTTCAGGAGCCTGGAATTCACTATGCAAACTGACTGCTTATATGATTCTCCGAGGAAAAGTTGCAGATCTTTTTTTAAACCAGCAAAACAGAAATATAAATTATGTTGTAAGATGTAGAAACATGTGTGCAAGTTAATGCCCTCTCAAAATCAGTTGGAATTGCATACGATACAACTTGTATGTAGGATTGTAGTGTCTGAAACTTCATAGAATTAGTTAATTGTTCCTAGTGCAAGAAAATTGCTATGGCAAATAATAATTCTACTAGTGAATGAAATGAATTACAGTGGTACCTCGGGTTACATACGCTTCAGGTTACATACGCTTCAGGTTACACATGCCGCTAACCCAGAAATAGTGCTTCAGGTTAAGAACTTTGCTTCAGGATAAGAACAGAAATCGGGCTCCAGCAGCAGCAGGAGGCCCCATTAGCTAAAGTGGTGCTTCAGGTTAAGAACAGTTTCAGATTAAGAACGGACCTCCGGAACGAATTAAGTACTTAACCCGAGGCACCACTGTAAAGTAAGGTATTGTTTGTAGAAATGGAACACTTAACGTATTGAATAATGGTTTGGCCTCATTTCCAACTTGGAAAACAAGTAGGTATAACATGTATGGAGGGTTGGCATTTACATGCCATGTAAATCACAAAAGGTATTTCTCGAAACCAGTTATCCCCACCCCCCTTGAATAAAGGAATACTTAAATAATTGCTTAAAAGTAGCATTTCTCTTCAAGTGTGTGATACCTGAAATAAACCTCAAAACTTATTTCACTTTAAGGATATTCAGAGATAAAGCTTGTACCATCCTTGCCTTTCCCTTTCCTTGCATGCAGCAAAAACAAAAAAAACCATTTGTGGTTTATTGGCAAATCTAGCTGGTCATGTTGGCATAATTAGTCAGGTTACAATTTGGAAGTTTCTAAGTGCCATGAGGGAGAGGCAAGGGAAGGAGCTCATGCCATGGCTTACCATTGTGTTTCAGTCATCCCAATCTATGTTCTAGCATTTTCCATATAACTTGAGTTTTCATCTGCAGGTTGGGCTCAATTCTGATATATGTCCTGGAGACTTAAGTATATGTTGCGTTCTGACAGGATGTAGTTGTCATGTCCTGAATTTTATAAAGGGAAGACGAATAAGTGGTAGTGGACACTGAATTATTTACTTTTATTTCTCACTGAACCTCCTCCTGAGATGTTTGTCTTCTGATGGGCAGGAATGTAATTGGGAGGAAAAGTTTTGGGGATACATTTCTTTTAAAGGATGCCCTTTCCCTTTCCTATGCTTTTCAACAGCATCATTGAATAACCTCATCCCTGTTTTATAGGAATGTGGCAACAACCCATGTCCTGCTTCTGTCATGTCTAGTTTGCCCCACAAGCTGGAGAATCTTTGAAAACTGATCTCTTTCTTTCACCTTAATTTATTGGTTGTATGGATTTGACGCCTTGCTGAATATGTATGGTGTGCATTATATAATACTTAATATTTTATTTACAATCACAAACCTGGCTCTGCTGTTTCCAGGGCTTTTGCTTTGGCATAACTGTGCACCATAACAGTAAGTGAAAAGTAACTGTCTTGATGTATGAAGTGAGAATTGTAGACAAGTTGTACAGAGACTGTATAAACAGCTGTTTCCTCCCCACAGAACTTCAATAAAACATTACAAACTTGGTTCCATATAAGTTCATTTGTAGACATAAGCTGTAAATTGCATCCTGGTGTGCCATGTTGGGACTCCTGGTGTGTAGCTTCAGCGTAGCAGGCCTCTTTCAGTACACATATTGGTGATGGCTGCCAGTTCCTTTAGTGTCAGCAATAACTTTCCAGTACTTCTCTCCCCCCCCCCTTACTCCCTTGCTAAAACCATGTAGATTTAGTCAGAAGTAACAACCTTGGTCTCTCACATACTTCATTTTTAAACCATGGTGGGACCAGTGTTATTGGTTTAGTAAGAGATGCCCATCTGTAGAATAAACATAAGAAGAGCCTGCAGGATGAGTTCAGCGGCTCATTTAGTGCAGCATCCTGTTTTTAGAGTCGGTTTGAAAGTGTCTCTTGAACATAGAAGACCTCTAGTAAGCGGCCTCTTTTTTGGACATAATGACCATTATTGTGTTACAGCATTTCCATCTTGCCTAGATAACATAGGAAGTAGCAAGGTGGCAGTAGATACTAATCTCTTAAGGACTCCATTTATCACTCTTCAGTAGTGTACATTATATTAATTAATGGTGAGGAGTGAGCAACTTTATGAATTCCTTATATATTATGGCCACCAGCCAACACACATGGCTGATGGCCATAATACATAGTCCCATCTTTCAAATTCATTCCTACAGGACAAGCACTAGATAGTTTCAAGTCCTGGCTACACATTGACAGAATGAGGTGTTAGGAAGGATTGTGCAAGTGGATAACTTTTGTTAAAATTACCATACTAGCTTTACCAACCCCCCCCCCCAAACCTCTATACAAATAGAAAACTAGCACAACAGCAAGAAGGCTGGGTAAAAACCTGGTATCATCCAACAGAATCCGAAGCAACAGTCAACTTTTACTCCTTGTAATTCTGCTACCTCATTATTCGTATGTGTAGATGACACTCAAGACAAAGTGACCCCTCATGGGCTTTCCCACTTTCTACTCACTTAAACTTTTCTTTATTTTGTGTTTAAGTCCTCTGCTCAAATTGCAATGTGATATTACATATTCTAATAGGAGGAATAATTATGGTTAATTCAATGGTGAGTCAAGCCACCTAAATTAGTTGGTGAAAGTGATCCAGAATCATCTCCTTATGAAGTGCAAATCTTCAACTGGAAATTATTTGAAACTAAAAGAGAATTAGCTGAAAGATGTAGTTAATTCCCATGTTTAGCACAGGCGTTCTGTTTCAGAAAATGACCTTTGTTTAGCTATTATCTGTTTACCCAATTTTAATTCCCCTTTCCCCATATACATTTCCTGTGCTTTAAGTGTGGAACTTCAGAAAATTTAAGCAATCACTGATGCAGGCAAATATCAAAGTTTTAATCGCCACCTTTTATTACAAATATCACTAGGTCTATATGTGTATGTTTAACAAGGTTTTCTACTTTGTGCTTAGTATCTCAGAACTGAAAAGTTCATTTTCACTGATTGATATAACTGGGCATCAGCTTACTTATGATTATTCATAAACAGAGTACATAGTACCTCTACTACTATTGTTGATCTAATTTAAACATTAAGTCTGTTAAGTAGCTTGTTCTTTCTATATAGATTAAGACAGGACTGTTTCACTGTTATGTGTTAATGTTTGTATAGATACTTTCTTTTTGTCTGATTGCTTTCCTTCTATAACCTATACTGTTGTCTGAGTTGGATGATTATCTTGCTGCCTAGGTACTGAGAAGAAGAGTTACCATATAGCTATTCTTCTGTAAGAAACATGGAGAACAAGGGGCCTTGGAATAGTGAAAAATAAGCCATGAAAAATCTTATCTGTCTCAATTTAGAGCCCCAGACTATAGAACCTAATTATTTCATGTGAGCTCCACTGACCCTGAGCTGGTTGGCATTATATTGTAAGCCAAACTATGGTTTACCAAGACTGTATGGGCTCCTGGAGAGGAGCATGTTGCCACTTAGCTCCTCCCTGGTCTTTTTTTACTGCTGCAGTAAACCAAGGTTTAGCTTAGCATGTCATCCATACTGGAATGAGTGGTTTTGCTCTCTCCTCACCACGAGTTGTCACCTTGGTTACAGCTCATGGTTAGCTTAACCATGAATTCCAGTTCAGATGACATGCTGTCAAACCTTGGCTTAGCTCAGTGTGGTGTTACAGTGAAAAACAAAGTTGGAAATTATTCTGTGCAAGACTGCTTTTTTATGTGGTGTCAGTAAGCCATAGTTTATTTGCCATGCCATTATCCTCACTAAAATTTCATTAGCTTTGTACGGCACAAATGCTTGACTTCAGATTTCTCCCCTTCTTTTTTTCCCTTCCAAAAATAGTAGCTGTGGCAGACCATAGCAGAAATAGCAGAAGTTTGCCCTCCTGAGTCAAAGATACAGCTAGCACTAAAGTTCAGCTACTACAGGTTAAACTTACAATCTTTGGGAAACATTGAGCTCATAAATAAAGCTCATATCACTGAGGCACTTCTAAAACAGACTGTCTACTGTGTTTAATAACATAGGGTTTAAAGGCAATCCCTTGCTACTATTTATTGTCCAAGCAGTTACCTAGCTCATTGAAAAAACCCTGTTGCTTTCACTGAAGATATGTGCACAGTTGGGTTGTACGCTAGAACTGGACTTGCTACTGCTGGTTTTCAATATTGTATTTATACTTCGGGTCACAGCTCAAATTCTTTAAATCAGACATTTTAGCTTGCAGTTGGAAAAACGTTACGGCTCCAAGTACTCCTTGGCCAATTAGATTTTATTCTTTTCCCAATGTTTCATCAAAAAGGCTTTTCATTTCAGAGCTTTGAGCCTCTGTAAAAGAATTCCAAATAGTTTGTATCCAACCAGGCTGAGTTAAGGGATGGGTAGACTTGGTATTGTCAGGTTATAAATCTTCAACTGTAGCATGGGAGCAGCTTTTACAGATGAGACATGGTCTCTTGAGTCTCAGCAGTAGGATAATAAATTGTCTCAACAGTACTGGTGCTATGTTAGAACACTGAAATGCCAGATGAGCTGAACAGTTCAATTACCAGTTTAATTACACTTTACTTAGAGAAAGGTGCTTACCTTGGTGCTATATCTGGTATACATTTTGACTTTAGGGGATACACTTTTCACCAAGTCTTGTAATGCATCACAGTCCCTTAATACTGACAGAGTAAAGGGCTGCACTAACACACAATGCTAACCAAAAAATGTACGAGTGACATGCATTAGAAGGTTTGAACTGTGGCCTGGCCCCACTTTCAAACATTTCCTCATGTGTTCCAGGTTGTCTGTACAGAAGGCAACTTACATAGGGTTCTGATCACATCTTTACCGGGAGATAATTACAGTTAATTTATGCCACTTTTTGACCCAAAGGCTGCAAAGTGGTGAACAACATATTAATACAAAATAAACACTAAAAGTATAATAAATCTATCATCAAAACAATACTGTATAAAAAAGCAAAAGCAAAATACACCATACATCACACTGTATATGCGTTAGGAATCCCAGTTAACCCTGTGGCAAAGAAACAGAAAAATCAGCAATCAAAGCACCTCTTATCTCACACCAAGTGTGTATAACCCTCCTGTCTTACTCAGGGTGTGGGGCTGCGGACAAGTTACACCAACAGGCTTTCACCCTGGGCCAGAAACCACTTCTCTCTCCCACTGTAGCTAACTAGTCAGTAGACAAAATACTTATCCGCTCAGTGTTATAATAATCAGAGCCTGGAGGGGAAAAAAATACTTGCCATATAATACTTGTTCCCCTCCTGTCTCCTATGGGGGGCGGGCAAGATCCCCCAACAGCAGGTGCTCACTGTGAAGCATCACAACTTCCTTCTCTCTCTGCTACTGTCCCCAGAAACAGGTAATAAACACCCCACTGTTACATAAGACCCTAGCTTTGAAAAAGCACCAGATCAACAAACTCAAAAAGGAGGTGCTGCCATCACCTTTAGTATCATCTTTTCAGGGTTGTCTGGAAAGGGGTGGCCTGCCACACTGAATACTGAGGGGCCCAGTCTTTGGAAAGAGCCACAGCTGCCCAAATCTTCCTTGTCTGCGTCTTAGCAAGCTGGGCTTTGTTGCAGCGTGTTTTCAGCTAGGCAAGCAAGGTTACCAGGAGTGGGCAGGGGGTAGATTAATTTTATAAATAGAGGCCACACCCATAAGGGTGAATGTGCCTAGGCACCTGTGCAGATGAGATTTCAAAAGTAGGCTGGTAGTGGGGCCAGTCAGTGCCACTTTCTTCTGTACAGAATGAATGTCTTCACAGAATCAGTTGCTCTTACAGTTCATGCCTATCTTAGGGGAATCTCAAGATCTGCCTTGTGGAACAGATGGCACTAGCTCTAGGTGGTTTCTGGTTTCAGTATGAATTATCAGTGCAGGCACTGAATTCACTTGGAAATGAAAACAGAAACATCCTCAAGAGTATCGAATGCAAGAGCAAAAATTGACCTGGCTTCTCTTTACTCTCCAAGTATTGTATTTCATGTGCAAAATGTCAGCATCAATATGAACATTACCTGTCATTTCCCATGAAAATGGAACGCTGGAAAGTTTTTAGTCAATCCTGTTCTGAACAGATGGAACCAATCAGAGATTTGGTGGCAGAGTGTGCATCTGTGGGCAGCACCCATCACCCATATTCTTTCATGTTAGCTTAATGCAATGTAAGCTTGGTGCTAGGTAAAGGTAAAGGTACCCCTGCCCGTACGGGCCAGTCTTGACAGACTCTAGGGTTGTGCACTCATCTCACTCTATAAGCTGGGAGCCAGCGCTGTCCGCAGACACTTCCGGGTCACGTGGCCAGCGTGACAAGCTGCATCTGGCGAGCCAGCGCAGCACACGGAAACGCCGTTTACCTTCCCACTAGTAAGCGGTCCCTATTTGTCTACTTGCACCCAGGGGTGCTTTCGAACTGCTAGGTTGGCAGGCGCTGGGACCAAGCGACGGGAGCGCACCCCGCCGCAGGGATTCGAACCACCGACCTGACGATTGGCAAGTCCTAGACGCTGAGGTTTTACCCACAGCGCCACCCGCGTCCCTATACTAGCTTGGTGCTAGTGTACCTTAATAATGATAATAACAATAATAACAATATTTACTATGACTTTTATTTTATTTTATTTGTACCCTGCCCATCTGACAGGGCTGAAGGATCATCTCACATTATATATGCCCACTCAATTCCTTTGATTTGCAAGTGCCACATAATGTTCTTTCCATATTTCCAAGGCATCAGTCCTTCAGTGTGGTAGCACCTATTGTCATGGACATTAGGCAGGCGCCTGCTAAAAACTGTTTTGTTTAAGCAAGCCTATACTATCAAGTTAGGTAGATTTGACGTGTTTCTTAATATGTAATTTTATTTTATAATGTAATTTTTAAAACTCCTTTTATTTATTTATTGAAAAATATAAGGTTAACTTTTTAACATCTGATTTTATTGCAAATTTTAATGTCTATTTTATGTAAACTGTTCAGAGGGTTAGATGATTAAGCTGTACAGTATATAAATCCTATTAAAGAAAGAACGAACTAGTTGAAGCCCTTTCTAAAGTAAATGAAATACTGGAGAGTGATAGAAACCTAAATTTTCTATTTCAAAGAACTAATCAATATATGACTTGGAAGGTGGTATTTTTTTCTTTTTTGCAGTAAAGGCCTTCAGTCTCAGAAAAGCATTTTGAAACTATTTTAGACAATTGTGGTGGTGATTTTAATTCTTAAATGTATCATTCTGACTTATATCTCCCCTATTTTTAAATTTATTTTTTATTGTTAACTTTTTAGTAAAAGCAAATACATATCATTTCATATAAGCTTTTAGAGATTTAACCTTTCATGTGGAGTTTAAATGTGTTTTCTTTTCTATTTTGATATGGTCTGCAGACTAATTCAATACATTGTATTGGTCATTCAAGTTGTTTAGAACCACATTGCCACTTAGAGAAAAACATGGACCTCTACATTTGCTCTGGAGTTTTTGCAGGTGTTATTCACAGGGTGGAAAATGTGGCAGTTAGGTTCAGAGATATAAAGGCCTGAAATAAGCCTGGAGAAATGGTGGGTGTGTAAAAATTGGGTTTTCTGCTTTTCTGTTCACCTTTTTGTAAATAATGTTATTTGTATGGTAAATGTATATGTATATATGTCATTCTGCTGGCGTGTTGTAATGTGCTATTTGATTGCTGATCATCTTGAAAGTGGTGTGGGTTTCAATTTCAAAAGGAAAGGCCAGATATACTATGGTGTTGTGTTAGTTTTTTTAAAAAAGGAGACCAAAATAGATAGACAACTGAGTTAGGGAAGTATCTTATATATTGGGTAATAAATTTTCAAAGTAAAGTGAATAGAAGATTTAGTACTACTGTACAGTGGTACCTTGCAAGACGAATGCCTCGTAAGACGAAAAACTCGCAAGACGATAGAGTTTTTCATTTTTTGAGTTGCTTCGCAAGACGAATTTCCCTATGGGCTTGCTTCGCAAGACGAAAACGTCTTGCAAGTTTGTTTCCTTTGTCTTGCAAGTTTGTTTCCTTTTTCTTAAAACCATGCATTCAGGGGGTGCAGTTGCAACTTGACTTCGAGGAGCAACTCATAGCACGCGGTGTGGTAGCCTTTTTTGAGGTTTTTGAAGACTTTGGTGATTTTTGAAGCTTTTCCAAAATGCGTGCTTCACAAGACGAAAAAATCGCAAGACGAAAAAACTCGCAGAACGAATTAATTTCGTCTTGCGAGGTACCACTGTATTTTTAAACTTGTGTTTTTATAAGAACTCAGGGTAGGCAACATCAGTTTAGAAATAAATCAGTTGTTTGAATTAAAAATATATGCTTCAAAACACATGCTTAGTGACATAGCTCTAGCCATCTAAATCCAGTCTAATAGAAAAGCCTTCTACCATGTCCAACATCAGTTGACCATGATTTTTGAATAGACAATGCTGTGTATTCAATCTGATACTGAGTGTGTTCAGCTTTCACAGCTTCTTAGTTAGGTCTGTCAGCCCTGTGTGACTTATTCACAGTAGAAGTTAGCATCCATCTATATGGTTTGTTTTGAGGAAAGGATTGACCCAGGTACAAGAGTAATCTTGTTCTCTTAAACATCTTTCCTTCAACATAAATTCCACTAAAATAGTAATTAATTTCAAGTGATCAGGGATCAGGCAGATTGAGAAAACAGGTTTTTCACAACTTTTTAAAATGAGGGTGAAAGGATTATCTCTTGTCTGTTCAGCCCAAATTGAAGCCTTCTGATTCCAGCCTGGCTTGCAGTTTCAAAATTTGCTCCAGCTTTCTAAATTGATCTTCACCATCAAACCATATATCTTTCATGTAATCCCATAGTAAGCTTTGTGCCCAGGACATATTTCTTTGAGCATGCCATGGTCTTAAAGGATCATAAATACTCACCTGAGAGTGAAGTAATCTCTAGATGATCCATTTTAAACCAAGGACTGTTTCATAAATTATTTGAGGACTCCCCTGCCTTGTCTTCCAAGAAAAATACTTCTCAGTCAGTCTTGCTCACTAGAAATATAAAAAAAGAAACTAGAATGATGAGTCTTCCTTTCTTCAAACAGAGCACTGGTGATGACAAAAAATGAGCCTTTTTTCAGAATAAGAATAATTGTACCTTTCCTTTCACAGCAAGAGGTAATACAGGCTTTTGGAACAGTGCCCTCACTTTAGGTCTATTCTGTTTTGCTGTCTTTTCAACATAATTCTCTACCAAACCTACGTGTGATTGACTAAACTGAACCAGCCCACCAGTAGTGCTGATAAAAGTCCCCCCTCCCCATATGTTGCCAGTCTTGAGTCTGAAAAATTAGGGGGAGCTGACAAGCACCTGTTAATTCACAATACGTGGCTCATGGGCCATATTCAGTGAAGCATGTTGTGCAGGCATATTCTGTGTTGACTACAAACCAACCTTAGTGACCCTTTTCTTCAAAGTATCCATTAATGTTGATTTTCCCGTGTCAGTCACCAAGTTTGGAGAGATTCTTCTGGAGTTCTGTTGCAGCCTGCTCTGGATTTAATCATCTTGAATGCTTTAGTTTTACCTGAGACCTCCGGGTATAGGGTGGTACAGTGGTACCTTGAGTTACAAACACCTCAGGTTACAAATGGTTCACGTTACAAACTCAGCTAACCTTGAAGAGTTACCTCGAGTTGAGAACTTTGCCCCAGGATGAGAATGGAAATTGTGTGCTGGCGGCGTAGCGGCAGCAAGACGCCCCATTAGCGAAAGCATTCCTCTATTTAAGAACAGTTTCAGGTTAAGAACAGACCTCCGGAACGAATTAAGTTCGTAACTAGAGGTACCACTGTATATGAATTCAATAAATAACAATAATGATGATACCTGCATAGTTGGCTGTACTATTTCCCACCTGTTTATCCAGATCATTTATGAATACATTTTAGTACAGTGGTACCTCAGGTTACATACGCTTCAGGTTACATACGCTTCAGGTTACAGACTCCACTAACCCCGAAATAGTGCTTCAGGTTAAGAACTTTGCTTCAGGATGAGAACAGAAATCGTGCTCCAGCGGCGCAGCAGCAGCAGGAGGCCCCATTAGCTAAAGTGGTGCTTCAGGTTAAGAACAGTTTCCGGTTACGTACGGACCTCCGGAATGAATTAAGTACTTAACCCGAGGTACCACTGTAATGGGTTTTACTTGCGCCTTGCTTGTGAAATTAAAACACAGTTCCATTAGGAAGATCAAAGGAAAATGAGTTATTTTGGAGAGCAGTGACTTTAGCAGTAGTCGTACCTTGGTTTTTGAACAGAATGCGTTGCAGGAGTGCATTCAAAAACCAATATGTGGCTTCCAATTGGCTGCAGGAACATCCTGCAGTAAATTGTAAGCTGAACTGGATGTTCGGCTTCCGAAAATCGTTAGAAAACCGGAACACTAACTTCTGGGTTTTGATCGTTCGGGAGCCGATTTGTTTAGGAGCCCTGAGCTCCTTTGGGAGAAAGAGTGGGATATAAATTCAACCAATCAGTGTTGGAGAAGATAGTCCTTCATATGATCCTATCGTCAAGCCATGCGAGGCTTTGGTAGTCATAACCAGCACTTTTAATTGTGCCCAGAAATGAACTTCTAGATGTTGACAAGCCAATCAAATGACTTCCTTTATTGGAAGTATTCACTAAACTCTAAAACTGCTGCAGCACATGAGCCTTGTATTCAACATTGAAATTTGAAGCTGATCCCACTCGTTTCCATACTGCAGATTGTATTTCTGTTCATAAATGTCCTGGAGGGATGAGCAGTAAGCTAGCCAAGTTTGCTAATGACATCAAATTGTTCAGGATGGTAAGAACAAAAGGGATTGTGAAACACTCCCAAATGAACTATGTAAAGGAGGGGAACAGGCATAAAAATGGCAAATGCAATTCAATGTAAGCAATTGTAAAGTGGCACACATTGTTTGCTTATGTGGTATGAACTGGTGGTGCCTTGATGAAAATGTCAGCCCAAAAAAAGCTTTTCTGGGAGGGAGAAAATTTGGTGCACTCCAAGAGATCTTGAATCTTCCAGAAAGTTCTGATGGCTGGCCTTGGAAATGAGGAATCCCATATTATTATTAAATTACTATGTTATTAAAACTGAGTATCTTGTATTATCTACAACTTTTAAGGTGACTTAACATTATTAAATTTACAGAGACCAGTTGAAGAGCAGCAGGTATAGGCAAATGCAACAGGTTTTATGCCCACAATTTCATTTATTTTTACACTGTACTACAGTGTTCGAAACTACCATTGTTCTAGGCACATTTTGCGACAGGGAATTTAATTAGCGTGAGCAGTTTCTGAGCTCTGGGCGCAGTACTGCGCTTAAAGATTTCAGATTAAAACTGCAGAGTGGAAGGAAAGGAGGACTTTTTTCTGCCTCCCCACTTCCAGCTACTGTCTGAAGACTGGAGAAGAGACCCTCTTAATAATATTGGGGGTGGGGGTGGGCAGGGGAAGGACTAGAAGACCACGTGAAAAATGAACATAATATTTTAGCTGCAGTTCATTCATTTTCAGCTTTGTATTCTTGTTATAAAAAAGCATGCTGAGACATTCCGTTGTTGTGCCCATAACCTAGGTTTAAGGTGCCATTTCGCTCCTAGCTTTCATATCTCAGTTTCTAACACTGCTGTACTGTACTAGTACCAACTTTTACAGTAGTGACTTCCAACAATGGATTCACTGCCCAAATTGGTAACTAGCTACAGCCATTCTGGCAAAGTGCCACCCTGGACAAGGAATTCAGCAATTTTGTAATCATGAGTTCTCCCTTAGCATTTGCAATTAGTATGACATAATTTGCAAGCCCAACTGTTTCCTTTTATATTAAAAAGGTGCTGGGTTTATTACCTTTTGGGAGAGACAGTTCTTCCAGCCCTAAAGTATTATGCATATAAATAAATTTAAGTGACTTTTCTCCATCTTACATTGGAATGAATATGATATTGAAACCATGTTGTGATTTTACTGTGATTAATTAAAGAAGTCACGTGTATTCTTATTTTGCAGGTCAACAACAAGGACAGGATGGAGGCGTAAAAGTACAGCAAGCTACACCAACTCCTGTCACTGTAGCAGTAGGAGGCATCACAAATGCAGCCATTGGTGCTGTTAGTCCCGATCAGATAATTCAGGTGCAGTTGCATGAAGCCCAGCAAGCTTCTGATCAAGACGTGCAACCTGGCAAAAGGTTAAGAAGAGTTGCTTGTTCATGCCCTAACTGCAGAGAAGGAGAAGGAAGGTAATTCCCATAATAGCTGTAAAGTGCCAAGCATCTCCGGGCCAACGGTGATCCTTTTGCTCTTGCATTTCTGTTCCTGCTTTGAACACTGAGTAGGCTGTTGTTTTAAACATTTTTTCCATCTCATTAAAAAATCATTTCCCAATGATCTTTAACCTTTTTACATGCCCACAACATATGAAAAAAGTTCCCTCCATTTCCAACACAAATCTGATTCTGCTTTATACATCTTAGCCAGTCTACTCGACTGTTCCTGTTGAAACGGGCCAGGATAATTTGTTTCATTCAATAATGTTTGCAACTGACCTGCCATGACCGTCTCAAGTCACCTTCCCCCGAAAGCAGGTGTTTGTGACTGGGCTGTTGCAATCTGATAGGGTTCAGGGTGGGGTTTTTCAGGAGTAGTTAGATCAAATTGTTTTTCTTAATGTGTTTTACAAAATTGTACTTTGGTTAACCATTAGTGTTTTGTGCTTGGTAGAAGCAGTAACGAACCAGGAAGAAAGAAGCAACATATCTGCCATATTGAAGGTTGCGGAAAGGTTTATGGGAAAACATCTCACCTCCGGGCACACCTTCGCTGGCATACTGGAGAAAGGCCATTTGTATGCAATTGGATCTTCTGTGGGAAAAGATTTACAAGGAGTGATGAACTGCAGAGACATAGGCGAACCCATACAGGTCAGTGAATAGTTTGTACAAATGTTTTAAAGTGTATTTTATCTTTTATAATATACTCATTGTGCTACAGGTATATGCGTTCTCATTTTAAAATGACTATAGAACTTAAAAGTGTTTCTCCTGATCAGAACCTTGCATAGGTAAGAATGCTTTCTTTTATCTTTCCTTCATCTTCCAAAATTTATCTGTCCTGAATCTTCTAACATTCAGAGGTAGAAAAACTTTTCTCTATCCACTTTTCTGTGCCACATGGAATTTTATAAACTTCTACCTAGTCACTTCTTACACACCTGTCCTCTAAACTAAAAAGTCTCAAAGGCTGCCAAAGTCCCAAACTCTGAAACGCTTCATCCCCTTGATCATTTTGGCTGCCATTTTTTGAACCTCAATGCCACTTACTAGGACGAACAGGAGGGGCAAGGCATCGGCAAGATTGAGGCAGCATGGTCATACTGCTGGGAGAGGCAGGTTGATTCTGCAGATGAATTCACATGGCTCCAGCCTCACTGCCATCTCATCCTCCCTGGTAAGCGACAGTGACACTGTTGCCTGGAGGCTGTTAACAGTTCTCTCCCACCAGCTTATGTCCAGTGAGATTACACCTACAGGAGACTTTCTCCTACAGAGCACAGTGATCAGTTGGTTAGATAATGGGTGAGATAATATCTGCCGTTTACTACTCCCTGAGACAGCTGGGACCACTGTCTCCTGCAAGGATGTGTCGACCATACCCTGGACCCAGGAAGCTCAATTGACAGTACAGTGGTACCTCCCGTTATGAAAGGGATCTGGAGGCCCAGCCGTATCCCGAAAATTCTGTAACTGGAGGAATTTTTCTGCGCACGCACGCGGCGCTGCAGAGCACTTCTGCGCAAGCGGCAAACCCACTTCCGGGTTTGCTGCGTTCGTAACGCAAAAGTTACTTTACCCAAAGGTAAGGTAACCCGAGGGTCCTCTGTAATTGATATGGACAACATTTACCATGTTAGGCACTCTGGTGGTCTCTTGAAGTTTTCTTAAGTGCTTATTTTCACATTCATGTCTTTGTAGATCAATGGAAACATCATGTAAAAAAGGGTTACTTGAATCTGTTCACAATGCTTGCATATATCAGTACACATTTTTAGTGTGAGAAAAGTCACGTGTAAAGGTTTTTAATTGATTTCCACATGATGAAAGAAAAACATCCTAAATCTTCCAGGAAACTCATAAAAGTAGCAATTGCTGCAGATAGTACTAGCACGTTAAACTAAATTCATGTATGGGTACACATGCATGTACACCAGTTGTTTCGCTGTGTGGCCCCATAAATTCATGCTTCTGGTCTTCAAAATAATACTTTTAGAAAGACAAAATTAAGACAACATAACAAGTTGAAATTACTGTAGCTATCCTGCTGATTGTAGCCAGATAATTGTCCCATAATAGAAAAATTAATTACTGAACAACTCGTTTTGTTTTTATCCCCAATAGGTGAGAAGAGATTTGAGTGCCCAGAGTGTTCTAAAAGATTTATGCGAAGTGACCATCTCTCCAAGCATGTCAAAACACACCAGAACAAGAAAGGTGGGGGAACAGCCCTCGCTATTGTTACCTCAGGTGAATTGGACCCTTCAGTTACTGAGGTGCTCGGATCTCCAAGGATTGTCACAGTTGCAGCCATTTCTCAAGATTCAAACCCAGCAACCCCTACTGTTTCAACAAACATGGAAGAATTCTGAAGGAACATTATTCAAATGCCTAGAGTTGCACTTAAGTTTACATACCTTTCAAGATACGAAAGTGGGCTGGTAAAAGTGTATTACAGAACAGGAAATCATGTAGTCAGTCTTGATTTCTGTAAGTATTCCAAGTTGGAGGACTAGCACAGGAAGTGTAATTTGTATAACAAGATTTAAAAAAAATCAAAAATAAATACAGGGCCAATTGTCATAGATAAATTATGGATACAGCAGATGAAGAAAAGGTTGCTTCCACACTGTACTAATTTATGTAGCTATATCACGAAAATGATTTTAATTGGATTTTCCTTCTCTTTTCGCATTATATGTAAATGTTTGTTGTAACAACAAACAGTACAAATATACAACAGGATGTCTGTTGGTTAGGGTTGTTTTCACATGAATGTCTCTGGAATTTTCACAGGAACTTTCTTTGTTCAAACGGCACAACAAAAACGCATAATAATCTAGTAAAGATGAAAACTTTTTGTTTCTTTTTGGTTTGTGAAACATATAGTAAACCTGGCCATCTTTGGTCATTTTTAAAAAATAATTCAGATGGCAGCATGTTACATGGTTCTGAGGTGCACCTCAGATAATTTTGGCCACTACATTATAGTAGTGTGTATAATGACAATCAGTAAACACAAATTATTCTCTAGGAGAGATAAAGAGATCTATAGAGCCAGTGTATACTGTAGCAAATATTAAATCTTAGAAATATATTGACATAAGTTTTAATTAATTTCTATGTAAAAGTTAAATATAGGAACCTATGTGATAAGTCCTATACTTTTAACACATCCCATTTCAAGACATGGGTGATCCATTGCTAAGCCTTGGTTAACTTCATTTATAAAAAGTGTAATTTAAATATTTAAATTTTATTAGAATACTTGGAAATGGTGGGATATAGGATATTGTAGTAGACCTCATGCACCAATGTCAACCTTTCGTCAGTAGCAAATACTGTGGTTATCATACTGAGTTTTTTAGACTTTGACATAACAGCCAAAGAAATGGATGAATACTTTCAACCAAAAATATGAATCTAAATTGTTTCTTTCATTTCAAAAACTACTGTCCAGGATCCAAAAAGCTATTTTTGGCTTGTCCAAAGGCACACTCAGTAAGGTTATTTGAACTGCAGGCCCTTGTGCCTTATCAGAAATTCCTTTTGAAAATCCCCTTGGTATCAAAAGCAGCTTGCTATATGGCATTGGGGGTTGCTATTTGAGAGGCTCAAGCCATAAGTCCCTTTGGAAGCATAGAGGTAGTTGCAAGTGTTGTTTTGCTTTGGTTTTGTTGTTGTTTCTTTTTCTTTCATTTTTTTTTTAGCCCATCAAAATCTTACATTCCCCCATCCCCAGTAGATAGGCTAGCAAATAAAATTATTTAAATATTTTTGTTGGATCAATAAGTTTAATTCTTCAGAAAGAAAACATATTTTAAAAATATGACTGTTGTATATTGGTAGAGGTAAGCTATTACTTCCTCAGTATGCATTTTAAGCCATTACAGTTCAAAAAGCACCAGTTTGTTTTTTGTCACGGATTCAGCTGTAGTCACTGACTACTAGTTAACAACTCGTCGCCCTGGACAAAGATGCATATTCCAGATGAGGCTCACAATGCAGGGATAGGGATGCACTTCCAGATAAACAGCTGCATCCATATCGGCTACACATGCAAATTATTGTTTTTGTGTGTAGCTCTGCTTTTCTAGATTGGGGCATCTGTGCAAATTTGAGTATACAACAGAAATATGGCCAAACGTATTTTGGAATTTAAAACATTTCCCATAGACATATATATTATATTTTGCAAATCCACCGTTTGGTAAAGATCACATGACTTTCTGGTTTTTATGTTTTTACACCAAAATATTTTGATGATGGAACTTGCAAGTACAGTGCAAGAAATTAATGTGTATCCTTTAAAAATTATGATTTATGTTTTTAACCTTATATAAACTATCAGTTTTGTGGCATTGCATGCATTTTTAAAGACAAAGATCTACCGTTTTGTACTGTGTACACTTAGGGATGCCCAGTGTAGTGAAATAGAAGCTGAAAGTCTTTTATACTTTCCACTTACATACATAGTAAAGAAAACAATTTTACACATTTCTACACTGTGGTTATAAGTGAAAGTTTCTTAAACCTTTTGTAGGCCATTTAACAAGTATTTCCATTTTAGTTGGGTTTTTATATATTATTTTGTATATTTTATTTAAAATATTTTCAGCTGATTTTATCTGGCTTTAAAACCTCAGACTCAATTTGATGATACATTTAATACAGATGACCATTAAGTAATGCTAATTATTATTATTTTAGCAGATCAGCTGCAGCATCAAACACATATTTTATCGTTAGGCTTCACAATCAGTGCTATAGAAGTAAAGCAAATAAAATGTTCTTAAAGAATCATGTTTAACTTAGTATTTTATTTTGTAAACCGAAGGTATGAGTGCTCTGCACAGCTGGTAAATATTCTTTTTTGCATATTTTATGTATGCAGATAGGAAATGGAAATTATTTTTTAATCTGCAGCAAATCCCTATTACAAGTGTATCAAAATCTGGTTGGCATCACAGAATCTGTGTTAGCAGGTGCACTTACTATTCCTGGAATTGGAAAGGTTTTAATAATCTGTTCTGCATACCATTCTGAGTCCACTTTTCAGTCTTAGAAGGATCGTAAATTTCAATGTCCTTTATTTGACTCAGTGGGATGTAACTTGTATGTAATAGGGCACAGATGTGCAGTAGTAGCTTATTTAATGCCACTTCACTGTTCATTCCCTTTGCCACCATTACAAGGTTTTGTTTTATCGTACTTATCAGTGCAAAGTGTAACTATCATGGTAGAACTCCAGTGTTGGAATAGGTTTTTTCTTTTCTTTTCAAAATGCTTTCTTGGGATAGGGTTGTGTATGTATTTCCTGATTACATTAGAAATTGGTGTTAAGTCATTATTTATCACACTGTTTCATGAGAGAAGTAATAAAAGTGTGTTATTTAGAAGAAAAGGTTTATTTGTTAAACTTAGGTAAGCATGATGTTTGGGTCCTATTTTTCAATTTTATAACTGTTTTATTGCAACAATATTTGTATTTAAGTCTCCCATTTCTAATGCCTTGTGATTTTTTTATGCATGTCACTAAATTGTCATCCCACAAAAATTGATGTGCAGCATAGGGTGTTAAATCTACATAAAGATTTTGAAACAGAAAAAAAAATAGTTGGTGGTAAAATTGTAAATGTTTTGCAGAAAACCTTATAAAAAGTTTTGTAGTAATATTTCACTTGTAAATTTTTTTGTAAGAAAAAGAGGGGGAAAGGGGGTGGGGAAGACAAGAAACACCCATTCTAGAATCTGCAAATTAATTCTGCCAGCAAAGCCTCTAAGGCATTAATTTTTACTATGCTAATTTGTATACATTTTGTGTGTTTTTGTGGATTTGAAACTAAAATTGTGTAGACGTTGTTGCCTGCAATAATACTTTGCAAGTAACCTATTAAAATTCTCTTGAGTTTGAATGTATGTTTATTTAAAAAAACTTGTATTTATTTATAATATTTGTATTGTGTGTACTAATTTAAAATATTTGAGTCCTATTTCCACTCATAGACTCAGTATTCAAGGTGGTGTATACATAAACAACCTTTAAAACATCAAGATTGTAATATGATAGTGTGTAAGCAGCATTGAACAAAGGGGGACACATATCCTAATAAACATGCATAGGATTGTGCTATAAAAGTAATATGTAGTTCAGCAGCAGGGAGACATATTCCTAATCAAGCACCATCAAAGTGTGAGAGCAGGTGTGCCCGCCATATATTTCTGAACTACAACTCCCATTAGCCCCAGCCTACTTGGCCAATAACCAGGGGTGATGAGAGTTGTACTTTAGCAACATCGGGAGAGCAAAGTTTGCTCACACTTCGGTTAGAACCTCAGCAATGTGGCAAATGTTTTATGTCTAGGCTGGGTCTTAGACAAAAAGGGTATTTGCATCTGTAATGAATGAGCCTCCCAAATGGATCTCCCATCTGCAGCTGTTGCAGAGGATGTGCTAGATTGGTGTCTTGCCTCAGTAAGAGCCAGAATGAGAGCCAATAAACAAGCTTAATCCAGACAAGACTGAGGTACTGTTAGGGAGTGGATGTGATGTGAAGTGCTCTGGATGGAATTACACTCCCTCTGAAGGAGCAGGCATGTCATAGTTTTAGGGTACTTCTAGATCCATTACTGTTGGCTTGAGGCTCAAGTGGCCACAGTAGCACCAAGTGCCTTCCAGCAGCTTTGACTGTGGTTCCAACTGTGTCCCTTTCTGGACAGAGGCAACTAACTTGTCTTTGCCCTGATAACCTCTAGGTTGGACTACTGAAGTGTGGCCCTTTAAGACAATTCAGAAACTGCAGCTGGTGCAGAATGTGGCACAACTACACTGGCTACCAATTAGTTTCCAGGCTTAATTCAAAGTGCCGGTTTGGACCTATAAAGCCATATGCGGCTGAGGCTCTTCTTCATGTGACCCATCCACAGGCAACAAAGAGGGTGGCCGTATGAGAATAGGCCTTTTCAGTGGTGCTTCTGTGGAATTCTCTCCCTAGGAAGACATTCCCACTGCCACCTTTATTTTTAGGTGCCAGGCAAATACTGTCCTGTTTATGCAGGCTTTTGGCTTTTAATTCAAAGGGTTTCAGGAACCTGTGGCCTTTTTTGGTATTGTAAAATCTGTTAACACCCGTCTCTTATTTTATAGAACCATTTTCAGGCTTTTATTGGTTGCATTTGTTCTAATGTGTTTTAATGTACAGTAAGTCACTTTGGGTCACTTTTGACCCAGTCAGTGGCGTAGCGTGGGTTGTCAGCACCTGGGGCAAGGCAAGTAATTTGCGCCCCCTAACCCTACCCCTAACCCTAACCCCCAGATGTTGCGCCCGGTGCGGCCGGCCCCCCCTGCACCCCCCACGCTACGCCACTGGACCCAGTGAATCAAATCAGCAACATATGTAGGATCCAGGCTGTTAAGACAGCCCCCGTTTTCTTTTTCAAAGAAAACCAGCAACAATAAATACTGGGATTCAAAAATCTATGAAGGCTGCTTCTAATAACTCAATTAAATGACTGTCTTTAAACAGCAGACAATCCACTTCACTCCTATTCCACATCACAAGCTGCTTTTGAAGCTTCACTCAGTTAAAGAAGCCGTTTATCACTGACAAACTGCTTAGTGGACAAATATGGGCAAGCCTTCCTAGAGGGAGATGAAGTTACGACTAACTTGCTAGTGTGTCAGGCGCAAGCCAGCAGTAAATCACACTGTGCGAGTTAGAGTTAACAATTAGCAAACACACAATCTGCAAAGGAGTGTCAGGCCTAATGAGCGCAGCAACCCATCTCCAATAGGTCTTGCCCCCCATGAAGCAGTTGCTGAGACTGAAGATCCCTGCCTCCCCACAACTGCCTAAGTTCATTCCTCTCCAGGTTTTTCCCCCCAAGCAATCGAAGACTGTGTCTGCATGCTGCCACCTCTCCTCTGCCCTTTTCATGCCTCTTCCCATTCTGGGAGACAAGTGGAGTGAAGATTTTGTTGCAGTAGGAGGAGACACTCATGACTCTTCACTAACCTCTTGGCCACCCTCTTCTGCTTCCATCTCTGCTTCTGGACTTCTCTCTGCCACAGACTCTCCTTCCTCACTTAGCCCTGTTACCTCCTCAGCATCTGACACAAGCATAGGCAAACTCAGCCCTCCAGATGCTTTGGGACTATAACTCCCATCATCCCTAGCTGACAGGACCAGTGGTCAGGGATGATGGGAACTGTAGTCTCAAAACATCTGGAGGGACGAGTTTGCCTGTGCCTGATCTGACACCTCCTTCCAGTCTTCTTCCTGTGGCCACTGGTCATGGTCCCAACATCACTCCCTAGGCTCTGAGCCTTCTTCCCTTGGTGTTTCCCCAGCTGGTACCTCCCACTATTCCTCTGTGCCCAACCAGTCCATGACACAATGTCACACAAGAATCACAGCACATCTAGCTCCTGAAGATTTTTGTAATAATATTACTGATAAAGGTAAAAAGGCAGGGGACCCCTGGATGGTTAAGTCCAGTCAAAGGAGGGGCTGTGGTGCTCATCTCGCTTTCAGGACGAGAGAGCCAGCGTTTGTCCACAGGCCATTTGGATCCCTTCCAGTCGGGATTCAGGCCTCATCATGGGACTGAAACTGCCTTGGTCGCACTGGTTGATGATCTCCGGCGGGCTAGGGACAAAGGTGAGAGCTGTTTCCTAGTTCTGCTGGATCTCTCAGCGGCGTTTGATACCATTGACCATGACATCCTTCTGGACCGTCTTGAGGGGCTGGGAGCTGGGGGCACTGTTATACAGTGGTTCCGCTCCTTCCTCCTGGGCCGTGTTCAGAAAGTGGTGGTGGGGGATGAGTGTTCAGACCCCTGGGCCCTCACTTGTGGGGTGCCTCAGGGTTCTGTCCTCTCCCCCATGCTTTTCAACATCTACATGCAGCCGCTGGGAGAGATCATCAGGAGGTTTGGGCTGGGTGTTCATCAGTATGCAGATGATACCCAGCTCTACCTCTCTTTTAAATCAGAACCAGTGAAGGCGGTAAAGGTCCTGTGTGAGTGTCTGGAGGCGGTTGGAGGATGGATGGCGGCTAACAGATTGAGGTTGAATCCTGACAAGACAGAAGTACTGTTTTTGGGGGACAGGAGGCGGGCAGGTGTGGAGGATTCCCTGGTCCTGAATGGGGTAACTGTGCCCCTGAAGGACCAGGTGCGCAGCCTGGGAGTCATTTTGGACTCACAGCTGTCCATGGAGGCACAGGTCAAATCTGTATCCAGGGCAGCTGTTTACCAGCTCCATCTGGTACGTAGGCTGAGACCCTATCTGCCTGCGGACTGTCTCGCCAGAGTGGTACATGCTCTGGTTATCTCCCGCTTGGACTACTGCAATGCGCTCTACGTGGGGCTACCTTTGAAGGTGACCCGGAAACTACAACTAATACAGAATGCGGCAGCTAGACTGGTGACTGGGAGCGGCCGCCGAGACCATATAACACCGGTCTTGAAAGACCTACATTGGCTCCCAGTACGTTTCCGAGCACAATTCAAAGTGTTGGTGCTGACCTTTAAAGCCCTAAATGGCCTCGGTCCAGTATATCTGAAGGAGCGTCTCCTCCCCCATCGTTCTGCCCGGACACTGAGGTCCAGCTCCGAGGGCCTTCTGGCGGTTCCCTCACTGCGAGAGGCCAAGTTGCAGGGAACCAGGCAGAGGGCCTTCTCGGTGGTGGCGCCCGCCCTGTGGAATGCCCTCCCATCGGATGTCAAGGCGATGGACAACTACCTGACATTCAGAAGACATCTGAAGGCAGCCCTGTTCAGGGAAGTTTTTAATATGTGACATTTTAGTGTATTTTTTATCTCTGTTGGAAGCCGCCCAGAGTGGCTGGGGAAACCCAGCCAGATGGGCGGGGTACAAATAATAAATTATTATTATTATTATTATTATTACAGGCAGCTTTCTGGGTCAGCATGACCAGCATGACTAAACCGCTTCTGACGCAACGGGACACCATGATGGGCGCCAGAGAGCACAGACATGCAGTTTACCTTCCCGCCACAGCGGTACCTATTTATCTACTTGCACTGGTGTGCTTTGAACTGCTAGGTTGGCAGGAGCTGGGATAGAGCAAGGGGAGCTCACCCAGTCAAGCCGATTTGAACCACCGACCTTTTGATCGGCAAGCCCAAGAGGCTCTCACATTTTTCTTCAGCTCTTGAAAACAAAAGTGCTGGTTTAATATTCTTCCTAGTCACTAGTGGACTGAAAAAACGGTAACAGGGAAGGAAACAAACCAACCACTGGCCAGTTTTTGGCGCACTTCCCTAATATTCTCCGTGAATCTGCAGCTTGCCTACTTCGCCATTTCAAAACTATGAGAAACTGAAGCCATTGGCTGCAAGTTGGGCTTCTGCGAACACCTGCCCAGAAGCACTTTGATAGCGGCACCCGCCCTTGCCCAAATGAAAACACCGTTTGGAAACCCTATAAAATGCATGCATTTTATCGAGTGGCTAGTTTTGCTGCCTTGGAGCGAGCCAGTCCATTTGCTGGTGGGGAGGACCTGCCAGTCTTCCGCGAGCGGGGGCAGAGACCCCCTGGAGGTGTGTCGCTAAACATCCGTGTGACGCATTTAAAAACCTTCGCCAGCCCTTAGCTTCTCCGTTGCCCCCCCCTCCACCCTTCCCACCCCCGGCGTCGCAGCGGCTGATGGTTCCTTCCTGGCAAGCCGTGGCCCTAATTGGCCAGGGCCGTGATTTGTTTCCCTTGAGGAGCGGCTTGTGGGTGGCCCGGCCGTGACTTTTTTCGCTCGTCCCCTGGGCAACGGGACGCCGCCGCTGATTGGAGCAGACGGAGCAGCGAGTAGAACCGGACGCTGGCGGGGGCGGGGGGAGCAACTCCGGGGCCGGCAATGAGCGCGAGGAGCAGCGGCAGCGGCAGCAGCAGCAGCAGCAGCAGGTGAGCTGCCCGCGCGCTAATTAGCGGGCGCTCCAGAACTGCGCGGGGAAGGCGAGGAAAGGGCGTCCAGCTTCGCGTCGAGAAGTTGGGAAGGGCGCGCATTGCCAACGAAGTGCCCCAGCTGCTGCAGCTGCAGCGCCGCCGCCGCCGCCGCCTCCTCTGTGGACGCCGGACTGGAGATGGAAGAGGACGAGGACGAGACGGCGCAGGAGAAAAGTTTCGCGGAGGACGCGAGGGCCCAGTTCGTGGGGCGCCGCGTGGCGCACTTGCTGAAGCTGAAAGACGACAAATGGAGCCAGTTCCTGGCGGAGGAAGACAACCAGAAGCTCCTGGAGGACTTTCTGGAGAACAGCCGCCTCACTTTGCTGGCTTTCTGCCTCCCTCTAGCAGGAGGGCTGGCAGCTGGGAGGAAGGTAAATAATGGCCGAGGTGTTGGGGTGGGGTTTGCAGGGCGCCAAGTGGACTGGTTTCTCCCTTGCCTCCCGTGGGCTCCGTCAGCACCCAGCCATGTGGATGTGTTTGGTATGGGTGACTTCCAAATCTCGAGGCCACCCTGGGGTGCCAACGTGAATAAAATATTGGGGGGGACAAGCTAAGCCCCACCCCACATAATAGATCACATGTCGTGGGGCACACACACCATCTGAATGGCATTTCCCATCAACTTTAAGGGGTGTGGACCCCTCCAATATTTTATTGGGGGAGCTGAAGGGGCCTTGGCTCCCATGGAGCCATTCTAGAAGATGTTAACTCCAAAACTCACCAGGTGTTGGGAAAAGGTGGTCAGTCAGGTATGTCTGTACACAGACCTGATGTTCTACTATGTACACATCTCATAAGATTTTTATTTTTTATGTTGATATACTTGCGCTATAGGACTATAACTTCAGTTTGCTTATACACAAGTTCTCTGTGTGATTGTACCCATGTACACAGTCACTTTCTTGTGAATTGGGTTGAACTGACCATAGTCCACAGTGGACTGTTGTCATTTTCATAAAGGGGGGGGGGGCTGCTCAGCTCAGTCAGTAGAGCATGAGACTCTTAATCTCAGGGCTGTGGGTTTGAGCCCTATGTTGGGCAAAAAAGATTCCTGCATTGCAGGAGGTTGGACTAGGTCCCTTCCAAATGTATGCTTCTGTGATTTTATGATTCTATCCCACCCAATCTCCAATGACAAAAAATATTGCTGGCTATTGTGGGCCTACCTATGGGCTGTAACCACCTGCAACCTGTTTGTTTTCTTTACAGCATCCATACATAATGAAGAAAATTGCTTTGTTTAGTTGTGGGGACTGTTCCTGAGAAGTTTCTAATTCATAGTTCTTACTTCAGAATGAGTTTGCATTATTTAACACTAATCCCTAGACTAGAGCTATGTACCACTGGTCTGTCAATATATTTCCATTTGGTTTTAAAAAGTGCACAGGTAATTCATTGATAGAACCTCATCTCACATATCCTGTTTGAAACATGTTCAGTGCTGTAATCCTGTCTGGTTGCCCCAAAATATAGAACACCTTTCCTTTGAGACCTGCTAAAGCCCAAGTCTAAGCTCTTTTTGGAAAATGTTGTAAGACTTTTGTGCCTGAGCTGGTTTTTTATTTATTAATATGCAAGTCTAATTTATCTGTTGCAAACTATAGTTTTGTTGTGTTGTTTCTGTATTGTAACTCACCAAAAGCCTGAGCAATGTTACAGGTTACAAACTCAAACAAATGCCAGTAAGTTTGGCTGTTGTTTCTGAATCTGTAATGTAAACAATGTAGGTGCATTTTCTGCCTGTTTGCTGAAGAGCATGTTTACTTATTTGAGAGACATTCTCTGCTGTAGTAAAAATGCTATTGTGTATTGTATGTAACACTTGTTAATTTGCTGAGAAACTGAATTTCAGAAAGATTTGTATTGGTAATTGCTTCCATGTGATTCACAGCTTTCAAAAGCTTCTTTTCACAACTTATTTATCACAAGCTGTTAACTTGGGGTGGTTATGCTAAATTATCTCACCTTGACTTTACATGAGGTATGATTGCAACTTGGATTGTGATGTAACTGCTGAGTTATGATACCAGTTCATAGGGGAGGGGAAGTGAAGTCTAATACAGTGGTACCTCGGGCTACATATGCTTCAGGTTACATACGCTTCAGGTTACAGACTCCACTAACCCAGAAATAGTACCTCAGGTTAAGTACTTTGCTTCAGGATAAGAACAGAAATCGTGCTCCGGCGGCGCAGCAGCAGCGGGAGGCCCCATTAGCTAAAGTGGTGCTTCAGGTTAAGATCAGTTTCAGGTTAAGAACGGACCTCTGGAACGAATTAAGTACTTAACCCAAGGTACCACTGTACTTCTTTCCTACTGCTGTGTCTGTGATGAGAAGGTTCATGGTTTGATTATCTGGAATTCTCTTTTGTTCTTGGTTTACTTTTTACTTCAGAGTTGATCTTCATAACAACACACTTACTTTATAAATTTAGCTGGGGAAGGCCAAACAAAATGAGATACAACTCGTATCAATATGTTGCAACTAGAGTTAAAAGTTCTGAATTTCATTATAAGACAATTATTTTAAAACCACTGCATTGCACAAATAGAACAAAAATCAAAGCAACCCACTACAGTAGCTAATAATTTTGAAGTATGCTTCATACTCTCAGCAATATGTAATAAATCTGGATCAACCCTAATTAAATAAGGTATCCAGATTAAAAAGGAGTTTACTAATTAGGGTTGCCATATGTCCTCTTTTTGCAGGACACGTCGTCTTTTTCATGGGTATGTAAAACAAGTCGTCATAGAGATCCATAGTTAAAAGTAAAAGTCGGCAAATGTTTTCTTTTTTGCTCTTCAAAATATGGCAATCCTAAAAGTTTACTTTATTTTTCAAATTTATTACTCTAACATCAAGGTTATTAGTGTTTGTATACTTCGGTATAAATTGCTTCTGTAATGCTGCATTGTGGGGAAATAAATGACCAGAAATAAGTTTCCATACATAGATTCTCTTTCAGTAGAGCAGCAAGGCTGTGACTAGGGAGACAGGGAATCCAGCAGCCCTATACACACACACAAATAAAACACACATACACACATACACACAGTGGAAGCTCCAGTCCAGAAGCATATAAGCACCACAGCAGGATATACAACCACTAATTCACTTATTGAATCTTCTGTACATCGTGCAAGTTTGCACATCATTCCAGTCATCAAAGGGCTTTTTTTTGTTTGGGATACATTTCAGCTGTCCTGGAAAACTTGTGCCCCTTAGTTTCCAAAGTTGTTTATGGAAGGCATTTGTCTTTCTACCTACCAGTGAGCTGAGCCCCCCCCCCCCGCTCTTTTGTAGTCTGGCACAGGACCACTTTCTTTGTTACTTTAATGACCCATTACCAAGAAACTTGTCTGGCTATTCCAGCAATTGGATTCTTGTGGCATCCAGGAATGAGAAGGGACTCTGGCATACAGCCTACCCTTACCCCCCCCCCCCAAAAAACCCCCACAACATTATATAAATTATCAAATGAATGAGTACATATGGCCACAATTCATTCACTTGAGAATTGTAACGTATCTTTCTGGTTTAGATACCCAGCGGCATGAAACTCAAAACCGTTTGTATTATGAAGAACACAGACTGCGTTGAAGCAGAAAACTGCAATGAAGCCCTCAAATTTGCAGAATTGTCTGGAGCATCTATGGAGCATGTAATGATTTTCTTAGAAGAGGTACTTCTAGCTTATGTATTTCTTCGTAATTTTAACTTCTCAGTCTTTAACCACACTACACCAAATAGATGGATTTCAATCCTCCCCCAAACTTACAAAACGGTGGGAAATCCTTTGTAACATCTGATTTAGATCAAATCAGTTTGACAAGGATGTTGGTTAATCGGGTTTATGAAGAAGGGGTAGCACGGGCCCGTAGAGCTGGGGGGATGGTCCTTCAGGTAAAAAACAAACAAAACCAGGGCTCTTTTACCTGAATATTCAACCCTCCTTTTTTTCCTTGTAAAGTAAAATATAAGGAAGAGTATGCAGACAGTAACACCCGGTAGCTCACAAAAGCTAAGAGAATTTTACACATCACACTGACCATTGTTTAAAACGAACTATGGTTTAATGTGAAAGAGCATGTTGTTGGCATGGTGTATAAAATATATTGCAGCTCTTCCCCCACCCTGCTGCGCTTCTGTACAATGTTATCATTTGAACTTGGTTTCATTGTTTGTTTCCCCCAAACAATCCTAGAGCAGTAACCAAGGTTTGTTCTTGGCTTACTGCTAGTAGTTTGCTTAAAGAAAACCATGAATGAGCCCATGCCAGGAAGATACAACAAGCCAGCCTCTGGTTTGTTTTGTCCGCAGCAGAAGGGGGAAGGAGTGATGTGACAACTTTTCAGCACTCTGCCCCAGTGTGCTGCGCATTCACATTAAACCATAGTTTAAAACCATGCCTTGTTGACGACACAGGAACCAGGTCATTGATTAGGATTTCTGCTTCAGGGTTTATTCTGGGGGAAGTCAAAATGTCATTAATGAAGACTTAGTTTTCTCATAATATGATGTAGAGAGCATTGTCCTTGCATGCTTTCCACTTAAAATGGCAGGGGTAGATGTTAATGAGAATGGCTATTTGAATTAATTAAAAAAAAAAGAGAGAGAGAATGGCTATTTGAGAGCAAATTTACTTGTTAAATAAGTGATCAGTCTGCTTTTGCACTATTGATTACTCTTAAAATTCCCTCTATCATATACAAAATTGGTGATAGCAAATGAAAAGGGATCCTTTAACCCCAGTTATGGAAACTTACACCTGGTGTCTCCTCTGTAGTTTTATATGTGGCAGACAAGAACTTTTCTAATGCCCATGGCTTTTCAACTAATTCTTAAATACTTTTTAGAAGCTGAGAGTTTTACTGTGCAGCTCAGCCTGTAGGCTTTAAGCGCTCTTGGTGTTTTGTTTTATTATATTGTTTATAATTTTTATGTTCTGAACTGCCCTGGGATATACATTATGAAGAGTGGTATATAAAAGCTCTAAATAAATAAATAGTCTCCATGTTATTCCTTTATTGCAAGCAGATTGGACTGCAGACTGGAAATAAAAGGGTGAAATGGGATTTAGCAAGCATTAAGTTTAACCAGCAAGTTTGCATTTAGCAAACATTATCACTATGGGAGATGTGTAGCAACAAGCAAGTGTATGTGAATGTAGTGGTTACAAATAATATTTATAGTGCCACTGTGGCTGTTTACTTAACTAATTTATTGCACAGAGTTCAGCTGAGAATTTCACAACAGCAGAAATGCCTAGTCAAATATTTAATGTAAAGATCTTGCATTGCTCAACATGCTTTTGATTATTTCTTACTAGATACCTGTCCAAAGTATTCATGCCATGTTGGGGTTTTTTATTTAAAAAAATTCTTTATTTAAAAAAGACTCAAAAATGTGAAGATAAGAGACAGAAATGCTAGCCATTTCACAATCAATCAAGGATCTTCGTTTTCCTCATTATCCTCATGCAAAAACCTGACACTTCCTAGAACATACTACAAAGAGTAAAACTTGGAGCAATTTGTATCTCTATCCCTAATTCCCTTTTTAAATATAATAAATTACTCAACACCATCTATTAGTTTCCAGCTATTCAACACTTGTGCATATTCCCCTTTACCATCAAAGATAATTTTTCTACTAATTAGGTTTGATTTACTTGACAGTCAAGTGTTCTTCCAAGACCCAATGTACAATTTTTTTGCCATTGTTTTTATAAAGCCATGCCCAGTATAATCCAAAATGTAGCAGGATGGGCCTGAAAAAGAAAACATGTTGAGGCATGTCACTAAGAAACTGAAAGTGTTTGCTAGGTTTGAAGCCTCCCCCCCACCCCTCTCTGCAATGCATTTATATTAGGCTTGGCATATTTCAAAAAGTAAAAACCAGGACACCTCCAAAGTTGTTGAGCTTTTTAAAAACTAAAATGCCAAAAGAAACATGATTGACTTGCCTAATACCCAGGACAAAGCGCCGCATTTCGGAAATTCCCCCCCGGACGTCAATTCCGCCTTTGAAACCCAGGGAACATACAGATGTATGGCAGCCATAGTTTATATGTTGTGTTTTTCCTCTATCCCACCATTGTTTTCTCACTTCTTTCAGGTTGTACTGCCCATTCTTTCCAATAAGAAAAATAATGAATCGTGGCCACATGTTGTTTCCCTGGACATGGAACGGCATGTAGAAATCATGAAAAATAAGGCATATGTTATGACTGGAGCTATGTCAGGAAGAACTCTCCTTCCCATTCCAACAGTTGCAAGAGAGACTGAGTTGCATGAGATATGTACTGAAAATAAGTAAGGAGACACTCTCTCTCTCTCTCTCTCTCTCTCTCTGTGTGTGTGTGTGTGTGTGTGTGTTTACATCAAAAAGAAATACATTTTGCTTCATGTTTGTTCAAGCAGAAGGTAAAACATTTTGGTTGAAACCTTAAAAAATGCCAATAAAACGTGAGTGGTGGGAGTCACCTGTCAGTGTGAGATGTACAATACCAAACAAAGCAATGTCTTTGGAATGTAATTGCAATGAGTGAAATAATGGATGTATTGATTACTGTATTATTTTTATTTTATTTTTTAAGAAAAGCACAAATTACTAAAGCCTATTTTACGCCAACATTAATATGGTATAGCGATAATCAACGTTAGATTTTATTTCACAGAAAAATAAGTTGTTGTTTTTTAAAGGCAGATTTTATTAAACCATTAACAGTGATACCTTTTTAAAATGGCAAAGTAAGAGTTTGAAACTGGATGGTCACAAAAACAATTTGGCTTACAATTTGGTTTGCCAAATCTGAACAAATTTGCCTGGTTGGACACTATTCATTTAGCATAGGGGTGAAATATGCTGGAAATAGGGTAGAACAGTTTTTAGTGTAAAACGGCACTTCCCAATGTAAAAGAGAGAGTGTTCCAAGATGAAAGACAGGCAGAAAATGACACAAACCAAAAAATGTGATGGAGGGGTTTACAATGCTAAGCAATATAAACTGATCTAAGCACAAAGTCAGGCAGGAATATAGAGTAGTTAACATGCACTGTAAAATGTCACTGAATTTAAGAATGTGGGAATCCTGCCATTTTCCTAACCTGCAGGCAAGACTCTTTCACAAGATCAATACTGCATGCAATAGAATCAATGGTTATCAAGTGGTCGCATCAGATACAAGATACTGTGGGAAGGAATTCAGCTGAAACTCTTCTTCATGGCTTTCACTCAGATCCTCAGGTTGAGCTAAAGTTTTGGGAAGAAAGAAAGGATAATCTCTTGTGCATATATGACCAGGTAAGCAATTAGCAATTCATGATCATTGTTGTACTTTTATCTTTGTATATAACGTGAGTTAGAGCTGAAAATTTGGATAGTAGTTTTTAACTTGTAGATACTACCAAGCAAGCTGAAGTTTGTTGTCTGTGCTCTGGTAATCTCTAGGTTAGATTACTGCAACATGTTAGACGTAGGGCTGCCTCTGAAGATGGTTTGGAAATGTCAGCTGGTGCAGAATTCAGTGGCCAGGTTGCTCACAGGGGCAAGACGGTTTGAGCATATAATGACAATCCTGGCCTCACTGCACTTAGTTTCTGGACCCAATTCAAAGTGCTGGTTTTGACTTATAAAGTCTTATACAGTTCAGACTGCAATACCTCAAGGACTGCCTCTCCCCATATGAACCGACCCAGACCCTGCAGTCATCATCTGAGAGCCTTCTTCAATGTGACCCCTCCACAAGAGGTCTGGAGTGTGACAACATGAGAATGGGCCTTTTCTGTGGTGGCTCCCTGTTGTGGAATGCTCTCCCCAGGGTGGCTTGCCTGACAGTCATCTTCAGGCGCCAGGCCAAAGGCCTCTATAAGGAGGTCTTTGGCCTTTAAGTATCTGTGGCCTTTAGAAGTGGGTCAGATTTTTTTTTTAAAAAATGTATTTCTCTTTCCTCTTGGTTTTAATGTACCCATGTGGGGTTCATTGTCTGTTGGTTTGGTTGTAAGTCGCTTTGGGTTGCCCTGGGCAAGATAAAAGTGACTTAGAAAGTGAATAAAGAATAAATAAATTGTGACTACAACTTCCATTATCTTTGAGCGTTGTTCAGGCTGGGGCTGATGGGAGTTGGATTCTAGCAACATCTGCAGGGCTTCATATTCCATAAAAAAAGGTAAAGGGACCCCTGACCATTAGGTCCAGTTGTGGCCGACTCTGGGGTTGCAGTGCTCATCTTGCTTTATTGGCCGAGGGAGCTGGTATACAGCTTCCAGGTCATGTGGCCAGCATGACTAAGCCGCTCCTGGCAAACCAGAGCAGCGCACGGAAATGCCATTTACCTTCCCGCCGGAGCAGTACCTATTTATCTACTTGTACTTTGACATGCTTTTGAACTGCTAGGTTGGCAGGAGCAGGGACCGAACAACAGGAGCTCACCCCGTTGCAGGGATTCGAACTGCCAACCTTCTGATCGGCAAGTCCTAGGCTCTGTGGTTTAAACCACAGCGCCACCCATGTCCCTTCATTTTCCATACCCCTGCACTAAACTACAAGAGAATATTATATTCACCAAATACCTACAACTAGTCAGGTTTCCCAGGGATAATATTCCACACTTGGGGGGGGGGTGCACCACTGAGAAGGGGGAGGCAGGGGAGGCCCATAGAGCAAGACTGCTGATGGGCTTTAAAGAATGGCAGGGTTCATAAAGATGCAGATGGTCTGTCAGATACCTTCATGTTAACTAAGCCATAGCAAAGTTTAAAAAACGAATAAATACTAGTGACCCATGTTCTAAGGGACCAGTTCCACTTGAAACATATTTTGAATCAACTGAAGTTGTTTCAAAGACTGCTCCACATGCAGTATATAGCAGAAATTAGTTTTGATTCTTACCTGGGAGTGGATACCTGTGGTAAAGATAACTCTGTCCAGGAGGGGATATAGCAAGTAGGACCATGTACTTGATCCTTATGTTAAAAAGGGGCTGTGGTAGTTGAGATTTGGTGCAATAAACTTTCAGCCCCAAGACTCAACATTTTAAATAATTTTCTGGCCATCACCTTCAAGGGTATGATTTGTTAGGATTGGAAATTAATTTTCAAATATATATCCAACGATTTGTGAAACCCTGCTGCTTGGTCTGTCCAAAGTTTGTTTATTTGAACACTGCCCACTGCATTTTGTGATAAAACGGATTCTTAAAACATACTGGATAGTTGCTGGAGATTCATTGTTCTGTTCTAATTCCAGCTTAAGAGTCCCATCGTTCAGAAAATGATTAGGATCTTAAAAGTGAAGATGAGCAGCTATTATCCCACTTTTCAAGACATTTACAAGGAAGTAGAAAATGGTAAATTTCTCTGAATGAAATGTGTACATTCTGTATACGTTTATGCTTTTGTGTTATGGAATAATCCATAATACTTCTTGATGTATTGCTGCAAGCATTAATTCCCTGCCTGTGCTTTGGGACAGCCTTAGATATCCTCATAATTTATATGTATAAAGTTTGGATATTTTTACTTCCATATAAAGCAAGATGAAATGTTTAAACAATTAGATTAACATAGAGTGTTTTGTAAACATTATTTAGAGACTGTTCCATGTGGTAAAACTGTTACTAGGTAGTTTTACTTCTAACATAAAATAGTTAAAGTTTGTGTATTACCCAGTTGGTCATGTTTTACTATTTTGTTTGCATATTGATCAAATGAAATGTCAATGAAATCTCATAATGCTTGTTATTTTTATAGGGCACTTTATTCCAAATGTACAAAGAGTTCAGCAAATGATTAACCTTGCATGGTCCTTGCTAGGCGGGCGAATATTCTTTCTTTTACACTTTGGAGGAAAGTATCAAATTTTGTATTTGAAAGTTAATCTTGTGTGTAAACAGCCATCAGGAGAAATCATTCTCTTGCATGTTGGCCAAAATTCATCAAAGCAGCTAGAATTTCTTCACAGATTTTGGAAAGTGTTGGCAGTTAAAGGTGACACAGGAAAGCAGTGCTTCACTTTCATTTTTTGATGGGGCGTTTTTTTTAAATCCCCTAGATCGGAATAGATTATCACTTCCTCCCTAAACTGAGAGTAGCTGAAAGGATACTTGGTAGTCTGTGATAACTAGTTTGGCATTCTAGTATTCTGTGATTGGTTGGTTCATGTGTTCAATAATTAGGTACACAGCCTGTTCTGGGAGAGGTTGCACTCCCCCTAGCTCCCCGTTAGAGCCAGTGTGGTGTAGTGGTTAAGAGCAGTAGACTCGTAATCTGGGGAACCGGGTTCGCGTCTCCGCTCCTCCACATGCAGCTGCTGGGTGACCTTGGGCTAGTCACATTTCTCTGAAGTCTCTCAGCCTCACTCACCTCACAGAGTGTTTGTTGTGGGGGAGGAAGGGAAAGGAGAATGTTAGCCGCTTTAAGACTCCTTCGGGTAGTGATAAAGCGGGATATCAAATCCAAACTACTACTACTACTACTCTTCTTCTTCTTCTTCTTCAGAAACCTGTCACTGGAGTCTCTAGTGACTAGGAGTGCTTATGCCTAGCTTACGCACTTTGTGGTTGAGCAGTGAGTGTATCCCCCTTTCTTCCACTATAAAAATGACTTCATTTATGAAATAGGTGTTCCATACTGATGCCCTATTAGGAATCTCAGCTAAAGCAACCATGACAAATGGCCGCTCAACCTCTCCTTAAAAACCTCCAATGAAGGAGAGCCCACCACATTCTGAGGGAGTCCGTTCCACTGTTGAACAGCTCTTACTGCCAGAAAGGTTCTTCCTGAGGTTGAGTTGGAATCTCTTTTCTTGTAACTTGAACCCATTGGTTCAGGCCCTGGCCTCTGGAGCAGGAGAAATTGTTCAAGAGTTCATGTGGAATGCTGCTTCTTCATATGTGAGGTCAGCTGAATGGTGGATGGGAATCGTGATGCTTGCTTTTCTACTTTGCAAAGAGGAATGTCACAGAGAGAAAAAAATGTGTGAATTGGAGTAAAGCATTCAAATTTATCCTAAACACCATGCTGCCCCACTGTTGGGAGATTCAGCAGGCTTTATTGTAGGCACAGGGATTGCTTTTTATGCCCTTTTTGTAGAAACTCTCAAAGTGTTTTTATCTCCGACTCACCGCCAGTTACTATACTTGATTCTTTTCTTTTTCTCAGCACTCATTGAAGCCCAGGATATTGAGCTTTACCTGCGACCTCTGCAAAGACATATTCAGCATCTTCAAGATACAGAATTTCCAAAGATACATATTTTAATTCCCCCTTTGTTCCACACCATCTGTCTGATCTGGAGTCACTCCAAATTTTACAATATGCCAGCAAGAATTATATCTCTGCTGCAGGAATTCTGCAATCTTCTCATTAGCCAGGTAGTACAAGGTGTGAATAGAAAACTAGATAAGCATGAAAAGCATAAATGCCTACTCAGGAGTAGTTTTATAGATTTCAGTGTGTCTTTCTCCCAGGGAAATGTGCATAGCATTTCAGCCTTAGTCAATAAGAGTCAATCAATACAGGAGAATTGTTTAGACAAGAGAGTATAAATTTATCTGGTGTTAGTTATTTTTTAGCTCCCATCTCCCAAAGCATTTATCGTGAATTTTCCAAAGTCCCAAGATACTGTTTTTACAACTAAAGCTATATAACACACAAATAATTATAGTCATGAATTCTGCTATTTTATGTGCTCTCTATTAAAAATACAATACGCTGTTTGTCTGACAAAGAGGCGGCATTCTTTAAAGATCGCATAGCTTTTTACAAACTGTTTTTCATGTTGTCAGCTGTGTACAACATCCATTTTTAATATATTGTTAATGGAAATTGCTTATCAGGTAGCAAAACTGTAATGGCAATATCTGCTAAGTTCAACACCACAGGGGATTTATTAGTGAACCGGTTTACTGCTAGGTTACTTCATAGTCTGACATCGATAAACTGCCCTAATTGTAAAAGAGGCAATTCCAATAACTTAACAGAACTCTTAACTCTGATCTGTAAACAAAATCTCTTGGTGCATCGACTGTTTCAGTGGATGCAGTTTTTCTGCTTTTTCCGTGCCAGTACCCTAGCTTCTACCTCTCTTGGGTAAAGCAGCAAGCATAGGGACTATATAGATAGGGTGGTTGCAGAACTTAAACTCCAGATTGTGGGCAGCCTGGCCTCTGCTGGCAGAGACGCCATCAGAACAGAAAAGAGAATGTCTGTCTGTCAAGAAAGCCCATTGAGATGCATTGCATATGTGCAATATACAGTGAGGGGGGAAGTATTTGATCCCCTGCTAAATTTGCCTGTTTGCCCTCTGACAAAGAAATGACCAGTCCATAATTTTAATGGAAGGTTTATTGTAGCTGTGAGAGACAGAATAACAACAGGAAAAACCCCTCGCCGTGTTTGGAGGAGGAGGAATGCTGCCTATGACCCCAAGAACACCATCCCCACTGTCAAACATGGAGGGGAACATATTATGCTTTGGGGGTGTTTTTCTGCTAAGGGGACAGGACACCTTCACCGCATCGAAGGGACAATGGACAGGACCATGTATGGTCAAAACTTGGGTGAGCACCTCCTTCCCTCAGCCCAGGGCATTGAAAATGGGTCGAGGATGGGGTATTCCAGCATGACAATGTCCCAAAACACATGGCCAAGGCAATAAAGGAGTGGCTCAAGAAGAAGCACATTAAGGTCCTGGAGTGGCCTAGCCAGTCTCCAGACCTTAAACCCATCAAAAATCTGTGGAGGGAGCTGAAGGTTTGAGTAGCTACACATCAGCCTCGAAATCTTACTGACTTGGAGAGGATCTGCAAAGAGGAGTGGGACAAAATACCTCCTGAGATGTGTGCAAACCTGGTGGTCACCTACAAGAAATATCTGACTTCTGTAATTGCCAACAAGGGTTTTGCCACCAAGTACTAAGTCATCTTTTGCAAAGGGATCAAATACTTTTTTTCCCTCGCTGTACTTGACCGTCTTCATAGACCCCACTCTATCTGTCACGACCGTGGGTAGTTCACTAGTTAGAGCAGTGTCCCCCCCCCCCAAAAAAGCTGGTTGTTGGTTATGCTGTAAGCTAGTCATGGCACATACTGTGATAAACTGTAGCAAGCCAATTATAATATCAACCTGATGGTTGTGTGATTAACCTCCAATGAAATTCTACTTGCAATGCAATACACTCGCAGTGAAAAGATGTTCACAGTTGAGCTTATGTATGTAAGAAGCACATATCTGCTACTTGGAGTAGACATGCACATATCTACTACTTGGAGTAGACATGAAGGTTTTGAAAATGTACAGAATATGTTTGACTTTTTTTGCTAAGTGATGTCAACAGACTTCACCTTCATTTATATAGTTGTGTGTTGCTGTAAACATACTGTCTTTTAAAATACTGCAATGGCACTACCTTCCTGCCAGTGGCTCTTAGTTTTCATTTATTGGTGGTACGTTTTTAAAATGTTATTACTTCCTCTCTGTAGGCTATATCATACCTTTCACCAGAAGATATTATGAAAAGAGAAACGGAAGAAACTTTGGAACAAGTGCAAGAGGCTCTTCATACTTTAAGAAGTTTTAAGGATAACTTTTTTAGCCAAAGGGAAAAAATTGCAACCTATTTCGCTAATAGTGAAGAAGTTAAACCATGGGATTTTCAGCCAAATATGGTCTTTCTTAGGTTCAATATGTTTCTAAACCGCTTGGAAAAAATAGAGGTATTTCTTACCAACTACTATCATATCTACCAATAGTACAGTTATGAGCAAACTACATAGGAAAATCTACTGCTGCTTCTTTTAAGTGAAGACGTTCCTTTACACACGTTGGTAATGCCATATATAGAGAAATTAATGATTAGCTTTTAGTTTAGGATAGATTCAGTCTTCCCTGAAAGCATTTTCAATTGGAACTTCACATTAAACTAATGGCAGAAAACCAGTGTGCTCTTTGCAGTAATGCTGTTCTGTTGTTTGCCCTATTTATGTATACTTAGAAATGTATCTCACTGAATTAAATAGGGCTTGCTCTGGTTAGGTGTATATAAGATCTAGGCTTATTAAACTGAGGCAGCAGCCCTGCACACAAGGGTGAAGAACCTCAGGCATGGGGGCCAAGGTCTGTCTGGCACTCAGGATAGTTCCCATGACACACTTCTTACCAGTCCTACTCTTGGACTCTCCTGAGCTGCTTTCAGCTGGCTGGAATGTATCCTTGAACATTTATGCTGTCGTTGGCTTGCCCAGGTGGAGGATTTAAAGGTGTGTACGTGTAGAAAACTGACCTTTGCGTGCCTGGAATGTAAGATGTTGTACAATCACATCTGTTCCTCCACCCAATTTTGCCCCAGCCACTTTGGTTCCCCCTTGCCTGCCTCCCCCCACCAGCATACAACCCCTGGAATATTGAGAATATGACTGTCTGGGCAAAGATGGTTCTCACCCCATGTTTACCAGAGAGTAAGTCCAACTAAAGTCAATGACTTACTTCTGATTAGACAGGAATATAATTGCAGTGTGAACATAGATATGATGAATGTAATGTTCATAATTTATGTGGCCCAGGGAGATGCACTAAGCCAATGGCAAAGAAAGACACGAAATGGGTACCAAAGGTGACGTAGAAGGTCGCTTTTGTTCTTAAAAACCCCAAACCCTGATGCATTTAGAGTTACAAAGCCCTTCGTCAATGCTTTTCCTCCCTCCCTTCAGTGCATTCTCTCTCTCTCTCTCTGCAAACTTATTGATGCTTCATATTTAAACATGTTCACAGAGCAATCCTATGCGCCATTTACATGGGGAAAGGAGTAGGGATGCCACTGCTATATTGATAGAAAGACCCCCATATTCTAACGCAGAAGGGGAGGAGGAAAACACACAACCAGGAAGTCCAACCCCTCCCCCCCCCAAATAAATCACCTCTGCCAAACATTCTCCAAGAGTTTCTTTGTGGATAAACATATTTGTGAAAGAAACCTCTAGTTTCTGGCTATGGGGATCTTTTCCCCCCCCCACTTCACTTGGTAGTAGCAAACATATATATTACAGTATATATACAGTAAGTATATATATATATGTGTGTGTGCGCGCGCACGCATGTATATATATATATATGTGTGTGTATGTGCATATGTATATATGTGTTTATATATGTATGTGCTTATGTATATATGTATATATGCAACGTGCTTTTCATTCTAAATTAAATGTGGAATGCAAGGTTGTAGAGCAACACACAAACACACAAAATTAATTTTTCACTGTGGCAGGAATTGTGGTTAATTATAACGTTTATTGTTTTAGGATATTTTTGTTACTACGCTTGAGTTTGAGAAGCTGGAGAAACTGGAGTTTGGTGGAATCAAGGGGAAAATTTTGAATGACCAAATCTGCAAGTTGAATGAAGAATTCATGAAGTCTTGCAACATTTTTAAAGAGCAGACATATGATCCCTTAGATTACAACAATGTGGTAATATAGCATTTTTCATATTTGCGTTTGGGTGTTGTTTTTAATCCTAAAGAAATTGTAAGACTATACAGTGGCAACGCATGCGCATCATGGTAAGCTCATAAGCCATTCCTTACCTTGCATATCGTGAATCGTACCTGGTTTGCTCTTCTCTACTAGCATTCAGAGGTGACATCCCATGATCCCTGACTTAGAGTTACATCCAGTTGTTGTAATCATTGTTTCTTTCACTGAAACAAGCCATGATAGGTCTAGGTTTGTTTCTGTCTCACCAATCATTGAGGTTTGGAGCAAAACTGACCACAATCCCACCAAAATGCTAAGCCAAGGATCGTGTTTTGTTTGCTCCTAGCTCTTTTGAGCAAACTTGGTGCAATTTGCACATTTATTATAATCCATGTTATATAGCTTGCCACAAGGATGGGGAACCTCAGTGCTGTGAGCCAAATGTAGCCCCTCATGGCTCTCTGGCCCTTGAGACTCTCCTCAGGCCCTGAGCCATGGTGCTCCCCTTAACAGCCCTTATTTGCACTATCTGTCTTGACCTGGCTGGAATGTGTCCTTGAATTCTGATGCTTCTTGCTTGCCTGAATGGAGAGGTAAATTTTGCATTTGTTTCTCTGACCACTTTTGCCTCTGGAACCATCTATCGTGGGTATATGACCCACAGAAGGAAATACAGTAGTACCTCGGGTTACATACACTTCAGGTTACATACGCTTCAGGTTACAGACTCTGCTAACCCAGAAATAGTGCTTCAGGTTAAGCACTTTGCTTCAGGATGAGAACAGAAATCGTGCTCCGGCGGCGCGGCAGCAGCAGGAGGCCCCATTAGCTAAAGTGGTGCTTCAGGTTAAGAACAGTTTCAGGTTAAGTACGGACCTCCGGAACGAATTAAGTACTTAACCTGAGGTACCACTGCAAAGGCTCTTGGGAGAAAGGTTTCCCACCTCTTTCTTACTGTGATGTGCAAACTTAGTGTCTGGAAGGGAAGCACAACATAGAGAAGAAATTAACAAATTTAAAGCCTGATCTAAGAATGTTCACAGTGAGAATAAATTGTTCAGACTTGAGGCATGTATTCAATTAAGCTTGATGCTCTTAATCTCAGGGTTATATGTTCAAGCTCCCTATTGGGCAAAAGATTCCTGTATTGCAGGGGGTTGGACTAAATGACCCTCGTAGTCCTTTCCAACTCTACAGTTCTATGATTCCATAAAAGTTTTCAGTAACTTTACGCTGCTTTCTTCCTCAAGTGTGTGTTCTTGGTAATTCGAATGTCAGTTTTGACAATAGGGTACCAAATTTAAGCTCCTTATCCATATTTCATATTTTGACATTTTTACTCTGCCTTCTATTAATGAATGTTTGAAATAGGTTTTGTATTGTACTTGAGCAATACCTGTCAATTTTATTTCACTGAATGCTGTTTAAAATTAATATATGGTTCCTTGGAAAACATCAAACACATTCACATGTTTTATGCTACTCAGGACTGATGTGCAATACAGAAAGTTTTCAAACAATTCTGGTTTGGAGCTGGTTTACTTTTTAGCTTAATAGTTGCTCAAGCATATTATACAAGTGTGAAGGGACTGTAGATAAAAGAAACCTTTATCTGTGCAGCTTCGATATTGACAAAATGAAAAAGTAAAGCTAAGAACTAACCAGTTACTCTTTTCTTGTCATCACTATACATTTGTTTTCATTCACATTATCAAGAACTGTTTGTCTTTGGGTTTTGGAATGAGTAAACTAGGAAAAAGTGAAATAAGAATATTTATTTCCTTGTCAAGGGAAATGTTGTTGTTTCAAGTTGGGTTTGGGGCAGGAGAAAAGCATTCAGATTTATCACACCTGTATTTTGAAGCGATGCTGTTTGAGGAGGGAGCCGTATGATTTTTTTTTTAAGATGATTGCTTAGGTCATCTGATATTGTGGTGGTTCTCTCAGCAATTAAATCCATGGCAAATTAGCTACAGGTTTCAGGCAGAGAATCAAACCTAAATAGCTTGATCCTATGTACATAGTGTTACGAGTTTGGCAAGGTGGGGGTGGGAAGTGGAGTAGGCTGCATGCCAGTAACCTTCTAATCTAAGTAAGGATTCAAATTCCTGGAATAGCCAGGCTAGCTTCCTGACAACACAAAAAGCCAGACTATGGCTTATTCCCAGCAGTGTCACAGGAGTTGCCCCCAATTTCAGCAGCATGCACTATGGTTTGATGGGATGTGTGAACCAGGATATGTTTGAGGAAATAGCAATTCCAACCTACATTTTTGATTTTGTATGTTGTCCTAGATAACTCAGTTTTCAACAAAGAGTTGTGATCTGTGCTCCATGCTCTTCTCTCATGTGTGGAGTGTTTCAGGTGCAGCTATTTGGGTGCACTTGTGCTTAAGTTAGGCAAATAGCTCTAACTGAAGTAAATGAGACTTGAACAGCCTTTGAGCCGGATTGCAGGCTCAATCACTTGGAGACCAAACCAAACAATAGTTAACAATATTGCAGTGAAATATTTCATTGCATTACATTCTATAATCACACAGAAATTACTGTTGTGATCAAAAGCACTTGGTTGCTGCTGCTGCTTTACAAAAAGCATATAGAATACTGAGGTTTTTTAAAGTTACTGTTTATGTAGCAAAGTCTATAGACAATAAATAAAACTGTGCTAAATGGCATCTAAGAGTTTGAGTCATTGCTTACTCTATTGACGTAAACAGTAGCGTATTTGAACAGCAGGTATTGTTGGTTGGTACAGCACGATAAAGTAACAAAAAAAGGGAACTGCAAGGCTTGTTAAAACTTGCTAGAATACTAACTTGAGATAAGACAGGTGGGGACTGTTGTTAGTTGGCACCAATCCAGATTAATCTGCTTGGACACCGTCTAGCAAATGTTAAATCCCATAAAGTCCCATTGGACATGGTCCTGGCCTTATTAATTATGAAGTATTTAAGATTTTGAGCTTTTCATTTGTGCTCTTTGGAGTGTTGATTGTACTATCACTTCTGCAAATGGACCTAATAAAGAACTTTATCCTGTCTTTATCTGGAATTCACTACAGCTGTCATCCTATCCATGTTTGTTGGGGGATACTAAGACTTGCTGGTGGGGCTAGGATTTGGCAGTATGATAGGATAATTTACTTCAAGGAACTTCAGACAATGATTTTAAATCAGTACAGTGGTAAAACAAATATACTTCACTGCACATTTCATAGTTATTCACTTCATCTTTGGCTTGAGTGGTCTCCATAAGCAGGCCCAGTTTCGTTGCTTATGTCCTACATCTTACAAGACATTTTAAAAAAGATTTCCTTTAAAATCTAACTGGTTGTAAATTTGTATTCCACAGGAATTTGAAGAAGACTATGTGGATTTTAAACACAAGACTCTGGAGTTTGAAAGACGCCTTGGATCAATTTTTTGTGTGGGATTCCTTGATTGTTCAGGTTTGGAATCAGCACTTAAGGTCAGTTATGAAGGGCTTAACAATGAAAATGTTGCTTCAATCTGTTGCCACTATTTAGAGCCATTACAGTAATTGCAATATCAGTTTGTGGGTGGAATGTGCAAGTTACTACGAAGGGTGTAAAAATTCAGTGGAAAACTACCAGTATTTTAATACAGGGTGGGCAGTGCAATCTTTTATAGGTCTACTAAGAAGTAAGCCCTGCTGAATTCACTGGGACTAACTCACAGGTAAATGGGATTAGGATTAGAGCCTCAATGTGTGATAACTTTGCATGCATTTCGGCCCATGAATTGTCATAAAGCCTATTTGTGAATATGTCAGTAGATTTGCTTAATACTGACTAGAATTGAAATAGTTGCTTTAGGAGAATCTTGTGTAATGTACATTGGGACTTTTTTTACCTCTCGCTTTTGAACCTTATGAAACAGCTTTTTAATTACCATTACCATTGCAGGGGTGTAGGAGGCAGCTGTTTGAGGAACCCAAATTTAAGTATTCACACCTGCTCTTGAGATTCAGGCAATACATCAACAATAATAAATTCAACTCACACGAGTTGAACTGAGAACTGAGATAATTTAGTAGCTCCCGTTTGATGCTTGGCATCTTGCATAATTTGGTCATCAGGCACTGCCAGACACTTTGTACTCTTCAAAAGAAAAGTAACCTTTTCTGGTATTGATTTTATATGTCAGAATTTTTTAAAGGCAAGCATGCACTATGTTTAGCTTATTTAGTCTTTGGCTATAAGAAGAATAGTATTTGCAAACAGCATATTTAATGTTAACGTTAAGGCAGAAATTTGGTGTGGAGTGGTCAGAATATAGAGCTACTGCCTGTATTTAAATGCAACATAAGAAGGTGTGTGTGTGTATGTGTAGATATAGATATAGATATAGATATAGATATAGATATAGATATAGATATAGATATAGATATAGATATAGATATAGATATAGATATAGATATATAATATCTGCTTCCCTTTGTCACTAAAACATGCTTTCACTTGGAATAACTTATGTATAATTGTAATTACTGAACTTTTTCGTGTATAAGACAAGTTTATTTTCTTTTAAAATTTTGCTAAAAAGTGGGGGTTGTCTTATACATGGGTAGTGCATAGGGTGGACATTTGATTGGCAGCTGCCATGGCTGTCAGTGGCTATTGGGCATGTTATTTGTTGCTGCTGGTGTTGGCTGGTGTTGATCGGTTGATACTGCAGCAATTGGGCAGGCGATTGGCAGCTTCTCCCTGTGAGGGGACAGACAGGAGGTGGATTTTGCGATGCGTGTGGGTGGGCGATTTTCGGCAATTCCCCCTAAACAAAGTCAACAACCCTGGTTAACCCCCCCCCCAAAAGCTCGACAACTCTGTGCCATCTCCCCCCATTATCTTAAATCCGAGTCCCAAAAAATAGGGGGCATCTTATACATGGAGGCATCTAATACACGGGAAACTAAGGTATTTTGTACAGTACTTTTTAGTAGCAGCTGCAGTCAGTTAATATTCACATTGGGCCAGCTGGAGTAGAGCTTTCTAGATAATAAACTATAGTTTGTTATGCCAGGAACATGTGTCAGACCAAAATAGCTCTCCCTCTCCTCTCCCTCTTGCATGCTACCTTGGTGCTTTCATCAACCACAGTATCACATTACATCCTAAATGAAGAACTGTTGTTTGAATGTTACTTTGTTAATGAGGTCCTGATTAGTAAACCACAGTTCCCTATTTTGGACATACTGAGAAACTGTCTTAAGGGGACCAGAATAAAAGTGAAAAAGTTGATGTGCACCGGGGGGGGGGGGGGAACGACGACGACAAGGTGGGAGCTTGAAGGTCCGGTGCTTGCTTCTAGCTTAAGCAAGGAATGTGACCTCTCAAGCTGCCCATTGTGTGTAGTTTCAATTCTGCCACTTCTAAATTTCTGTGCTTGGTTATCTGGAAATAGAATTAAATTCTGTATAAAGTCTCCATTTATTTATTTTTAAGTACCAAACTAACCCATATTTCCAGAAACATCAACACAATTCTGAATCTGTACAAATTAACCAAATTGCATATATTCCCTTTTCTTCCATTGCTGATAATAGGTATGTATGCTTATTGTTTTTTTCTGACCAACTTATTATCTCTGGTTAAATAGGAAAAGGCAATTAAAGCAATAACCAGATCTTTAGCACTTTTGTGACATGCAGATTATGCTCCAAATTTTCTTTAATTCTTGTAGAATATTCTATTTTGGTTTATTATAATGCCTCTTTCTGCATTGAGAAAATTGGATTTGTGTAACTGGGAAATCTGACACTGTCTTTTATTTATATAGCTTCTAGTGATTTTGGGATATTTTCTGGATAAGCCTGTTATTGCAGACATTTTTAGCAAAAATTACAAAATTTTACTACAGATGTTTGATGAAGAGTTGGATAATTGCAAACACTTCTATGATGAGCACATTAAGCAGGTACATGACACCCTAAGTGCAAAATGTTCCATGTTCAATTTCCTCAATCGCTTTATTCAGAATAACTTATCTGGGGCTTTTTTTTTACCACCACAGGTGGAAGCGGGGAATGAAATAATAAATAAAAACATGCCATTTACATCAGGTAACCTTAAATGGTCCCAAGAAATTAAAGCTCGCATACAGTCATTCTGGTCAAAATTATCATTTGTTTCATATCCGTAAGTATATCTCTTTGGGATTGGAAATTGTTCATGAAAAATAGTCAGACTATCGCTTGATTGCTTTCAAGTTTCCTGCTTCCATATCAAATAGTTTCCTAGAATGAATACATGATCACATAAATTTACAGCACAATCCTGTATGTGTCTCACTCCATATATGCTGGCAACCTTAGTCCATATTTGTACACTTTATAACAAAAAAGGAAAAGCAGGGGGAAGAGACTATTTTCTATATGGGGCAGCCATTCCCAGCTTGTTTCTGGCCTTGGCCGTCTGTCTCACTAGTTGCCTTTTCCCAACACATCATAGACAGAACTGTTGAGAGAAGCCCTTGACCTAGCAAACAGGCCGAGGGAGGCTGTCCCCACCAGCTATCACTTGTGTACATGTGTTGCTTTGTTCACAAGATGCACGTTGTTGGTGCATATTGGTGCATTGTTTGGACAGCAAGCAGGCACTAGGAAAAGAAATGAGGGAGAAGTGATGAGATGTTTGAAGGTACACACCTTTGTGTGATCCACAAAGCGTAATCCACTAAGCTCACATGCTGGAGGGTGCTGTCCTATTGCCAGTTTTCAACTGCAGGTTTGCTTTGTTTCAGTCAGCAAAATGTCCTAGCATACCGCAGGGTGCTTCCAGATGACCTGCTTTATTGAGCAGTTATCCTAACTTGTTTTAGGGAGATTAGGTGATGTTGGCTATTCATTCTGAGTTGTTTGCGGGGGAGGTTTGATGATGTGTCGAAGCAAGTGTTATCCCACATTTGACAGTACATCGTCTCATCATTTCCCTCATATTAGAGGTCTGATATTTTGAGGGAATATGATTGTTGCACAAGACCCTCACACGGCCTCATTCCATGGATGTGGCCACACATCCATTCATATTTCCACCACTTGTGGGCATCTTTCTAGTATAAAACAATGTCTTCTTTTTTTAGAATCTTAGAAAGCACAGAGGGTGCTTTAATCTATCAGAAATACATAGAGATGCTGACCTTGCTTGACCAGAATGAAGATCAGATCTATTGTAACTGGAAATCCAAGGTGGATGAAGTTTGCCAGTTCAATTTAGATCAACCCCTAATTAAGCGCAGTGATAAAGATGGTCTCCTTAGTGTGAATTTTGATCCTAAGGTACAGTGCAAGCACTTTTGTTGTCTCTGTAAATGAATCTACTAAGTATCTTAACACAATAAACAATGGGAAAATCTCAGTAAGAATGCATGTGAATAACTGGGCACATTGACTCAAGAAATAAGCTCCATTGAACTCCCAGGTAAGTGTGCCTGTGATTGCAGCCTGAGTCCGTAATAATTGAATTTGTTGTTATTAAGAAAAAAGTACATGGATCCTACATATAATGTTGAGTTGATTGTTTTTGATTTAATTGATGAGCCTTGGGGTCCCTCTACAATTCTGATTCATCCCTGGATGGGCTCGAACCACTATCCTCCTAGATAACAGGCAGATGCACTAACCCATTGCTCCATGGGGCTTCCGCACATGACTTAACAGCAGGATTTACTTCAAGTATGGGAAACTTTGGTCCTCCAGATGTTACTGAACTACCACTCTCTTCATCCATGGTGACTGGCAATGCCTACAAGTTCCAATGGAATTGTAGTTCAGCAGCATTTGGTGGGCTTGAAGTTCCCCATTCATCATCTACAGTGGTACCTTGGTTCTCAAACTCAATCTGTTCTGGAAGTCCGTTCAACTTCCAAAACGTTTGAAAACCAAGACGCGGCTTCTGGTTGGCTGATAGGCCCTGGAAACAATGCCAACAGCCAAAACGGACGTTCGGCTTCCGAAAAACGTTCGAAAACCAGAACACTTACTTCCAGGTTTGCGGTGTATGGGAGCCGATTTGTTCGTCAACTAACCCGTTTGGGAACCAAGGTACCACTGTACTTGGTTACATTGTAATCAAGGATTCCCCCCCCCCCAGAAGTGCTTCCTTCTGTGAAACTAGAATCTTAGATAGTGTCGAACCTTAACTACCTTGTGAAAGATTATATTGTGTATTGTTCTTTGCAGCTGGTGGCTATTTTAAGAGATGTGAAATATTTCTTGTTTTTGGATCGATTCGATATTCCACATTCAGCACTGGAGTTATACAAGAAAAGGGAGACGTTTGCTAAGGTATGTGTTTTTAAGAATCTTCAGTTTGGCCTGATCTGTATTCTGCAGATTCTCCTTAGTACAGATGACATTTTCTTCCTCACAATCGAATGTAAACTGAAAAGCCTGGACAATTCAACTTTAAGCACTCCAGAGGGCCTTCTCAGCAAAGGCATTCTGGTTATGGAAGTCTAGCTGGAGCCTCCATTCTATGGATCTAGTTAGTCAGGTGGTTGACCCACATGTCTAAGTGACCCATGATTTGGGGACATTTGGATTTGAGCTAATTGTTAGGTTGGGGTCATAGTGTTTTCATGGTAGAGATTTGAACATTCTGTTGTTTTCTACACAAACAGTATATAGGGAACCTTGAACTCGTGGTCCAGTGGTATAACAAGGTTAAACAGACTGTTTTGGAAGTAGAATACCCTCTCATCGAAAGTGAACTGAGGACCATTGATGATCAGCTAATGGAAGCAGAAGAAATATTCACATGGCAGGAAGAGAACTGCTGGGAGTACATTGAGTTTGTGAAAGCTATGGTTCATGATTTAGAGCAGAGACTTCAAAGGTCAAAGGACAATATTAAGGCCATTCAGGAAATTATGAAGCGTTGGATGGAGCATCCCCTCTTTTCTAGAAAGGACAATAGAAAAGATGCTCTGTTGAACTTGGAAGACAAAGAAGATAGACTTACTAAGAGATTCATGCTATTCCAAGAAGATGGCTGCAAGATTCACAGGCTTACAGAGGTAATATCTGGAACAAGTCACCATGATAATGAGACGAGTATGAAATTTGATACTGTGGTACCTCGGGTTACATACACTTCAGGTTACATACGCTTCAGGTTACAGACACTGCTAACCCAGAAATAGTACCTCAGGTTAAGTACTTTGCTTCAGGATGAGAACAGAAATCGTGCTCCAGCGGTGCAGCAGCAGCAGGAGGCTCCATTAGCTAAAGTGGTGCTTCAGGTTAAGAACAGTTTCAGGTTAAGAACGGACCTCCAGAACAAATTAAGTACTTAACCTGAGGTACCACTGTATATGCAACATGCACATACATCTTTTCAACTCACTGCAAAATATATATTCAAGTACAGATGTTAACTGATAGTAATAAAATGGTGTTTTAATATTTCAGATCCTTTAACATGCACACTATTATCAAATTCATTTATAAACATATTTTGGTGCTAATTTTCTACACACATAAGTAGTTTTAATTCCCCACGTGGATCTGATAGTTACCTAGTTACGTTTTTTTAAAAAAAATAATATTGAAATTTGTCTCAACAGTAGAATTGAAAGTGCCTGTTTTGGGATGTGTGTTTTTTAGGAAAACTCCATGCTCTTTAAAGCAGACCTGGATTCAGATTACTGGAAAATTTACCTGGAGTTCATTGACGACATCATAATTGATGGCCTTTTTAATGCCATAATGCACAATTTAAATTTCTTCTTGGAAAACACAGAGAAAACATTGAAGCCAGCTCCGTTATTCCAGCTTCAAATGATCCTAAGTGTACCAGAAATTGAATTCAAACCTTCACTGGACAAGGAAGCTGCTGATGGCTTTTATGATTTAATAGATGAACTTTTAAGCAACGTTTTCAAAATATCTGCCCAAGTGAAGAGAGTGGCAAAACATTTGGGAATACAACATTACCAGGTAATTCTTTTTTCCCCAAATTAGAAGAAAGATACAATGCACTGATTAAAACAATATATGTGTTGTTCACATATAGAGGAACAGTAGTACAGTCATTGAAATAACTCCCCTCCCCTTTGGTTTTTTTTTGGCTTTAGAATGACATGGACAGCATCCCAGAGCTGTCTGAGACCAGGCAAAGAGTTATGGAGAGAGTGGCAGATGTTATAACCAAAACTGTGGACTTCAAAAACTCTCTTGAAACTTACGCGTATCTATGGGTGGATGACCGATCAGAATTTATGAAACAATTTCTGTTCTACAGTCGTGTGTTGAATCCCGAAGAAACAGAAACCCGTGCTGACATTGCCATCCCTGATCAATGTCCAATAACTGAGCAATTCAAAGAGCAGGCAAGGAAGTGGAATACCTGCGTGTATTTATATATTCAGAGTCCCTTTCAGCTTTTTTTTTTTAAAAAAATCTTTTATCCTTTTAATACGTACTTATCTGTTGTAGATTGACATCTATGAGAATCTTTACATTCAAATGAGAAAATTTGAAGACTTCAGGATATTTGAAGGCTGGCTTAAATTGGACATGAAACCTTTCAAAATTAGTTTGCTAAATATTATTAAGAAGTGGAGCTGGATGTTCAAGGAATACCTTTTAAGATTTGTCATTGACAGGTATGAATTGTTTTTTTTTGGGGGGGGGGTAAAATAATAGTTCTGATTTATTGATCTGTTCTTCTCTTTTATTCAAAAGTGACAAGTTGAGATCTTTGAAAATTCCCAGGGGAGCAGTAGAAATGAGGTCAGAGGAACAGCACTCACCCCAAACCCACTTTTCCCGTGATAGGAACAGAGGAAGCTGCCTTATGTTGAGTTAGAACAGTAGTCCATTTAACTCAGTACCGTGTACACTGGCTGGCAGTAATTCTGCAGGAATTTTTCCTAGCCCAGCCTAGGAGCAGATACTGAGAAGGATAAAAGAAGCAAAAGAGACCTATTCCTCTGTCACTCTCCATTGCTTTTCAGTAAGGACAGCGTAAACCTAGCTGTTTCCAAGTAAATTTGAAATCATAAACAGCAGCAGTCCAATGGTTATCGTTCTCAGTGCTCATTCACTGTGTACATATATCAGAAAAAGATTCTAGTATTGAAAATCCTCTTTTTTCCCCACAGCCTTGCTGACCTAGAAGAATTCATTAAAATGACTGATGTTGGGCTCCAAAAAGAGCTAAAGGAAGGAGATTATGATGGACTCATAGATGTTATGGTTCACCTCCTGGCTGTGAGAAACAGACAGGCAGCTACTGATGAGCTTTTTGAGCCGTTAAAAGATACAATTATGCTTTTGGAAAGCTATGGACAGAAGATGCCAGATCACGTTTATGTTCAAGTAGAGGTACTGTACATTCAGGAATGTAATATTCCATAATTCTATCTGTCTGTGAAGCTCATCACTGAACAACCATCTCTTTTCCAGAAAAGAAATAATTATAATGAAACTTTCTCTTCACTCCACATTGCTCCCTCCAGTATTAAGAGCTCAAAGGTGTGTTATACATGTGTGTACACACACATACACATGATTTTTTCCTGTACACTAAAGGTTACTAAAATGAATGGAAACTGCACAACAGCTCTTTTGTTTCTCGTTCATTTCGGTAGGGCTTGGTATGGAGAACTTCACGGCAGACACTGTCTATTCTTCCTCCCAAGTTTTTGCATTTTTTTGCATTGTGTAAATAAGTGTGGTGACAAGAATGAAAAACAAAACTGAAGCCGTTGAACTTAAATTAGGCTACTGTGTACTAATTTATGCAGGGTGAGTCTTTTAAAACAGGCACCGTGGAACAGGTGTACTCTGTATCCACAGGGCCTCTTTTAAAGGACTCACCCTGTACAGTGGTGCCTTGCAAGACGAAATTAATCCGTTCCGTGAGGCTCTTCCTATAGCGGTTTTTTCGTCTTGCGAAGCAAGCCCATTGACAGATTAGCGGAATAGCGCTATTAGCGGTTTAGCGGCTTTTAGCGGATCAGCTGATAAGCGGCTTATCAGCGGATCAGCTGATAAGCGGCTTAGGGCTTAGGAAAAGGGGGGGGAGGGGAAAAACCCCGCAGGAACTCGCAAGACATTTTCGTCTTGCGAAGCAAGCCCATAAGGAAATTCGTTTTGCGAAGCGCCTCCAAAACAGAAAACCCTTTCGTCTAGCGGGTTTTCCGTCTTGCGAGGCGTTCGTCTTGCGGGGCACCACTGTATCTGATTCCAACTACAAGGGTAGGAGCTTTTGGTTTTTTTGTAGCTAAATTCTGGTTCAGACAACTTGGCGACCTAAAGAGAGCTGGTTCAGATGCAGAAACAGGTGACATGTATCTGGAAGAAAGTTGGAATTGATCACTGAAATATATGAAAAGAATAAAATATACTGGTCAAGAGTTAAAGAGCTATATAACTAGTTATTTTGGGAACACAGTGACTCTGGATTTCTGTTTTCTCAGTCAACAGTTCCAGGATTTTACATCAGTGACTTACAAGACTTCTAAAGAATATAGTGTTTGGGTCTTTCCCTTTTCCTACGGCTACAGAGATAAGTGTACATTTTTGGCAAAAACCACCCATCTTTGCCAGTTATGCATTGAAAAGTGTCACGAACTGGTTTTCACTTGTCTTGAAATGTTGAGAGTAGCATTAATTGCAGTTGAATTTGAGCCAGGCAGTTATATATACCCACCATCCTAAATAGAGAGCCAGTGTGGTGTAGTGGTTAAGAGCGGTGGACTCGTAATCTTGTGAACCGGGTTTGCTTCCCTGCTCCTCCACATGCAACTGCTGGGTGACCTTGGGCTAGTCACACTTCTTTGAAGTCTCTCAGCCTCACTCACCTCACAGAGTGTTTGTTGTGGGGGAGGAAGGGAAAGGAGAATGTTAGCCGCTTTGAGACGCCTTAGGGTAGTGATAAAGCGGGATATCAAATCCAAACTACTACTAAATAGTTGTGGGGAAGTATCCTAGCTCTTCCAGAGTGACTCATGAAAGAACAGCTCTTACAGTTTGCAGAATGTGCCTGACAAAACTGTCCTGCAGTATGAAGTATCCAGAAACTCTCGCGACATCAATTTGTCTTTGTTCTTCAGGAACTGCCTGAAAGATGGAATGCCACCAAAAAACTCGCAGTGTCTATAAAGCATGAAGTGGCCCCTCTCCTGACTTCTGAGGTTACCCTTTTCAGAAAGAAATGTGCTGCTTTTGATGTAAGCTAAAAGGATGTGTGTGTGTTTTAGAATTTGTGTGTGTGTGTACACATGGTGTTTTTATGAGGACAAGATTGTTCACAAAATTTATTGCCTGCGTTTCTTTCATCAGGGGAAGCAGATAGGATTCAGAGAGAGATTTAGAGTGTATGCTCCCTTTCGCTTTGATGCCCAAAGCCCATATGCTCTTCTTGATAAGGTAATGGAGAAATCTCAGAGGCGCATGTTATGCTGGTAATCGTTCATTATAAAACGGAGGTCTTATTGTACAGTTTGTATTTGACATGTTTTTGTGTGAGCGAAGCTTGACATTTAAGTGCTGTATTTAACGTGCGCACTTGTTTTCTTTTAGAGCAGCCTTAACATTTTAGAAAACAGCACATGCACATTTTAAAAATGCTCACAGATTTTGAAATATAGCTCAGTAACATTTGTGTCGAATGAAATGTTGTTTTCCTCCACTTGATATTTGTATGCAGTTCACAGACAATAGCTGCAGTCCTGAACTATTAAAAAGAACAAAAGTTTTCTATGTCTAGGTGGATGAAGAGAGCATGCTATGAATTGATGCCTCAGAAGGGCTTGGGCAAAGCTGTGTTGGGTGGGTTTGTGCTTCCTGTCTGTGGAACAAAGAGTTTGTAACCAATTTATATTTAAGTGATCAACATAATAAAATAAAAATAGGCATTTTTTTTAAAAATAGTACTGCTACAAGCCTACCTGCTATTGAATATAGTGCATGTATGCTCAAATCTTTGGTGTTTGTATGTGCCATTGTATGGATGTAAATGTACAAATCATGAGAAGGAGAGGTTCAGGTGATAGAAATCAGTGCTACTGAAGTGAGTGTGATTTATGCTAGCTGAAGAATTGGTCCATAAATGAACCTTGTCTGTCTTTTGGAATATCGAAAATGAAAATGAAACATGCGCTATTCCTACAAAAAGTCCTGTAAAATCCACATGTGTAGGTCCATTTGTCTGTTATCCTGATTGGATTTTAACCAAACTTAACTTGTGTGTTATATCTCTAAGGCAAATCAGGAACTGGAAGCACTGGAAGAAGAAATGTTACACATCCAGGAATCTGCCAGTCTTTTTGAAGTGGTCATTCCCGATTACAAACAAGTGAAACAATGTCGGAAGGAAATAAAGTTGCTGAAGGGAGTGTGGGATATTAACATTTATGTCACAGTAAGCGTTTTTTGTTTGTTTGTTTCAAAAGAGCATTGCGCCACTGGCGGTTGCGTGGAACTGAAAACATTTGAAAGAGTGGCAGTGTTGTCATGGCTCTTGAAGATTAAAAAAATGTTCTTCCCTCAAAGTAATTCTAAGACCTTAAAAAAAGAATCAGCACTATTTATTTTTATTTGACTTTCAGAAGGCAGCCCTGTTTAGGTAAGTTTCTAATGTTTGATTCTATTTTTAATATGCTGTTGGGAGCCGCACAGAGTGGCTGGGGAAACCCAGCCAGATGGGAGTGATATAAATAATGTATTACTACTACTAGAACAACTACTACTACTATTTATTTTATTATATTATATTGCAAGGCTACAAGAGTTCAGCTGTGGACTCAAACCTATGGAATCAAAATGAAAGAGATGAGGGAATGAGAGAGAAAATCCCCCGCAACAAATCAGAAAGAGAATGAGGGAGCACCGGCCTGACATTTTGGTGGCTAGTACATGAATTGCTATGCCTTGCCACATACTTACTTAGCAGAATTTATATACCACCTCATTGCACTAAAACTACTAAGAAATATTAACGTTATAAACAAAAGTAGTTAAAAACAAATGCTTAAAGAAAATTAAAATTAACAGTTATTGACATCTGTGTCTGGATAGGCTTCTGTAAACAAAAACGTTTTAAGCGGGGACTAAAAAGAGCACAATGAAGGTACCTGCTTGGTGTCAATTGTTAGGGAGGTTCCACGCATCTTATCGATTTGTGACATATTTCCCTAATGTTGCATACATTTAGTTTTGCTCAGTTTTGGATTTTAATATATTTTAGTGCATATTTGCATTTCTATATTACGTAATTGGTCACTGTTTTCTGCAGCAGAACAATGCACGTATTTTTGTAAACTAAAAAATGTTTAATATTTTTTTTTAAATAATATTGGAGGGAGAAATAACATTTAATTCAATAAAAAAAATCCAAAGGAGATTTTTAGACTAACCCTTTCCTTGATGGGTTTTTGTCTTTATTTCTTAGTTAGAAGTCATTCAAACATGCAGTGCCTTAAAATAGTCCAGCAAATGTAAACTCGGCGCAAAACTTGTACCAGTGTGAATGAATCTCAAAGGACAATAGGGAAGTTGGTGCACTTTTTATACCTTAGAATGCACATGAGGGAACACTTCTCTGAAAACAATCCCATTCTATTGATTTTGGGGGTTGCTTTAAACAAACTTTTAGTCGCTTTGTATATTACCATGATATGTATATGAGGAAGACAATAAATAAATAATAGCTGCCACATTGAAGGTTTATTATTTATAAAAAAAATACTTATATACCGCTTGCCATGAAAAAAAAATCAGTGGTTTACAACTGCTGTACATACAATCATACAATATAAGCCATATGGAAATGTTGAAATCAGCAAACTATTGTGGAAAGATGCATTCTTAATTGCCTGCATAAGCCCTGGTGGAAGAGAGAAGTTTTCAGCAGGCATTTAAAAGTTGAAACAGAAGGTGCCTGCTGAAGCTCACATTGACTGTGTTTCCACAAGACTGGGCCAGTAACACTAAAGGCTCAATTTCTTGTAGCAGTCCTATGAGCCTTTCCAACTCAGGGAATGGCCAGCGAAGCGCCTACTTTGCCTCTGCCTATTCACAAAACAGATTCAAGTAGCATTAAGCAAGGATAGGCAGTACGGTCTGGGAAAACAGGCCAGAATTTGCAGCTGCATCTTTTATCTGCCCCACAACCGACATCATATAGGGCAAGTGTGGCTTGGGGTATGGGAGCAGCGTTGTGGGCCAAATTAGGCTGGCAGGCTAGAGGTTCTCTAGTGCTGTTGTAGGGCTAAGTTAGGTAACTTGTGTAGCTGAATTCCTCCTGGATTGGTGGTTGCATCAACTCCTGATCATCTACAGTGATGGTGCTGCAATGCCGGAGGGATCAAACCAGCAGTTCCTTCTACCTGCAAGCTCTCTTGGTGACAAAAGGGTAAAGCACTTGAGCAGTGCCACTAGTTACCCTAATTCAAGACCCTGCTCCCATTCCTCTGGCTTGTTTTGCTAGTTTCTGTGTTTATGGCGCTATATGGTGTGACCTTAAAAGTAACACACTTAACAAAAACAGCAACCTGTAATCTGCCCTACCTCAACTATCATTTTGTTTCCTTGTTTGTTTCCTTGCAGAAACTTGTCTCTACCAAATGTCATTGACATTTCTCTCTGTTTCTCCTGTTTCAGAGCAGCATTAATGATTGGACAAAAAGCCATTGGAAAGAAATCAGCATGGAGCAGATGGACACAGAACTCAGAAGATTTGCCAAAGCAAGTCCCATAGCTTCTCATATTTCCCCCATTTCTTTGGCTTCTTTAGCTTCCTTTCCCCCTTGCCCATGCAGTGTTTGTTGTTTTCCCAAAGTATCAATTCTTTCAACCTTCACACTCTTTTTCAACTCAAGCTTAGGTCTCCGATGCATGGAAAGTATAAAACGATGCTGTCACTTTTATTTTTCCTGATACAACATATCAGGTTAGATCAAGGTGGGTGACACCTAGCTTGAGAGCAGTACATGTGAAAAGGATCTAGGAGTCTTGGTTGACCACAAACTTGACATGAGCCAACAGTGTGACGCGGCAGCTAAAAAAGCCAATGAAATTCTGGGCTGCATCAATAGGAGTATAGCATCTAGATCAAGGGAAGTAATAGTGCCACTGTATTCTGCTCTGGTCAGACCTCACCTGGAGTACTGTGTCCAGTTCTGGGCACCACAGTTCAAGAAGGACACTGACAAACTGGAACGTGTCCAGAGGAGGGCAACCAAAATGGTCAAAGGCCTGGAAACGATGCCTTATGAGGAACGGCTAAGGGAGCTGGGCATGTTTAGCCTGGAGAAGAGGAGGTTAAGGGGTGATATGATAGTCATGTTTAAATATATAAAAGGATGTCACATAGAGGAGGGAGAAAGGTTGTTTTCTGCTGCTCCAGAGAAGCGGACACGGAGCAATGGATCCAAACTACAAGAAAGAAGATTCCACCTAAACATTAGGAAGAACTTCCTGACAGTAAGAGCTGTTCGACAGTTGAATTTGCTGCCAAGGAGTGTGGTGGAGTCTCCTTCTTTGGAGGTCTTTAAGCAGAGGCTTGACAACCATATGTCAGGAGTGCTCTGATGGTGTTTCCTGCTTGGCAGGGGGTTGGACTCGATGGCCCTTGTGGTCTCTTCCAACTCTATGATTCTATGATTCTACATAGGGAACTAGCATAAAGCAAGATGCTAGAAGCGGATAGAATTTGCATCATTTCTCTCTAGGTGGTGTTTAAAAGTAAAAACCCAATTCCGGCAACATGATTACAAAAATAGCAATAAAAGCATACGTCATAAATAAATCTGCTAAGTCTTTATGGTGCCACAACACTTTTTTGCTGCTTTTAATGTTTTACCAGTGATACTAAATAATGATTCCAAGTGCTGTGTGACCCAGTGTTGTGATGCAACATTGTCATAACATGGTTGCGATGCTTTTCCTTAGGAGATGTGGTCGTTGGATAAAGAAGTTCGCTCCTGGGATGTGTATATGAATCTGGAGTTAACTATAAAGAACCTGTTGACATCACTGAGGATTGTAAGTGAGTTGCAGAATCCAGCAATGAGAGACAGACACTGGTATCAGCTGATGGATGCAATAGGTGTAAGTATCGTTTTTTAAAATTCCTTTGTAAAGATCTCTTGGCTCTTGTGTCATAACTATTGCTTCACTCATCCTCCCACCACTCAGTTGTGGCATGGGAGGTGGCATGCTTTCCATTGCCTTACAGACTGTGGTGGCACAACTGCCCACTGGGATGGGGCCAGGGCAGCACAGGGTTGGGGTAGCAGTGGGTTGCCAGTAGTGACAGGCACAGTTCCGCATGCACTTAGACACTGACAACCTGGTGCTTCACCTGCCCTTGACCCGCATTGCACTCCCTTGCCCCAACCTGGTGCACGCAGCATCACTTCAGCCAGGTAGGCAGCACAGTGGTGATTCCCATGATTTCTATGTCTGCGCTTATGATTCTCAGAAACAGTTCATAAAACTCCAATGCAACCAGCTCACGGACTTTGTATAGCAGCTTCAAGACTTTAGTCAGGAGACTCCCTTTTCTTTTTGAATGTTAGTAATTCATACTCCAAAATGGAACACCATACACCAGGTCTTTCTCCTTCACAAGCTCTGTGAGTGATAAGAACAGAACAGGAGATGGCTGAAGGTCAAAAAATAATCGCTTTCCATGTTTTACCTCCATGGGTACATATTGCATGAATGTATTCTTTCCAAATTCTGTCTCAATATTGCTCTCACAAATTAAGGGTGATTCCCAACCCTTAATCAGAGTTGATTTCAGTATGGCTGATAGTTATGTAGGTCATCCACCACTGTAGTCATAGTCTGACTTCTCCACTGTAGTCATAGTCTGACTTCTCCTTTCTCAAATCAAAAAGCTTGTTCTTTATCTGTCCCCCTCCCCTATAACATATAATTGTATTTTATTTATTACATAAAATTTATATACCATTTGACTGGGGGGGAAATGATACATTTGGACTCTCACACCTTGCCCATGTAGAGATGTGAACTTCATAAGTTGTTTGGGTAATTCACTCATTAAAAGATAAACAGGCAAAACTGAAGCATGTGTTGAAAGACTGTTGCTACTTTGCTATATTTTGCAGCTTCATTTTTCAATAACTGAAGATACAACATTAGCAGACCTGCTGTCATTGAAGCTACATAAGGTGGAAGATGATGTCCGGAACATTGTTGACAAAGCAGTGAAAGAACTTGGGACTGAAAAGGTTAGTCTGTTTTTCTCCCCCAAATTACTTTTTAGATTTTGGAATTTTGAATTACCTATTCTTGTTTTCAAAGTAGAACTGATCCACCATTGTTGGCTTTCCCCCTTCCCCAACTTTTTGTACAGAGTAAGGCAGTGTTTTCCAACCTTGGGCCACCTGTTTTTGAACTACAATTCCCATCATCCCTGACCACAGGTCTTGCTAGCTAGGGATGATGGGAGTTGTAGGCCAAAAACATCTGGAGGCCCAAGGTTGGGAAACACTGGAGTAAGGTACAGTCAGAGTTTATTTACTTTTTCAGTACCTTTAAACTTATTTTTTGTCTTTTCCCTCCAAAGAATGTGCATGTAGGCAATGATAAAACACTGTAAAACACAGCAGATGACTCTGTGGTTTAAACCACTGAGCCTCTTAAGCTTGCTGATCGTAAGGTTGGCAGTTTGAATCCATGTGACAGGGTGAGCTCCCATTGCTCTGTCCCAGCTTCTGCCAACCTAGCAGTTTGAAAGCATACCAGTGTGAGTAGTTAAATAGGTACCGCTGCGGTGGGAAGATAAATGGTGCTTCTATGTGCTCTAGCTTCTGTCCCGGTGTCCCATTGCATCAGAAGCATCATGCTGGCCACATGACACACAAAGCTGGACAAATGCCAGCTCCCTCGGCCTGAAAGCAGAGATGAGCACCACACCCCATAGTCTAATTCGACTGGACTTAACTGTTCAGGGGTCCTCTATTACCTGTAAAAAAAAAAAAGCAATCTTGCTGTGCTTGTATATTTATGATCATTATTTTTGCATGCTCATTTTTACTGATAAAACATTGCAGAAAAGCAATCTTAATCAGATAACATCAAGTCTTGAACAATATGCAGGAGCACAACTAAATAAAACATCATTCACAAAGATTCTAGATGTGATTGGATGGAAATTGCTCATTTGTAGTGTTTTATCATTGTGCACAAGTACACACTGAACCCCAATAAAACTGAATCCCCGAAAGAGTCACAGTGCAGTCATGTCTACAATCATACTGAGACTGCTCGTTTCAATGTTTTTCGGCATTTTATCAATGCACATTTGCCCTGATAATGTACAAAGCTAGAATTATGAAAATGAATGAAAGCTTAAACACACTGTACATTTTCCAAATCCAGAATTAATTTTAGATGGTATCCTAGTTCAAGTGAATTCAGGAGGAGGGGAATGCAGGCAGGGTGAACCAAATGTGCAGAATGTGAAAAAACTCGCCATCCCTACTTTTCTCTTCTGGCTATATTCGACCAAAAACTTGTGGATTTATGTAAGGATTTCAAGGAATATGTCCATGACCTGAGGCGAGATGGGAAACCTGTGACCTTTCTGATGTTGTTAGACTACAACATCCATGAGCGACCGCCAACATGACCAATGCTTGAGGATGATGAGAGTTGTAGTCCATCTGGAGGCCACAGGTTTCCCCACCCCAACCTAAGGAGTACATGAAATCTCACCAGAGCCAGTAAGAAAATGGAATCACTTTAGATGGATTTGGGCAGCATAGGAGAACTATGTAGACTATTGATTGGGTAATAACACTTGATTTAAATATATTTCAAACACATGTTCTAATGTGTTAACCAGATTCTCATAGAAATCAGTCAAATATGGGCTGCCATGGAGTTTTCACATGAAGAGCATTACAGGACCAGTATTCCGTTGTTGAAAACTGATGAACAGCTTTTTGAGACTTTAGACAATAACCAAGTAAGATGTTATTTGCTAATGTAAACAGTAAATGTGCTTGTTGCTGAATTACTAATGTGTTTTTATAATTGGACTAAACCTAAGGCACTGTTTCCAGAATCTGTATTTACAGTGAATCTTAGCTGTCCCAGATGTTAAGTCTGTGAAATTATACGTGTCCTTGACTGTATACGGTTTTAACAAAAATTCCTGTCTGTGTAGGAGTTAGCAAAATTACAGGTCCTTGGTCTCTCTCTTTTTTTCCTAGATAGTATGGAATCATTTAATAATATGCTGTCCATTTGCAAGGTTTGAAAATGTCGTTTGCTGTGATTTACTGTAATAATAGCTTGCACAAGATTTTTTTTGTAAAACTTTCGTAGCTATGACTCCTATGCCTGTTAAGTAATTTTATTTATCCTTTAATTTTATTCCCACTCTTCTTTTTTTTCAAGGTTCAGCTGCAAATAATTCTACAAAGTAAATATGTTGAGTATTTCATTGAGCAAGTCTTAGGCTGGCAAAAAAAGCTGAATGTGGCAGATGCCGTCATTTTCATTTGGATGGAAGTTCAACGTACATGGTCTCATCTTGAAAGCATTTTCATTGGCTCAGATGATATCAGAGACCAGCTTCCTGAAGATTCGAAGCGATTTGATGGCATTGATGCAGATTTCAAGGTTAATGAGGAATATCATGATTCAAATCAACCATTCCATTGTCCCCTTTTCTTTTTAGCAAAAACATTGACTTACAATCTTATATGTCAATGAAATCTCAATATCCAGCTCCCAGGATTGGATGTGTAATATATATGAAATCTTTCTATACCGCTCTTCAAATATGTGGTACTCCTATGCATTCTTGGATCAGAATTACCCAGTTACTGGTGTTGGTGTGTGGAAGGAGGTGGAATGTTTGGAGGCAGCGATCTCTCACACTGTCACTTGACTGCTCTAAATAATATATTACAAGCTAAGATAAATGTATGTTGGCTGGATCCCTCCAATCTTAGCTGGTGCCTCTGCCCAGTTTCCTGCAATCTCTCTGCTCCTTCTCAGTCAACCATGCCACAGACCAACCCTTCCAGTAGGGTCTTCACCATCTCCCCCCCCCCCAGTTTAGGGGAGCCTTTTGGGTGACCTAAACTATAAGAAGAAACAGCTTTCTTGAGCATGACTTTCATCTGCAGATTTAGGGTTGCCATACACCCTCTTTTTCCAAGGCACAACCTCTTTTTCAGGGGTATAATTTCTGTCTGGGAATTTTTTAAAAATTTGCCAAAATTTTCGTTTCTCCCTTCCTGCCAGGCTGCCGCCTCCTCCTAGCGGTGCCTCCTCCACTTGAGCCTCCTTTGCCGGTACAGCTCAGCCCTGCTCAGGGACCAGCACACACCGCCTGCCATCTCCTCTCACCCTCTGCCTCTTTCTCTCCTGGTCCCTGTTTGTATAATAATCCTATATATATATTTCTCAACTTCTATTGCCTACATACAGTAAAGTAAAGGTAAAGGGACCCCTGGCCACTAGCTCCAGTCGTGACCGACTCTGGGGTTGCGGCGCTCATCTCGCTTTATTGGCCGAGGGAGCCGGTGTAGAGCTTCTGGGTCATGTGGCCAGCATAACTAAGCCGCTTCTGGCGAACCAGAGCAGTGCACGGAAACGCCGTTTACCTTCCCGCCAGAGCAGTACCTATTTATCTACTTGCACTTTGATGTGCTTTCGAACTGCTAGGTTGGCAGGAGCAGGGACCGAGCAACAGGAGCTCACCCCATTGCGGGGATTCGAACCGCCAACCTTCTGCTCGGCAAGTCCTAGGCTCTGTGGTTTAACCCACAGCGCCACCCACGTCCCTTCCTACATATAGTGTTGTTGTTTAGTCGTTTAGTCGTGTCCGACTCCTCGTGACCCCATGGACCAGAGCACGCCAGGCAATCCTGTCTTCCACTGCCTCCTACAGTTTGGTCAGACTCATGTTTGTAGCTTCAAGCACACTGCCCAACCATCTCGTCCTCTGTCGTCCCCTTCTCCTTGTGCCCTCAATCTTTCCCAACATCAGGGTCTTTTCCAGGGAGTCTTCTCTTCTCATGAGGTGGCCAAAGTATTGGAGCCTCAGCTTCAGGATCTGTCCTTCCAGTGAGCATTCAGGCCTGATTTCCTTAAGAATGGATTGGTTTGATCTTCTTGCAATCCGTGGGACTCTCAAGAGTCTCCTCCAGCACCATAATTCAAAAGCATCAATTCTTCGGCGATCAGCCTTCTTTATGGTCCAGCTCTCACTTCCATACATCACTACCAGGAAAACCATGGCTTTAACTATACAGACCTTTGTTGGTAAGGTGATGTTTCTGCTTTTTAAGATGCTGTCTAGGTTTGCCATCGCCTTTCTCCCAAGGAGCAGGCGTCTCTTAATTTCGTGGCTGCTGTCACCATCTGCAGTAATTATGGAGCCCAAGAAAGTAAAATCTCTCACTGCCTCCATTTCTTCCCCTTCTATTTGCCAGGAGGTGATGGGCCCTGTGGCCATTATCTTCGTTTTTTTGATGTTGAGCTTCAGACCATATTTTGCACTCTCCTCTTTCATCCTCATTAAAAGGTTCTTTAATTCCTCCTCACTTTCTGCCATCAAGGTTATGTCATCTGCATATCTGAAGTTGCTGATATTTCTTCTGGTAATCTTAATTCCGGCTAGGGATTCATCCAGCCCAGCCTTTCGCATGATGAATTCTGCATATAAGTTAAATATGCAGGGAGACAAAATACAGCCTTGTCGTACTCCTTTCCTAATTTTGAACCAGTCAGTTGTTCCATATCCAGTTCTAACTGTAGCTTCTTGTCCCACATAGAGATTTCTCAGGAGACAGATGAGGTGATCAGGCACTCCCATTTCTTTAAGAACTTGCCATAGTTTGCTGTGTTCAGCACAGTCAAAGGCTTTTGCATAGTCAATGAAGCAGAAATAGATGTCTTTCTGGAACTCTCTAGCTTTCTCCATAATCCAGCGCATGTTTGCAATTTGGTCTCTGGTTCCTCTGCCCCTTCGAAATCCAGCTTGCACTTCTGGGAGTTCTCGGTCCACATACTGCTTAAGCCTGCCTTGTAGAATTTTAAGCATAACCTTGCTAGCGTGTGAAATGAGTGCAATTGTGCGGTAGTTGGAGCATTCTTTGGCACTGCCCTTCTTTGGGATTGGGATGTAGACTGATCTTTTCCAATCCTCTGGCCACTGCTGAGTTTTCCAAATTTGCTGGCATATTGAGTGTAGCACCTTAACAGCATCATCGTTTAAAATTTTAAATAGTTCAGCTGGAATATCATCACTTCCACGGGCCTTGTTATTTGCAGTGCTTTCTAAGGCCCATTTGTCTTCACTCTCCAGGATGTCTGGCTCAAGGTCAGCAACCACACTACCTGGGGTGTACGAGACATCCATATCTTTCTGGTATAATTCCTCTGTGTATTCTTGCCATCTGTTCTTGATGTCTTCTGCTTCTGTTAGGTCCTTTCCACTTTTGTCTTTTATTATGGTAATCTTTGTACGAAATGTTCCTTTCATATCTCCAATTTTCTTGAACAGATCTCTGGTTTTTCCCATTCTATTGTTTTCCTCTATTTCTTTGCATTGCTCGTTTAAGAAGGCCTTCTTATCTCTCCTTGCTATTTTTTGGAAATCTGCATTCAATTTCCTGTACCTTTCACTATCTCCCTCGCATTTGCTTGCCTTCTCTCCCCCGCTATTTGTAAGGCCTCGTTGGACAGCCACTTTGCTTTCTTGCATTTCCTTTTCATTGGGATGGTTTTAGTTGCTGCCTCCTGTATAATGTTATGAGCCTCCATCCATAGTTCTTCAGGCACTCTGTCCACCAAATCTAAATCCTTAAACCTGTTCCTCACTTCCACTGTGTATTCATAAGGGATTTGACTTAGATTGTATCTTACCGGCCCAGTGGTTTTTCCTACTTTCTTCAGTTTAAGCTTGAATTTTGCTATAAGAAGCTGATGATCTGAGCCACAGGCAGCTCCAGGTCTTGTTTTTGCTGACTGTATAGAGCTTCTCCATCTTTGGCTGCAGAGAATATAATCAATCTGATTTCGATGCTGCCTATCTGGTGATGTCCACGTGTAGAGTCGTCTCTTGTGTTGTTGGAAAAGTGTGTTTGTGATGACCAGCTTGTTCTCTTGGCAGAACTCTATTAGCCTTTGCCCTGCTTCATTTTGAACTCCAAGGCCAAACTTGCCAGTTGTTCCTTTTATCTCTCGACTCCCTACTTTAGCATTCCAATCCCCTATAGTGAGAAGAACACCCTTCTTTGGTGTCATTTCTATAAGGTGTTGTAAGTCTTCATAGAATTGGTCAATTTCAGCTTCTTCTGCACCAGTAGTTGGTGCATAAACTTGGATTACTGTGATGTTAAAAGGTCTGCCTTGGATTCGTATTGAGATCATTCTGTCATTTTTGAGATTGCATCCCAGTACAGCTTTTGCCACTCTTTTGTTGACTATGAGGGCCACTCCATTTCTTTTACGGGATTCTTGCCCACAGTAGTAGATATGATGGTCATCCGAACTGAATTCGCCCATTCCCGTCCATTTTAGCTCACTGATGCCCAGGATGTCAATATTTATTATTGCCATCTCCTTTTTGACCACATCCAACTTACCAAGGTTCATGGTTCTTACATTCCAGGTTCCTATGCAATAGTTTTCTTTACAGCATTGGACTTTCCTTTCGCTTCTAGGCATATCCGCAACTGAGCGTCCTTTCGGCTTTGGCCCAGCCACTTCATCAGCTCTGAATCTACTTGTACTTGTCCTCTGCTCTTCCTCAGTAGCATGTTGGATGCCTTCCGACCTGAGGGGCTCATCTTCCAGCGTCATAACTTTTATATGCCTGTTGCCTTTGTCCATGGAGTTTTCTTGGCAGGGATACTAGAGTGGCTTGCTGGTTCCTGCTCCAGGTGGATCACGTTTGGTCAAAACTCTCCACTATGACCTGTCCATCTTGGGTGGCCCTGCACAGCATAGCTCATAGCTTCTCTGAGTTATTCAAGCCCCTTCGCCATGGCAAGGCAGTGATCCATGAAGGGGCCTACATATAGTAGGGGTATTTATACATATACTAGGGGTATTTAAAATGAGAGTCGTCATAGTGATCCATTGTTAAAAGTAGAAGTTGGCAAATGTGTCCTTTTTTTTGCCCTTCAAAATATGGCACACCTAGGATAACTGCTTGTGAAAATGTGAATGAACCATTTTTTGTCTTAACAAAAATTATAAGGAAAGGCTTGTGAGCATTAAATATTGAAATGATTATTTCTGCACCTATACCCAGGAATTAATGAATGACTCAGCAAATACAAAAAATGTATTGGAAGCAACAACCAAGCCCAATTTATACGAAAAGCTTGAGGATTTGCAACGCAGGTAAAACTGAGCTAATTGTTTTCTCTAATATATTCCAGTATACAGTAATCACAGCAAAGGATTGTTCGAGAGATGGTCTGTATAGTTTGCTTTGGAATTCATCCTGTTTTAGATTATTTTTTAAAAATTAAACATGCATTTATAATGCTTAACAATATTAAGCAGTGTGCTACAAACAGTGATGGAACAATAATCTGAAAGAAAAATAATACTGGCTAACTGCTGACCTTTAATTGTGAATGGAAAACTACAGTTGTATTCATTCCCCAGCAAATAGTTTTTTGGTTTTAAGGTTTTGAAAATTGAGGTTTGCATTAGATTCGACGGCGCATTAGATTCATGTAAATACAGTATTTATATGCTGGTGTTTGATAAGACCAGTTTTTCAAACTTGTTTAAATGTGCATTTTAATGACCCTAATTATGTTATTTGGGCATTTGAATTCAGCATTCCTAATTAGGAACACCACAAAGTCTGAACAAACAGCATTCCATTAATTAGCAGTAAGAGCAATTCTAGACTCTAGTTGGATGTGGCAGGTTTGTTCATGTTAACAGATGTATACAGAACTGCCCAATCTACTGAAGTAAATGGAGAAGCCAGCAGGAGCTATGTGTACTCATCAAAGCAAGTGATAGGGGAGAAAATTCTGTTCAGCTTGCATTTAAAGGTGAACCTATCTAATTAGCACTTTCTGAAATAATATATGAAGCTAAACAACTGTCTTTCAAAACTTCACACTTTTCTGAATTTTGCAGCGCAGCTATCCAGCCAAGAAATTAGTACGAAAAGCATATAGCAGTGTAAAGTATATGAAAATAACATACAAGAAGGCAATATATAAATGCTGCCTGGTTCAAAACACTCCTTTTTCAGTAAGGTGGTAGCCAAGCAGTTACAGGTATTCCTGAAAGATACAAGTTACAAAAGATACAAATTACCAGGATCCATTTCAATCTGTGTTTGGGGTGCAGTTTGGAGACTGAATTGGTCTCTGTTGCCCTTAAGGATTGACAGCAGGACAGGGGGAGTGTGACTCTGCTTCTGCTTCTTAATCTCTTTGCAACTTTTGATACCATGGTATTGTCCTGGGCAAGTTTTTTGGGATTGGTGTTGGGGCATTGTTTTACAGTGCTTTTGCTCCTACCTAGGGGGTTGTGTCCAAAGAGTAGCACTGGGAGACAGTTTCAGCTCCATGGTCTGTGTGCTATGGCGTACTCAAGGTACAACCTTGTTCCCACTGTGGTTTAACATCTGCATGAAGCCAATTTGGGTCCAGGATCCCTTTAATTCCTGTTTGATATTTGGAGGAGTCACTGTTAATGGTCCCCCATTATGGAATTTCCTGAAGTCAGATAGGTTCCTTCCCTACTAAACTTCTGGCATCTGCTGAAGTCTTCTTTATTCAAGCAGGCATTTTAGTGTAGTTTGATTTTATGGTTTTAACAAATCTTTATTTTTCTGTAATGTAAACTGCTTAGAGAATCTTGTTGTTAAGTGGTGTACAAATTGTTTAAATAAATAAATAAAAGTATGGGCTGTTTTCAATTGCAGTTGTATTATGTATTTTTTCTTGTGGCACAGTTGAACGCTGACGAACATTCATATTGCTATGCTGAAGGCAAGCGATTTAAGGTTGCAGTCAGTAGTGGTGCTGGGACAGGAAGGGCAATGATGAAGGGCATGGAGCACGTGCACCATCAGAAACTGTTGGGTGCTCTTGCCAGCATATTTAAATCTCGTTGCCACCCATCCCCTCCCAGTATGCAGAACTGACTCCGCCAGAGGGAGGCAAGGCTCCACTACCCCCCCCGCCACTGGCTGCAGTGCTGTACATACTTAGTGGGACTTCTGAGTAGATAAGCATAAAAAGGAATGCTACTGTCCTTGAAAACCAGCTTACATACATACATACATACATACATACATGTTTTGATGCAAAAAGTGCCATAGATAATTAAATGTGAATATCCGAAATGTTCCCCTTTTCATTTTCAGGCTTTCTCTTTGTGAAAAAGCTCTCGCTGAATACTTGGAAACCAAGCGCTTAGCTTTTCCTCGGTTCTATTTCGTTTCATCTGCTGATCTGCTTGACATTCTCTCAAAAGGAGCACAGCCAAAACAGGTGAAGTTTCTTGTAATCGTGTTTAAAGCATTATCTGCAAAGAAATGCGATAGCTGAAAGTGAAAGAGAAGGTGATTAAAATCTGAGCAAAGCTGGGGTGACTGAGTTCCTTAATTGTATGCTGCTGTTTGAATGCAGGTGACTTGTCATCTTATTAAACTTTTTGACAACACTGCTGATCTTAAATTTCAAGATGACAAAGAGCAGTCCAGCAATATTGCCCTAGGAATGTACAGCAAAGAAAAGGAATATGTCCCATTCACTGCTGAATTCAAGTGTGGTGGCCAGGTATGTTGATTTTTTTGATGGCAAAACTATACCTATCTGCTAAAATTGGAGGAAATGTGGAAGTAAATTGGGGTGGAAACATTCATAATGCTTTGCCAGAGAAGGGTGATTGGAAGCTGCAATATTGTACAGAATTCAATAGGACTTACTTTTGAGTAGACTTTCATAAGGTGGTGCTATAAGAGTACTCGAAACATATTTCTGATGAGGCATGAATATATATACATAATGAAATTTTGCCTCCATAAATTCTTTTGCTTTTTTAAAAACAACAACAACAACAACCCTCTTATCTACCACCTGGTATTAAAAAACATGAAGTTACAAGGGAAAACAATAAGTCTGTTGGGTATTGAAATGTTTAACAATGTAATTATGCATCTTTGCAACAAACTTTTCAAAACAACTCTCCCCCTCCCAAATCATACACACGTGGGTAGATCATTTCCTTTTTTAAGGCAGGTAGGATGCTTTAAAATAATAATAATAAGCCAACTAATCCGAAGGAGAAATTCAACGTCTCGCTATTGTGATTGTTCTATTTGTGCAAGTATGTCTGCTTAATAAACCCAGGACTACCCTGGAGAGGGCCACTGGACTAGTATTTGAGAATGCAGTGGTGGTAACAACCCCAGTCTTTTTCACTGTCGGCACTGCAACATAAGAAGCATGATTATGAGCTGTAACATGTGCAGCTGGCTTCACAGTAAGTCTTGGCTTGTCCATTCATTTTCTGCCTTGCTTCAACATCTGCAGCTCTCCGGAATACCAAGGAGTTGAACAGGCACCAACAGTGCTGGAGAGAGCACCCATAAGCAATTTTTTCGCTGGCCTCTTGCATCTCTTCATAATGTCTCAGCAGAATTATAAGCAATGTCCAACAGAAATATTGCTGCGCTCAGGTGGCTGTTGGGATGGAATGGAAAAACTGCGTGCAAGTCGTTTGTTTTGTAATGTTCATCTAGGATACCGTATACCTTGGGTTGCTTTAAATGCAGGGGCAAACCATGGTTTGCTGCTTTGTGAGTGAGACCTCACATGCTCTCCCATTACCCTCCACATGGGCATTCCGATTCCTTTCCTTTCCTTCTGATTTAGTGACAAACCTCAATTGGTTGTTACTTGCTTGGTTTACATACATTTGGAAGTGGCAGAGAGAATTGGAGCACATGAGGGAAGGAGGGGTGGGGAGAGGGAATATATGGACACCAGACATTCCCACAATTCAAACTGTGTTAATTCTGAATTGGCCCAGTACGTTGACTACAGGCTAATTTGGGTCTCATTGTAATCAGTGGGGCAAGTTTGGCACGACTTCCAAGGGACGAGTCCACCTAAATTAGTCTGCCCCCAAACCTAATGTCTGCACTGGTTTTTTTTTCCAAAAGGTGGAAACCTGGTTAAAACGCCTTGAAGAAGTCATGTGTGAAACAGTGCGTCATCACATCACAGAAGCTGTAGCTGTCTATGAGGAAAAGCCCAGAGACCAGTGGATCTTTGACTATCCTGCACAAGTAGCACTCACTGGCTCTCAAATCTGGTGGACAACTGATGTGGGAATAGCATTTGACAGGCTGGAAGAAGGGTTTGAAACAGCCTTGAAGGATTATCATAAGAAACAAGTATTGATAGATTCCTTATTTATGTAACAGTCAAGCCATATGTAAAACAGAGCTAGTTTACAAAGCTTGCAACTAGGGGCGAAGGAAGGCTCTCCGGCACCTGGTGTGGTGTGTCGAGGGGCAGGGCAAACCGTCTGGCGCCGCATGCGCGGCACCACTCCGCACTGTGCACGTGCAGCGCCGCTACATACTGGTGGCAGGGCAAGCTGCAGGGAGGGCGATTCTCCACGCGCTGTGGCATTGGGGGCGGGGCAGGTTTGTCGCCCCCCCTCCCCGGGATAGCACCTGGGGTAGACCACTGCCCCCTTCCTCCGCCACTGCTTGCAACATCAAGTTGGTAAACCTGAACTTTACTGCTTTAGGTTGCAGGTGCACGTGTAGAATGTTGCTTGTTTGAATGCTTCCACAAAGCACAGAGTCTTCCTTCATATAGGAAAGTGACATGTCAAGGAAAGGCCAGTTTTTGCTGTTTTCCTTGGCTTGGAGTAATATTGCAAAATTCAGTTCCCCTTTCTATGCAAGCTGGAAGTGGCACAGTCCTGCAAAAACCTTATGACTCAGTTCTTGCCTATTGTGTTAGCGGGTGTTAAGACAAATGAAATATGTCTGTAGGAGTGATTTAGCTCCTACAGTGTTTAGTGTTAAACAATGCCCTGTCAAGCTGTATTTATTGGCTACTCACTTTTATCTGTCATAAAAGAAGCATTTCCTTTGCCTGTTCATAGATAAGATTGTTTCTGTGTCTTTGCAAACACACCACAAAAAGTTTTGGGCACCTTACAGACTAACAAATTTTATTATGCTTAATAGCCAATGTGTAGTTTTCACAGGCTTGTATTACAGCAAGAATGAATATAAACGAAGGGAATAAAAGCATTTGTTTGACTGCAGTACCCGTTACTAGCATTGTCTAAGCTAGTGCATGTACTGCATATACATGTTTTGCATATGAGGGGCTCATACCTCTTTGCTATACAGCAAAATTGCTACAGCAGTTGAATTAACTAATTGCATACAATAAACCAACAAGAGGTGCTTAAGGCTAGTGGAGTTCCATTCAATAACATTTCTTTCCTTGTGCCTTTTTCAAGATCACTCAGCTAAATGCTCTTATCTCTCTATTGTTGGGAGAGCTGTCATCAAGTGACAGACAGAAGATCATGACTATTTGCACAATAGATGTTCATGCAAGAGATGTGGTAGCAAAGCTTGTTGCTCAGAAGGTAAAGTTAAATCTCCATCTTGTCTTCCATACCTAGGTCCAAGGACTGGTTCATACTACTTTATTTTACATGTTTGTTTGTTTGTTTCATTTTTCATTTTCTCTACTGCAGTCCTAAATGTGTCCCAAATATACTTTTTTTGAAGTAAAACTCATCCTAGTGGTGCAGCAATAAAACTGCTAGCACATTTGCAAAGCTAAACTGGGTCCAGTTTTGGATGAGGGACTGCATGTTGAGATTTCTGCATTGTGGGGGATTGGACTAGATGACTCTTGGGGTCCCTTCCAGCTCTGCGATTTTATGAAATAAATGAGTAAATGCTTCCCAGAGGATCAGGTTATTAACTGTCATGCATGCAGGGTGATCCGAAATATGTTTACTGACGTTAACCTCACTTAGTCTTCTGTGACTAAGGCTGCAACACAAACTATAGCTGAATGCTATGTGCATTAGCCTATAATTACAATGAGCAATGCCAAGTCATGAGCTTTGGGCTCATCTGCTCATCTCCTCTAGCTGCAACATAGCTGGAAGGAGGAGGTTGGCAGCATCCACTTATTTTGAACCAGAGTTCCTTTTTACATTTGAATGACAGGAATACTATGGTTTGTTATCAAGGCAAGTTCATGAATCATGGTTTGATCGTAGCCTCTTTTTGAATAAGCCAATATTTAACTATTTATTCATTGGATAAATTTATGTACCACTCATATTGCATAGTTATCTGGATGGTTTACAAACCAAAGTAAAACTAGAATAGCAAACAAAAAAGTAGAAGCAATAAAACAATTATAAATAATACAAACAGAAAAAATGGTATATAAAAAAAAAAACATTGGGAGAGCAGCTAAATATTGAGTAAGAAGAATGTGAGTGTTTGGAACATTTTGGGCACTTTTTTGGGGGGCACTTTTAAAAATTGAATGCTCACTGCACTGCACCAGGTTAGCCAAACTTTGGCAGTCATTCTCATATGGGCCATGTTCCCTGCATATTCCATAACTCAACAACAAATCATGGGTTGTGCAGGTTAATTTGCAGAGATTCTCATGTGCATTTGTTGCTGAAGGTGAGGGTATGTAGACAAGGGCATTAACTCAACACTGAATTTAGAAGAGGAATACAGGGCATAGCTGTCCCCCTGTTAAAACACATCCAGGAAATTGCTACTAGGACAAAACAACAAACACCTCTTCCTGAGTTCTTTTTTCTTATAAAATCAGATTGGGATGATGGGAACGGTGGTTATGTAGTTTCTCCCACAAATAAGATGTGTATCAGTGAGGTTCTCTGACATAGGACATTCAGTCTACTCAGGCCTTTTCTGGTGTGAGGAGAAAGCCTTAGGATCATTTATTTCCCTGAAATGTCACTTCTTCAGGTGTCATATATCTCCCCCGGGGAGGAGGGCTCAGAACCACTTGTTTATCATCTCTGAAGCCATGGGGGCCTTGGAGCAGGCAGCAGAGAACAATGTAGGAACAGGAACCAGTAAAACTGGAGTTTTGAGCTCCTGCTTTGTCACATCTCCTTGGCACCAGTTTGTTGGTGCAGAACAGCTGGGTGTCTTTGAAGCTATTTGATGAGGAAAGGAACTGCTTTCAGAAGTTTTGCTCATGGGTTGTGAACCATACATGAGTAGGGAATGAGACTGGCAGCTAGGTAAAGGTAAAGGTAAAGGTAAAGGTAAAGGTAAATGTACCCCTGCCCGTACGGGCCAGTCTTGACAGACTCTAGGGTTGTGCGCCCATCTCACTCAAGAGGCCGGGGGCCAGCGCTGTCCGGAGACACTTCCGGGTCATGTGGCCAGCGTGACAAAGCTGCATCTGATGAGCCAGAGCAGCACACGGAAACGCCGTTTACCTTCCCGCCAGTAAGCAGTCCCTATTTATCTACTTGCACCTGGGGGTGCTTTCGAACTGCTAGGTTGGCAGGCGCTGGGACCGAGCAACGGGAGCGCACCCCGCCGCGGGGATTCAAACCGCCGACCTTTCGATCGGCAAGCCCTAGGCGCTGAGGCTTTTACCCACAGCGCCACCCGCGCAGCTAGCACCACCCTAGTAACCCTATGTTGAACATGGATGTCTCAAGTGGGGAAGCCTAAGTGCATAGGTTGGAACCTTGTATATATGTGTGCATAGAGCTCTTATGTGCTTGACACGTGGATGTCAGGGGATGGGCCATGAGCAAAACTTTTAAAAGGTCTGTTCAGACAAACCACTGATGCTTCTGTTTTGTGGTAAGTCTATGGGTAAGCACTTGCATAGCTTGTGGGCTCCACCTGGTTAGATGGTTTCAGCTTCCCTCCACTGGAGAATGAGAGAAAGGGGATAGTGGAACCATAAGTAGACTTTACTATCTGCAATTGAGAAAAAAATTATTTGTGTGCCAAAGGCAGGCACCAGCCCTACATCACCTGCCTGTGACACAAAGGGCTCTGTTTCCACTGATATTTTAGAGACAGTACTGTACAGTAGGAGATTAAAAGGGCAGGTGAGAAACAAATGAGACATCAAATATATACTGGTAATTGTTTCATGGAGCCCAGGGGATATTATTAAGGAAATATGAAATACAAAATTGAGTCATATCAAATCCCCAGAGTTGGTTTCTTGTAAAAGGTGAAAGAGATCTTGGCAGAAGAAGTTGTAATGTCTGCTGCAACAAAAGCCTCCATTAAACAGATCTTACATTACGCTTGCCTCTGTATGGTGCGGAAATGCCCAAGAGTGCATATAATCCCTTATAATTACCAGTATGAGGGATGTTGCTTGGGAAAGACTGGGGATGAGGCGTGAAAATGAGTGATGACAGTTTTGACATTTTGGCATGTCTGTTTTCTTTCATCTTTTAACACCCTCGGCATAGTATTTGTGCAATGGAGATGTGGTTATTTGTTTTTGTTTTTTTAGGTCACCAGTTCCCAAGCTTTTGCTTGGCTGTCACAACTGCGCCATAGATGGGATTGGGCCCAAAAACACTGCTTTGCCAACATATGTGATGCTCAGTTCCAGTACTACTATGAGTATTTGGGAAATACCCCTCGACTGGTTATTACACCTTTAACTGACAGGTAAAATCTGCTTTGGCTAATAGTGGGCTACCTCGACTTGATCCGTCTTGTAGAATGCGAAGGCTAAACATGAAATGAGCTGTCATTCTCCCCTGTGAGGAATCCTTAACATTGCAAATGGGACATTTTGACAAAAACAGTCACATTGTAAAGTAAAATAATTGCGTTGGGAATAAAAGGTATCCCCCATATAATCTGAACAGTTATGTGTTGTGTTGCATGACAAGGACCTAAGAATGGTTCTTACACCTAAGAATGGTTGGACAAGACCTCCTAGAGTTTTCTTTTTACCCCCAGTGGGATTTTCCCCTATTGGCAGGAAATCGCAGCTTTCTTGTATTATAGCTCCATAGTCACAAGGTTGCCATCCTTTCTGAGTGCATGGGCATGTTTGGAATTTTGAGAGAGTGCCATGGGCACTGGCCTCTCTGGTTGCTTCTCACACGTAACCTCCCCACACCAGACAGAAAGAGGCAGAGAACACGCAGGCAAGGACATGTGTTCTTGCGCACCCACATTCTTTAGAGTCTAGGTAAAAGTTGTATCCCTTGGAGTGAAAAAGGATTTTATTGAATTTGCATGACTTTAAGGCTTACATTGGGAGTAGACTGCACAAATAAAAATCAAATACCTGGTGTTTGCCAGCAACATAGTGCTCTGATTCTGAGCTGGAGTGGGAAGTAGCCGAGGATGAGGAACTAGCTGCTGTAGCTGGCCTTGTCATCTCAGCATCTGCAGAGGGGTGGCTGTTCAATGCAATTGGGACTTCTAAATGATTGGGGGTTCTGATCACATGGCACACCTAAATGTGAGCGGCTGTTCACATGTGATTGCTCCTTTGCACATGTGGGGGTCTGCTTCCTATCTGCTCTTTGAGTCCCTTCTTATAAATGATGTGTAAAGGAAGATTACCCAATATATAGATGTGTAATGGAGGGTTTTGAAATATATTGGCATTGTCTTTGGTCCTCTTTCAACACTAATTAAACACATTTTTATTTTCCCAGGCTTTTAGTAGGGACTGATGGGATATATTTTGCCAGATTCTGTGTACCTATTATGGTGCTATTGCCGAATAAGTATTTCCTATATCTTGATGCAATTTTTTTGCAGGCTACTTTCTGTTGTGTTTTACTGTAGATTGCTTTAATTTCGTTTTAGCTTTTAACATTGTTACCTGCTCTAGGATCATGAAAATGATGGGCAAAATGTAACGAATAAAATGAAATGTTTTATCATCTGGCATCTGCTTATTTGTAAGCCACTTTTCCACAAGAAGTAGCTCACAACATAGCAAATGAACAGTAAGCATAACCATTCAAAACATATTAGACACAGTCATACATAATCATAATATCAGGAAGCTCAAAAAATCAATCCATACAACATTGTGTAAAACAATAAAAGCAAGCTAACCTAATATAAAAGCTTAAATTAAGCAACATTGTATAAAGCAGTATGAAGAAGGAAACATAATTAAATAATTGAAGCTAAACATGAGGGGAGGGGAAATTCTGGGTTTGTTTTTGTTCTTATTTTTATTATATATTTTGTGTTTTTTTATATTGTATTTTTATTTTGTAAACTGCCCTGAAATCTACAAATGAAGGGTGGTATACAAATTTAACAACAACAACAATAATAATACAAAAATAAAAATTGTGTTATTGTTAAACAACAGAGCACTTAAACAAGAGGCAGCCCCTCTAGGTACTTGATGATAGAATAGGAGGATATAAATATTCAACAACAACAACAGTTTATAATAATGATACCCTTACTGCAAGTTTATCAGCTATAATGTCCCTGCATTTTTGTGGATTAGGAATGTCAGCCACTAAAGTAATAGGCTGTTGGCGTGTTAATAGTAACTGTGCTTTTGCTTGTTAAAGGTGTTACATCACTCTTACGCAGTCCCTTAATCTAACAATGAGTGGAGCTCCTGCAGGTCCAGCTGGGACAGGCAAAACGGAGACAACTAAGGATTTGGGCCATGCGCTTGGGATGATGGTCTATGTCTTCAACTGTTCTGAACAGATGGATTACAAGGTGCTGAGCCCATATTGAGGGGATGCTGTATGAGGGAAGACTGTCATGATAAGTGTGTTGCTATGCACACAGAGACTTTTGCATCCCTTTTTGTAGCCACTGTTGATGGAATGACCGCTCGCCACATCAAATGGGGGGTGCCTTTTACATGGTCGCACGCAGCTCCCCGGATCCCAGTGTGGCTTCCGGTAGTATGGGCTGGCTTCGCTCTCCCCAGGCTGGATACCTGGAGGTCTTTGCCTACCTCAGCCAATTGCCCAATCCCGCCTGGGGAGGCGTTGCCAGGGGATCAGCCAGGTTAGGGGAGGGACTGGCCTGCCCACACAACTAAAGGTGAATCTTACCTACGAAGACTCCACTTGTCCATGCAAAGCTGCAACACCAAATATCAAAATGTGCAGAGCAGATTTTGTTCCCATGTCCTGAGAGCACGCAGTCCTATGAGAATTGTTTGGAATTTTATTTCTATGTTGGCAAAGCCCTTAGTTACCGTACATCAGCTCCTAAGGGGCAAGGGTTATACAGGCCGCCCCTGCTAACTAGCTGGCTAGGCAATCTACCTCTACAGTCCTAGGCTCCGACCCGGATAGTTGGAGCAACAGCATTACCACACCCTTACCAGCTTATTTAAACTCACTTATCTGACACAGTATGGACAAGTGCCCTATGATTCCTTCTGAGTTTTAAGCCCCTGCTTGTGCATGGAGACAGACGGATATGGGAGATTCCAAAGGCATGACTCTCTCTTGGACTGACACAGTCTCTTCCACCTCTGAGATGCCCTGCAATTCTCTTTCTGCCTCCTTTCCCCCGTCTCTGGCTGCCTGGTCTCTTCCCCTTGACTCTTCCACCATGCCTGGCACCTGCCTCATGGGTGGCACAGAACCCCACAAACTTCTGACCCTTGATCCTCTGGATCAACCTCCTGCCCTCTGCCTGCACATCACCCCTCTCCTCAAACTTCTTCTTGCCCCTGACATCCCATTGCAGCATTGTCCCCAACTGCAGCTTATCTCCATAGGAATGAAACCCACAAATTGGGGGCAGGGAGAGAATAGGTGCATCAAGGTTGCCTTTTCTTCTCCTCTCTTTTACATGGATATTGCTGTGATTCCTTTTAACAACTCAGTAAAAAGGGGGTGAATTCATTTGTGTTCAGGAAAATCAAGGCACACCATTGGAACGTGTGTCCCCTGAATTACGTCCCAAATTGCAAACTATTTGCTTCTTCCTGTAGAACAAAGCCAGTTCCTATATGCACAGTTCAATGCCATCTTCTGCATAATGCTGTGATTTCTTGTATGCACTAGACAGAATAACCAGGCAACCAGTATAGATAAATTAGATGGAGGTTTAATAATACAGGGTTTTGTGATTAATTAGTTGTATATCACTCATTTACATGGGCAGCTTATAAATGCAACAAATGATTAACTGTTGCTTTACGTATAAGAAAAAAAACTTTACATTTTCATAAAGAAATCTGAATTTTATACATTTATTTATTATAGTCCATTGGAAACATCTATAAAGGCTTGGCCCAGACAGGTGCTTGGGGCTGCTTTGACGAATTCAACCGAATTTCAGTAGAAGTTCTTTCCGTTGTGGCTGTGCAAGTAAAGACTATCCATGATGCCATAAGAAATAAGAAAAAGCAGTGAGTATATTAATAGATACATCTTTCAAAATTGTTTAATGTATTCAATGTAATTTGAAGATGATGCAGCATATGAAGAAACCACCCACTGGTGCGAACTTACACATCCTCTTTGAAAAGGCATTTGCATTTGTGTCTGTCAGTCTATATTTCTGTCTATCTAGAATGAGGATAATTTGCTGCTGTTTTATTGGGTTTTTTTTTAATCCTGTGTATCAGTTGTGACAGCCTGCTAAGCCTAATTCTTCTGATTTATTTATTATATTTGGTAATAAAAAATGGATTCGGAGAAATTGAACTTGCACCTGGGAGGTTTAGTCTCGCATGTGCCATATACAGATTATGTGGCCTGGGACAAGGCACTATTTCTTGGCCTTGGTTTCCGCTGTGTAAAATAGAAATATTTCATACCTCCGTAACAACAATTATGAAGCATTTTTTCACAGTTGAAATGCAGTTGAAGTCGTGGAGCAACAAGTGCAATGATTGCACATCATGTGATATTAGTTGGAAATCGGATCCAGAAATCTGACTGGCATATGATGCGGTGTATTTGTTAGTTATGAATTTCATTTTTATGAATTTTGGGTTGTTTATTAATTCAATCTGTTTTGCTTAGCTATTCAGTGGGAAATATATAGACCTATTTAGCATTTTTAACCGTTAACACTTCATGTTGGGATAGATCCATAGTGAGCTAGTCACACAAGCTAGGCTGCAGATCTACTCATGATCTGTGCTGATGGAAGGGGCTATGATTCAGCAGACATCCTTGTCCGTTAACCTATGCCAACCTCCACCGCAGAGACCTCTTCTGCAGAAAATACCATTGTCAAATGCTGTAATTCAAATCAGGGAGCCTGGGTGTGTGTGGGAGAAGTGGAGCAGGGTCAATTATGGATCTGCCAGATCCTATACAGGTCTAGCTCCTGGAGAGGAGTCTGATCTGAACCTTTCTGCTATGCCAGCATGGAGCTGGCACCAGAAAAGAATGGGGGTATGAATTTACTTCCCTACCATCTGCCCTGGCAGGTCTATGCGACATCTCTGTCGCTCTGTTTCACCTACCTGCTCCCCAGCTAGGCATAGGTTTGCTCTGCTTGTTACAACTAACTTAAATTTCATGGATTTCACTGGGGTGAACATGTGACCTAAAGGTCTGGACTCAACCCATTGTTTAGTTATTGTTTGATACTGTTGTATGGAATGCTGAAAAGAAGTGAAATCAAACTACTTTAGGCATTCTGAAAGGTTTAGGCCTACCCTGTCCAGTATGAAACAGCGTTCCTCCCATAGCATAGCATTAGTACATTTTATTTTCATTTGGAATGTTTTGAAAGTCACCTCAGTTTCAAAATAAGTTCTGCTATGCAATACCAGAGTGGGGTAAGTGAGCAGCGAAGCACAAGGCCCAAATCATCTTGGGTATTCAGAACCAGCTGTGTGAATTTGGGTCCCTGCCACACTCTGTGTGTGTGTGTGTGTGTGTGTGTGTGTGTTTGAGAGGGAAATGGAGTCAAAGAGAATTGCTTAAATCCCAACCAATTTCAGCCACTTCTTTCCTTGTATTGTGCAATTGATGCAGATTTTTATTCCTTGGAGAAAACATTTCACTGAAAGCATCGGTTGGAATATTTATTACTATGAACCCAGGTTATGCAGGCCGAACAGAATTACCTGAAAATCTCAAAGCTCTTTTCAGGCAAGTATGCTGCAGATTCACATTCTGAATACTTATGCCACCTAATGTCAGTTGTTTGATTTGCACTTGACTTGTTGCACGATGATTGTGTGAAAGAGTTTTCCAAAGTTGCAGTATTGATAGCTTAACCAAGGGAGACAAATTCTTTCCGTATCTTTGCTAAGTGTGCAGTAGAAGAAGTTGTTCTGTGAAAAATCTAGTTGCAATACAAAAATAAATGAGTTATGATGAAAACCTAAAACTAACTGAATTCTCTTAAACCACTGAACAGTATCTCCCTATTACTAAAAAAAAAAAAAGGCCCACAACTCATTTATTATGATGCAGGACAAAGAGCTAGTCACAAGTTCCTTGCCTTCCTGGGCAGCAGGAGGACTTACCACATTCCTTCCTGAATGTCTCTTTTACCCCAAACAAGAAAAAAACTTTATAAGTTCCCAGCTTTCCATTCCGTGGACAGACTTTTGGTTTCTTGTTTCAGATCTTTAAAAAACGGCCTATGAGATCAACAGTTCAGACAGTCCTGTACATTGTAACTGCCTTAATATGTCTCTTCCATGCCTGGTACTGACTTATTTTCAATGACCTTTCACTGGATCAAGGTGGGGAACCACTTTTAGCTTGAGGGACACATTTCCTTGTAGGCAGGAAGCGCTCCAGGGGCTTGCATGCCATTGGTGGGCTTGGCTAGAAGCAAAAATGGTCAAAGCAACAGATGTGGCCAACTTTACAAAGGAAGTCACATTCCAGCCATGCAAAATTCGGAGGTTTCTATAAACACACTACAAGCAAGAGGTATTGTCCCAGTTCAAAGACACATTTCAGCCAAGCAAAAATACTCAAGAGCATGGCTTGGGAAGAGCCCCAAGGTCCAGGTAGGCTTGGCGGGTCACATTTGGCCCCCAGATCTGAGGTGTCCCCCCGCCACTGGATAACCTACTGTTCCAAAAGCATCTGTGTTATGTGCTTAATGCAGTATTTTAATTAGCTATTTGGTCTCACATCACGAAACTAATAAACTATTATTTTACACACACTCTAATTAGAACTATGGGGAACGGTATCATTTTGCCAGAATTCCATTCTGGGAAAAATCAAGTTGAAACTGATGGTTTGTCTAGTCTTGCTTTTTACCAACATAAAGGGCCATCTTGCAGATTCCCTGTAACAGCATCTTAGATTTTCGTGATTTGTCTATAGGGGACTTGCAAAGCCTACCCTGTCAGTTGATTCCTTTGAAATAGCACTGGTAGGAAATGCTAATAATTGCCAACGAGTAATTAGCCATATTTTTTTTTGCTTTGAAAGTGCTTGTTAGCAATGAGTGACACACATAATTGTGACTCTCTTGAGCTCTGCTAAAATGTTTGTAGACATCACTGTCTTGAATTTAGGTGAGATGGGCATTTGTTATTCTCACAATGTTTAAATACTAATCCCTGTCTTTGGTTCTTACACTTTTTTTAGACCCTGTGCAATGGTTGTCCCTGACATTGAACTAATTTGTGAAATTATGCTGGTTGCTGAGGGGTTTGTTGATGCACGCTTGTTAGCCAGGAAGTTTATTACCTTGTATACTCTCTGTAGAGAACTTCTCTCTAAACAGGTAAGGGAGCTCTTTTGGACCTTGAGATTTCTCCCATGCTAATCAAATGGTATTGTGCTACAATATAAACTTGCAAAATAAAATGTAGGATGCTTTTAGGATGCTTTTGAAAGCAAAAAAAATCCTCGAGCTATTCACAGTATCTGAGAAAGCACACATTATCTGCAATATATCACATCTACATGCATTGGGGGCCCCATAAAATTATTTATGTTCTCCCAGTAAAGCCCTGTAGCCTACAACAGATGAAGCAGAACAGATGGAATTAAATGAAAAGGGAATTGCTTACCTTTTCATATGTACAACTTTGTCATGTCTGTTGAATATTGATTTAGTTTGGCTTTATTCATTTATTTCAGCATTATTGGAAACAATTGAAATGGTTGCTGTGTTGGTGTTTTGTTTTGGACAATGTAATGTTTGCTTGGTTCTGATTACTGTAATCAATCTTTTAGTCTGTAAGCATTCTTCTAGTCTGTAAGCATTCTAATGTTCCAAAGGAAAGACTTGCCTATATAATCCTATTAAATATTTTTTTACATTCTAATCTCTTAAATTGTTTATTTGGAAGTAATCTTCATTGATTTTCAGTGAAACTTGATTTCAAGTATATTACAAGTAATCTCTTTTTCATTTGCTGGATTGCTACAAAAACATGAGTCTCTTTGAGATTGGCACATGTTGCGAGCCAGGTTATGTATGGCCTCTGCCCATTGCTTACCACAGTGAATCCTCAAAGCATTGAGGACAATGGTCTATCAGAGGCCCATGAGCCCAAGGGGTCTGCTCCAAGAACACATTGTTGCTGGTGTGATTTGAGATTAGTAGCCATGAGTTCTCTGGGAACCTGAAAGCACAACATCAGGGGTAAAAGGTGAGGTTGGTAACACTAGAATATTCTGGGAAGAATATTCACTGGGAAGAGTGAAAAGCAGGATATAGACACAGGTGAAAGAAAAAACAAGATGGGTTCTGAAAGCAAGGAGCAACTCAAAAGAGAAGGAGCTAATAAAAAGGTTCAGGCAAAGAAACAGCAATTATTTGAGGAGCCCTAATCCTAACCTGTAACAATCTTACTAATGAATTAATATTATGGTCACAGATCAATAAAATTGATACAAACAGGATGAAATACATAATACAGTCGTACCTTGGATCCTGACATCTTGCGAGTCAAACACTTTGGCTCCCAAACGCCACAAACTCGGAAGTGACTGTTCCGGTTTGCAAACTATTTTTGGAAGCCAAACTTCTGACTGGGCTTCCATGACTTCTGATTGGCTGCAGGAGCTTCCTGCAGCCAATCAGAAGCCACGCCTTGGTTTCCGAACATTTTGGAAGTCGAACAGACTTCCAGAATGGATTCCGTTTGACTTCCAAGGTACGACTGTAATAATGCGTACGTACAGATTTACCCTACCAAGACAACAGTTCCCTAGTCAAGCACAACTGTGCCCAACAAAGCAGTCCTATAGTGAGAGTGGCAGTGGTGGGGAACAGAATCCATGGCAGAGCAAGAATAGGATCCACTTTAGATGGACTGTGGTGGCATTCTGTGACACCCCCCAGCCATCTTCCCAGGGAGCACAGGATTGCTTCCAAAGAGTAATGCCCCAGGGAGGGTGTCCTCACAAACCGGAGGCACAGTGCGACTTTGTTGAGGCTCTTCAGGTCTCTCCCCCCACTTCTGGGTTTCTGATACTTCACGCATGCACAGATGCACATGACATGAACACACGTAAATGTGTTCATGGGATGCCTGTATATGGATTTGGAGACTTTGACGGAATATTCTCATTTTTAGAATTTTTTCTCACCCCACCATAGGCAACACTCATAATATCATCAAAAAGAAAAGCTTGTCAGAGCAACTTCGGTTCCCAGATTTTGAGAATTTATTTATTTAGCCATGTTTCACAGGTGAGCAGTTAACCTTTCCCCCCTTATATCTTCACCACAGGATCATTATGACTGGGGCCTTCGTGCTGTTAAGTCTGTTTTGGTAGTTGCCGGCTCACTGAAGCGAGGAGACAAGGCTAGACCTGAAGATCAGGTATGCATAGTAGCACAGATTGGTGCTTCATAAACATAATGTTGGAATAGCTTTTCCCACAGTTTGATTCTAATTACAAAATTACCTCTTTAGAGCAGGAGTAAGAAACATTATTTTCTGCTAAAGGCCACATTTCCTTAGGGGTAATTTGTCATGCTAGCTGTGGGCAGAAATGGAGCCCAAAGTGGGTTGCAGTGTTGCATAGCACGCTTCCTCTGTCTGTCTGTCTCTGCTATCCCATCTCCCTCAATCTCTGTGATTCCTCCGTCTATTTTGTCTCTTTCCTTTCACCACCCACATTAACATAGTTTCCCTTTTCCTTCTTCCATTGCTCCTCTCGTTCCCATTCCCACCCCCCTCCCACCTTCATTCCCCCCCCCCCCCGGATTGCCTCCATCCTGGAGCACACACAAAACTGAAAATGAAAAGTGATGCGCAGAGGGGTGGTGTGCAGAGCAAGACTGGCCCAGTAATGGTCCAGAGGGCATTAGGCTGTGGGCTGAGGGTTCTTCACCACTGCTTTTAATGGATGTCCATATTTGTTCTTTACTCAGAGGAACGAATGCTTCTTCAACTCTGTTACTACAAAAACGTATTTTCTGTTGATTGAAAGCTCTTGCAGGTGTGATAACGTGTGGTTGACTGTCCTTTTCCAGGTACTTATGCGGGCCTTAAGGGACTTCAACTTGCCCAAGATAGTGACAGATGATATCCCCATTTTCATGGGCTTAATCAGTGACCTGTTTCCGGCTCTGGATGTTCCAAGGAAAAGGGACTTGCAATTTGAACAGATGGTTAAACAGTCTACCCTGGAGCTTCGCTTGCAGCCTGAGGAGAGCTTTATTCTCAAAGTAAAATAATCCATTGCCTCTAATTACACCCCTTAAGAATTTCAATCAAAAAATAATTGCAGACAGGTTGTGTTGAATGTGAAGGTTATGCTTGTGTACAATGATAGCATTCCTATTGTGTCCTGAAAGTGGTGGTATTTCAGTAATACTCCTGTACACTTGCAGGCCAATGTTATAAGTAAAGATTTGGGTTTCTGAAATAATATGTAGGAGCTACTGGTCCTGTCTAGTCATGAAAATGCTTCCTTCCCTCAATGCCAAATTTCCTTAATTTGCTCAAATTTTTGTCAGTGACCAGTGGTTATTAATAGTAGGTTTTCATTCTTCACATAGTACTGAATTTGAGGTGCTGGCGTTGACATTTGTTTTGCTATGTTCCTTTATTCAATCAAAATAGAAGAGAAAGATAGATTAATCTTTGTAGTGTAGGAGAGTTCTGTGTGGAACTTTTTTTTCCATATCTGCATTCAAATTGTGCCTCCCAAGATTTTAAACGCAGCAGCTACACTTGCTTGCCTTTAGAGAAGATGGGTGACTTAGTATGAGGCTCACTGTGAATCACAGAAGCAGAAAAAGCCATCGCAGCCCATCTCATGTGGCTCCAACTCTCGTGTTCGCAGACGGGCCATTAGAAACAGCAGTCATTATATGATTTAGAAGTCAAACTTGGAGATCTAAGGCCACTGTTGTTTCTCATTTGTGGACTCATTTTGGAGATCTAAGGCCACTGTTGTTTCTCATTTGTGAATGAGGGAATTCAGACTAAGATTGAAGCTGTCCTCAGTGGGATGTTTGGTGAGAAGAAGCAGAGACCTGTGCTGCCAGCCTTATGCTCCAATGAAAGAGTCTGCTTGGATCAGCCCAAGCCACAGTTTTGCATGTGCGGGTGGCGCTGTGGGTTAAACCACAGAGCCTAGGGCTTGCCAATCAGAAGGTCGGCAGTTCGAATCCCCGTGACAGGGTGAGCTCCCGTTGCTCGGTCCCTGCTCCTGCCAACCTAGCAGTTCGAAAGCACGTCAAAGTGCAAGTAGATAAATAGGTACCGCTCCAGCAGGAAGGTAAACGGCGTTTCAGTGCGCTGCTCTGGTTCACAATAAGCGGCTTAGTCATGCTGGCTACATGACCTGGAAGCTGTACGCCGGCTCCCTCAGCCAATAAAGTGAGATGAGCGTCGCAACCCCAGAGTCGGTCACGACTGGACCTAATGGTCAGGGGTCCCTTTACCTTTACCTTTACCTTTACCTCTCTTATAGTTTTTTGGCCAGCTAATTTGAATTCATTTTGTGAGTCTTGCTGCCCCTTTAGTTGTTGTTGTTTTTTTCTTCTCTTCAGTCCCTGAAAAGGGACTTGTGCACTTTAAAAAGATGCCTAGAAAGAGGAGTTTCGCCTACATTTGCCACCCGTCCTGTAGTTACTTGACATCAAGCAGTCGGTGACATTTGACATTAGTGTTTTCTTCATTTTACCAGGATATGGTTGTGTGGCTTAGCAAACAAAAATGGATGGGGAGATTTGTTTTCATTTCTTGAGGCTCATTCATTAATTCAAGTCTGGGTGTAGGGCCTTGAGAGACTAATGTGCCATCTTCAGGTTATCCTGTTTGAAGTTATTTGGAGGGGAAAAAATTCCTGACTACAAGAGAGGGTGGGAAGCTGCTTTGTGGGAGGTAATTGGTGTCGGTGGTAATGGGAGGACAAGGAAACAAAACCACTGGCTGTGTATTAATTCTGTTTGACAGATTGTTCAGCTTGAGGAGCTTCTGGCAGTGCGTCACTCTGTCTTTGTAGTCGGAAATGCAGGCACTGGAAAAAGCAAGGTACAGCATGGTGCTTTAACAGTCATTTTTTTATGGCAGATTTTACAAATGGGGGGAAAAAAGCAGCTCTACGCCAGCTGGCACAACACTGCATGCTTCTCTTCAGCCATCCCCCTCAACTCTGATTTTAAAGTGAAAAGCTGAGCATTGTTATGGTCAGGCTAATCATGACAGAGATGTAACTTTGCCCCCGCCCTTCCTGAGACTCAAACTACCCAGGGATTAGTTCACACACATCAACCACTTAATTAGGAAAGGATTCCTCCCTTCCTCTTTCAGCTGGTCACCCAGATGGGAAAGACAAAATCCAGTGGAAAAATAAAAGTTCAAGCGTGGGTGTGTTTAGGGGGCGGTAATGATTTGGAGTGGCTTCCTTTTATAGTGGAAGCAGAGGCTCAGCAGGAGCAGTCTGGAATACTATGATTCTGGGACCTCCCCCCACAATTATTCTCTCTCAGGAACAATACTTCCTCTGTTTGTTAGTTTCCTATTATTCCTGCTCAGTCTCAAAGCCTTAAGAAAGTGCAGTAGTATTTAGGTAAGTTTAATGTAGGTTTCTAGAGCCATTGCTCCCACATCTTTTTCATCCCATTGTCATTTCTCATCAAAAGGTCTTACAGTTTTTAAAATTTAATCTACTTCTGAATTTTTATACCCTACCTTTCCTGCAAGGAGCTCAAGGTGGTTGTCCCCAGACTCAGAAAACAGGGCTCCATAAATCCAAACGTTGTAAACTGAGGGTTGAGTTCAGACTAAGGCAGTGGAATTTAGGATGCATTAAAATTGGGGGGGGGGGTGTTAATCATGACTCAGCTTGTCTCTTTGATTTAAGTGGGAACTAGTTTAATCTGGATCTGCCCCCAAGACGTTATGGAAAACTGGGAAAGCAGTGTCAATATTTATATAAGAACCTAACACTTTCCCCCAAAATTGAAACCTGGATCCTAACAAGAGAGTCTTCTCCTGGCTGTTCATCAGGTTCTGAAAACGCTGAACAGGACTTATATGAACATGAAGCGGAAGCCTGTTTGGAATGACTTGAACCCCAAAGCTGTGACTACTGATGAGCTCTTTGGTTTCATACATCATGCTACTCGAGAATGGAAAGATGGCAAGTAGAGGATATATTTTAATTACTGTAACATTCACCGCACATTCTTCATGTTTTCCTGCAAAATATCCCTCAACTGATGTTTATTTTGCTAGGATATTCATACAGAGAAATCACGTGGTGTAGGCTTCCTGGGGCCACACCGTTTTATATTGCAGGCGAAGGGTAGGAATGATCATGCTTGAATAATCCCAACTTTTTTGTTCTTAAACCCTTTCTTTGCATACAAAATGTAGCATGTTAAAAAGTTTCTGCTTACCCTCCTCACTACTTTTCTACATGCAGGCAGTTATGGAGAAGTATTCTTCCACACTTGCAGTCTGAGGTGCGATGGGAAGGTGGGAAATGAGGTGGAATGGCTGGCACAGCAGTAAATTAAACTGCAAACCACGCCCCCTCCAAGCCGCCCGGTTGGGCACTTACCTGTGGGCGTGGTGTGCCAGCCAGGTGAGTGGGGCAGGGGGCGTAACGCCCCCTGCATGACGCAGAAATCGCGTCCCACCCACAGCACCTCCCCTCTTGGATGAGGAGAGGCTTTATCAAGCTATTTGCCTGCACAATCTTACCTTCGTCATCATATACTCCATGTCCTCTCTCAGCTGCTAAAGTATTCCAGGACTGTGTTACACAGTTCTGCTGTCAGCACTGTGGTATACAGGTAGGACTGCTGAACTTGATTCTGATGTCAGGATGTATAATCTTTTCCCCTGCCGTATAGATTACGTTGCCTGGACCCAGAGGGTTCCTGCTTTTGAATCCTGTCCTCCAAGTATAATATATGCTTTCTGTAGCCAGAACAAAAAATTGGGGAAACTCCAGGACGTACTTGGAAGACTTTGTGCCCAGGGTTCTTTGGACCCCAGTTGGATTTTTATTTTTTTATTTTTCATCATTTAAAAGTTCCTTTGCCCAAAACATATTTGCCTCCCGTTTTTCAGGACTCTTCTCATCTCTTTTGAGAGAGCAAGCTAATATGACCCATAATTGGCCCAAGTGGATTGTCTTAGATGGGGACATCGATCCTATGTGGATTGAGTCGCTCAATACTGTTATGGATGATAATAAGGTGAGCAAAAAGCAAACACGTTCTCTTTTCCCATTGGACAACTCTGCATTTTACCTCTTTCTTCTTTGTTTCCTCATTTTTTTCCCTTGCTATACCTCCTCCATGTTTCTGATAGGTAGAATGTTCACCCCATGTTTTACATGGCATCTTTCCCCATAGTCAGGGTTCATCCACAACCCCATTTGGCCTGCCACTTTCCCCTGGGAAAACCCGTGGTTTACTGCTGAATCAGACCAACTGGCAATCAAGTTTCCCAGGACAAAACCATTCAGACCCATTCCTGGAAAGCACAGGGCAAGCCTTTCTAAGCACAGGGCAAGTGGAAGTGTGGGTGAACCCTGTGTCTTCAAAACCAGGCTGCATTACCGGTACTTTCTTGCATTCTAGTACCATTCATTAAAATTAAGGCCCATTCATACGTTTCCCACCATGTTTAACACAGCGTGGCAAACCCCAGTCTCAAATGAATGTTCTCATGCGTGCTAGGGCAGAGGCTGAAAATATGTGTTTCTTGCTGAAAACAAAAGAGTTCCTAAGTAAATCCAACCCTTGGTGATTGCAGTTGCTTATACTCTAGTTAATTCAACATGCCAAGTTCAAACCTGGGTTTCTGATCCTCTTTTGTTGACTTAGGAATTGGTGATTTGCTTGAACTCACAAAACTGAGTTCAGATGTAATAGGAAATTGCCGTATGTTTAAAAGTTGAAGTGAGTGCTTCTAAACTTCTCCTGGCATATGGCGAAGGACAGGAAAGAGAGAGTATGTAAATCAACAGGTTGCTATAATTTGTTCCATGAAGTGGGAAACCATGGCCTTCTATAACTTCTTATCGAGTCCTTTGTGTAGCTCAACTTGTATGGAGAGATGAGTTGTTACTTTACATCTAAGAATATTTTTCACAGCAGTAAACCACAGCTCTCTTTCTACACACAAGTGCATCTCTCCTAAGTAAACCAATTGTAAGTTATGTGCAAGTAGTTTTTGAAATTCATTTGCCTTGAAATTAATTTGAACTGTTATCTTGTGTTTTCCTCACCCCCTGGGAATTGGTGGCCTTCCTTATATATAAATTGTGGCCATGCGTATTTCAGAATGCAGAATTACCCTTATGAAGGCCAAAGTATATTTTAATTTTAACATAGCATTTAAATATTAACAGATCTTTTTACAATAGCAATTGTCTGATTTATTATCAGTATGCAAGCCGTGGATACAGCTGTCAGGATAACTTGATTCTGTGCTGCTAATGTCTAGGTGCTGACTCTTGCTAGCAACGAACGGGTTTCTTTGACACCATCCATGAGACTGCTGTTTGAGATACACCATTTAAAAACAGCCACTCCTGCCACAGTATCTAGGGCGGGTATTTTGTACATAAACCCACAGGACCTTGGCTGGAATCCGTAAGTACCTCCTATGGTTCAGTTAGTAAAGCATGAGACTCTTACTCTCAGGGTTGTGGGTTCAAGCCCTATGTTTGGCAGAAGATTCCTGCATTGCAGGGGGTTGGACTAGATGACCCTCTTGGTCCCTTCCAACTCTACAATTCTATGAGTATGATTCTATGACATTCTGCTGTCAACTTTAACTGAATTTTATGGAAAAACAGCTGGCATATGATGGCTCAGGCTTGATTTATATTTCCCTTTTTATATTTCTCAGTTGTTGAAAGCGACTTCAAGGTTTCCATGAGGCTAACAAAGTCTTCCAAAACTCTAAAATAGAAATTGTTGTAAACACGAATGTTGGAGTATAGCTAAGAAATAAGTTTGGGTTTTTTTGGCTCTGCAACTTTTTGGACCGATGGCACAAACTTCTGATTTAGTTAGTTTTTAGTAGTTTGTGGGTTACAGATATTGTAATAAATAAGAAAATAAAGCCTGGGATTTTCCTCTAGTCACTTTCCAGTATTACTGCACACTAGCAATTTGATGTTTTTATTAGTTTTCACAGTAATAATACTCTAATGTAGGAATAGCCAACTGGTGTCCCAGAGGGCAACTCGCTTTCACTTGGCTCCCAGCACTTCAGAGCCCAGATCCTAGTGCCTTTTGTGCTGCTGCCATCCCAGAAAGCATTGCTTGGCAAAAAGTTGTGCCAATTGTGGCTCTCTTAAGCCAGTTAGGCAACTATTCCTGAATTTTCTCAGCACTAACAGGAAAGTAATTGTAAGTCCCTGCACTGATCCAGCAAATCTATGCAGAAACCATTGTGCTTTCTTTTTCAGATACGTTGCAAGCTGGATAGAGACAAGGAGTCACCAATCTGAAAAAGCCAATTTGACAATCCTCTTTGATAAATATGTTCCTCTATGCTTAGATCAGCTCAAAACTAACTTTAAGACGATCACACCCATCCCTGAGAATAGCATGGTTCAGGTATGCTTTTACTTGTGCAGATACTATTATTATCATCATTGTCTTCATTTATGTAACCAACCCATCTTTCTGCAACAAGGTGTGCTATAAAAACATATAAAAAGGCAACGAATAACACAAATATGCTACAAGCCAGCTTCAAGCTCCATGTGTGGCAAAGGATTCCTGCATAGGGGTAGTATTAGGTGATCCTTGTGGCCCCTTCAGCTTCACACTTCTGCAGTGGATTGGAGTTGATACAGACAGAAAGACAATAAATGAGCACTCTGTATGTACAGTTGTATGGAAGCAGATTACCACAGACAGCTTCACCCACATGATGCTGTGTTTTCCAGATGTCTGAAAAAAGTCTTCAGTATGATCTTCATTAGAGTTACATTCATGTTTATTTATATAATTGGGGAGTGGGTAGCTCAGTGCTACAAAACAGCAGCAGTTAGCTCAGTTGGTTAGAGTGTGGTGCTGATAATGCCGAGGTCATAGGTTTGACCCCCATAAGGGGCCACCTGCATTTTCCTGCATTACAGGAGGTTGGTTGGGGTCCCTATTGACACTGCAATTCTACGATTTTATGTTTTGTATGCAAACTGTCTTGGGAATGTCCAGGAAACACCCGTGCTTGAAACATTGGAGAGACACTACCAATCCCTGTACAACTAGATAGCCCAATGTTCTGACTTGATATAAGTCAAATTCCTAACTACTTGTAACCTGCAAAATATTTTTAATGTTTTGTTTTTGCTCTCTTTCGTTATATAGACACTTTGTTCTCTCCTTGACTGCTTACTGACTCCAGAAAATGTGCCCCTTGATGGTCCGAGAGAACTGTATGAGACATATTTTGCCTTTGCCTGTGTGTGGGCATTTGGTGGTGCTGTCTTTCAAGATCAGGTAGGCAGGAAGCAGTTTGCTTTGAGCTGTACTTGGATAAGCAAACTCTTCTCTTCCTCTATGACAGGCATGTCCAACTCCCAAGAAGCTGCGATCTACTCCCACTATTAAAAAACTGGCAGTGATCTACCCATTGGATTGACCAAAGTTGTTGAGCTTTTTTTGGGGGGGGGGGGAGAATTCACCAAAGTTGAGCACTTTGGGGGGGGGGACATACAATTGATCAGGAACTCCCCACGATCGACCGGTAGATCGCAATCAACCTGTTGGACATGACTGTTCTGTGACATGTGCAATGAAACCATAGTGAAAATTCACTTGTTTGTGTCTCAGTGGAGAGAATCAGATGGCAGTCTCAAGTGTTGGAGATGGTATCTGTGTTGGGGCTCAAAGCCCAAGAACTAAGGTCATGAATCACTAACCTCCCATAATTGCTGAAAGGAAGAATTGGGGTTCTAAATCCTAAAATGCAAGGAGAAAACGGCAATGGTAAATTTTTGGAGGGGAACTGATTAAGATTGCCACTGAAGAAGGAATTTCTTGCTTCCAACACACTTTGAGCAGTATCAACATATTGTTGCACACCAACCCCATCTCAAAGTGGTGCAAGATTCCAGGGGTTCGAGTCACTTACCCAGGGTTCCAAGAGGAAACATGACACAGCACAGACTGTGGTGTCTTTATGATATATGGTTTAGTGGGACGCGGGTGGTGCTGTGGTCTAAACCACTGAGCCTCTTGGGCTTGCCGATCAGAAGGTCGGCTGTTCGAATCCCTGCAACGGAGTGAGCTCCCGTTGCTCTGTCCCAGCTCCTGCCAACCTAGCAGTTCAAAAGCACGCCAGTGCAAGTAAATAAATAGGTACCACTGTGTCGGGAAGGTAGCAGCATTTCTGTGCACTCTAGTTTCTGTCACAGTGTTCAGTTTGGGATGTTTAGCACATCTTCTTTAATCTGTAAGGGAAATGTTCATGGCCACTAAAACGATGTGCAGAAGCAATTTATTTGACATAGAATTTTCAGTATCTGGTTTGGTCTTTCACAAGAAGATGCCAGCTAAGTTTTTCATTCTCCCCAGTGGAAATGGTTACCATCATTGGGGCAATAAAGAAGCTCATAGTTTCATGTAATTTGAATAATTTTATAAGCCTGTATTTAACCATCAAACTTGCTACGTACATTGAACAATTTACACACAAACACCCCAAAACTAAGAACCTATTTAAAATTTTCCAGCTTTCTAATTATCAAGCTGAGTTTAGCCACTGGTGGCTGAAAGAGATGAAAGCTGTGAAGTTTCCATCACATGGAACCATCTTTGATTATTACATTGACCCCAAAACCAAGAAATTCCTGCCCTGGAGTGATAAAATTATCAGTTTTGACATGGATCCGGATACACCATTGCAGGTAAGCACATGTTTAATATAAAATGAGTGCATGCAGCTTTTCATTTTCTCCTCTGGTGTTTTCATTGTTTCCCGCTCATTGGAAAATGAAGCTGTTGGGGAGTCTATTTTTGCATGTACAGTGTTACCTCGGGTTAAATACTTAATTCGTTCCAGAGGTCTGTTCTTAACCTGAAACTGTTATTAACCTGAAGCACCACTTTAGCTAATTGGGCCTCCTGCTGCCACCGCGCCGCCAGAGCCCGAGTTCTGTTTGCATCCTGAAGCAAAGTTCTTAACTTGAGGTACTATTTCTGGGTTAGCGGAGTCTGTAATCTGAAGCATATGTAACCTGAAGCGTATGTAACCCTAGGTACCACTGTAATGTTAGTTTTAGTGTGTGTGTCTGTATCTGATAATGAGAAGAAACGTAATGGTCTGTGGTGGGGGCTCTTTTACAAAGATTAACTTTATTTCTTTACTTACTATACAATGAAATAAGTTAACGTTTTATCAAGAGGGAATTTAAGGCATAATGGTTACCCTGTTAGGGGTGGGCAGTGATTGCGGCCCATTGCATCCTGCTCTGACACGCCTATTTAGGTGGCCAGCCATTGGGAAACCCCCAGGCTGGCTGCGGGGCACGGTGGGAGTTGCCTCCAGTCACCAATTTGAAATCAGGCCATGCATGTGAAAATGCTCTATGTTCACATCTAAGCATACATAAGGGACGCGGGTGGTGCTGTGGGTTAAGCCACAGAGCCTAGGACTTGCTGATCAGTAGGTCAGCGGCTCAAATCCCCACGACGGGGTGAGCTCCTGTTGTTCAGTCCCTGCTCCTGCCAACCTAGCAGTTCGAAAGCACATCTAAGTGCAAGTAGATAAATAGGTACCACCCCGCCGGGAGGGTAAACAGCGTTTCCATGCGCTGCTCTGGTTCGCCAGAAGCGGCTTAGTCATTCTGGCCACATGACCTGGAAGCTGTACGCCGGCTCCCTTGGCCAATAAAGCGGGATGAGCGCCGCAATCCCAGAGTCGGTCACGACTGAACCTAATGGTCAGGGGTCCCTTTACCTTTACCTTTAAGCATACATGCTCCTAGCAGTCACTTAGATTTTCACCCTTCCGTTGCAGAGAAATGAAAATCGAAGCACCTAAAATGAATGAAACTATTTGTTTTTATTTTTAAGAAAATACTGTTTCAGTGGCATGTTAATACAAAGCATATTAACGTAAGTCCTTTTGATGCCTCAGGCAGTCCTTGTTCACACATCTGAGACCACGTGTCTCAGATACTTTACAGATTTGCTCTTGGAGAAAGGCAAGCCTGTTATGCTTGTTGGAAATGCCGGAGTGGGGAAAACAGTATTTATTGAGCAATGCCTTGCTGGCCTCTCAGAAGATTTCCTGGTGTCCAAAGTCCCCTTCAACTATTACACCACATCAGCAGCACTACAAAGTAAGTTCCCAAGCAGACAATGTTGCATGTTGAAGTCTGGTTACAATGAGGGAGTTGGCTGTTTATAAATAATCAAAATTAAAAGAAAGGGTGTATTATAACATGAATTAATAAAAACGGATTACTCAGAACAATCAAATTATGCTCATTTTGGTCCCTGATTCAGCCCCCAAACAGTGGGGCGACACAGCAGTGGGCATATGCTGGCTTCCTGTGTCTCCTTCATTTGCCACCAGCAAGTGCCTGTTCTGGTTGTCATTATTATTGTTACTATTTATTAATTTTGTAAACTGCCCTTCATGCTAAGATCACAGAGCGGCTCGCAACATAAAAATACAATGTGAGAACACAAAATACATAGTGAAACGAGAACACAAACGAACCAGTAACTCCCCTTCCCACAAACACATTTGAAAGGCCATAGAATGTTAATCAGCCCAAAGGCCTGGTTATAGTGAAACATTTTTTGCCTGGTACCTAAAGGTATTTAATTGTTAAATATATGGTTGCCAGGGACACTGGGAGTAGGGAATGGCACTACTACCACCGATTCCTTTCCAACACTGGACGCTGTACAGCCAAAATACACCCACACTTTCTTTGGACAGGTTGGATTCTTTTGGATAATATTCAACTTCTTCACGACTTTTAATGAAGGGTTCCTGAAACTGAAAACCTATATGCAATTGCATGCCTTCCCCCTCCCCCCGCAACAGATCCTCTTAGTGATGAATGCAAAGTTTTTATTTCAGAGACAGAAAGTGAAGATTGCATTTTATTGACACGGGTATGGTGTATTTTACACTCCCACACATTTCATGGATAAATTTAGAGTGCTTCTCAAATATCTTATACCTCATATCACAACTAAAAAGCATTACAGCAGCAAGCAACACCAACTAGTTAATGCCATTTTTGAGAACTATAATTCAAGCCTTTAAGGCATTAAAACACGCCAGAAAGTTCAGTATTACTCTGTTGGTTTGCCTGCTGTTTTAATAAGATTATTGCAGCGCAATATGTATTAAAACATTGTGTACCCAGTATTAGTATTGGAACAATGATAACTGTTAACAGAGCTTATGAAATACTCCACACAAAGGTTGCATTCCCCCCCCCCAACTTGCTTTTGTGTTTGCATTCAAATATCATTTTCTGCTATATTTTTGGCATTTGTGTAAGAGAGAGAAAAAGGGGGAGGAGAAAGGCATTAAAGTTTAACAGTCTTTAAGAGAAATAGTTAATAACGTACTTGGTGCGGTTTTCTCAGGAAATAGTTAACAAATATATTTCACAGTTCTTTCATTAGCGCCTGCTTGTATTTCAGAGCTAACAGGCAGGATTAAATGTTAATATGCAGAAGATTATTTTTTCTTAAAATCTAGTTCATTCCAAGATAGAAACCACCCAATACCTGGTACTCTGGAAGGCCTGCCTAGGACCCTAAAAAATATGAGTGTAGATCGGACTACAGCAAAGCTTCCCATGTTAGTGCTGGGAAGTTAATCATGCTTTAAAGTGATTAATAACCAGTTACTGTATAAGTAACTTTAATAATAAATGCTGCTTCACAGCAAGAAAACAACAAAGGCTAGTAATTACATTTGTTACTGTAGAATGCCTTGTTTAGGAGGGCATTTAATCCAGGTTGCCAGTGGGCACATATGACCCTATAACAAAGGCAGGCAGGGGGTGGGAGGGCAATAGTCATAAAAGTGCATATGCACGATCGTGCAGCCTGCTTCCATTCCTTAAACTCTTATCAGTATTGAGCCTGAACTTAGCCAGTGTGGTTTGAAGAATCACTTGTGCCTAACACCATAGGTTAATACCGTTCCCAACAAATGGTCCAGATTTGGTGAGCTCTGTCTTTTCCAGAAACGCCAGCATAACGAGTAGCATAATTTATGGCCACTGCATATTTGTAACTGCATTTGGAGTCCCCTTATGGGCTTACTATGCCCATGATACTCTGCACTACAAAGTGAGAAGGATCCTTTTCACATCACCAATAGAGTGGAAAAAGTTAAATGCACTGCTGTAACAAACGCGGCTTCTGCTTTGATTTGGAGCTGAATTTGAGTCCCTGCACTGTATACCTTTTATACATTTCTGTCTCTTATTTGTATGTTGTCTAGTTACTAGCCTCTGCAGTATTTTACCCAGTAGTCATGTATCATAATCCATTTCAGAGATTCTTGAAAAACCATTGGAGAAAAAAGCGGGTCGTAAATTTGGTCCAGTAGGAAACAAGAAACTGGTTTACTTTATTGATGATATGAACATGCCAGAAGTGGATGCTTATGGAACAGTTCAGCCTCACACACTGATTCGACAACATATAGATTATGGACATTGGTAAGTGACTCCATTTTGATGTTAAGTCAAACTTGTGTAATTTTTGAACGAACAAGTAATTCTGCTGATAAAAACTGTTAGTGCAAGTTTGAATCAACTGATAAGATAAATTTTAGATTTTCCATATCTGGATAATTGTTAATTGTCCTACTGCTTGCTCAGATTTGTCCTTTATATCTTTGTTTACATTTTAATGTAAGCTGAATGATCTGATACCTGTGTAAATGAGTTCTGTGTCATCATCATTGTGGCGTCATCTATAATAATTGATAAATTAATTTTAGATGTTTAAATTTTTTTTTCTGCCTCAGGTATGATAGACAGGCATTAACTGTAAAAGAAATTCATAATTGTCAGTATGTTGCCTGTATGAATCCAACGGTTGGCAGCTTCACCATCAACCCGCGACTTCAGGTAAGGTTGCAAATTGCTTCATAGAAAACGCAATAAAGTGTATGCTTAGAGATTCTCGTTACTAAAGCCTTGACAGATTATTTAGACAAGATCTTTGTACTGCATTCACAAAATACAGATTGTGGTTTGGAGTAGAGTTGACTTATCATGCAACACAATGTTTTGCTGAGATCTGTGACAGAGGACATGCTATTCATGTGAACTTGCCACATTTCCTTGGGCTGGAGTATATTTGAAGCACATATCAGGAACAAATATGCTTCATCACCACTTAATTGTGACATAAACAATGCCTAGAAACTGTAGCCAAGCACTACAGGGCAAGTTCTTTGGGATGCTATTAAAAGTTGTGTTGCAGACATCAAATTGATTTTCTTTCAGTGCATCCCAAACTCTCTGTTAATAACTACTGTCTGCTCCCAATCTGCATATCAGGCATATTGAATCCTAGAAAGAGCATGGGTCCTGGTTGTATCACATAGCTATCCTATAGCATTTTCGTGATGGCTTTCTCCTATTTACAGAGAGCTTTCTAGGGTAGCTGTAAAAATTAGTTGCATTGTGCCTTTTTTGTTTCAATCTGGTTGGATTCCTATAGTACCAGACTCGTAAACTAGGGAGCTCTAATGGAGGAGTGGTTCCAGGCTGTGCACCTGTGTGCACAAAATTCCCAATCCAGGAAGAAGTGGAGGACTTGAAACACTGTTTAGGGAAGTCATGGAGAGTCCAGTGCAAGCTGTTCCTGTTGAAAGATAAGCTATTTCTAGTTCCTTGCATTACTTATAGAGATTTAGGGACTAGAGCAATATTTTGTAGGAAGTGATTGGACAAACAAGCGTTGCAACCAGAGACAAAAAGTCTTTTGTGGTCTTTCAAGGATTCTCATTTAGTGAAGGCTAGGCTGTAAATTCTTTCCTCCCATATACCTGGATGCTTGTGTGGAGAAAAACAGCACTTAAAACTTACTCCTTGACAAAAGCTTTTGATCTGAAAAATAAATAGCACGAGGATACTTGTGCCAAATTAATGGTTATACCCTTTGCTAACCGAAGTTCTGTCCTACATTTATTCACGTCATCAGTTATTCACAAATACGTACATAATTTATCATTGATAAGTAACTAAAGCAAGCATTTTCTTCATGTTTTAGAGACACTTTGCAGTGTTTGCAATGAACTTCCCATCTACTGATGCTCTAAACACCATCTATAGCAAGATCCTTGATTTCCACTTTCAGCAGCATGGCTTTAATCCATCAGTGTTGAAACATGCATCTGCCACCATCCAAGCAGCAATATGGCTCCACCAGACAATGGTTCAGAACTTTCTCCCCACAGCTGTTAAATTTCATTATATTTTCAACCTTCGAGACCTCTCCAACATCTTCCAGGTTTGTTGTGTCTCTCTCTGTGTGTGTTTTAGATACAGATGCTGATACTGATAAAGACATAAATGTGATGTGTGCTTCTCTCTCAAGTTTGGACTTTCTGGGCCTCACATATTCACATGCATGTGTATGGTGTTAAATTGTCATTTGCATGCAATAATTCAAGCTAGTTAATAAAGTTACAATTCCAGTTTATGGGGTTTTGGTGTTTCATCGTTGCTTTTTTTAAAAAAAAAATAGATTCTATCTACTCAGGCAGTCTATTTGCATGAAAACTCTTTTTTACTTCTCAGAATTACAGGTTAGAATTTATCCATTTTGGAATGTGTATCAAATGCTGAAGTGCACAAGAGAGTCTGTAATTAAGTTTGCCTTGCTATTGAGGCTCAAACTATACATGACAGTGCCAGGTCTGTGTTTTGTTTGTTAAAATACCTAGAGATAGCCTGATTGTGTATGCAGGGATGTGCACAGGCGAGGAACTCATTTTGAAGAGCAGAAAGGGTGCTCAGGTAAAAGGAACTGAACCCTCCTTGCTTTTATGACTCACCCCAGAAAAGCCATCTCTTAAGCCGTGTTCCTTCCCTCATCTCAGCTAGAGTCTGATAAGTAAGCTTGGTGATTTGAAAAGATATCTTCACCTGCATACTGCCTGCCTCTTTTTATGTGATTGGGCATTTTAAGCAAATATAGGGTTGCCATATTTCTCCCCCCAATTTTATTTTTTGGGGGGGCGGGCAAGTGGATGAGCTTTTTTTAATGTTTTTTGCCCAAAGTGGATGAGCTTTTTGGGCAAAATCACAAAAAAATGGATGGCAAAAATGGCACTACCAACACACATTGCTGTGCATCCAGATTTTCTCTGACATTTTGCTGATTTCCGCCCAGACACTGCTTCCGAAAGCAGTGTTCTGGGTATGTCTGTGAAATTCCGGATGTATAGCAACCCTAAACAAAAAGAGTTTCCATCATCTAAGACAAAAGTAATGTAGAAATATGCAGCTATCAGAATTGGTGTCTTGCAGTAATTGTCTTTTACCAGTATTATAAACATATTCTTTCTGGGGGGTTTTGTAGGGAATTTTATTTGCTAAACAGGAGTGTCTAAAGCATCCAAATGATCTTGTACGTTTGTGGCTTCATGAATCTTCACGTGTTTATGGAGATAAACTGGTGGAAGCAAAAGACTGCAGTTCATTTCATAAAAAGCTGCTAGACACTGCACACAGATTCTTTGAGGTAAAGCTCTGGACTGGTAATGGTTGCCTAATACTGCAGCACCAATGACAAGTTTGCCAATCTGAAAACTATTTAGGGTCAAAGTCAATCTCCCAAGAAAACTAGTATGGCCCAAATAATAAGCTGTTTTGCTTTTCTTTCTAATAACAAAGCATAGGAAGAAAAAATATATATGTCAGATTGATGAAGAGAATTTAGTATGGGGGGAAGTAGGTATTTGTTTGATAGGGGTTCATTTAAGAACCCAGATCCATGCTGTAATAAGTTAACCGACCAAGACTGATAGTGCAAACTGTGCGGCTGCAGCTAAACTTCAGTGGCGCTCTCTTTAATTAGAAAAAAATAGAAATGCAATAAATTATTATTTTTATAAATAATAGCTTTAGTAACTAAAAAGTAACTTATTTAAAACATGTCTAATTTTGCTTTTTTGCCACTAATGTTTCTAGCTTTATAGCAACCCATATTTTCAACTTTTTTTATATCTTGCCCTTAAAACAATAACACAAAACAGCATATTCTTAGTAGCAGTTCTGAATGGGGGAAAATAACTTAATTGCATATAGCCTGCATTTAACTCTCTGGATGAGAGAGAGTACATGGTGATAGAAACAAATGATGAACACTAGCAAGCTGAGGAAGATTTAGTAAAAGAAACTTGATGAGCACTTAGCAAAGAAGACTTAGAATGGAAAATAAAGTGGTACTATTACTTCCCTTGATCTGGACACAATACTTTTGTTGATGCAGCTTAGAACTGTGTTACCTGTTTGCTGCTGCATCCCACTCTTGATTCATGTTAAGCTTGTGGTCTACTAAGGTCCCCAGATCCTTTTCACATGTACTTTCGTCATGCCAGACATCCCCCATCCTATATATGTGCATCTGATTCTTCCTGCCTAAGTACAGAACCTTACATTTGTTTCTGTGGAAATTCATTTTGTTAGTTTTGGCCCAGTTCTCCAATCTTGTTTAGGTTATCTTGAATCCTGATTCTATGTTATTGGGCATTGAATCCATTTATCAGAGATGATTGAATTTATCTCATGACTTTTGTTCAACCCCTTGGCCATTGGCTTTTCAGGCCCTGCAGGGTTCCATATTGTTTCCAATACATCTTAACAGCTTCTTAACATTTATTTATAATGCTGAGTAACAACCTCTGATCTTGGCAGTATGTAGGGCATTCTCTGCACATTTAAGGTAGGGTGCATAGCAAAGCATTTCCAAGTTGTGTGTATCCCTGTGTTTCAGTCTCTCCTTTTGATGTTATGTTGCCAACTTAATAGGATCTGGACGATCACATTCTTCTCCAGCAACCACTTATTTACTGTCATTTTGCAAATGGTGTAGCAGAGCCTAACTATATGCCTGTCAAGGATTGGGAAGGGCTAAGAAATATCCTTGTGGAGGCTCTAGAGAACTACAATGAACTGAATGCATCTATGAACTTAGTCTTATTTGAGGATGCTATACAACATGTGTAAGTAAATGTTTTGTCTATGGCCTGAATTCAGCATAGTTCGTTTATTTTTATTACTGCTACATATTATTAAAAAAAATTGTACATGGTTTACATAAAAACATTAACACTACAAACTATAATTTTAAATAAATTTGCTAGAAAGTAGGTTAAAACAGAACAAAATTATCACATACAACTTGTAAATTCTAGCTTGGAATTATCCATTTTTGTATGTAGAATATCAAGGAGAAAGCCACAAAATGCTGCTACTGCACCACTTTCATGTAGGACGGTTGGTGTAGTATGCAGTTAATAGAATTATTTTCTGCAGTAGTGCCATAGCTTCAAAATTCCCTCTCCATAAAGGTACAGCTGGTTCCACAATTACAATCTCCTTGGCAGCAGGTTCTCTCTCTCTCTCTCTCTCTCTCTCTCTCTCTCTCTCTCTCTCTCTGTACAATAGTACCTCTGGTTAAGAATTTAATTTGTTCCAGAGGTCCGTTCTTAACCTGAGGTACCACTTTAGCTAATGGGGCCTCCCGCTGTTGCCGCACTGCCGCCGCACGATTTCTGTTCTCATCCTGAGGTAAAGTTCTTAACCCGAGGTACTACTACTGGGTTAGCGGAGTCTGTAACCTGAAGCGTATGTAACCTGAAGTGTTTGTAACCTGAAGTACCACTCTGTGTGTGTGTGTGTGTGTGTGTGTGGCATTCTAAGGGTTATATTGCCTCAACCTGCTTTTAGTTTTATAGTCTTTTGTTGCTTCTGAGTCTATAAATTGTTCGAATGTATGTTTTGAGGTGTGTCAGTGTATTTTAAATTAATTTCTACATTTATTATACACCCCCCCCCATGCATCAGATGAAGCGTGCTTTAGAAATATTTAAAAAATTAAAGATAAAATAACTCTTCTGTGGCCATTAGTCATGTTGCTTCCCTTCCATCATCAGATGTCGCATTAGCCGAATCTTGCAGTCCTCTCGTGGCTATGCACTTTTGATTGGAGTGGGTGGCAGTGGAAAACAAAGCTTATCAAGACTGGCTGCCTATATTGGATCTCTTGAAGTGTTTCAGATTACACTGAAGAAAGACTACACAATTCAAGACCTCAGGGTAAAAACAACAATTATTACATAATTGCCCTCAGAATTGCTAGGCTTGAAAGCAGGCTATTTAGAATCTGAGGGGTTGAAGTAAAGCATTCTTAATGTGTGGCTTGTGGTGCTAGTGAGAAGGTATCATCCAAGGGCTAGGAAAAGTTACTACTTAGTTTGTCCGCACCACAAATTTTGTAGGCGGTGGGAAGGCAGGGATCTTTATTTGGGCAAGACCTCCTGGGAAGAGCTGCTATGATATCTTGGCCTGAGCTGTTTTGTTTCTTTAAATAAAGAGTTAACTTCATTGGCACTTTGTGAGTTATTGCTGGCCGACTCCCGCCTTGACAGGGATACAAATTCCATGAGAGAGACCCATGCCAAGTTCAGATACCTGGGGGTACAAATAACCAGAAACCTCAATAAATTGTACCTCCACAACTACAAGCCCCTGTGGCAACAAATTAACAAAGACCTAAAGAGATGGAATAACACGAATTTCACTCTCTCAGACAAAATAGCCATGATCAAAATGATCACACTCCCAAAACTAACCTACCTATTCCAAACCCTCCCAATCTGGATCCCCCCAACCCAACTCCACAGTTGGCAGAGAAAACTACACTCTTTCATCTTCTCACATAAAAAACCAAGAATAAGCCCCAAATACCTGCACCTCCCCACCTCAGAAGGAGGATGGGGAATCCCCAACATAGAAGCATATTACATTGCCAACCAAATACGTCATATAATCCCATACATACTAGAAGATGAGACAAAACAATGGGTACACCTAGAGAGGGACACAATTGAAAATACCTGCACCACAACATACCCACTCCTCCCAAACAAACTAAAGAAAATTCCCACAACACTTAACAGGTACACACAGACCATGCTCAAAGCATGGAAAACACAAATAGGCAAACTATCCCCAACCCCATCCCCACTAATCCCCCTGGCGTACCACCCATTATTCCACCATGCAGCACAAAACCTCCAGATAAAAACCTGGCGAACCAAAGGCTTATATCGTCTAATAGACTTTTATAAAAATAACAAACCCGTGTCAACACAAGAAATACAAGACAAACTAGAAGACACCCAAATGCCCTGGTTAACACAACACCAACTACATGCCCTCTTAAACAACCCGACAGTAAAATCAGCAGCAACTAGGCCCCTGACAACCTTTGAAAACCTCCTCCTAACAACAAAGGGAAATGGTAAAGGGACGGTATCCGCAATATACAAAATACTACTCCAAAATCCCGCAAATCCCCTAGACGCAATCAAAAAACAATGGGAGAATGACATAGGCTATGAGATTAACCCCACTCAATGGACCAGAATGTGGTCTAAACCCCCCTTTAAATCCATATCAACGAAAAGAAAAGAACTCACACTGAAACTCACCTACAGGTGGTACCTAACACCAAGGAAACTAGCGCTAATACACCCAGGAACCTCACCAAAATGCTGGAGAGGGTGCACCTCCACAGGCACATACCTTCACATGTGGTGGGAGTGTCCCAAAATCCAACTATTCTGGACAACAGCCATACAAGAAATATGTAAAATAACTAAGCAAGTATTAGACTTCACCCCAGAATTGGCCCTACTAAACATCTTCCAAGACAACAATGCCCATTTACACCACAAAGAACTCATAACCCACCTACTTTCAGCAGCCAGAAACACCATAACCAGACACTGGAGAGACCTGTCAGGAGTAAGCATGGACCAGTGGTACCAAATAGTATGGGAAACAGCCCTACTAGAAAAATTAACTAATAAACTGAAACTGACACGGGGACAAACAGAAGAAGACACCTTCACCCCGGTATGGCTCCCCTTTATCACATACACAGCCCAACAGGACAATGACAATAATCCACCAACAGCATACAAATCAATATGCCTAACCTGATCCAAAACACCCACCCACCTCACTCACACATGAAAACAAAGATCACCACAGCCAATCACAAACAAACAATCACATCCTAGGCCAACCCCAACCTCTCTCACCACCAAAGGAACACAAGTGAACAACACAAACACGCTGACACCAAACTACATACATTAAGCATAATAGAAACACCGCTACCCAACCCCACCCCCATCCATCTCCCCTCCCTCCACCCCCTTTCTTTTTTTTTCTTTTCTTTTTTCTTCTCCCCCTAATGCCTCAACAAATGAAATGGATTTGTAAAAATGTTACATGGGGGGGGGGGAATACGAGGCATTACACTTACACTGTAAAACAAGAAAACCCTTAATAAAAAAAGGAAAAGGAAAAGGAGAGAGACCCATGCGATGAACCCCACCTATGTGGCTGGGTAACTTGCTGAACTGCATGGGATCTGATTATGTTAATAAGGTCTGCCTGATAACCTGGAGAATATTTAATAGGCACCGTTGCAAAGATGTCTTGTGACCCTAAGCAGTTGCTCAAATAACCTGAATTGTGTACCTAGCTCTGCATTTTCCCCCCTTTGTGAATTCATTTTGATATTTCTCCTGAAAATAAAATGAGTATGCAGTGAATTACTTCCAACCCATGAAACAGGCATTATTAATACGATTGAAGTGTTCTTGATGCTGATTTGTTTGGCAGAACATTAATAACAATTTTCTGAATACTAGGGGAAAGATTTTCTTTCATTGATTACTGCTTGTTTCCTTTTTTCCTTGCAAACTTATCAAACCACAGTTCTCTTCACCTGGTATCTTAAAACACATCTGGGTTTGTTTGTTTGTCTTTTTAAAAAATCCTCTGGAAAAGGATATGCCACGAAAATGAAGCAAAGATGGTAAACAGCAGCGAGTAGCTCTCAAGTGGCATGTATTTTCACACTGGTTACCGTGCCACCCAGTTTTGTTTCAACATTTTATTGTAACATGAATGATTGCCTACTTTCCTTACAGGTAGATCTTGCCAATCTGTATATAAAGACGGGAGCCAAGAACATTCCCACTGTGTTTTTGCTGACAGATGCTCAAGTTCCAGATGAACGCTTTCTTGTGCTGATTAATGACTTGTTGGCATCAGGTGATTAGACCTACACATTTCTTGAAAGATCCTCCCAATGACAAATTATCTGCCGTTTCAATGAACTTTAAAAAGGAGATTATTTGTCTTTGAGATGCTTTCTGGTATGGCTAGGATGTCCTTTGGGAAAAAGTGTATTAACCCAGCTAAGTTGGGTATTGTGCCTACTTTGCTTAAAAACAATGTTGCTCTTCAGAAGCTAATATCAAGGTCATGGAATGTATAGGTGCAAGTTCCATTTGTAGGTGTTTCTTTTATATTGATTCACTTACACTGATTGAATGGATTGACTCCATCATGCCAGAAAGTGGGACAGGGTAGTTTTTACATGTGCTTTGATCAATAGTGGTAAAATCGTAGTGATTTAAATGAGAGCATTTTAGTTAGGTTAAGCATTTTCTGTGAACCACCCAGAGACCTTCAGGTATAAGGTGGTATATTAATAATAATAATAATAATAATAATAATAATAATAATAATAATAAAAAATAATAAAAAATAAAAAATACCATCAACAGTTTAGAGAGGCAATTTTTATAGTAATATTAGAGACATTACAGAAACCATATTTGGGAGGCATGATGATATCCTAACCTAGGCATCCCAAACCTTCGGCCCTCTAGATGTTTTGGACTACAATTCCCATCATCCCTGACCACTGGTCCTGTTAGCTAGGGATCATGGGAGTTGTAGGCCAAAACATCTGGAGGGCCGCAGGTTGGGGATGCCTGTCCTAACCTGTAGTTTTGCAAGGCACATTTTCCAAAACAAAATGGTCTAGAATAGAGCTGTTTATGTTTGTAGCAAGGTTAAATATACAAGATTTGTGATTGCATTTTTTAAATTTGAACTGCCTTGTCTTAAAGATTACAAGGTGGACAAATTAGTAGAAAACTCAATACAGATATAACAGTAGTTTAAAGCAAAACTGGGTTAACCCGTATCTAATGCCATTTCTCAGACACTTACTTGTTACCAGAGTCAGCCGAACTAAAAAAGTGTTTCTAGGTTCAGAGCCAAAAGAGCAAAACATATTGAAACTTGTAATTTGGTTGTGTTCATTTTGTAATTATGGGTACTTCCTCACCCCCAGTTTTTATTTCATTGTAGGAGAAGTTCCAGATCTATTCAGTGATGAAGATATGGATGATATAATTGCAGGAATTAGGAGTGAGATACGGGGACTTGGTGTTATTGACAGTAGAGAAAACTGCTGGAGATTCTTTTTAGATAGAGTACGACTGCAGCTAAAAGTAAGAAACAATGGATCTGGGGTTATAAATAAGAATACTGAACTTATTTTTAACTAGTGATGAACAGCTAAATACTAGGTATATGAACGCCATAGATATTACAACACCATACAAAATCATATTCCTTTCATCTATGTTGAGTGTCTAGCAAATTCAGAACCCGTGTTTTCATGATTTAAGTTTTCTGTGTCACATTTTGCCTGTGCCCATCTAGAGATAAATATTCCCAGTGTCTTTGATATCTTCCATAAGCTATGATTTCTAGATATACGTTACCATATTGTTCTCTAGTTTGTCCACCACTTTCTTGAACTCTGGTGGCCAGAAATTATTGATGTGTGCACAGTACTCTATGATACTCTCCAGCTGCTATATATTATAGAACTGTTTCCTGGCTGCATTTTTAAGAGCCCTTGGGGTGAGGATAATGTCGGCAGTATGGAGCAAAATAAAGACACTAACATGACAGTAAAACTTTTTTTCCAATTGAAAGTGGTCTGTGCCTTATTTTGGACAACTGTTCCATATCACACATTGCTTCAAGAAGACTGTTTGGTTTTTATGTTTTATATGGAGGAAAGTTTGGCTCTCAAAATGTTTGGCTCTAGCTACTGCTTTTTGGAGGAGGGGTGTAGATAGTAGCATATATCTCTTCTAAACTCCTTCCTTCCATTGTCTTCGATCCTCTAATTTCACTCATGACTTCATTATTTTTAACAGCTTTTTAGAAACTGCTTTCAGAATGTGCATTGCCTTGCTACTGCTTTGCAGGTGTCCCACTGTGCAAAATTAGTACTTCCAGAGTCAGCTATAGGAAGTATCTATTCAGACTTTAACGTAGAGACTGTGTGTTGCAGAAGATATTAGTTAAAACATCTGGAAGACAACATGTACTGATGGAAGGGGAGAACGTCTGTTGTGACTTAGGACTTCAGTTACTGGGTGCTAAATTCTATTTAAATCTGTTGGACTTTCTTCAAAGTGTCTAGGATGTGAGGCACAGCAAAGCATCATTTTACCGGATTATTTGAAAATATATGGCCATTTATCTAGTTCCTATTAGAAAAATCTATTCGAAAAAAGCGGTTCCTATTAGGAAAATCTCGAGGATGGCAGTGATATATTGCATCAAAACCAAAAACTCACCCAAATAGGAATATATTTGTTTATTTAAATATCTCGGATTGCACTGACCCTGCACAGGATCAGAAACCCAGGAAGTGGTATTATGTCAAATTGATTGCTCTGTTGACTGAATATGATGGTTAGGATTTTGCTTTGTTTATTAATACATATGAAGTTCATTAACTGATACTGGACCTAGGTGGGGAGGTAACCCACAAGTGGGAAGATTTTTGGTGAAGCATCAAGCACAGTGCAAGTGAATAAAACATTGTTTTTTTGGGTGTAAAATCCTAATTTGCCTAAATTCATTAGCTGCTAGGTAGATTGCATTTTCATTTTTGAGCCTTGTTGCAGTGGCTCGCTGCCACCGCAGTTGACTGAGTTCCTCTCTCTTTGATCGCCATGTAATATACTTCATTCTTTCTTTCTTTCCCTCCTCATCTGCACAGATCATTCTGTGTTTCTCTCCTGTCGGTTCCACACTGAGAGTTAGAGCTCGGAAGTTCCCAGCCATAGTTAACTGCACAGCTATTGACTGGTTTCATGAGTGGCCGCAGGAGGCCCTGCAGTCCGTCAGCAGGAGGTTCATTGAGGAGGCGCCTGGGATTAAGGTACAGAGTTTCAAACTTGCCAGTCATATGCAAAAGCAGCAGAACAGCTCTCTGGAAGATCAACCATGGACAAGCTGGGGGGGGGGGAATCCTTTTTGTTTCTTCACGTATTTGTCTTCATTTAAGGTTGCAGAGTTCATGGCAGTTTGAAATAGGAAGAATTTGGGTTTTTTTTAGGCAAAATGTACAATGATCCCAACATCTGTACATGGACTATTAGAGATCTCACGGAAATGGAACTCTACCTATTCAGGGGCTTTGCTTAAGTTTTTTTTGGGGGGGCGTGTTTGGGGGTTTGGGTTTTTTTGTGTGCAATTAAACAAATGCACTTGAATACCTGAAAATAGAAGGAATTGAACATTGCAAACCTGCAGTAATTTAATTCTGACATTTCCCCCCCACTTTCTAAGGTTCTCCAAAGGTAGAACGCTGTGCATAAAAATATGAGAACTCAGGTCTCTCTTTAAAAGGGCATCTAAGTTGGCAACATATTGTCTTCTCTTTTCTTGCAGATTTTTGCAAGATGTAAGTACGGAATAAATAACACTGGGATTATTCTTAAATAACTACAATTAAAAAAATCAAAGTCAGAACTGAATACTGTATGTTATAATGAAAGCTTATCAATTATTCAGCTTCATTTTCCTCTTTAGTCCCCCCCCCCAGCTTTCTCTTGAGGGTGATAAAGAGCCAGATGGAGAAATGCTCATAAAACATTGTCCTCCAGCTCTACAAGGTGTTTTGTTATGTTCATCATTTGACTTCCCCCTGGATCAACTTTGACCAGGAATGGGGAGTTCAGGAAAGCTAAAATTTGCATCAAGGTGATTAACCATTGAGGAAAGCCAAATATTAATGACCTGACATCAATACTGGTGCTGATGACAGAGATTGATGTAAAAGAAGATTCGGTTCCTGCTATAGAAGGCATTTCTACTGTATAGTTCAAAAACTTGAAAAAGCAGCACTCTAGAAATGAATCAGAATTTTCTTCCATAAACATTTTTAAGGAAGGAAAGCAAAAGAAAACTAGACCGTTGTTTTGGCTATTATTCCAGCGTTTTAGTCTGAGATAGCAGTGAGTGTTCAGTAGCATTGCTATCTGTTTGCTGTGATGCTAACAAGTTATGTAAGGAATTTGTAACGATGGGAAGTAGAGAATTTCAAGAGGGCTGCATGCATCAGTTTTCAGTAGTGCATTGCTTTACTGTCCTAGAAAAGAGAATTTTGTGGCAGGAAGACACTGTTGCAATGTTACAAAGGCAGCCATTAAAGGTCTGGGCTTAACAGCAATTATAAATCCATGCTATGCTTCTGGAAATGCGTAAACTGACCGGTGCTCGGTAAATGTATTTACTTAACATCAGCAAGAAACCCATTTCAGTGGTCAGGGTAATGCCCCTTCTTGTGAGAAATGATACTTTTTGAAAAAACAACAACTTCCATTTCATCTAAATGTAATAATACCAAATGATTGGAAAACAGTCAAAAAGAGGGCTGGGATATGAAATTTAGTTTTAATTCCTTTACCTCTTCTGCTGCTAGTATTGAGCTATGAAGCAGCTTTTCTGATATTACGAAGAGTGACCAATGACATCTACTGGCCATGGAGAGACTTGTCTTGATTTTCTGTTCAGGACAATGTAGAGTATTAGTGCAGTTTTTCAGAAATTTAGAGCTGTCATTTCTTGTGATTCATTCAGTTTCTGAGTACATTTAGTTTCTGGGCTTCCCAAAGCTTTACTTTTATTCTATGTGGGGGTTTTTTCCCCAGTATGTGAAACTCTGGATGCTTATCAGCATATATATGTTTACATATTCATTTAAAAAAGAAAATATGCCAGACTTACCTCTCCCTCTTAGCAATGCTTCAAAATAAAACGAATTTTAGGAAAGAAACTGAATATGTTAAGAGCTTCCTACAATGAATACTGGTCAATGTCGTCGCTGAAAATTGCCTTGATAAACCTAGCAGAAGTTATTTACTGCAATTATTAATGCTAGAAATCAAAGGTAAATACTGTACATAGTAAGCCCTGCACATGCAATGGTGTACACTAGCAAACTTATAATATTGGATGAGGGCTAGTGCAACCGTAGCAGTTAAGAGGAAAGTAATGGCACTTACTACAGATGTTATTCTGCACGTGCCATTTTACATCCACTGAAGTTAATGATCCAGCGACATACTTACTGGTGGTGCAGCCTAGTTGGGTTCCTAACTCAAGAGAGATGTTCAGGTACCCTTACTGAACAAAAGACTATTGCGTTGCTGTATTGGATAAATTTGTTGTGTAAGAATGAGAATAAAATTATGAACCACTCCTCACTGATTAAAGGGGGAAATACATACTTTAAAAACAGTGGATATTATACCAATACTTTAGCCAACGTGGAGTGTCACTTCAGTTTAGATTTTAATTAGGAATTGCTCTTAAATTATTAAGCTTTATGATGCAATTGGCTATAGACATATAGATGGAAATTAAAATTAATCTTATGTTCCATCCTTTTTATTAACCTTCCCATCAGAGTTTAAATCCCTCACCAAGTCCCCCCCCCAAAAAAAATTCACACCCTCCCTATATTTTGCAGACGCATCTCCATACCTTATTGCAAATCCTGCCCGCTCCGCAAGTACAAATTGGCAGCCAGCATCATTTTTATATCTTATTGTCACTACATCATTCTGTTTGTTTCAGTGCTTGTGCTGACAGAACAAATTACCTGTTTTGTGGTTCAGGGCAAGGGATGTTCTAGTGGCTTGAGTGGCTAGGTGGAACTAGACTGATGTTTCAAGTACAATCACTTTTGTGAGAAGCTGCCTGCATGGCATGAACTGAATGAGAGAGGTCCTGGAAGAATATGGCAGCAGCAACAACAAAAATGTTAACTGGGCGCCTACAAAGATAATTCCTGTACAAGGAATTGAGATGTACAGCAAAACCCCAAGATACGGTTTTGCTGAAGGGAAGCCACGTTTTTCCAATTCTTAAATTGTTCTTGTCTTAAGTATTTTAGGGTGGACAGAGAGAGAGAGAGGGAGAGAGAGAGAGAGAAGCTGTCTCCTGAGCTTGCACAAAACTGATTTTGCAGTTCTAAGGGTTTTGTGAAATGTAGCAGCTCTTCAATTAACCTGCAGGCAGTGTTGCATCCTGTTTTAATAATGTACCTATTATATATATAAAATATAGTAAATAAAATAATAATAATGAGGCCACTCTATGGCACACTTCTTTGGGCATCTCACAAATAAAATGGTAACATACAACTTAAAATTTAGTAGCATAAAATACAGCAAAGGCAACTAGAAATATATGGCACATAAACAGTGATTCAGAACACTAAAAACACAGATTTTTAAAAGGCCTGGAAGAAGAAGAAAAGTCTTCACCTGCTCCCGAAAATATAATAAAGAAGGTGCCTTTGGGAAGGGGGGTATTCCACAGCCGAGGGTAGAAGAGTAAGCAATGGATTCATGCTTGGCTCAGCACAGCACCACTAACCCAAGTGCACATGGAGTCTGGGTTTTGCCCATTTGTTTTTAGCCTCCAATCAACAGCAGCGCCCAAAGGCTAAAAGAAGGAACAGGAGCATTATGCTCAACGTAGTGACAGGCGTAACAGGTAGTGGGAGAAATAATTGGGAGGTGTAAAGCTGTACTCAGTGCCTTGATTTGAGGAAGTAAATTTCCTTTAAAAAGAGGGATGAGATGAAAGAGTGGTATAATCAGAATCAAAAGATACTATGCACGAGGGTTATTAGATAGCACATTAAAAAATGATACATAACCTCCTTGGGGAAAAAATAAAATTCCTGCTCCCTTTCTCTAGTGTATTCAGTCAGCTGAAGATTGATGGATGTAGAGTGGCTTTCTCTCTTATTTTACAATTTACTCCACACTGATTTTAGATATCTAGGGGAAACCTTTTATTTCCATTTGTTTAAAGGACAGTTGACCACATATAATGGTCATTAGTGTGCATGAGCTACATTATCCAGTAAACTTGCGACAACAAATTCAAGATCTATAATTAAATTCATTAGTAGAACCTAGAGTCAACTTCTAATTGACCCAACCCCATGATTTACAAAGCTATAGTAATTGCATTGAATGAGACACTGTTAAGAAAAAATAAAAAATCAAGGCAGGCTGGAAGTTTGGGAGGATGAAATAATCAAAATGAGACATCGCAGCCAAGTTTGCAATTCGAATGGAATTCTTGGACAGTGTTGCTGCCTACATGAAAAATGTACACATAGAGCTCCCATGTGAGTCGGCATGCAAATTTATATCAGAACTGGGAGGAACTCCACATGTAGATTGGTGATGCCTGCCTGCATGGAACTCCTCCCTGTGATAAAAGTCCAAAGGAAAACCATTTGGCCTCAGTTCATAACAATGAGCTGCATTCATACTACTACTGCCTCTGGTGATCTTCTCTGCCGGTGATTGCTGCTGTTTTTGACGACGTATTTTCTATTTCAAACACAATTCAACATATAATATCTCACAAAGTGTAATTCCATAGACCAACACATCATGCAAAGAGAGCATATCAAGAGAAATTAAAGTCCCATGGATGGTCAGGAGATAAAGTCGATTCGGTTCCTAAATTGGCATATTGGCAATAACCACAATATGGTATGCTTATGATGTTCCACGTATCGCTGCTTTGAGGATTCTAACGTTCCTTGTATGTAGATATCAGATTAGATGGAAAACTTGAAGATATGGCACATGTAGATATTGGATCAGATTGGATACTTGAAGGTATGGCATGACAAGGATTCTAGGATAATACCTTGTTTCGCCCAACCGGGCTTCGTCCACCGTGCATACTCTAAATTAAACAAACATGATGTAACATAATCCATATACAAACTAAGTAACATACAAATTAAACAAGAAGTTTACATACCGTATTCTTGTATGACGGAAACATGGAACAAAATAAATTCAGTTAATCCAATCACTGGCCAGGGAAGAAGGACACCAGGAATCAGTACCTCAAAACTAACCTAAGCAGCTAATTATCAGACGGCAGCAACCACCTGTGTAGCAATGCATCCTGGTTCTAAAGCATACTGCAGACATGGCAACAGGTGCTGGCCACAGGGCTTTCCTGCTCCATACTTCATCCTTTTATGTGTATGGTAAAATGTTTTAAAGGGATATCAATGCATGGAAATTTATTTCTAATTGCTTGCTAGATCAGGGCTTGTCTGTGTGTATGTGAGCATGTACATGTGTATATGTTTGAAAAACAGACCTTAAAGGATTTCCTAGTTGTCCCTGGGAACATTTTAAAACATTTTATTTAGAGGAAATTTGTGTTGGTTATTGGTTTACTGCTGTTTAATCCTTCAGAGTTAAATAAAAAGGGGCAATTTGCATAATTCTTTTTTTTTAAAGGGTCAAATTAGCATTAATCATATTGTTTGCCTTGCTGCCTGATGGAGCTGATACAGCGGGGGGGGGGGGGGAGGAATAAGGTGTAGTATTGAACAAAACACCACCAAAACCTTGGAGATAAATGAACGGCAGAATAAATAATTTATGCTAATGAAATTACTGCAATTAGTAGTTCCACAATGACCCTTTTAGAAGCCACAGCTGTTAATGTCAGGAAGTGCTGTCACTGCTGACCTTATCATAAGAGAAAGTGACAAATTGAAAATGCAGGGAAGACCAATCATCAAAGAGGTCTGCTCAGAACGATTAGGGTTTTCTGAAAAACAGTGTGAATTACAACCAGCTGCTCTCTGGCCCAGCATGCCTCCCATGCTGTGCCATTTTGTTAAGCTTGACAACAATAGTTATTTTGCCCCACTGGGACAAGTTGTCTCAAGCCACTTCCAGCTCTACCGGAACCACCAGCTACTACCCAGGCTGGTTTTAAAATGAAACTGTTGTTACCAAAGGCTTTTCGGAACTGCTGCTTAAAGGTCTCTCATAAGGATCATGGTTGGGAAGAAGCCAGTCGTTCTGTAAGAAAGTCCCCATGGCAGAGAGAGAGAGAGAGAGGGCGCCAGCAGAAGAGAGAAAATGATGGGCTGAGTAATTTAGCCTCTTAAGCTCTAAGGCGGATTCTGGTCTCATCAAAAAGTTATTTGAACATAGACAAAACATTTCTTTGGGGAAACGGGAGTTTGGTCACTTTGCACCTAACTTGTATACTGATTCCGTGTGTTTAAATTGCACTCTCATTACTGTAGTTTAAAAGCAGCTCTTTTAAAACCAAGCTGTGTTTAAAAATAAGTTTTGTTTCGGAGATAAATTACAAGTTGTCTAAATGAACCTGTTTGTAATATTAATTATGCTGGCTCGAAACGTTTAGCTGTATCAACAACCGCTCATGAGTAATTTTCCTAAAGCTCTCCTAAGTATTATTGACAATTCTTTGGTAAATTATGTGTGACTTTTCTAAGAGTTGCAGTAGCTCATTTAATTCATATTAATTGATTTTTAAGTTTCCCCTGATTAATTGAACTGGGTACATCTTGTATTGAATGCAATAAATAATCATTAAAATGAGGGAGATGTGATTCCACAAATTAGAAAGTTAAGTATGGTAGAAGTCACTGAGGACGAAATGGAAATGGCTTACATTGATAGTGCAGCATTTTAAGTGGTGTGTATGGGTGTGTATCTCACATGTCGAGACATACTGTACAGAAATACACAATATACATATAATGAAAAATAATGTTTTATAAATGTCTAGGTTATTTTAAATGTTAAAATTAATATGTTTGTGCATACTTGTCTTAGAATCAGTAGTTTCTGCTACAGTTGGCTATATATTTCATTAGCTGAATTTTTAACACTTGAAATTTAAATTCCCTTTCATGCCCTTTTATGTTTTCAGCCACAGTTTCATGACTCTATTTGCCGTTTCATGGCCTATGCCCACATCAGTGTAAATGAGATGAGTGCAAAGTTTCAGCTGAATGAGAGGAGATACAACTATACAACTCCCAAAAGCTTCCTGGAACAAATCATGCTTTATAAGAACCTCCTGGAGAAGAAAATCCAGAAAATGTCCCAGCACAAGGAACACCTTGTGAATGGCATTCAGAAGCTGAAAACAACAGCTTCTCAGGTAGTAATAGTAGTAATAAACAGTAGCAGTAATTAATCACAATTCATAGCAGCTGCTAGCTTATATAATTGCAAATTGCTTTATATAGTAAATTGCTCCAGGGTGCCTCATGGACAGTAAATGAATTAAGAGGAACAACAACAATATTATGTAAGTCCAAGAGCCTGGTGTAGATCTGTATAATTATTCATATACAGTGGTGCTCTGGTTCTCAAACTTGATCTGTTCCAGAAGTCCGTTCGACTCCTGAAACCGTTAGAAAACCAAGGCTCAGCTTCGATTGGCTGCAGGAGCTTTCTGCACTCAATCACAAGCCGCAGAAGCCATGTCAGACATTTGGCTTCCAAAAAACGTTTGCAAACTGGAACACTTACTTCCGGGTTTGTGGCGTTCAGGAGCCAATTTATTCGGGAGCCAAGTTGTTTGAGTGCCAAAGTACCACTGTACAGCTAAAGTAGCCCCAGGCAGCATGACTGACCACCCTTCACTTCAGACATCCAGGTTTGTCCCAGAGGCAGCTAATACATCCATGGTTTATCATGAAAGTAGGTCTCATTCCAAGTATCACTTCAGTTGGAAATCTGAGCAAGGGCCCATTTAATATTCTACTCCATCATCTTCTCCGCTTCCAGAAGAGGCCAGGCTGATGCTTCTGGGAAACCCATAAACCAGGTCTTGAGGGCAAGAGCTTTCTCCTATAGTTTGTTCCCTAAGAAACTGATATCCAGTGATACATTGCCTCTGAACATGGGGTTTTTATTTAGTTATCATAACTCATGTTCTTTTTTTAAAAAAAAATATTTATACAACAAGAAAAAAAACACAAAAAACCCCACAAATACCAGATTACACACAAATTACAAAAATAACCATAGACACATAATTTTCTTGGCAAACAATAAAACATCTATTGGTCTTAACACTAAAGACCCAACTTCCCGTCTATTCCATATTTCAAATTCATATTACTTATTGCCAATACACATTTTTTTCATAATTAAACTTATTCTCAATAAATCTAATTTCTTCTATCTACCTAGCAACTATTACTGAAGTTCCTCGAATGCTGCAACAGAATTTAAACTACTATATTTATTTTTCAGATATTCTTTGAAAAGCTCCCATTTAGAAACAAATTCCTGTTTTGATTTATTCTTTATTTTTTCTGATAAACCATCTAATTCGGCATATTCTGTCAGCTTTTGGATCCAATCTTGTATAGAGGGGATTTCATTACTCTTCCATTTTGCTGTGATCAAAACTCTTGCTGCCGCTGTCACATATAAAAAGATACCCTTCCTCTTTTGTGGAATATCCAAATCTGTTATTCCCAGGAGGTAGGCCTCTGGTTTTTTATTGAAAGAGATCTTTAGCATTTTTTGCAGTTCTGCATGTATACTCTCCCAGAATACCTGTATTTTCCTACATGTCCACCACATATGGTAGAATGTTCCTGAGTCTCCGCATCTCCAACAATTACTTGACACATTTTTATACATTTTTGAAAGTTTCCGTGGTGTTAGAAACCATTGATGTTGCATTTTTTGAAAGTTCTCTCTAATCGTGTAACAGTTTGTGAATTTCCAATTGATCTTCCATAAATTTTCCCATTGGGCCATGATAACTCATGTTCTGTATTAGACCTGTTCTCCATGGAAAATGGTAAATTACTCAGCTTTGTACAGGTAACTTTCCCTTTTTATTAGAGTGTAATACTAGCAATCAATACTTCAATTAATACACAGTCTCAGTCGGGTGATTATGAGTGTATGAAACATACCAATAATATAATAGTAAACCTGGTTTAGATGTTCATTCTGTCTTTTAAAACTGGGAGCTCTGTGTGCTTTCTTTTAACTGCTTGAAGATAGGCAAGTATGCATTTCTTTAACGGATAAAGGGAAGGGAAGAAAAAAGTGTGCCCCACAGTGTTCACTTATTAAGCAATTAAGGCAGATCAAATCATTACTTGGGGTCTTGTTGCAGTTAATAGTCACAAAAACGCTCTCATTGATATCCAGCTGTTGAGAACCCACCTTTTCAGAAAGCTGTCTCTACTAAACACAGTTTCCAGAAACACCTGTTCCAAACTAATACCTTTGCTGTTCCTTAGGTGGAGGACTTAAAACACAGACTTGCCTCTCAAGAGGCAGAGCTGCAACTGAGAAATCAAGATGCTGAAGCTTTGATTACCAAGATAGGGCTTCAGACTGAGAAAGTGAGCAAGGAAAAGGCCATCGCTGATGCAGAGGAGCAAAAGGTCAGTGCAATTCCACAATTTAGTGTTGTTGAGCTATATTTAGTACATAATAAACCTTTGTAGGTGAACAATTTTGAACACCTACCTCTCCAGGGAGCATAAAATCTAAAGAATTATTATACTTACACATGTTTCAACATTTCACACCATGATTACCACTTGACCTTTCTTTACATTATGCATTTTTCCAACCTTTTAGCTCTTTTAATGATATGAAAGAACAATAAGCACTGAACTCATTCAAGCATATAATAGATGGAGATCTCGGGAATCAGGCCTGTATGTAATACAGTAAAGGTCAGAGAGTCATCTCTGAGCACTTCAGGTTTTTAAAGGCTTTTTTTTTTTTAGTTCAATTGAACAGCTCAATTGTTCTTGAAGTCCATTTCACTGACCTGTACTTTCACTTCCAAATTTTCATTCTGTGATGTACTTTCTAGGGTTCAGCATTAGCTGTCCAGATTCCGTGTCCTTCTGCATACTGAACTCATGTTTCATATTAACCTTACATTTGGCTTCATTAACCAATATACAGTGGTACCTTGGGTTAAGTACTTAATTTGTTCCGGAGGTCCGTTCTTAACCTGAAACTGTTCTTAACCTGAAGCACCACTTTAGCTAATGGGGCCTCCCGCTGCTGCTGCTGCGCCGCCGGAGCACAATTTCTGTTCTTATCCTGAAGCAAAGTACTTAACCTGAAGCACTATTTCTGGGTTAGCGGAGTCTGTAACCTGAAGCGTATGTAACCCGAGGTACCACTGTACTTTTTTAGTTCTGTTACATAAGACTAGATACATACAGAAAGTATGATTAAAAAAAGAAAGTTTCACATCTTGCTATTTCCCAACCTAATGACTTGTAAACCAGAACAACTTAGGAAAAATGAGCCAAAAGGCATTTCCACTCATTCCCTGTATTTCCTTTGGACTCTCCTGCTACAGGCCCTGTACCACATCCCACACCCTGCTGATGTATCCCCCAGCCATCAGGAATAGCTTGGCAGTGGCTGGGAGCTGCCGTGAAGCCTTACTGCATGAGTAGGATCTCATGATACTAGCACATGGGGTCATCCAATGAAGCTGAGTGTTGAAAGATTCAAGTTAGTGTTTAACCCAGTGATGGCCAAACTTGGCCCTCCAGCTGTTTTTGGACTACAATTCCCATCATCCCTGACTGCTGGTCCTGTTCGCTAGGGATGATGGGAGTTGTAGTCCCCAAGCAGCTGGAGGGCCAAGTTTGGCCATCACTGGGTTTAGACTAAAGGAAATGCTTCTTCACATGGTACATAGTTAAATTCCCACAAGATGTAGAGATGAACACCATCAGTGACCACAGTATGCCTCTGGACACCATTTTAGGTCTTTGGACTGACCCTGTTCTTATGATGTTCAGAGCCCAACTCATACATACTCTCCCAAGCACACCTGCAGCTCCTGCACCCACAAATCCAGCATTTAAAGCCCTCCACACCCCGGCTCTAGCATCTGCAAAATGTAAAAGGCAGAGTTTCCACCCATTCCAGGGGTGGGGTGTGAGGAAAATGCTGCCTATTCCTCTCAAAAGAGCAGGCAGGGGGCTTTATCTTTTATCATAGTGCTGTGGAATTTAGCACTAAGATCAAATATCCTCTCTGGCTACTCTTTAGAGAGCATATCTGCTATCTAGGGATCACTGTACAGACCAAGCAGGTGGTCCACAATTTGTGACTTGGCAGGTCAGATATGACCCACCAGTTGTAGATTAGCTACTCCTGCTTTAAAGGTCAACACTGGCGCCTTGAATTGACCTCGGAATACAAACTTGCAGTCAGTGCAGGTTGTGTAAAACTGACAGGATAGAAACAAAGTGCCTGGCACTCACCAACAACCTGAGCGCAGTATTTTGTACAGTGGTACCTCGGGTTAAGTACTTCGTTCTGGAGGTCCGTAATTAACCTGAAACTGTTCTTAACCTGAAGCACCACTTTAGCTAATGGGGCCTCCTGCTGCTGCCGCCCCGCTGGAGCACGATTTCTGTTCTCATCCTGAAGCAAAGTTCTTAACCTGAGGTACTATTTCTGGGTTAGCGGAGTCTGTACAGTAACCTGAAGTGTATGTAACCTGAAGCGTATGTAACCCAAGGTACCACTGTACTAGGGATCCCTCACTTACTGAGCCTCTGATTGCTGTTATTCGGTAATGTTCTGATGGTGTTAGGATTGGGGGATGCTGTTGACGTGTTTCAAAACACACTTTTTGAAGCAATAAGCTTCAGCACATAGTGTGATTATCAGGAGATAACTTCCTGTCAACAATTTAAAGAATAAGACTTACTTTTTGTGACCCTCAAAATAATCTCATCATATATTTCCTTAACTGCTTGCCAAAAACACTTTCAAAATGAATGATCAACATATCACTAATTATAATAAATTTAAAACCTTGTTGGTAGTGGCACCCACCCTGTAGAACACCCTCCCATCAGATGTCAAGGAAATAAACAACTATCTGACTTTTAGAAGACATCTGAAGGCAGTCCTGTTTGGGGCAATTTTTAATGTCTTATGTTTTTATAAATTTTTATATGCTGTAAGCCACCCAGAGTGGCTTGGGAAACCAGCCAGATGGACAGGGTATAAATGATAACATTATATAATAATAATTAAAACTGCCTCAAAAGGCTTAAATTGGTCTACAAAGATTAAACAATATAATTTATTCAAATTAAGAGGGCATTGGGCAATAGATATGTCTTTCAACTACAGAGATCCAGAAACATTTTAATGCTACATATTGCAATAATTAACACTGGTCATCCCTTTTTTAAAAACCTGTTGAAATAATAGTGGTTCATCATGTACGGAACATGATAAATACATAAGTTTTAATAATGGCTTTAGCAATAGTGCAATGTCAGGTACTCACTGCCTTCCCTACATTCTATTCCTAACTGTGTTTGCTCAGAATTAAGTCTCAATTGATTTAATTGAAGCCTACTTTGAAGTAATTAATTCCATGATTGCTCCCTTAATCAAAACTTAAGAGTGTGTGTTCAAATAGGTTGTTGCCATCCAAGCAGAAGTATCTCGGAAACAGAAAGAGTGTGAGGATGACCTGGTGAAAGCAGAACCTGCCCTGGTGGCTGCTACTGCAGCTTTAAATACGCTTAATAAGGTAAATAGCAAACTATGGTATGGTTGTCTGCCATGTGACATGTTGACTTTAAATTCCCACACCCCGCCACCCCAAATACAGTCTGCTCACTTTTCCAAGAATGTAGTTTGGGGTGATTACTAGCGTAGTTTTCATGCTCTCATGGAGCAGACTTAAGTCTTTTTCTCTTTGTCGGTCTTTCCAGATTATTCCATTTTTCATGTAATGAATGCCAAGCTATATTAAATTATTTCATGGCATCCAAACAGCGTTCCTTCAGTTTGGATATGTTGCATTTTACCAGAGCTCCAAGCACATTAATTTGCCCTGGGTAATCTTTTCAACACTTCTGCGTTTTGGAATGTGCCTTTTGTGACAATGACGTGTATCAATTTGATAGTTTTAATGAAAGTTGAAAGACTTCATGAACCCATTCTAGCGATCAGTTTTTGCATCAGATTCCATTTGGAATTGCATCTACTTGCGTGAAACAAACAACCTTCTAGCTCCACTATGTGATAAAATGTAGTTATCGTAGTTAAACACAGAACAGTATAATTAATAACACAAAAATATCCAAACCAATTAATATTTCCCCCATTAGAACTTAGACAGTATCTCTTATGCAACCAGAGTGCAGAGTGTTGTACTGTATGATCTTTTGCTCTGATACAATAACACCTGTTATATTCTTACAGTTGTCATTTGTTCTCTACTTATAGACATCTTCAGCTCTAGTAGAGGAAGGGGATCACAGATAGCCAAGTTACGGAACAATCATAAGTGGGATTGGGACAGGAGTTAACTGGTGGGCAATCTGCCATCTCCAAAACTCTGCCAGCTAGGGTGCAAGGTGAAGGTGGAGCTTGTGTCTTTTATCCCCTCTGTAGCTTTCTTCAGTAGTTACATTGACTGTCAACCGATCCAAGGACACCCCTGGCTGACCCCTGGAATGCCTCAGGTTGAGCCTTGCCACCCACACACCTATGTCCATGCAGCTTTCCACAAGCATACTTAGGCAGAGCAATCCTAACCCTTGCCAATCTCTTCAAGTTGTCACAATGCTTTTGGCTTTCTTTCAACACCATCTTTGTTGCTATTCTTCAGGTGAACCTTTCTGAACTGAAAGCCTTCCCTAACCCACCAATTGCAGTGACCAACGTTACAGCTGCTGTAATGGTCCTACTGGCGAATAAAGGGAAAGTACCAAAAGACCGAACCTGGAATGCAGCTAGACTCTTCATGGGAAAGGTTCTTGCAATATTATCACCATCTGTAAATTGCATTGCAACCTGATGATATGACTCTGAATTTAAATAATAATGTTCATGTATATATTGAGACACAGGAGTAAACTTCCTCAGGGTTGTGGATTTGAGCCCCACGTTGGGCAAAATATTCCTGCGTAATGAGTTCACTAGATCAGTGTTTCCCAACCTTGTGCCTCCAGCTGTTTTTGAACTACAACTCCCATCATCCCTGACTAGCAAGACCAGTGGCAAGGGATGATGGGAATTGTAGTCCAAAAACAGCTGGAGGCACAAGGTTGGGAAACACTGCACTAGATGATCCTTGTGGTCCCTTCAGACTACAATTCTATGCTTCTAGGATTCTACTTATCATTTGCAAGTGCATATGCATGAAATGACTTACTTTTTAAATCAATACTTATTTGCTATTTTAAAAACGGGGGTCACTACGCTTGTTTGGGTTTTAACCTTTTGTATTTTGAAATCAACTTGCAGGCTTGAAGTGTTATTCAACAATAATAAGTTAAGTGCATTAACTGCCTTCCAGGTTGATGAATTCTTGCAAGCTTTAATTAACTATGACAAGGAGCACATCCCAGGGAATTGTCTAAAAGTGGTCAAAGAACATTACTTGAAAGACACGGAATTCAACCCAAACCTGGTTCGCACTAAGTCATTTGCAGCAGCTGGCCTCTGTGCTTGGGTTATCAACATAGTGAAATTCTATGAGGTACTGAATGTGTTTGTTGCAATTGGAGAAATAAATTGGGGGAATAGCTTAGGTATCTGGTGGCCGCTCATTGGAGAAGCAATATTTTCAGCAGAGAATAGCAAGATGAAGGTAAAAACTTTGTGTAACTTATTTTTATTAGAACATATCAAATGGATGTCCCTCTTAAGTTATGATCTAGCTGCTAAGATATGTGAGCAAGTTCAGTTCAAGCTTTCTCTTCACCATGAACTTACCAGGCCGTCTTACGCAAGTCCCCATCTCTCAGCCTCAAAAGCGCTGGAAAATGCCTTATCGGGGTGTTACCATCATTAGTGAAATAATGTATGTGAAACACTTTGAACACTCTAAATGCACAATGAAAATGCTAAATAGTATTTTGCACTCTATTAGAATGTTAAGAACAGCATCGCAAAGCCAAGTTTTCAGACTATGACACAACATAGAGAATCCAACCTTGTGATATGTGTGTGGGTACAGTGAAAGCAATGGGACTTAAATCAGGCATGATTAGCATGTCCTTAACTTGGTTTTAGTGAGGCTAAAGAATGGCTGATACAGTCTGTATACAACCCAGTATTTAAAAAACACAAAACATCATGTCACCATCCTTTCATGTACACCATCAAGTACTGCTTTTTAAACCTCAGAAGGATAGGGTGTTGGGTTCATAAAGCACCTTGCAATGTAATGAGAGAAAACCAATGGTGAGTGGATGGGATGGGTAGGGTAGAAGGAGATCAACAGTAGGTGGAGCTAGAGCTAATGATATGAAGAATTGCAGCCAATGACAGGCAAAACAAACTCATTCTGCCCCCGACTCCCTGATTAGTTTTACAAAGGCAAAACAGAGATTGAGGAGGAGGAAATGAACAGGCAGTGCCGTTCTCCTGGGCAGGGTGTAAATAAGAAGTCAGGCAAGTGGGGGGGGGCAGGTTGAAGTTGGTGGGCCAATGCTCTGTCCTAATAAACCAGCCTCCCTTGGAGACATCAAACCTTTCAGCAAAGGAAGGAAAAGACTTCCATTCATATTGGAGGCTAAGATTGTGATGCACCAAATAACAAACACAGAGCAATCTGATAGCAAATGGTTACTGAAATACAAGTGTTAGATTATCTATCATATTCCAGGACGTTACTTTTAATTAAATGTATATCTAATGCATCCAATTTATCTATTGTGTGATGTTTCTTCCTATGACTTGCAAGTGCGTCTTGAAAACTTGAAAAGAAGGGAGGGTGCGATCAATTCCGGCTGAAATATTGCCTAATAAACTGTGGAAACAACTGAAGGTTGCGATAAAAACATGACCGTTTCATCACTTCTTGTTAAAACTTTTTTGTGTTATCATAGTTTTAAGAATTTCTAATATTGGAATTCCCAGGTATACTGTGATGTGGAGCCAAAACGCCAAGCATTGGCCCAAGCAAATGCGGAACTTGCAGCAGCTACTGAAAAGCTGGAAGCCATCAGGAAAAAACTTGGGGTAGGCCTTGCTCCAATCCTAATTTTGCACTACTTCGTAGCAAATCTAACAAGCTAGCATTCTTTGTGGCAATGCACAGAGGCTGTCTGTAAAGATAAGGTGTTTTATTGCTTTCTAGCCCTGCCAGGTTATGAAGCTATTGTTTTGGTGTCTAATATATGATATAGTTATATTGGGCGTTATTGCATCCCCCCCCCCCCATAAACCAATTGAATGTATCTTCTTTTTTTGTTTGGGGTGGGCGCTGAATCTTTTAACATGAAATTAGAGAATTTCCCCCAAACCCATTCAGCCACATTATTAACATAATATACATTTATTTAAATAAATATAATTGTCATTGATCACTTTTTGCAAATGTGCAAGATACAAAACTAGTCCTCTTCTAGATTAATTCAAAGCAAATTCTAGCCATGGGGGATATGACCTCCTATTACTTGCAAGATAAATTGTGTGCTATTTTGATTACCCACCCTTTCAAAATATAATTAAAGATCTCAGCTACTTTCAAATTCAGCTATGTAGCCTATTCCTCACTCCTTAATTTGAGTTCTCTGCCAGTGCTTATAATGAGATTAGATGCTGCTCCTTGTACATTTGTATGGTGGTAACTTTTCTATCAAGTAGCATCCTTTATCAATACTTGATCCATTTGCTCATTGGCCTTCAGTTCTCAATGCATCCCTCAGCATTATGTCTGTTTGCCATTTATTGGCCTACTATTCTTTCTATCGTTCAGCAAACCTAACGCCTTTGAAAAATAGAGTCACAGGTAGTCGTCCCCATCTTATGGATTTCCAATGGAATCCTGTCCCATAAACCAGTGGTTTTCTATTGGGAAAGCATGGTTCTAATTTTTCATACAGAAGTATTCTTTTTACCTAGTAATTTTCTGTAATGATTAATAAATGTTGCAGCTATTACTTGGTAATCAATAACACATCATCAATTTGGATGGCACTGTGCTAACAACCCTTCATTTTTAATGCCTTCTAAAATATATTTCAAAATGACAAATTAAATCCTTGTCAGCTGTATGCAACAGCAAAATTAATGTTGTTGAAACGGATATTATTATTTTTAAATCTTTCCATGGAAATATTTTACATGATTCAAAAGGTTTATTTCAATCTACACAACTCTTTCTACGTCTCTGATATGTAAACTTTGCTTCTATCTATGTGGTGCAGAAACGTTTAAGCTGTGGCCTGTGTAACCTCGCAATGACTGAGGAGAGCCCCTGCATTTAATACCACATTGCACACTGGTATCCAAAGGCTGTCTATTCACATTTAGAGGCAATAAATGTTGTTAAAACATATTTTAGAGTGCAATTCACCTTCGTCATCCAACCTATGAGCAGACTGTAGGGTGGGCAACACAACCGCCTCGGAATGCTCTTACATCCATGTTTTATGCAGAAGTAAGCCTCACTGTGTTCATTGGGGCATAATCCCCTTTTAATGGTGTTCAGGATTGTAGCCTCAATTTTCCCAAACATATTTCTCAAACTCAAAAACCAATGAAATGACACCAAACAGAATTAAGTTGTAACCAAAGCTTTCAGTTGCTTTGAAATTCACTCTTCAGTCTGGTCTGTAATAATCTAGAAAGGTTTGTGTGGATTTCCCAAACTGGCTTCATTTTGAAGCTGAATGTAAAACTGCTATATACCTTCTCACAAATCTTAAGTTTTGGTTTTTAGTTTTGTTTTACCATATATAACATTAATCACTGGATTAGCAACCAGTGATTCAGAAGTGTGTGCCTAAGTGTGCCAGCATTCTAACCCAGACTCCCATGCTGGAATGCTCCTAAAGAAAAGCCCTCAACAATTTTAGAGCTACTGTGCCTTTAATTAATTTCTTCTGTGTTTAAAATAAAAAGTCCCGCCCCCCTCCGAGGGTGTAAATCTTTTATTAAAGCCTCCCAGGAACAAAAATGACAATTAAATGAGAGTTTTCAAATGGCAGTTAAGGCATAATTAATTCCTAATCTCCAGCCATACTTAGAAGAGAGAATGAAGGTTAAATCTGGTAGGAAGGTTTTCATTAACACTGGAAAGTACCTTTTGTTGAATGGTACCTATAAGTAAATCTTAGAGGACACTTGACTATGGATAACAACATTGCTAGATATTAGTACCGTACACTACTATGTAGAATGTTGGTGAACTGATGGGACTGGACCAGTTTCACAGAAAAGTGTTTTCTGATAAATTATGTGAGAATCTTCTGTTTCACAGACACCCCAGACTGCTGGAGAATCTCAAGCCCTACCATATAATATACATTTTTTGTGGTGAAGAATTTTGGACTCAGTTGTGGATTCGGTTTTAATATTGTTGAAGAAAGCAATAGGTTCTGGCTCTGCTCCTTCCAGTCCTCCTTTCCTTCTTGGTGGTGTTGGTTCAATTAATACTGAGCAAAATATTTCTCAGGAGATACTTTTTTTTTCTTCCTGTTGGAGCATTCCATCACCTTGTGGAGAACTGTTGGTGAAATGGCTCCACCAGTTTCACCTCCCAGGCACATAAAATTTTGGCAGTCCATTTGCACTCAGCCCTTTCCCACTGTCAATTGACTGTAGGAAAGGAAAAGCTCAGAAGCGTTAAATGGCCCCAGCATGTAATCATTTACATTTTCATCTTCCTGAATTGCATTCTGGCATACCCAGGTACAGGCTGCATGCTTAAAAAAACAACCCTATCCCTTCGTCATCCAACCTGGCACTTGAATCATAAAGAACAGTTCCAAGACTCACAACTTGCAACCCACAGAGCCATGCATTGCCCACCACCTATTAGGACCTGCTTAATACAAGACAATCCCACCTTACTTTGAAGACAGAGGCAGGCACAAAAGAACAAGATGTTTATTAAGCTGTTGATGAATTGTCCTACACAGCTGATGAGCTGAATTTGGCATGATGATTCACAAGTTTTGCGGGCCCGGAAGGCAGGGAAAAAACAATCAAAGGCAACTAGAAAAATATGGGGAGGAGTTAGCCTGTAACTCCCATCTAATGAACAGCAAACAAACTTTGCTGGTTATTCCCTTCCATGAGAAATATAAGAGCCATCTTAATAGAAACAGACTCACTCCCCACCCTCTCAAAAAAGAGCCTGTTGGTCTTTTATTCAGTTCTTGGCACTAGAAATATGCTGGGGGGGGGGGGCAGGTGTCCACATTAGCCTTCTTGCTACTTGCTACATTCAAGACTTGTTCATAGTCCATTAAACATCATAGGATCACAGTTAATGTTCCACATTGCTCAAGTCTCCATTTAAAAGCTCTTGGAAGAGCTGGTGGCATTTTGCCATGCAGAATGGGTCAACCTTCAAATCATTACCATAAATGCCTCCATAAACAAAATTGGATCAGCTACCTCATTACCCACATGAATTCTAGTCACACTTGTGTATTTGGTTAACCAGGCATTGCGGCTATTTCACTTCTCTACAATTTTAACACTCCCAATTTTATCACTCTTGGGTTTCCCCCACCCCTGTGGTTCCTGAATTAGCTTTGGGTGGTCTCCCTGTCCATGGCTATAAAACACATTACAATGGCTCTGAGATTATAGATACATTTTATATGATTGCAAAATGAGGTTATAGTGGCACACAGAATACCAAGATAAAATACTGGCATTGAAGTCTTTACATCAGCCTTTGACCGTCTGGTGCCCTCCAGCTGTTCTGGATTGCACTTTCTCTCAGGCCCTAATAGACATGTTGGCAAAAGCCACTTAACATCATTGACAGTTTCAGATGGATTTTATCTGATAAGCAGCTCAGGAGCTCTGTCCATTTCAGCTGATCTGCACGAGCAGGATGTCTTTTGAAAGTCCTCATATATTTGCATAAATTGCTCAAAGAGTTTGGATCCACCTGTTTCTCTATTGCCAAAGCGACTATGTCGACTAAAGCTTTCTTAACATCAAAGGTTGTGACATCAGCAGCTGAGACAATGGCAGCTAAGGGGCATGATATGGGCAACTGAGATTCTTGCATGAATTATAAATGCGACATGAGATGTCCAAGGGAAATGAGTGAGAGAAGATGAAGGAAATAGTAGTGAGGCAAATAGCATAAAATATTTGACACTTGTGGCCTGCCATTTTGATGAGGCTTCAGATGGTTACTGTATGAAAGTATTACCATTACAGTGTTACCTCAGGTTACATACGCTTCAGGTTCCATACGCTTCAGGTTACAGACTCTGCTAACCCAGAAATATTACCTTGGGTTAAGAACTTTGCTTCAGGATGAGAACAGAAATCGTGCAGCAGTGGTGCAGCGGCAGCAGGAGGCCCCATTAGTTAAAGTGGTGCTTCAGGTTAAGAACAGTTTCAGGTAAAGAACAGACCACCAGAATGAATTAAGTTCTTAACCCGAGGTGCCACTGTATTTTTATTATTCACCAACAGGAGTATGTGAAGAATGAGTGATGAATGAATGAATGAATGAAAACTATCTCTCTCTTTAGGAGCTGGATCTCAATCTGTGCAAACTCACAGCATCCTTTGAAAAAGCAACAGCAGAAAAAGTCAGATGTCAAGAAGATGTCAGCCGAACCAATAAGACTATAGAGCTGGCTAACAGACTTGTTAAAGGACTTGAGGCAAGTAGGATATTCATTAATATCATTCTCAGGAGTTCTGATCAAAGCAGGCGAACCTGTATTCAGGAGAAGGGTCTTGGGGAAATGAAATATTTCTGGAGTGTCAGGTTTTAGATGCCTCTGAGTTGCTGAAATGAGAGCCGCTTTAAACTATCAGGAAGAGGAAAAACACTAACCAATATGGCGACATGGATATTGTGCAAGCTGCCCCAGCATGGAGCACCTTGCTTGCTCTCCTTCCCTACCTATTGGAGTGGTGTAGGTTAATGTGTGCACACGAAAGGATTAATTTGAGGCAGAGTTTATTGGAGCTTAGCTCCAGAACCAGTTTTCATTACCAGGACTGAACTCTGTGAAATAATAACACATTTCCATCAAGCATAAGAAGAATCTATCTTTCTACTTAAGTAATCATCCTCATTGCTCCTTATTATCCATGACTAAAGTGTGCACCAAAGATTTCACCTTCCAGTTACATGCAGCAGTGAGACTCTTTGATCTGAACTCTAGGAGAAAGTTTGCTACTTATTGGGAAATTATTGGGAAAAGCAGCTTAAATAGCATTCTTTCTCTCTCTCTTGTTGAATAGAAGATGTAGAGAATTATTTTAATTTTTATCGAGCAATAGATGGAACTTCATAGATGATGGCTCCTAGACGGTTCCTAAAAAGTCTAGGTCTGTTCAGGCTCCAATAGCTAGGTTGGTTAGATTAGAGATTGCCTGGGCTAGAAATTAACATCATTAATTAAACTAGGAATTCATCATAATCACCATGTGCTCCACCACCAGACATACTTAAGAAGTTCATTTCCATATGTCCCAGTGAGATGCTAAGACAATTGTTTATTTATTCCTATAAGGAGCTCTATGAGTACGCACACTTCAGAACTCTGGAATAATTATACTGTAGAAATTTATTTTTGGGTGGGTGGGAAGATATTGTTGCAGGCGCCTTCCCCTGCAGTGTATTTAGCCTAATTGGCTATCCAGCCCTAGACATTATGCTGCTGTTTTTGCATCATATGCGATATGTTTGCTCTGTGGGTTGTATATCCCCAGAGAAAGATCTCTGTAACTAAGTCGCTAGATCTGTGCAGAAAAGTGAACACTTTCTGACAGCATGGTCAGCCTTTGGTTAATGAGCACTGAGACTGAATAATCTTCAGGTCAAGACGGAGTCATTTTGTATCCACCCACAATGCACTTAACCTTTGGATAAGTGGGCTACAGTCAGTGCATTGTTTCTTATGTTCATAAAAGGCATTAATCTTATTCTAATCAGTACAGAATATACACTTAATTAACAAAAAAAGCACACACCCTATAAGGAATTTAGTTTTCTAATTATTTCCATCTGCATAAAAGCATCTTCATATCAAAACAGATAATGATTTAGTGGTTAGTTTGCACATAGTTGTTTTAATTATTTAATTATTTATTTAATGATTTTTAACGTGATGGCCCTAAGCCAGTGAAATCAGTGGGATCCAGGGAACCCATTTGTGTGCATGGGAACACAGACAGGCATACACAGAGAACGCGCACAAGGAACTTCAAAAGTGGTTTGTGGGTCGTTACTGCAACCAATCGGAAGCCGTGCCTTGGTTTTTGAACGGTTCTGGGAGTTGATTGGACTCTCAGAACGCATCATGTTTGGCAACCAAGGTAAGACTGCATAGCAAGAGTGGGAAGTGTTTGGACGTCCAGATCTTGATGAGCTACAACTTGCCTTACTCCTAACAAGCATGACCAGTGGCCAGGGATGACGGGAGTTGTGGTTCATCAACACCAGGTAGGCCAAAGGTCCCCATATCTAATGTATAGGGTTGAGCTGTTGGAAACCAGTAGAATGCACAGGAGTAAGTCTCACTGGAATCTGTGGTCTTACTTATGATTAAACCTGCATAGGATTGCACTGCTAAAAATAATAGTATTTATAGCTGAAGTGCCCTGCAGCTTGCATTCCATTTACTCTAGAGTAGTTTTGAAGGGGAAATTGCATTGCATCAACATTATAAGTAGGTAAAAGATTTTTAAAAAAGAATTGCATATCCTTGGGTCCTGCAATGCCTTGCTTATATATTTAGTTGCTACTGTGTTAGAATTCTCCAAGTTTCTGTTACTACCAAACAGTGACAATCCTCTCCACTTTAAAAGTACTTGTGTAAGCTAAGAAAGAAAAAGAAAATATAACAATTAATTGAGAGCATCAACACTTTTCCTCAGAGAATAAATTCTTTTTGACTTAAACAGGAGACAGTTAACTTCTGAAAAGCATCAAGACTGATGATTTTGTCTATATGCCATTGACCTGGAAGCTCAACCATTCAGACTAATAAATCAGGCAATTTATATTTAATCATTAACTAACTCCCGAGCTGAACAGCTGTTCAAAATTAGAAATGGGTCACCCCGGCCAGGATGATATTACAGGCAATCTATAATGCATTAGAATAAAATTATAGTGATTTTTAACTGTCTGGAAATTTATTACACTACATGTTCCAACTCTTAAACCCTTGTTAGCCAATGTCACTTGTGATTTATGATGCTGGGGTGGTACAGTAAAATTACTGAAGATTTAAATAGACAATCATTCTATGTTTAGTAAATCTTCAGATTTCAAAGCTAGTTTGTAGAATGAGGTAGGTGCACTTTATTGTTTATGACTTACCAGCCAGTGACAATGAGGGAAAGAGAATGGATAAATCAAAATTCCCTCCTGCAAGTTAATGGGTTTGTTTGGTTCACTTCAGCTAGTGATTTAAGAAAGGAACTAATAGGTTCTGTAAAAGATACCAGATAGCAAGAATGTTTTATACTGAAATAATATAGAATTGTGGATTGTAATAGCTGCTAGTTTAAACAGCAGAAACTGTTGTAATCTCCTTTCCTGGGCATACTTTCTGCATATTGAAGTTCAGTTTAATAGCTGTGTTTTGAAATTTCAGCTTCATTCTTTGAGAGCCTGTGAATGTGTAGCTGTTTGTTTATTGATTATAGGATTTGTATCCTGTCCCTCATCACAAGGGGTGTCAGGGCAAATCACAAAAAGGGAATAATATAGAATTTTTAAACCATGATCACCACTGCATATATTAAATGTTACATTATGGCCATATTACCATGTGCATGACATCTACATTGCAAGCACTTGCACAACGAATTGGTGGAAGAGGAGACCTTCAGTTGGTGCCACAAGATACACAAAGTAGGAACCAACCAAAGCTTGGAGGTAGGCACCAGCCAAAGGCCCTCTGCCAAATCACAGATGTTGTTATAACTCGGGGGTTTCTTCCCAGCAAGAGGTTTGATGGGCACCTAAGTTTTGCCATGGGTACGGAATGATTAGACAGAGCGAGTTTTTGCACATATCTCTGCTTAATATATGCTAAAAGCTGTTAATGGGTTGGCCGCCCATGATGGCCCCATATGGTCTGGCTTGGAACCTCCTTGACAACCATGGGGCTGTCTCAGTATATCATTGATTCATCACATGTTGCTGGGCATACCTTTGTCCTGGTCTTTGCCATAGAGCATATTACTAATGCTCCGTTGATTGGTGGACTGTTTGTGTTTGTCTCAAATGCACTCAACCTGCCTAAATCTACTGTATTGATCTTCACATTTTGGCAGAAACTCTAATCTAAGACGCCCCCCCCAAAAAAAACCGAACAAAAAAACCCACTTGTGTGATTTCCCCATGCTACTTTATAATTTTGTCTTTCAGTCTGAAAACGTTCGCTGGACCCAATCTATTAAAACCTTTGAAGCACAAGAAATAACAGTATGTGGGGATGTTTTGTTAACGGCAGCTTTTGTTTCTTACATTGGATCCTTTACCAAACCCTATCGCCAAGAGCTGATGGAACTCATGTGGCTTCCATTTCTGAAATCTCAAGAAGTGAGTGTTTGCAATGCAAAACTTGATATGGAACTCTTGTGTCTCTGGATTCTGTTTCTTTTTTTTTTTTAACGAAAAGGCAGTTCTGCTTTTCTCCAACTGAATGCAATTTATTTACCCAATGTGCCATTGCCAACTAGATTATATCTGCCCTTATTCACAATACCATCTTGTTGGCTCTTTTGTTAACTTTATTATAAAGTTATATTTCTCTTTGCTTCAAAGATTCGCATTCCAGTCCGTGAAGACTTAGACGTGATTGCCATGTTGACGGATGATGCAACAATTGCAGCATGGAATAATGAAGGTCTGCCCAGTGACAGAATGTCAACCGAAAACGCCTCTATTCTTACAAACTGCGAGCGCTGGCCACTTCTCATAGACCCTCAACTTCAAGGAATAAAATGGATAAAGAATAAATATGGAGCTGACCTTAAAATCATACATCTAGGACAGAAGGGGTATGTGTGCTTTGAAAAAGTACTCCTATGCATAAATGACAACATGATACATTTCTTTTCCAGGGAAGGTTGGTTTTAACCTATATAGTCTAAAGTTGGCATTGCTGTTTCAGAATTGATCTCCTCTCACTTCTGTTTAACTCTGTGCTTATCAAATCTGCCACTGCAGGGAGCCCTCCTAGTTCACTGAATGTATCTCAGGTGCTTCACTCTAATGTATCAAGCTGTTAAACTTGAACGCAGGCATCGGATAATGCTGTCTGGTAGCTGTTTTCCAGTGCTACGGAACAGGAGGTCTCTGATTTGGCCATTGGGATCCTCCCTCCGTCAAGCGTACAATTGTTCAAGCTTCCTCAGGTGTATCTAGGGCAAAACAAAAACAGGTAGCCTGGACACTTTCACTTTTGTATGAATCCAAAGATTGAGCAGGGAGTGAAAGCAAGGAGCCGGATCCTCGCTAGCCTACTGTAAGGTTTTTGTAGGATGGGAAGCTTTGGGGAAAGTTTGCTGACCTATCTTATGCTGAAGAGTAGAACACTCTTATATTGTGTGTGGGGGGGGGAGTCTCTCAGTGCTCGCTCCCCCCCTCCCCTTGATCCATTCAAGATGCCTGCTGGGAAGGGGAATAGAGAGGTATGTGCCACCACTGACAACTTAACAGTTCCATACAGAGAGAGAAATTCAGAAAGCAGTAGTGTCATATAACCCAAATTTACTTACATGGGTACTTCTGCTGCACTACCATTCCCCCTGCTCTACCACATCAGATTTCTTCACTTCCCAGCTTCCCAAATTTCTTCACTTTCTACAGACGTTAGTAATCCACCCCTAGCATCATCTTCTAATCCTATTTTATGTTGTTACATAAAGGTTCCTGAAAACTATTGAAAGAGCTTTGGCTTGTGGGGATGTTGTCTTGATTGAAAATTTGGATGAAGCAGTAGACCCTGTACTTGATCCCCTGCTTGGAAGGAACACGGTTAAAAAAGGGAAGTAAGTACCTTCTGGAAGAGGTAGATGATGCTCCTGTGCCTTTTTATGTATTGTTCCTTTAGGCAGTGCATTGTGAAACAGGTGTATTGATACTGGAAATTTGGATGTGGCTCTTGGAGAATCTAAATCTTTATGCAAACATCAGAATCCTAATAGAAACAACATAATTTATTGATGCACTTATTGTCCCTAGTTAGGAACCACAGAGTCTGACCACTGGTCCACCTAACTCAATGTTATCTAACTCTGTCTAGTAGTGTCTCTCCAGAGTTTTAGACATGGGTCATTCCTACCTGTATAGAGAAGTTTTAAACATTTGTTGCTTCTTTGTGTTTTTAGATTTTGTTGGAAGCTGTCCAGAGTGGCAACCTCAGTCAGATGGGCGAGGTACAAATAATAAAGTTGTTGCTGCTGCTGCTGTTGTTACCAGCTATACCTGGCATTGATTATTACCTGTACCTCGCATTGACGAGGAGAAACACCTGTCTGAAACCCTGGAGAGGTACTGCCAGTCATTATAGACAATATTGAACTTGGAGGACCAGTGGTCTGACTCTGTCATTCCTAATTGTGCCCATTCAAGTAGTCTCCCATTTAGTTGAGAAAAGTTGTCTTAAAGAAAGGGAAATATGCCACCAGGAAATTAAAAGTTTTAGGTTCTCACAATATATTCTTGACAATAGGCTTACATATACAACACGTGTGGGTGTATATCTTGGGGGACGTGTCGCTGCTTGCCCAGCTTGCAACCTCCTCTCACTCTTCCCTCCACCTCCATCCTGTCTCCCCTTCCCCCTGCCACGTCAACCCTTTAGACTTTTTCCTTTCCACTTCAGCAGTTGCTATGGATCCCTGCCTGAGGGAGGGAGTGGTAAACCCTCCAAACCAGGTGCCACTTACCTGTGGGGAAAGACGTTAAAGGTACTAAGGAGAGACAGCTAAATCTCTCCCCACACTTCTTAAACCTCACCAAGCTGCCTCCTTCCCTTAGACTTTCTCCTGTGAGGAAGAGGGAGGTGGTCCATGTGAGCCATGAAGGAACACTCCACTTTCTTTAGACCTTCTCCCGCAAGGAGAGGAAGGAAGGGTTGGTGGCCCAGGCAAACCACAGACAAACACACCGCTCTCTTGAGAGCTTCTTGTGTAAGAAGGCAAAAGGTTGTAGCAGCCAAGGGAAGCCATGAAGGAACCCCCTGTTAGGATATAGTACCATTCCACCTTTAGAACAGGCATGTGGAGTTATTGTATGTCACATGTCTGTTTACTTCCAGCACAGTCTGCTGGGAACATCTGTTGTATATAGCTATTGCTATACTGCTGTTTTGCTTGGACACGAAGGGAAGCAGACATGTTCTTCCTTTGTTCCTGATGCTGTATAAAGGCCTGTAAATATGCTTACATATGCCTCTGTCCACCACTTCCATTGTGAAGATTTATTCACTCTGCTGATTAGAGCGTGCTCAGTCTCTGAAGGCTTCTGAGGCTTGAGTCGCTGATAGATGCTGTTCTGATAACCAGATTTCGCCCGGCTGCTGGCCGGTGGATGGAGCCAGCTGGGGGCCAGCCATATTCCCCCATCTCCCCGGATGCATCCCAACACCCCCCCACCCCCTTTAGACCAGTGTTTCCCAAACTTGGGTCTCCAGCTGCTTTTGGTCTACAATTCCCATCATCCCTGACCACTGGTCTTGCTAGCTAGGGATGATGGGAGTTGTAGTCGAACAACAGTTGGAGAGCCAAGTTTGGGAAACACTGCTTTAGACCTTCTCTCATGAGGAGGAGGGAGGCGGTAGGCTGCGGAGGTAGAGTCACAACAGCCTAGGACAGCTCTTCAGCAGCCATCCTGCTTGGAGGAGAAGGCTGAAATGGCATAATTTGTGCAGGGGCAGCAGAGCCCCGATCTGTTGTGACAGTTCCCCTGCAGCTCTCCTGGACCATTTGTTGGGCCACCTGCTGGTGCTGCTGCTCTGTGATGGCCTGGCAGCTGTCAGAAGATGTTCATATTGCTGTAGTTCACAGAGCCACCTGTCTGTGACTTAAGGAAACTGCAACATGACAACACTTAAAATTGCATAGATGGAGATGGGGATGGGGACATTCTTTGAGTTTATGTGAACTACATTATTTGAACTTTTGTGAACTTAATTGTCATCAGACACTTAGGTGTATTGTTAATTGTAAATGATAAATTAATACAAGTGTATAGAGGATTTTTTTTTACATTTCGTTTTGTTGTTGTTGAAGGATTTGGACAAACTTGTGCCCAATCACAGCTACAGTCAAATAATTCCCCCCCCCCATTTGATTTCAAATACCATATTTTCCCATTTATAAGATGATTGTTTTCCTTAGAAATAATTGGCCAAAATTGTGTGTTTTCTTATACACGGATAGCAGAGGGTGGTTGGGCGATTGGTGGCAGAAGCCAGCAGGAGATTGGCAGCAGTTATTGGTTGCTGAGGCAACTGGTCAGTCGATTTACGGCAGTTGGCGGCGAGTGTGCAGACGATTGTTGGCTGTGGCGATGCATGCAATTTGCAGTGGTAGGCAGGCAGGCTGTGCCCCCCCCCCAAAGAAGCTCAGTGACTATGGGCAATCTCCCCCCCCCAAGAAAAGCTCAATAACTTTGGGCAATTCCCCCTTTTTTTTGTTGCGGTCCCAAAAAATAGGGGGTCGCCTTATACATGGGGGTGTGTTTTACACAAAAAAATATGGTACTTTTTTTACTTAGACAAATCTTGGGCTTTCCCCCAGGTCTCCTGATGCCTCACTGTTGGTGGTTGGGTGAATTGTGGAGCTTTGGCTACATCTGCAGATGAATTAAATTGGTGTGTGTGTGTATAAATGAGAGACGAGGGGATCTTCCAAATGAGGATACACTTCACTAACAAAAGTGAATACTGCAATAAATATATTCATTTCTGGAGGTGCCACAATTCTCTCTGTTGGTGTAATGCATGGTTCTCCCCATAGAATTGAATAAGCGGTGATTGATTTAATTGGTCTGAGTCCTTCCTTTCATTTTAAAAACATAATCCATTAAATAGTTGATCACATGTTGTACAGGTCTCAAGCACCAGTTTTTGCAGCAAAAAGTTTAGCAAAGTTTTCAACATTTTATGCTTTCTTAATTTTAGGAATTGTGTCAGTGTTTGTCCCTCCCCCCCCCTTCCTAATAAAGAAAGACTGAAAAGAGGCAGATGATAGATATGGTGCAGACCAACAGTTGAAGTTCATTAATAATTGGAATGTTGTAGAGTATGAAGTAATGAATACTAATTACTCCTTTCATGTCTGACAGCACCCTGTGGACCAATACATCAGCTCAGACTTTAATTTGGTTCTAGTAATGGTTTTATCAATAGTACATTAATTCTGTGTTTGAAAAGATATACAGTTGAACCTGACCCACACACTTGCTACTGCTGTCATAAAATGACCACATACTGACAACAACTGGGTAATTACAAATAATTAAATCCACTGAGCTTCAGACAATCCTAATTTTAAGTAAAATATATCTTACAATAGCAATCGACAGAAAGCATCACTGGGAAGATTTATCAACTTGTGCTCCTTCCAAAGCAAATTTACTAGCTTTGCATATTAGCAAACCTTCTGTTCTATGAAGCCACTTCATAAAATTTTATCCTGGCTCCGTTTTATTGAGATTATTCTTGAGCTGAAAACTTGCTACATTAAAGAAGATGCAGCCCTGCAATGTGGTGTCTTAGAGATAGATGGCACAGCTATTGTTCTGTGTACTAGTCGTAGCTTTAAGCACTGGTCTAGAGAGAGATATACACATAAGATGTGGCTCACAAATATTGTACATGGATAATAGCCATCCATAGTGTAAGGAGATATCAATATAGTTGTTATAATCCCTCCAGCGAAGCCCACCACTGACCTGAGCCAAAAATCCTTTTTTCATCACCACTAGGTAAGCCTACCAGGGCTAAGAAGAGGGCAATTATTATTTGTTGGATTCTATGTTTTGCTATATATAGTTATCCAATATCTATCATCTATCTCCTGCTAAGGGATTCTCCCATGAAGCAGCCAGGTGTTCCCACCTTTTAGGTGGGAAAATCCAGTTTATGGGCAGAGTGTAGTTAGTAAAGTATTTAGAGAAGATTATCTCTCTAAGTTAGCCCCTTGAATAGAGCATCTACCTGTAAATGATTTTTTATTTTATTTTTTGCATCTTGTTCCCCAGATTGTTTAGGATACCTGAAAGGAGCTTCTACTGCTTTTCTCATATTTTTGATTGACAGCAAAGTTATATATATGTTTGTGTACTAGTATACTGTGTACTGGTATCTGTAGATCAGAAAGGCAGTCTCTCTGCATTCAACGGTCTTTTAACAACCAAATAGTTTTATTATTACCATAATTATAATTGAGTTTTCACAGTGATTCCTGTCACCAGAGGTAATTCCCTCTAATGCAACTCTCTAGTTATGCCAACACAGTTATGAGCCGAAGAGAAGGCCTGAAAAACAGATCTGTGTTCTGTGCTAAATCAGGCCTTCTGAAACATAAACTATACTTCAAGACCTTATGCTACTGATAGCATCAATGACTTGGTTCAAACATAATGCTAAATCATTTTTTTAAAAAATGAGCCTCAGCTGCACAGGCCAAGGAAAAGTGGGGAGGCTATGAACCTCAGGGACACTGCAGCTCAGCCTCATAGCATTATATACATCCCCTCATGGTATGCATTTGATAATATTTAACAGATAATATTAAGCAGTTTCCTTCTATCTTAAATCAGACAGTTCTGTGTGTCTTCGTGCAGCAGCAAGATTATTAACTCACTTTTCTGATACATAGGAAAGGCTCCTCTTTTTTTGCCTCGAACTTCAGGCTAGCTGTGCAACTTTCAGAATTTTTTCTCTTCTCCAGTAGTTTGAACAACTTGAACAGTTGGCCTGCTGTGATTGCTAAGTAACAACTCTACACCTGATATGTTCAGATTCACTCTCTGCATTAGCTGCTAGAGTTCGCCGGTTGGATGTGGAAGCTTTTAACTTCAAACAGCAGGTTTTGAAGCAGGGCTTTTTAGATGTTTTTTGATAAAACACTTCCCCCCCTTAAAGCATGCGGATACTGCTCACATTTGCTTTCTTTCCCAGGAATCTGCCTGCCACTTTTCATCACCTTAAAAGTTCACCTAAGCTGTTCTCAAATGTAGTAGTTTGTTTGCTTGTGGGTTTTTGTTCTCCTTCTCCTCCCCATCAGTATTTTAGGCCCACTAAGCATGCTCATTTGAGCTGTTTTTGTCATCCAAAGTCCTGGCCTAATTTCTCTCTAAAGTGTTTTGTACTACAGCTGATTTCGGGGTTCCCTTGAGGCTACTGATACCTCCACCTTTTGCAAAAATGGGGCCAGTTTGGCTATTTTAAAAACCCAGATTCATAGAACAAGTTTTCTATTAGTACATATGATTTGAAATTATTATGTTTGCATATTGTTCTAAATGTTGTAGTAGTCAACCTGAAAGTGACCAATGTGTGGACTGGGGATTTAGTTGAGGGGACAAAGATGGAATTTCATAGCATGACATATGGAGAAGCAACATACCTTCCTATGCTTTCATTGAAAATGTGATAGAAAAGTAAACAGCAAGGTTTGTACATTTATTTTAGTTTTGCATTTCCTTTTCCCGCAGGAGAACATTTATATGCATAAATGACTTGACCCAAGGTCACAATATAAATCTGGGTCTCTATCTCTCTGCTTTTTCATTTTCATCTAGAGGTCTCTACATAAACTTTAGAGTCTCCTCTGCAACATGGAGGTGAAGTCCCACCCACCATATTTGTCTAAGAATTTTACTCACATCACCTATTCAAGGTTCTAAAACCTGAGCCCATGCTTGCCACACCATCATCTCCTATACCATGGGTAGACAAACTAAGGCCCGGGGGCCAGATCCGGCCCAATCGCCTTCTAAATCCAGCCTGCAGACGGTCCGGGAATCAGCGTGTTTTTACATTAGAATGTGTGCTTTTATTTAAAATGCATCTCTGGGTTATTTGTGGGGCATAGGAATTCATTCATTTCCCCCCAAAAAATATAGTCGGACCCCCCCACAAGGTCTGAGGGACTGAAAAAGTTTGCTGACGCCTGTCCTATACTATCCTAGATATAAATGTCTTGCTGAATCTGACATACTGATTCTGTGGTCTCTTCTCCTACTTTTGGCTAATGTCATAGCTGACCCATAAGAGCAATAGCACAAACATTTATTTCCCCCACACCTGCAATTAACAAAAAAACCAACGTAGCTGCAGTGATAAAACTCACTGAGTCATTGTGCAGTGCTTGCCTTTCATAGCTAATAACCACAGAAATTGGGGATGATTTATTACTTCTGTGCAATGAGCACCTATAAAGTAGAATCTCAGTGCAAGGCTCCAGAACTCATTTTACAACAAGCCATTTTAGCATTGCGGTAGCAAAGTATTGTTCCCCAGGTAAGATTCTTGATAAACAAACAAGAACAGTGAGTTACAAAATTGCCCTCTTTGTTCTGTTGCTAATTTCTGAGCTCGGTCTTCCGTTGTCCCCCTGCATTATGGACCTGCAGTCAGCTTAGTCAAATATTCAGCATATACGGTGCACCCAAACTTTTCCTACACATTGAAATGGCAGTGGAAACTTGTTCTTTTATTTAGCTTGATAAAATAGTACCATACCAAAAAGAGATCTGTCCGTGCATGTGGATAGTTGTTTTGGGCTGTCTATAATTGGGTGCGGACATCCTTCAGAATGGAAGTTGGCACAATTTTTTTCTCCTAGGGGCAGTAGCAATCAACAGGGTGCCACAGGTAGAGCAGCGTTGCTCACCAGGCATCCCAAAGGTGAGTGTCACTGCCAGTTACGAAGAGGCAAGGCTGTCGTTCCCTCTGCTGCCTGCATTTCTTACTTCCTCTTGATCGAGGGGATGAGGGTGGCATCTCAGAATTGCCCTGCCTTCTGCCTGGTGCTCTACACCTCTCTCCTTCCCCGCTCTGAGTGCAGAGATTGTCTCACTCTCATGTACCTCTTCCTCCCCGGAAGGAACTGGGAAGATGAGGTGAAGGAATAGGTGAGAATCAATGGATACTTGCCTCTTCCCCTCCCTGTCACCAGTCTCTAATGCTCTGCCCCTTAGCAGTGGGCCCCATAGCCCACTGGGCCCCTCCTCAGGTTCGTCCTCTCCCCATTCTGTGCTACCCCTGGGCTCAACCTCCTCCTGGCTCTGTCTGCCCTTGACAATGTTGTCAGTGTCCCCAATGGCCATACTCCTGTTTTTAGCCCATTTGACATTCTTAGTTCATTGATATTTTTAGTTCTCCTACTCCCCGTGTAGGTTAGAGAACAGGACATGATCCACCAGGGAAAGGGGGACAATAAAGGGGGATAAAAAGAGAAGTGAAATTATTCACGTGTGTTAGAAAACTGAACTAGTTTCACTTTAAGGGGTCAAGTTTGAAATAGGGAAAGCTATATAAGGGGAAGCAGTAAGAAGTACATTACTGGCAAACATGGATGTCAGCACATTCCTCACTACAAGCATGTTCCTCAGGAGGGGAAGAATACACAGAATACATCCTGCATTTCATATAATTAGTTTTGAAATACAGATGTCCAAAACTGTTCATAAGTATCCTCTTGCAGAATTGCTCAGGCTATATTTATTGCATCCTTACAAATCGTTTGTAACCCAAACAAAAAATTAGACAGATGTTTATTACAACTTAGAAAATTGTAAAGATGAATGGAAAAACTGGAAGCAACTGCTTCATAATTTCTGTGTTCATATAAATAAGCAAATATAATACTTTTCAGCCTTTCTCAGACTAATTCAGAAAACAGAGACGTGGGACATGAGCAAGTGGAACCATTGATACCAATAGGAGTAACTGATGGACCTTGCCTTCATTCTATAAATTTTGGGTTAATCTGGCATCCTTATATAATATCCTCAACAGGCTGCTCATATCAGGTGCATTCTTACTAACATCAGAAGTGAAAAGTATTAGTGTTGGTGTCAATAATGGGAACTGGATAATCCCTTTCTCAAGTAGGTGTAGTAGTCAGAGGCATATAACTGGAATGCACCATCATACAACTCTGTCTCATGTGAAATAGTTTCTATGTTTATCGTAAGATGCTGATAAGCTGCATTAATCAATGCTGTGCTTTGTAACAGTTTTCATTTTAATTGATATCAGGTATATTAAGATTGAAGATCGAGAATGTGAATTCAACAAGGATTTCCGTCTCATCCTTCACACTAAGCTGGCTAATCCTCACTACAAGCCAGAGCTGCAGGCTCAGACCACTCTAATTAATTTCACAGTTACAAAGGATGGTTTGGAGGACCAGCTGTTAGCTGAGGCTGTTAGTATTGAAAGACCTGATTTGGAGACTGTGAAGGTAAACCCACGTGTGAATTAGTCAGTTCCCTAGCACTTTCAGTGCCCTCTACAAAATCTGTGTATCTCTTGTCATTTGTACTGCTTACTAGTGAATATGATGGTATTATGGCATCACACAGTAAATCAGAGTTAGCTTTGTGACGGCATCACTAAGTGGAAAATAACGCTTTCCAGTTGTCTTTAGATTAGACTAAATGTGTACGTTCAGGGCAGAGAATGCATTTCCATCACCCAGCCAACTAATCTTATACCCTTTTTGTAGGGATTTGGTAGAAATTCAATTAATTTCTCATTTAAAGTTAAGCCTGTCTAACACACACTTCTTGAAACAATGTGTGATCCAAAACAGAGCCATCCTGCCAGATTCACACTTTTCCGAATTTTGCAATGCTATTCTCAAGCCAGGTAATGTGTACAAAAATGCCTGTACTGGGGTAAACTGTGCATAGAATGCATATATTAGTGAAAGTCACATACAGGAATTCATTATATTAAGGAAAATTGTTTTGCAAAAATGTATGCATTGGAAGGAATTTCATTCAAAACTGTACAGTACCTTGGAAGTCGAACGGAATCCATTCCGGAAGTCTGTTCGACTTCCAAAATGTTTGGAACCAAGGCACGACTTCCAATTGGCTGCAGGAAGCTCCTGCAGCCAATCAGAAGCCACAGAAATCACGTCAGACGTTCAGGTTCCAAAGAACGTTTGAAAACCAGAACAATCACTTCAGATTTTCAATCATTTGGGAGCCAAAACGTTCTGACTCCTAAGTCGTTTGAAAACCAAGGTACGACTGTATATTGATTCATCTTCATGAGGACTTAAAAAAAAATATCATAAACTGATGCTGCCACATGCCGTTAGGAGCGTAGGTCAGTGCTATAGATGAATGTTAGCAGGATAAGCCATCATACCAAAATTTTAAGTGGATCTTGCATGCAAAAAATAATATGTAGACCATGCTTAAATTCCATTAAACTTTAATAAGCAGGGGATAGCAACATACCTTGCCTGTTGCACACAAGTCTGCCTGGATATGGCTTCAGGTGAATAAATATATAGACTAGGTAGTACACTTACACTGTAATAGTCTGTTTCACACCCAAGGATGGCTGGAAGCACTCATAGGCACATACAATGCACTGTGAGAATAGGTTCTAAAAACTTCTTGCTATCAGTTATCCACATTTACAACTAAAACTTTTTCCATTGTGTTTGCCAGTCTCTTTTGACAAAACAACAGAATGATTTCAAGATTCAGCTGAAGCGCTTGGAGGACGATCTGCTGTTTTGCCTTTCCGCTGCTGAGGGCAGTTTCTTGGGAGACACTGAACTCGTGGAGAAACTTGAGACCACAAAGTCGACTGCTGCAGAGATAGAGATTAAGGCACTTGCAGTTTTACTGTTTGATACTTGTCTATTTCAAAGCAACATGTTATGCCCATACAGTGCCTCATGGAGAGAGCATTGCTCAAATCACAAGTGAAGACAGAAGGGGCGAGGCTTACTCCTTTCCAGTCATTTTGGCATCTGTTGAGGCAGCTCAGAATAGTTTGGAGTTGGTGGGGTAGGGATAGATAGATAGATAGATGATAGAACTCCTTTCTCCATGTTTCAAGGTTCACTCATTTTGATGATGGAGCATTGAGTAAATGCAAAATAATGGAAGGCAATTTGTCCCACTTGGAATGGAGAGGGGCTTACCGTGGTGGTTGGATGAGAGTTGTTTACCTTTTCCCACTTTTCTTTCCTTTTAAAAAATGGGTGGCTAAACTCTAGCCCTTCCCTTGTTGTTGGACTACAACTCACGTCATTCCTAACCATTGACCATGCTGTCTGGGGGTGATGGGAATAGCAATGACATCTGGAGAACTTGCTGACGTGTTACTGAAGGCACTGATAGGGCCTACAGCATATGAACACTAATGAAAGGATAAAAACGTAAGAAGACTACCTTCTGCCACCATGGAAACCATTTCAGGGATTGAGTTACAACTCACGAAGCTCCAATTCACCATAAGTGGCTCACCACATGTGTTCATTATTTTGGATATGATTTCTTCAGATGTTTGAAGATTCTTCTAGGATGGAGGCCCGTGTCTTTCCATCTTATATTTGGTGTAGCTAATCCCTCCTCTGTCCTCAGTTTGAAGATAGATTAAAATCTGTTGAAGTAGATGCTAGATTAACAGCACAGCCCTATTCATATAATGATGATGGTTTTCTTCATTTACTTTCAAACATGTTGTTCTACAGGTAGCAGAAGCCAAAGAAAATGAAGTTAACATTAACGAAGCCAGAGAACATTACAGGCCAGCAGCTGCAAGAGCATCCCTTCTTTATTTTGCCATTCATGATCTGAGCAAAATCAATCCCATCTATCAGTTTTCATTGAAGGTTTGTTCTCATCCTTATTCTGATACTAAAAAATAAACACAGTGTAGTAAACCTCATGAGATTTGCACTATTTTTCAGAAATGTGGGAGTGCTTAGGTACATTCATTTATATTTGTACCCCAATTTATGTGACCAAGCACGCTTTCTGAGTTTTGCAGTACGTTAAAAGCTTGCAGCAACTGTTTGGTCATAAGAGTTAGGGGAAGGAAAAAAGAAAGAGTCATGTACGCTGTAGAAAAATGGCTCTGCCATACCACCTTCTTAAAAATTATTGTTGATCTCCAGCTTCAAAGGGAGATATATCAGCAGGATTCATTTTAGAAGAGGTTATCACAATATCAGTCAGAGCTGCTGACAGCAAGTGTGTGTGTGTGTGTGTGTGTGTGTGTGTGTGTGTGTAGGTCTCCTGAGGCTTCCCAAGGGCATTTAACAACTCCAGAGTGGCATGTCCCTCTGGATCAGATAGGCAGGGCCCAAGTTTCTTGATTAAGCTGATCAACAGTGGCTGCAAATCCCCACTTTGGCAAGGAAGAAAGGAAAGAACGTTGAAGTGGGCCAGATCCTATTCCTCATCCCAGAAACAGGAAATGTAATGAATAATCTCTGTGCACCTGAGGTTTACATTCTTATGGTGGCATCCAATGGCACCTGCTTGTGAGCATTGAATGCCCTTATGCAGATATTAAACTCAATCCTATGCAGCAGAAGCAACTGTGGTTGGAAGAGTAACATCAAAGGTTTTATTTATAAAGCAAATAACAAAACAGAAAGACAACTGTCACATCCATCTTCAGCAGAGGAGCAGAGAGAGGGAGGAGACATTTAAATAGTTCCCATACTCATACATCAATTAAGTAATTAAAGGCAACCCGCAACATTATGCAATGTGAGAATGAGACATTAAAATACTGACACTGCTGTCTTGCACGGTGTAAAGCTGTTTGTAGAATGTGGCCCCTGGTTTCTCTGCCCCCAAAATTTGTGTGTCCCAGAAATTTGCTCCAGAGGCTCCTTTGCTCCAGAGGCATTCAAAGGGAGATGGAAGGAAGGAAGGAGAAGCCCTCTTGCACAAGCAGATGTATATTTGTGCTACACTGGATCTACCTTTATTGGTTTCAAAAGCAAATACCACTGCATTCCGACAACAGCAGACCAGTCCAGAGATTACAGCAGCTAGTTTTGAGCAATTAGCACAGGCACAGGCAAACTCGGACCTCTAGATGTTTGGGGACTACAACTCCCATCATCCCTGACCACTTGTCCTGTTAGCTAGGGATGATGGGAGTTGTAGTCCCAAAACTGCTGGAGGGCCGAGTTTGCCTATGCCTGAATTAGCAGCTTCTGTCTTTAAGAAATGGCAATTATGTTGTTGACCTTGTTTTTAAAGCATTCTGAATTACTGTGCTTTTGAATTATAGAAGCCAAATCCAGGTTTCAAAAATGTTCCTCAAGAAAAGGAAATTCTGATGTGAGAAATTAATTCTGCGTTCCTTTAGGCTTTCAACACTGTCTTTCGTAAAGCAATTGAGCGAGCAGAAGCATCGGATGATATCCAAGGACGCATCTCCAACCTAACAGAAGCTATTACGTATTTCACCTTTCTTTACGTAGGCCAGGGACTTTTTGAAAGGGACAAGCTAATTTTTCTGGGCCAGACAACATTTCAGGTGAGAAAAAGCCAACTTTAATTGCTTGCATCAATTTAGACTAGAGATACACATGTTGGTACAACATAAGAACAGAGGAGAATTAGCATGAAAGACTCAGGGGGATATGGCACAATCGGGCATGCTCAGTTATGTAGAGACTTAACTTCCAAAGTCCTGATCACCAATCCCTCAAAGTCCCTGCTTTAAATGTAGTTGAAAAGAATTTTGTTACTTCATTCAGTTTAATTATAAGTCAAAGCTAGACGAGGCAAATATTTAAGGCTTAGAAATTATTTGTATGGGAGAGAATGTCTACCAGGAATTTCTCCTTTGGGAAGAGAAATTTTGTTCAGCAACAGATATTTAAGGTCATTATTTGTTACTCCAACTCATCATGCCCCTGCGGGGGGAATAGCAAACCTTTTCAGCATTTAAAGGAACAAATATTTGTTGGCGATTTACCAAATAAAGTATTGAGCATGTCTAAGGAGTGTTTCCATAGTTTCCTGTAGTCTGCTCTGCCAAAGGATTTTCAAAATATTAAAAACCTCCTTTTTTTTTCTTCAGAAAGTAGGTTGTCTTATTCAGGTGTGCACGTTTTTTTGCATACTATTCCAAAGCAGATTGCATACTTTCACTTTCCAAGCTGTAAATTGATTAGCTGCTATGGTTGAGAGGGGATGAGGAACACCAGCAGATCTCTGCCATGGCCATGTTAGGCCCCATCTATACTCCTTGGCAGGAGAGCCAACTTGGCCCTGCGACCATGGGTGCCCGGTGCCATGGGTGCTATACAGAGTGCATGGCCCTAACACTGAAATTTGTGGGTGCCTGGCCCCTTCATTGAATTTTTTAGATGCTCAGGCACCAAGGGCCCCAGGGAATTGGCACCTATGACTCCTGGCATTAAAAGCAGCAAGCTGACCAGTGAATGAATGGCTGTCTAGACTCCATAGTGTGCCCTTCCCAGTCTCACTATCCACCTCACTAGACTCTTCCCCAGGCTACTCTCACACAAACCCTGCTCTGCACTTGCCTGAAGTGATTTGCCTCACTGGAATATGTCCTTGTTGTTATGATAATATAATTATAATTATAATTATAATTATAATTATAATTATAATTATAATTATAATTATAATTATAATTATAATTATAATTATAATTATAATTATAATTATTTATTTATACCCCGCCCATCTGGCTGGGTTTCCCCAGCCACTCTGGGCGGTTTCCAACAGAACACTAAAATACAATAACCTATTAAACATTAAAAGCTTCCCTAAACAGGGCTGCCTTCAGATGTCTTCTGAAAGTTTGGTAGTTATTTTTCTCTTTGACATCTGGTGGGAGGGCGTTCCACAGGGCGAGTGCCACTACCAAGAAGGCCCTCTGCCTGGTTCCCTGTAACTTGGCTTCTCACAGCGAGGGAACCACCAGAAGGCCCTCGGTGCTGGACTTCAGTGTCCGGGCAGAATGATGGGGGTGGAGACGCTCCTTCAGGTATACAGGACCGAGGCTGTTTAGGGCTTTAAAGGTCAGCACCAACACTTTAAATTGTGCTTGGAAACGTACTTGGAGCCAGTGTAGGACTTTCAAGACCGGTGTTATATGGTCTCGGCGGCCGCTCCCAGTCACCAGTCTAACTGCCGTGTTCTGGATTAGTTGATAATGCCTCTTTCCTTCCTGAATTGCATATTGAGAGATTTAACTGGTTGTGTGTGTCGAAACTTCATTTTGCGTGTGTGGTAGAAGGTAGCCTGAAGTCATGTCTCTAGCCCTGCCCACTTTGTGCTGTGGCCCCCACTTGGCCTCTGGCATGCAGCCCCAAGAAGGATGCGCATAATGTAACGCAGCCTTTGGGCAGGGAAAAAATATATATTCGCTGCTGCTCTAGAAGCAGGGAAACCCAAAGGCTTTGTTCAATCCCAGGGACCACATCCACGTCAGTGGTTGGCAGGACCCGTGTTCAAGGACACATTCCAGCCAGGCCAAAATGCTCAAGGAAGGTGTGAACCAGGGCCAGTCAGGAGTGAGGCCTAAGGAGATGGGGACAAGTAGGAAGAGTCATGAAAGCCAGATAAGGAGCCCTGAGATGCTGCATTTTTGCCCCCAGGCCTAAAGTTCCACACATACATATTTGAAAGGATGATTGCCTAAGAACTGTTCATTTGAGAAATGTGTATGAGTCCATTTTCTTCTTTTTTAGTAGTGCTGATTTCACATTTTGGAGTGTCGCAAAGGGAATATATGGGTCTGACACTCCCTTCTTCTTTTCCTGTAATTTTGTGGGGAGCAGCCCAGAGTAGCTGAGTACAGATGGGTGGGCTGGAAAATTATTATTATTATTATTACTACTACTATTAACATCAACATCATCATCATCAGACCAAGTGCAAAAAATGTATGTCTAACCAGAGCGGTCATGAAGGCAGAAATACTCAATACTTTGTGCTACTTATGTATAAAATAGAATTATGGCAGTGCAGATCATTATAGAGTAACACCTTTCTTCATAGTGACTCTCACAGTATTTCCCAATTTTGTTCACTTATTAGATTTTGTTGAGAAGTAAAGAAATAGAACTCACCGAACTGAATTTCCTGCTACGATTTACAATTGAACACACCTACAAAAGTCCTGTGGACTTTTTAACTACTCAGTCATGGAGTGCCATTAGGGTAAGTTTCATGACCAACCAGCTGCCTATAAGGAACCAAGCAGATGCCTGCATATGACCCAAACAGCTTTATGCTTAGTTGTGAGCACCTTTTACACTTTTTAATGCGCTTACTTCTCTACATTGCACAAAATACTCTGTTTTATATAGGAATGGCTTCTGTTTCTCTCCTGCTCCCACATGAAGAAGCAGGCTTGAGGGCCTTGCCATCTGCAACCCACTCCAGCATGCAGGATGTGAGCAAGGAATTACACTCCCCCCTCTACACACACACACACACACACACACACACACACACACACACACCACACTTTTCTGCTTCCATCTCAGTACTGAGAAAGATCTAGAAGCAGAGGACTGCATGGCTACCTGCCTGATTGCATTGCCACTTTTCTTTAGGGGCTTCTCTACCTTTCTCAGTATAATTAATTATTAATTATTCATAATATGAAGCACCCCCACCTGCTTGCTCACTCCCAGATCTCTTCTTTACAGGCTGTCATGTGTAAGAGCATGAGAACAGCCTGTTGGGTCAAGCCAGTGGCCAATCAGATGCTTGATTCTGTTCTCACAGTGGCCAATCAGATCATTGAGAGAAGCCTGCAAGCAGGACATGAGCACAACAACACTCTGCCCATCTGCGATTCCCAGCGACTGGTATGCAGAGACAGATGTCTCTGGCAGTGGATGTAGAACATGCCCCTCACGGCTAGTAGCCACTGATAGTTTTGTCCTCCATGAATTTTCAGAAGAGAAGTAAGGGTGTCTACTCAGATGGGAAGGGAGGGCATGTTCAAACAAGGGAGACCATATATGAGAGAGGAGGAGCTGCTCTGAGTGGGGAAGGAAAAAACCTTTATGGGGCAGGTTTTGGACTAAAGTAGCTTGGGACTGCTTGTGGCCACCAAAGAAAACTTTGCTAGCTGTTTGTGTACCCATAGATGTGCCACACTGGCAATGCCCACACTAAGGTTTAGTGGTCCATGGTGAAATTGCTAAGGTTTGGTGAAATCCTACACACTTTGGTATATTGCAAGAGAGTGTAATATGTGTGGTGGGAGAGGGTAAACAACATTTCAATAATTGCCACTTATTTCTCTCTTAGTGCGAACAGTTGACGTGTCAATAAATCAGGCTTGCCATTGTTCTGTTTCAGGCCATTGCCTTAATGGATGAATTTCGAGGATTAGATAGAGACATAGAAGGTTCTGCCAAGAGATGGAAAAAATGGGTAGATTCAGAATGCCCAGAAAAGGAAAAGTTCCCTCAGGAATGGAAAAGCAAAACTTCTTTTCAGAAGCTTATCATGCTACGAGCATTACGCCCAGATCGGATGACATATGCTCTGAGGTACTGCATGTTTGACTTTGTGAACTCCTTTTATATTTATCACATTTATTTATGTATTCCATTTATTTATGTGTACAAGTTGCATGATCTGTCAAATAGCACTTACAGAAATAACTAAAAAATAGCATCAAACACATCAGCATATGGCTGTACAGCGGCCATTCTAAATCTATATGCACGTCATGAGGTAATCCATTCATATAATTCTCCTCCTTCCCAAACACTTTTCCTTTTGTAAGCCTGTGGGTGGGGACTGCCTTATTTTGTTGTTGCTCTTTATTGATTGATTTGTAAGCTGTTCCGGGAGCCTTTTTGGCTGAAGAGCAGGATTTTAAAATTAATTAAATAAGTATCTAGCCACTTGTCTCACAGAGCTGTCAATTCTACCACACCACTGCAGTCTCTCTTTCTCGTTGTTTACGTGATGTAGTGAAATACATACACTAGTTGAACAAGGCAAGTGATACATATGAAGTGACTGTTACATGGAGAGTCCTCAGTGCACTCTGGATTTAAAATACCAATACGAAACATCACTCATATATGTGAATTAGACCTTAGGATTGTGGCTCCTGGTTAATTTAGAAACAACAGTCCGTTAGTTGGGATGTTTTCCCTTCAAGCCATACAACAGAACTTACCTCAGCTTCTTGGGTTTTCTACACGTTGGTGGAATAGAATATATTTGAAAGGATGTTTAGGAAAATAGAGAGTGTGAGACTTGGGACCTAGAAAAACAGCTGAGACACTAAGGATGTATGCCTCAACCACCTCTTTCCCATCAACATGTGCAGACTGTATGCTAGACTCTAAATGCGCCGAATCAGGCTTCCCCAACCTGGTGAACTCCAGATATTTGGGACTACAAATCTCTTCAGACCCATCCAGGGTGGCCAATGACCACATGTCCAAAACATGTGTATGGCACCAGGATAAGGAAGCTTTCTCTATATGTTAACATATGTTCATTATATATACATTATATATTTTTGTAGAAACTTTGTAGAGGAAAAGCTCGGCTCAAAATATGTGGATGGCACAAGAATAGACTTGGCAAAATCTTATGAAGAAAGCAGTCCAGCCACTCCAATATTTTTCATTCTTTCTCCTGGAGTCGATCCTCTTAAAGATGTGGAGGCACTTGGTATGTTTTATTGAATAGGTATTGTTGGGCTGGTTTTTAAAACATGGGCAGGTGAATTGGCAACATTCCAAATCTTGCAAAACACAAAATGAGAACAGAATTTGTCGTGTTCATGTGGAATGCTATGAACCATGGTTTAATGCTACATGGACAAACCTCACTGAGCCCTAGCAAAGTGTGTTATTAGGGAGTGTTGGAAAAGAGAATGCATGTTTGATGATGGAAAGGGCCCTCATTTCGACATGCTACATTCAGAGGCATTCTGGTAGGAATTCTGACATGGCTGTGGGTAACAGGAACTCTCTCCAGTAGTTGTTAATGTTGCTGATTTGCAAAGTCCGCAGAGCTTTTCTTAATGCATAGTTTATGATTGGTAACAACAGGGGTTTGTGCTTTGAGTTAGACAGAGCGGGAGTCGGTCTTTAATTAATGCATGTTAAGCTAACACAAAAAAGCCCACAAATAGTCATTATCAAGGAATAAAGCAGATTTAAATTTGGAATTGTTTTCCTCAACAAGAGTTAAGTTTTAAAGATTTCCCCCTCTCTTGCCCTAGCCCTCCATTCACCCTGGAAGGGTGGATAAAAGTGTGAGGCTATTAACGCTGCAGCGTGAAGAAATTTTTAGATTGAACATTCCTCTGCTTGGCATAATGCAGGCTCTTTTGTGCTGTTTCTTACCTTTTGAGTAGATGAGGGCCAGAGGGCAATTTTCTCCATGCTCATGTAATCTTGTGCCCCCTGTGACTAAATAATGGTCATTATACAAACTATATTCAATTGTGTAAGAAACTGTCGCTTTGTACTTAGGATTACTATTCCCCACTGACTCTGCTGAGAATACCAGGTTAATACAGCTGTGACCTGACTGTGCTCAATTTAAACTCAGGCCTCACAAGGTGAGAGGCTTGCACATTTACCCACTGAACCAATCAGTTAAAAAACTGATGTGATAGCTACCACATGTTGCTCCCTTTTTTTATAAGGGAAATGGCTTGCACCCCCTGTAAGAGTTTATAAAGCTCTGTAACAATACCTAGCATCTATCAAAATGTCAAAAGGTTCGTTATCTTAAAACCAAGGGAGCAGATTTCTGCAGGGTTTTTCCCCTAATACCAGCCATAAGGCTGCTGTTGAGAGCTCGCAATTTTGCTTGTTGAAATTGTGTTGAGTGACGAACTAATGTGTATTGTCCCAGTGATTGGTGAAATTAATGGGGCATTATCTTTCCCCCCTCCCCTTTCCCTTCATCCCCTTCCTCCTTTCCACTTTTGCTCGCCTCCCCACCTCCGTTGCTCCACTTGCAGGCAAAAAACTTGACTTCACAATTGATTCTGGGAAATTTCATAATATCTCTTTGGGGCAAGGGCAAGAGGTTGTTGCGGAGGAGGCATTAAAGAAAGCTGCCAGGCATGGGCACTGGGTTATTCTGCAAGTAAGTGTGAAATGGCATGATTTGACGTTCCTTATGTGTTCTGTCATGGGGCTTACTCTGCACATACTTAACCTGTGAAATGTCTGCCTGTAACAAAAAATCATCAACAAGAAACAACCTTCTGAGGAATTCTGAGAGAAGACAACTTCACCTAGCATTATTTCTTTTCACCGATCATGATAGCGGACCAAAGAGTTTGTAGAATGGTTTGCGGGATTTGTTACTTAACTTTCTGAAGTTAAGCACACAAATGGCACCAACTGCTTTATTACTGCTTGGTTATTTTGGCTCTTCCAAAATGGCTGCCACAGGAATGGGAGATCATCTTTCATCAAAAATATCTGTGAGGTTAGTTTTGCAAAATGAAGAATTTTCCTCTGTCCCTCAGTATCCATTATGCAGTGACAAATAAACTTGCAAGAGGAAAGTTAACAAAAAAATAAGGCTTGGTGAACATGTCAATTTCATTATTCCTCTTTTATCCAATCTTAATTTCAGTCCTATACATTTCAACATCTGACTTTGCAAAACAACATTTTTCTGCAAATTACCCCTTCTATACGCATTTTTTATGTGCCACTCTGTCTCATATACACATTTATGTGAAGCAATTTTCCCCGATGTAATGCGCTTTTAATATTATTTTCATTAATGTATGCATTTATATGCATGCTTTACCATTGTATATGCATTTTTGTACACATTGTTTGGCTCAAGAATTGCATTGCAAAGTTCAGATAACTGCAAAGTTCAAATGATGGCTACGTTTTGGTTCACATATTGTTGTGAAAAATGTGAATTTTGTAAGTTAACCTTTAAATTATAAACAGAATTGTATTTGTCCCCTACCCCTACTAAAGGTAGGTGGCATGCATTTTCTTCCATGCAAGCATGTGTGCATAAGATTCACACATGTCCACACAATTTTGGGGAAGATGTCCAAAGAAAAATATCCAGCTGTGGAGAAGCTCTGTGCCTCTATGTCCAGGTCATTGCTAGACTTTGGGACCATGATACTTAGCAGTCAGACATTAGTACTTTTTTCAGCTTCTGATTTGTCGCTTTTGTTAATCGTCCCAGCGTTCCTAAATCCTACTGAATATTATCTGAGCTCTGGAGAGAGTTAGCAGGCTTAAGTGCATGGGTGGTTATAGTTGACGTGATTTATATATGCTAGTGCTTAGCAAATCAAGGCCTAATAGCACCTAGAAATAATGAAGTCCTTCCTAATGTAACATTTTAAAATAAAGTCTCTTATCTTTTACTCCTCTCTGCTCTTGAAACTTAGAATTACTGTATTTTTCGCCCTATAGGACGCACCGTCCCATAAGGCGCACCTAGTTTTTTGGGGGGGAAATAAAGGAAAAAAAATTATTTCCCCCCCTGGCGCGGGGCTGGGGCGGGGGAAGCCCGAGCTTCCCCCGACTCCAGCCCCCAGAACAGGCAACTCTCCGCAAGCCGCGGGAGCCCAGCGCCGGGCTCGCGCGCCTTGCGGAGAGCTGCGCCAAGCCTGGGCGCGCTGAGCTCAGCGCGCGCAGGCTTCAGCGTGCAGGCAACTCTCCGCAAGCCGCGGGAGCCCGATGCCAGGCTCCCACGCCTTGTGCAGATCTACGCGAAGCCCCAGCGCGACTGCTCAGCGCGCCGGGGCTTTGGGATAAGAGGCAGCTCTGCGCAAGCCGGGGGAGCCCTCCCACGGCTTGCGCACAGCTACCCAAAGCCCGGGCGCGACTGCTCAGCGCGCACGGGCTTCGGGTTGCAGGCAGCTCTGTGCAAGCTGGGGGAGCTCGGGGGGAACTCCCGCGGGCTCCCAAGGCTTGCGGATAGCTTCCTGAAGCCTGGAGAGGGAGAGGGGTCAGTGCGCACTGACCCCTCTCGCTCTTCAGGCTTCAGCGAAAGCCTGCATTTGCCCCATAGGACGCACACACATTTCCCCTTCATTTTTGGAGGGGAAAAAGTGCGTCCTATAGGGCGGAAAATATGGGTAAATCATATTTGGAGTATTGGCTGTTTTGGAGTATTTGGAGTTTCTTGTTATGCCACTGAGATAATTAAAGCTACATTTAAAATAATAAACTTGCTCTTATAATTGAAGCGTTGCATGCTCTCAAACAGAACATACACCTCGTAGTCAAATGGCTGGGGACATTAGAGAAGCTACTGGAGGAACACAGCAGAGAAAGTCACCCCGACTACCGTGTCTTTATAAGTGCAGAACCAGCTCCAAGTCCTGAAGAACACATCATACCTCAAGGAATATTAGAGAACAGTATTAAAATTATTAACGAGCCCCCTACTGGTATGCTGGCAAATCTTCATGCTGCTCTCTATAATTTTGACCAGGTGAGGAGAAAATGTTCACAGGTAAAGGTACCCCTGCCCGTACGGGCCAGTCGTGTCCGACTCTAGGGTTGTGCGCCCATCTCACTTAAGAGGCCGGGGGCCAGCGCTGTCCGGAGACACTTCCGGGTCACGTGGCCAGCGTGACGAAGCTGCTCTGGCGAGCCAGACCAGCGCAGCACACGGAAACGCCGTTTACCTTCCCACTATAAAGCGGTACCTATTTATCTGCTTGCACTTAAGGGTGCTTTCAAACTGCTAGGTGGGCAGGAGCTGGGACCGAACGACGGGAGCTCACCCCGCCGCGGGGATTCGAACCGGCAACCATACGATCGGCAAGTCCTAGGCACTGAGGTTTTACCACAGCGCCACCCGCATCCCGCAGTGCTTTATTTCTTCTTCAGAATGAGGCATTCTGACTGAGGGGGGAGCACTTGCACTGCCTACCACATTGGGCTGTAGGGTTTAGAAAGTTATTTATTTGACATAATTTATATACTGCTTGGTTGTAGAAGTGTAAGAAACACGTTTGAATTTTAAACAAGATTTCTGTCTGTGGCGTTGCAGGTGTCCTTGTCGGCCATCTTGTCACAAATGCTTTGCTCTGGGAAAGGACCCCGTTTGCTTTTTCTTGTGACAAGGCAGGGAGGAAGTGGCAACAGAGAAGTGACCAGTGCTGTTGCCACAAACCAGAAATCAGAAAAAAAACTAATGAGGGTTGATAGGAGGAGGAATGGGGACAAGGAGCTGGGAGGAGGAACAGGCAGTAAGAGGGATGGCAGCAAGAATGGAGTGCCCATCTTAGGAGGTGTAGTCCTTTTTTGCTAGTCCTGTAAACTTACTCACTTTCAGTTTTACCTTTTGCTAAGATGAAAATATTAATAGATTCTTATTGTTGCTGTTTAGGTGTCATTAATTCTAGTAAGAAAACTACAGTTGTCATCTCTAAAGCTTGTTGGTGATGTGATAGAAATACTGTTGTTTTTCCATAATCCTTTGTTTTAACAGGATACACTTGAATTGTGTACCCGAGAACAAGAGTTCAAAAGTATCTTCTTTTCCCTCTGCTACTTTCACACCTGTGTTGCTGGGAGACTCAAGTTTGGACCTCAAGGATGGAATCGAAGATACCCTTTTAACGTAGGAGATCTCACCATTTGTGTCAATGTCCTCTACAACTACCTGGAAGCAAACTCTAAGGTAACAACTTGGAGACCAAGTGTCTTCTGGCCAAGATGGTGGTGATATTTTTTGTTCTTTAGTTTTGGAAGTGAACAAGGGAAGTTGAAATATATTTCTTTAGTGAAATAGTTGAAATGTGTATCTGCTGTTGGGTATACAAATTGGGCAGATCAAAGGTTTTCCACAGGGGATGCTTAAATTTCATAACATAGGTTGAACCAGTTGCACACTTGGTGGGTTTACTTAAGTAAGTAAGTGAGTTAGTGAGTAAATAAACAAATAAATAAATAAATAAATATACCCTTCATTATGTTAACGAAAACAGTGCTTTACATGTGCATATATGCCAAATTCATTAGGCAGGTAATGAAGCATTTTGCACAACTGTAATTACATACAGCAGTCCTGACAGTTCATAACATTGCATTAATAATCACTACAATTAATTCTGATGATGGAAGCAATTTACAGCACGTCACATATATAAATAATGGTGTATTTCCTTCATGTGTCGTTATTATGTATTAAGGAGGCCACCTTGTTGTGACTTTCTCGGGAATGTTCCCCTTGAGTTCAAGTTTAAAGCTAGATGAATGATTTACTCTGTTTTGAGATTGGTTGCCAATCGGAAGATGCAAAACCATTCAGGTGTTACCATTCATTAAACCAATTATTCACATATGTAGCAAAGGTAAGTTAGTACTTTCTAAGTCTAGCAAAGACTTAGTAGGTTGGTACTTCCACTTAGGCACATGCAATTCGGTTAGTAATTAAGCTATCCAGTATTCTCACTCTAGCCTGGGAATTAGTTTTGTGTAACTTGCTTACTTGCAATTGCAGTATGATTCGGAACACTGCAATTTCTAGCTTTTCCAGATTAGATAAATAAAAAAACTGGGTATCTACTGTGAATCGGTTATTTCGTGAAAATGATATTCGGTGTCACCATTTCAATAAGTGTTTTATTCTATAGTGATGCAGGTGGGACTTGATGCAAAACATTGCAATTTTTCGGACCTTCCCTATGAACCAGGAGGCAAACGGGAGAATATCCATAATTGGTTCCTAAGGTGTTGTGGTCATGAAGGTTCTCTCTCACTCTGACCAAGGCAGCCAGGCCTGGTCAGGGGTCTCACTCATCCAAACTGTTCTACCTTTAGTCTCAAATCCTCTGAACTTACTGAGCCAGCAGCTATATTTGGGCCTGGCCTGCCCTCTGAAGGATAGCTAAACAAAATGATCCACCCAAAGCCCTTCCACAAGTCCAGCATGGGGAGAGAACACAAAGCATAATGGATAATTTTTACAGTCCTCATTTACCTTTTCCCCTTCCCCTTACATATTCTTACTTAGTAAGACATATACTCAGTAACTGACAATGAGATGGGGCATTGCTGTTTACTTGACCTCTGATTAGTCATGTAGCTGCTGCTTACTAGAAGGCAGAGGACAAGAAAGTTGATGCAGTGCACGTTCACCAAGAGGCATGTCAGATTGTCTCCATCAGGACCTTTGCACTGCACTGACCTCCCTGCTGCTTCACCCCCCTTCTCTGTCTGCTAGTAAGTAGCAGCAAGGCAACTGACTGGAGGTCAAGTGAGCAGCAGCATCTCCCCATGCCGTCTACTGCTTTGTATCTCTGGGTTCCCTGTAGGGTTGTTGTTGTTTAGTCATTTAGTCGTGTCCGACTCTTCGTGACCCCATGGACCAGAGCACACCAGGCACTCCTGTCTTCCACTGCCTCCCGCAGTTTGGTCAAACTCATGTTGGTAGCTTCGAGAACACCATCCAACCATCTCATCCTCTGTCGTCCCCTTCTCCTTGTGCCCTACATCTTTCCCAACATCAGGATCTTTTCCAGGCAGTCTTCTCTTCTCATGAGGTGGCCAAAGTATTGGAGCCCCAGCTTCATGATCTGTCCTTCCAGTGAGCACTCATCCCTCTAGGGTAGCCACATGTAAACAGGGCTCCTGTTCCTTTAATAACTCTATAGAAGAGGGAGTTTCAGCAGGTGTACCTTGTCTTGACAAGCAACATGCACTTCCCTCTTCTCCATAACTATTAAAGGTGCAGAAGGCCCGCTCCCTCCCCCCCTTTTTTTTTTTTGCATCTGGCTCCCTTAGATCCCTCCTTTATTTGGAAAACTTCAGTTTGTCTGTCTGTGGTCGTATTTTGCTTCCAAATCATTGGAATGAGCCCACCAACATTACAGTTAATGACTGCAAAACTGGTTTTACAAGCACAGTCCTATCTATGCAGAAATTCACTGGGACTTATTCCCAGGTAAGTTGCTATAGGATTACTGCCTTAGTTTGCAATGTTGTTTAAGCAATATATACTAGACTAGGTTTCATTTCTCATTACGATTGATCCTTGTCTGTTCCAAACCACTTCCCCTTAGTACTTTTCTCCTTTACTGCATTGTACTTCTCATGTGCCACTTTACTGCCTTTTATTTTTTTCTAATATATGCATTTTAGGCAGTTACTGTATTGCAGAGTAGGGTTGCAAAACATGCTACTGGAGCCTACTAAATATAGTGCATCCTACTTCTAATGCATAAGTTTGTGCAGCCCTAATGTGGCTGGTACAAATCTTCTCTATTAAACTTGTTTCTCTAATTACATGATCAATTTCACTTTACACATTTCCTTCTGTGTAGTTTTGCCCCCTCGGGGCATTTGCTGCTTACTTTTACAAAGGCCATGAGACCTTTGGGATGGCAGACTGCACTTTCTTCAGTCTTTTATTATTGATTTCTGAAAAGCTGGAGAACTTTGCTCTGTACTAAAGCAATCTACCTAATCCAGTAGTCTTCTGCTGGTCCAGAATAAACTCCAGCACCAGAGTCTTTCCAACTAAAGCAAGCAACTGCATGAGTAGGGATTATTTTGGGGGGGGGAGATTGTCTGGATTAGGTGGTAATGGTATAGTAGGATTTAGTGTGCAAGATCTAGTGTAAAATGGCATAAAGTGTTATGGAAAAGCTTGAAGGACAAAAGAAGAAATAGGATGAGTGGCCAACTGTTCGTGACCTTCAAGTCTCCAGCCATTTAAAATGATAGAGAGCATCAGCAATACATTTTAATGTTTAAAATACAATTGAAGTGGCTACTATTAGCCCCTGCGAATTACTTTGCTAACCTGAGTTCACTTCAATATGTGACATAGCAGCAATGAATAATTGTTTGTTCTTGAATAATGTGTCCTTGATAAATAGAGGCAAGCTTATTTTGATAATGTAGGCTAAATGTATCAGCTCTCCAATAGCACATTAATGTATTGTTTTAAACAAAACACACAAATTCCTGATGCATTTCACCTTTAAAAACATATAAAAGGTAAAGGTACCCCTGCCCGTCTGGGCCAGTCATGACCGACTCTAGGGTTGCGCACTCATCTCGCCCAAGAGGCCGGGAGCCGGCGCTGTCCGAAGACACTTCTGGGTCACGTGGCCAGCGTGACAAAGCTGCAGCTGGCGAGCCAGCACCAGGGCCACACAAGAAACGCCGTTTACCTTCCCGCTAGAAAGCGGTCCCTATTTATCTACTTGCACTTAGGGGTGCTTTCGAACTGCTAGGTGGGCAGGAGCTGGGACCGAACAACAGGAGTTCACCCCGGCGCGGGGATTCGAACCGCCAACCTTTCGATCGGCAAGTCCTAGGCTCTGTGGTTTAACCCACAGTGCCACCCGCATCCCTTAAAAACATATAGCTTGAGATAAAGGTTTTGAAGTAATTTGTTAAAGAGACTTCTATAGAAACAGATTTTTGTTTGTTCACAGAGGAACTTTTAAAATCCAGAATTCATACAGTTTTGAAATTATCTCAACACAGAATATGAATTTAATTATTTTAGAAATGTGATTTTTTAAGCATTGAGCAGTGATGCTTTGACATTTTGTCACTGTTTGGGGCCTTTTTCATCCTTCCCCTCCAAGATTTCTAATAACATATTGAAATATATTATTCTCTTTTTGGTCTCTGGATTGCAGAGATCTGTATGATTTGCAAAACCCTTTCCCTCCAAAACAGAAAACTCATATGAAATTTATTTTACAAAGCATAATAAGAAAAACAAATTCTCATGTTAGTCTTCAAATTTAATAATAAAAAAAATCCTTCCAGTAGCACCTTAGAGACCAACTAAGTTTGTTATTGGTATAAGCTTTTGTGTGTGCACTTTTTCAGATATTAGTTGGTATCTAAGGTGCTACTAGAAGGATTTTTTTTTATTTGTTTTGACTACGGCAGACCAACATGGCTACCTACCTGTAACTTGAAATTTAATGTGCATTTTGTATTTTATGTCCAAACAGAATTATATATTTTGAATTAATTTCTTTTGATAGTCTAATACTGTCTGTTAATGAATTTTGATACTCATTTATCAACCGATCCTCTGGGGCTGGCGATGGGGGGAAGCGCTGCTTTCCCCCATCGCCAGCCTCAAAGAGCAGACTCTCCTGGCTTCAGCGAAAGCAACGCGAAGCCTCCGGAGTGCAGGCTTCAGATGCTTCACGTTGCTATCGCTGAATCCAAGGAGCCTGCATTCACCCCATAGGACGCACACACATTTCCCCTTCATTTTTGGAGGGGAAAAAGTGCGTCCTATAGGGCGAAAAATACGGAATTTCCTTACTCTGCTTTGCCACATAATGTAAACCGTAAGACCTAAAATTAAGTTTTTCCTTGAACTCTTGGCAGGCAAAATACTGCCCCAGAGTATGTAAAAGTTCCTGTCCAGAAAGGCTTCATCATAAACTGTAACTATTTTGTAAACCAAGGCTAGGGAGGAAACTTGCTCTTTTTTAAAACGTAGCATTGACTTTTTGAGTAACACACATCCTTGTCTTTAATCGTAAGCTAGTGGACTTGCATTATGATCCCTACAAAGAACTCTCAAGTGAGTATCTGGTGACAGAAGGAATATTTCTTCTGTTCTTGCTGAAATCTGACCATCTCGAATCAAAGTAAGACGTTTGTCACTCTGTTTCCCCTGAGAGGATGTTCATTACATGAAGGGTCACATAATAAAATATTTTAGTTTTACTGAGTTGTGCTTTCACATCTCACAAAGTGGCCATGCCCACACATCACCCACACCACCCACCTTCCCCAATTGTGTGCCTTCCAGTAGTTTTGGATCTCTGCTTCCATCAATCCCGGCAAAATGGCTAATCGTGAGGGATTATCCGTTGTGTTTAGCAAGTTGAGGTGTGCATGGACATGGTTTAGCAAGAAGGACATGCAGCAAACAATCTAGCTTCTCCCCTGCCATGCCTCCTCCCTCAAGGAGAACTTCAGAATCTCCAGCCACCCAACCTAGGCTCCCTTAAATTGGACTTGTTTTGTTGTCCATACCAGGAATCTTGGTTGATCACTAACTGATCGATTTCAAAACAAGCCGATAGAAGGTGGCTTGTTGAACTAAACCAGAGTTGAGAATAAACTGCAATCCCTGGTGCTGACAATGCAACAGACCAGCTGACTTGAAGGGAAATAATTAAAAATCTCCCAAAATCTGCCTCCTGGCTGTGAGGGAGGAAGGAGAGCACAAGCTCACAGTTCTCTCCTGTTTGTGCACATACTGCTATACCATGGTTTAGCATACTACTCAAGCATGGTCACTCTTCTCAAAGGAATCCGCTGCTGCCACACAGCTTCTGAAACAGGAAAACAACGAAGTCTTGTAGCACCTTAAAGACTTGACAGAATTTATTGCTGTATAAGCTTCTGCGGATTAGAGTCCACTTTCTTAGCTGAATTGTGTTACACATGGAAAGAGTGGCTGCAAATGAAAAAAAGGTACAGCCAGTGACAATTCTGTGCACTTTTATGATGAGCAAGTTATAATTCCCTGCAGCAGTAGTTGATGCGACACAATCATTGTAGCTTTGCTGTCTTAATTAGCACTGGAAAAGGAAGCAATTTTCTTAACTGAAAGCAAAGAGGATAGAATCAGGTGCCTTGAAAAGTTTTAATTTTTATTGAGTTTTGCAGCCACTGGGCTCCACTCTTTACCATTTTTGTTTTTGTTCTACCTGTGTTTATTTCATTTATGCACACACACCAACCAATGGCAGCAGAATGTGTCAGTGGTCCCATTATGATTATGTGCTTGTAACCACACACACACACACACAGACACACATACCACTCTTGGGATAATATGATGCACTTCGTGCTGATGAAATCCATGTTTTATTATGCCAGAGCTATGCCAAGTGACTTTGCTGTGTCCTCCTTAGAAAGCTAACTGGTTCTTTAATTACACCTTCCATTGTATTCCATAGGTTCCCTGGGAAGATTTGCGTTATCTCTTTGGTGAAATTATGTACGGTGGACACATCACTGATGACTGGGACCGCAGACTCTGCCGCACGTATTTGGAAGAGTTTATGAACCCTTCTCTGGTAATGTATAGATTGGAGGAGACGAGGAAAAGTTTGTAGACTAAATGTTAGGAAGAACTTCCTTACAGCATGACCAGTTCAACAATGGAACAGACTGCCTCAGGAGGTGTGGGCACTTTTGTTAAAGAGATTTTTTAAGCAGAGACACCTTCCAGGGATTCTGTAGCAGTAGATTTCCCGCACTGGCAGCTTGTCAGACCATTTGAGGTCCCTTCCAACGAAGATTCTCTTCCACTTGCATTAGCGACATTGGCAAGCAATACATCCTGGTCTTAAAAGGCACATCACAATCTTAAGTGTGCTTAGAAGTAAATACAGATGGTTTTGATGGAATTTATTTCTAGGTAAGTGTACTCAGGGTTGCGGCACAAAAGTGTAATCTAGGCCAGAATCATTTCTACATAACGCAATCAGTTTCACTGGGGTTTAAGAATGCCCAGATGGAATAGCAACCTAGCTGTTCTGTCTTTTCCAAAAGTTAACCATTTATCTAGAGGCAGTAGGGGATGGCAAGTAGAGCATCAAAAGATCATTTCTGCTATGCAACACAGATAGCCCTAAGGACATTCCATTTCCCCCCATTGATTCCGCAGTTGGAAGTGTGTGCAGTGGTTTGAAGTGAAGTGAGTTTGCTTGCATCTATTCACTCTGTAATGACTAGGTTTTCATGTGTCACAAAGCCACATTCAGTTTAGCACAATTGGAAGTCAATTGGAAGACCCAGGAGTGAGTTACCATGGAGATGGGAAGGATAAACACTACTGTACTTCTGACCTCCATGGAAGCTGATTTCTCTAAATGACAGTTAAGGTCAAGGGGGCATGTGGGAAGCTTATTCCGCTGGTACCTCCTCTGCATCTAGCCCATGGATAAGAATTACTATTTCTAGGCCAGGCAGTCCATTAACCTTCAAAAGCCTGAACTTTCATTCAAATGTGTCAAATACAGGTACAGAACCTGAAAGAAATGTTGGGAATTAGGTGCTCTTAGTTAACTAATCCTAGGTGCAGGTCTACTTACATATTCAGAAACAAGATAATTCATTTCGGTTCAATTGGACAATGGTCTCCTGCAAAGCACACCAAAAGAAACAAAAATTCCTTCGTTGACAGGCAAGGTAAACGTAAGCAATGGCCAATGGATATACCACATTTGTCTTAGTTTTATGCCTAACTGGGATCTGGCATGTGTCTGTATTTATTTGCATTTGTTAACAGGTTAAAGTTGCATTTAATCATTAAGGTAGTCAATAGATCATGCATTTTGTGAAGCACTTAAATGGGACTAGGCATATATTTAACCAAATAAAACACTGCTGATTGATGGCTAGATAGAAAGGCAGGATTGCAGCTTTAAATATTTAAACCCAAAGCCGCTGGGTGGTGGAAGTGATTGAACTGCCTTATCCTAAGCTGTCCATGTCCAAAGTGAGGATGGGTGCCTTCTCAGGATCCATAGGATTGTACCCTTCAGTAATAAAATAGCCCTAATTATAGCAGATATAAAATGTTTACACAAAGTGTGAATTGACGATAAAGAAAACATTCTTCTTTCAAAATATTCAAAAAATGCAGGTTCAAAACTGAAGGAATTCCTACTGTAAGTTTTTTTTTTTTAAAAAACAACCCCCCCCCCAAAAAAAAATAACAACCCAGAAATGTTGGGTTGACTTTTTTGTTTTTCCCTTTATATGCCCGCACCCTACAGTTCTGCTGCAGATTGGTAATTACTACACTCCTGTTAGGGATAAGACTGCGGAAGCGCTACATGCACAAGGCCATGCAGACAGGTGTATTTTGATTACAGTGGGGAAATATTGGGGTTTCTCATCAGCAAGCACGTAACGTGAGGATGTCTTTGAGAAACCTGACAGAGCCAGGTTTCCTGAAAGCATCTACCGTACATAGCTGAGTAAAAAATGCACGTATAACACATCAAATATACACATTTTTTCACAGCCATAACAGGTGGAGTTGCCATGCATCTATGGCAGAATAGGGTTTGTAGACTTCTAGGTTTTGCTTAGAACGTTGGTTTTCAACAGCTTGAGCCCAATCTCTCCCTCAGCAAACTTGGGATCCTCTGTGCCAACAGAATTAGAGCCTGGTCAGGGGCACCATCTGAGAGGGGCTGAGGGGCCCCAAAAAGAAGGTGCAGAGGGGTGCAGGCTGCAGCTTGCCCACCGGACATTCCCGTGGCTGGGCCTACCTGTGGCTGTGACAGGCCCCGCTGGGCATACCTGCCTTCATGCACGCACTTCTTTCAAGCCAATCTATTCATCTCCCCCCACATAAACATTCCATGGATATCGAGTCATCTTTGGGCTATTTGAGTTAGTCTCCCCCCCCCCTTAGGTTTTTCCCCTGAGCCAATCTAAAAATTACCCCAAGTTTTCTTATTCTTTCCTCTTTTGCATAGGTGGTAGTTTTGCATAAGCACTGAAAAACTTGGACCAGAAATTCCTGTGGCGTGGAGAAGGGGGTGGGGAAATTAGGGGTGGAATTCTGAATCATGCTAGTAATGTCATTCCATCAGAACAAGCATATCTCTTCCCCTCTTCTCTGCCACCGCCCCTGCTGTTCTGGGGATTTTCGCAATCCCTCAGAGCCAATTGTGGGGGGCACATGGGGAGGACAAGGGAAAGCTCCATTGTTCATTGCAGTAACTCCCACTAGCACAACTATTGAGTTGAATCCAGCCCTGTGTTTAATCTGTTTCTTAGTCTGCTGCTGTCATCAAAGGTGTGTCCCATGAATTGACTCTGCTTAAAGACATCTTGAGTTTTTAAAGACCAGATTGTCTGAAATATGCAAAATGAATACCCAACATCATTTATTTCCCCTCCCTCCCATAAACTACAGCTTGAAGGCGACTTTGCATTGGCTCCAGGTTTCCTTGCTCCTCCCAATTTGGATTACTCAGGATACCACAAGTATATAGATGAAATGCTTCCACTCGAAAACCCTGTACTGTATGGTCTTCACCCGAATGCTGAGATAGATTTCTTGACAGTTCTGTCAGAAAACCTTTTCAAAACACTCTTGGAAATGCAACCCAGAAATCTACTTGCTGGAGAGGTATCAGGACAGTCAGTAGAAGAAAAGGTGAGATTATGGTGCACTGCAGAATCTTAGTTCCATAAGCTTATTTCGACCTCAATACATGGCTTGCTATGTAGGAGGAAGCTTGAATGAATCTTACCTTTGGGCAAAAACGTTTTGCCATTATGGTCATAAAGAATGTACAACAATCTCTGTGTTTCCCTCCTTCCCCGGGTTCCAGCCAGACTTAATTAAAAACCAAAACAGGTTTCAACACAGGAAAATTCAGCACTGACAGTACTGACAGTACATTGGCCATTAGTTTTTAGATCACATTTTTTTTTTCACTTGGGGTGCTTCTCCTGTGAGAAGTGCTAGTCCTATGTTGGTGGTGTGGCCTTGCCCCCTCAAATGAAGGAAATGCAAGTGAACAATCCATGTGTTCTTAGTCCCAGTTCACAAAGACCCCAGGATGATTACCACCCTTGTACAGTAATTTTTCATCTTCTGTTACGCTGTCATAACAGCATAACAGGGTGAAAAGGGTGCTGCCCATCAACACCCAGTTGTGTGGAATGGGAGGGGAGGATAATGTGTATAAGCCTTCAAAGGCCCTGGTTATGATTCTACAGTAGTGCAGAATAATGCATAGCTAAACAGAAAGCTACTAAGAAACACAGCTTTTAGTAAGGAAAAATACCTACTTAGCATAATTGAAGGGGCTTGTACATTTGCAGGCTCCATTTTGGCTAGTAGAGAGGCCTGCTTCTTTAGTGTGGCATCTATCAATACCACACTGCAGAATTAGATGACATGAGTGATGAGTGAATTATAAATTAAATTGAAGACAATTTAATTTGAAATTGGGACACTCTAATCCAAGTTTCTCTTTTTTTAGCTTGTTCTCCCCCTTCTAAATGCTGAACTGGCACTTTTAGCATGCCACATAATGTTCATTCTGTACTTGCCACGAATCAATCTCTCAGTGCAACCGCCTCTACTCTTTTGAAAGTCCCTCGTAATATCAGGCCACCTTTGCTGTGCTGTTTTTGGTGCCTGCTAAAAGCTTACTAGTTTAGGCAAGCCTTCCCAGGCACGTTAATGCATGTATTTGTTTTAAAGCAGATAAGATTTATTTATGTTGGTTTATGTAAACCATTTTAAATTTTTTTGTTATATATAAATTTTGCAAATAAATAGCCTTTAACTTCGGCCTCTAGCCATCTAGCATCAACAACCTGTTCTACAGAGTTGCTTATATCTGGTGTTGTGCAAGAAGTCTGCCAATGTAGCAAAGATTCAGAGGTAGCTGGGTCAGGGCATTAGCAGCAGCAAAATATTAAACATACACACCAAGTGGCTTGCAGGGCATATACTGGAGGGACTTTCATGTAGCCAGGCAACTGATGACGATTTTGCTTTGTATTTATGTTTCAAGGTGAAGAATGTCCTGGATGAAATTCTGGAGAAGTTGCCAGAGGAGTTTAACATGGTTGAAATAATGCAAAAGTCTACTATACGGAGCCCTTACATTCTTGTTTGTTTTCAAGAATGTGAGAGGATGAACATTCTCATTCAAGAGATACGGAAGTCGCTTAAACAACTAGACCTCGGTCTCAAAGTAAGAGAAATATATTTATTACGAAAATGTATTTAAAAGAACTTGGGATTTAATTTTTCTCCCTCCAAATGTCTAGGGCGAGCTGACGTTTTCTGTTACCATGGAAGCTGTGCAGTCATCACTGTTTTATGACCTGGTGCCAGATGCATGGACCAAACTGGCTTATCCATCCACTTACAGCCTTGCCCAATGGTATGTTCAATCATAGTCATTCACTTTACCTGTCTTACACATAACAAGGATTCCAGTTCTATTAAACACTGAGCATGTTTGACCAATAACTGCATAGCAGTGTCATTTTGATGTTAATCATGAATGTTTCAGGATTTAAGAGGGGGGAGGCCTCTTTTTCCAGGATACATCTAAAGGCAGGGGACATGGGTGCCTCCAATTATTATTGAAAGACTGCATTCTTACATCTCGGGTAAAGATACAAAAGGAGGGCACAGTTGCCCCATTCATTAGTTTCATGTCTGCCAAGAAAGCACGGTCCCTTAAGAGAGGTAATAATAAACCACTGACAAAAGGCTATAGATTATAGGCTAGCAAATCACAATTTTATTTTTCAAATTATCACTTCTCATGACACCTTGATCGCTTTGCTGCTTTTCCTTCAGGTTTAATGACCTTCTCATGCGATGCCGAGAACTTGATATCTGGACACAGGATCTAGTACTTCCTGCAGTGGTGTGGCTTTCTGGCTTTTTTAACCCTCAGTCTTTTTTGACTGGTATGTACTATTGACTTATAAAGGTCAAGTAAATTAGATCGCGCAGTAGGGCTACAATTTTTATATAATGGCTTACTGAGGGTTACCTTTGTGGAATTTCCAATGTAACTAGCTCTTAAGAAATATGAATATGAAGTGCTAGTGTATTACAGATGGAACAAATGAGAGCACTTCATTGTAAAACTTTCTCATCAGGGCTAAAATGCTGTAAGTCAAGGCACTGACAATTGAGCGACATACTGAATCAGCAGTGCTTTAAGTAATACTTGAGATAGCACGATCTAGAAGTATCAAAAGCTGTAACGCAGCTGAATATAATAAGCAGGCATGGGGCCTTATCAGTACTTGGATGAGAGCCAGGATGGAAGGATAATTTAAGATATTATTTTAAAAATGCACTAAAATTAAATTAGGTTCTATTAATTACAATACTATTTCCACAATCGAGAAAAGTTTAGCAGTTCACTTCTGTAGAAAGTGTGTAACTAGACTGCAAAATGACTGTGCGTCTAGGGTCATTTTATTTCAGTGGGCTTCTGCAAAAATCTGTGATACAAAAAAACAAACAATAGGCCCAAATTTTTAAGAAAATGTAGATTTATTCTTGCAGCAGAGTTAGGTTAATTATATGTTCTTTGCTATGTTTAAGATTACCCCACACCACCCCCAGTCATAGTTTTTAGCCATAAAATGATACATCCACCTAACCCTTTCTCCCCCCCCCCCCCTTGAAAGCCATTATGCAAAGCATGGCACGGAAGAACAACTGGTCTCTGGATAAGATGTGTCTGACTACGGATGTTACCAAAAAAAGTAGAGAGGACTATGGTCATCCACCAAGGGAAGGGGCATATATATTTGGCCTTTTTATGGAAGGTAAGTTTACTAGAGTCGGTAAACATTATTGACTCAAAAATGAAATGTAGATTTAGGCACCCACTCATGAAATGTGTCAGACACAGAAAATGAAAGTATACAACAAGTAACCAGTGTTGCAGTCCAGAAGCTGTTGGAGGTCTAAACGCTTGTCTTTTTCCTTCAAGGGTGCTGTGCAGCCCAAATGGTACAAAAGAGTGAGAAATCAAGTTTATATTCTTTTCTGCTGTTCCAATTTTGAAAGCTTACATGAAATGAGGTGCTAGCAATCTTCTCTGAAAAAGCCACACTCAATAGCTTGACCCACTGTCTCAACAGAATACCAGATGTCTTATACCAGAGGTAGCCACTATTGTGCCCTCTGGCGATTAATGACCCAGAATGGTCATGAATGATAGAAACTGTAGTCCACTAACATCTGGAGGCACCACACTGGCTACCCCTACAGAACAAAATTACATACTACTGTTTTATTGTTAAATTCACTACTATTATGCAGCATTTTTTATTAGCTGAGATACCTTCCACGCAACTCTATAGGTCCTTATTGAAGATATAAACACCCAATATTCTCTACAGTATTCCAAAAATCTGCGAGTCAGCACATGCCTAGCATTATGCTATGGCTGTGTTTACTACACTAGTGATATAACCCCCAGAGATACATTCAATGGTATTCTCTTTTAAACTACTCTTTTTAAAATTTAAGTAAAAAACTGTGTTTCTCTGGTTACAGGAGCTAGATGGGACATTCAAGCTGGAGTCATAGCTGAAGCCCGACTAAAGGAATTGACTCCAGCTATGCCAGTCATCTTTGTAAGAGCCATCCCAGCAGACAGGCAAGAAACGAAAAACATTTATAAATGCCCAGTTTATAAAACGAAAATTAGAGGGCCTACATATGTCTGGACTTTTAACCTCAAAAGCAAAGAAAAGCCAGCTAAGTGGGTGCTTGCCGGAGTAGCCTTGCTTCTGGCAGTTTAGCAGGTACAAAATTCTAGCCCAGCCTTTGCTACGGTGTAAGAGCCCGAGCAGGAGAGCTCTGTTCACGTTGAAATATCATGTATATTGCTCTGTTATTGCTTGGCGTTCTCACACGCAGCCCTAGGAATAGTGACACACTGCTTGATATCAAAGCTCTCTAATATGCAGAACGTGACAGCTCAAAAGCAGATGAGTAATTTAACGGTGTTTGCAACTTACACCTGAAACATCATTTGTAGACAGAGGTACCAAATAATAATAATAATAATAATAATCTTTGAAGGATGTGTGTCTCAAGAAATGCGCTGTCCTGATCATTTTAACATCAATATAAAAATATATTAAAATAAACCTTAGGTTAAATACTCCAGTGTATAAAATAGTCATCTTATTGCCACAAACAGTTTGCTGCAACAGCCAATGTACTTGCCTGTCTGCACCATGGTCGATCCTTTTGCAGTTCTCACAACCTGCATGCATGTGACTGTGTAGAAGGATATGCATATCCTGGCCAGGGCGTGTATGGGTGCAGACTAACTTGGAACGGTGGCCCCCAGCAGTTTAAAAGCTTTTGACGTAACACCTACTTATATGGGAATTAATGTTTAATATTTTGGGGTAGGTTTAGTTTAACTAATATGCCAAAGAGATTTGCTGCGGTTGAAATAATAAACAGTAGGATGCTAGGAACTTTAATATTCTCCCTCTGGCAAATAATATGTTGTTCTAGCACTGTTTCTCAAATACTTGTGGCCCTACTGTGTTGCTGGACTCCTGACTCAATTGTCAGCGATAATGGCAGTTGTAGTCCAACAACTGAAGGACTACAGGTGCTTCATCCCTTTTTTAAAAGTAATGGACTGCAGCTATTTGCATGTTTTGCAGCTATGTAGAATATTAAACCATTGGCAGCTGGAGTCTATTTCTAAGCAGCAAAAAAACCTCCATAGAAATGAATGGAAGCTGTTTTAGTCTCCAAAGTTTTTTGCAGCATACTGGGACAAATAATGCACAACACAGATTCCTTTAGCAGGTATTTTCCTGAGAAATCTTTGTCATATGTACAATATCTATTTTTAAAAGTAATGACTTCTGTCCTGTATTTTATAAACATCATTGTAGTAAAACTCTGATTAAGTACAAAAAGAAAAGAAAAGTTGAGAAGGTTGCAATCCGGTATTTTCAATCATCTTCAGCAAGTTGCTTTTGCAAGCTGAAAAAGAAAAAGCAGAATGGGACTGTTTTATGAGGGGCAGAGTGTGATGGTGATATATCGCAGATTAAGCAGCCACCGCTCCCGAGTCACTCTGCCACCATACCACTGAAGGGCAGGCAGCTCAGTGGCGCTGTTGAACAAAGCCCCCACTCGGACTTGATGAGCTGAGAAGCAGCCTTCCTTCAACAGTCCGCTTCTCAGCTGATCAAGTCCCCCCACTTTCAGCTAGCGGGGGCTTTGCGAAACTGCTCTGCTGACGTGCATGCCCCTCAGTGGAGCAGTTTAATGAAGCCACCCACCTGTGCCTCAACTACCTTGGGGCAGCTGGGAAGGCTCCCCCTTTCTCCCAGGAGGAAGAGGCTGCCTGCCCACCCGTCCCAAGGCGGCAGCTGCATGAACAGAGCATTCATGGGGCTCTCTCAGCACAGGCAGGCAAGGGAGGAGGTGACAGCTTTCTCCTGTGCCTCGCAGGGTTCCTTTCTCCACCCCAAAAATGTAAAGGCTGCCCTTGCAGGAAAAGCACTTCAGCAATCCTTCTAAAATTTGGAAGGATTCATTCCCTCAGAAGGGCAACTTGTCTGCAGATTTCATCCAATTCTCCCCCAAAACAACAAGTTATATAGTCAGTGCCTTTAAAAAGCACACACACCATTTTTAAGGTGCTCAGCGCAAAAGCCCCTAGACTTATTTGTCTCTAATTGGGCAGGCTTTCTCCATAATGGAAGAGCTACTTTGTCTGAAATTTTCACTCATTTCTGTCAAAGGGAAAAAAGGTTATAGCCATTTCTTGATTTTCTAATACTAATCAGGAAAGTGGGGGACTTGAACAAACCACAGGCCAAGTTGGACGGCTATAAGGTACCTCTACTCAAGATGAGTTATCTAGTATTAGGTACAAACACAAATAGACATTCAGATAAGTAGGCTAATGTCAGAATTTATGGAAAATCCACAAGCAACTCATAAAGCAGAACTCATGCTTTGAGATGAGAGTGTCTCTACACATCAAGCGATCACATCTCAGTGGGGTGGATAAGTTCTGTTTGGGATGCAATGAACAGACTATGAAACATATAGTTCAGTTACTGACTGGGAAGTTCTTTGTTACCTGCCATATTCCCAAAATACCAAAGTTCAGTGGTTCCTCGTGTACTTCTGTGTTTCAGTTTCTTACAGCTTTTATCACCTGTGTAAATCCAAACAAAATCTGGATGCATACCACTGATATAAAATTCCAATAGCTTCCTACCTTTCAAGATATTCTTTTACATTATCATAACCGTAAAACTTTGCCAAGTGAATGAGCATTCCTGTGGCACAACGACCATCACGTTTGCGACAGTAGCTGCAGTTACAGATCCCACGGCACGGAGGGCAGAACCAGTCCTTAGAGAGAAAGGGGCATTAATTATTTTAGTCAACAAATATAGGTGCTCTGGCTTAGCACAGAAACAGGAAGGGAGGTAGAGACACAAGGATATCATGTTTTTTAAGACTCGTATGCTAGCAATGCATCTACGAGAGCTCCCATAATTTAAGTAGCTTGACAATACATTGATATCCCTCAACCTGAACAGTTTAGATACCTACTGGGTCTAGAAGTGCTGTTTTCACATCTTCTCCATAGCGATTACGTAGGCATGGTCCGCAGAACTGTCCCCTCACACCCCCACAGCCTTCGTTATGACAAACTGTCTTAGTATCGATAGTCTTCTGTCGACACTGATGGCACGTGCTTCCCTAGCATGAGCACAGTAAAAAAGAGAGTTATATAAAGGAACAGTGTTTGGAAATAAAACACGGTAGACTTCTTGAACCAATTCAGATGATGCTTCCATAGAATTTCACAATATTACTGCTAGTGCAACTAGGCTCCCCACCCCCTGCCCCCACATCAAGAGAATACACAGGAGCACTCCATCCCAAACAAAAAAATGCTAAGTCCCCAAGAAACATCATAGTTCGATTTAGCTCCTTCATAATTTAAAGTCTGACTTATATCAAAAGCTCAGAACACTGCAAAAAAATAATAGAAAATTCAGTGGTAGACATCTCTGCTCGGGAATGCTGCAATGCAGATGTGAACTTAAAATTTACACCACAGCACTCTGTGAAACAGGCATAAAGTACTTATGGAGTTACCCATTCAAACTCCTAAAAACTTATGAAGGAGTAACTAAAGCTGTCTCCATACAACCGGAAGCTACAAAAGTATTAAATCAACTGGGACTGCAATCAAACAACTGAAAGAAGGGGATGAGACAGAATTCAGAAAAGGACAGTCAACAAATGGGAAAAAGGGAATAAACCACCAGCACAAAGATGATTTCTCTGTCTGCGGTCCCACTGAAATTACCAACCAAGTCTTACCAAGAGCTGTGAGCTCTATAACCAAAACAGACAAGAACTGAGCTATTATTCTCTTATTTTGTTAGTGACATAATGTAAAACATTTTCTGCTTCTATGGGGAGGTGGTTAATGTTTACATCCTCCCTAGCTCATGAGCCTTTGGCTCTTGAAGGAAAAGACAGACTATTATACTCTCAGCCAACATATGCAGGAATTATTCTGTTGAGGAGTTTGAATGTTGAAGTTATTCCCTTTTGGGAATTCAAAGCATACAGTGGAACCTCAGGTAACGTAAACCTCGGGTTGCAAAAGCGGCAAACGCGGAAGTGTTTTCATGGCATGCACAGAAGTGGTCTCTCCAGTTGTGAAAACTTCGGGATACAGCCGGACCTCTGGAACGGATCCAGTTCGCAACCGGCGGTACCACTGTATTTATTTTGTGCTGATGGAATATGATAACACTGAAATTACTATGATGCACAATAGATATATTGTCTGGTACAGGCTGCATAACTTTAAATTAACCTCGCAGTGCTCAGAGGCGTAGGAAGGGGGGTGCAGGCAGCCCCATGTGTCATCGCTGAGGGGGGTGACATTCAGCGCGCCATGCACCCACCACTCCCAAGCCTACCCTAAGCCCCCTAATGTGAGGGGTGGGTGACAAAAAAAATCTGCACTGGATACCACCTGACCTTGCTACACCTCTGACAGTGCCATACTTAATTGCAGTAATGTAATGTAAATGGCCTGGGTACGCCAGTTAAAAGGGTATGGTCTACTTTAGAGCAAGATAACCCCGACCTTATTTTTTAACAAGACACACAACAACAAAAACATTGATACAAAATCCTTTCTCCAAAGCGGAGTTGGAATGGTACACCTCACAAGGTGCTTCCAAAATGAAGGGAGGTCAGCAATCTGGGTTTCTATCAAACTTGATTTTCAGTTAAAAGACCCTGATGTAAGATTTATCTTCCTCAAAGGTCTGTTTGATTATTCCTGTTCAACATTATGCTCTATTTATGTTTGCAATACCTGACAAGAACAATTTCTGGATGAAACTTTTACATTACTGCATTCATTTAAACAAGGTAAAGCAGGAATAGGTGCTAGCTTACATCTTGTACTTAATGATTATTTTTGATAAAGCAGAATGTCTCAAAACCCACACAAACTGCCTTCTTTGAAAACATCCCTCTACAACATACTACATAAACACAATTCCTTTGATGTTTGGATCAGCTACTATTTTTCTTTCTTTTCTGTAAAACAACTAATTTGTTTCCCTGTATGGGCATGTTCTCTTACTTGAAATTAAAAATAAATTTTTTTAAAAGGCTAATAGAAAGACAATTGTTTTTCTATTAATACCCTGACCAGGTTGGCAAGTCCATTGATGGATACCAGATGGATGTCCTGCCCTGTCTGTTCTGCCGCACTTTGTCATAGTGTCCACACACAAAAACATGATGAGAGTGCAGCTAACATTTAGGGGACTAATGGGAGGGAAGATATCTTGCAGCTCCAGCCATTTATGCAATAAGCTCTCTCGTAATCATTCAACACTTCCTAGAACATCCTTCCACATGACAGCCTCCACCCCAAGCCTGGAGGCTAAGAATTTCTTTTTCTGACAGCAAAAAATAAATGAGGGTAGAGGCTCAGGAGATGCCTGGTGCCATTGGTCTGGTGCTACATGACCCTCCTAAAAGTGGGTTTAGTGTCCCACTGTTTACTAAGTGTCTTCTACATGCAGTCAGCAGGAAAGGACACATCTAAATCAATGCAAACAGTGCTGTGGCAATTTAATTACTACATAAATTTTAACGCCATGTAAAGAAACTAAATAAGTCAAAATAGCTTAATCTCAAGCATTACATGTGCTCAAAAAATTAGTTTCATCAAACCCTAGAAGAAGAGGTGCACCTACCAGGACTTTATCGTAGATTTTATCTTTAACTGTTATTGCAATGTTTTCTAAATCTTCGTCTGTAATATCTTCAACTGTTCGGTTTGAACAGTATTTTGATGATCTTCGTCTTTTAGGTGTCCCCAAGTTGTTCTATGAAAGAAACTCACATCAACGTCTTTAAACCAATGATTTTATGCTCCACTATTCTAAGAACAATAAAACCATATATACACAGAGAGAGAGAGAGAGCGCGCGCAATCCCTCTCATTATTCAAACAGGTGTTTCCCCTGCAACTCAGTGTGCTTCTAGTTCCTTTCCTCCTCAAATTGTCTGCTTAGAACGCAACTGAAATAAAAATAAAAACAACCTCCCTATACTCTTTGTGCTCACTTCCTAACCTTATCACTCTAGAAAGGAGTCTCATTTCTTTCCTATCCTGTGCACATTACATATAGATATAGATATTCCATTCCAAACTGTGCTACGAAAATGTAGAATATCCCCCTCCCCTCATGAACAGTATTTTAGGATTCATATTGCATTTCTTTAAAATACAATACATACTACACAGAGGAATAAAAATATTCTATTTGATCTACTATAATGTATAATGGTTTTTAATTTACAGCATCCATTATTTTCTATAGCTTATAATAAAAACAAATGAACTAATCCCCCCAAAAAAGAACTAATCCAATCATCAACCTTTTGAGACCCATTTACAAACCAGAGATACTTTCCTAGGCACCAAGCACAAATTGCTACCAAGCACACACCACAGCCTATTCTATTTGGCTGCAATAAAATATTGGCTTGTTTTCAGATCACTTTGCCCTTAGTGTTCCAGTCCTTGTTACCAAAAATACTCTGGGGTTAGGTGAGCAACACCAACTAAAAATTGAACTAGTCCGGTATGTACCCCTTTTAGTTTTTTCTTTAAGAGCTTTTGTTGTCTGAAACTGTTAAGCTGCTCTGCAAATCTGACTGCAGAAGCAGTGAAGTTTTCCAAGGCAAATTTCTCTGGGGGGCGAGCATTTCTGGTTGGGTTTGTTCGACGCTCTATCTGGCCTTCTGAAAACATTCTCCTTGGCGTTTTCTTCTGTTTCTAGAAAAAAACAGAGCGTTTTAATGAGTCACCATAGGTCTTTTTTAATTTTGTATAATGTAGCTGCAGTAGTGCCTTTACCTGTTTGTGTTAATGAATAGATGCAACTTCTTTAACCTTTCCAAATTCACCCTTTTGAGGGTCTTGTTTATACCACAGTGCCAATCTCCACATATAAAATGAACTTATTTGGTCCAAACTAAAATTTTACACTTCTACAAATAGCAGTTGCACTCCTCCATCCTGATCTGGGATCCTGGGGGGAGGGATTAACCCCTTTCTCCACTGAACATTTCAGCCATGCTCTCCTTTTTCAAAGCTGCTATTTGCCCCAACTGGAAACACATTTAATGCCTAACAGCATTTGCATGTTTTTCCCCCCAAGTGGATATATTCAACAGGATAATGTCATAGGAGGGGGAGGGCTAATCCCACTGCTCCATGGTTGCTTTTTATAAAAGTCTGAGATGGAGTTCCGTTCACAGTGTTCATCATTATGTCTAACTTTGCCCTTTTCTTATGGCTGTTAATGCTACAGTAGCAATTCTTGTAGTGTAAAACGGAGGTGCACAAAACTGTACGAAGTTGCTCTTCGTACCCTTCAGTTAATTTGCAGGTTTTTTTAAAACACATTTATTCTTTCTGAATCTCCTAAACAGAATGCATATAACGTAAAGCTGGTTATGAAAGAATGCAATTGTATAGTAACTGGAAGGGAAAAGTCACAATATACACTAGTAAGAGCCCAATAATTTCCTAGTCATATGTATACGGAAGGCAGGGAAAAGCTGGTATTTCTGTATGCACACACTTCATAACAGACATGATATTTGTTTTTAATGTTGGCCTGAAAATCTAAGTCCAGAATGTCTCCTAAGAAGCAGTTCTTAAACAGCACTGTATCACTGGGGGGGGGGGGGGGTAAGCACCTATTGGAAAATACAGAAAGCCACACAGCCAATCTTAGCAGTGCATTGCAGGTTTCTGAAAAGTATTTACTGATACTTACCGAAGGAGTTGAGGTAGGGGTTTTAACTGGAAATAAGTCAGGTATAGAATTCAGTTCCGCTAATAACTGAGCAAGCTGAAATGAGAAAAATGACACTGAATTTCTTTTGTATAGATAAATATTTAATATATGCATTGTCCTTTGCGATTTTCATTTTTTCCCCTTGCTTTTCCATTTCTTTGTGTAAATTATTATGGTTTCTTTGATGTGAAATTATAAGTCCTGTAATGCTACATCTTAAGAAAGTAAATCTGTTTATAGCTGTTGAAAGTAAATCTGTTTATAGCTGTTCAGTTTCAAACTGTGTTTTCAAAATACCAAAATTAAAGTGCACATTTTCAAAATTGCAATGACTCCACATATTAATCCAGTGTGGTTGGGTTTTGTCATTAACTTGAAAGAAGATACTGTAATGTGGTGCTTCCTTTGAATAAAGCTGTATGCCACAGAATATGTACCCCACCTGCATTGTTAAGAAAGCATTCAAAAGTTCTTCTTCTGTTTTAGATTAACTTAGCTTGCTGACATCCAAACACGGACTAACTGTGGTTAGCAGAGGCAAGCAACTTCAAATCATAGTTTATGAAGCCAGCTTGTTTTCACTAACCTCTGGCTTACAGTAGCCAGAGTTTAGAATTTGGCTGACATTGCAAACTGTGCTTAATCTAAAACAAATAGAAAATTCTGATGTTAGTACCTGCAAAGAGTTGGAGAGCCCAGAAACTTAAGGCTCATTCTCATAATGCTCAGCCATGCTTTAGCAGAGGGATGGGAAATCTGTGACCCTTTAGTCATCAAATTTTGAAGGCGTGCCAGTTCCCTATCCCTGGTTCAGTGGCATGACCAAATGCTGCTATTAACAGTTGCTTTCAGATTCAATTCAAGGTACTTTGTGCCTTCTTTTAGAGAGGCCTGACCTGAGCATGCATAGGGCTAGGCATTCATAGTGTTGGTGCTTATATTGTGAGCAGCCTGCCCACATTTTTGTTCCAGAAAGCTTTTTCAGTTTGACTATAACAGGCTATGTGTTTTGTGTTGCGCACTGATATAGTAAGGTAAGGCAAATTAAATTTTTAAACATACATATACTTTGGGTCTAGAATTGTCATGTCCGTAGCAGCCTGCAATTTCCTTCCGTCTTCTTCGTTATTAATGCAAACTAAGACTGTTGAAATATATTTTTACAGTTTGTGTACGACAATGTCACCTGCATCCCAGTTCTTACCATGGCTTTATTTTCTTTTATATTCATGGCTCTTTTAAGCAGTGCACTAGAGCTTTCATTTGATGCCTCTTTAGAATCTTCCTCTTTAGAATCTTCCTCCGACCCTGAAGATGCTTCCTGATCTGCCACTTTCCAAGTTTTATTATTTTTTATTTGTGTAAGAGAGCAAGGGTGTTTACTGTCCATCAAGCAGAACTTAGAAGAACGTCTTTTAGGTGCCCTCTTCTCAGCAGATTTCTTGGTAGGAAACTGCAATGCCACACGAAGGCCAAAGCTACTTCTCCTGGAGGAAGGATTTGCTCTGCCTTCTTCCACTTCCACTTCTTCTTCTGGTTCTGCCGCCATCAAGGATAATGGATCATTTTCTGGATCTGATTCCACTGCCTAAAAACAATGCATGAAACAATCTATAATAAAATTGCATCTATCATGCAATGATTTCCAGTTCCACTAAGGAATGAAAAACACCATTTTCATTATTTCTACACAGGCCTTACTGAAAATGCATGTTTTTAAAAGTAATCTGACTTTTAATTTAAATGGACTAATTTCATGTAAATCAAGACAGCCTTGAGCATAGGGACACATCACTCCTTGTATGTGCTGCAACAAAACAAGGCCAAGAATGTTATAAATCACGACGATGCTCAATCATAGACCAAAAATGAGGCTCTAGAATAGTCAATGAATTAATTGCAGAAACACTACTGACTTCACAGGCACCATACTTTATCTAAAGTCCTCCAACAAATAATGCATAACACTTAATGTACAGAAATTAGTTGGGTGTGCAGAACTAAGCTTGCAATTAATTTAGGCTGTAATCCTATACACATTTGCCTGGAAGTCTCACTGAATGCAAAGGACATTACTTCTGAGTACATATGCGCAACACTGTTTTGCAATAAATAATTCCAGGTTGAGGATCACAGCTCAGTGGCAGACTATATAGTATATATAGGATCAGGTAGCAAGTAGAAGTTGCATGCCTAAGATCATAGAATCATAGAATCATAAAGTTGGAAGAGACCACAAGGGCCATCGAGTCCAACCCCCTGCCAAGCAGGAAACACCATCAGAGCACTCCTGACATATGGTTGTCAAGCCTCTGCGTAAAGACCTCCAAAGAAGGAGACTCCACCACACTCCTTGGCAGCAAATTCCACTGTCGAACAGCTCTTACTGTCAGGAAGCTCTGGGAGAGTTCAAGCTGGGATTTAAATCTTACTGTCCCTTCACTGCACAATAACAACTTAGTTTCACATGATAAAAGGAATGTGATAAAACATTATCAGTTTCACATGATAAAAGGAATGTCAAAAGACCCAGACCGTGCTACTTGGGAGAAATCTCCTCTGGACAGTAGGCCAACAGTGACATTGGAAGGAGCTGCAGCATTAGTTACCAGTTCTGATGTTACCTTTATGGTATAGAAAGGAGATAAATTGCAGCAGTACCCACACTGCAAAGCTCAATGTGAGAAGGGGTATGAGAAAATCTTGTTTAGTAGGCTGTAAGTTTCAATCAATTTTTTGCAGCCTTCTCAGTCCTGAACCTCAGTGCAAGTCACAGTCCTAAACCACAATATTTATTAAAACAAGAGGCAAATCCACAGGAGAGACCAAGGTATATGAAGATAAATATTATGAAAAATGTGGCCTGTACCTCCATATCATCCTCTCCATTTACTTCAAATCCTTCAAACGCTTCATTTTCTGACTCGGTGTCTTCTCTGAAAATCTCTCTCAGTTTCTCAGTCAGGTACTTGGGCTGACAATGAATGTCCTGCAACACCAAGCACAAAACACATTGTTCACTGAACAATGAAGCAAAAAGGAAAACAGCCAAAAGATCCTCTCTATCAAAATCAGAGTAGACTGCTTAACAGTTTACTGCATAGATGATGTGAACCGGGAAAGAACAAAACCCAGCTGAAGGAGATGGGAGGGTAAATGCAACCCTGGATAAAGCAACCAAGATAATTCAGGTGAGCAACTCCTTCCTGCTCCCCTCCCTTTGGAAAATGCAACTTTCTCCTTCCACTGATGTGTCTTTAAAATGTCTACTCATTGGCTTGAATACTAAGATAACTGGTATTGGCTTGAATACTAAGATAACTTTAGAAAGCTGAAGGAAGAAAAACTTCCCATCCCTTCCCCAGCTCTGTAGCCATTATAAAGATGCCTTCCTGAACATTGCCACCCCCATGTGTGTGTGTGGGGGGGGGGGGCAATAGGCTTACCTTCCATTAATTTCTTAATAAAAAAAAATTAATCAGCTGAGATATGAAAACGGTTAATGCAGCATAAGGTTATAAAACTGGCATGTGGGGAAGGTGTGGGAGAAGGGAGAAAGGGGGAAGAAAGGGACCCAAGACTTACTTGGGGCAATTGCGCCTACCCCTTCAGCCCCTCATGTACCATCCCATATTGTGCCCATCCAGAGCTTTCTCAGAACGGCAGGAAAGGACGAGGAAGTTTCCTTCCTTTCTTAAGGTACCTTAGGAGTCAAGCCAATATGTTAACACAGTCTGAATGTCTGTCTCTCTCTGGCCAGATCCACACAACATTTAAAACATATGCAGCACATCTTAAAGCTCGTGACTCCCCCTGAAGAATCCTGAGAACTGTAGTTTGTTAAGGGTGCTAAGAACCAGCTTTGTAAGGGTGGAAACTACAGATCCCAGGTTTCTTTGGGGGAAGTCATGTGCTTTATATGTTTGTTGGAAGTGTTTTAAATGTATGGTGTGGATCTGTCCCTCCCTCCCTGTCCCCACCATCCCATACTCACGCAGTGTAAGTAAATAACTTCCCATGATTGCTCTAGTATCAAAAAGTTATAGAGGTGTTTTTTCTTCTTGCAAGTTGTTTTCACTTTAATTTTGTTTTATTATGCACATAGAAGAGTCACAATGAACTTTATGAAATCAAGTGGAGAGGTTTGTAAAAGAAACTATTTCTAAGCACCTGTCAATCTTTCTACCTTTCTAAGGCTTTCATTCTAAGGCTAGTGTAGGGCGGGGGATGGGGGATTCACATGCCTATGCAGAAAACATCAATCTTTGTAGAGTCACAACTGTGCATTATGAGAGCAGTTCCCTTGTTTTTCTTTGCCGCTTCCTCCTGCCATGCAAGACTAAATGACCTTTCATACAACTGCACTTCACTAAGTATCTTTATTCCCTTTTACAATGCTGCCCTCACTTCCCTGTATTTAATTATACACTTCTTTATATTGAGATAATGTAAGTGAAAAACAGTTACAATAGATTAAGAGGAAAACTTTGAGGGGAACACAAGAGAAAGAATCATTTATATACTGTTCCTTTAAACTCGAAAATCATCTCCTATGATAATTGGAGGGGTTCTCTTTGTAAAATTACTTCTTCTGCTGATAGCTGCGGTGCAGCTGCTTCAGAGTGGGGGGGAGCGTACACACAAAAGGAAAGTTACTTTAAATGAGAAATTGTATTTATAGTTGAGACAGATTGAAACAGGAATGTTGACATGGTTCTTGGAGCAGGATGTACATATCTCCTGGAAGGGACCTCACAGATAATTCAGTTCAACCCCGTGTCAATGCAGAAAATCTGCAGCTGCAGAAATATTCCTAGTGAAGCAGAGTCCTCCAGCATGGTGTCATCTGCAAGTGTCATTAGCTTTGTCTTTATTCCTTGATCCAAGTCATTTATATCAAAAATGCTGAAGAACCCTGCAGTATCCTACTTCTCACTTCTCTTAGAAATAAGAGGACCCATTGATGAGCACTCTTTTGACATAGGCTACAATTCCACCTATCAGCAACACTGTCAAGTACACATTTTACCAGCTTTTCAATGAGAATATTGTGGGGGACCTTGACGACAATCTTGCTGAAATCAAGATATATTACATCTACAGCAGCTCACTGATCTACCAAATTGTTGTTGTTGTTTAGTCGTGTCCGACTCTTCATGACCCCATGGACCAGAGCACACCAGGCACTCCTGTCTTCCACTGCCTCCCGCAGTTTGGTCAAACTCATGTTGGTAGCTTCAAGAACACTGTCCAACCATCTCGTCCTCTGTCATCCCCTTCTCCTTGTGCCCTCAATCTTTCCCAACATCAGGGTCTTTTCCATGGAGTCTTCTCTTCTCATGAGGTGGCCAAAGACTACCTCTTAATAAATCTACACATTAAACCTAAGGTTAGTCAAGGCATTCTTTGCTTTTATCATTCCTACTGCAATTTGTTAAACTGACCTCAGACATCAAAGCAGCAACTATTACTAAATCACATTCAAGCAAATATCTGGGTGGATTATCTTCACCAAGTTGAAAATTAATCATAAACTGCCAAAGGGCAGTGGTATGCATACATTTAGGCTATAGTCATGTCCTAAGCCTTGCTGTAATCAGAATCAAGCAAGTTTAACATGGAAGACATAATCAAGTCCTTACTATCTGAAACACGGTGAAGTCAATGTATTAAAGAGATTTAGATTTAGGACACTTGAATTTAACTCCTACCTCTGCAACAAACAGCAGTGCTTTTCTGCCTCATTTATTTCAACAGGAGAGTTAAATATAATGTTTCAGATTTATAGGAGATTTACAAGATTTCCCTACCTTTTTTCTTGACTCTAGTGAATCAAAACTCTCACAGCTGTCTTCCAGTGACAGTGTTTCCATGGGAACATCTGCTCCAAACCCAAGAAAATCTTCATCATCACTCGGGGTATTAAATATATCAGCCAATTTGAGCATCTGTTTTCAGTTCGTAAAGAGAAATGGAAGATAAAGTTAGCTATAGTAGTTATTAGTAGCATCTTTCACAAGAATGGCATGTTATTAACTCACCACTCAGTTCAATTAAACATACATAGTACACATGAAACTACACAGGTCAAAACACAGAGGATGCTAGGAAGGCTGATTTAGGTTGCAAATCACTTCACACTTCTCAGGAGTAAGGACCAGGTGCTCACTCACCCTTGTCACAGCAGGATGGAACCCTGGCTCTGTCAAGAGATAGGAACCCAAACCTGGCCCTACAGGCAGAGAGAGGCAATCCAACTCCCCATTGCAGCTCAAAGCTGGTGCTATGCAGCTTCCCTCTGTGTACGAGAGACCTTCTGAGCTCAGAGCAAACGGATGTCCCTCCACTTCTCCCTTTCAACCCTTTCTTCTGCACCCGAGGAACACCACAACTCTGAGCATCTGCCAGGTAGTGAACCAAAGTAAGCCTCTGCCCCCTTCCAGCACTGTGCTGGATGGACAGTTGGAGTCTTAGCTCCAATTTTAAGAGATGGAAAGAGAAGTAATTTCTTCCTGGCCTCCTACAGTGGAGGGATCGTAAGGGATTGCAGATTCCCATGTCATTTAATTGTTTTTAAATTATATATTAGTTTTCACTGTTGATACACAGTTCCAGTCTTATCAACTTTTACAAATTATCTCAGATTTTGTATTATCTCAGGAGTTTGTAATACCTCAAGAACACAGGGTTGTGTCCAATGCTAATCTTACTCCAAGCAGACCCAGTGAAACCAATGGTCAGGATTCACTTATGTTTATTATTTTCAGTGTCTCTATTCTGAATAGAACTTAGTTGGCTACAACAACCAGCCTCTTAACTTTGTGATGTTTCAAGTGCAGCTCTAAGACAGCAAGCCAGTTCACCACCCAGAAAGGAGGATATTCTTCAAATGTTTAAAAGAGCACCCTAAGGGTTGGAGGGCCTATGAATTGAACTGAAGAAATCAACATTACAATGCTAAAATTTTAGAAATATATTTGGTATGCACTGCCACTATACAGTGGTACCTCGGGTTAAGAACTTAATTTGTTCTGGAGGTCCGTTCTTAACCTGAAACTGTTCTTAACCGGAGGTACCACTTTAGCTAATGGGGCCTCCCGCTGCGCCGCCGGAGCACGATTTCTGTTTTCATCCTGAAACAAAGTTCTTAACCCGATGTACTATTTCTGGGTTAGCGGAGTCTGTAACCTGAAGCGTATGTAACCCAAGGTACCACTGTATATGCAAATACCTATGATGAAGTATCACTAGAATATTCCTCAAACTCTATTCACTACCTGAGAAAATGTGTAAAACAGGCAGGCATTGTCTAAGTGAGGCTGACTGGTTTGTTTTTAATATGAAGTTCACAATGATAGTGATGATGAAGAAAAAGCAAGAATTAGAAAATCTAGGGGGGCCACTAGGTGGCGCATCGGAAGATGGCTGACAATAACATCTCTCCGACCCACACGAGGTAATTTGGAGGCTATGATGGGGGTAATTAGCCTCCTTAACGCCCCCAGGATTATGGGGGGGGGACGGCCCTTGCCTGCTGTGCCCTATACCACCCCCGAATTTGTGGGGGTGGGGGCACTAGGCACAAAGCCCTCCTGTGGGATTTTCGGCACTCCTCGACGCCGTCCCCGATTCGCGCCGCTGGTTGCAATGTTCTTTAAAAGAAACAATTTGGACGTGATTAATTGTACATACATCAAGGAAAAAGGGGAGTAAATACTGCTGACAGAAGAGATCTCTGATAACAAGACAACAATAAAATACGAGAAGAACGTCAAGATACGGTATGACAAATGACTGAGGGGGGAGGGGGGAAAACCTGCCTCTACCTTTTTATGTGACTTAACAAGAATCCCCCTCCCCTAATGAGTCAGAAATTAAGGACTTAAGCTGTGGATTTAAGGCTGTGTGGAGATAAACTTTCGATCCAAAGCAATGTTTCAAGATGAAGCTGGAAAGCTAAGAGTTTTGGAGTGACGCAGTCAGGAAAAAATGCCGTTCGCCATTTTGTGAGGCATTGTGGGAGCTCTTGGGTCTGGGAGGAGAAAGAGAGAAATAGAGTTGTTTACATATCGTGAATCAACTCCTCGGTGGGACTTAAGAGCGACAAATGCCAAAATTTACGATGGAAAAAGTGATGTTATCTACGAAGGAGATATATGGAAACCATCTGGACTTAGTGGAGGAACGGGAAATCCACACAGGATTATTACACTTGCTATCGGCTTAAGGAGACTAACAGAAGAGATCGTAAAGGAAAAAGAGAAATTATACGAACAAGATATGATGTGGCAACACCAAGATAAGACTGGATAGAATTATGAACTTTGTTTGGACTGATTGGGACTGATTTGGACATTAACGCAGTAATAAGAAGATGATCTGAATTCCCCTTTGGATCTTGAAGTATGGGTTCCCCCAACAAAATTTAAAAATTTGGCTTTGTAATTCGGAATTTATATGATGTGATTTAATTTGATGTGATTGGCCAGTTAATAAAAATTATTTAAAAAAGAAAAAGAAAATCTAACTCCAGTATATACACTGTACATTTTCCCTCCACACTCAGACACGTTTTTATATGTTATTTTTATAACATGTTTTTCAGCACTGGAAAATAATTACAGAGTATGCAATTTTCAATTTTCACTTTCCATAAACTTACAAATTGTGCTCACATTCCCATATTTCTTTTCTTCATTGTTTCTCCCTGTTCTCATTTGAGACACTAACTTATATAACAAGGCTGTTTTCTCCTTATTTTCCTCATCCATTCTGATATAGGGAATATGTTTAGGGAAGTTTTTAATATTTAATGCTGTATTGTTTTTAACACTTGATTGGAAGCCGCCCAGAGTGGCTGGGGAGACTCAGCCAGATGGGCGGGGTATAAATAATAAATTATTATTATTATTATTATTATTATTATTATTAAGGTGGTTTTTTATTTTTCCAGTGAGGACCAAGGAATAGCCTTACACATATTAGAAGCCATGTAACTAAGTGTTTGCCAGTTTTCCACTTCTGCCCAGATTGTGTACAAAAGAATTGTTTTGAAACTTCTTGGTAATTACATTTCCTGTATAATTTCCAAAATACACTTATTAAAAATGATAGTACTGTGTTGAATAACCAAGTCCGTTCTTCCAGTTACATATGCTATTTACCAATCAGTAAATCTTCCACTTCTTTTTAAAAGTTGGGGATAACTGCTTATCCTTAGTATGATAACATTTGATATATTCTGCTTATTAAACTATTTGATCTGGATTAATCAGAAGCTTTTCAAAGGGACTGTATGCACCCAGGGGTTCATATTTGGCTTTCAGTTCTGCAACAATGCTTAGGGGGTTTAATCAATGAAAATAACAGACTATGAACTGTTGCCCAATAAGTTTGGAAAACAAAACATGCTGAGATTTATAGATGGATAGTGTAATTTATCCCCTTCATGGATCACTGCCTTGTCGTGGCGAAGGGGCTTGAATAACTCAGAGAAGCTATGAACTATGCCGAGCAGGGCACCCAAGATGAACAGGTCATAGTGGAGAGTTTTGACCAAACGTGATCCACCTGGAGGAGGAACCGGCAAGCCACTCCAGTATCCCTGCCAAGAAAACTCCATGGACAAAGACAACAGGCATATAAAAGTTATGACACTGGAAGATGAGCCCCTCAGGTCGGAAGGTGTCCAACATGCTACTGGGGAAGAGCGGAGGACAAGTACAAGTAGATCCAGAGCTGATGAAGTGGCTGGGCCAAAGCCGAAAGGACGCTCAGTTGCGGATATGCCTGAAAGCGAAAGGAAAGTCCAATGCTGTAAAGAAAAATATTGCATAGGAACCTGGAATGTAAGAACCATGAACCTGGGTAAGTTGAATGTGGTCAAAAATGTGATGGCAAGAATATTGACATCCTGGGCATCAGTGAACTAAAATGGAGAGGAATGGGCGAATTCAGTTCGGATGACCATCATATCTACTACTGTGGGCAAGAAACCCGCAAAAGAAATGGAGTGGCCCTCATAGTCAACAAAAGAGTGGCAAAAGCTGTACTGGGATCAAAAATGATAGAATGATCTTGATACGAATCCAAGGCAGACCTTTTAACATCACAGTAATCCAAGTTTACTGGTGCTGAAGAAACTGAAATTGACCAATTCTATGAAAACTTACAACACCTTATAGAAGTGACACCAAAGAAGGATGTTCTTCTCATTATAGGGGATTGGAATGCTAAAGTAGGGAATCAAGAGATAAAAGGAACAACTGGCAAGTTTGGCCTTGGAGATCAAACCGAAGCAGGGCAAAGGCTAATAGAGTTCTGTCAAGAGAACAAGCTGGTCATCACAAACACTCTTTTCCAACAACACAAGAGACGACTCTACACATGGACATCACCAGATGGGCAGCATCGAAATCAGATTGATTATATTCTCTGCAGCCAAAGATGGAGAAGCTCTATACAGTCAGCAAAAACAAGACCTGGAGCTGACTGTGGCTCAGATCATCAGCTTCTTATAGCAAAATTCAAGCTTAAACTGAAGAAAGTAGGAAAAACCACTGGGCCGGTAGGATACAATCTAAGTCAAATCCCTTATGAATACACAGTGGAAGTGAGGAACAGGTTTAAGGATTTAGATTTGGTGGACAGAGTGCCTGAAGAACTATGGATGGAGGCTCGCAACATTATACAGGAGGCAGCAACAAAAACCATCCCAATGAAAAGGAAATGCAAGAAAGCAAAGTGGCTGTCCAATGAGGCCTTACAAATAGGGAGGGAGAGAAGGCAAGCAAAATGCGAGGGAGATAGAAAAAGATACAGGAAACTGAATGCAGATTTCCAAAAAAATAGCAAGGAGACACAAGAAGGCCTTCTTAAACGAGCAATGCAAAGAAATAGAGGAAAACAACAGAATGGGAAGAACCAGAGATCTGTTCAAGAAAATTGGAGATCTGAAAGGAATATTTCGTTCAAAGATTACCATAATAAAGAACAAAAGTGGTAAGGACCTAACAGAAGCAGAAGACATCAAGAAGAGGTGGCAAGAATACACAGAGGAATTATACCAGAAAGATATGGATGGCTCGTACACCCCAGGTAGTGTGGTTGCTGACCTTGAGCCAGACATCCTGGAGAGTGAAGTCAAATGGGCCTTAGAAAGCACTGCAAATAACAAGGCCAGTGGAAGTGATGGTATCCCAGCTGAACTATTTAAAATTTTAAAAGATGATGCTGTTAAGGTGCTACACTCAATACGCCAGCAAGTTTGGAAAACTCAGCAGTGGCCAGAGGTTTGGAGAAGATCAGTCTACATCCCAATCCCAAAGAAGGGCAGTGCTAAAGAATGCTCCAACTACTGCACAATTGCACTCATTTCACACGCTAGCAAGGTTATGCTTAAAATTCTACAAGGAAGGCTCAAGCAGTATGTGGACCGAGAACTCCCAGAAGTGCAAGCTGGATTTAGAAAAGGCAGAGGAACCAGAGACCAAATTGCAAACATGCGCTGGATTATGGAGAAAGCTAGAGAGTTCCAGAAAGACATCTACTTCTGCTTCATTGATTATGCAAAAGCCTTTGACTGTGTCGACCACAGCAAACTATGGCAAGTTCTTAAAGAAATGGGAGTGCCTGATCACCTCATCTGTCTCCTGAGAAATCTCTATGTGGGACAAGAAGCTACAGTTAGAACTGGATATGGAACAACTGATTGGTTCAAAATTGGGAAAGGAGTACGACAAGGCTGTATTTTGTCTCCCTGCATATTTAACTTATATGCAGAATTCATCATGCGAAAGGCTGGGCTGGATGAATCCCTAGCCGGAATTAAAATTGCTGGAAGAAATATCAACAACCTCAGATATGCAGATGACACAACCTTGATGGCAGAAAGTGAGGAGGAATTAAAGAACCTTTTAATGAGGGTGAAAGAGGAGAGCGCAAAATATGGTCTGAAGCTCAACATCAAAAAAACGAAGATCATGGCCACTGGTCCCATCACCTCCTGGCAAATAGAAGGGGAAGAAATGGAGGCAGTGAGAGATTTTACTTTCTTGGGCTCCATAATCACTGCAGATGGTGACAGCAGCCACGAAATTTAGAGACGCCTGCTTCTTGGGAGAAAAGCGATGACAAACCTAGACAGCATCTTAAAAAGTCGAGACATCACCTTGCCAACAAAGGTCCGTATAGTAAAAGCCATGGTTTTCCCAGTAGTGATGTATGGAAGTGAGAGCTGGACCATAAAGAAGGCTGATCGCCGAAGAATTGATGCTTTTGAATTATGGTGCTGGAGGAGACTCTTGAGAGACCCATGGACTGCAAGAAGATCAAACATATCCATTCTTAAAGAAATCAGCCCTGAGTGCTCACTGGAAGGACAGATCTTGAAGCTGAGGCCCCACCTTGTGAGAAGAGAAGACTCCCTGGAAAAGACCCTGATGTTGGGAAAGATGGAGGGCACAAGGAGAAGGGGACGACAGAGGACGAGATGGTTGGATAGTGTCTTCGAAGCTACCAGCATGAGTCTGACCAAACTGCGGGAGGCAGTGAAAGACAGGAGTGCCTGGCGTGCTCTGGTCCAGGGGGTCACGAAGAGTCGGACACGACTAAACGACTAAACAGCAACAACAAGTGTAATTTGTAAGTTTGGGGGCTGGGCATTGCACCTGACCTGAACCATGGAAGCACCTGACCCGTTTAAGGCCCTGATCTTTTTTGGGGGGGGTAGGACTTTTAATTAGTTTTTAAAGACTTATTAAATCAGGAGGGGAGCAGGGAAAGGAAGCAGTGCAGCTCCTTTTCCTGTCCTCTTAACTGCACTACAGAGAGGAGGAAAGTCCAGTCCTGCTGGGTGCTGCTTCACCAACACATTCCCTGTAGGAAACACACTGGTGAAACAGACCCCTACAGCCAGCAGGACTGCATCCTTGATGTGCAGTTCCTGAGGTGCTGCTGCATGGGCTCTGCCCCAGGCCTGCTTGGCCTTCATCAGTGCCACCTCCTCCCACTCCATGGCCAAACTTTAGGTCGGATTTCAGACAATGAGTCTTTGCCATCCCTACCTGGAGATGTCAAGGAATGAACCTGGGACCAGTAACAGCTTTTCCCAAAACAAGTCAACAAAGTTCTCAGTGCGACTGGGAAAGAGGAGTTAAAAATGAAGCACTATAATACTGAACATTTTAGTGCCGTATTGCAAAATGCATATGAGGAGCTGTGGAGTCTAGTTGCTATGAATAACTGGCTTCCAGGAGCAAGTGCATTAGTTCCTGAACTATTGTACAGCTGAGCTAGCCGCTGCTGCGATTATCGTATGCCTAACTAATTTCTTCTTCTGCATCTGTACCAGAGGAGTCATTACGGGGGTGTAATTACAGATTATTAACAAAGGGGGGGAACCCTTTTCGAGTAAAATCCCTTTTTTGATCTCTGTGTATTGGTATGGAGGGACTATAACACTGCAGAGGCTTCAAAAGAGCCTTTTGCATTCCAAGCCCTCTTCCCTCCATATTGATTTTCAATAGTCTTATTAAAATCATTCAGGAGCGCCAATGCCTTAATTTAAATGACAGCTGTATAACATACAAGATTGATACAAGATAGACCTTGTCAACCAATGAGTTTTGCACAGAGTAACTGTGGCAGTGCATCAAAGCTGGTTTCTTGCCACCAAGAACTCACAACTTTTTACTTTAAAATGTTTGTAAGTAATTTTGCATGTAACCACTATGCAGCCTTGACACAATAACTAACTGATTCATTTTAAAAGCTTCTACTCTGTTAAAAAAGAAACATCAACCTCGAAGGAAAGTGAATGTTTTGAAGTGGGTGGATCTACTGACATGGTGAGAATTTTGTGAAATTAGCAGTTTGTCTACACCACAGGCCTACAACTGGTAGGCTGAGACCCACAAGCTACTTGCATTCTTAGCTAGGGTGGATTGAACCTGTGGTTCCTTCTGGCAGCTGGGGAACACCCAAAGGTGCTCAAAGCATCTCCAATGCACAGCACCAAAACACACCCCAAACCCCCTTCCCCAGCTAGTCAAGAGAAAACTCGGGATTGTTTAAAGCAGATTAGGCTGATTGAACCTTGCCTCAAACAGCCAAACAACTGCTTCCAACAGATTGCAAATCTTTCAGTGGAAGTCAAGCTTCTCATTAAATATCACTGGGGATAAAATAGTGTCCTACTGAATAACTCCCAGGATAGTGAAAAGCACTCTTCTCATGCTACTTTCTGGACTTGGTAGTTGGGACCAGAACCATTGTAACACAGTTGCCCCAATTCTCAATGCATGGAGTTGGTCCAGAAGAACACCATGGTCAATATAAGAAAGCAGTGTTCAAAACTCCCAGGAATTTCAGGAGCAGCTTTGAGCTCTGGAAGCAGTACTGCGCCCAAGATTTCAGATTAAAACTGCAGAGTGGATGGAAAGCAGAGGACCTTTTTCTGCCTCCCCACTTCCAGCTACTCTCTTAAGACTGGAGAAGAGACCTTCTTAAGAATATTAGGGGGGTGGGCAGGGGAAGGACTAGACAATGAAGAAAATGAACATAATATTTAAGCTGTAATTCATTCATTTTCAGCTTTGTATTCTTGCTATAAAAAGTGTGCCTAGACATTCCGTTGTTGCGTCCATAACCTAGGTTTATGGTGCCACTTAGCTCCTAGCTTTCATATCTCTGTTTCTAACACTGCAAAAAAAGGTAAAGATGCAGGAGCAAAGTTGAAATTCCCTTGTCCTGCTCCCAGTAGAGGGTATCTGGGTAACCAAGACCAGCTCAGTCTCATAGTGAAGTCTGAACCCAAATTAGAGTGGAACTAGATAATCCGTATCATCCAAGAACGTAATGAACCATTAACAACTCTAGACCTAATTAATCACTCCCTAGACCTACTGATTAAATGTGTGAGATTTAGTAAATCAAGAGGGCATGTGGTTGGGTGTGTTACCACAAGCACCTTGTTTACATCACAAGGTTTCATATACTGAAACACATCCCACAACACATCAGACTGTGGCACTGGATACTTCCGTTGGAACTGCAACAACTGCTAAGTGAAGGTGACTCCAGAGTAAAGTGACTTTATCCTCAAAATGTGCAGCTAGTTGGACAAAGCAAGTCACTAAATGATATTTCCCCACAATATCAACCTTGAGACTGCTCAGAATAGCTCCACCAGTCAGTTACTAGCAAGCTCTTAACTTACATGCCAAAATTATACAGAACTTCATGGCCAGAAGAGATCTCAAAAGCCCTGTACAGTATAATAAGACAAAGATAAAAACCAATTCATATAAAAAACCAAAGTCAACAAGGACAAAGCAATCAACAAAAAGCAGCAGCAACCAAACCAAGCTTGTTGAATATGTAACAGGAGCTCATGGAAGGCCTTTCCACAGCTCTGGGACTTTCATGAGAAGGCTGTGTTTTTCATGAAGGACATTCTGGCCTTCACCTGAAGCTTCTCAGCTGACTTTGAACTGCAAGGAGGTTCACATGGGAGTAGCCACAATGGCCAATAGTCAGGGATGATGTGAGCTGCAGTCCAACAAATCTCTTGAGTGTCACAGTTTCACCATCCCTAACTTAGGGCTTCACAGGTCAAATGGGGAAACGGGGATGCTATGAACCAAAAAGACGAGATGACCCTGATGTATCATTAAACCAGCTCAGAGCATAGGATGCAGCATTATGCTGACTCAGACCACTGATCCACCAACACAGGTACCTGTTACACTAACTGGTAGCAGCTCTTGCAGATCTCCCGGGTTTCAGACTACCATTTACTGAGGGCATTGCTTTCAAAGTAGGTCAAACATAAAACATTGTTATAACCAATAATAATGGAAATAATGTTTCCATTGGTATAAATTAGCACACTAGGCACAAACAAACCCTACTAGTATATAGCAAACTAAGAGGGGGCAGCGGCAAATAAAATCTAAAGCAATGGCAGTAGAAGGACTGACCAATGCTTAACAGTAGGATCTTCTGCATTTAAAATTCCAGAGTAATTTATACCAAATACTTCTTGAAAACCAAGTCATTGAAGGTAGACTTGGATTGCAGGGTAGTTCATGAACACATTACAGTATGGCAATCAGTGCAGATAAATTTTATCTATCCACTATATTAAAAGTGAATGCTCTCCACTAGGGTGGGGATGCTCTGGTACTCCAAATGCTGTTTATTGTTTATTTAGAGTATTTGTGCCCTGCTGTTCAGTCAGTGAAAGGCTCCCAAGGCAGCTTACACACAATGAAAACAAGAGAGTTCCTACTCATAGGCTTACAATCTAAAACACACACACACACACACACACACACACACACACACACACGGAAAAAGGGACAGGAAGGAAGAGGAAAAACCATAGGTTGTAGGACTCCCAACTTCTATCAGTCCCAGAAAACATGGCTAACTGTCAGGGCTGATGGGAGCTGCGGTCTGTTTTTAACCTTCCAACACCACTGAAAGCCAAGAAGTTGTAATCTGGCAAGTCTCTGGAAGGCCACAGGTTCCCCACTTGTCAAAACACTTCTCTAAGAGCTTGCGATCCAAAACCATGCATGTCTACTTGGATATAGGGCCATCAACAAATTAAATAAATTTTTGTTTCAGTGCTATTTTTCAGGGGGAAAGGTCCCAGAACTCACCATGAACACCTCCCTTCACACATGTGGTGTGCATGTGTCACCGCAGAAACTATTAGAGGAGTTTCCTCCTGAGTAGGTGGACTGGCTCCTCTGAGATAGTGCTTGCCACCTGTGTGGTTTTTTTCTTTTCTTTTTTTAGAAAGAAACACTCTTTTAAAAAGCTTTGACGTTTTAAATAAATAAATCTAGGGAGCTTTTGTATTTACTTAAAAACAGAAATAGTATCTTTATAAAGATGAGAAATACTTTTCGGGAGTAACACTCGCTGAAACATTTAAGAAAAACTTTGTAAGGTTTCTTTATTAACTGGAAAGTTTTATGAGTCAGCTTACATCTGAGTTTGCGACAATGCAAGAGAGTTTTTTTTGCCCCCTTCTCTCGCTCCTTTTTCAGATTCCTTCACTTCCATGACTATCCTTACTGTAAAAAGAAGTGACCAGGCAACCCTGTAGGGGCGAGGGGCAACTTTCGCGGCAGGCCATTCTCATCAGCGACTACCTCATTTCCCGGACTCCTCGAATCCGGGCAACTACAGAGAAGCACACAAACTAGGGAAGGATGCAAACAAAGGCAGCGAGGTATTTCACTCGACTGTCCCCAAACCCTGCCGGGTTAAACAGCAAGAGATAACGCAAAAGGAGGAGAAAAGCTGCAGCTAAGCAGTTGAATCCAAAGGCTGTAGTCGAGTTGAGCAGATTATCTTTCTTCGCGCCCCCCGCCCAATTTCCACATTTGCAGAAAAGTCCGTCCCGCTGGACGCACGTGGCTGCTCTGTGGAGAAAAGCCAGGCACTTCCATCGGGAGACGTCCAGGACTGCAAGGCCTGGCGCTGCAAGCAAGGCGTCGGGGCCATGTTTGGCGAGACGGGGCTCAAAAGGAGACCACCACACCCCCTGGGCAACCCCATATATTCTTGCTCGCCAGCCAGGAGCGCGCGCGAGAGTCTGAGAAACTGGCGCCAAACTCCCTGCGCCCAGCGCGCGCCGCGAAAACCCCGAAGCTCTGCGAACCCCCGCGGGGCGCTTCCGCCTCACCTTGCTCCTCGGGGTCTGCGGGGCCATCCTGCTCGCGCGCCCACAAGCCCGCGCTCACTCACGCGCCCCTGGCGAGAAGCTGCTAGAGCTCGAACAAGCCGCCTGCAGACGTCGGGAGCGGGACTGTACGACCCTTGGTCGTTCAAGGGGGAGACAAGTAGGGCTTTTTGCCGTCTTCCGCTCTCCCTTTCTTTTCCGTCTTACGCTCTGGAAGAAGTTATGCCCTCGGCACTGTTTTAACAGCTCCTTACCAGGTCTGCTGGGCAGAGGAGCTTGTGGTTGGGGTCTCCGTGCGCACTGGGCACCAAGGACTCTCCCCGAGATCGGAATGGAACAGTCCGGTGGCGGGAGATGCGAATGGGCCGAGCTGCGCGGGTTCTTTCGAAACTTGCCCTGCAGAAAAGAGTCGCGCGGGTCTCGATACAGGGGCAGTTGTTCCAGTACCCTACAAATCTTCACGGGGGGTGAACCGAGTCCAATATTGGCGCCTACCGGAATACAGTACATCTTTCCCCGCCTTTTGGGGGCGTGGAAGCCGTTCAAACTGAGAGTCGCCGCCTTTTCCCCTAGGCCTGGCTCCAAACATTACTAGCTGCAGTTGCAGGCGGTCATTCGCCAAGTGAAACTTTTCTCCTGCTTAAAGATGTAGGACTCAACGGGAAGTATGTGCATCTTGGATTAACCGGGCTATTACGCAGCTGTGAGCGATGCAGACGACCTGTTGGGAACCATAGTTAGATCTTATATACACGAAGTTGTAAAAGGAATCAAAAACTTTCACTCAGTTGCATAGGGAAAAGCCCAGAATTGAATCTCAAGGAGGGATTGCAACGAGCAAGGGCAATTCACCCATCCTCAACGTGAGCGGAAAACAGATGTATCAATCTTTAATTCTCTACATAATGACTCAAAGCTGCAAATGCAGCCTGGATCTGGTCCTCTGGAGTTTAAACAGTCTAAATTCTAGATTAGCCTTAGGCTATCCCAAATCATTTGTTAAAGTCATTGGGAAACTACTTCCTATGAATTAGTGAATGATTACAAAAACACATTTGTCTGTAAATGTACTCTCAAGCAGGGTGTTCATATTGAATACAAAAATAAGAGTAAAGCAAAGTATTTAATAGACATTGCTCTCTTGAGAATGGGCATGGATGTGACACTGCTTACAATATTTACAATTTTGTCCTATGTATGGATACCAAAGTTTTATTCAAATCTCTTAAGCTACATAACTTAAATTTATTTGACATCCGCTGGCCCCCTTTGAAGAAAGATCAGAAAGTCAAGCAGATTTCTGATCTTCGAACTTGTAACTGTACATTTCTAGTTTTGCTGAGATCTCAGCCTTCAAGTCAATTACATATGCTATGTATTTAGATTTCTTTTAGACCCCTTCAAAACAGGTACAGTGATCAAAGTGAGCTTTTAATCTGAAATGGGTATTTTTAAAAATCACACCAACTTCTCACTATTTCATTATTCAAAGGCTATATTACAGTCTTTCTGGTCCTTTTGAAAATAAATGTAGGGTTGAGTTTGTGTTTCATGCTTAAAATGCAGGATGCTGTTCTGCGCAGAACTTTTATTCTAGTATCCAACTATTCCCTGGTCTCATTTAGTTATTACATTACAATCAACCTTACACAGAAAATGCCAAAGGGTCAAACTGAACCAAATACATTTCTGCTTTCACCTAGTGAATGAATATTGAGATTTAATAACCTCTTCACCTGAAAAACACTCTTCACACTGCTCAGCAAGATAGAATGCCACCTAAACTTTACAAAATTGTGTCCTTCCATGAGAACATACACACCAACATCTAATTATGACAGCTCATTCTCTGGCACTTTCCCTATAAAGAGCAGTGTGAAAACAATATACCAATACAGTGGTACCTTGGGTTACATATGCTTCAGGTTACATGTGCTTCAGGTTACAGACTCTGCTAACCCAGAAATATTACCTTGGGTTAAGAACTTTGCTTCAGGATGAGAACAGAAATCGTGCAGCAGCGGCAGCAGGAGGCCCCATTAGCTAAAGTGGTCTTCAAGTTAAGAACAGTTTCAGGTTAAGAACAGACCTCCAGAACAAATTAAGTTCTTAACCTGAGGTACCACTATATACCAATTCTCTTTGGTATATACTTTCCTCTGTTGCTTTCCTATGCCTTCAGCTCAACTTTCATTTCAGCTGTACTTTCATTCAAGCAGTGATGGGGGTCTGTTCAACCTGGCATGTCTCTGTGCCAAGACAAGTGCAGCTTCTTCCACATTTTCCTGTCTCTGTCTTTGCCAGAACCTATAAAACAATTCTGCAACTTTAAAGCTAAAGTTTGCTTTCTCTTCTCTCACCATCCCATTTTCCTTTTGCATCATGTCTATATGTGGGCCTTCGGGAAGGCCCTTGGGGAAGAAGACATGTTCCATGATGGATCTGATTCCTGCCCACTGCTGTAGCTGAGTGTTTAGGAAACTATGGTACTCTGTTTCTAGTGTAGATTTGAGTCCTGGGAGCCCCCTCTCTTTTGCCTCTGACATGACTGTTTCTGGCTAGATGCTCAAAAGTAAATAGGGCCATATTCACTCCTTCCATCTCTTGTTTCCCAACCATACACAGTGATCTGCTGGGGAGTTCACGACCCATGTTTTTTACTTCTTTATTTATAAACCACTTCTCAGCCCGAAGCTATCAAAGCTGCTTACAACAGAATTAAAATAGGATAAAATAAGCATTCTAAAAACAAAACCATTCCTACAGATGTAAAAGTAATATTTCATAAGTGACTGGGTCACATCTCAGTCAAATACGTCTTCAGCAAGCAACTAAACATGATGACTCTGGGTGTCTGTCTAATTTTAGCTGGTAATTGATTCCCTGTGCATCTGTGGCTGCCCTTGTTTGCATGTCATGGCTGCTACCTTTGACTACTTTTCTCCCTGTGTCCCAGGGGACCGAGTGTACTCTCTGAAGGCCTCTTCTGCAGATAGCAATGTGCGAGTTGTCTTGTGTGGCCCCTTCTTCCTCCCTTTGGCTGTTGTGCACCAAAACAGATGTGAGGAGCGTAAGGTGAACTGAATCCCTGACTGTACAGATATTAGGCACCAGCACTGGTGATGCAAGGGATGAGCTTGGGACATGTGCCCCTGCCTTTGACACTATTGGCTCCCTTTGTATGTGGACACCTTTGCCAGTGTAGTCCCCACATGTTAGGTTCTGGCAGTGTTTCTTGGGATGCTGGAGATGTGTCTATGGTTTTGATACCATATAGGGATTTTCTGAATTTTGAGTTTTCTCTTCCTCACAGGCTGAACATAAGGGAAGTAGCAGAACAGCTGCATATCTCCTGTCCCAGTGTCATTAGTATATGCAGTGGTACTTCTATTTACGAACTTAATTTGTTCCAGAGATCTGTTCTTAACCTGAAACTGTTCTTAATTTGAAGCACCACTTTACCTCTTAACCTGAGGTAACACTTTAGCTAATGGGGCCTCCCGTTGCCACTGCACCACTGCCACACAATTTCTGTTCTCATCCTGGGGCACAGTTCTTAACCCGAGGTACTACTTCCAGGAGTCTGTAACCTGAAGTGTTTTTAACCCAATGAGTTTGTAACCCAAGATACCACTGTATAGGAATGGTCGGCACAGGTTATCCAGCCCACCGTTCTCATTTTCCAGTTAGAATCAGTGCTTTTTTCTTAAAAAAATGTTTAGGGGTACTCTCATTTTCCACATTTCAAACCATGCTCAAGTTATCTTACAACATGAAAAAAATACTTAATACAACATAACAAAAGTAGCCATAAACAAGAAATAAAACATTAAAAAATATGCAACCAAACTTAACAATTTCCACATAAATGACAACAAAATCTAAAAAAAAATACAAAAAACCTAACAGCAACTGCCCTTCCAACAAAAAAGCGCCAAACACCCAAACTCAAGAGATTGACACAAACTAACCAGTCAAACATACAGACCCTCAAACATATACACCCTATAGCTTTAATCACCTTGGGCTATCATTGCTGCTACCAAACCAGCTTCTATGCTAACCTTCTTAGCCTAAATTCCAAATGTGCAGATACTAGTAGTGGTTAATCAGGGACAAGGAAAATGGTGTCTGCACAAGTCCAAATGTACTCTCTTCTTTTGGATATTACAGGGTTGAGTGCTAGCTTTAGAACAAAGACCAGCTCCAGACCTCCTTTTTATTGCAAATCCATGATGACTTGTGCTCACGATGCTATCAGGGCAGTCATATATTATCTCACTTTCAGTACTGTTCGTACTGTACTTGAAAATGTTTTGGGATGCTCACATCGCTTCATTTCCGATCGGTGCATATACCATAACTCCCTTCTCTGGAACATTTCAGACCACAAATGTTTGGGTTTATTCCCCACCCCACTATTTTCTTGTGCTATAGCCCTTCCAGACAACCGTAATGTGGTCAGTAACATCTTGCAGAATACACTTGTAATAAAACACCAGTCTGGATGGACCCAAAGTTTCAGCTTCAGAAAAGATAAACTCAGGTTACAAGAATACCTTATGTTACTGCTTCATCACAGTACTGTACATCAAATCACAGCCTATTTAAATGTTAGTTTGCATTGCATCTCCACAACAGAGAAAGATACAGTTGCCACTTATGGGTGTGAATGAGGAGCTTTATTGAAACGGGGGAAATAAAGTGGGGGAAATGAACACTACCAAAGTTTCTTGTGAAAGTGGAGACTTCTGTGTTCTCAAGATGCTTTTTATGGTTTCTGTTTTTGCCTGTCCTGGCATTCAACATTATGAAGCATTTCCATTTAGGAAAGCTGTCCAGGAGTTCATGCAAACCATGAAGGACTGATCTGAAATGACTGCAGTAGAATGTCCTGTACATTTCATTGAATTAAAATTGCACTGCATTATAATACAAATGTGCAGCTACCTTCAGAACTGTCAAATATTCTTTGGAACTGTATAATATCCAGGGCTATTTTATCCAGCTTGCTGCTTTCTTCCCTCTTTTTTTAAAAACTTTACACTTTTATACAGTTATCCTTTTTATATGCAGTCATTCTTTTCACCAGTATTTCATTTTAAAATGTTTGGCGATTAGGCTGTTCTTTCTGCTTTTAACTTAACAATAGAGTCCACTTCTTCATTTTACTGGAATTAATTTGGCTGTAACCTCCCCAACTGTATCTCAAATACCTCTCACTTTACCACTGTGGATTTCCCATGCATTACTGAATTTCTGCCACTTTTCAAAAACCTCTTTTCACCTTTACTTCAAAGTCTTCTGCTCTAAGCTCTGATCGTCTTTGTGTTATTACGTTTTCTATAGACTCTCATCAGTGTCTTCAGACTTGATGTTATAGCTAGATCCTAGGTGCTCTTCAGCTGCAACCCGATATATCACATTTGGTGTATTTTATAACTATTGGGTCTGGACTAGCCTTTGACTTTTCTCATCATCTTATGAGAGTATTTCTGATGATTGCCCAGCCCTTTGAATATAAACCATGCAGTGAAATTCATAACCATAATTCTGCTTGAGACTTATGATACACCCTATAATTGGGCTGAAGCACTTTTGAACTGCTGCTTTCTGAGCAGAATAAATGTGTACATGAAGACATTATTAGCTGCTATGAAAACGTACCACATCTGTCCACTTATACAAGTCCCCTTCATTGTAGTCTTATAGTGGCATAAAATATAATTATACAATAAGGGCATCATCTGTTAAATGACCTTGCAAAAGGGGGCAAGTATGTTTTAATTGAATAAATACTGTATCTTGATGTTTTGTTTGTTGATTCTCAAAATATAAGCAGTAAACTAAAATCAATTTCATAAGCTCCATTTTTCATTCGTGCTTCTAACAGTTTCTAATTTGGGGGTCGTGGGGTCCATTGTAAAAGGCACTCTGAAGATTTCTGATCCCAAGTTCCTGCCACCACATTTCTCCTAGACCTGTCAAGCATTTTAAGTAGCCTGCACTTTCCCACACTTCTCAATGAATACTGACATACCTAACTTAAAAGGATTACTTGCTGCTGAGAGGAATTGTAATCCTCTTTTTCCTGCTCTGTAAATCCTCCCGTAAGTAAAAAAGAACGGCTGAGACCTGTTTGGCAATGCAGGGTAATCACCATCTCATAAGATATAGCTCCATACCAAAAAACCCCCCCAAAAAAACCTTAAAATTTACTTATGGTCACACTTGTCCAGGCACAGAGTCTAGGTGTTTTAATCGACGACTCTCTTATTTCCTCAGCCTTTCAATATTTGTACTACTTTTTTTTTAAAAAAACCCCACATTTTTTATATCCACAGTTTTAATGTCAGCCATTTGCATAAGAGCCTGAATCTTATAGACAACACAAGAAAATGTTACTCCACATGATACAGGCAAGAAAGCTTGTGAGCTTCTTGTGCTTTTTAGATTTTCTTTTTAGCTAACAACATTCACAGATCTTATTTGTGGTCATGAGCAGCTTATGGATTTCACTACAGAAGAATTGCAGAAGTTCCATTCAAACAATAAAGGAGGAGGATTCATTCTTATTCTTTCCTTGCTTATATGCAATACTGTATATTAACTTGCTGTTGGTGGTTCAATGCAGGGTTAAATCTAGACTTTGATCTAGGCTTGTCCTTCTGTAAATGAAAGGACTCCTTCGATCTAGAGGCTTCCTCTGGTGGATGTGAGGAGGTGATTTTCACCAATTCCCACCCACTCAGTCCTCACACCACCTTACATACTACTTTGAAGGATCCATTAACTCTCGAGTAGTTCTGCAGAGCACAGGAGGGTGCAGGAGGAAAGGGGATCGGTGAAAATTGCCCTTACTTTCCAGTAGCAGGAGTATCCCATTCCCATAAATGTGATGTGTTATGGATCCAAGTCAAAGCCTGCATACCTTATACAGTGGTACCTTGGGTTAAGTACTTAATTCGTTCTGGAGGTCCGTTCTTAACCTGAAATTGTTCTTAACCTGAAGCACCACTTTAGCTAATGGGGCCTCCTGCTGCTGCCGCGCCGCCGGAGCACGATTTCTGTTCTCATCCTGAAGCAAAGTTCTTAACCCGAGGTACTATTTCTGCGTTAGCAGAGTCTGTAACCTGAAGCGTATGTTAACCTGAAGTGTATGTAACCCGAGGTACCACTGTACAGCCATACGATCTGTATTTGGGCTGCCAAACTGATCTCTGGTGCTGATGTTCCATCACCAGATAGCCACAAAGCATAACAGAATGCTTTGTGATCTGGTAGATGTGGCAACCCTTCCTAAGTACATATGCGCTGGGATTGGTTTCTGATGACTGCATCTTGGAGCAACTTACTATTTCCTAAACTAGCCAGCAACAATACCTAAAAATGTGCTGAGTTTTTAAGTGGGTCTATTTCCAATTAACAGAGATTAAGGAATCATCTTTCAGCAACACTTGAACTGCCATGATCTTGCTGTTGGTTTGCAGAGGTTCGGTCACTAGCTTAGCCTAGAAGAACCAAGAGTTCTTCTCAATGCCCTTTTTTCAGCCGGAGCACAGTTCCGGCATCTCTCAGGTGGGTGCCAATGTGGGCCAGGGCTCCCTCCATCGGCTTCTTGCCTTTACATGCTTCTGAGAAGCCCAAAATGAACATTTCAAGTCAAAATGGAAGCTGGCCAGTGTGTGAGAATCTACACTTCATCCATCTGGGCAAGCACCTTCTACTCGCAACAGCAGCAGCATCCCAGAGTCTCACACAAATTCTTTCTCATTCCTGCTGCCCAAGATAACTTTTCCTGGAGATGCCATGGACTGCCCTTAGGACCTTCTGCATACAAATTATGTACTCTTATCACTGAGGTGTGGACTATTGGCAGATTAGGGCTGTTCTTCTCTGCTAGGCCTTGCATGGAAATCTTTACAGGGTTCTTTAAAGCACAGATTCCCCATCAGCCACCTTACGCACTAAAAAAAGGAGGAAAATGTCATACATAAAGCATGCTTTCCTTCTGGCTTATACTCTATCAGTGGTGGTTTCTTCATAAAAGTTGGTATTTCTATCAACAATGCTATTCACTTATGAATCTTACTTAGTTTGGTAAATAGCAGGCATTGATAAAAAAAGAAGTACTTTAAGGGTATTTGCTGTGTAAGCCTGCAGGTGAAGAAAATCAGGTTCTGTCCAAAGAAGAGGACATTTTATAGGGTTTCGGCAGTCTCTTTTAAGTATGAAAAGTGGGCACACTGTAGCCTTATATAATTTGAATACAGTCCCTGTCATTGCCTGTCATTTAAGTGTTTAATAAACATGCACCCAAAGCTTGTATTTTTTCAACTTTCAGTTTCCAACTCTACATTTTGTGTCCAACTGCATCTTTAAAAAACCTTGAATGTTTTAGCTTTGTTTTTATTCTGGCTGTGCTTGGATTTTTTTTAAAAAAAATAATTTCAGGCCTTAATGTCTAATATTATTGACCACCGCTTTGTGGGTTTGTTTGTTTTTTCAATGAAGCAGAACATCAATATTATGAAACAAATTGACTTCAATGGGACTTAATCATGACCAACTTTTCACATTGGTTTCCATGGGAGTGCAATTAATTTAGTCTGGATCCAGTCCATTGTATATTAGGGTGCCATTTTATGTTACAGAATGCAGGGAAGAAATTTGAAAAGGCTATTTTTTTTTTTTTTTTAATAATTTTTATTGGGTTTTTACATTTTATAACAACAGACACACACACAAAGACAAAGACAAACAAACACACAAATACAATTACATACCCTAAGTTTCTTTACCCACTTTCATTGACTTCCCCCCACCCCCTCCTCTTACATCCCAATTCCAAAATTAATTCAGCAAGTTCTTACCTAACCTCTTAAAGGTATTCACATTGCTTTTAAAAATTAAATTCTTTTGTTTATCTATATTCAACTATCCAATTCTCTTATAATCATTAATTTCTTTTTTTTTAAGGTCGATCTAACTTCCCCTTCACAAATTTTCCCTTTATTATATTAATTATAGGTCACATTGACCAAGTAAAACAAAACATAACATTTTATAATTCTATTCTCTCCCCCCCCTGCCCCGGTTTCTGTCCCTTCCTAGACAAATGTCCAGAAAACAAACAAAAAATATTTCTAGCCCGGATTCCTCACGTCCGAGGCGTCTGATTCTCTGTCAGTCCCTCTCTGCCAACTATATTGGTAGTCCTCTTTGATGGTCCTAAGACCCCGAAGGAGTTCAGTCAGAGTCAGATCATATTTTCTTTCATTCAGAATGTTGAAGAGTGTTTGCTGCGAAAGACCATCTAGTTTTCCATACTCAAGAGAAAAGTCCCAATCATATTGCTTTGTTCTTTCTAGTTTTAATATTCCAAGTACTCCAGGGGCTTCTCTCTTCTTCTTTCTCATCTTTCGCAGGTCTGTAATCCAGAGGTCTTCTTGCTCATACTCTAACGCTGCAGATTCCTGGTTGATATTTTCCACTTGTAGTGTCTGAACTCCTTCTTTTTTCTCTGTCAATTCCAAAGGCATCTCTTCCTGCTCAGCTGCAGAATTTTTATCATGCATCTCCTTTGTGCATTCAGCAGAGTTGTTTGTTTCAGGATTCAAGGTCATAAAAACTTTACTCAGAGCCATACTCTGCTCCTGCAGGATTCCCACGAGAAAGAACATTTTTTCTATCTCCGCCAGTAATTTTCCCTCTGCAGCCATTGTAATGTCACTAATTCCCCCTAGGGGGCTTTCAGTTATTTAGTAGTCCTTTTCCAATAATCTGTTACTTTGTTATTATCAATACTTTGTTTCCAATCGCCTCAGTCCAGATGTATCAGCTTTAATTCCAAGAGTTATTAAATAGCAAAATTCTTTACTTTGTCCGCCCGTTTGACAGCTTCTTTGACAGCTGTCAAACTCCTTTCACTTCTTCCTCCGGGACCCAAATAGGACACTCCCGGGTTTTTTGGGGGGGATACACACAAAATTCCAAATTCCCTTTCTCTCCAGCACAAAAATCTTGTTCTATCAAATTTGTGAGAAACTTTTAAATCATCAAAACAGTATTCATTCCGCCTTAATTCTCCGTTCCTTGCTTTGAAACGTCTATAAGTAGAGGGGGTGCGGACTTCCCTTTAACACATCCCCCGATCGTGCCGAATTCACAGGATAAAATTTTTAAAGTCCAAATTCCACTACTCACGGGTCCTTTGTTATCCAGTCCAAATTTTGGGAAGAAAGTCAGCGCTCTCCGGCCATGGCTTGCGGCTTCGCTCCACTGAGGTAGCGGTCTACTCTCAGCACCACGCCACTCTCCGTACCCTCTCCGCAGCCTTTAAAAAGGCTCTTCGTGGGTCGGGGAGGGCGCTTAAGGTGCCCACCGAGTCACCAAGTCCGCAGGCTTCCGCGCCTGCGGTTTCTGAGGGTCCCCGTGTCGCCGGCACGGCAAGACCCGTCCTCAGTAGAGCCGATTCCCTCCGGAGCTCGGAGGGAATCCGCCATTAGCCGTTCGCGCTAACCCGGAAGTCCTGAAAAGGCTATTTTTGTTCTTTTGTTCAACACATACATAAATGCATGTTTGAATCCTACTATAAAGTCAACTCGGCTACTGTTATTTCTTAACTGGGCAGTTTATAACCATGTATGTATATGTATGTAGAAATATATGTGCTAGCTGAACAGAACGCTTTAGGCACCTGAAAAGAAAACCTTGATCCATGAAAGTTTATGTCACAATAAATCTATTTGTCCTTTAATGGTGATGGGGAACAGTGAGGATCTGCCAGATATTGTCACAGCAGAACTCCCATCATTCCTGGCAATTAGCCATGCTGGCAGTAGCTGATGGGAGCAGCAAACCTGGAAGGTCAAAGGTTTCCCACTTCAGATCTAGGGTTTCCTGAGTCCTAGATACCCAGATTTTCCAGGAGGTATTCCATGTTAGTCTATGGCAGCAAAAGCAACAAAAGAACCCTGAGGTATCTTAAAAGATCAAGATATTTATTATAGCATAAGCTTTCATGGACTTTCAGCTGAAAAGAGAACTCAAAGCCATGAAACTTGATGCCATAATAAATTTGTTAGTCTTTAAGGTGCTGCAAGGCTCTTTGTTGTTCTAGATGCCTCGTGTAAGCCGCATAACCCGCTTACCGGTTCTTTGAATACGCCATAGTGCTAAAGTACTATCATTGGGTCTTTTTATTACAATTTAATGCACAGATAAGGAAATTAATCAATCAGAAGACCCTGAAAAGCTATTACATTTTCTTCTTTCAGTTGGAGCACCTCAAAAGAAATAGATTCCGGGGGGAGGGTTATATCTTCTAAATTTAGGATATGATTAACTCCTCTTCTAATGCCTTGGAGTGCTTATCCTCTTCTGCAAATTGTCAATATTATCCCCCTTAATTATGTAAACTGAGAATGAACATCTAAAAATGCAGGCAGTTTAAGCAGTAGATATTTATATTTTCACAGCATCTTTCTCACTCTATTTTGATTATTTAAATTTGCAGCTGTCCTCTCGTTGCTGAGATTCTTTCTCCACCCACTAGATTCAAACATTTCTCATCTCTTGTAGATTCTTTCCCCCCCTGTTTTTACACTCGTTTGGGTGTCATTTAATTTTACAAGGAACAAAGCTTGCCTTTATTCTCAGTTTTTTTCCTCTCCTAGCAAAACTAAACAGCAGCCAAAACAACAGCTTTTCTCAGATTTCTATAGAATTTGGAACAAATGAAATCTTGTAGAATTTGGAACAAACAGAAACAAATGAGGAACAAAACAGCGCCAAAAACAGATATACTGACTGTAGAAACATTTTTTTAAAAAAAATTCATAAAGCAATGATTATACCTTAGGCCCACTTCATACAATATGTCATTTGCGAGTAGGAAATTGCTTGAATCCTACCAGTTGCAGTAAGATCCACCAATTGTGTCTCCCTGTTCTCTATGCACACTGAAATTGTGAAATATGTGAGTATGAACTAAGTTAGGAAAAATGAAGGAAAAGATCATACTGGGGAGGAAAGGTCTCTTATTACTAAACAATATATTACTCAGTAGTCTGTCTACAGATTAATACTCAAAATAAAAGGCCCAAATAAAGGTGGAAGAGGAACTTGCACCATTGCTGAAATCAAACGTACATTTGGGTGCCATTGCTAACAATAAGAAACCTCATAGAAAATTTAGTTCCTATTTTATGAGGTAGCAATTTTACAGCAAAGCTCCCTGGAGAGGGAATATATCTGTGGAGAGCAAACAGAATGGACTGCAAACGTTACTAGGGCTATTTATGAGAATAAATCAACCAAAAATCAATTGGGGCAGATATATTTCCCCAAAGCCAAATAAATATTTGTCAGCCTTTGTTACTAGGTTTGTAATTAATATTCTTTCTTGAAAACAACTACATTTATAAAGTTTTTGCAGAAAATTCTGGTTTGGTTATTGTTTACTGGGCAGGAATAGGCTTATCTCACTTTCCCAGAAAGAAGCACTGGTATAGAACAGCTATGGAAACTTGCCACGCTGTCCCAGGAATAACATAATGGTTAAAAAACCAATGCCAGGAAATTATCTGAATCCTCAACCCTAAAATTCAGTTCACGAGACATTTCGAAAAGCTGTTGTCTTTGAGTGCTCTGCTCTTGTTTTAGGATTAGATAAGCTCCTTTTCCAAAATCAAGCTACAACTACATTCTTCTTCTCCACCCCCCTACAACCACAATCTTCTTGAAAGGTTAGCTGTAAAGCAGCTAGCCATCTCATACTGAAACTATCCTTGTTGAAAACTGGTGTTCAGAGATGGGCAAAGCATAGATGTGATCTAATTTGCATCTTTGTTTAACTCCCTGCAGAAAAACACTGCCTGCTTCTTGTACAGAGCCTTTTACCATTATCAGTGTATGTTATCACCTAATAATGCGAATCATATTTAAGGATGCAGAAGAAATTCAATTCAGTATACATTTAGATCATAGAATCAGGGTTGGAAGGGACCCTGAGGATCATTAGTTCAATGCCTTGCAATGCAGGAATATGCAGCTGTCCCATATGGGGATCAAACCTGCAACCTTAGTGTTATCAGCAGCACACTCTAACGGTCTAACCAACTGAGCTATCCAGGCTGATAAAAGGAAGGTCATTAATAGACACTGAAAAGATCACAGAATCCTGAATCCATCAAAGTTGCACTTTCTAAAACAATATATGAACCAAAACACAACTATCCTTCAAAACTATCTTTTAGCTACACTTTAAAGGTCACTTACCCCAAATAATCTGTTCACTGAATGTTCACCCCAGTTTGCTTGCAAGGAAATTAGACGATGTTGGCTATTTATTGAGGATTCATTCTGATCAGTTTGAGGAAAATTAGACGAGCCTTGCATCAAGTAAATGTTATGCCACACTTCCTAGTGCATTTTCCTGACCTTTACCTTATTACAGGAAGTCTAATATTGGGGGAAGCACGTTTGCTGTGCAAGGGTGCAAAGTCAACTTGAATTGTGCAACTTGAATTTGCTGGTATGCAACTGATCCTACCAGAAAATAGAGACAGACTGGAAGCATCCTAAAAGGCCACAAAGTGGTGCCCAAGTCTATAGTGCTGCTGGCTGATTGGGGAGAACCTAAGAAACAACGGGGGCGGGGGTGGTGGGATTGGAAGGGAAAACAATTGATGCATTAAGCAGACAGCCTCAGCTGGCTACCTAATGAGGCACAGGGTTAAGAATGTTGGTTTCTGACCTGGGTTCAAATCAGTGATGAGCAATGAGCTTACTGAACAGCACTCAGCTTGTTAAGTCTCTTAAGCATGAATTCCCTTGCTGGTGGCATAGAAATATAAATGACCTGACTCACAGGCTGCACTGAACAAGATAAGGATCATAAACCTTACATGCCAAGTGTGTTATTGAAATGCATGTTTGTAACGTTTGCTTAACTATCTAAAATTAAGTATTTTAAGTGATAGGAACACAGCAGTATGGCATTTCTGCACCTTAGCAGGCGTGCACTCTGCCACTGGCAGTGCTCAAAGTAGGGGGGGGGTGTCATCCCACTGTATTTGGGTCTGGCCTAATCTGAAATGAAATCACCACACTTACTTTTCTCTCCAACTTTCAGTACAGGTCACTGCAGAACACCAATGACGGTGGTTCAGTGAAGGGCATTGTAGGAGAAGGATCATGGAGTTTAAGCTCTGGGTCTTTGGTGCCAGCCCTCCCTTTTCTTTCATTTTTTTAAAAAACTGTACTTACAAGACACACAGGTGCACTGCAAAGTGCAATGCTGGTGAGACACGAGTCACCCACCATTTTACGGTAATTTGCCCAGAGGCATATGTACTTATAAATTAGTATGCACAAGTTTCATGTACATCCATATGGCATGTCCTAGTGCCCAGAGAATCCTTAATGTTCCTAGCAATGCCCTGGGTTCAACTAGTCTATTTTTTAAGAGGCAGTGAGAAAAAATGCTCCTCCTCTCTTGAAACACACTATCAGACCATTTTAGGACATTTTATAGTAGACATCCTGAAACTGTACTATTTCAGAATGCTGGTGGGAGATCAAAAGTCTGAAAGACTTTAGTTGGTCTTTAAGGTGCTACTGGAAGGAATTTTTTTATTTTGTTTTAAAAGATATTAGGTTAAATATTCTCATCACCAATCTAAGATGTTAAGCTTTGGTTTTTATTTCCAACTAAAGTTACTGCTTTTCCTTTTTGTGTGTTTTAGTTTCCAGACTGTTTAAAATAAAAAAGGAATAAAATATGTTTCTAATATTATTACAACTAATTATTTCATATAAGAGACTTTTTTTAAAACTTTGAAAGGACATTTAAACATATTCTCTAGCATGCATGCATGCAAATCACATCAGTCTCCCTCAATCAGAAGAAAGCACACATGTAGTATTTGGCACATTCCCTTTTGGCTGTTTTTGTTCATATTTGGTTGGTGAAGTGGCCAGTCACCAGTTTTACTGGGTCCTGTACAGCAGCCTGAGGTAACGTTTTCTGGCATGGAGATAAAACAGGAGACTTCCCTCTCGTTTCTTCATGTGTCAGACAGAGAGGAGCAAGGTCAGAAGATAAAATGGAAAGGGGGCTTTTATTTTAGGGAAGGACAAGGGCTCATTTCTAGAACATGTGTCTTCCATGCAAAAGTTCCCTGGTTCAGTGCCCTAGCATGTCCAAGGTAGGACTGGGAAGGCTCCAGGCTGATACTCTGGTGAGTCCTTGCCTATCTCCAAACACTGAGCTAGATGGATTAATGCTCTGACTAAATATACAGCAGCTCCTTTGCTCTTAGCAACCTTATCTGAACAGCAAGTAAAATTAATTAGAATAAAATTCTCCAAAGTGGTGCTAAGGAAAAGGGTCAGGCCTCTCATCAAATATAGTTGAGATATTGTTCTTTGGAGGAAAGTGATCCTGGATAGCCAGGTGTCTTGCAAGAGCAGGTAAAACTTATTCATATTGGTTATTTTCATGAATATTTACTTCTTTATGCATCGTTTGAGAAATGCTAGGCCAATAGCATTTGCAGTGCAATCCAAGAGATCAAGGAGCGAGTTGTTTTTTAAGCTAACAAACATGCGCTCTCTCTCTCTTTTTTACAGTGCACCCACTTGTAAAAACAAAATAAAAAAAATCCTTCCCATAGCACCTTAAAGACCAACTAAGTTAGTTCTTGGTATAAGCTTTCATGTGCATGCACACTTCTTCAGATACACACTTGTAAAGTTGTAAAGTTTTGGTACAATTGTAAAGTTTTGGTACAATTTCTCAGTTATAAATCTGCGATGGTTTTTGTGTAGCAACATTGCCATCTGCTGGGCAACAAAGTCTAGCTTCAATGTTACCCTGTGAATTCACAGGCAGAAAGAGAAGGAAATTCCAATTTAATAGCTCTTTTTCTTTTAAGGAACAAAGTAAGTTTGACTTCTCTTATTTGCTTTGTTCCCTTCCAAGTATTATTTACATATTTCATTTCTTGATATACAGCCATTTGAAATACAGAGCATAAATTAGTAGTGTGCAGTGTGGGACAAGATGAAAATCCTACACACAGTGAAGACAACTTAAATATAGTTTCATTTCAATTGCCTTCCTCCCAGCTAACAGGGACTAGATAATTACAAAATGTGGGTTATCTTTTGCCTGGCAATTACTGATAGATGGCAGAACCACATATAGAAAGCAACCTTTCACATATATCAATCTCAGACTTTCCCCTACATACCGGAATTTGCTAGAAGTCATCTCAAAAAACTTAAGTCATCTCAAAAAACTTAAATTTACACTCTGCATCTTTTATGTAAACCATATTGATTCCCATGCCACTTTTGTAGGTTTTGGTAAGTAGGGAAAAATCAGCAAATTTATTCAATATATATAGCACCAAGTGTTTCAAGTCGTTTGTCCCTATGTACGAGAGTCGAGGCATAGCAAACCACTCTCTCCTGGAGGCCATGTGCAAGCTCCAGTCCTTTCCTTATGACTCTGCAAATACTTTGCCTACTTTTCTCTCTTTCATTCACCCACTCACATATGCATGTATGCATGTGCATACACACACACAAACACACACACACACACACACACACACACACACACACAGAGAGAGAGAGAGAGAGAGAGAGAGAGAGAGAAACAGGTCTACATCAACCCAGACCAATGAACACTGTGGGTCAAATGGTATTAGAATATAAGCCATATCCAATCTGCAAGCCAGAGGTTAAAATACAAATGCAATACAAATATTAAAACATCTTAATCCAATGAAAACACAAAGACCATCATTATGAAAAATCTGCAACAAAACAACATAGGATTGGAAGACAGAACAGCCATAAGAACCAAGTGGAATTCACTAAAGCCATTTAAAATCAGTAGGCATTCAACACCTCTTGGCTTAGTTAACTAATTTCGGGGCACACAGAACAGTCTGTTAATTACCATAATGCTCTGATAAGATTCATACTCGAGGATGCAATCCTTCAGGTACCCTGATTCCAAAATATATAGAAATAGTAGCAGTAATTTTGGAAGTGGCACAGCTTTATTACACCCACCAAAATGTCACAAAATGGTGCGCAAGATTTTGAGGCCCCCACAACTCTCCACCAGGCTAAATAGTAACTCCTACCAGGAACTTCCATAGTAATGCTTACATGATATTTGGGTTTGCCAATTATCAGAAGTGATCCTCAAAGACCAAAACAAACGGAAGCTGTTCTCCCTTCTCATCTGTTGTAGATTAACATAGAAATGCTTAAACCTTTGGAAATGCATAAAAAGGATTAACAGCGAGAAATGGTTCTGTGGGGTGCAGCAAGAGAAAAAAAAGGTTTTGCTTTTTTAACATTTGGGTAGGGAAATGACTGTACTGAACTTACGCAATTCCGATTCTACTTCAAGTGGTGTTAGTAAGTAACAACTCCATTGAAACAAATAGAAAGGTAATGGAATGAAACAACAGTCGTTGAAAAATGTGTATTTATATGCTATTGAATGCTGCTGGCATTTGCTTGCTAGAAATGACTGTTATAAATGCACATGAATTTATCCATAGTACATCGTATCATGGGAAGCTTTGTTTTATTGCTGTTGATCATTCTCTCTTATTATTTCTTCAAAGAAATGCAGGGTTATTATCCCAAGCATTAGCCAGCTGGCCTGCTGAAGTTTCCTTTCTGGATTTTCTTTCTAAAAAAAATTCCCCATAGGCTAATCCAAAATAGTTTTTGGCTGCAGAATGTGTTTTGCCATTACTACCTGTCGATTAGAAATTTTATTTAGCGTAGGTGGTACTAATTGTTTACTATTAGAATCAAAACTGATTGGAATAAATGTGAGTCATTACTATGAATAAAGCTGGATTCTTTTCATCAGATGATTTAGAATTTGTCCTTTTAATGTTTAACTATTTAATGTCAGTTTTGCTTATAATTGCCTAATCAGCAATTGTATGATGTTCAAGTGATATATGAAATTGCTCTTAAATCAGTGCGACCCTTAAAGGACATTATGTTAAACCAGGGATGTCAAACCCCAAGAGCCTTCTAACTATTGCATTACTAGTTCCATTATTTCTGGCCATTGACCATGCTGGCTGGGCTGATGGGGGATGGAGTCCACTAACATTTGAGGGTCACATTTCCCCATACCTATGCCAAGTAATTGGAATTAACCAGATGTGAAAAATAGGGGGATTTAAGATGACCAAGTACAGTGTATTGGTCACTTCTAACATGTTGGCATAATATGATGCATCGACTTAGGGAACAGATTGTAGCAATAAAAATAGCACAGCCAGTGTTACCTTGCCCTGACTTTCTTTCAGTTTGTTGTGTTTGCAGAGTACAATAAGACTGGCTTCATTGCAATGCTGTTCACTACAAGATGACTGGCTTCCCACATGAACAGAACCACTCTGTCTAGCAGACAAGCTTACTTGTTGCACCAGCTTAGGTCATCATACAGGGCGACCAAAGCAGTTTCTGTGCCAAAACTGGGCCAAAACCCTGATTGAAATGGATCCAGAAAATCAGTTTCTTCCAAAAGTGTCTGGATCTGGTCATTTCAGAACCTTGCTCATGAAAGGGAGATTAGCAACTGGCCAGTAGATAGTTAGTTTTCCAAATCCAGGGAAGGTTTCTTAAGGAGTGGTTTTACCACTGCCTCCTTCAAACAGTCCCATTGCAGCATGGTATCTTGCTGTGAAAATGATTTCCTTTGGTTCTCTACAACAGGCATCCTCAACCTCGGCCCTCCATATGTTTTTGGCCTACAATTCCCATGATCCCTAGCTAGCAGGACCAGTGGGTCAGGGATGATGGGAATTGTAGTCTCAAAACATCTGGAGGGCCAAGGTTGAGGAAGCCTGCTCTACAACATACACTGTTGTTTTTAACATACATACCGTACATTATTGTATACATACATAGATTGCTTTGCCATATAAATTGCTTTGCAATATATGTTATTTATATATTCATTTATGGATGCCTCTTCCCATCTATATTTTCTGAAGTTTTTTGCTGCCAAAGGCAGCTTATGTGCACTAAGACTGCAAGCCTAACCACATCTATATCCACAGAAGTAAACCCCACTGAATTCAGTGGTGCTTACTCCCAGAGGTGTTGATTAGAATTTAACCTTAATCTGCATCTTATTGTGAATTTAAAAAACTAATGGACTACATCTCTCACTTTTCTTTTCAAAAAGTTATTTAAAGTCCTCTTAAAGTGCTCTTCTTTGTCAATGTGGGGAGAACCACCTGGATTTGACTCCGCATTTTGACCACCTAAAGGGTGTGTTTTTTAATCTTGAGTTATAATCAGACCATCCTTCCCCAATTGCTGACTGGGGTAAATGGGATAGGATGACAATTCTATAATGAATTGTGAAATCAAGTAGTGAAAGTAGCTGCAGTCCTAGCCCCTTGGCTGGTAGCATGACAAACTGAATTCAGTGGAACTTACTTCTGAGTAGATATAGTATGGTTTGCAGCCATGGATGGCTTTGTGATGAGTCATTCACTTTCATTAACTTTGAAAGAAACACGCAAGGGAGGTAATTGATTTGCAGATATCTGTTGATAGCTAATATATGTGTGTCTATTATGTGTTACATAAAAAAGAAGTATATTTCCACATCAGCGAATTAAGAAACAGAACAAAGATTTGGGCAAAATAAACCAACTGCAGCAGAACATAAATTACTAGATGAAATTGCAAATGAATATCCAAATGGATTGAGGTATAATTGTACAGCACTAACTATGACTCAGCATACTTGACTTAAATCATTTTGAAAAGACTTTCTTGGATATTGTGAGTTCAGTTTGGAGCATTTGCAAAAGCCAGTCAGTATGCCAAAATCACTGAAAAAGCTAACTACTGGTCAGATCAAAATGCACTCAAAATGGTTGCATTAATTTTGTTTATTTGAAAGTCTTGTGGAGTCTTGAGCATAGCTATTATTAAACTCATCTGCCTGTACTTGATGCTCATGGGCTACTCCAATCTGAGAAGGTAAGCAACTTTGGATAAATGAAAGGGGTTAGTTGGTAGTGCTGAATCCAGTTTATTTTCTGCAGTGGAACCAAGGCAATGGAACATTCTGCCAAAGGATGTTTGCCAGACTCCACTACCACTTGCCCTTTGACAAGTAGCTAAGGCACACATTTTCCATTAGGCTTCCCTTTTAAAAAATGCCCTTGCATTTTTTATCAACATTGTATTTGTAATGCAGATTTAGTTTAATTTACAAATGTATTAAGTTTGCTATATTATTTTAATTTTTGATTATGCTGTTTGTACTGAGAGCAGGATGGAAATATTGAAAGTAAGCAAATGGACAAAAGATGTCTTAAAGCAGTAACAGAACTGGTTTAAAAGCAAAATGAATATGACCACTTTCTGCCTAGACCTAATTATCCAAAGGTGTAATTCAGGACAATTTGCAGCCGAGTGACTACTTAACTGAGGAAGCCCCTCTTAAAAACACTGGTCAAATGAACTGGATAAAGCTACTTCTGAATTATGATTTCTGACACTGTGGTTATAAATTATGGTTTGGGGACAGAAATATGTAGAAGGTAGCGATGTAGAAAACACAATCTGGCTAATTTTAGAATATTTAATCACATATCTGCTGTTCATATATTAAAGCATCCGAACAGAAGATTTCCATTTTGTGAAACAGTATTTTTTTTGCTATTAAACCCTCTTTTCTCCCCTCTGTACTTCTGGCTTAAATGAATGTTGTGGGGACACATGTCTGGCTTGGTGAATTTGAGCACTTAGCAATACTAAGACCAGATGCCTACTAAATAGAATGCCAAATAAAAGTGCTGGCATCATCCATGTTTTGGACAAAAGATTGGACGTAAATGATTCCATGGCAACCTGCTCTGCAGGTACTTGGAAAGTATTGCTACAGTCCACAGAACGCGCCACCCTTTCATGAATCCTAAGGAAGGGACATCATCCTAAACCAGCATCAGTTTCCTATAAGCAACAGAACCCTCAAAGGGGCTACTGCTGCTTCTTGCCAGCTGACTTGCTAGTTTCTCTGACCAGAGACAAACACATTGACAAACTAACTATAAAGCTGTACTTTGTCTCACACATCTCCATTCCAGGTTTAAGAAACGTCAGTGGATTACCCGTGCTCACTGAGCAAACTCCATTAGATATCAAACTATACAAAAGCCTAGAAGTGATCATCTCAATGCTTTACAACAGAACTGCGTGACTGAACAATAAAGGGGAAGAGTGCCATCGCAAGTCTAATAAGATGCCCCCCACACAACCTCCTCCACTCCTGTCCTTGAACTTTTGTCATGGCAAAAGGTCAGTAACACAGGCAAGCCTACAAGCTCTTACTTGCCTTGCTCTGAGGAAGAATCCTGCATCTGTAGGGTCCTTCCACAGACTGAGACATCTAGGACCTCAAACATTTTAAGGCTTATGGTCTAGTAGTACCTTGAAAATATCCTGAAACTGTTCCAACTCCAGCTATAGAAAAATAGCCAAGAGAACAAGAGTTTTATGCCATTTTTTGTGTGTATCCCAAAATTCCTGGTGCAAAAATTGTTTGTTGAGACAGGACTCCCCTTTGTAGAAACTATGCTAATTCTTCTCCAGCAAGACTGGTTCTTCTATATGGTTGATATTTTTATCTTGAACTATGTTTTTCACCAAAACAGACAGTGAGCTTACCCACCCACCTCAATTGCTTAAAAAATAGTACATTGGCCACTTTCCAGCCCTCTGGTATGGAAGCTGATTTTAAAGAAAAGTTGCATATTTTTGTTAGGATAGCAACAATTCCCCCAATGAATTCTTTAGGAACTCTCTGGGGGATTCTACTCAGTCCCAGTGATTTGTTAATTTTTAATTTGTGAATAAAGCCTTGAACTTCATCTCATGGGACCAATATTTGCCTACATTCTGGAAACCTCCTTCCCAAAAAGGTCAGTTCAGGCCCAGGTATCTGCCATGCATCTTCCACAGCAAACAAAAATGCAGATATATAAGGTTTCTATCACACACTTGTGCAGCAATGTGGGGGACACTCAAGCACAGTCAGATTCCTTGTTCCATGGACCACAATGGGACACATGCATGCAAGTAATATCATCCCAACAGGATGTTGATTTCTGAAGACATGTACTGTAAACACCCTTCAACCTCAGGAAGGGTTTTTTTTTACCTCAGGAAGCTTCTTCCACATTTGTATATGACGTATATGTGTGAGGTGAGATCTAACATGGGAAAGGTATAAGATCTCCCAATTAGCTCTTTATACAGTGATATATTTTGCCCTGCCTATGAAATGTAATTTAACAAGAAATAGTTGCTGTAATTTGGAAGAATCAGGAAAGGAGAGAGAAAAAGAAAGAAGAAGAAAAAGGGGAAGAGAAGAATGAAAAGGGAAAAGGGGGCAGAGAGAGAAAAAGAAAGTGAAGATGAAAGGAAGGGAAAATGAAGAAGAAAGGAAGAAAAGGAAGGAGGACTGGGGAAAGGAAGGGAAGAAGGAAGGAAGGAAAGGGGGGAGAAAGGGAGGGGAAAGAGAAAGAAGTGAGAGGGGAAGGAAGAGAAAAAGATTGAAAACGGGGGGGGGGAGATAAGGACATTTTTGGAAAAGGAGAAAAGAAGAAAGCGAATCAGAATTGGTGACAGGGTTAGGAGAAAGAGGAAATATAGGCTGGAAAAAGGTGTGTGTGGGGGGGGAGAAGTGGGCACAGTTATCATGATAGGAAGGTATTTATCCAAAGAAAGTTAATTGTAAATGGTGCCCCCCCACTTTTAATGACCTACAAAATGATGGATGGATGAATGAAATGATAAATGGGAGGAATTGTGTTTAAAAGGGGCAGGCTGAAAGAAGGGATGGCTTAAGAGTGGTGGGGATTTTATTTTATTTTTGCGGGCCGGGGGTAGTATTTCTTATTGGTTCTCCAAGAAGAAGAAGACTAAAATATGCAGGGAAAACCTCTGCCTGACTTCTCCCTTGCCCCCATATGCCTTCCTCTCCATTGCCCTCTTTCTATTGCCTGGTCACACATTTCTAGGCTCTGTTTACTTAGGGGGCAATGCATGTGCTGAATGGTGGGTGAATGGAGCTGTGTAGCAAAGGACGGGGCTAACATGTGTCATTGTGGTGCAAAAAGCAGAATGGGGAGGAATTGTGGATGGGGGTTGAATATGAAGGGGAGAGGAGACGGAGGGAAGGGGAGAGAGCAAAGGCAGTTCCAGCATCTCCTCCTCACAACGTACCCATGGGCAGGGGCAGAAGATGGGAGCCAAACTACTCTTAAAAGGACCTTGGGTAAAATTGCAGCTATGGCAAAGGAAGAAGCTGTGGTGGCTTAATTGTTTCTGTGGTGGTGCCAGCAAATTCAGGGCAGCTGAAGGGTATATCATGGGGTTATGTTATTCATATATATATTACTGCATGGAGGGTTCTCACCATGATGAAGCAGTACCCAATACTGCGCTCTCTCTCTCTCTCTCTCTGTGTGTGTGTGTGTGTGTGTGTATTTAAAGGACACCTAAGAAAGTGAGGGTTGTGTGTCTTATCAAGGCCTAACAGGGTGAAACAAGGACTCACTGGCACTCTTAGTGCTGACTTTCGTTTGGTTGTACAGGGATTAAATTACATTCTTCACTTCAATTTAATGCATTTTAATGTTTATTTTTATATATGCAGGACTCCTTAATTTAGCATAATTATTGAGATGAACTTCAGCTAACATTACAAGAAAATTGTAACTTGTCATAAAACAAGAGGCCCATATTGTAGCTGAGCTGTTAACGCACTGAGATACCCTGTTAGAATATCTTAATAATGCAAATAAGTCCTCCTCACTCCCCACTATGATAATGCTTTGGTGGCTTGATTAATTATTATGAAGCCAAATGGCTAACAAAAGAGGGTATAAATAAAAATATCTTCTCATGTCCAATAAAAGAGTGTAAATTTTAACTACGGCGCATGACAGCAAGTGTAAGCAAGAATTATACACAATACAACTCACTGAATGAGTTAATATGCTCAGGGCCTTTGTTGCTAGAAATAGTTTGCTCTGTATTATAATCATCCATTGTAGCTGCACTCAGCTGCAATTTTGGTTTCTCCTTTAAGTGTATTCAATGACATTTCTGGTACAGCGCAGGCTTCCAGTGCTAGTTATGTCTGACATAAAGGGATGGTGTCTGTACAGGTGCACCTAGACACTTCAATCCTCACATTTTTAAGACCCTCTCAGTAGCAGGGGCACCGAGAACGTAAGTAGACTTCCCTTTTGGAAAAGTGCCACAGTGTTCAAGTTTCCACAGTTTTCCATAGATTTAACTTTGGATTCTTCTGTTGAGCCTGAAGTTAACAGAGTGGGTATGGTAAAAGCAAGGGACAGCCTATGAAACAAGACATTTGGTAGGAAATTTGGGACAGGCAGAAGGAAGTACTTATTCATCCAAATCGTGATTAATATATGGAATTCATTGCCAAAGGATGGGGTGGTGGCCATGAGCTTTAATGGCTTAATATCTAGTACTAGGCAAACCATTCTTTGTTTAGAATACTTATATCCCACTTTATAGCTCTCAAAACAGTGGTGTTGCATCGTTTGCCAGAGCTCAGGGCGTGTGCTCCGGGCAGGAGTGGGTGGGCTGTGGAGGGCAAACAGAACCCATAGCAGCAGCCGGACCTTGTTGCTGCCGCTGCGGGGACACACACGCTGGGCAGAAGTTTCACAGAGCCCACTGTGTCAGCCCAGCCCTCACTACCACAGCAAAGTAGGGCCACGCTGCACTGTCTGCCCACCTGCGCAGGGAGAAGCCTAGCCAGACGACGCCGGCCTTGGTGGGCAAAACCCTCTGACATTGGCTGGGCAGCCTTTCAACAAGGGGACTGGGGATGCAGCAGCGCGGCCAGGCCCAGAGACTGCCGGTGGCAAACAGGACAGGATGCAGATGCCTGTGGGGGGGGCACCTGGTTCACGCCCGCCTCAAAATCATGCGCCCAGAGCTACACCCCCCCAGCGCCCTCCCGCTATGCCCGTGTCTCAAGCAGCTGACCAAATAGTCTCAAAATAAAACCATGCTCAAATCTAGTACAGACCAGTCTAGCTTCGATGGCTTTAAAAATACATGGAGAATATTGGGTAAGTATTTCCAGTGCTTTTTTTTTTTTTTACAAAAAAACAACAACGAGGTGCCAATACTCACATGTTGATAAAAGTGCCATGAGTAGCACAAAAACAGAGAGGTGAAAGTGCTCCTTACTGGTGAGCACTGTCCCCCAATAGCACTGGGTCTTTCATGACAATTTTTTTTCTGTTTAGGATGTTGGGAGCTATAAAAGGAGGCTGTTGATAAGGAGATTAAATCAACACACTTTTGCCTAATGAAGAACAGTTAAAAATATATAATAACCACTTAGTCAACCATTTCCTTTGAGGTTCACTCTCCCACCAGGATGACTCACTAGAATATAAACCCACAGTAGGGGGATCTAACTTGGAGACAAATACAATGAATCGTGTGATTTTGACAAACAATTTACTCTGTGGGGATACCCCTAACTCACCACTAGCATTCTTTCATTGAGACCATTTTATTTTTCTTTGCCACAGCAGGGACAATAAATTTCCCTCATTTTTACACCAAAACAACCTTGCCAGTCCAAGTGAGAGAAGAATTTGGCCCTAGGAGAGGGAAAGGATGTCATCACTCTTGAGATCCTAAATAGATGTGCTGCTGGTTAAAACCATGTGTATGTATATTTTCTTTTATGTTATTTTGATTTTGAATTCAAATGGATCACAAACGGTTTGCAGGGGGGGCAGGGGGGAGGTCAAGGGGGGGAGAAAGTAAAGAATTCAGAGATTAAGAACAAAGGATCGGCTTTCATTCATTCAGCTCAGTAGGTTGTTGCCCCCAGCAGGTGGGTTCAATTTGTTTCACTGTCACATCAAAATTTTACAAGTCAATACATTCTGAAGTTTCATTGAAAACCAGAAATTAACATGATGCATAAGCAGCTTCCTTTATATTTGCCACATTTTAGTCATTTAACACTTGCATCACTAGACTGTGATAAAATGTACTTCTGTTTTTATCTGGGAGGTGGAGCAAGGCCTGGATTTTATCCCCTCTGGTTCCTTTACTGCCCCACAGTTGACCAGTACGACTGCTGCTTATCTGACAGGCCTATGTGTGTACCCAGCTGGATTGGCGCCACATACACAACAGAGAGGTTGCCTTCCCAGTGGCCTTGTTGTCAAAGAGATCCATGTACTCTTGTAACCAGTGGTGTTTGCGGTGGACCGGAGGGGCAAGGGAGCACAAGCCCCCTCTAATTCTAAATGCATTTATTTATTTTCATGTGCATCGATACACACATATCCAGCTAGTCAACAAGAGGTTTAGAATGACCTCTGAAACCACTCCTATTGACAGTGGCTGCCAGGCTTGGATTCTCTGCACTTTTCTGCAAGAGAGCCATCCCAGGCCAGCAGACAGCTTAGATGAATGCTACTTGTTCTGATCTAATGCTGCCGCTTCTGCAAATGTTACAAGATTTGGAAGGCCTAAAAACACAATTATAAACAAAGGAGTTCTGGTGGCTTTTTATGATCTGGTGAGGAGCTTGGGAGTGCTGCTGGACACAGCCCTGCTTTTTTTTTTTTAATCTTTTTATTGAGTTCTTTTTAAAACAAAACCATAAAAAGTAAATAAACCAAAAACATACAAACGGTCAAAAAGAAAAAAAGAAAAAAAAGAAAAAAATACAAAACAGCACATACATACAGCAAGAAAAGACAAACGCAAAACAAACCAACATCAATTCATGACATAACAATGATTGACTTCCCTCCATCTCGGTTTTGGGCTATATAACCTTGTGGTTACACAGCCCTGCTTTTTGAAGGACAGATGGGGGTGGTAGTAGCCAGGAATAGAAACCAAAGGTGTCCATCAAGGCTCTTGGGAAATGGGTTGCAAAAATCCTTTACTTGGGAAACAGACACTAAGTGCTATGGCGCCTTTGATTGTCATTATTGCATTTTATTTTCCCAGCCAGTAGTATGAGAGGTGCAGGACACATTCATTACAAAGTTTGTACTAGGTACAAAGACTTCAATTAAGTTTCAAGAAGTACTCACATACTGGATGGCATAGTGGTTCTCATGAAGAGGCTTCTAACTTCCTTTCTGTCACGAGCAGGAAAAAGGTGTCAGTTGAACAGAGACTGAAAAAGCCACATGCAAATGCTATAGAGGAAAATGAACAGAAGCTGTACTATGTGAAATATGGTGGACTAAAAAAATATATATACAAAAATATCTGTGTGTTTGCAGAAAATCACATAAGCATTGGCTCCCAATGCAAGCAATCAGCAGGATCAAGCAACATGGACAACAACTTTTATTGTTTGTCTTGTTATAATAAACAAATATTATTCACTGCTAGAGCCAGGCACCCAAGCTCTGCAGTCTGTGAAGTTAGATGTAATGAAAATGAAATCACCTATACAAGAGTTACTGGGGATAATGAAACAACACAGGAAAACTAGTGAGGAAACTTTTAGCAAAATAATAAAGAAGTGCAATTGCAGATGAAGTTGATGTGGAACTTATAGCACTTAGACAAACCATACAAGAGAAAAACCATGCCACTCATCACAACCAATCTGCACAAGAGCTCTACCAGTGATCCATCTACATTTCCTACCTGCATTTGTTTATTACATCAGTGAGGACTTGTTTCAGTGATGAAACCCAACCTGCTTACATTTTTCTCAGATTTACTACACTGAAGAAAAAGTCATTCAAGCCCATGTCAATTCCATTCAGGAACTTTACAATTTTGAAAACTTTGTGGCTGTATCTGTGACTCAGTATGTGTTGTGGGCAAACAGACATAACAAAGAAATAGCCTTACTCATCTATTGGAACACACCAAACTGTTCCAAGCTATTGAAATAGCCATCCTTGCAGCATTTTCCCTCCCAGGTACAGGCACTCTCAAACAAGGGGCTTGCCCCACAATTTGTTACACCCCAATTGCTAGACTCCCATCATTAACGTATACTGTTTTCTTTCAGAGAGCTTAACATGCGGGACACAACTCTCACATCTAAATCTACTTTGCTGCTCCTGTTTCCACACACACACACACACACACACACACACACACACACACGTGCCATCCCTGCCTCAAATACACATACTGGAAGGGATGCAGTTTGATGATGCTCATGTGTCTTCTTTGGAATGTGTGTTTGGTTCTCATATAATTCTTTCATTCTAAATATAGTTAACATTTAAAATTGTTATAGAAGGCAAGCAGCAGTAATCATCTTCTTTGCCCTAATGCCTCTCTAGCTGGCAGATTGGAGTGCATATATGCATAAAAAAAGACTAAATAAAAACCCAGAACCAAGTAGCACAAATGTTGAAACTATGAGAGTAAAACCAAACACACAAATCTAGGAATACCATACAAAAATGGATTGAGGGAACAGGATTCCCCCCCCCCGCCCGCTCCAACCTAATAAAATATCCTTCATAAACTGCTGATAGTCTATGGTTAATGAAGTAGATGCTGAAAGCTGACCAGTGTATTGGAAATGAATACAGGGGAAAAGAAATTATTATACACAAAATTGGCAGAACAGAACAGTGTGTCTATTAAGCAAAAGGAAATAGGGTGTAGCTGAATATTTTCTCTGACCAGCTGGTGAGAACAGATAGGGAGCAAAAGAAAACTGTAAAATGTAAAGGAAAAAAAAAAAGACAGACATGATGGATGTCCTGTGAAGAACTAAATAAACAAAACTGCTGATATTATACAAGTTCAGGATGTTGTAATTATCATTATTTTGCAAAGCAATGATTGGTCAAGATCATTTATCAGATATTGTTGGTGGAATGCAAAAGTCCTTTACCAGTTACTTCATGAATGGTATAGTGAAATATTCATGTATTATTTTTCTAAAATGCAAAGTTTATTGGTTTTTAAGTTTTTCCATAACAGTACAAAGAAGGAAAAAGAAAACATATCAGCAAAGGATGTTAATTCACAATACCATTTTGAAAATCAGGCACATGTGGTCAAAACCAAGTGTTAAAAAGAAGGAAAAGGTGAAGGGTGGGTTGGATAGGCAAGGGGGATGTAGGGCTTTGGCAGAGCCCATATGGCATGTATACCACGCAAATAGTTCAAAATAGGGGTCTCAGATCTCAAAAAAGTTATGCTCTTTGCACTTGCAGGCAAACATAGATTTTTTCATATGCTGCAAGAGATGAAAGGTCCTCCAACCAACAAGCTATCAGAGGAGCCTTGTCCAGTCCTTCCAGTGCAGTAAAACTAGCCACTTAATCAGCAATAATGTGTAGGTGGTTTTCCTGTCCAAATGAATTCTTGAGTTTTGCTCCCATCTTTCTCTCTGCTGCTATAAAGTGTAGCACTGAGACTAAGATGGAGAATCTGACAGATGTTGATGGCAGATTGAAGTTGCTGGGGCAGTGTCCCTTTCACCCAAAAGACCAGCCTCCATTCCTGTCATGGGATATTTATATACAGAAACAAGATTTGGGGATAAATGTTATTTTTTACTTCCAATATCCTTCCATGGGGTCACGAAGAGTCGGACACAACTAAACGACTAAACAACAACGGTCCTTCCTATCTAGGAAAACGGGAAAGAACTCCAAAACCTAAACTCTGTTCCAGATTCTTGAATAATTATTCATAATTGTCAGTTTTTTACAAATTCCAAATACTTTATAGATTTTGCCAACAAATGTATTTTTGTTATTTGGAACCAATTGTTTCTTCATGTTTTCTTGTAGCTTTACTCCCAGCCTTCAGATTTACTACAGTTTATTTTTATATCTGATCATATATTTTTATATCTTCAGCTGATCGCCGAAGAATTGATGCTTTTGAATTATGGTGCTGGAGGAGACTCTTGAGAGTCCCATGGACTGCAAGAAGATCAAACCAATCCATTCTGAAGGAAATCAGCCCTGAGTGCTCACTGGAAGGACAGATAGTGAAGCTGAGGCTCCAATACTTTGGCCACCTCATGAGAAGAGAAGACTCCCTGGAAAAGACCCTGATGTTGGGAAAGATGGAGGGCACAAGGAGAAGGGGACGACAGAGGACAAGATGGTTGGACAGTGTTCTCGAAGCTACAAACATGAGTCTGACCAAACTGCGGGAGGCAGTGGAAGACAGGAGTGCCTGGCGTGCTCTGGTCCATGGGGTCACGAAGAGTCGGACACGACTAAACGACTAAACAACAACAACAATTTTTATATGCCATATTTGTGCAGTGTTTTAATGAATTTTCATATGATTTTTTTATATTTACTGTAAGTCACTGTTACGGGGCAGCATACAAATGTTATTCATAAAGAAACAATAAATGTTCAAGTGAAACTTCATTTAAAATATGTTTTAAAAGAAAATTGATCACGGTGGTGGAAACAAATGAAAAAGTTTATTTCTCAACCATGGCTGCACATCACCACTAGAGGGTGCTCCCAGGGGAAATGAAACATTGCTGATCCAGCATTTTTTCTCTCCAGCCCAAACGGAAAGCAGAGAAGAGCACAGCATTTAGGAAAAAAAGTCCACGGGTTAATGGCCACTAGAGGGAGACTTCACTGACTCTGGGAAATTGGGGACATTGATTGGAGACAATTCTGAGGTTGAGCCGTTTATTCAGTCATTAATGTAATTGAGGCAGGAATTGTACTCTGGATTTGGATTTGGAGGACTGAAGACATCTAGCGAATCTACCTGGAGGTTTTTCAAAGATTTGCAGAGGTATATGAAGTCCCAGAAAATATATATAAAGAAGTAGGAAGGCACAAAGCTCTAAGATAGCCAATGGGAGAAAATGAATTCATAAAGAGCAGAGAAAACAATAAGTGTGCTTTGGAAACCTGAAACTAATGCACAATATTAAGTACTAGGGTTGCCGAATTTCAAAAAGTAAAAAATCAGGACACCCCAAAAGTTGTTTTTACAAATGCAATTTTTTGATTGACTTGCCTAAGATCCAGGACAAAACCCACCACCTTTCGGAAATGCCCGCCCCCCGGACGTCAGTCCGCCTTTGAAATCCCAGTAATGTCCAGGAAATTCCAGACCTATGGCAGCCCTACTAAGGACAGAAGAGAGTTCTAAAAAATGCTAGGAAAGTAGGTTGCAGGATTCACAACTGTACAGAAAGGAGGACCAGGTTAAAATGGGAACAGTTAATGGAATATTTCAGAGCATATAACACAATTTCAAAAATGTGCCCATGGAGAATGTTTTCTTTGCAGGGTTGCCAACTTGAATGAAATATTGCGGTGGCCCAGGTAAGCCCCGCCTCGCATAATCGTTCACATGACACAGTGCACACACACCATTTGAATGGCATTGCCCATCAACTTTGTGGGGGCCCGGCCCCTGCAAATGTTTTATTGTGGGGGCCGAAGCCCCCACAATCCCTAGGAGTTGGCTCCTATGTTTCTTTGTATGTGTACAACCTATTCTGTAACTAAGTCTGTTATATTGCTCTCCCTCAGCACAGGCATCATTTGCCATCTGTCTCACAAGTCACAAAACCGTTTTATACCAATTCAAGCATTCTCCATTCGCCTACTTTCTGCCACCAATATCACAACTCTTTAGGCAGAGTTAAGCAAAGGAGACTTCATTGATCCACACTGGTCAGATGCCTTCCCCAGGTTTTGCCTCTGAACATGAAAGATCCATTTCTTTAACCCTCCCTTTAAGACCCTCTAAAATCATTGCTATAGTCCTATCTTAAGAAGCTATGTGGAAGTTATTTTATTTGGAAGACAATTTTCAGAAGTTGAAATCAGTTACAAAAGCATGAACATCTTTCCTCTCCCAGATAATCTATTTTGTGGTTCCTTTTGAGCACTTTTATGCACTTCAGAGAATGTGCACAAGCTACAACTGGGTTAAATCTCTATAACAGATGCCTACAACAGCAGTAGTTTTTGAAACTGACCTAAAACTTCACATCTTTATGACACTTCAGTCATGGATGCAATTCCTATGTCCTTCAAATGCAACATGCCCATTATTACACAGGAAAATTTGTTGGGAACTGAACTCATACCCCCAAATCATCTTGACTATGTGTGTTTGTTAAGACTATACATACAGAATCTATTCCCTAGATTCCCAGAACCAAGATGTTTTGATTGGGAAGTGAAGTTACTTGTCTTGTCAACAACATTTATAATTTGACTTTACAAAGCGCAGCTCCGTAACGTGTGTTATTTGACCAAAGGAATCTGCAGGCTCTAATCTAGCTTGTTAGTAGTTTGAAAAGTGTGGTTTGCATGAAGCTGCATGAATCAAAATGAATTATGAATCTGAAAATTGGCAATTATGTTGCATCACACAGCTCAGAGCACAATGATAAACCACAATCCAGATTTTTCAGTTTAAATGGTTTTACATTCATGCAAGCAAATTAACCATAAAATGGTTGTGGGGGGGAGAGAAAAACAAAATATCCCAAGAAAGAATAAACTGCAGATAATAAGCACCAATCTGGTGTTGAATGCTGCCCAAGATACCAATTGTTTTAAGTCACGACAAAGACAGCTGAATGCTCATCTTGTGGATATAGAGCATGGATGATTGCTTGCCATGAGTATCTTCTCTCACAAATAACAGTTTTTTCGCTCTTAATTTTCTGCTAAATTGGAAGCTAACTGCTTCCCACATTGTCATTGGAACACCTGCAGCTGTGCTGGATTTCTGCGCACCATTTCTTTTAGGTAAAACAGCACTCCACTTTCCTTCAGTTCCTCATTATGCTTATGTCTTCCTTTCATTGCACTACAGCACTAATGATTCAGGCAGGCTGGTCAGTCATTAAGTGACAAGCAAATGATACCGTATGCAACGTGTGACTAATCGGTCTGAACAAATGAAATCACAGACTTGCTTTTCCCATCATTCATTTCCCAAACAGTAGCAATGTGGTGCACAGCAGGTAGTTCAGTTAAAACCAGCCTTGTAAAACAAATTTCCTGCAGCCGTTTTAAGTGCACGCGCTGTGATGGGTTTGAGATGCTGCAGTTAGGAGTCTGTGCCCAAGGGAATGAAGAAAGGTTTGGGGTGGAAGCAAAATAGGGATGCAGGGGAGAAGGAGGAGGAATCCTCAGTACATACATTACTGTAATTAAGGGTTTAGTATCTTATTGATGTGGTTTCTGTTTGGATAGCTCTCAGAAATGACTGTTGCATTAGCAAACCCCAAACATAAAGCACTTATCATGGAATGAGCAAGGAGAAAAGGGAACACTTGTTTCAACCAAATTTTCAAAGATGCATGTTTAATATAATCTAAAACCAAAAATATTTACTATATGCAAAGCATGACACCATTTTTAAAAAGCAGGAGAAATAAGCGCATGGAAAAATCTAAAAGCTGGCCATAATTCTACAGTATTTCATATGGTTTGGAATCATTTAATATTTTCTTATGAAGATTTTTAAAGTGGCAATATATTTGTTAGTTATGTTTGTCAACATCAGACTGATTTGCACAAAATTTACCAATCATAACTGAAATTAGAATAATGTTACAGGGACCAATTGGCACAGAATGTCCTATATTTGGGACTGAAATGTCCAAATGTTCACCTTCACACTTTCAGGTATCCCATTTTTTGATCTGGTTTTACCTACACTACCCTATTCCAGGTGGTGAATTTTTATCCAGTGCCTTCCTGAGAATGATCAGGCAAAATGAGATCACATCACCTCTATTCCCAGGGCAGTGCACTGGTTGTGAGCTACCAGGCCAAATTCAATGTGTTACAGTATAGAAAACCAGTTAATGACTTCAGGGTCAAGTACTTCTAAGAGCAACAAATTTGAAACAATAAATGAACAAAAGTTATGATGTGAACACTGCTTTACATGACATTATCGTATGGAGAGAGCTGTCTGTGTTCATTGGTTATAATGTGGACTTGGTAACCTTTTTTGGTCAGGGATGCTTGTTGCAGTGTGAGAAAATCATAATCTGTGCCCTGATCCAGCTTTTGCGGGGGCAGGTTAGACTACAATCCTGTAGTCCGTTCCAGTCTTATGAGTCTATCAAGCCCAGCCATTAAGATCTGAGAATTGGTTTAGATCCAAGATTCCAGATATTTCCACAAATGATGTGGATGTATCTACATTATTAAATTATGTGTATACACTACCAATATATACTGGTTTTATTATATCACTTCAAGTCTTCCCCCAGAGGATCAGGTAGCTGTAGTTTGGTGAGGTACTGGCAATTCTTTGCTAGAGATTTCTTATAACATTTGCTGCTGCAAACAATAAAATGATGTCACAGAAATGTAGAGCAAACAAACCTTACTAGAACTTGGCTCAAAATTGCAGCAGCTTCCCCTAGGTTCAGTTTTCGCCTGTTTTCAGAACTGCTTTCCTCCATGCACCCACTCATCAAATTATAAAGTTCTAATTATCATCACATCTCCCATGAAATGAAATATTACTCTAACAGATTTTCCTCTTTCTCTTTTGATATAGTGATAGGTGTCTTACAGAACATACCTAATCAGAAGTTAGCCCAAAATGAGTTCAAATGAGAATTTATTTAGGGGCACTTTGCGGTGGAACCAATTCATTAGTTCTGTAAATACACTATTGCTTGTCTGTGTTTGGTGCAAGTATATCTGGGTTTTCTGTTGCTATATACAGTACATCAATGGGGTACAATGTTCAGTACTTGGCAGATTTCTTCTATGGCTCCTGTAAACAGCCACATCATTATTTTGAACCAAACACAATCTTGGCATCATACTGTTGTTCATTTTGCATATATTTTGCAGATTTCCACACTTAATTTTTATAGATGGCAACTGGTTATTTTTCATATTTTGCAGAGCACAAAACATGCATGTTGGTCCACTAGGAAAAACATACACCAAAAATGGCAGTATTTAAGTAGAGATGTTACCCTACTGTTACTTGGAGGGGGGGGGCGTATTTCTGCTGTTTGACATCTGGTACCTGATTGTGACCAGGTCTTTTAACCTTCCCAAATACAGAGCTTCTTGTAGGCTGTAGGCTGTAGGCTTCTTAAACCCTTATTTTACCTATTCCCTATTATTCTTATATGTGGTATTAAGCACTTCTTTTTTACATCTTTTGAAACTATTGAAGAGAACTTTTTCCACAGGGAGATCTCCCTCACATCTTCTTTATTATTGTTTAGATGTCAGGTGATTTTGGGCTGTGATATTCAAACTTATTTCTTTTTTAAAAAATCGGATAAGAAAAACAAATAAGAATAGAAAACATCCAAAAATCTGTTGAGGTTTTGGGATTCCAGCAGCTAATTCAAGTACCGGTACATCTTTTCCCTTTATCTCAAACTATTTAGTGCAGCAGGGCTTGTTGCACTGACATGATAGTCCTTTCTATATGCACTTGAGTTGTGACATCCTTTTGTTTAAATATAATAACCATTTCCTTCTAAATGCCCAGCCATCAATCTCTCCCCACACTGCCCTCCCTCATAACATTCGTCAGTGCTCTCCTGTCACTTCTAACTGCCATCACCTGTTTCTCCTCAACATTCCCAAAGGAAGTTCCCGCCAATTCCTTGCCTATCAAACAAAAGATTCTAAATTACCTCAAACCATTTGCCAGTTTGTAATCACTCAAATAACAGTTATACAAAAATACTCAGCCCTGCAGCATATAGATAAACAACTATATAATAATTCTATCCCTCATATATATATTTTTAAAGCCACCCATAGTTTGTCACAAGGAGTTCAACTCTGAAGCATACAACAAGCAGAAGATTCATCTCAACAGGTGTAGAGAATCCATTTCCCTCATAACTGAGGGTTGTGTCCAACTCAGAGGAGACCCACTGAAATGAATGGGCTTAAGTCAGGCATGTCCATTCATTCCAGGCCTCTTTATACAGTCATTAGGATTCTCCTCAGTTCACAAAGGTGCTGAGGTCCCTTTGGGGTCATGAATAAAATATTTGCGGGCGTCGGGAGCCCCCAAAGTTGATGGGCATTGCCATTCAAATGGTGTGCGTACACCCCGTCATATGATCGATTATGCAGGGCAGGGGCCCCCAATATTTTATTCAAGTTGGCACCCCTGATCCTCTTAGAGTGCTTTTGCTGGGCTGGAATATGTCCTTTCATAATGCTTCTTGCTTGCCTGTATGGAGGCAGAACCATAGCTAGGTGATCTTGCGCCCCTGGCAGAACCGTGCAGATTGCGCCCCCTAACCACAGACAAATCAGCTCTTCTTTCTTCCCCTCCTCCAACCCCCTTCCTTCCATCCATTCAATTCACCCTCTATTTAAAACCATTTCTTATGAGACAACAATCAATATTTATATTTATGGACATCTTTTTAGCCAATTTTGCGACGGGGGGGGGGGCGCGGACCCAATAGCCCACCTTGCCACCCCATAGCTATGGCCTGTGGAGGTGTGCATGGGTGCAAACCTCTGACTTTTGCATAGCAGGAATTTAACCTGCTGTACAAATAAGAGCTGCCTCAGTTGTTCTGCACACTTTTGTCTCTGGCTTCCTTCACACAAAAAGGCAACTGGCCTAGAAGTAAAAAGTTGTGTCCATTTATTATGGCTGCTTATCAACCCTATGTACCACTTAGGTGGTACCTAACCTTTGAGGGGCTGCTACCTTTTCATGTGTACTACTAACTTGAAGAGTAACAAAGAATAATGCCATCTTCTCAATTATTTTCATTCATGATCCATCTGTGATGAAATAGAGACACACTTTTAGCAAATGAGGTGAGCAATCTCATTTGCACATGCAGAGACTTAAGTCATAGCATCTTGTTACCTCAGACTAAAAGGATGAATGTATGATTGAAATATCACGCCATTCAGCTTAAATTTAAGGAGTTAGTCTATACTGATTTCATTCCCAAATACTTTTACCAATCTACTGTCAAAAGACAGGAACAGAGGCGAATGTATGCATTATATTACACGGGGGGGGGGGGGATCAGGTGTGGGACAAAACAGTAACTGACTTCAGAGTGTGACAATTTTCACATTAATGCTGTCCCAGCAGTTTAATTAACTACAGTATGCTATTGTAAGCCCTCAGTTTCTGTCTATGACAATATATATTAAACATTTTATATGCAGGCAATCTAATGTTGACTTATGAATGATTGTATTATTATTTTACCTTTTCCACCGAGAAGTAAATTAACCCCAGCAATTTTAGTACAAGAAATAATAAATGTGTAGAGTTTAACTTGTTTTCAGGGGGGAAACTTCACTCACAACAGTTTATGTACAAGTCTGATTTATGTGGCGTGAACATTCAGACACTTTTATTTGCTTTCATACCTTTTATAGCAAATTGCACAGTGCTTTGAAATACAAAGTGGAAACTAAAGCTTTTGTGTACCAAATGCTATGCAAGAGATTTAATAGACAACTTTTGCATAAATATGCAGCACTTCCTACAAAATCCTGGAAAGCATTCTTTATTCAGATAAAACAACTACTGTCAACAACAGTGGGGAGTGTACTGTGTAAGTTTAATTATATTTATTGATTTTAAACAATAAAGAGGACTAGCTGAATGTCTGCCATAGCTGCAAAGCTGCCTGGTATCCAGTTATGGAACAATTCACAAAAATGAAAGAAAGAAAGGGGGGGGGAGAGATTGTCTGAAGACACCTCTTCTATATGCTCCTCTCTATGGAAAATGTGCCCCCTCACCCCTTCCCCAAGCCACTTCTGGCTCTCCTTGAATTTGACACCCTTTAATTAACACTTTTTTTGGTTGGCAGTGTATACTGTAGGTTGCTTGCGTGACTGGATTCCTACCCCTGCAGCGCTATTAGGCACCCTGTGGAGCACAAACAAAAAGCCCCAGAGAGCCCGACCCAACTATTTTCCTATGAATAGAACACCCTTTCTTTATCAGGATGAAAAGGAGATGCGAGTTCGCCTGGGCTGTGTATCTGGGGGAGGGGAAATGGAGGGCTGCTATACATAGATAAATAATTAGTGTGCACCTGTTTGAGGCAATATTTGCTAATATACTAAAGTGTGTGTGCATGTGTGTGTGGTGAAAGGGACTGACAGCAACAACGTTTTGAGCTGGCATACAGAATGCATACAAATGATAAATTCATAGCTACTGTTATGAATAACTCTGATCACAATAACCCTTCTCATACATCTAAAAACACTTGCACTTTTCAAGAATAAATGGCAAATATCAAGGAAGTGGGGTAGTCAGTAACTACTTAGAATAAAATCAGAATGTGCAAGGATATTTTCTGCTATAGACCAAGCTTAGTCCCTGCTAACACCCTTTCTTAAAACTGCTGCCTCTATTTTACAGAGAAATAGAACCGCCCCCCCCCCCTTTAGATGCTACATGAATGCATGGGGAGAATGGTGTTGCACATAAACTTCTCCACACATTTTAATAAGGTCTGAAAAGAGAACCTATGTGTATAATTGCACACAGGGCACATAGAGCTCGCTCCGTGTGACTAAAATGCCCAAACAAGGAAGGGTTCCAAACATGCAGAAAACCTTACAGTTGTGTGTGCAAGGGGCTCTTTTTAGAAAGCTTGTCTACATGTAGGGAAAATGGAATCCTGAGGTAGCAGAGTGGATGGTACTGCTTCAGACTACAGATGGGAGATCACATTTTTTTAAACATTCCTCCATGTTAGTAGTACATCAGGAAGAAGGTTCTAGTCCAGACTTGCTCTCTGCTGTGCTTGTTTTCTACTTTAAGGAACTGTGTTCTTTTTTTTCTTTTGTTTTTACATAAAGGAATTTTCACAGATATTATCTTTACCCTGTAGACTAAAGTAGCAGCAGCTTGCTCTCTTTTTTACATTTGTAGCTCATGCTAGAGTCAGACAGAGCCAGTGTCAGATTTCAGGAGGCACTGAAGAGCTTACTGGGAGCAGCTGGGTGGGTGGTGGCACTTGTGAGAAAATCACTTACAATTTCTGGAGTTCAAAGGCCTTATTCATGCATGAACTATTTGTAGGATGAGTAGAGATGAGAGAGAGAGAGAGAGTGAAAAAAATCAGACATTTTGTTTGTCTCAAGTTGAGAAAGAGCAATAAAACAAAATGGCTCAGCATTTATGGATGAAGTTAATTTAGGCAGAGAAGCTACAAACAGAAGGTGGCTAGATCACTAGACAAAGAGTGCCCTCATGTGGTTTAAAGTAACATGTGCATCAAATGCAAACTCAAGAGAAGGAAAAGTATTTGCTTTTCTCTAACAATATATGGGTTCGTGCCATCTTTAGGCATGGGACTAAAATTGCATGTGCTTTGCTCCTTCCCCTCTCCCTCCCTTGAGCTGCTGGGAGCTGAGTCTTGGTTTGCTTTAGTGTTACTTCTGGGTTCATGGTTTGTTTCCTTCAAAATAAATCACAATCTGTAAGCAACATTTGCTTTGAAAGACCTAGATTATAAAATACACTCCAGCTAGGCACATCAAAATGTAGGAGAAGGCCCTGCAAAGTGTAGTTTTCCACCAAGGATTCTGGGGCTTGTACTCCGAATCTTCATCTTAAAGTAGAATAAAGTTCATAGAAGTAGGCCAGGTTCTTGGATCCTTCAGCTGGGTGAAAGCACCTGAAGGAGAGGAGGCAGCAGGAAAGGAAAGGAAGGAAAGTGTGGTAAGCTTCCCCCCCCCAAAAAAACTTCAAAAATGAAAAATCTCTATGTCTTGGTGTTCATGTGCATGAGCCAACCAAAATATGCACAAATGCAACATGCATTCATTCAAAAATATAGCAGCACAATCCTATACAGGTTTTCTCAGAAGTAACTCCCACCAAGTTCAATGAGATTTTTGCATGCATGGAATTGCAGGCTAAACTTCCAAAGGCTCTGTGAAGGGAGCCAATACACCCTGATGAATGACAATGTTAGCAACTCATACTAACAAAAATTTAACACAACTTTTACAAAATAGGGACAAAATCGGGGACAGGGATTTACAAGTGACCAAAAATGAGGGACAGCATATGCCATAATTGTGGCAGGAACTCTAGCTTTCCAGGGTTGCAATATCAAAAGCGGCTACTCTTACATTCTGGAGGGTTCAATATAGTTGAGCTGAAGCTTTCTTTTCCGCTCAATAGATTCTTTCATGCTTTCTGCGCCAACTGGAGGTACGTTTTACAGTCAAGTTAGTTCCTATTTATATTTCCTGCAGGGGCTATTTGCTTTTTAAATAACAGCAAAGTGGCAGGCATCCATTATGAAAGGAATGGAATTTGTAGGGCATAAAAAGTGGCAAAATGAAAGGCTACATTCTGGCTCCACATTTTCTACTTGTACGATTAATAAATCAAAAGATTTGATGGTTCTGAGATTTTTCCCTCCCTCAACGAATGCTCAAACCCTAGAGGAGTGGCAACCTAGAAAAATGAAAACAGCTCCCTAGAAGCCGCAGCTACTGGAATCTAGATGCCTTGAGGGTGGTTTTTGCTGGTCCACCCAGTTGACAACATAATAGTGCTGCCACACACTTCAGAATCAAGCCAGCAATCTCTTGTCAGCTGAGCTGTACAAATAACTTTGCTTCCTTTTACTGCTGTTTTAAGTAGCTAGAATAAGAAAGAATAATTAAAAACTACTACTTTAGCACTCATTGAAAAGTGAAAGATTAAAAGCTGCCTTGGCAGTCGACGAGTGCTCTTGAAAGACACAGCTGGGCCAGGTGGGTGTTTGGCAAGAGCATCTGGCCAAGCGAGCAGATCAGCAGGAGTTTCTGAGGGTGGGCTGTGACTTGCAGAAGAAAGAACTGCTGTGAGGAGGATCAGTAAGCATTTCTTCCTACTCCACACTACAATATTGGATGTGATGGTCAGCCAAACCAGCAAAGCACACTGTACTGATAAGTTCAGGGATCAGGAAAGAGAAGATCTCTGAAATGGTGAGGCCCCAATATCTCAAGTCATTGTTGCAAATCAATTCTTGAGGATGCTTTCAGATGCCAAGATTACTGGCTGTAATACTCACGTTTGTTTTCCAAAGCAACACTTGTGAATGTAAATTCCTTCCAGTAGCACCTTAAAGACCAACTAAGTCAGTTCTTGGTATGAGCTTTCGTGTGCATGCACACTTCTTCAGATACATATGTGAAGAAGTGTGCATGCATGTGTGCATGCATGTATCTGAAGAAGTGTGCATGCACACGAAAGCTCATACCAAGAACTGACTTAGTTGGTCTTTAAGGTGCTACTGGAAGGAATTTGTTTTGTTTTGACTATGGCAGACCAACACGGCTACCTATCTGTAACTTGTGAATGTAGTTAATATGGATTGTAACTCAATATTGGGAAACATCTTTAAACTAATATATATATATAGTCTATATATAATGTATAGTCTAGAAATGCTACTGTTACACTCAAATCACACTTTTTTTTTCCTTTGAGCAAATCTGTATTACTGCCCATATACGGGGTAATCATTTTAGGCACATCCAATTGACGCACGAACGCCAACATGCAGGTACTTTTGGGCCCAGAAAGCGGCAGTATGGGGGTGGAATGGGGTGGGGCGTGCTAATATGTGCTCCAGCAATAAGCACAGGGGCTTGGGAACAGAACCCCTGTGCAAAATGGTCACCACCTGTACCTTTTAGTGCCCGTTTTTAAATGATTCATTCACATAAAGACAGGCTTGCCATACGTCAGGAAAAATCCAGACATGTCCTGGTTTTTGGGTGTAAAAATGGCGCCAGGAGAGAATTTTGCCTAATTTGCAAAATGTCAGAGAAAACCCACAAAAAGCAGTGGAAACAGTTCCAAAAGCTTAAAATCACTATTTTGTGGGGGAATTTCCCCCCCAAAAGCTCAACAATTTAGGTGTTTTTCTTTGCAAGTGTCAGCAATTTTACTTTTTGAAATATGGCAACCCTACATAAATATTTAAAGATTAATTAGAATGTATTAGTTAACCTGGTTTTAAGAAGCACCCCCAGTTGTATGCGAATGATTAGTTCCCCTACACATGCACACACACCAACATATCTCAAAGCTGGATACAAGTTCAGTTCAGTTTGGCTGAGAGAGCTGAGCAACTTGTCAGTGAGGGGAAGAATGCACGAAATGAGCCATGAGCCCTGTTGAAAATACCAGAGTGTTCTCACTGGAGCGGACAGGGAGCAGGCTGCTGGAAATAGCCAAACTGAGCAACTTGTCAGTGAGGGAGAAACAACTGCAAGGAAGAGCACTCTCAGAGGCAGGCAGGGACCAAATGAAGGGAGCAAATGAAGGACAGTCGAGTGGTCAAATGCTCCGGAAATGCGTATTACAGTGGTACCTTGGGTTACATATGCTTCAGGTTACATACGCTTCAGTTTACAGACCCCGCTAACCCAGAAATAGTGCTTCAGGATGAGAACAGAAATCGTGCTCTGGCGGCGCGGCGGCAGCAGGAGGCCCCATTAGCTAAAGTGGTGCTTCAGGTTAAGAACAGTTTCAGGTTAAGTACGGACCTCCAGAATGAATTAAGTACTTAACCCGAGATACCACTGTATAGAGTTTATTGGGGTAGAAGGTGGAAGCTACAGACACTGTAGATTCTCTCCCCCCCCCAACTTCACAGAGGCCTTCAAACAAGATGTAGTTGTAGCCATCGCTACCCCAAATTTCCCTAGTACGATTGCTACATGTGACTTGCATGCAGGTCTGTTTTATTATTTTTGCTGCCACCAGAGATACTGCTGCTTCAGCCAAATTCGGTAGGTGGCTGAGGAGCCAGCCCTGCAGAGGTTCATAATTCCTGCGTATAAGCTCTCTTTCTGTGTGTGTGTGTGTGTGTGTGTCCATTTTCAGAAATGCCTCCAGTTATGGGACATGGTAGTAGAAGCTGGGCCATGCTGGAAGCAAGGGATACTTACTCAATGCTGGCAGGATATGTTGCTGCCAGCAGTCTGCCTTTTTTGTTTGCTTGAGAGAGAGGCAGCATGTGAAGTTACTAATAGTAACTTTTGGCTGCTACTGAAAAGCAGTTGTGTGGAGGAAGATTCCCGTGCTTATCATAAACTATTGGGAAGTGGTGGTTGAGGCAGGAGGCACCTCAGTCAGCGCCTCCCAAGTATGTGATTGCCGACTGGTCAGCTGCCCATGCTGATGTCAGCAGCTCATATACGGTAGTTAAGGGTGCTGGGAATTGTAGCTCTGTGGAGGGCAACTACAGTTCCCAAGATTCTTTGGGGGAAACTGGGTGCTTTACAAGTATGGTGTAATTCCTACCTATAAAACTGCTAATTACTTGTAATAAATATTCACTCTCTTTTTTATTTTAAGAACTGTATGAGCCACCTTTCTGGACCATGTCCACCTAAGCAGTTGTCTCTTCTTTAAATGGCTTGGGGCACTGGCTTGTGCCATACATTTGCCTCTAGGCAATAGCTTAGGTCTCACCAGCACCAGTGCTTTGCAGTGGCCTGTGCCACCTTGTAAGCAAAGTTAATAAAATATGGTGGTACCTCTGGTTACATACTTAATTCGTTCCGGAGGTCCGTTCTTAACCTGAAACCATTCTTAACCTGAGGTACCACTTTAGCTAATGGGGCCTCCTGCTGCCACCGCACCGCTGGTGTGCTATTTTTGTTCTCACCTGAGGTAAAGTTCTTAACCCAATGTACTACTTCCAGGTTAGCGGAGTCTGTAACCTGAAGTGTTTGTAACCCGCGGTGTTTGTAACCCGAGGTACCACTGTAACAAAGCAGGAAAGGGCAGGAGCCCAGTGCAAAAGACCCAGAGTTCAGTCCCCCTTGGCCACCCCCTAATAACATCCCTGGTCCCACTGCCCTGTGGCCTATTGCCATCAAGACCAGCTTCACAAGACTACAATTCCATCCATGTGCCAACTGCAGAGTGCACAGAATAACACTAAAATCTTTAGAATAACAGAGTTCTGAATTTCTCTGAATTTTTTTTGCTCAGAGAATTAGGTAAAGGTAAAGGTAATATAAATGACCCCTGGTTGCCTAGTCCAGTCAAAGGTGACTATGGGGTTGCGGCACTCATCTCGATTCAGGCCAAGGGAGCTACATTTGTCCACAGACAGCTTTCTGGGTCATGTGGCCAACATGACTAAACCACTTCTGGTGCAACAGAGCACCGTGACGGAAGCCAGAGTGCACGGAAACGCTGTTTACCTTCCCGCCACAGCGGTACCTATTTATCTACTCCCACTGGTATGCTCTCAAACTGCTAGGTTGGCAGAAGCTGGGTCAGAGCCATGGGAGCTCACCCTGTTGCACGGATTCCAACTTTCAACCTTCTGATTGGCAAGCCCCAGAAGCTCAGTGGTTTAGACCAGAGTGCCACCTGCATCCCTTGCTCATGGAATTATTCATACATCGAAGTATGTCACCTGTACACCTTTATGACGGATGCAAAAATATCAGCCACTGGATAATTGCAGGACCATGAGGAAGGCCTCATCATAACTTTAAATATTTACTGTTTTAAAAAAATAAGATTTTAGTTCCATGGCATTTTTTGTGTGGCTCTTTTCAGCTTTGCCTCTCCATTATCTTGCAGCTGTAGCTATTGACCGCAATCTAACGAAGCCACACTTCCCCTACCATAGTGACACCTGCTAAGATTGTTGGGTACATGAGTTGCATTATAACAACTCCCTCTCTCCACAAGGCTGCAAAATGTTTGGCGCTTGCCATCAATATATTACACCAGCACAGCTGGCGTGCTCACAACAAGTAAAAATCCTACACATTGTCATTATAAACTCACCCTTCGGCACCAGATTAAGTCATCCAGAAGACAAAGAAGTGCTGAGTGGAATGTCAAGGAAGCCAATGAGGACAGAGATATAACTAAGTTGCTAAACAGATGGTATTTCCGGCAATAGTCTATGCATGCTCAGGCATTTTTTTCAGAGGAAAAATAAAGAGTTTCAGAAGTAGCATTTTCCAGAGGGCTGCTTTTCATGTTTCTTTTTATACACACACATCTTAAATTGTGTATGCAAGAATGTTCAGGTGCTTTTATACTCCACTGGCGGGAGCCAGTGTGGTGTAGTGGTTAAGAGCGGTGGACTCGTAATCTGGTGAACCGGGTTCGCGTCTCTGCTCCTCCACATGCAGCTGCTGGGTGACCTTTGGCCAGTCACACTTCTCTGAAGTCTCTCAGCCCCACTCACCTCACAGAGTGTTTGTTGTGGGGGAGGAAGGGAAAGGAGAATGTTAGCCGCTTTGAGACTCCTTAAAGGGAGTGAAAGGCGGGATATCAAATCCAAACTCTTCTTCTTCTTCTTCTCTGACACATATTTGAACGGTTAGTTGCTAGAGCTTTTCTGAATGCTTGTATCCTGTGATGGCATTACAGTGGTACCTCGGGTTAAGTACTTAATTCGTTCCGGAGGTCTGTTCTTAATCTGAAACTATTCTTAACCTGAAGACCACTTTAGCTAATGGGGCCTCCTGCTGCCGCCGCGCCGCTGAAGCCCGATTTCTGTTGTTATCCTGAAGCAAAGTTCTTAACCTGAACCTGGGTTAGCGGAGTGTGTAACCTGAAGCGTATGTAAGCTGAGGTACCACTGTACAGGGGAACCTGTAGTCAACATCAAGTCAACATCATTAAGTTGACATTAAGTCAACATCAAGCTACTACAACATTCTGCCCGGCTTTCTCTGCTGAATATAGATGAATAATTCTAAGTCCTCAGTTTGGTACATTAAAATTAAACCCTACAATAAAAAGGTTATTAGTCTGCAATAATTAACTTTCCTCCCGGTTTCTCATCTCGGTTGAATCGCTTTGAATCCTGACAAGACAGAAGTACTGTTTTTGGGGGACAGGAGGCGGGCAGGTGTGGAGGATTCCTTGGTCCTGAATGGGGTAACTGTGCCCCTGAAGGACCAGGTGCGCAGCCTGGGAGTCATTTTGGACTCACAGCTGTCCATGGAGGCACAGGTCAAATCTGTATCCAGGGCAGCTGTTTACCAGCTCCATCTGGTACGTAGGCTGAGACCCTATCTGTCTCGCCAGAGTGGTGCATGCTCTGGTTATCTCCCGCTTGGACTACTGCAATGCGCTCTACGTGGGGCTACCTTTGAAGGTGACCCGGAAAGTACAACTAATCCAGAATGCGGCAGCTAGACTGGTGATTGGGAGCAGCCGCCGAGACCATATAACACCAGTCTTGAAAGACCTACATTGGCTCCCAGTGTGTTTCCGAGCACAATTCAAAGAGTTGGTGCTGACCTTTAAAGCCCTAAACGGCCTCGGTCCAGTATATCTGAAGGAGCGTCTCCTCCCTCATTGTTCTGCCCGGACACTGAGGTCCAGCTCCGAGGGCCTTCTGGCGGTTCCCTCACTGCGAGAGGCCAAGTTACAGGGAACCAGGCAGAGGGCCTTCTCGGTAGTGGCGCCCGCCCTGTGGAACGCCCTCCCATCAGATGTCAAAGCGATAAACAACTACCTGACATTCAGAAGACATCTGAAGGCAGCCCTGTTCAGGGAAGTTTTTAATATGTGACATTTTAGTGTACTTTTCATCTTTGTTGGAAGCTGCCCAGAGTGGCTGGGGAAACCCAGCCAGATGGGCGGGGTACAAATAATAAATTATTATTATTATTATTATTATTATTATTATTATTATTATATCTGATTTCAGATTAAGAATACCTGATTGGTAAATTCTTTAATAGGCCAGCTCATGACTGCCATTGTATATGTGGATCAGAGCAGACTGAAGACAATTTCACCTTGGAACAGATTTCTTCATCCAGTCCAGAATTCCTTATAAGGTCTATCAAATGATTTCCAAATTAGAAGGCTGCCAAGAGATCGAGACAAGTTTGTAACCCACAGCATAGTCTTATATGTGTTAGCAATGAAAAAATTATAGACTACTTTCTGGATCCAAAACAGTGGTCCCTGCCAAGCAGATTTTTTTTAATCAAAATGATTTGGGGAACTTTATAATCTTACGTCTTGATAATCTGCTTGGGAAACTGATACGATTTACTTTTGTTTTGATTGGATTGTCTGTCTGCTTTTTTGTGATGAATGTTATAATTACCAGCGGCTCAAACAATAGAGAAGACTCCCTGGAAAAGACCCTGATGTTGGGAAAGATTGAGGAGAAGGGGACGACAGAGGACGAGATGGTTGGACAGTTTTTCTTGAAGCTACGAACATGAGTTTGACCAAACTGCGGGAGGCAGTGGAAGACAGGAGTGCCTGGCGTGCTCTGCTCCATGGGGTCACGAAGAGTCGGACACGACTAAACGACTAAACAACAACAACAAACAATAGAAATCTGATTGACTAACTGAATGTATTTATTATTAATATAATAATTAAATCTGCACCAGTAATACAAAGCATAACTAGAAATCTCCAACCGTCAGGTTAAGCATTTGTTTGGATGTGGTTAAATGTAGTTGCTTTAATTTATAGCCCATCTTAATAATGAATATGCATTTGAATTAAACACAGGTTCTCACTATCATATTGCTGATGCATTTAGCTAGAAACAGCTATGCCAGGGTGGCTCTTATGTTGGGGCTCACTAAGATAAGCCTCTTTTCCTCCCTTTGTTGTTGGGTTTTTCATCTCTTCTCCGCCTCCACTGTCCTATCTGCCGCTAATTAATTTAGCAGCATATTTTTAAATTTTTAAAATCCTTTTTTCATGCAAGTACTTATCAAAATGCAGAATTCCGTCCTGTACAAGAGAAGGATGGAGCCTCTTCAGTGCAGATCATTTAAAAAACAAAGCAATAGGCTTTTATTTCCTTCAGAACTTTTTGCATATGCAATATCCCTTCAATTTAATTGATCGAAATTAAAACTCACATAATTGACTAAGATTTCTTCAATCTGGTGACAGCCTAAAATACATTAACCACTCAAGTAATTAAAATCTATTTTCATCCACTGAATCTAATCATTGCTATTATAGAACAGCGATAAATATAAAAGCCACTAGATGGTGCTCAAGGATTCCTATTGCAGATATGTAAATATTAATGTACCAGCTGGAATATCCTCTTTGTGCTTTGCAACACAAAATGGAAACAAATCAAACACATGGTTATTGCATCTACTTTTCCTTGTAAGAGGATCATTCACAGTCCCTTTTCTATAGCAGTGTGGCCTCGACCGTACAGCACTGTAACCCATTTCTCTTTTTTTGCTGTGATGCTTAGATGGGTTTTGCAGTTTAATATAGCCTATATTAGGTATAAAGGGTAAAGGTAAAGGGACTCCTGACCATTAGGTCCTGTCATGGCCAACTCTGGGCTTGCGGTGCTCATCTTGCTTTATTGGCCGAGGGAGCCAGTGTACAGCTTCCGGGTCATGTGGCCAGCATGACTAAGCCGTTTCTGGCGAACCAGAGCAGCACATGGAAACGCCGTTTACCTTCCCGCTGCAGAGGTATCTATTTATCTACTTGGACTTTGACGTGCTTTTGAACTGCTAGGTTGGCAGGAGCAGGGACCGAGCAACGGGAGCTCAGCCCGTTGCAGGGATTCGAACCGCCGACCTACTGATCTGCAAGTCCTAGGTTCTGTGGTTTAACCCACAGCGCCACCCGTGTCCCATATTAGGTATAGCTCTTTGTAATTTGAGTGGGGGGGACTACAGTTCCTTACATCTGACAATCATAAGCAGATTTAAGGATTGCCATTATTCATAGCTGTCAACTTACAGATTTGGAAATAAGGGACCAGCAGCCTTGAAAATAAGGGACAGCAGCTAAAATAAGGGACCTGCAGCCTCACCTGTTCCAGGCACTCCAGTCTTCCTGTCCTCCTGCAGTCTGGTCAAACTCATGCTGGTAGCTTTGAGAACACTGTCCAACCAACTTTGTAACCAGAGGTTCAACTGAATAGAATCTGAATCACATGCACCACAAGGCCTAAGCAGCCTCAACTTAAGATGGCTCCCCGGCCTGGCTTTGCACTGCAAAGTTTGCAGCAGCACATGCAACAAAATGGCGTCCAGCGTTCAAAAAACCCCTCAGCTTGCATTAACTAGCCGCACACAAGGCATGCAAGCTCCCCCCCCCCCCAGTCGTTCTTAGACTTCTTATTGGGATTAAATGGGCACAGGACATTGGTCATAACATTATGTTTGCTGACTGGGAAAAGTTGTGGACCACCGATATGAAGTTTACGGCATGTAATGCCTTAAGAGAAAATATTATGAAAATGATCTATAGGTGGTACATGACCCCAGTCAAGCTTGCAAAAATTTATCACCTGCCTGATAATAAATGTTGGAAATGTAAAGAAACTGAGGGAACATTCTTTCACCTTTGGTGGACATGCCCAAGGGTTAAGGCTTTCTGGGAAATGATCTATAATGAACTAAAAATGGTATTTAAACATACCTTTCCTAAAAAACCAGAGGCCTTCCTTTTGGGTATTGTCGGCCAATTGGTGCCAAAGAAAGATAGAACACTTTTTATGTATGCAACAACTGCAGCAAGAATACTCATCGCAAAGTATTGGAAGACACAAGATTTGCCCACTCTGGAAGAATGGCAGATGCAAGTGATTGACTATATGGAATTGGCAGAAATGACTGGCAGAATCCGAGACCTGGGAGAAGAGTCGGTGGAAGAGGACTGGAAGAAGTTCAAAGAATATCTCCAAAAACATTGTAAAATGTTTGAATGTTAAAATGATGTTGGATATAAAGATAATATGGCATCAGTGACATGGTAAAAAGAAATATGTAAAAATGTTTTAAGAAAAAAAGGGTAAGAGCAGATTATTATTATGCCGAAACTAAACAAATGATACAAGGGATTAAGTTATAAAGAATAGGTGATAAATGGTCTTAAAAGGAAAGGAAACCAAAGGCATAATAAGTTGAAATGTATAATATTGAATAAGATCGGAAAGAGGGTAAGGAACTGCTGAACTTGATTGTGTAAAGGGGAACACAGAAAAAGGAGGTGTGAGGAAGTCAGGAAAGAGGGCTATAAAGACAGTAAGCAAGAAACTAGATTTTTATTTTTTCTCTGTTTTTCGTTTTTTTCTGATTGTTTTTATTTTTTTCCATTTTCGGTTTTGGACTATGTTGTTTTTGATTGTCTTTCTTATCTTTTTTTTATTTTTTTTATTGTGATACTTGATTTGTTATGCAAAATCTTAATAAATATTTTATTTTAAAAAAAATAGACTTCTTATTGGGTGAGCAATACAGCCAAGCAACACAGTTGGAGCCTCCCTCCTCCCTGGCCGGCAGGGAGGGAGGGAGAGGAGCTGCTTCCTTTGAAATTTAAGGGACATCATTTAAGGGACATTTAAGGGACATCAGCGGTACATGGCGCTGGAATAAGGGACTGTCCCTTCAAATAAGGGACACTTGACAGCTATGCCATCATTTTTCATATTGTAGGTTAACAAATATACTGACAAAATGCCTTTTGTGTCATTTAACACGCCAGCAGAAAGCTCTCTGTCTGCACAACTGTTGTTTACTGGTGCTGTAAACAGAAGCTTGCTGGTACAAATTCATGTGGTACCCTATGAAAAGAAAGCTAGATATTCCACCCTACGAATGTAGGATCTCCCCAGCATCCTGATTAAATCCTAAGAATGTGTAAGGAGAGCCCCGCTGGGTTAGGCAAGGGCCCATCAAGTCCAGCATCCTGTTCTCACAGTGACCAGTGAAATGCCTATGAGAATCTCACATGCAGGGCCTTCATGCAACAGCACTGTCCCTACTTGTGCTTCCCAGCAACTGGAACTTGCCTGGCACCTTCATTACATCTCTTTAGGCGCCAGGCAAAAACGTTTCACTATAACTAGGCCTTTGGTTGATTAACATTCTATGGCCTTATAAACATGTTGGGTGGTGCTGGTTATTGCTGTGCTTTGGTTTTATTATGTATTCTCCTTTTGTATTTTAATGTTGCGAACCACCCTGTGACATTTGGATGAAAGGAAGTATACAAATTTAATAAATAAGGCTGCTGCTGATCTATCCAGACAATGAGATTATTCTCTCTTGTCGTTTTTGCAAATATGTGTTTCTTCCTCTCTTGCAGCTGCCTGGTTCCATTTGCGTCCTTCTGGCTTCCTCTCAATAGTAAGCCAGAATTATGTGCCTGCTGAGCATGTTTAGCTCCAGGGATGCCAACTTGAATAAAATATTGGGGGGGCCACTAGGGGGCACATCGGAAGATGGTTGACAATAACATCTCTCCGACCCACACGAGGTAATTTGGAGGCTATGATGGGAGTAATTAGCCTCCCTACACCCCCCCCCAGGATGGTGGTGGGGACTGCCTTGCCTGCTGTCTCCTATACCACCCCCGAATTTGTGGGGATGGGGGCACTAGGCACAAAGCCCTCCTGTGGGATTCTGGTGCTCCTGGACGCCGTCCCTGATCCACGCCACTAGCTGCAAGAACTTCAAAAGAAACAATTTGGATGAAGGAATGCACATATCTCAAGGAAGAAGGGGAAGTAAAGACTGCTAACAGAAGAGATCTCTGATAAAATAAGATGAGTCAGAGGAACAAGAGAAATCATGAGAAGATACGCCAAGACTCGGTATGGCAAATGACTGATGGGGGAGGGGAAAAAAACTTTCCTTTCTTTCCTTATGTGATTAAACAAGAATCCCCTCCCCTCACGAGTCAGAAATGTTGTTTTAAGGATTTAAACTGTGGATTTAAGGCTGTGTGGAGATAAACTTTCGCATCAAAGCATGTTTTAAGAAGAGCGTGGAATGTATAAGAGCTTTGGAATGATGCAGTTAAAAATGCCGTCGCCATATTGGGAAGTTCTGTCAGAGGACTTAAGTCTGAGAGGAGAAATAGAGAAATAGAGCTGTTTTTATATTGTGGGTGAAACTCCTCAGTGGGACTTAAGAGCGACAGTTTTGCGAGATTAATGATGGAAAGAGCGATGTTATCTATGAAGGCGATGATATATGGAAACCATCTCGATTTGAGGATTGGAAGAACGGAAAAATTCACACAGGATTATTATTGGTGTTTATCGGCTTAAGGAGACTATCAGAAGAGATCATAAAGAAAAAAGAGAAAATATATGAACAAGATGTGATGTGGAAACAGCAAGATAAGACTGGATAGAATTATGAACTCTGTTTGGATTGATTTGGACTGATTTGGACATTAACGCAGTAGCAAGAAGATGATCAGAATCCCCCTTCGGATCTTGAAATATGGGTCCCCCCCAACAAAATTTAAAATTCGGCTTTGTAATTCAGAATTTATGTGATGTGATTTAATTTGATTTGATTGGCCGGTTAATAAAAATTATTTTTTTAAAAAAAACTTGAATAAAATATTGGAGGACCTAGGTCAACCCCGCCCCACATAATCTATCACATGACATGGCACACATACACTATTTGACCTATCAACTTTAGGGTGGGGCCTCAAATATTTTATTGGGGGGCCAAGGGACCTCGACCCCCAGAAGTTGGCTCCTATACTTAGTCTTGGGGTGTTTAGGGGCATCTCACCAAAACTTTTTATTAAGGCTGTAAAAAGAGGTAGTTAAATATAGCCCAGTCCCTCTTGCTGAGAGAACAGATCTTTGCATGACTAGAGAAGTGTCCAAGAAGGATGTTTCCAAAAGCAAAGCCTTCTATTTTGAAGGGCTGTCAGAGAACAGCCCTGATGTCCTCAATCTGAGAGCTTCTTTTGGTTTCTAAAGAAAGATGCATCTCATTAGAGTGGTGAATTGTGTCCCTGCTTAGTCCTCTGATCTGCTGAGCAACATCAAGGCTTCTACTCCTACTCTTTCTTATCTTTAAACCAGTAATTATCTCTAGAATTTCACCTACACATATAGATCATTATATGCAAATATCATTCAAACTGTTGTCCTCTTTTGCCGTGTGTGTGTGTGTGTGTGTGTGTGTCTGATACAGTCCCCATGTTTGGCAATGTATAACTGACTGCCCTATGGCCAAGTATACATGATGTTTGGCCACAGAAACACCTAGAGATATTTCTGGAAGGGGACATGTTTTCCTTCCCCTTCTGTCTTAGCTGGAGGTGATGTCATCAAACCGCATGTGAAACAAAATATTGGCAGTCTTGAAACCAGATCTGAAAGAGACACATAGGCCTGACTTGCTCTCTGTAAGAAACTAAAGCTATAGCATTGGTAGCCCCCTAGAAACCTAAAGGGTAAACTGGATCTGTAGGATTGTTGATGCTGTGAACTAGTTTTATGCTCAGCTTGTATATACATGTAATTTAAAGATTATATTGCAGAAATGCCCTTAGTCTCTAGTCACCTTCATTTCAAAGAAACCAAAGCCAAGGTACATATTTGACCCCTGAAATCTTATATATTTCAAAACGATATCCATATAAACTTACAGATATGGAAATATGCACTGATGTTTAATAAATCCTTCAATCTTGTAGATAACAATTTTCTAATTAGACCCAGTGTGTTGCTGTATTAATAAATACACAAAGAAACAAATAAGATTCAGGTCTTCCAAGTGAGCCATGTTTTATAAGTACAATAATGAGAGGAAAGTATAAAACAGGGAATAGCTAAATCCTGTCAGGGTAAGTATTGAAAGTACAATTCCCACCACCCAGAGCTATGACACAGGGTAGGGAAAGCAATAATAGCCATTAAAAGGAGGCAATTGTAATCCTGAGGAGATTAAAGGAAGCCAAGCCAAGCCAGCTCTTTTGAAAGAGTACAAGCAATGCCAGGCAAGCCGATCTTTGTACTGCATGGAAAACAGAGCCATTGTCTCAAAATGCAGAGGCAAAGCCGTGCCATGCAAAAAGGAGAAACATCAATTGATGCCCAAATACACCACATCTATAGCATTATCTTCAGTTTGCTGCCCTCCTCCCCCAATATATCTTGTTTTACACTGCTGCTTGAAGTCAACACAGAATTGTACCATATGGTTCATCTTGCCTTGTGGGTGTGAAAGGAGAAAATTGAAGGGGTAGCAGCTCTTCCCACCCAAATTGGCCATGCAGCTGAGGAATCTGGCTCACAGAGGTCAAAATCCAATAATTGTCATGAAACTCAGTATGGACCACCTCATCTTCCTTGCTGCCCCCAAATGCCTGGTAACATTCATCATAATGCCCCCCCCCCCATATATAGTGCCACCTCTTGCATTCATCTTTATTACTGTTTTCTGTGAAGCCTATTCTTCTACACTCCAAATTCTGTACCAATTGAGTCTTGAGTTTTCATAGGATAGCTAAAAAGGCAGTAACATAAAATGGTAATTAACTGGCCAGTTGGTATAATTCAGGTTCTCACATTACTTTAACACACACCGAAACCTTATTTTGATTATTAGCTGAGTGTTAGGTTGCCCAGTAGGCATGGTAGACCTTTGGCTAATGGTATGGGTGGAACTCCTACTGTTACAGTCTGAACTACTCTGACTTGCTGCTGTGAGCGACATATCAGAATGCCATAGTACTCTTCCTTTTAGCATCTACACAGCATCGATGTGCACTCTCGTCATAAAACAGAAAGCAAAAGCAACTAGAAAAAGGTTCAACAGAAAAGCTCAGTAAACATTCTCTTAGAGCCAACAAATCTAATGCACAAATTAAAGCAAGTTTGGCCCAGAATCAGCCCATCCTAAGAAATCACAAAATCACAGATTAAACAGTCAGCAGGTATCCTGCCTTCAAGACACTAGATGTCAGTGATGCCTGCAGTTTTGCAAGCATCACTGGGATGTCTACATCCTGGAAAGAACATACTAGTTAATCATAGAATCATAGAATCATAGAGTTGGAAGAGACCACAAGGGCCATCGAGTCCAACCCCCTGCCAAGCAGGAAACACCATCAGAGCACTCCTGACATATGGTTGTCAAGCCTCTACTTAAAGACCTCCAAAGAAGGAGACTCAACCACACTCCTAGGCAGCAAATTCCACTGAGGAAATCGCTTTTGTGGCAAACTTTTGTTTTAGCTTCCATGTGTTTGGGCAGCAGGAAGATCTCCTTGACTACTAGTTTAGGCTGGTCACCACTGATTAAGCCTAGCAGCTCATCTTAGGCATCTCAATTCAGAATTTTCCAAGTTACAGTATATTGATAGGGTTATAACAAAAGGGAAGGAAACTACAGTAAACCACAACTTACATGGGAGTTATGTTCCAGGGATTGCACCCACAGCCCAAATCATGTATAGTCAAAACACATCAGGTTAAATGGCGGGTGGGATTGCCAAAATCATTCCCCCCCAAACCCCCCCCCACCTCCCCACCTGCTTTTATTTGCATTTTTGCCATGTGTGTAAAGCTGTATATGCACAAGTTAAATGTGCATAACTTGCAGACTTATTGTACTGTGTGTATATGTGTAAGCCCCGAACCCCAGTGTACTCTGAGGTAAGACCCGAAAGTGAACACAATCCCAAGGGCAACAGCAGAGGGTCAAAAAGTTCAATGATCAAATACAGGTTCAGGTCCAATGCAATGAGAAAGGTTCAAAGTGAAACTGTAAGGCCAGGTTACCTTCTCTGAAGAAGACCCAGGGTTGGAATCCTAGGGTGAGCCCTGAAAGCACTGTCCAGTGGCATTTCTGAAACAGCCAAGCCATAGCCCATCAACAATGAAGGTTGGGGAGGCACAAAGTCTCTGCCTTCCTTCTCTTTTGTTCCTCCCAATCTTACTTGATGCACCTGAGCTTGCTCCAGCTGAGTAGCTGTGTCTCTCATCTTAACAAAGCATGTGATCCTCACCTGCCCTGAGCTTCATCAAGCTGAGTGTTCACAAAACTCCTCCCACAACTAACAAGTCCTACGATCTTCACCTGAGCAACTAGTAAGCTGGCTGTGTTCTCTTGCCTGCCTTAGTCTCTTAAAGTACATCTCCCACTGTTCCTGGAGATGAGGACCCTTCTGGTTCTTGTGATGTGTCCACTTCCCTTGTCTCCTGTGAGCTGCCCCTTTGATGTCCTCTGATGTCCCTTGAGTACTTCCTAAGTCCCCAATCTCCCCTTCCCCATCTTCAGCTTGCCCTGGTGTGCACCAGTTGTGCTTACATCGCTCACTGGGATCCCCTTCCCCTTCTTTGGTGTCCTGCCAGTTCATGACAGTGTATATCGGAACTTAGACTTCTCTGAGTAATATTAGAGAGGAAGCATGGGCTCTCCTGCACAAACATGACCTTCTCTAGTACCAACACGAACCCATCTCTGTCAAAATATGCACCTCCCTGAATTTTGTGGTGTGGTTCCCTAAAACTTAAAAAAAAATCTGAATAAAAAGTATTTATTAGTGAAAATAGCATACAAGATTGCATTAGGGAACGTTGCTTGCAGATATACGCATATTCAGTAAAACTGCATACAAAAATGTGTATAAGAAGAATCTGCACTGGTATGCAGACATACTTTTTTTAGAATTGCTGCAGAAATGTGGTGAACTGAACTTCAAGACCAGAAAAATGAGAAACTAAAATTTAAAGATTTAACTGTACCCACTCCCGAAGGAATACGGTCAATGATTTCACACAGACGCCCTGGTTTATACTGTTATGAGGTTGGGGGAGGGGCATCAGTCTGGATAATACCCTAGACCTCCTATATTTGTGAGTGTAGAACAAATAGGGGGAAGCATACCAAGCCAGTTCTTTTGTTAAGGTAATGGCTTTGGCTGGCTAGCTAAGTACCGCAATTTATCTTAACCAAAGAAGTTGCTCTGTGCCACAGAACAAATGGGTGGGCCTCTCCCCACCCCCACCTGGCTGGTACATAGGAGAACAATAGCTAGAGTTGTGTGTGTAAGGGAAAAAGCTGGAATGCTGGAAGCTGCAGACAGAGAGACAGGTTGTTATGAGCTGGACATTGGAGGTCCCCTGGAAACTTAAAGGCGAAGCCAAGATCTATGGGGGTGTTAATGCTGTGACCCCTCCATCCTATGCTCAGGTTATATGTGCGGAAATAAAACCATATATCTAATAGATACCAGAGTTTCCACTGAAACTGAACCCTGGGAAAGGATACTCTTGCTGCTCTGGATACTCTTGCTGCTCAGAGATTGGGTTGGCATATAACAAAATATGGGGACAGTGACTCCTTGTGATGCTTCACCCTAAGTGTATAGAACCTCAGAGATGTACTAAGAATGGGGTCGGAACAGTAAAAGGTGATTCAGGACAAAGGTGGATCTAGAGGAGTGTGACCGGTGTGGTCACATGGGGTGAAGAGCTTCAGGGAAGCCACAACTATGACATCCAATGGAAGATGAGAGGTGGGTGGGGTGGGGTGCGAGATTTTAGCATCCACAGGGTGCCAATGAAATTTGAGATGCCAAGGTCCGCCACTGTTCCAGGAGCACTAGAACCAGATGCACACACCATCCCTTCCGTAGGTCCCTCCCTAGTTTCTTTCTACTCATCCTCACAAGAGAGCACTACGTTCTGTCATAGTTAGACGACAATATAGAGGAAGACAGGTAACTTGGAGGCACAATTCATCTGCACCATCAGAAGTATTTATAACTAGGCCAAATCACGAGGAACATCCAGAAAGGGCATAATGAGGCTTGGGAGAACAATACTGTTCTTTCTATATAACTGAACCTATTTCCAGCAGCTCACAGTAAGGTATAGCCGTGCATAGAACAGTCATTTCCCAGTTTGAGCTTGGCTGCTCCCGACATTAGAACCGTTCAGGTTTTGGAAGATCATTTTTGTCTTTCAGTTCAAACTTAAGATGCTGTATGTTTTGGCTATGCCGCTGCTGTGACTGGATATAAATAACCCTAACTTATGGACTGCATATATTGCTGATGAGGCTGCAGGTGGATAATATTATGGACCAGTGACCATCCCATTGCTTTCCATAACTGCTCCCAGCATTCTCTCAGAAATCATTACAGCAATCATCAGCTAGGCTATTATTATCAACCCCATATTTCTCTCTCTCTCTCTCTCTCTCTCTCTCTCTCTCTCTCTCTCTCTCTCTGTGTGTGTGTGTGTGTGTGTGTGTGTGTAAAGCCGAGAAATGATGTTCTGGCTAAGGTCACCCAGGGAGTTAATGACTATATTGAAATTTGAAAGCAGGACTCTCATGCTCATGTTCTACAGCAGCAGCCCATGCAGTCTGCGATTTAGAAACAAAGGTCAATATAGACTCACACAGACAATTTAATTAATATGGTTTTATATTTTGAAAAGCAATATTAAAAAAGTTTAAACATTAACATTTGCTTTTACAAGTTTTACCTTCGTATTGCTTGGCCATTTCGACATATAAATTATTGCTTATTAGCAATTGCTTCTTAGCTCTCATAAATACACAACACAATGATATATACAGAGGCCAACAAGCATGAAATATGTAAAGGAATACATTGGCAACCGTGATCCTGGTAAATCAGAGCATTTCATACATACCAGTTCTAATAATGTTGGATAAGTACAAGGTGTGGTCCCTGAGAAGTTAGGCAAATAACCTTGGCTTGGGCAATCTAGTCTATTACTGTTAATGCAAGTTGACACCATGAGGGCACTCTAGAGATGCAAGTAGTCTCTCCTCTCTTTGTTGACAGTGCCCCAGTATCTAACAGTGTTTAGAAGAATGCAATAAATAGGCTATGCAAATAAATAGTAATTTAACTCTGCTAAAAAGGTTAATATTTACAGCTCACTCTGTAGCTTTTTTACATTTTTTTTTCATTGAATTGTTGCAGCTTTCCCCTTTGCTTACTAGAAACTAATACATTAAACTCATGAAGAGACTGTACATCAAAGTACTGCTGCAGAACACTGTTTATTCTTAACCCCTGTTTTAACTGCTGACTCTCTTACAACTACTGAGGTCTGTATATATAGATTAACAGAGGGGAACAAGCCAGAATTTACAGCACAATTTATGCAGGTTTAATTCCAGAATAGGTCACACTGTGTTCAATGAAACTTTCTCCCAGGTGAGTGTGTCTAGGACTAGAGACTCTTGAGTCCCTGGATTTTAATGGGAGAATAAAGCATATATTAACATTTTTCTATTAAAGCCAGTGAGATTTAGAGTATGTACAGAAATAACAGCAGTTTTTTTCTCCCAGGGGGCTCTCTCAGTTTCCTTCCCATTTGTAAATGAAAGATGTACATACTACCTACCTGAATGCTGGTTCAGTCATCAATCTTAACTCTCCCCTCATGCTTCAGAAGGGCAGCCCATGTTTTATTCTGAAGTGCCATATGTACATTTATTTATGTTCATCTGACATCTTTTTTCCCTTTTTTCTTTAAAGCAACAATCTTTTCTTTTTTAAAAAAAAGTTGCAGAACTGCTCCAGGGATGGGGGAGAGGTAGGTTTGTGATGGCCCAGGTACTAACCAATCAGCACTGCCCACAGCTTGTCTGTGCTGCAAACTTACACACCTGATTTTCCTGAGCTGAACCCTGGAGACAAAATTGTACATTTGAACAGAACGCAATCTGAGTGCACTTCTCAAGAAGCCCTACCATTTGGTTGTTTAGCAGTAAGACAACAACTGAGAATAACTGTCTTCTTTGTAACAGCGTATCAGTGCGTGTCAGCGTTATTTAAAAAAGTATTTTAAAAAGCACAATCGTTTCTGCAGACTTGGTAGACAGAATCTAGCTAAGTCCCCGAAATTTTAAATCAGTGAAACCAGAAGATACTTCACCTCCCAGATGCCATATATAACCACTCTGGTCCACTGCCAGGCCCTTCAGCCATTCAGGAAGGCTGCTTTAGGGAGACACCGTACGAGGAAAGGAAAGGCCATGTGGCTTTGGGCAACTAGAAACAGAACATGTCTTTTTTCAATGCCAGTATAGATATACGAGCTAGGTTCATCTTGCCTATACAGTGGTACCTCGGGTTACAGACGCTTCAGGTTACAGACTCTGCTAACCCGGAAGTAGTACCTCGGGTTAAGAATTTTACCTCAGGATGAGAACAGAAACTGCGCGGCAGCAGCGGGAGGCCCCATTAGCTAAAGTGGTACCTCAGATTAAAACAGTTTCAGGTTAAGAACAGACCTCCAGAACGAATTACATTCTTAACCAGAGGTACCACTGTACTACATAAATTCCCAGGTTGCACAGAACAACTTTATACTTCCCTGATTCTTCAGGATGAAAACCCAAATGCTACACACTCAGTTGCTAGCTAGATTCTTCGCTGCCATGATGGATATTTGTCCAAGGATGGTTTGCGCCACAAACTAGGCCCAAAATGCATGACCTGTGCTCCTTCACACTCCCTCCCTTAGAGTTGTTTTTAACTGTTTGTCCCTGTTTCTATCTTTTTAAGTATGTATGATCTCCTTTTAATTGCTAGTTTTTATTCCTTACCTGTTTTAAGCCATATGTGTTCAGTTTATCTATTGTTTTATCTCATGCTGGTCTGTGACTGAAGTAAAGTTTGATACTACTGATACTGAAGGTTGGGAGTTCTATACCATTCCCCTATTTTTTCATGGGCCTTATATTATACATATGCCAATCAACCATCTCTCATGTATGCTAGGCCAAATCAAAGTCCATAACACTGGTTCATTTCTGGAAAACAAGGGATAGTGCTCGTAATTTAGTTTTGGCTTGTCCTTTTGCCTGAATCCTGGCCACTGAGTATCTTTAAGATGTTATCTGTTACTTCAGTAACTGACAACAGGGAAACTGCCTATGGAGTACAGAACTGCTTAGCCAAATCTAGTAGAGATTTAAATATTTTTTAAAAAATCATTACATATTTGCATTGTACCACACTCAAGAATAAGCAAAACAAGTCCTCTCATGGAATTGGGAAGTAACTTTCCAATCAGCAACTGAACAAGGAAGCCAGAGCTGAAAATACATTATTGCCTTGCAAAATAGAAAAGAAAAAAGGATTAACTGTGGTAGGATCTGTACCAGCTAGTCAATGTATATGTGTGGGCAAGGTGGCATTAACAAGTGAAGATTTAGTAAGTGGGGTGTGATGTTAACTAGTCTTGTATTAATCAAATAACCCCCCAGGTCCATTTTTACTCACACAGTCAAGCTTCTTGCGGTCTCAAAACCCGCATATGGATGCCAGGGGCATTTTGCTGACAAGAATAACAGGTGTGGGAAGGGTTTGTTTTAATTTCATAAATTTATATCCTGCCTTTAGGAAACTTTTCCGACAAGGCGACTATGATAACCTAGGAACTTTGCAACCATGTCCTGATTCTCTCTTACAAAGTTCCCTCTGCATTAGTGTTTTTAGGCAAACATGGGCATGAGAACCTCATTTCATTATGTTTAGATCTACTACCTGAAGGTCTGGTGGCTCAACACCACAGATGAGGAACTGATAACTTCTAAGCCTAATTGGGCCCGACAGCTCCCCACCCCCAAGTTAGCCTTATACGCATAAAAGGGGTTATTTACAACAACTGCAATTAAAATAAAGCTACTTACATGTATGCGGTTGGAAATAATGCATGCAGCCCAACAGCTCTCTTTTTTCTTTGTTATAGCAAATCCCACTGCCTAAGAGACAAGCTGCTTTTTGTTTTGTTTTTTAAAAAAATCCTTGCCTCTTCAGCTGAGTTGCTTTAGGGAAAACCTCATATAAAACTCCATTCATATGCCTAAATAGGTTATCTGGATTGTTTCTAACATGTGCAACCACCTACATAAATGCATACTGTATATTTACTCAAAGGGCAGCCAGTTTTTCCCTTTTACTGGGTTAAAAAAAGCAGCTGCCAGGAGAACATGTATAGCATATTCATAATATAGTTACAATTCTGAAACATCTTGTCTTTACGTTACACTGTACAGTATTTCCACAATTTTCATACTGGGGAGGCCAAAATGCATTGGAAAGAATCTCCACCCTGCTGAAAAAACCCTACCACTTAAAGCTGATTTTATTTCTCTTCCAATAGGACACAATCCCTTGGGGAGGAGCTTGTGCAGAAAAAAAGTTCCTGAATGATTATACCCTAGCAGCTGTAATAAAAAAGGAGAATTCATTTAATTTAGTAGACTCACATTTCAAAGAACACTAGATTTTACCCACAGTATCTCCTGTCTGGCACAGTATCACAAGAAGTATGTTCCCATTTCCACTATAAAATAGTATATTGTATAAAGATGCATATAAATAGATTTTTCACAGTGAAATGCATTGTTTTGCATCGTATTTATCACACTCACTAGGCAAATCCTTGCAACCCTTTACTGTCATTCTTTGTTCACCTTTGACTCATGTTTTAACATTAAAGGCTGTGACCCTTTGATACAAGCTTTTGAGAAAGGAGTTGAAACAAGTTTCCAGATAGCATATAGCCCAAGAAATCTGCAATCATCAGATTCAGGTATCTTCAAGAAACCAGTTTTGCACCAGAGAGCATCACAATTCCCTCGCTAGAGAGCTATACTTCTGCCAGAAGTGTGGCTATGGAAGTGTCAAAAAAGTTGTTGGATAGGACAACATAGTTGGACATAGTTGATCCTCTGCTCTGCTGCACTGCACTGTGATTCCAAAAAGAGTGCTTGACTTTCAAGGAGATTCTCACTCACATGAACCAAAACTGACTACTCTCAAGACAATATGAAAAGGTGCCTCTTGTCAGATTCAAGCCCCACAGCTTGAAAGTTTGAACTAATAGTGTGGATAAGCCCTTAGGTCTATTTGGTCTTTCTTAGTGAAAAAGAATGAAGTGTGCGCACTCACAACAGGTTAGGTTTCACATAGCTGTAAAGTATTTATCATTTTCAGTCTTAATAAATAATGATTGATGGGCATGCCACCTAGTAGCTCTTCCCGCTTTCCCTCAGGTAGTTTTGTATGCTAATTTTATTGGAGACCCATAAGACTCTTACAGAAATCTTTCAATTAGCAAAAGTTTTCATTGGCAGTGCAAGTAATGCCCTTGGCAAACATTCCAGAACACCCCTCCAATATTGAGGTACAGATGTTTTTGCTTTTGTGACATTTAACCTAAGGGTGATTGAGGTCTTTCCCCCTGTTGGAAGCTGCTGGTTGTTGCAATCTCATAGATTCTTGCTTATTTACTTAACCATTGCTTAAAAGTCACATTACACCCATCTAAAGGCAACTGCAGTAATCTTATGGTACAGATATCAAGGAGTAAAGCATACTGTATTCCTTTTGTAATAAACTATAAGCATGTCGGCTCATGAGCTTGATTATCTAAATTAGACTAATTGGAAAGGGAGTTCTAATAAAATAAAATAAAAGCTGAGAGAAACATTCAAGAAATCACTGTGCACTCTGCTACTCAATCCCGTGTAGAAACACTGCACTTGTTGCTGCAAACAGTTTAACAGTGTGAAATTTTGCTTTATGCTGTGGAACACATTCAGAAGGGAAGGCTGCTAAAATGAAGTATCACCTGCTGCTTGTCCAATTCTACAATTTGTTTGAATGAGTCTGTATGCTGTGCTCTAACAAGTTGTCATTCTTTATGTTCATGCAGCAGTGGTTGCTACATATCCCAGGAAAGTTTATTCAGTATGTACTTCTTTTTCTCTGTTTTCATCTATTATTTTTTTTGGCAACAAACAATCCTTTTGGCAGCTTATGATGATTAGTGAGGCGCATCCGTGTGTGGCAAATTATGAGTGCCTTTCTCACATAGTACTGCTTGCTAAAAAGTTTCTTCATAGTGTCACAATGTCTTCTTTCCCCCCAATTTAACACTGATAAGAGTCTGAATTGAAAGCTACTCTGGACCAAGATTTATTTTTTTTGAAGGAGTCAAGTCTTTGTATATGAAGAATGCTGTTTCTCTCTTTCCCCGTCTGCAGTTGAATGGAAATGGCATTTCTCTCATCCGGGAAGGCTGATGCGAACAGCTCTTCTTTCTGCTTTGCAAGAGATGGCTGTGCTTGTTATGGCATCAGCTACTGATAAAACTCAGCATTCACCTCTCTCCAAGGGAAGCAACATACTTGGCATAAACATTCACTTAATTGAAAGTGCTGCAGGTATGTGAATCTGCCTGAACTCACACGCGAGGCTCTATCCTATGAGAAAGCTCAAACAGCACCTGCTGGTTATCGATGATGTGCAAGTGATGGACGTAGGGCTTCAGCTCCTGATGTTCTTTTTGGGGAACTTCATTTCCTAGACAAAAGAAAAATGAATGAATGAGATCAGTTACCTTACAGCTTCTTCCCCCTGAACCCATGCCCAAAATGCAATTAACTACAGGCGTCAACATTTCAAATAAAAACGAATATGTTTATTTCCAGACTAACTGTGGTAATCAATTAAACAGATATGGCTGAGGATGGTGACTCTCCAAAGACTTCTAATTTCACCTGGGCCTAAGGCGATTAGCTCTGCATATCTCCTCTCCTCAGATGACCTCTAAGCTAGCAAGTAACTTGTCTATGCATACATTCTCTATATGTGTAGAAAAGGTCTATCATCTCAGACAAATAGCCTCAATCATGAATAATATGAACAAAATTGAAAATATGAACAAAAAAAGATTGCATCAAACAAGAAAGTTGATCCCTTTTCAGCATAAATCCTTTTAGTTCATTCATAGGATTATTTCTAAGCAGTCAAAAAACAATAAACAATGGTGTATGTAAATGCCAGATGTACTGGTTCAGTTGTATTTCTCAAGCTTATGCTACAGTGAATAGTCTTTAAGATGCCCACTATAAGTCTCTGTTGCTTTGGGCAAAAAATGGTTTATTGCTGTCATATGGGCTAGTCAGAGAGACCTGCTGTGAGGAAGGTTTTTATATTTGCTCAAAGCCTAAGTAAAGAGAGAAATCTTTACTCACCATACTGGTTGTGTCTGCAGTGTCTCAAAGACCGGACTGTGTCTGCAATCATGTGCTGTGAAGATAATATACAAAAGGAACCACTGAATATTAATCCAATAGAATATATATATTTTTTTACAAAAAAAGCTACTCTGGTAGTTGTACAAGAAGAGCAGGCATAACCTTTCCTTTAGCATGGAAGGCAAGCCATATTCTCTTCCCATTTCCAGATTTTTTTGGGGTGTGTGTGTGAAAATGTAAGATCTTCTGAGAGATCTTAAGAGAAAGCTATCATGGATAACTTCGAGCATTGATTCAGGGCTGCTTTGATACATTACAGGAGCAGTGGGAAATTATCTGAATTCTGCATGTATCTGCAGTATAAGAATTCAGTATGTGCGTGTTAACATCAGCATTGTTTACAAAAATGACCAGCAATCCAGGCAGGCCCCACATTTTTTCCATTAGTGAAATGACATTCAAATGAATGAAGCTTCTATCTAAATGGGGATTAGATGGCATGACATAAGAAGGAAGAGAATTCTTAACTTCAGAGAAAACATTCTACCCAGTATGCCTCTGGAATTGCAATAGTTGAGTATGAATAGTTATTTAAAAAGAGTTCATTCCTATGCTGTTCTTTTCTTAGGCAATATAGGTCACAGATGGCTGCACCGATTAGAGAGAGGAAAACCTTTCCAATTTCATTGCACATGTATGATTGGATCTTGGGCTGATTTGAACTGGCATAGATTCATGAAGCTACATTGATTTGCTCCAGCTGAGGGCTTGGTCCATAACGTTTTCCTGCAATTATTATTTGATCACAATTGCAATATAAGCAGAGGAGACATTCAACCAGACCCAAACAATTCTTAGTAGCTAAACTTGAAGCAACCTGTCTGAAATTAGCTTTCACTAGTGATATTATATAAAAAAATAAAAGCACAAACTGCCTAGCTCCCAAAGAAGAAGAAAAACTGATTGCCCCTGTTTTGTCTGTCATAATACAGATCATGCCACAGTTGTGAGTTATAAAAATGTGCTGAATGGAATAGCTCTGTGGAAATGCCAGATTACCAATGTGCAAATCATATTTCTGATAATGTGGCTCTGAAGTTGCCCTGTTTGCAAGACAAGCCACTAAGAACTCATAATGAGGCTCTTCCCTGAGATTCAAGAGAGCAGCTCTTCCTAGTTTTCTGCCTGGTGCAAAAACATGCCATTGTGGCAGTATTAATATAAACTTCGAAGCAGCTACGAGTCTTCAGTTTTTGTCCTTTTATACTCTGGGAGCAGGACACGGGTGGCACTGTGGTCTAAACCACTGAGCCTCTTGGGCTTTCCAATCAGAAGGTTGGCAGTTTGAATCCCCGCGACAGGGTGAGCTCCCGTTGCTTGGTCCCTGCTCCTGCCAACCTAGCAGTTCAAAAGCACCCCAAGAAGTGCAAGTAGATAAATAGGTACCACTCTGGCGGGAAGGTACACGGCATTTCCATGCACTGCTCTGGTTTGCCAGAAGCGGCTTAATCATGCTGGCCACATGACCTGGAAGCTGTACACCGGCTCCCTCGGTCAGTAAAGCGAGATGAGCGTCGCAACTCCAGAGTCGTCCGCAACTGGACCTAACAGTCATGGGTCCCTTTACTCTGGGAGGAGGATGAAAGAATGTGTCTTTCACTCAGTTTCTCCATTGTTGTGCCCTGCTCTCAATAACTAATCCTGTCTTCTAGCTATACGGCACGCCTGGGAGCATGTTTTCTTGCAGGTTGTGCTCCCCACACTAGCCATCTTGCTTCCCCCTCTTGCAAAGAACGTTAAGACAACCTTTGCTTAATGGCAGAACTGTTGGCTTGTCACCTTTTTATCCATGACACCCTACCGCTCTGCAGCAGATTTGCCTCTTAAGATAGCAGCAGCAGTAAAATTTGAAAAGCATGTTGAAGACCTAAATGCTGGAGATAAAGTCACAATAATGTGTGAAGAAGTGTGCATGCACACGAAAGCTCATACCTAGAACTAACTCAGTTGGTCTTTAAGGTGCTACTGGAAGGAATTTTTTTTATTTTGTGTGCATCAAGGGTTACTTTACTTTTCGCGCTAATGTGAAACATTTCAAAGAGAGATCAGTAATGTTGTAGTCGGAGTTAAATGTATTTGGGCAATAAAGTACTTAATTAAATGCAGATACTATTTTATAAGCACATTGGCAGACAAAAATTGTAATATAAATGTAATAAATTAAAAATACGCCTGCCCAAAATACCACAACGTAATATGCAGTTCCGCTTGTAGACTAGAAAGATTATCACCTGACACTAGTGAAAACAACTGGAATTTATATTCTGATTTATTCTTATGCAGATTCATTTTTTTATTGGACTAATCTTGTGCCCAATCTTTGAAAATATAATAAAATGGCGTCTAGCTGAACCTTTGGTTAAAAGCTCATTATCCTACTGTTATTGTAGAAACTCTCAAGGGAAAGCAGAATCAAATGAGGAATAAACAGTACCCCTGCTTCTAAAGAAACACTATTCGGAAGAACTGGAATTAACAAAACAAAACAAAAATGGAAAGTGGATAAGTGACAATGTAGCAAGCCTCCCGTCCTGCCACAATATTGAACTTAAAAACAGAAAATGTTACATACCAGCTTTTCAAAGTTAACCAGGTTATCCAGAAAAGTTTTATTCCCTTCATGTATAAATGTTACATCTAAAAAAACAAGACAAACATCAAAATTTGTAAACTGCACTGTGATTCTTGGTTGAAGGGTGGTATAGAAATGTAATAAATACAATAAATAAATATCCCCCATTTTTACGCTACATGGCATGAAATGGTGACAGTAATGTAACACAGTGTTCCATTATTCTTAGATTTTCTCTGAACTGATCAGTGAAAAACTCTGAGAAAGGGGAAAGCCTCAAATTTTAAAGAACTGGGGGCGGGGGGAACAGTATTGGAAAAGCAGAAGTTCATGTATTGTCAATTTCTTGATGAAGTCCTGCACATTAGGTTCTTTTCTCTTTTTTTACGTTACAAGAGATTCTGAGTGACCATTAGGAAGAACTTTCTTACTATAAGAGCGATTTGACAGTGGCATGGACAACTTCAGAAGGTGGTAGACTCTGTTTCATTGGATGTTTTTAAACAAAGACTGGATGGCCATTTGTCAGGGATTCTTTTGCTGGGATTCCTGCACTGTAGGGAGTTGGATTAGATGACTCTTGGGGTTCCAGCTCTACAACCCTCTCTACATTATTGCATTATTTGCTGAAGAGTTCAGCTAGGAAACCAGAATTTTTGAATTTCCACTTTTTCAGTCTTTCCAATTCTTTAAAATACGTGTTCTCCCCCCCCCCTCTCCACAGCTGAAGCACACATCTCCCTTACTTTAAAACCATGGTTCCCAACGTGGGGCACATGCCCCACAGGGGGGCAATTTGATTTTTAAAGGGGGCAATTCGAGAATGCGTAGGTGGGGCATGGCCAAAAAAAAAAGTTTGGGAACCACTGCTTTAAAATAAACAGGAAATTTGTCCAACTTTTAAGATCAGTAGCTGGAGGCTTCTGGGCAAAAGCTGACTATCCTGAAAGAAGTCACCTAGAAGCCTAAAGAGCACATCTGTACATGGCAACAGTAGAAGAAGAAGAAGAAGAAGAGAAGAAGAGGAGGAGGAGGAGTTTGAACTTGGTATCCCACCTTTCACTCCCCTTCAGGAGTCTCAAAGCGGCCAACATTCTCCTTTCCCTTCCTCCCCCACAACAAACACTCTGTGAGGTGAGTGAGGCTGAGAGATTTCATAGAAGTGTGACTGGCCCAAGGTCACCCAGCAGCTGCATGTGGAGGAGCGGGGAAGCGAACCTGGTTCACCAGATTACGAGTCCACTGCTCTTAACCACCACACCACACTGGCTCTCTTCTTCTGGTTAAGGGTCGGAGTGAACAAATGGGCATACCTGTTTATAGAGAAGGGTGGTCCCTTTTTTTTTTTTTTTTGGTAAGGAATACACCCACATATACAAATTTGGCAGTACATATAAACAGCATCAATCGGCTACCTACTTCCTATTGGATTTTTTTCCAGACGTTAGCATAAACGAAGGGCTGCAACGCTGCAAATACCAAGACTACTAATGCGTTCCTTTGCTTTCTTAAACTTTTCAGAACTGGTCCCTTTGAAACAGGATGACTTGGCTGATGCTTACTTCTCCACTCTTCCCACACTGCTGTGCTTTCTGTCAACCTCACCTCCTAGACTCAGGTGCCAACATTGCATATTATACACTCCCCACTGCAATGCCTTGCCTGCCCTGTCACTAAGGCAAAATGGAGAAGGTGAAATTGTTACTGTCAATGCTAATAAAGAAGGCATTCCTCTGAAAAGCCTGAAGTGTGCTTTTTTTTCTTTTCTGAAGTGTGTTTTTTTATTAAAAAAACTTTAAAGACTGAAGTAAAAGCCTTATGAGGAACAGGGAGGGAGGAGAAAGAATAAAAAAAGGATAGAAATTTGCTTTGCTGCCAACAACTATGAGCCTGGATAAATTCAGTGGAGCAGAAAATTGCATCTGAGCTGTATTGTAAAGAGCAAAACAGTGTTTTATTAAATATTTGAAAAATCAGCGAGATTTTCAAAAGCACTGTCTGTGAAACAACAGAGTTTGCTGTAGAAATTCAATTACTTAAAAAGGGGTATTGTTGTTGAGGTACTTTTTACCTATTTAAGAAAGGGGTTATTTCAAATTTCCTGCTTTACTTACTCTTACTTAAAAGGTGTTAATTCCCTCCCACACTTCTCCTTGGAGGGCCTATTCAAGGCTGCTGGGGAGGGGGGAGGGGGAAAGCACTTGATATAAAAAAGAAAAAAGGCACAGCTGCTTTTAAAATGACTGCTGCGGAAAAGCCGATAGGAGATGAGAAGCATCCATTCTGGAGGACAAATCATCCTCCAGAAGTGAGGATGAAAATATTCAAAAACTGTCCAGAGAACTAGGCATTGAAAGTACATTGAAAGAAGCCAAAGCACTCTGGTGAGGAAAATATGCCCCAAAGACATCTGCAGAGACAGACAAGACGATAAATGCATTCATATGCTAAGGCTAGAAACCTCCAAGTGAAGATGAGCAAGTTGGATGGACTGGTGTAAAATAGAGCATAGAAATAGCTGGCAAAATGGAAACCTGGTGGGATGAAGAAAAGCAGTGGGACATGGTTATTTCTGGATACAAACTCTACAGGAATAATAGGGAGGAGCATCATGGAGATACGTCAAGGAGGACACAGAATCCAACAACTTAGAAATGTCAAGAGGGACAGACTTCTTCGCAGGAGTGCTATGGGTGGTGATACCAGGCCCCAAGAATAATTTAGTACTGGGCATATACTAACACAGACACAGACAGAAAGAAACACACACACAAACACACACACACAAGAGTGCCCAAGGAGAATGAAAAAAGATGAGGCATCCAAAGGAGGAAATGTTGTCACCCTCAGATATACCAGGTATGTGCACGTTCCAGTCATGGCAAAGAGGTAAAATTTCTAGATACCCTAAAACAACTGTAATTGGGCATGGCTCACAAAGCCCACACAACATTATAGGTGGCTGTGCTGACCTTGACCCTGACCTTTAGACTTTTTTCCCCTTTAAAGATTGTGCCCTAAAACACAGCCTCTTCAAAGATGACTTTATAACTAAAGACTTTGTTGCAATATGTTAACACTCTCAAACAATGAATCCCATTGTGCTAAGGAGATGTTTCTTTATTTGAAGATATGCCTTTAATCCCTTTGCCTACAGAAAAGGGGAAAAGGCAGCCGAGGCCGTTCGTGGTGACTCAAAGGAGTCTCTACAAATAGCTTTCCAGAAAAGAGGGGCGGGGTGGTTACAGAAGATAGAAACAAAGGCCGATTATAAATCGTAGGATAGAGCTATTGGAAGAAGCCGAGTGCTCAGCAGAATTGCGGGCGCTGCAATGTGTTCCGTTAAAAGATGCACCCAAGTGTGACCTATATCCATTATACATAGCCTGTAGGGACTACAAGATCACAGGCACAAAACAGAGCAAGACATGCTGCTGAGAATTTTGGCTTAGCATTACTAGTTAAGGCCTGAGGCGGCAGGAACTGAGCAAGCTGCTTTATGAAGAGGCAGTTCATAGGTCCATCTTGCCTGGTACTGTCTGCAACACGGCCAAGTAGCTCTCAAGCAACCTGTCCCAGACCTACCAGGTATGGAAGCCTGCAGCTTCTGCATCCAAAGCATGCTGTTACTGAGCTGCGGTTATGCCTTAAAAAGGAGCTGCCTTACACTGAATTAGATCATTGGTTCATTTAATCATCTTTTGACCAGCAGTGGGGCTCCAATATCTCTTTTTATTTTTTAAATGAAGATACTGAAGACTGAGGATGAATGCAAAGCATATTCTGTACAGCTGAGCTATGGGCCCTCCTAATTGTAGCCTCCATCATCCAAGGCTGAAGGCAGCAGAAGGTGCAACAGAAGATCAGCGGTCATGAAGAAAGCACAGCAAAATCCCAGGGTCATCAGAAAAAGGGGGGAGCAGGGAACCTACCAGAATTAAAGATGGCCAGCCTACAGTAGGGTGGAATTTTACTTTCGAATATGCGCTCTCCTTAATCAGGACATCTCACTTATTGGACGACAGAAACAGGAAAAGAACGGCTTTTTATTAAGCCAACCTTTGAATTCTCAGCTGAAGAACAAAAGGGTTTCTAGAAGCTATCTTAGGTCTCATCTTATCTTACAGTTCCATTATTCACCCTCTCTGCTGTCACTCTTGTCAGCACATAATCTCTTTTCTTGATCCTTGGTTTCTCCGTCCATAATGTGCAACATATATCTATTATCAATATGCACAGCTGCACTGCATTCAGTTAACCTTTCACTAACTGGTAAACCTGCACAGAACAGCAGCAATATGCTTAAAAATTTATCTCACCCATTTGGTACTAATACATAACGTTAGGAAGATGTTTAATGTGGACAAACTGTATTACCTTTAAGGAGCAAAGGCATGAAGGGAATTTTCGGTGACTTCATTTTCTTGAATGCATCTCTGTAGGCTTTGTGATTCAGGGAAGGGTCCTACAGAAACAATTTGATTGCGACGAAAGGAAAGAAGAAAATCAATACCCTTTCTAAAGGATGGCAATTTGTAATCTGTTACACACCCACAAGCTCAATATGCTTTAAATATAAAAGGTTTCCTTGGAAAATGAGGCAGATAAATGTTTCTCAAAGAAAGAGGACTGACTGAGTGAAATAAGAGGTCATTCACTCCAGGGGCGAATAGATAGTTTGGAGCTACATATGTCTGCAGTAAGCTAAAAAGCTAAGGATCCCAGCTTTAGATGATGAGGTTTACATCAATCAAGGGCTGATGAAACTCCAGATGAGGTTGAACTGCCACACCTATTATCTCTGACCATTGGGCATCCCAACTGTCGCTAATGGGAATTGGAGTCCAACAATATCTGGAGGGCCACAGGTTCCTCACCACTGCATTAAGCACTGGAAGAGAACCACTGGAGAAATCAAAGTCTTTTCTGTAGAAAGTATACTTACTGTCAAACTTTCAAGTTCAGCGAACAGCTTCTTAAACTTTCCAGGGATTCTCTGCAACACACCAAAAAAAAAAAAAAATCAAAAGAAATGGGATTTGATTGGGGGAGGGAATCAAGCATGCTGAAAAGTATTTAATATTTCTTTCAGTGACTAGCCATCATAAAAAACTCATAAAAAATCAAGTTGCTCATCATGAATAATGTTTAAGAGTGATGCAAATCCTTTTGCATTTTGAGACTGCCCCTCTCATAATTCTTTTATAATTGCTTCCTAAAATCTGTGTTCATTTTATTCACTAACATCTCTGTCTGCCTCATTTGTCTTAAGGCCTTTCTGATTATTTCATTTAAAAAAGTAAAACGTATCAACAGTATATTAGTGCTAGCCTGAACTGATACTAAAATCTCCTTGGAGCAGTGGGGATAGCTACGTTTCAGGGGGAACGCTAGTTTTTCTGATTTTATTATTTTAAATAGGGAAGAATTGTGTCCTCTGCATCTATCTCCCAGTGTCATCCCAAGATTTAAAGGAACCACTTGGAAGTGGGCCCTCAGTACCTGATGGTTCTTCCATCACCCTCAAACTCAGGGAATGACTCGGTTGCAGCTTCTCCTACTTCACAACAACGCAGGAGCATGTGACAGAAGAATCTGTTACAATCCCTTTGAGGATTAGAGACAGCCCTCCAAGGGAGGGCGAAGCCACTTCGAAGGGTTCTGCCATACCCTCTTAAGCCTTCAAACAACTCTGGTCTTTGTGGAAAATTGCCATCAAACATAACTAGCAAGCTTAGGCTTAGTTAATGCACGAAGGGGTTAAGACCACAGAAATGTATTCCTAGACTCAGGTAGGTCACAGCCCTCACCTGAAAGGAAGTTAGGTTTCCTCCTTTGTTCATTCTCTTTCATCATGTGAACTCGCTGAGATAGGACAAGCCTGAGTTTGCTCGCTACATGCTTAGACCGTATACTTAGAGCTATTTCTGTATTTTGTAAACCCAATATTTCTACCTGTGTTCTGCATGGGACAACATATGAATCCAACCTTTGGCGTTTGTAAGTAAAGTATTTAAACTTACTAACTGTGTGGTCTATTTACTGTCGGGGGGGGGGAGGGCTATAAATGGCTAGAACAGGATATTTTAAAGGTCTATCAGATTATTATTCCCATGTTGAACTGTGCTGCATCATTTTGTGTTTTTCAGTACTCTGCTGGGGGTTCTCTCCTGCTGGAAAGTGTGTTTAGCTCCATACTTTAGACCTATATCTATATCTATATCTATATCTATCTATATATCTATCCCCCCCCCCCCGTATTTTGCTAAGTCAACATCTTTAGCGCTTTAAGCCCCACTCATCTGCTAATGAGCAGAAATTAAATCTTGCTTCCTTGACTGCAGAATCTTGTTCCCTGCTGGGAACAGGGCACACAATCAATGCATGATAAAACCCTGTCCTCCTGCTCATCAGCTGATGTCACAAGCGATGTCAGCTGGAGAGTGGGTGGGTATGATTTGGGGGAAATAACCTCATAAACCAAATTGGCCTCCTAGGTGTGCCAAGGTTGGCCTGTGGGCTGAAAGCTAAAACAAGAATTTTAATGAATTTTAAAAACAAAATACTTGTATTACCTCCCAGGTCTGAGAAAGCCGACTGACGGATGCAGTGTTGAGACCCATAACAATGGCAAAGAATGAATTCAAATTTCTTTGGGCTTTGCAGCTATGAAAATAGAAAATACAAAAAACAAACACATGGTGTAACTTTCTATATATTCAAAGCCTTAATACTACTAGTGTGGAGAGGTATGGTAGATTAACTGTTCCAAGTATATTAACACTAAGTTCTGTAGTGACCCAATTGGGTGCAGGCCCAGTAAGATGCCCCCCAAATTATTGTTTTCCTCTGTTCCTCAACTTTAATGTCATAAGAGTAACTTACTTCCTCCTGCCAAAACTCATGACTTTAATTTAACCACTAGCCCCTTCAAAGGTGCTTCCAGAGTTCTTGTACCTCTATGCAGTCTGTTTCCCTCATCTGTGGCTGCCTTGGTGCCATTTTTGTTTTACTTAAAGGGACAATGCAGGCAATCTTCTTCTTTTTTAGCCCTATTGTCTGTGCAGTGACATTTGACTTTAAAAACAACTGAGGATTTAAGACTAATAGAGGATTTAAGACTAATCCTATGCAAGTCCCACTTGCTCAGTGGACCTGACCCCATTTTTAGGATTGCAGCCTGAGATTTGTGGCTGTGCATTCATGTGAATTTGCACATTTCACTTGTGCCAAGGAAGAGTCAAGCGGCTGTTTCTTGTGCTCCATTCTTAATAACAGTTGCACTGTCCCTGAGGTTCACTGCCCTGTGCAATCAAACTGGCTGTGCTCCCCTAAATCCATCTCTGAAATTCATTCACATCTTATAATACAGAGATATGATAGTCCAAGTGCAGCAATAAGCACAGAAGTTTCACTATATTTATTAGAAACTGTGGCATACTTCTTCCAAATGTTTCATTTTTCTATTATTAAGATTCAAATGTCTTCTCAAAACTACCAATCATTAACAAGCAATCATGTTTCTGTTTCCTTATCCTGGAATTAGTATTGCTTAGTAGCACAGCTTTGAGCTTATCTAAATTAAATCTCTCCCAATGTTGTTTACACATATGCCTACAATCCTGAATCATTTTTCTTTTTCTTTTGTAACCTCCAGTTTATTTTGTTGTTTATTGCCACAAATTTAATTAATGTGCAACCTATATATTCCCCTGATCAGTTATTAGCTACCTTTGGTCACATTCGGATTATCAAACAGGTGCTTCCTGCTTGTCTGTGTAACTCTGTTCCACACAGCAATTGCATTAACAATGGTAGTGCTGTCTGGTGGGAGAATTTCACTTTCTCAGCAACACAAAATTGCAATTTACATGCTTGGAAAATGCAACTCAAGAAACACTACTGCAAAAAATGGATGGATGTCATGCATTTAATGAGTGACATTTGCAGAGTATACTGCATTATAAATGGATTATCTAGAAATACTTTTTACTTGCTTATCTGCAAGTTAATAAAATAGTTGTATTTTTCACACTAAGCTACACAGATGGGAATTCCTATTCCATGTATGTCATGTATTTCAGGGTTTTATGTCATGCTCTTCAATAAGTTTCCAAGGTGGGGTATAAATGCACAGTATACTTTAACTAGTCTGAAGGAACAGTTTTTAAAATGTATTTTAACTGAATGCCAGTGTACTAAGTCGACTGATACTAGAATTTCGTTTTAGTTCAGATGACAAAACATTTGGTAACTTTTGAGTACCTAATTGAAGTGGATCATGAAGAGTTCCCTGTAAGCAACAACAGGGAATGCAAAAAAGAGAGCATTTTACTGATTACTGATTAATAGTTTAATGTTGTTTAAGACTACAACCCTGAACACAGAAGATATGAAGAGTAAAACAAGAAAGAGGTTCTACACACAGAACTCTATCTCTGTGCGCACACACACTAAGTTCTATAGTCTATCTGTGATCTATATATAGGTGCATGCTGAATCTTTTAAAAACATATAATCATTTTTATTAAAGATTTATTAGTTTACAAAAATATATGCATTGTTTTTTCTACAGATCAGTTTCATTTGTTGTGAGACATTAGTGTTGCATGCAGTATAAGGATGGAAGTAAAGAGGGGTGGAGGGTGGGGCTGCTTCTATTCTTCTACTTAGTGTATGTGTGGGGTTTTGTGTCAGTCACTTATGTAGGTTCTCTTTCTATTCACTTGCTATCTTTCCTTAGTGGTGAGAGAGGTTGAGGGGTGGCCTAGGGTGTGGTTGGTTGGTTGGCTGTAATGATACTTGTTTATGTGGGTGAGACTGTGAGGGAGTGGATTTTTGGATCAGGTTAGCTATATCGATTCATATGCTGTTAGCGGATTCTTGTTGTTGTCTTGTTGGGCTATGTTGGTGATGAAGGGGAACCATACTGGAGTGAAAGTGTCTCCCTCCATTTGTCCCCATGTCAGTTTCAGTTTATTGGTTAGCTTTTCTAGTAAGGCTGTTTCCCATACAATTTGATACTATTGGTCCATGTTTACTCCTAACAGTTCTCTCCAGTGTCTGGTTAGGAAGCTTCTAGATGCTGAGAGTAGGTGGGTTATGAGCTCTTTATAATGTAAGTGGGCATTATTAATGGAAGATGTTCAGTAGGGCCAGTTCTGGGGTGACTTCTAATACCCGCCAGTTCTTTTTTTTTTTTAATCTTCCACTACAGTCTGAACAATCTATACTATTGCTGTCTCAGCTGCGCCTTGGCTGTGAAAAGCTCACATTATTAAATTAGTGTGTGTGTGTGTGTGTGTGTGTGTGTTTTAAGACAAAATAGTCTGTCCTTGCCTCGTGTAGCATTTTATATGCACATCACAAAGTACTAGTCAAATTCATGGCACAGCAATACACCTTTCTATCATTTCATTATCCTTAAGTACAGTTTTAAAAGACTGAATGTGAATTCAACGTTCACATTGGTTGAAACTTACTGAGAAGCAATTTTAATGAACTTTTTCACTAGCTGTACACGTTTACAGAGCTGGTTGCAAAGGAGTATTTCTGTAGCAACCCAGAGTTGAACTTCATTGCATCTTTGAAGCAGAAGACTAAGATTCACAGTGTTTTCCCCATTGCCCTTTCTGCTGAAGGTGAAGTATATCAGCTCTTGCTGGAAGACAGTTAAAAGAGTAATTAGGCTTTTAAAAAATGCAAATGAGAATTTAACCATTCTGAAAAGTGTAACTGTTGATACTTGGCCAGACAACTCCTTTTAATAATTTATGAACGAACCTCAAGCAGTTCAGAAAGAGTCCAGAATTTCAAGTAATCTTGTGAGATTTTCAGCAATTATCCTCCTGGACATAGTTATGAAAAATGCACGAACGGTTTGTTTCCAACTTGGCATCCACTAATTGCTGCTATAGGTTTCAGTCTGAGAACTAATGACAGCCTGATGAACTCTGTCCTTTTTAGTTCCTCCAAGTCTCAAGTAATTTAGATTTTTTAAATTAATTTGGGTGGCAGTAAAAATTAGCTCCATTAAGCAATGAGAGACGCTTTGCATTTTACTTATGCACATGAATTTTGGTTCAAAGTTTAACCCATTTGTATCCTGCCCTTGTATTGGTCACGGAAAGTTGCATACTATGAGATGACCAGAAGAAGGCATTACATGAGCAAACATTTGGTTGAAAACAGCCCAAACTGGAGAACTGAGCAGTGAATACAGCAAGCATTTCCATCCATTGCACCTTACCTCATGAACCAAGTTGAAGAGACTCCAGTCAAAATTTGTTAATTCCAAAGCAAGGTCCCACGTGTTAATTCCCAGAATTCTCACTGACCTTTGCTGGGCTTCCTCATTTTCAGCAAAAGGGTTCTAAATCAATAACAGATTGAAATAGTTCCTGAACAAGCATACATAATTGAAATCTTGACCATAAAGTAATGTTTTTTCAGTACCTTGTCTAAACTGTTTGCCTTGAAAGAATTATGGGCTCTAAGACTGAATTAGCTTTCAATACTAAGGAGATCAATGCATTCTTATTGCATTAGGCAACTCTACCACTCTTAAGAATCAATTACACACAGACACACACACACAAACAAAACCCAACCGAAACACATCACAGAAAACCATAAGCCCAGTTCAGGCATAAAGCTTGTGCAGAAAATACAAGCACAGGTAAGTGACATCAGGCCACACATATTGTGCCCTCTCTGTTTCCCCATGTTGAAAAGGAACATCTGAAGGGGACTTCTACTCATGCTCACCTGAATGCTCATGGAAGCCTCAGTGTGATCAGATACAGTGCTTCCAATCATGCAGGGGTTATATACGCACTGAAGTGAAAGCAGGTAAATAGTCATCTTCAGATGTTTCTACTCTAGCCAGAAAGGTTGGAAGCTGAGAGGGTAGAAAGAGTGCTTATGCAGGCAATGGGGACAAAACCAGTACACAGGACCCTATGCCCCATGCTCCCACTAATATTTATGACTCAGACATAATGCCTGAGTAAGGGGGGAGATGGAGTATGCATTTAAAGACGAATTGAAATATGATAACTGATAAATATATGATAAATATGAAAATTGATAAATATATGATAAATATATCATTGGAATATGATAATTGAAACAACTATCCTCTGAAATTGCACTTATATATATAATTTGACTGACTGATTGATAATAATTTGCAATTTTGAACTTTGTCAGCCAAACAATGTTTACAAAGATGCAAATATACTGGGAAAGTGTGCATAAAAACCAAATATAATAGTGAAAATAACATGCAAAAATGCATTCATAGAATCATAGAACTGTAGAGTTGGAAGGGACCCTGAGGATCATCTAGTCCAACCCCCTGCAATGCAGGAATATGCAGCTGGTCCATACAGGGATCGAACCTGCAACCTTGGTGTTATCAGCACCATGGTCTAACCAACTGAGCATTGTATTAGGAGAAACTGCTTGCAGAAATGTGTGTATTAGTCAAAACTGTAGCTTGAAAGTGTTTATTAGGAGAAATTCACACTAATATGTTGTTTTACTGTGTATTCATATACGCTGTAAGCCTCCCAGAGTGACTGGGGAAACCCAGCCAGATGCACAAGATATAAATAATGAAATTGTTGTTATTGTTATGGTTGTTGTTGTTATTATTGTGGCTGTTGTTATTATTATGCTAATAATAAATAAGAATTTTCATGAGGATTAAAAAAAATAAATCCCAAATTTCTTCAAAATGTGGAGAGCTGATTTTAAGAATGGAAAAATTAGAAACCGAGAGAACAAAAATGGACAGATCCTGTCATTCCTCATAATGCCTGAACATAGCTATACTGAAACCAACATCTCAAATGCGTTTGGCCTATGAACTGAATTTCTACACCAGCGAGGTTTGTGTTCCAAGTAAAATGTTTTATTATGTTCAACAGAAAACAAATGCATTATATTTTATAGTACGAGTGCCAAACATGGTTCCAGTCAGAATCCATGATAAAAGACTTCATACAAAAAAAATCTACAGTGAAAAATGATTGATTCTAGACACACTGGACATGAAGACATTTTTTAAAAAAGAAAATGAAACAGCTGTCCCTTAAAGGTGAGATTGGCTGCTACTTGTGCACATTTAGATTGCTTCTGTTTTTCCAAAGCGAGTAAAACCAAAGCTGTTATCTATTAGTTCTTAAGTTGATATGACACCAAACTCCTAGCAGGTATACACAGCATATGAGTGATATTTTCTTCTAAGACAAAGGCTTGTATTCAACACCAAAGCAGTTAGTATGAATGCCCTCTCCCTCAATGAGAAATGCCAGTTTCCATTTGACTGAATTACCTGTCTTAAGATGCATGTAGTGCAGGTGTCACTTAAAACAAAATTCACATATAGATAAAAACATATCTCTATAAAGCTTTGGTAAAAACAATTAATGGGACGCGGGTGGCGCTGTGGGTAAAACCTCAGCGCCTAGGACTTGCCGATCGTATGGTCGCGGTTCGAATCCCTGCGGCGGGGTGAGCTCCCGTCGTTCGGTCCCAGCTCCTGCCCACCTAGCAGTTCGAAAGCACTCTTAAGTGCAAGTAGATAAATAGGTACCGCTTTATAGCGGGAAGGTAAACGGCGTTTCCGTGTGCTGCCCTGGTGCAGGCTCGCCAGAGCAGCTTCGTCACGCTGGCCATGTGACCCGGAAGTGTCTCCGGACAGCGCTGGCCCCCGGCCTCTTAAGCGAGATGGGCGCACAACCCCAGAGTCGGACACGACTGGCCTGTACGGGCAGGGGTACCTTTACCTTTACCTTTAAAAATAATTAATCTCATTTTCTAATAATGTTTTCCTGGCTGTAAAGGTTGTGTAAAAAGATTACTGTGACGCGAAGTCCACAGGATTTAACTATGTAATTTAAACGCTTTTTACAGCCATACAAAGAAAACACATTAGATGAAGCCAGCACATTAGACAGAGCCTCATTTGGCTGTTTACTACCTTCTCAAGACTGTCAGCTGATGTAGACTCAAGGCTTCAACACCAGCTGTTTTTTCTCTCTCCCTTCCGAGGCTTTATTCTAGTCCAATGAAAAGTTCTAGGGAACTCAAAAGCTTGCACATTATTTTGGAACACTTTGGTTGGCCCAATAAAAGTACCTAGCATGGTTTTTAGTACAACCTTACAACTCACAGCTACTTTGGGTATTGAGGGAAGCCAGAAGATTTTGGAACCCTGCACACACAACCTTACCAAAGTATCTGTCAGATTCTTCCGAAATACGAACATACGAGCCGACGATTCAAGGGATTTGGAGATTGCCAGGTCATTTGGTTGTAATTCATGCTTTTCTTTAGTATAGAAGAAAAACAGAAATATCGACATATTTTGCAGAACAAAATGCATTCTTACAGTCAGAATTCACTGTATCTATCGTGAGTAAGTACATATATGCTTCTTATAGTTTCTGAAACCTCTAAGAGTAGTTTCTCTAGGAATTTCTCTATCAGCCCAATCTCATTCACTTACTACTACTCCCCTACCGGCAGATGATAACTAAATCTCCCATTGCTCCTGTTGCTTTCAGGTCCGTCTCCTGTCTTAACATCCCTGAACTGAATGGGTGTAATAGCTCTTGACCTACTGCTGTGAGGCTTATGCAGCAAAAGTGCCTCATTAATATGGGCATAAAACAGTAAATAGCAAACATGTTAAAACAGAGCAGTGTATATGTGTTGGGCACACACATGTACATCAAAGGAGCACCTTTGAATCTACACTGTGTAATAAATCCACCCAGTTGCCTTTTGATAAACTCCATCACATTTTTGGTTTAGCCATTTACTATGTATTTTCCACGTATAATATTATGATGTAACAAAATTAAGCATATTTCCAGGGACTCTAAAATCCTACTGTAAAATACCAAAGCCAGGCTGGTCAAACAGATCAACAGCAGTAGTCTGATTTCCCTCCCAAAAGGGGCAGGTAATTGGGCCTTGGTTGTTGTTTTTTTAAGAATTAAATAGGAAAACTTATTTCTCACAATGATTTGTGGACTCTAGGCAGGGGTCTTTTAAAACTGAGGGGGGGGGAACCCCATTACTTACATTGTCTTACAAAACACACATTTTTCCAGAAGTCATATTTTTCAGTTTCCTCCCCCTTCTTTCTTCCATGTACAAGTACACTTCAGCTAGTCCAAAGGGGAAATATCTCTTTCACAGTCACTTCCCTTTTTACAGCTACCTCTCAGGTTAGCTTAAATTATGAACTGGGAGATTTATCTCTTAATGGCAAACCTTATAACATGTTTCTGAACACGAGAACACTCCTTTGCAATCCAGACCCGATGTGGAAATACATTATCCAACAGTACCAAAGAATTAGCAGTTGCCATGGAAACTCCTCTCTGCTAAGTAGCTCCTTATTGTAACTATGGTCATCCAGCTGTGGACCCATAGGGGAACAGCCCTATCCTTGCACTAGAAAGTGCCAGCCCTCTCTTTGTAGATAAGATACAGAAAATGAAGGAGAATAAAACTGGGTCTACTGATAGCTGAAAATAATTTACCCCCAGAGAATGAAAGAGCCACCAGAGCCAAGTCTTCCTGCAAATGCTGGAGCTTTTCTGCTACAATTTTCAAGATCTCTTGAGCTGAAGTGGATACTTTAGTTTTTACGCTGACATAAGAATGTTCTGTTATATACACACGACAAAAAACTGTGAAAAGAGAGAAAATAATTCAATCAACAGACAGAAGCAGATTTCACTAAAGGGTGCAAGATCTCCAAATTGCTGGGATGCTTTGGCTAACGTCTGGTTTGACAGTCATTCCTCGACAGCTGAAGCCACAGCTGCTGCCACATGGACCTACAGGCACATTTCCTCTTCCTAGAAAAATGCAAGGACAAAAAAACCTAATACTGCTTCCAGACCAAAACCAAGTCACAATTTGAATGTGTAAAATGCTAAACTGGTAATAAAGGTGACCCCTGGATGGTTAAGTCCAGTCAAAGATGACTATGGGGTGCGGCGCTTATCTCGCTTTTCAGGCTGAGGGAGTTGGCATTTGTCCACAACATTCCAGAACATGTGGCCAGCACAACTAAACTACTTCTGGTGCAATGGGACACCGTGACGAGTGCCAGAGCACATGGAAATGCCATTTACCTTCCCACCGCAGCGGTACCCATTTATCCACTTGCACTGGCGTGCTTTCAAACTGCTAGGTTGGCAGGAGCTGTGACAGATAAACAGGTGCTAACCCTCCTGTTGCGCAGATTCAGACCACAGAACCACCATTCTGGTTTCCGTCGCTGGTTTCCGACACGGTGTCCCGTTGCACCAGAAGCGGTTTAGTCATGCTGGCCACATGACCCGGAAAGCTGTCTGCAGACAAATGCTGGCTCCCTTGGCCTGAAGCAAGATGAACGCCACAACCCTATAGTGGCCTTTGACTGGACTTAACTGTCCAGAGGTCCTTTGCTTTTTTTTTTTTACTGGCAATAAACCTGACCAGCACAGTATTTAGTTCTTCATGCAAAGGACACCCTTCTTCAGAGAGGATAGCTATGCTGGGGAAACATTACCCATTAGCATTCTCTCCTTAACTGGATCATTTTATTTTCATAAATCAGCTTGGGGGGGGGGAGCTAGAAAAGTACTCTAGCCAATGAATGAATTCATAGCAATGACTGGCATTTAGGAAAGCAGATCTGGCCCATTAGACAAAGAGGAAACTAGAGTGAATACCCATTATTTATCTTGGTTTGTTTTTAAGCAACTTAAGTCGGTATTAAGTTGGCGGAGATGTGATTGGTGCACTATAGAAAACCATTCAGATTTCTAGAATCTTAGTGTAGCTGTGACTCGGGAGCAGTGCATCAAATAAAAAACAAAAGATAGTAGCAAAGACTAAAGCTCCTGATCTTTCTAACTCAGGTCAAAAACAGTTTTTAAAAATGCTGTTGATGCCAATGCAGATACCACCCATCATTATCAAACCGCAGTAGTGTAGTATAATATTGTTAAGCTTCCCAGGGAGGTATGAAGTGGAGGGGGAAGGGGCTATGATGCGTATTGTAGCAGCAGTGCAACTGATTAAGGGTTGGGGGGAGATGAAATTAGCCAGACAAAGTACTGAGGTTTTCAGAAGTAAGCCAAAAACAGTCATCTGGGCGCCAGATTCACCACTAGATGGAGAGCAGGTCTACCAATCACAGCCAGTGAAGGAATACAACTTTTTCAGAGGTCAGGTTTAGCTACCCAGGCTGTGTAACCACTCAGTCAATTCCTGCCGATGCCCATGCTGATTAGAGTTGTCCTATCAGCCCCAGGCAACACTGTTAATGGTCAGGAATGATGGGACATTTGGAGGGCCACAGGTTACCCAATCAATCATGTTAAACGCCAAACATATAATTCGGCAACTCAGGTTTCATCTTTAGCTGAGTTAATATTAAACTCTTAAGGCATTCCACCTGAAAGGTTGAAATCTAGATACATGAAATGATCCCAATATCCAATTTATTTTCCAAACTATTATATATTTTCACCTCCACCATGTGATTATTTTTTTTTATCCTTATTACAGATGCTGGGAGAAAATTTAATGTAGCAGTTGACACTTTACATTTTCATAGGAAGAGAGATATATTTGACACAAGACTAAGCACTATTTTCACTGCATTGGATGCTTCTCAGCTCATAGCTCTATGGTCTTTTGAGTGGTTTTACCTTTGTCACTGAAAAAGGTTCTTTATTTCCAACATATATGCAAAAATATAGTATAATGACATCCTCCTTGTTTCCTTTGCTCCACATCCATTATGCTTACCTTCCTCTGTTTCATTCACAGTCCCTCTGTTCTGGAGCCAGTTCTCCTTGAGACTGAACTGATGTAAAATGGCTTTATGCTATGAGGGAGGGAGATGGAGGAAAAGAAAAATGAACAAAATGCAATTACTGAAACACTGAAAATAAATCTGACTGCAAATGGTTGGGCGGTTTAAAAAAAGAAAGAAAAAGGAACAAGAAACCCACCCACCCTGTTTGGGCTAAATAAACTGGGAGCTGTCATTTTGGACAAGTGGAGGTAGTACAAATTTGAAAGAATTCTGAGAATAACTGCAAGAAGGTTTTGTAATAAATTTCAGCACAATCTTATTTTCTGATTTCTATGCTTCCACTGTCATATTTTGAAGAGTATTATACCTCTAAGCTTTAATATAGTGAACTCCTTGACCACAACATCACATTTCCACAGCAACACAGTCTGTCCTAAATTTTGGGATAACATTTTCGTCTCTCTCCCTCTCTCTGGGTAACATTTCCCCCCCCCCCTCTCTCTCTCTCTCTGTCTGTCTCCCACACACACTACACAACACCCTCTATTCCAACAGAGCCCCCTGACATTTGCAATCAGTATCTCTTACAGATTTGCTTGCTGAAATCTGCTCCGTTTCAGAGCTGTCTAACTTGAAGCAGACAAGGACAGGCTGACTGGCTTTTGCTGAATTCTGGCATCTCAGAACAGACTAGTTAAACACTAATAATGCCAGAGCGACTTTAGCTTAGCTTGCATGACTAGAAGCAGAGGTGAACTGTCAAGAACAAATGCTTTTAGCAATGCTACCTGTACAGGACAGCGTATTTAATGGCCATTTGCCATTATTGATTGAAAGAACTAGACAGTTTTTAAAAAAAGAAAGGTACACACCAGTAACCAATTATATGCATTACCTTTCTGTGAGGTGAATATTCATCTACAGTGCTGAAACAAAAGACAATACATTAGTCTCGCTATTCAAAAACTAACTGTTGATATATTCCAGATCTTTACCGTTAACAAGAGCAAAGAGAAGAGGGCATTAAAAGCTATGCCCAAGGAACAAGTGTAGCATTACCTGGAAATAAGTCCTACTGAATTCAATATGACCTGTGCAGATATAAGCTAGCAGTTTACTGAGAAGTTATGATGCTGCAACTGACTCAACTGTATGTAATGCAGAAAAGCTTGCCATTAACTAGCACCTTGTTTCATATGACAAGAAATAATTTTACAAGATTTAAGTGCTTATTTTCCTATGGAAATTTTTACAAAACTGCAGATCTTAACATTGCACACCTAAAAGCCAAATGGATCAGCATTCTGTGCTAACCAGCAATGTAGGAATTTAAAGTTTATTTAAAATCTATACATAGCGCATCTTCAGCCAGTAAGTTCTTTGGCAATACTTAACATCCAGTCTTTCGACAATTATATAAATTTAATGACTATCCACAGTTTTGTCAGCTGCTTTAGGATATGGTGTAACCGCAGTCAAAAAATTGAAAGGAATGTAGGATGTCTGAAAAAGGAAGAAGGCTGCAATGTGCAAAAGTTTCAGAACCACTAGCACAGCTAACAGGAAAATACAGAAGTAACCAGGAATACACTGTCAGCTATTGTTGAGCAATTACTTGCTTTAAGCTGTGAAATAATTTCATTCACTTGTCATGTATTTTGAAAAATACAGGAAATCAGGTGTGACCACAACAGACTTAAAAAATGTTAAGGATTGGCCACCACTTCAAAGGTTCTTCCCATATAGAGAAATCAATAATGGCTGCTTACCCAGCCACAGGGTGGGTGGCAGTTGCGGCCCATCAGCAAGGCCTCTCAATTCCAGGGAGGCGGGGAGCACTCCCTCATGGTCTGGTCATTGGGGAATTCCCCTGGCCAGCTGCTTAGGATAGTGGGATAGCCCGCCATCCATTAAATTCAGATGGCCTGACCCTGGGCAAGCTGGGGGGCGCAGTGCTTGGGTGGCAGACCAGAGCGGAAAAGTCTTCACTCTGGTCCGCTGCCAGCTGTGCCTGAGTTTGGGACAACAGTCGCCCAAAGAGCACAGTGAGTGGGTTTGCTGTTGTCTAAATTCTTAAATACAGTGGGTTCTATTGTCTAAATTCTTAAATACAATTCACTCCCTACTGCAAATATTAAAGACATATTAATGTAACAACTAGCTACAAATCTTCTGTTTACAATATAAGTCAGAGTAGAAGGATGAATTGGTGTGACAGAATCAGAATTACTCTATTTCTGCTAACGCTGTATGTGTCAAACATGTTGTATCAAATTATTCCTTTGTAGTTGCCTGAACAAATATTAAACGCATGGAATGACACTTACGCTGCTTCTGGCCTCACTTCACTCAAGTAACAAAAGCATAAATTGTCAACTGAAAACTAATTATAACTCTGCAAAAGGCCTTAAAAAGCAAAGCAGCAACTTACTGACGACGATGCATTCCCAGCAATTTTTGAAATTCTTTCAGGTCTTTCTCAAGCACAGGGTATTCGTAGACATCATCTAACACATTCCTGTATATTGTCTTGAAAGTAAGGAGTGGTAGAGAGAGAGAGAGAGAGAGAGAAACACACACAGAGAGAGAATCAATCAATCAAATTGATCTGATGGCTAAAGTACAAAACATCATACCACCCCTTTCAGGAAATCAGTTGTTAGCTTGTTAAAGCAAAACTGCACCAATGCTTTCAAGCTAAAATCTCTCAGCGCATAATTTGTTTAAAACACATCCACCAGTCAACGATAGCTGATGCCTTAAGAGGCCATCTCTGTACCCTTCCTAAGTAACGGTGTTAAAAGTGTCAACTCTCATTAGTCAGTGCAAACATTCTAAAGTGACACTTCAGGATGTTATTTAAAGCCTGCCATAAGCTTCCAAGCATCTCTCTCCTCGGCGTAATACTAGATTCATCACAGCTCTGCCGCCCAACAATCGAAAGTACAACAGCAATACTAACATATAGTAGACTGTACTTATACTGTCTTTAATGCAATAATGAATTTCAAATCTCAGGATCAGATCTCTTTATATTTATAAGCCTTTAATAAAACAAAGCAACAATAGAAACATAGGAAGCTCCCTTATGGTGGGTCAGACTATTGAACCATCCGAGTTGGTATTGTGTACATAGATTTGCGGTGGTTCTCCAGGATTCTCACCCAGCTCTGCCTGGAGATCCTGGGTACTGAACCTGGGATCTTCTGTGTGCAAAGCAGATGAGCTGCCACTAAGCTACAGTCCTTCCCCATGTTAGGTTTAGCTCCTGAGCTTGTTTTAGCATAAAGTTCTGGGCAGCTCCAGCTCAGCAGGAGTCTTCGTCACTCTCTCTCACTCTCCCTTACTACAATGTGCATACAGATGGTTCTTTTTCAAAAGAAAGATTCTTCCCCCACGTAGCCTTGTCTTAACTCCTTTAATAATGTCTTTCCAAACAGATCCCCCAACAATGGGATGATCAGTTTTATCTGAATGGTGGTACACTTGTCATAAATGCCACTGATGCTTCAATAATGCTGACACACTTACAAAACTTATAAAAGATCACAAAAATAGACCACCTCATGCATTCTGATCAAATAAGCTGCAGATCTTAGTCATGATAGATTCTCTTTAATATCAACTCTCCAACAGAGAGAATTGTGCTAGAGTCAAATGGTAGTCATGAGGCAGAGTGATGATTATGATCTTAGAAAAGTAGTGGTGAACCTTAGGGGCAAATATGCCACAAATCAAGTCCAGAGTTTGAGATGGTAGCAATCAAGTGAAGTGCATACTTCAGTATTGTATAGCTTCACCCCAGTGCCTTGGTAGGTTTATCTTTCTAGGCTTCTCCATTACGCAGCAAGGCGACATGGGGTAGGCAGACAGAAGTTGGGGACTGATTAGGCAAATTCACCTGCTGTGGTAAGGATGCATCTTAAATCCCACAATGCATGCCTTGCCACACATGCAAAAGGTCCACCACCCATGCTCAGAGAGAGAGAGCAATGCCCTTCAATTATAGTAATTTGTAAAGTTGTCTTTGCATTTAATAAGTTCACTTCCCATCTGTTTCTCAATTTACAAGCATATATCAATGACATTAGCATATAGTGTTGAAACGCAGCTGTGTGGACATACCTTGAGAAATTGCTTAAGATGCTCATCTTCATGTAACCAGTCTTTGTAAAGTGAAGTCCACTGAGACACCAAGTGCAATACTTTTCGTTTTCTGCAAGAAACATCTATAATTTCTTCCTTCCCTTGATGGTTTTTAGCACAATAAGTATTCCAAGTTAAGGAACCCACAACCAAGGAAACATTAAATCTCAGATTTAAGAAATGAAGAAGGTTCATTTGGTCCTCCTCCACGACTCATATTTAAAAGCTAATGTAAAGTGGGTTAGGGAAAATTAAATTAATACACCAGTGAAGGATATTGCCTTAGGAGAGCTTGACACAAATCATCTGTTGTCATGAAGACTGTATATGTGAGAAGGAAGTCATCTAGAAGAGTCTCTGCAAAGCAAGTTGAAATATATATGTATATATTTAAATCACAGTACAACTAAAATGTTGGGTAGGCATGATGTCATAGCTAATACTCAAAACATGACAGGAATAAAGTGGCAATAAGTATGGAAGATTACTCAGTATCAAAAACACTGTGTTCCCAGGCTCATCCCAAATCACTGAACTGGATCACTGATTACCGTATTTTTCGCTCTATAAGACGCACCGGACCACAAGACGCACCTAGTTTTTGGAGGAGGAAAACAAGAAAAAAAAATATTCTGAATCTCAGAAGCTAGAACAGCAAGAGGGATTGCTGCACAGTAAAAGCAGCAATCCCTCTTGCTGTTCTGGCTTCTGGGATAGCTGCGCAGCCTGCATTTGCTCCATAAGACGCACACACATTTCCCCTTACTTTTTAGGAGGGAAAAAGTGAGTCTTATAGAGCAAAAAATACGGTAGTTTGCTAGAGACTCATAAACCAGAAGGGTTCTGGGTTAGAATTGTGGTCCATCAGTGGGGGAACATGTCTCATTTCAGTTTCTTACACCTCCATCCCTGTACCAGGGGATATGTATGCCCAGGGGTTAGAAATAATCACAATTATACAATGCTATAACCCAAATAAAACACCCCAAAGTTGAATTGTTTGACATATTCAGTCTGTGGCTCTTAGTTCTGTAGCTTGGAATACCAAAATGTAGACAGTAAAAGGACAAATAATTCGCAACCTGTGTCTTTAAAAGGAAATGAAATTTATTATAGGAACATTTGTAGTATCCAACATATATAAAATAACTATGTACACAGACTGCATGAATAAAAATATTTCTCGTTGGAAGATCACCAACCAGGGCTCAGACCCAGGGCTCAGTCACCAAATCCCTACCAAAAGCTACTTTGGTGGGAAAAGGACAGAAAGCCCTTTCTTACAACATATTAAAACCTGAGTGAAATCCTATAGGAGATGGTAACCTGGTACCCAGCTGTTAGGGCTTTATCAATACACTGTGAAGGACACAGAAATATTAAAGTTTGCTTTCTAATGACAGTGGCTTTTATTTGATCCCAAACTGGAAAAATAACTGAACTTGTCCTTTAGTATCCTCAACATTTCTGTGATTTCCCAGTGCAGGTATTTGAATTTAACTACTTAAAAGTCAGGCAATTCATCAGTTGAAATTTCTAATGTCTGACAGCCCTAAGACAAAGGATTTAATAGGTTTGTGACTGATATGTGATTTACTGCTGTGAAGCAGGTACTTGGGTATGGCCAATGAATAATCAAAATGAAATCGAATGCAATTCTCAATTGCTGGTGCGATTAATACCTGAAGTATGGAAACATCTTCTATATATAATGCTAAACATTAAAAATCATCTAGCATTGTCTTTTTACCAGCTGAAATATTTTTAAAAAGAGATAATAGGCAAAATATCCAAAGCTTCTATTATTCTGGCAGCCTCTTGAATCCCACTGATTTCAAAGCAGAGTTTTCTAGTTTAAAGAATCAAAAGCCAATCATGCTTTAGATAGAAAGAGCTCCATGTTAGAAGTATGAAACTCCATGGGTCCAATTTCTGCACCATTTGCACATTCCCATTTTCACTGAACTCTACATGCATGCGTGAAATTGACTGGATAATAAGACCTCGGGAGGTTTAACGTTCAGGATTTCCTAATCACCATTCTAAAAGACAATGAATGGGAGCGACTCTCAAGAGGTAACAAGAATGCTGATTGTAAATGCTCTCACGGAAAGGCAGGGAGAGGCATCTCCAGTGGTCCGTACTGCAGAGATAGCATGGTCATCTCAACCTATCCCTTTTGTGGAGGCCCAGTTTATCTCCCAATGTTCCCCAGTGCCCACCAAATCCAACCCTCACCAACTGGCGTCGTTGTCTCATCCACTCAGTGAGACTACACAGCTGTGCCATTCTAGTTGGCACTGCATGTGGAACCAGCAGCATCCCTGAGAAAGCCATCTTTCAATCTACAACCCAGAAGCCTATATTTTGCTTCCAGAATATCACAACTACATTTCCCAGTGTCATTGGTGCCAACCTGCACCATAAACGGTGTCTTTTCCCCAACACATATCAACCAGGCTATCTAGCTGAGAGGCGACACCCACAACTTTCTCACCAAGCAGGCAAACCCTGCGGTCTGCAGACCCATCACATACCCAGCTTCCTGTGTCTCTAAAGACATAATCGCTCACTACCAGCTTTTCTTAACCTTCCGGAGGAGTAGCCTTGGCATGAGAGGATAACTACCCATCACACAAGGAATGAGTCCCTTCTTAAAAATCACTTCCTCCTTCTCTCAGAGTGATGACGTCCTTCCCCAAGACACTCATTCTCCATGACAGCAGGGAAGCTATCATCCTGGAACTGGGACACACCAAAATACAGTATTCCCAAAGGCAGCATGCACTACCCTCTCTGCTTCTCCAGGTCAACCACCTTGGCCTCAAGGGAAAATCCTGTTCCCTGAGGGCCAGGAGCTCATTTACTAATCTCTCAATTGATGCAAAACAATTAAAAGCAAACTATATTTGGATTTAGTAAATTATTTTATACTATTCAATGAAAAGATTCCAGTATACTATGAAGTTATCTCACTACTGTATAGTCTGCACTCTTTTGTCCCTATATAAATGGTTAGTTTTGCCATTGTGGCCAAATCCCACATTTTATCTAAGTAATATTTAAAGGATAATTAATTCAGAAACTTGCAATTATTTGCATAGCATGTTTTAGCAATAGAAAGCCTGTAAGACACTAATTTCTTACGTTTTTGACTTACTAATCTCTTAATGTAATTCAAAATAAAAATAGATAGATAGGATATTCTAATATCTTTTATCCTATAAGCTTAATTTTTGTCCCCCAGTTTTGAGCCAGTTTTAAGTTGTGTAGTTTTTTGTTTATGGAGCCTATTGTCTTCACAAATTTAACAAATACACTCTTTCAATGTAAAACACTGAACACAACTTGTAAGCTAAAGGGCATTATCCATTCTCTTCTCTACTCTTTGAAGGGCAACATGAATAGAGATTTTCACAATTTGTTTCTTTGTATACTTGTTTAAGGAATCAACTACCTCATTCCCTGCAATACCACTCCCATAGTTCATTCTTAAAATACAATGGTTGAGAGAGCCATTGAATTCGGAAACAGATTTACAGATCAGGCTCAGTTTATAACTGTGTAGATAATGCAAGCATTCCTACAAGATTTAGATCACACAGGTGTTTATTCGCAAAATACAATTGTAAAGAGCAACTTCACACTTGTGCATTCCCATTAAAGCCACAAAAACGACAGCTACGGATGAAAATAAAATTTTGGAACACCTAAAAGTGCTTTCAGACAATGAAAGAGCCCTATATTTTATTCTCAGATATAACGCAGGCTGTCTGCATTCAAGCCACACTTCCTCCATTCAGCCGCCTGCCTGGCTGCAGCAAATTTCCATCTTAGTGACAATTAAGCAGCTTTTTGGAGCCAATGGTCTGGCTTGCACATTGTGCTAAGTCAAAGCATGGCTTAGCATGAATGTGTAATCACGTGGGAGATTGCAGCTGCTTTGCTCCACCCTGGTTGTTCTGCTGCTGTCTGAACCTGGGCTTGTGATTTAGCTTTCTCCAAACTACAAGCTGCAACCTATGGCCTCCAGCTTGTAGTTTGTCCAGTGAGAGCTAAACTGGTCCCTGATAACCTCAGTTACCAGGACACCAGAGTTATCAGGAATCAGAATTGTCTGCAACAGCACTTCCTGGGGCATTTATGCTAGTCTGGACTTAGTCCCTCTCTCAAAAGGCTTTGTATTGTTTTGAAGTATTACACATATTTAGAAAGCTATGTTTTGTAGGAGAGTAGACATGTTGCCAGAAAATCCCCTCGAAAGGAATATATCAGGTAGCAGCTTGCATATCATAATTCGTCACCCATATCACAGTGTCCCTTAGAATATTTCCTCAGTATGTTTTCTGTGTAGAATTAAAAGCTCAAAACATCTGACCGCTCAATATACTGTACAAAGAACGCACTTTATGAACACTAGGCAGTAAATAAAATGAAATAACTTGAAGTAAATAATGTCTAATTACTGAATTGTAATAATGTGGAGTAGCAGCCTAGACTAAAGCTCACTAAACCATTTCTCAATTAGTTTCAATTCCATGAGAAATATTTCAACACTTGACATGCTAGGGTACTATTACAGGACATTGCTCAGTAAACTAGTCTATCTTGATGAGCAATTTGCCTTTCTGGAAGTATCATAAGCTATTATAATTGTATTTTAATATCTACTCATAAATAATTTTTATAATCATGAAAATAGATACATCCGCCAAACCACAATAAACAAACAAAAAGCAGTGTATCATTACATAACTCAAAATCATAAGCTACCAAAGAAATAAATAATTTCTTACCACAATATCACTGTAGAACAGTTTAACTGGAAGGGAATGACAGAGAGGAGATAATTCATTGCTCTATAGACTATGGCTTCCCTCCCTTCTTACAGATCACTTTTCCTGAACTGTTCATAGTGGCACTCGAGGTACCAAATCTGGAGTTTAGCTGTCGTGCCCATGAAGAAGATATGTGACTTCCTGCTTCAGATGAAGTATAGAACAAAGGAAGTAATGGGCAGTGGTCACCAACTGTTTTGGGCCCATGGGTGTATTGCTCTGGTAACCTCTAGGTTAGATTATTGCAATGTGTTATATGTGGGGTTGCCTCTGAAGACGGTTTGGAAACTCCAGCTGGTGCAGAATTCGAAGGCCAGGTTGCTCACCAGGACAACGACAATTTGAGGACATTACACTGATCCTGGTTTGACTGCACAGGCTGCCAGTTTGTTTCCGGGTCCAATTCAATGTAACGTTTTGGACTGATAAAGCCTTAAATGGCTCAGGACTTAAATAATTCACTCTCCCCATATGAACTGACCCGGACACTGCGATCAGGAGAGGGTTGGAGGGTGGCAACATGGGAGCGGGCGTTTTCTGCAGTGCTTCCCTATTTGTGGAATGCTCTCCCCAAGGAAACTCGCCTGGGGCCTTCATCGTCTTCATAGTACAGTCGTACCTTGGATCCCAAATGCCTTGCGAGGTGAATGTTTTGGCTCCCGAATGCTGCAAACCCAGAAGTGTGTGTTCCGCGGCTTCTGCAGCCAATCGGAAGCCATGCCTTGGTTTCCGAAAGTTTTGGAAGTCGAATAGACTTCCGGAATGGATTCTGTTCAACTTCCGAGGTAACACTGTATTTTGAAAAGATATTCATTACATATCTTTAGAAGCCAGGCCAAATCATCTCTCTTAAACAGGCGTTTGGCTGATTAACATTCTATAGTCTGTGGGAGGTTCCTTTTACTATTGGTTCCTTTTATTTTGCTGCTCTTTTATTATGTATTTTATGTTTTTAATTTGTATTTTTATCGTGTGAACCACCCTGTGATCTTCAGGGTGGTATACAAATTTAACTTAATAATATCAATAACAATTTTACAAACCACAAAAACAATTGGGGGCCCTAGAAGCATACCTCCCCAGCTGTCTCTCCCTCCCTCTGCAGTGATTAGTTGGGGGGGGACACAACACATTTTATTGGATGGCAGGCTTCTTTCAAACCAAATTTAAGCTGAGTGTGTGTGGCAAGAGCAGGTCCATGAAAGCACATTATGTGCTTACAGGTGTCACAGTAACATATGAACAAACTGAATTTTAAAGACACTACAGATAATTATAGTGAAAATGAGGGAAAATTCAGAAGAAAACACATTAACACAAACTTTATATAGCCACCCACAAACTGGCATACTAATCTGTCATCAGAACCCTCTTTTACAATCAGCCTAATAATTTCAAACTGAAAAAGAATGCCTGAACCTTAAGATCTTGGGGTTTGCCCCTTTCTCTGGAACATGACTGTGTGAACGATTAAGGATGTTGGCTGGAGTCCATAAGAAGTTTTCTTCTAAAAAAGAGATTCTGACAATGCAATTTGTTTCACAGCCAAAGTTGATTACCATAACTGGAGTTGAGGCAGCAATGATTTCGCTGTGGATGTGTAGCTTATCTAACTCATTTTCATTATCTGGAACACTGTGTTCTACAATATAACCTGAAGGGGGCCTGATCTTGCCACAACATGCAGAATGAATTTGAAGGAATCCGAGACCTTTCCAGCCCCATCATTCTAAGATACCAAGCCTAGGTTCTGTATTAATAATTGCATACAATGGGCATTTAAGGAAACAGCCAACAGTTACCAAGCTTTATTTTAGAGCAGCAACATGGAATAACCAGTGTAACATGATGTTACAGTGGAAATAGAATGCCATGTAAAATATTTTAAGTGCTTTTCAACCACATCTGTAAATTTTCTGCTGACGGATGTTTCCACAAAGGAAACTAAATTCACCACAAATTACACATTGCAAATGATTCATTCAGCTGTGAGCAAAGCTCTGCAGAAACAGCTCTAAGAGTGCAACTTGGTTTGATTAAATATAAACAGGATTCCATCTATAGTCTTCATCTGAATTTTAAATATATTCTGCCATGCAGCAGATCTTCTTGTTCTACTTTTTTTCTAAAAGGGACTAACACTTCATCTCACGACTTTTAAACTGCCCCTCTTTGTTCTATCTCACACATACATTCGCGGTGCCTCAGTTTTCGAACTTAATCCATTCCAGAAAACCGTTCGAGTTCTGAAATGTTTGAAAACCGAAAACTCAATAGCCGACAGCTAGGCCTCAGGATCTTACACTCAGCAGAAGCCGCGTGGCATGTATGACTTCCAAGGCATGTTCAAAAACCAAAGAATTTCCTTCTGGGTTTAAGGTGTTCAAAAACTGAAATGTTCGTCAACAGAGACGTTCAAAAACCGAGGTACTACTGTATTTTATAGCACAATCCAGGCAGACAGGGGCTGGGCAGAGAACTGACTGAGGTTGATGGGGCAATGCTTCCACTGGCAGAAGCTCTGGATGAGTTGCATTAACATATAACTACTAGTATATTTATACAAAAAGGTGGGTTCAAGGTGGTTTTAGCCATCTTCCAAAAACAGAAGAAACAATGGAAGCAAAGTGCATAGTAAAACATCACAATTTCCCAAATCCAACCTAGATCAGCTGCCTGGGGAATTATTCTAACTCAATATAGTACTGTATTGTATAATATAATAATTCTTCATTTATCCTCACAAATGAGAGCACTCCCCCATGACAAGGGATCATAATTATATTTTACAGTTTCCAGCTGGAAGAAAACAGAGGCCATAACATGATTTGTCCAATATTACACATTATTTTTTTCCTTGAATGAGCTGCAATCTGTATATCACCCAGGTCCAGATCCATTTTCACTATTCTGTTGGTATCTTTCGTTTCCAAGGTATTGTGACAACACCCAGAGTCTAAAGCCTTTGGATCAGAAGCCTCTTAAAGAAATGATAATTAAAGCGCATTCTATGAAACTCCTAGCATCATTAAAAATTTTAATTTTAGACACAAACAAACATTAAAAAAGCTACTATCTACACTTCACAAAATAATTAATGAGTTAACAATTGGACAACATAATTCTATAAAATGACAATGGGAATCTAACCTAGATATATAAACTGAGGAGGTGCACTGGAATAATTTGTGGGCTAAAAAACCTTTTAAATCAGTGTCAACTCGCATATGAGAGAACACATTTAAATTACTACATCGATGGCATCTGACACCATTAGGATATAGCTACATCAGCAAAACACTCCCACCCCAGTGCTGGAGAGGCTGCAACAGGATAGGTACAACATTCCACATGTGGTGGGCATGTGACCATGTACAGCCCTTCTAGCAGAGTGTATTTATGGACATAAGCCATATCACGGGGTCAACATGTAGAATGTACCCCAAGTTTGGGGCTATTAACCATTTTCAGAGAAGAGCAACTGGATGTCTGTTACAAATAATTAACCACTTTTCTTCTGGTGGCGGCATGCATACTAGTAGCACAGAAAGGAATGGAACCTCTGCTTATATCTCATTGGATTGAACAATACAAGAGACAGATGACTTTATTAAAATTTGACATTCTTTTATAAAACATTCCATTGATAATTCCACTGGCCTTATTAAAATTTGGCATGCTCTTATAAAATATTCAATTGATAATCCTGAAAAATGGCAACCACTGGAATCACAAACTGGATTTGGCAAAACTTAATAGACTGATCTGTCCTGGAGGAAAGGGGGGGGGGAGTTGGGATGGGAGGGAAACTCTATGTAATTGTGTTTATACATTGAAAATTGACAAAACTTCTTATAAAAGAAAGAAATGACCAGGGCTAATAGCCACTGATAGTCCTATCATGCTGTCCTGGCTACTTTGGGTGGGAAGGAAAAGATATAATTTTAATACATGAATGATAAAAAATCATATTCCATTAATTTGTTAAACTCTTCAGTAAAGCCATCTAAGCTAGTACTCATCTTGCAGCAATTAATTTCATGTTAATTGTATGAGGTATGACAAATTTGTTTTTGTCTGCATTGAACCTGACACAAATACATTTTAGGATGACCTATAAATAAGTAAGTAGTAACCAATTTTTATTTTATAAATGTTGTCTGTGTGCGTGCGCACATGTGTGGTTTGAGATGAAAAACAAGATGTTATTTTGTGTCCTGGGAGTGCCCTGGGAAACTGCGTTGAGATTTATTTTATCATTGGCGGGTTTCAAGCAGGTTTTTCTGCAAGAGGAACTTGCATCTCACTTGCAGCTTTTATCCCGTATGATGGATTGTGACAGAATTAAAGTTTAATGTAGGAGGGGAATAGCATGGCAAAACAGTGACCAGATGACAGACTACACATAAAAGCGGGGCTTAGTATGCAGAAGTTTGAAGACTGTCATTTTATGCTCACTTCTCCTGTGACCCTATTTGGCACTGTAGACTGCATATAATTTATCACAAGTGTCTCTCTCGCTCTCTCTCCCTGAAACCGGGGCCTTTACTAAACTTCCTTCAGTGCATACTGAAGGAGCACAACACAGCCATGGCACCTCTGAACTTCCACCACCATTGGGGTGTGTACCACAGACGTGTTCAGGCGCAAGCCTTGCTGCTCTCTTTCCTTCTGGCATGAGCTCATCCTCTACTGATTGAAAGGTGAAACAAATGGGAAACATTGACATCGGAGCAACACATAACCACATTTTCTATTCAATGCTAAGAGTAGCTGGCAGGGCCAACTCCTGGGAAAAGTGCCCTCTGACAATGGGTTTACCTGGCCATGATGAGCACTGGCTGTACTCAAACTTGTGCTAGGTAGCTAAATTTAGCCACCATTCCCCACCATTCTCCCAATATGGGCCTTATGGGAAATTAAAATGGCAGCTAGACCCAGTTGGAGCACCAAGGTCTGAAATTTTAAAGGGGGAATCTACAGCAAGCATCTGAGGTGGACCCTGATGGGTTCTTGTCAGCCGCCTACAGATGCTGGGTGTTGATGGCAGCATTGACGGGCTGTGCAGACTAGTCTAATCTGCTTTCTATGTCAAACCCATCAATCTACTTCCCTTTGCCCGCCTACCACCTTTTGAAGAGAAGAGAAACCCATCTGAGAAAACGAGGTGGAAAGGAACACTAATCCCACATGTCTATAGTGGCTATGATGTCATGAGCTCGTTTCCCTGCTCCTTGGCCCTCTTTCCTGTCAGAATACAGCATGTTCTGGTCGTCTCATCTCTGAGAAGAAAGATTGTAGGGCTGAAAAAAGGTGCAGAAAAGGTCAACCACAATGATCTAACATCTTCCCTACGCTAATGCATTTAAAGGAATTTAACTATAATAAAATATATCTGCGGGGAAACATTACAGAGGTTTTTAACACTATTCAGTGTACACTGGATGGAAGATTCCTCCCTCTTCTCTCTTCAATAAAATAACTCCCAGTCACCAATTGAAGCTGACTTTCAGGAGATTTATGACAGAAAAGGACATATTTATTTAACTTGTGAAGTTGCTGTTACAAGACGTGGCAATGGCTAATATCCACTGTCTTATGACATTGTAAAGCTATTTAATCTTGTGCCTCCGGTAGCTAAATAGAACCTGCTAGTCACTGTGGGAACAGGACTCTGGACTAGAAGGACACTTGGTCTGTTGCCCCAGGGCTCCTAAGAGAATCTGGGCCAGGAATCAATTCAAGCAGCGGGAAGAGGGGAGAGATGATGAGATTTTGGATTGCAAAAAAACCACACACATTGGAGAAAAGGAATACCTGGCCATGATGCATTGTTATCAACCGAGGCACAGATAAGGGAATATTAGGAATTGGAAAAAATAAGGACAAGGTAATCTGGTATCTAAACACAAATCCCATTATGCCAACTATACTTTCACGGTCAACAGACTAGTATTAAGAACTAAGATGACAGGTCTTGGAACAGTTGTTGGCATTCCACAAATAAAGCATCAATACTCCAAGGTTTATTACTGATACTGTACTTTTAGCTAGGGTTTCCCAAACTTGGGTCTTCAGCTGGTTTTGTACTACAATTCCCACCATCCCTGACCACTGGTCCTATTTGCTAAGGATGATGGGAATTGTAGTCCAACAATAGCTGGAGACCCAAGTTTGGGAATGCCTGCTTGAAGCAATTTCATTTCTGTTCCTAGATATTTCTCAGCTCTGTTCAGGTCTTTTTGTTCTTTTACTTGCTTCTGTTTTTGTTAAAACGATTTTAATTACAAATTGCAACTTCCACCGTTACACAGCCATTTCTGTGCAGCCATATCGTAAGACCACCTGGGTCGGTGACAGACGAGAGTTTTATAATATCATCATTATATTCTGCATAACAATAGCTCATGCTAATCAGCTTCCTTTGAAAACTCTGCAGCACTCTGAACCCAAATCAATTCCACACTGGGTTTTAACATTTCAATATGTAGGGAACACAGACGTATAATTTTAAATAAATCTACACAAAGCCATAACCTGGGGTGGGGTGTGGGGTATTAACTTGTAATACTAACATGCTGAATCACAAGTATTCAAAAAATGTGAGTTATAAGTGTGATATAAAACTGAATGTTGGCCTGAAATAATAGCAGTCCTTAAATTACTGTTTAGGATGGAGGAGTTAGAACAGATGCTGAACTATAACTCCCATCAGCTGCAACAAGCATGACAGTTGTAGTTCAGCAATAACTAGAGGGCCAAAGGTTCCCCATACCTAAGCTAGAACCAAGAGACCTAACACAACTTACAAATCTCTGTTTTAAAGTCTGTAAGTTTCAGGTGATCATGGATAAGAGTTTTTGATAAAGATTTGTCTTTATTTTAAAAAAGCCCTTTTCCTTTTAAGTAATAGAAAAGATGCCTTGTGAAACACATACAGAAAACAGTGGTACCTCAGGTTAAGTACTTAATTCGTTCCGGAGGTCCGTACTTAACCTGAAACTGTTCTTAACCTGAAGCACCACTTTAGCTAATGGGGCCTCCTGCTGCCGCCGCACTGCTGCAGCACGATTTCTGTTCTCATCCTGAAGCAAAGTTCTTAACCTGAAGCACTATTTCTGGGTTAGCGGAGTCTGTAACCTGAAGCGTATGTAACCTGAGGTACCACTGTACATCTGAAAAGACTGAAAAGACAGTCCTGCTTCAGTTAAGAAGATGTATTTTTGCTATTTTAACATGGGGGGAGGGGAATCAACCAGGGCTTCAGCAAACATTTTAAAAAACATGTTAGATATCCATTGCTCTCTGGCTCAAGGTTGTTTATCACTTCCTTAAACTAAAATTCATAAAATGAGATAAATTAACAGTCATGCCTCAGGGCAGAAAATTGCCAGGCTGGGGGTTCTCTAGACATGACTTCTGAAAAATCTGTGCAATGTTCCAAATCTTTCAGTAGTGCAAATACATTGCCCATCAGGTTTTAATAAGGAGGCGGTGTTATTTTTAAAAAAGGACCAGCAACAAAGACACCGAAGCACTGGAATATATGTACTTTAGCAGCCTGTTATTACAGTAGTGAATTGAAACAGCAGCTGGACCTCTTTTGCCGGAAACATGCTTTTAATACCAGTTACAATTGCATGACCAAACATTCAATGCCCCCATGCTCTTGACCACAGTTAAGAGATTGTAAATGGGCTAAAGGATGTCTACTTCCTCCTGATTAATGTTTCTCTCAGAAGTGAACTTCCCCTTTTCCATCTGTGATTAGCAATTACATTAGCATGAACATTAAGCCAAACCAGGGTATCATTTAACCAAGAATTGAAACAAATTTTAGCACTTCACCCTGGTTTCAAATCCTACCTAAGTGGGAATTCTGCTTTTCATTCATGCTTAACACCGCAGTTAAAGAGGGATAGTGAAATTCCCTTCCAAGAGGGTGGGTCTTTTGTATTTCTGCACTGAGCCTCTGTGGAATCATATAAAGGTAAAGGTAAAGGTACCCCTGCCCATACGGGCCAGTCGTGACTGACTCTGGGGTTGCGTGCTCATCTCGCTTAAGAGGCCAGGAGCCAGCGCTGTCCGAAGACACTTCCGGGTCACGTGGCCAGCGTGACGAAGCTGCTCTGGCGAGTCAGCACCAGCGCAGCGCATGGAAACGCCGTTACCTTCCCGCTATAAAGCGGTACCTATTTATCTACTTGCACTTAGGGGTGCTTTCTAACTGCTAGGTGGACAGGAGCTGGGACCGAATGACGGGAGCTCACCCCGCCGCGGGGATTCGAACCGCCGACCATACGATCGGCAAGTCCTAGGCACTGAGGTTTTACCCACAGCGCCACCCGCGTCCCATGTGGAATCATATAGTTATACTCAATTTTTGTTTTGAATAACAATAATTCATATGCCCAACTGTGGACATGCGCAGCTTTGCAGTTTATGTGGGTATAGCTTTTCTATTTGAAGAAAGCTGTAAAGCGAAAACTAGGCTTTAACATGAAAAATGTTACACCAACATAAGGACACAATATGAGAGAGAGAAAATGAAAATTACATTGGTTTTCTGTGTTCATGGACCTTTTTCTCCCAACCTGTAACATGCTGATAATGCATTAAAGTAATTGCCGCACAGCTGTATCCTCCAACAATGGATGCATAGAAGTTTCTCTGCACCAAAAGAGCAAGTCATCTATTTATTTTAGGCATTAGGGTACCCAAATTAGTTAATTTATCCTACACTCGGTAAATTAATATTCCCATTTTGGGAAATATTTAAGTAGTCAGCATTCAGTATGCTTGACCTTACTTTGAAGCCTGAAAAGAGAGTTAATATCTTTTGCCAGAGTTATGTACCAATCACTGCAACTATTAAACATGGTTGCTAACTTGAAGTTACCTGAACATGAAAAAAAAGTTTGATTAAACATCCCTTTATTTTAAGTGGCATGCATCCATACTAGATGGAAAAAATATACTGCTGTTCCAATATATTTGCACCATCATTTATGTCTTTTTATTTATGGACTAGGAATAATCACTAGAAGCTGTCCAGGCTCCAACTGCCTAGGGATGAAGAATAAAAGTCTGCATTTTATATTTCCTTGCTAATAATTCAAGAGGTGGCAACTATTTCATTTGACAGGCAAGTAGTGACTCACTGTGCTCCAGCTCATTCTTTTGTTCCTATTTATGCTCAGAAATCAAAGCTTGGATGATTTCCAATCATATGTAGAAAAATAACTTCTTCCAGGGAAGTTTGGTCTGCACCTATTTCCATAGCTATCTCATAGCTGGGATAACCTGTATTATTACCATTATCTAGACGCAAACTACGGCAAGTTCTTATAGAAATGGGAGTGCCTGATCACCTCATCTGTCTCCTGAGAAATCTCTATGTGGGACAAGAAGCTACAGTTAGAACTGGATATGGAACAATTGATTGGTTCAAAATTGGGAAAGGAGTACGGCAAGGCTGTATATTGTCTCGCAGTTTCTTTAACTTATATGCAGAATTCATCATGCGAAAGGCCGGGCTGGATGAATCCCAAGCCAGAATTAAGATCGCCGGAAGAAATATCAACAACCTCAGATATGCAGATGACATAACCTTGATGGCAGAAAGTGAGGAGGAATTAAAGAACCTTTTAATGAGGGTGAAAGAGGAGAGTGCAAAATATGGTCTGAAGCTCAACATCAAAAAAATGAAGATCATGGCCGCTGGGCCCATCACCTCCTTGCAAATAGAAGGGGAAGAAATGGAGGCAGTGAGAGATTTTACTTTCTTCGGCTCCATGATCACTGCAAATGGTGACAGCAGTCACGAAATTAAAAGACGCCTGCTCCTTGGGAGAAAGGCGATGGCAAACCTAGACAGCATCTTAAAAAGCAGAGACATTACCTTGCCAACAAAGGTCCGTATAGTTAAAGCCATGGTTTTCCCAGTAGTGATGTATGGAAGTGAGAGCTGGACCATAAAGAAGGCAGATCGCCGAAGAATTGATGCTTTTGAATTATGGTGCTGGAGGAGACTCTTGAGAGTCCCATGGACTGCAAGAAGATCAAACCTCTCCATTCGTAAGGAAATCAGCCCTGAGTGCTCACTAGAAGGACAGATTGTGAAGCTGAGGCTCCAATACTTTGGCCACCTCATGAGAAGACTCCCTGGAAAAGACCCTGATGTTGGGAAAGATAGAGGGCACAAGGAGAAGGGGGCGACAGACCAAACTGCGGGAGGCAGTGGAAGACAGGAGTGCCTGGCGTGCTCTGGTCCATGGGGTCACGAAGAGTCGGACATGACTAAACAACTAAACAACAACAAAGCCTAACCCAGTACCCTTCAGATGTTACTGAATGACAACTCCCATCAGTTCCAATGGTCAGGGATGATGGGAGTTGAACTCCAGCAACATTTGGAGGGCCACAAGTTTCCCACTCCTGATTTACATGAACACAGCTGAATGGGTTTATTATTATTATTATTATTAATAATAATTTTGCCTCTACTATTGTTACAGTCACAGTTTGAAGAAATTAGATGCACAAATAAAGCATACAGCTAGTTAAAGTAAAATTGACAGCTAAATAAAACAATAAATAAATAATAAATAAAACACATATAAATGTGTATCCCCCGACTCAACAATAACAACAAAAAAGGCCAGGCATAAACATAGAATATGTATCCACTTTATAAGACAAAGTTAACCCTTAACTGTATAATACTCGTAATTGGCCATTATTACTATATTTAAACTTATAATATACAAGTGTAGAATTCAACTCATTATATTTGGATATAAAGGCTCTGATCTTTAGGCTCTGATCTCCACATTTAGTCCACGGAGCTCACTTCTGAATAGACAGCTATAAGACTGCACTGCCGATTAATTACTTTTTTTCCCACTCACGTTTTCAAAGGATAACTTAAGAATGAAATGCGGGGTTCTCAGTCATATAAAGAGCCTTGCAGACCACTGCCCATCTCTGCTTTCAAGACTGAAACACAGCAAATCATCACTATACTGGCACCCCCCTCTTCCCACCACCCATCAAAACAAGCAACATTTTCTTTTTGTCCTAGCTGTATTGAGCACATTCCATTGAGAGTAAATGACAGAGATTGCTTCATTATGTTTTTCTCTGATTACTATTGAATACTTCTCCAAGTTCATTGACTTAAGATTGGGACACGTTGGCCAGGAAGCCTTGCAATCTAAGCTTCCGAATTAATTTTGGCTGGCGGCTGGCGTCCACATCCCTTTTTTGGTACAAAAATAAAGATGCTAGTAATGTGCTAGAAAGAAATCTTGCATTTCTGTGCCAGTATTGGCTTGCTTTACTTCCAACAGAAGCCATAAACAATTCATACAGGCCAAAAATAGTGCGATAAGTAAGGAGCCTTTGGAAGCTTGGAGCTTATAAAATAGAAAGAGAATTAGGCTGCAAACCTGGGAGCAAACTCAGCAGGGTTTACTTCTGAGCACACATGCATGGAATTGTGGTATTACTGTGCAGTTTCCTTTTGTTCCTTTAGTCCCACCCACTACATGGATGTGGCCGGTGGAAGGTTCCACACAAGAAGTCAGGTATCAAACAGAAAATGGTTCCCAAACACTGGCTTATATGAAGTGACTGGGCGAGGTCAGATGCATTAGCGCTCGGTGCCATCAATATGCCATATGAGTCAGTCTATGAAGGCGCTGAATTGCTGTCTGGACACTGTAACAGATTAGATGAGGGACAATAACTGAGACTGAATCCAACAAGATGGAAGTTCTGTGGTTGGCAGTTCTCATGTCTGGGACTTGGGCAAATTACCTGGCGGAGATGGAATGGTACTCTCTTTAAAGCAGGAGGTGTGTATTCTGGGATTACTCCAAATCCATCTGGAGGCCCAAGTGACTCCAAAGTTCTGTTGGCCAACTATGAGTGACACACAAGCTACAGCTGTTCCTGAAAAGAGGTACCTTGGCCACAGTAGTCTGTGCTCGATTAACCTATTGGTCACTGCAATGCGTTCCATGTGGGGCTGTCTTTGAAGATGACATAGAAGTTACAGCTAACACAGAATACAGCAGTGAAGCTGCTTAATGGAACTGTGTCGGCCTTGGTTGCCCTAATGGATGACCTCTGTAGAAAGTAGGGTGGGGCTGCCTGTATTTTTTTTTTTCAAAAAAATGATATCACTCTTAAATGGCAGCTAAAGCTTCCTTTTCTTGCTCTTTAATGTTTTACAAAAAACAGTGGTCCCGATCTGGTCTAACCAAACACTAAACTATATTCTGCATTTAACTTACGCTTCTATTCTCTAAATGTCCTAATTATTCTTACTTAAACTGCTTTTAAGACTTATTAACATCAATGAAAGTACTACATGCGTAATTATTATCAAGGACATGAAACAATATAGCATACAGATGCAAATATACCATATCAGTGCATGCTAATACATAATTAAAAATACATCTTCCACTATTATTAATGACAAAGCCAAGGAAATGCAAGGAGAGATTTCCTTTCACACAAGAAAACCATGACAACTTCAAACTGCAAGCTGATGTTACAGCCTCATAGTGACACTGCAATAAAAGCAATAATAAAAGTATTTGCTTGTTCTGTTTAAAGATGATACACAGATACAATGCAAGCAGGATAAACATTATTTGTATTTTAGTAGCCTAGGGCTATTCACAGCAACTGCCAAAGCTACAATTTCAGACAGCAAAAACACAGTATTACTGTGCAAAGACCCATTGTGTAGCCTTCATTGTTCCTTCCAGCCATCTGCTCCATGCAATAGATTAATGCTACACCTTCATGAAAGAGCTCTTTTATTTGATGCTGATCAAGTTACATTTTCATCCTTAAAGAGGTGTGACCTCAGTTGCGTGACCAAACTGTTCCATGTTTACTTAGATTTGTTGCTTGTGTGATTAGTTTAAATGAATCATTACTAAATATTGGTGGCGGTGTTTTACTTAAAAGATAGCCATTTCACTCCACTATCACCTCACGTTTTAATGTTCCCTGATATTTTATTTATGCACAATACACATGCTCATTTCACAGGCTTTTGAACACAAGCATCAATAATATTCTATGGCCTTCCCTCAGAATTTCTGTTCTGTACAATTTGTATTATAAAATATACTCACTAAGTCTCTCCTGAAGAGCAGCTTCTGCATCTACAAGACTTTTAGATTACTACAAAACATTGTAAGTGGGGTTTTGAAAACTACTCAAAAACTTCAATTAGTTCAGAATATGGTGGCTAGATATTCGATTGGAACTAGCTGACTGGATCATATTGCACCACGATTCAAAAACCTGCACTGCTTCCAATTTGTCCCCAGGAATTCAATCTGCCAGTTTTAATCTATAAATCTCAAATTGCTTGGGATCAGGCTATGTAATTCACCAAAAACTATCTATGCTTTGAGACCCTGGTGGACTGTCAAGTGTTCACATCACAATGCAAGCACTGGCCAACTTCACACACTGCCAACTAGGTTGCTAAAAAAAACTTTGAACGAACTGTCTGTAGCCATGATTTGTTTCCCAGACCCACAGAACAATCTGGAAAAAAATGTTTTCTGTTGGTCATTGCTAATTTAAAAACAGACAAGTCCAGAAAAGGTTCCTCACAACTTGCTCTAACATCTATATGAAGGTACTGGGGGAGGTCATGAGGAGTTGCGTACCCTGACAGTTCCCCGTCCCCCAGGAGCCAGGCCTCAGGTAAATGAGTAGACATGACAACATATTTGGGATTAAAATGGCCACAACTTTATTGAATTCAGATGTAGGTAAACCTTGGCATAGGCACTGGGCATGTATCCCTTTCAGCCCCTTGCTGGGGGTCTGAGGCATGACAGGGTCATTTGGGGGGAAGATGGGACCAACGCAAAACACGTGTTTATGCAGTTGATCCCTCTCCAAATTGCTATGGGGGGCTCTATGGCCCACCCATTGTGCGCTTGTGAACAGAGACTCCCCTCATGACTCCTCGAATGAAGTATCCTGTTACTGCTGCCGAAGGAAACGGGTAAGTCTTTTCTATAGATGTTAGGCTAAAGGATTCTGTCCCAAGACCTAAACTGCCAAAGTTGTGACAATTGCTATGAGGAAGGAAAATTCCTTCCCGGCCCTACAAAAACAGCAACCATCGTTAAGACCATATCTGGAAATAAAAATGGTTAGCCTGCAAGAAAGAGAGAGATGAGAGGGTGGGCTGGGCGGGTGGTGCTCTGGGACTGACTGTGCTGCCAAGAGCAGCGCCGGACACCTTTTAACCATTTCAAGCGGAGCAGAGCCTCCACCCGCATGGTCCGCCCCACAGGTTGCTGCACAAGACCAGAAATTACAAATCTGGGTTTGGCAGGAACCCCGCAGGCACTGCAGCGACCAGGGAAGAGAAACTAATGGGGAAAACATGACATGCCTTCGCACTGATGGGGGAGGCATCGCGATGGGCCGCCCATGGCTGTATGGGGTAAGCGGACAATTTGGAGCATCGCGTCACCAGTATTCTGATAACACGTAGTTCTAGTTCTCATTATCATCAGAAATAGATGCTTGGAAACAGTTATATTGCTCATTTCCCTGGTGTGGAGAGATCCTTCTGAAGCCGTCTGAAATCCAAGTTTGCTTTTACTACCATAATAATTTGGTGTAATCCACAAACTTGTCCACTTCACTGCTCACTCTAACTCCAGATGATTCATGGATAAGTTTAAAAGTACTATCCCCCAATACAGATCCTTGGGGTGCCCCACCTCTTACATCTTTATTAGTGTGAGTTGATGGAAAAGGGAGAGGAAGAATGCTAGAGAGATAAGGACGGAAGCTTTGCTCAACTTGTTAATAAACATATTGCAAAGGAGTGCTGTTTTTTAACTTTGCCATCCTTCAAATGCTGTGGGACGGCAATGAATATACGCTTTTATACTTCACAGAAAACATTACAAACAAGAAAATCTTTGTACTAGAAACCTTTGAGCCTATGCTACACTGGAAACACTGGAATGAATGTGCACAATGAACACAGAAACAGGGTTGTGCTCTCTCACTAAAAGTAAGGGTTTTGTTCTGCAATTTGGTGCATTTGGTGCTCTTGTATTCTGTAGTATTTTTATATATGATAAGTCAAATAAACGTGCATTCTCCAAGTACGGAAACATTCCCAGCTGCTAAGGAAAAAGGCCCCAGCATTCAAGGATTGTTGAATCATGGGAAGGGGTGAATTCTTACACACCTGCGACCTGCAAGATATGGCTTGCTCCTATTTTGAGTGCTGTTTAAAATTAGGAAGCAGATTCCATGCAAGTTTTGAATATAGCTTATTAAACTGCTTCATTTTCACTAGTCAGGTTGACATGTGTTTTGTAACAGTTGTCATTTATACTGAGCCTATGGAATACGACCAGAGGAATGCTAAACTATATTACTACATATGAAACAAAGGCATTTGTCCAGGGTATAAAAAGATTATTGTTCGCCAGTAGACATAGTTAGGACTTCTCACTGGGAAGGCCAACTCTAAATACTCGACTACTGGCTAGCAAGGTGCAACATCCCAGAATAGAAACAGCTTGGATAACTCAGTAAGAGATAATAAGAGACAATAAGAGATCTGAATTTAAGCTGACCACTGATTTGTTACTGGGGCAGAGAGTCACATGGCCAATCCAGGCAGGGCTGAGAGAAACTGCTGTTTGAAGTCCTAAACAGCTGCTGCTGATCAGCACAGTCAACACTGAACAAAATGGGCGAAAGTGAGCCCTTCCGCTTATCTTCTCTCTTTCTCCTTATAGAGTTCAGTGGCAACAGCACGCACTGTTAAGAACTATGCTGTCTCAGATGAAGAACCCATCTAGCATTGCATCCCACTTTCCACAGTGGCCACGCAATTGCCTCTGGGCAGCTCACAAGCAGGATATGAGAGCAATAGTCCTCTTTAAGTGCTTGGTTTCCCAGCAACTGGTTTCCAGAGGCAAGATGTCCCTGATTCCAGACACAATACTCTCCCGAATACTACAGCTATATACAGTACAGTGCTCACACTATATACATCTGTATAAAGGTACAAGGCTCACTGTTTTTACATTGCAATCTTTACATAGGGAATTTCAGATGAAGTGGACTGTGCAGAGTGGCTGCAAGAGGATGGAAAAAAATGAATGCAGGAAGAGGAGGAGCAATGCATTCTATTCTATATATTGCTGCTTTTTATGGGGTTAGGTGGGCCTTAGATCTTTCCACAATGATGCAGAAAAAGAACCACAAATTTGGAATTCTCAGGGTCCAAAAGCAATTCTGCAGACTTGCTTGAGTGCTGGGAATATTTAAAAACAAAACAAAACAAAACCACACAACTCTTAGGGTTGTCTCCAACTACTCTGAATAGACCCAATGAAATTAATGGACCTAAGTTAGTCATACCTTTTAATCTCAGTGGGTTGAGTCTTCGTAAAACTTTTAAAAAACAACTTGTAGTATTAATGCTGTTACTACTGCTACTAAGAATAAGCCTGATGTCGTTTATATAGGTCATGCTCCTTACAAGCTACTTGTTTCATAAGAATTTTTTTCCTCTATGAACACTCTTTACAATATTGTAGACAAATACTCTCCCCCAGCACACTCTGCTTATCCAGTATATGAGGCAAATATTGAACGAAAACATACATATTTCAGTCTATGAAAAGTGGGCAGAGGTGGAAGCATAAGCCTCACTTGGATATAAAAAATTATGATGATCTTAAATCCTGAAAACATGATACCACTACACACACCTAGTAGATTTTTCTTGCATGAACACCACACAAGTGTAAGTTTCTGAATCATTTCATCTCTGTGGACTAGGGCTGGGCGATAACTGGATATCAATATTGTAATATATCACCAGCTAAACCTAGCGATATACAGTGGTACCTCGGGTTAAGTACTTAATTCGTTCCGGAGGTCTGTTCTTAACCTGAAGCACCACTTTAGCTAATGGGGCCTCCTGCTGCTGCTGCCGCGCTGCTGGAGCATGATTTCTGTTCTCATCCTGAAGCAAAGTTCTTAACCCGAGGTACTATTTCTGGGTTAGCGGAGTCTGTAACCTGAAGCGTATGTAACCTGAAGTGTATGTAACCAGAGGTACCACTGTATCAATGTATCATGATATCTGAAATGAGGAAAGAACTACGTAGAGGCGAACAAGACAACGTCCTGGCAACTGCTACTACTTAACGGTCTAAAACTGAGAAATGATGATATTATCAATCACCTTATGGTCACTTTCAGCAGCAGGCAAGCCAAAATGCATCCAAATGAGACTTTTGGTTTTGGACTTGGCTACCAAACGGTGGCATTCAGGACAATCCAAAGTATGGCGATGAGTCATAGTGAGGACAAATAATCTGGGACTGCCAGACTGAAAGCAAGCCTGCTAGGCAGCAGAAGCAACAGCAGCCTGGCGGCAGCAGACTCAACAATAACTGGGGGGGGGGGGGCAGAAGCAGCAGCAGCCTGGCAGCAGCGGCATAATAATCAGCAATCTGAAAAGCCACACCACAGTAATGGGCGGCAGCAGCCGCAGCCTGCGAGGCCTTGTCATGGTGGTGGCAGTAGTGGTGGCCTGCAAGCCTTGCAACAGTGGCAAAAGCGGCAATGGCCTGTAAAGCCTTGTCATGACAGTGGCAGTAGCAGTGGCCTGCAGGGCCTTGCGGTGGCGGCAGGAGATAGTGGCAGAAGCAGAGATGGTCTGCAAGGCCTCACTGAGGCAGCCTGTCACAACATCTGCCACCATATCCTACTACCTCCTGGAGGACTTGCAGGCTGCCACCACTTATTGCCTCCATGGCGAGGCCTCACAAGCCCCACTGCTTCTGTCACCATGAGGCCTCGCAGGATGCCGCTGCTATGGTCACCTCCTGTCACTGCCATGAGTCCCTGCAGGCCTCTGCCACGAGGACTCGCAGTCCACTGCCACCGCCACCGCTCCCTGTCACTGCTATGAGCCCTTGCAGGCCACCACAGTTACTGCTGCCACTTCCCGTCACCGTTGCAAGAATTTGCAGGCCACCACTAATTGTGCTGCCACCGTGAGACCTTGCAGGTTTTCGCCACTACTGCCTACATGTACCGTGGTCATGGTAAGCTGTTTTTGCTACTGCTGCTTCTGCCTCCTAGCAGGTCTGCTGGCAGTCTCAGATTATTTGCATTCACTGTGACTCATTGCCGTACTTTGAATTGTCCTGAATACCACCATTTGGTAGCCAAGCTCAAAAACAAAAGTCCTGTTGGGATGCCTTTTGGCTTGTCTGCTGATGAAACTGAGTCTGTAATGATTGATAATATTGCCATTTATCAGTTTAGACCCCTAAGTAGTAGCATTTGCTAGGGCATTGTCCTGTTCACCTCTGTAGAGTTCCATCCTTATTTCAGAGATTGTGGTAGATTGCAATGTTTAGCTGGTGATAACATTGCCATTTAGCTGGTGATATTGTGAGGTTTAGCTGCTGATAACACTGCAGTGTTTAGCTGGTGAGTTATCATGATGTTGAAAACCAGATATTGCTTAGCCCACATATTGTGATTTGCGCTATATTGCCACCTCAAACATTATGAAACAATTATCACAATGTGAACTTCAAAACGGTTTTGGACGATATATTGATATATTGCCCAGCCCTACCAAAGAAAATGTGGACAGAATATAAGAAAATAAAAGAACTTCCCCATATTACTGTGTGCACATGATCCAAAAGGAAAAGCAACAGAATATATAATAATTATGTGCAATCACAACATCAGGAGGACGTAGCTATCAACAGCTGAATATTCAGCAGTGGCTGACAGCCTGCAATCTCTGTGCCTCAAAACCCACACAAGGATTTTGGAGAGAAACAGAGGTTTTCAGATTAGATTAAAGGGCTATGAATATGGAACAGGTGATGTCTTGAAAATTGGTTATTGTAATTAATCCTTTTTTGTTATGGACATTCATGACTTCACTGCAGTTGGGTATACTGTGCCGTCCTTGATCCCAGTATACAATGCAGCCATCCACCCACATTCATGCATTGCAGCTTTTGATCTCTGGCATCTCCACTAGCAAGGCTGGAACAGACCTTTGCCAGAGACAGTTGCTGGCAGAGAAGTCAATACTAGGTTAAAATGGCCTGCTGACTTGCCTCTAAATAAAGTGATTCCTTGCTGCTTTGTATTTCAGGTACTTTGAGGGTCTATAAACCAAAGAGCACATAGGTTGATTTTGACTGAACATAAAGAAGACAAATTTGAAAAAGAAAGAAAAGATTTTGCTACCCGCCCTTTTTTCAAGAACAGAAAACTTCGCACTCAGCATAATGAGGGATGGGGTGGGGGACGGGACCAGAACAATGAATGGAAACTGCAAGGAAGCAAAGCTGATAAATTTAGGACAACAGGCACAAACCTTGATTTTAGAAGCTGCAAAGAATATTATATAAAAATGGGTGTACTTATATATATTTGTGACAGTCAAATCAAGTGCCTGAGAGGTGTTCTCAGCTTACAAAAGCCTATGTCCCACATCTTTGCTGAACCACAAAAACATCTATGCACCAAAGCAGAAGAAAGAAATGGACTTTAAGTGCTTTGTCAGACACTGCACATTGGTATGGAGGAGAGACTGAGAGGGATCCTCCTATGAAGGTATCATAGATATTGCTGGAAGGAACCTTGGAGGTCATCTGGTCCAAACTTTGCTCAATGCAGCATCCCTGACAGATGGCTGTCTAGCCTCTGCTTACAATATCTGCAGCAAACAAGAGCCCAACACCTCCCAAGGCAGTCTGTTCTACTGTGAAATATCTGCTTACTATTAAGATGTTTCTCCTTACGTTCCATTGAAATCTGTTTCCTTGCAATTTCCACCCGTTGGTACAAATTGTGCTCTCTGGCGCAATGGAGAATAAGTCTGCTCAATCTTCAGTAAAACAGACCTTCAGATATTTGAAGAGCCCTATCCTGTCCCATCCCCCTCCCCCATAAAATTTGCCTATCCAGGGCGAAAGAAGCAAATATTAGTCATGGGAATTGGGTTTCCAGATCTCCTCACCATCCTGGTCACCCTTCTCTGCACATACAAAAAAGATTCCTGCATTGCAATGGGTTTGGACTTGATGACCCTCGGGGTACATTCCAACTCTGCAATTCTATGGTTCTACTCCAGTTTGTCAATGTCCTCCTTAAAATGTGTTTTGCGGAAATGGACACAATATTCAAGATGCAATGCTGAACAGAAGAGAAGTATTACTTTGTGATCTGGACCCTATGCTTCTGTTAATGCTAGATTGCATTAGCCTTTTAAATCAGTAACATCACAATGCTGGCTCATGTACAGCTAAGACCAATTTACTGCTCCAAAGCCAGGTCTCCCACATCCTGGACCTGGACCTGGACCTGGACTGTGTGTGTGTGTGTGCGCACACACACACACACACACACACACTTAAAACACAAGACTTGACTTTACCCCTGAGAAATTTCATCTTGCTCATTTTTGCCTAGCATTGCAGCCTGTCAATATCATTTTGAATCTTGATTCTGTCTCCTACAATGCTAGCTATATTTCCCAGTTTCTTGTCCACTAAAGATTTGATAAACATCCCCTCTACGTCCTCATCCAAGTCATTTATAAAAATGTTAAACAGCACAGGACATAGGGCAGAGCCCTGTGGCACTCTGCTCGCTTTTATTTTTTGGCTTTTGCCATTTGTTTCTTAACGTCTACAGCAGCTTCTGCATATGTTTTGTTTACTCCTATATATCCACATCCTGGAGACAGGGTCACGGTTCAATGGCAGAGCACAAGCTTCGGCTGCAGAAAGCACCAGACTCAACCCCTGAGATTTAACTACAAATGTAACATGCCAGGCTGGGAATAATAGCTTTTGCCCAAAACGCTGGAGAGCCACTGCCAGTCTAAGTAGCTGATATTGGTCCATACAGGCCAATTGTTAGATTCAATATATGACAGTTTCATATGTATCTCATTTAAGAATGTGCCACAAAGTGTCTGAACATGACCATAAGGATGCACAGATTCAGAGATGAAATGAAACTTTGTAGATGTGCATAAAAGCAAATGTTGATTCAAACCTTGTGCACAAACGGCCAAAAGTTCTCACTAAGGCCAACAAGTAGCACAGCTCTGGCTTCGGCTTACTGAAAACAGCATGTGCTAGTTTTGAAATAGCATGTGCTGGTTTTGAGCACGCTCACTTGAAGCCAATCATGGCGAACTTCAAGGTGGAGGAGGATAATGAGAGAATGAATTGGAATGTTGCCAGAATATTGCCTGGCCACCAGCCAGATTCAGACGACAGCTAGAAAAGCTCATGGATTGCAGTGGGCTCAGAGGGACTGTTAGGAGAGAAACTGTTCTACAGGATCAGTGATCTGGTGCCCTACCCAATCCAACCTTGCAGCACAAGCAAAACGTGAGCACAGGAACAGGCACAAGGATGGCAGTTCAGAAGAAGCTGGGGGTGGCAACAGTCAACGCTGAACTGGTTGAGGGCAAGCACAGAAGGGTCCAAAACGTCCAGCCAGAGGTTGCCTCCAGTCCATCAGGTAACTATTTAGATCTATCAGCCGGACTAAGCCAGGGGAATCCTGATTAAGTCAAGTCCTGCACAAGACTTTGGAAGGGACCTATATTTACTGAGAAGCTTTATGGAATCGATCCTCAACATCAAGCAGCAAAAGGGACTGCAGTGAACAGCTGATGAGAGATGCTGCTTTGCTACCAGAATGTGCGCCCTGCAGTTGTTCATATGCCTAGTTGTTTTGCCTACATCCACAATGTAATATCAGAAAATATATCTCAAATCAATTTATTGAGCCACTTCTTTCAGCTTAACAGATTTTTTTAAAAAAATCATTTATAGTTCATTTATTGTACTTAGAAACGCACCCTGTTACATGGACATGACTGACAGCATCAGCTTTCAAGGGGTGTGATAAGGGTGGAAGGATGTGGAGGGGAATCAGCCAACCACAAAATATATTATCATCTCAGCCAGCCGTCCTCAAATGGCCATTTTTCACCTATAGAACAATAAAATGTTAATGAGCAGCTGGGTTTAAGTTTGAGAAACGAGGAGGCGGAAATGGAACGTAACAATGAGCTGTTGAACAGTTAAATGTTATCGGGGGGGGCACTCTTTTTAGAAACTAAAAGCATCTAACAATAATGCACTACATTCCCAGGGAGTCTATCCTCGTTCAGGAGGAGTCCAAAGATGTATGAATAAAGCTGACAGCAATCTACGGGAAGAGGTTAACCAATTGCTCTGAACCAAAATGCACAAGGAACCAGAAGGGATTCCCCTTGCCCCATGGGATCTATGCAACCTAGCCAAGAGCGTTCTGGCATGAACCACCTATATTATATAGCCTATGATTTGGCACCAGTAAAATTACAAACAACATTATTATGATTATACCTGAGGAAGCACAGCAATCAGACAGCGGTGCTTTCTCTGCACAAAATATTAATCTCTGGCCACAGAGAAGCAGCTCAATGGACAGCACAATAAATCACACACTTGGTTTTTCTTTTGGTTTATTCTGTAGTAAAACCACATTGTGCAGTTAAGCACAAATGCTTCATGCCTGACAATATTCCACTGATTTGTAGACAGAGAACCTGGCTCAAGAGTGCTGTAGGAATTCACAGATGTTATTTATGCTTTAATCCTTTTAATCCTTGTAAATGTGTTTATTTTTAGTAATCTCATTTGGAAAAGAGCACTAAGAATGTGCACTGAAGCTCCATTGAGAACAATAAGAAAAAGCAAACCCTGGGACCAAATCCATTTCCAGCCTACTACGTTTCACAGTCCTTCTGCAATTATATTGAAAACTCTGAAGGATAACCACCAGGCTGCTTTAATTAAAACTGTAAATAAATTGCAGGTGATCCTGATAAACTACCAAAGGAGCTTCAGTGACACCAAAGTGTGCATTAAAGTCGGGAGATCAAGCTGAAAAATAACCTGCACGTCAAGCAGTCTGATCAATATAATAATTGCTTCAGGCTGGAACAAAATTACAATTCCTGGTTAAAGACAGATAAGTACTACAGCAGGTGACATTGCTGCATATCGTGTCATGAAGCGAAGTCTACAAGACACCTCAGAATGCACTGTCAAAGCACTACAAGTATGGTAAACATCTGAATTTATAAGAAAACGTACCGAAACACAAAATGCACAATAAAGACACCTGATCAATATAGCAATAGCTTCAGTTTGCATAGATTCATGGTACAGGAGAAGAGTAATTAGTATTGCATTTTGTACACGACAGCATTGCTATGGGTGCAATTGGTAAGCTATTAATTCAAAGAAGTTGGTATTAAACAAGTAGCTGCTGAGTACATTACAAAAATAACTGTGGACGTATCTGCCTAGCAGCTATAAACCTCAGTTTACTACCTCATGCGTGTCACCTCCTGCATAACACACACCCTTCTTTCAGTTCCTTGCATTTTATATATCAAGATGCAAATGAGCTACTGAAAAGGATAAAGGGGAGGGGGCAATCATTTCTTAAAAGTAACTTTTCTTTCCCAGGTTTGATCTCCTTTTGCCCAAACCTGATGACACACTAGCTTAAAATGATCAAATATAAATTTAAACACAATGCACATGAAACAGTAACATATTACGTACTGTAAATTATAATCACTTGAAGTGAAAACGCTGGCAGGGAAACATCATACTGAATACTTGCACATGGCTGAATACTTGTACTATGTGTTCCAGCAACACCAGGGGATGCAGACAGCTGCTTTTCAGTAGACAGTTCACGGTTGCAGTTTACCTGTTTCTTTGTCCTGCACTTCTTCCAGGTGCAAGTCGTTCAGGAGGTGCTCCAAAATCTTTTCTGGTGTCCCGGATACCACCACGTATCTGTCAGAAAGCAGAGAGTCCACAGAGTCATCCTCTGTTGAGGACTGCGAGCGGCTGCTCCATTCATCCTCCTCATCCTCCTCATCAATGTATTTAAAATAAGGCACATCAAACGTGGGCAGAGGCAGCTCCCTGCCTAGAGACAGAGCAGAATCCTTCCTCTCTATGTGCGGGTCAAAGATCCTCAGCCTGGAACTTCCCATACTGCAGGGCAAAAACAACAAAGGTATTCCCCCTACATACTGCTCTGCCTTTCCCCTTCAGTTCTGCTGCCAGCGACCGAGTTCATCTGGCTGCTGAGGGGAGCTCTGCAGTCAGCTTGTGAGCACGGCTGTGTCTGAGCACCCAAGGAAAAAACTCTTACCTCCAATCACTCTCGGCACTCCCTGATGTGGGGGCTGGGCTATGTGACGACACTTTCCTAAGCACCAGCACATCTTGGTCCAGTTCCTTCACTTGAATAGTAGTCACTTCATCATCCAGCTTTAATTTGGAGAGGGGCACAAATGACAAAGAGAGAGAGAAATGAGTGAAATCTCCAGGGACTGACAAAAGGAAGGTGGGGGAAGCCTTGATTAGAGCTACATTTTCTCTCTCCCTCTCTCCCTCTCTCTCTCAGTGCCGCGGTTTGCAGCAGTCACTGCCCTTGATTTACATTCTGAAAATTCACAATGCACCAGAATTTTAGCAGAGCTCCCCTTTCCCAGAGGCACAGAGAGTGTATGTCTACGCTTTAACTGCAAAATACAATATTCAAGCCCATAAATGAAGCGGGTGGTTAATAACAAGAAAGGAATTTTAGTATCTTTACCAGTTTCCAGTTTGTTTCAATGGGCTGCTGTTCACTGTTACTGAGCATTTCCGCTTAATACATGTTATGTTTTACTGATGTGGCCAACGACTAAACAAATAAAATTAAACTGCCAAGGCAGTTTACAGTCATAAAAAACATACTTTACAGCATTTCAACAAGGGTGTAGCTGCTTCAGAAACAAAATATACAGTATGATGAAGCCACTTTCATTCTTTGGGACAGACAATGAAGCCAATCATACACCCCCCACACACACATGATATTGTTTCCTGCACTTAAAACTCACAACTTCAATAATTAACTTTTGGAAACAAAAACTTCTAAAGGATTTGGACAAGATGTGCAAACAGATGACCATGATCCTATGCAAAGCTATATCTGGGTTTCACAGATGACCCTGATGACTTTTTCCACCCTAGGTCCTCTAAATGTGAAGATTTGAGCATGACTATTGCTGCATATAGATAGCATATATACATAAAGTGGGTGATGATACAGCGCCTTATAAGGCTTTGGTATTGACTGAATAGTCTATAAAGAAACATATTGATGGATGAAAGGCTCCCATTAGTTCCTTCTGAGAGCTTCCGAGAAACCCCCCAGTGTAGCAAGAGGCTCAGCAAAAGCCATAGTCTAATTATATTTTAATTAAGTCCAATGTTAACAGTAATGTGGCTTACAGTGATACTGTTTAATATGCAGGAATATTATTTGTATGTCCTGAAAGAATACAAACATTGGATAGTTATCAAACTGGCATTCTAAAATTAAAATGGCCCTTTGCAAGAGAAGATTTATGTTAGATGGGGAACATTACAATGCAATGTCATTTGATGGTTAACCTTTTTCTTCTCCATTATATCTTAATGGCATGAAGGAATTCAGAAACTAATGAATAGTAGAATCATGCTCTGTTAGACACTGGAGGAACCTGCACACACAAAAAATGGTCTTACCCCAAAGAGCTGTAAATTCAGGAATATCTTTTCTACTAATTTCTCTCTCCCTTACACACACACACACACGCACACACACACACACTGCAATTATTAGATTTTTGCCATGTCAGACATACAGGTACTGAGGTAATTAACATACGGTATTTGTTGAAAAATTCCCTGGGGGCATTAGCAAGACATCATGTTGCAGGAATACTGAAGCATAATTGCACTTTCATTTCATGGTATATGCTTTTGTTGCCTACAATTTATAACACAGCCATAAAATAATGAGATAAGAGTAGACCATAACCTAAAAAGTATTGTGTTAAAAAGAAGTCCCAGCACACAGATTTCAATTCATTTTTTAAAGTATTCAGATGCTCATAGGCACTGTACTATATCTGCAAAAATAGGCTTTCAATAGCACTCCTCTCACATATAAGCTACTGCATCTCCAGTTAAAAACAAAAACTATGTAAATAATGAAGATCATTTAAACTGATGGTTAACTTCATTTTTCACTACTGGAACTTTATTCTATGCCATTTATTTCTCTACTCTTTAAAAACAAAGTAAATGAGTAAGGAATCCTGAGGTCTCTATTGTTTTATTTATCTCTATGCACCACTTTGTGAGGACTTGGTCCTGAAAAGCAACTAATAAATAATTAGAATAAACAAACAAACAGTCAATACTTGTTGGGATACAAACCACCACATGCATACATAAAGGTTCTTCAGCGCCCACCTTTTGTCTTTTCAAAAGTCCACTAATAGTTGGGGTCCTCAGGTGGTATGACACAATTTTGTCAGAAGGAAAATACTGGCAACGCTCCCCTCCCAAGTTTTCCTGTGTGCAGACATAAGTGATTGGCACTTGCTTCCTTTTATCAGAAAAAAAAATCAAAATTTCTTCATGAGAGCCCCCATAAACAATGGCCACTTACCCAGTCTCTGAGTGGGCGGCAGTTGCGGCCCATCACAGCAGGCCTCAGCTCCACAGAGCAAAGGCTTCCCCATCATGTGGCTGGGAGTTGGGGAATTCGCCCGCCATGCACTGGGTTTTAAATTGGCCAATCAGGTGGCTAGAGGGCCAGGCTATGAAGGCTGGCTGCACCTGTCTTTTGGCAGTGGCCTCAGAGGGCCACCTAGGTAGACCCACATCTTGAGGAGGTCCTATAATCCCAGGCATGACACTGTTTAAGTGTTAGGCCCCCCCCCCGCAACTGGAGGCTGAGAATGAATATATACCCAATGCCTGAATCAAAGCCTACCTACAACTATAATCCATAAAAGTTGCGGACAATTTTAAACCCCAGGATGTTGTCTTATGCAGTTTGGTACACCTTACATTGTCTAGTCCTTTGCTCCCTGGGGCGGGGGTCACTGCGAGTGGGTCCACAATTCAGCCAGAGTTCATGTTCAGGTCAATGGGAATGTTATGTGCATGAGTCAGCCAAAGTTAAGCACTAAGTGGGACTTAGAAGAGCATAACTTAGGCTGGATCACGTCCAGTATAAATGTTGATGCCCCTAAATGAAATGAACTAACCAAGACCCTTTACAGAGCAATTTAATTTGTGCAGGTCTCTTTTGATTAACTGGATATATGACTCAGTTATCTTGAGCTTAAAGCATATTCAAGGATAAACTACAGCAGATACATGCTATTTATTCTGCTTACACTTGCCAGTTAGAATACTTTCCTCCCCTGTTATATAAAAGTATGCAGGACAGTTTCAGAGAAAATCTGACCCTGCCAATTTAAGTACCAGCAAGAACAAAAGAGAGATAAAAGACCAATTCAAATGACTGTGTTAACTAAATAAGGTATTCAAACTACACAAGTCTATACACTGACTTTCTGAATCATGAACAGTGACTTTAAAATACAAAAGGGAGCTCTTTGTAATAGGAGGCAGCGGAGTAAAATGTTTTTGGGTTTTTTTTAAAAGGCTGCAAGTTAAATCCATTAACAAAAGCAATACCTTTATTATAAGGCCATGCAGAGCAGGAAACTTGTTTTCACAGCTGCATCTGCTGAAACTGACACAGCAAAAGTAGATAGTGCTGATGCATCTAACGCTTGTCTACTCTTCCACATTCTCACAATCTGATGCTGGTACCAGGGCATGACCTTGAGTGATAAGGCAAAGGGTACATTGGGGGGACTAAACCAGCAGCTTTTGAAGGTACCAGTAGCACTGAGGGCTCTTTTCAAAAGGCAACATATTCAGAAGTCAGATGCTAGCGATCTTACATTTCTCTTCATACATGTGGAATTAAACCTCTCTCTCGCTGGTTTGTCATTCAAGCATAGTATTGGAAATGGTTTGAAAACTCTTTCATCCAACTCTGTACGCTGTGGTAACAATTGGGGAAAAAATTGGGGGGGGGTTTCTTTAAGGACATCTGCATATAGTTCTATGTCAAATCTTCAAAATGCAATGGTTTCCAATGGACAGTTTGCACATTTGGATGCAAGTAAGGTATTATGTAGGTGATATATATGCATGAATTAGTCATCTGTAAGAAGTATTTGTAGCCTGTTCTGCAAACATATTAGAGTTTATGAAAGCTAAGAAGAATGAGTAGGAATAGTAGGCTAGAATGCCGCTTACTGCACCAGGGGAAAAGTCACATCAACTATTCCACCCATTTTTGCCTTTGGCCCTGCTCACCACCAGCATGCAGTCCCTGGAAGGTTTTCTACAAAGGAACGCAGCCCTCAAGCTGAAAAATATTCTCCACCCTTGAAGTACAGGCAACATAATGTGGGACATACCCAAGCAATATATGTATCTGTATTGTAATAGAGAACATGAAGCCTCCTTTGTCCGGAGTTCTCTGAACCCCTTAAGTGTCCAGGTAGGCATTCTGGACATCCAAACCCACAGTGTCACCATTAAGGCCATACTAGGAAGTCATGCAATAGATATATCGTATTTACTAATCTAGGTCAAACACATTTAAATCAATGGAACAATTCACAACTTACTTGTTTAATTTGAACACTGCCCTTCATCCGAAGATCACAGGGTGGTTCACAACATAAAAACACAAAATTGGGTTGTACTCAGTGAAGTTGTCCTGTTGGTGAAATGACTTCCACTTGTGCAACAGAAGTTCCACTACACCTGCTCTCTACCGCACCCCCCCAAAAAAATCTGTGCTGGAGGGTCAGGGAAACTACCAGAACAGATTTGGGAGACACCCAGGGAGAGGAGCGGGAAGAGAAGTCCCGCTGCACACACATAAGTCCTTGTACTGATGCAACACCTTTGTTGGCTACAACTCATTATCTTAAGGTGCTTCATTTTGCTTAATTCTAAAAGGGAAGTATCTGAGAAAGCTGTTGATAAAAAAATTCACTCAGTTGGTATTATATTTTTTTCTGTATTTCTTTTCTGCTTATTTTGACCCTACAAAATTTTAAATGTGAATGCAAATAATTCAACAATTGTGGAAGGGCAGGTGCGTACAGAATGCAGACAATTTATATAGAGCATCTCTTCAAACAGCGCTCCCATCATTAGCATAGTATAAATTAACATCAGATGAAGCAGGCTCTAGCCTTAAAAAGTCACAATAAATTAAATTCTTTAAGATGCCACAAAGCCCACCCATTTTTATGCTATTTTGCTGTTATAAATGCAGCTATTAAGATGGCACAAAACTCCCTCCCAATTTTGCTAAAATAAATGCAGCTATTTAGAATTTGCCATTTTGAAACGCGCTGAAGTAGAAGTTCATCTGTTTCATAAGGAAACGTACCTGTGTGCGTGTGCATGTGTGCAAGCTCGCGCCTGGCTTGATCACAGAGGGCACCTTTGAGCACTTTAGCAAACCAGAAAGTCTACTCTAGTGTAGAAAGGGATGAAAAAGACTGCTGTGGCTTGTTGCTTATTCTTGCTACATATTCTTGCTATGGTTTGTTGCTTTTTTCTTGGTATATTTAGTAACAAGAATTCCAACTTATTTATATGGTTAGTCGCTGGGCTAGGAAAGTTATATCTGAACCAGGCTACTAAGTCTCCAGTGCTCTTCCTCCCAAGGAAACTAAACCATGTAGTGCAGCTTCTGAAATGTTATGTCACAAGTAGGAACATTCACAAAAGCACTCCTGATTAAATGCTTTCATGAGCAAGGCTTCGGGGAGTAGAGCCATACCCCTACTTGCTGTGAACAGGACCTCGACCTCCTCCTCCTTCTCCTTCTACTTCAGCTTCTTCTTCGTTGTCTTCTTCGTCTCCTCCTCCTCCCTTTCCCCAGGACCCCTCAAACCTATCCATGCACAAGGAGAAGGTGGCAATGGGCGTCTTCTCTTGCCATGGACAGGAACTATCCATAATTCCACTGGGGGGGGGGGGGGCCTTACACTCTGAATATCATTTCCACTACAGAAAAAACCCTCCATAGAGGCACAATAAGCACCCCCATCTCTGTTGCTGCCTTCCCCCATCCTGCCCGAAGTCATTAAATGCTAAGTTTAATGCTAAGGTTAAGTGAAATTGCTGTTCCATGACAGAGACATACACCTGTACAGTGAAAAGCCCTCATCCTACCTTTAGAAAATGCAGCCATCATGAAATATCAACATTTATCAAAATATGCCGAGACAAGAAAATCCTTTTTATCTGAAACAAATCAGAACTGCTCTGCTGTCAATATTTTCTTAAATACAAGATCAAGTGAAATAATGCATACACAAAGCACTTCTTTTAAATAATAATAATAATAATAATAATGCTGATGCTGTCATTTTGGCAGCAACTTTATTATAAAGACATAATTAGTAAAAATCCTTTCAAATGGAACAAGGGGTGGGGAGGCGGATACCCTCCATACTAATTTGCAAGTATACTAAAACTATACTATTTAAGAAGAAAATACATCCAGTGTTTCTCCCACTACCTACTGCTGCAATGTACCTATTCAATCTGGGGTTGTAACTGAGGTAAGGTGGGCAAGGAAAATCCAAGAGGCAGGGAGGATGAATTCAGATTATTTTTAAAATTATTTTCCCAAACCAGTGGACAACAATTACCTGAAAGTAAAACAATGTTTAAGACACCTCAAGTTCACCTCTTTTCACATAAGACTATACAAAGAGGCTTTACTTAAGAAAGCGAAAGTAAGAGGAATCGAAACGATCCTTTTAGCAGCAATTTAAGTAGGCCGGAAATTCCCACACTTGCTCCAGCTATATCCGTTTATTGGTTTTATATGTAAACGCATACGCGTGTCATAAAACTAAAGCAGGATGGCTAAGGGCCTGAGATCCAACTCATGGCCCTTCCTATGACTAGGTGACCACTTTCTCTCACGCTTGTTTTCCCTCCCATCTGCAAAACGGAGACAAAAACCGATTTACATTTTTTGCTTACTTCAACCTTACAGGGCCGTTGTAAAAAATACAGTTAGATAATGCATACAAAGGGCTCTGAACACTCTAAAGTGTAAATAAAGCAATCCCAACACTGAATTACAAGCTTTTTTGTTGCTGGATGAAGACCTTCCTATTTGCACAGGCAATTTTAAGATCGCCAATTATTTTGGGGATTCTGCATTTTTTCTTTCAGAATTTTTATGTTGTTGCATTTTAAACAGCATTTGTACGTTCTGTGAATTGCATTTTCTTCTCTCTTTTATACACCATCATTTGATGAAGGGCATCTAAGGAATGTTTCTAAAATAAACAAACAATTGTGCCTTGAGCACTTTCCCTCAAGGTGATAGGCAGTAAGCAGTTTTTGTGTCTACCGTATTTTTCGCTCTATAGGACGCACTTTTTCCCCTTCAAAAATGAAGGGGAAATGTGTGTGCGTCCTATGGAGCGAAGATGCCATAGCCCCGCGACCCTCTCCCAGCTGGAGAGGTGACGCGCGGATATGGCATGAGCCTCTTTAGCTGCGCACCACCTCTCCAGCCGGGAGAGCGCGTGTGGGGCTAAAGAAGCCATAGCCCCGCGACCCTCTCCCAGCTGGAGAGGTGACGCGCGGATATGGCATGAGCCTCTTTAGCTGTGCGTCACCTCTCCAGCCGGGAGAGCGCGTGTGGGGCTAAAGAAGCCCCCCGCGACCCTCTCCTGGCTGGAGAGGTGACGCGTGGCTATGGAAGGATCCTCTTTAGCTGCGCACCACCTCTCCAGCTGGGAGAGCGCGTGAGGGGCTAAAGAAGCCATAGCCCCGCGACCCTCTCCCAGCTGGAGAGGTGACGCGCGACTATGGCAGCAGCCTCTCCGCTGCGCCTTTCCGCTGCTCCCTGACCTGCTCTTTGGGGCTGGTGGTGGGCTTCCCCTGCCAGCCCCAAAGAGCAGGTCGAAAGGAACCTGAAGCCTAGAGAGTGAGAGGGGTCGGTGCACACCGACCCCTCTCGCTCTCCAGGCTTCCAAGATAGTCGCCTGAACGGCACCTTGTTTTAGAGCGGGAAAACAAGAAGGGGAAAATTCTCCCCCTCTCTGCGCAGTGCCTCCTGCTGCTTTGCTGAAGGGGCGCTGGGCAGAGAGGGGGAGATTTTTCCCCTTCTTGTTTTCCCGCTCTAAAACAAGGTGCGTCCTATTGTCCGGTGCGTCCTATGGTGCGAAAAATATGGTATTTTTCTGTGACTATTGGAGAGTCGTTTCCACATCTTCTTGTGGCCTAATTATCAATGTTTGATAAAGGCTGATCAAAGGAAAGTCAGGTCCAAACTACACCAGGCATAGGGAGATCCCTGGCTAAGGCTGAATCTCATAGCCCCCCCCCCAGCCCCTGCAATTTAGGAACAGCTAAGTGCAAGTAGATAAATAGGAACCGCTCCGGTGGGAAGGTAAATGGCGTTTCTGTGCGCTGCTCTGGTTCGCCAGAAGTGGCTTAGTCATGCTGGCCACATGACCCGGAAGCTGTATGCCGGCTCCCTCGGCCAATAAAGCGAGATAAGCACTCAACCCCAGAGTCGGCCAGGACTGGACCTAATGGTCAGGGGTCCCTTTACCGTTACTATGTATTTGGGGATGGGAGAGAAACCGGATCAGGACTGTGCTTCTGGGAAAGGGGTTGCTCCGTCACCAATCCATCACAATTCCTGTTTTGTATGACTTCCCCTGCCTCAGCTCCACACTCTTCTCAGTCTGGAGATCAGATCAGCCTCTGGTCTGTCTCCTCAGACCTCTACTGCTCTTCCCGAGGCACAAAAACCACCAGGGATCCAGACCCACAGTTACACAATGTAATGTCACATGGCTAGGAACTGCATTATGTAAGCAGCAAGACCCAAAAAGATTTAAATAGAAGTCTCATCAACTTCAAACTAACTTACGTCTACATACACGCACTTATGGTGACACCTGAGGCACATGGGGTACGTGTTAATCCTTTGAGAATTACCCACCACCTGGACTTTGCTTTTCATCAGTCTGCAGGGCGATGACTCATTTTTCATAATAAAGTGCTTAGCAAACAAGTGCATCAGCAGCTGGCCCAGGCTTAAGATATATTCTAAAAATGAAAATAATGCTGTTGCATAAGTATCCTTGCTTGCTCACAGCAAATTCCAAGATCAACCCCAGGACATTGTCTTCCGAATGAAAAGATACTACAACGATATCTCCCAGAGATTATAAAAATACTTCCAAAAATTCGTAGTCAGTTCACCTAACATAAACACGCAATTACTTTAATAACTTCGAGGCAAGTTACAGTGTGGATAGCAAGGGGCTTTCCCAATTACTTGTCTGTATCTCAATAAAAGTGCAGTCCGTTGAGTATAGTTCTTCTGTTGTGAGGATATAGCATCTTCCTAGCATTCAAACTAATAATTTGTTGCTGGGAAAATAAGTTTCCCTCCCCACAATTCATGGGGCAGAATGTTAATGGCATCAGGAAATGTAGTGTGAAATGTGCTACTGCAAACACCATCAGAACTCAAGGTGGGTCATGTGACATCATAAGCAAGAGATTATCTTAAGTCTGCATTATTTTATGAACTATTTGAATATTCTAAATTCTTTGATGAATGACTCCTCTGCTGTACCACTCCTACAATCCTTTAAAAGGGGGGCGGAGCACCATCAGCATTATTATGCTTTATACCATTGGCATATTTGTATGGTCTTGCACAAGGTTATTTCCTGGTTTTGCTTTTTTTGGTGGTTTTCAACTGATTTTCTGTTGCTGTTTTAATGCTGGCTTTCAGTTGGTTTCTCTTCTGAGGTCCTGTATTCTTTATACAGCCGTACCTTGGTTGTCAAACGGAATCAGTTCCAAAAGGCCATTCGACTTCCGAAAACATTCGGCAACCAAGGCACAGCTTCCGATTGACTGCAGGAGCCGTGTCGGACGTTCGGGTTTCAAAGAACGTTCACAAACCGGAACACTCACTTCCGGGTTTGCGGTGTTCGGGAGCCAAAACGTCCAAGTCAAAAGGCGTTCAGGATCCAAGGTATGACTGTAACTGGTTTAAAACTTTGGGTTGCATACTGTTATTTTTTCAAAAACTGCCAAGAGATCTTAAAATACATGAACAGTATATAAATGCAATACATCAGGAGTGGGGAGCATCTGGTTTGCAGGCCCAAACCATGTCCACTCACACCACAACTAACATCATTGCATCAAAGGAACCATTGGGAGTCCAAGTGAACTCCCAATGGTTCCTTTGCTGAAGCAAGGGGCATTCTTACCGCTTATCAAGTCGATGAGCCATGCCTTGCTCTGGGAGGTAGCAACAACCACTGCTAAGATGCATGCCCCCCATCATTTTAACAGTGGTTCCAGGGTGAGGGGAGCCTTCAAACAGCCCTTCTACCTACGTCACAAGGGCCAATCCCTTAAACTGCTGCAACTCAGGCTCTATTTGTAATGCTGCACTGTACATCCCTGAGCAGGAAGCAAGGAATATGTACAGACCTGCCCTGTTCTTTGAACCTCCGGTTTTATTCATTGAATAAATAAAGGAGAAAAATCAGGCCTGCACTGCTCTTTGAACCTCCTGCTTATTTCTTGAGTAAATAAAGAACGAAAACACCAGCAATACCCAGCTGAAGGAAGCATCCTTACTATCCAGCAATACCTTAGGGGGTTTGGAAACCTTTTCAAAAATACTATCACATCTTTACATGGCATTTAAAAACTATTATGGTTTTCAAAGGATAGAGATGCATACTTTTTTTTTTTACTTTGGCTTCTTGATTTATTTTCTCTCCAGTCAAGAGTGTACCAGGAATGAGCAGATAAGCTCAAGTACTAGAGACTTTCAAACCTTGTCCTGTGACTGGAGCAGAAATAATATCTAGACTCCTAGACGCAGGAAAATGGTGCTCTGTTTCTCCAATACTCTTAAGTGCCAAACCACTGTAGCGTATCACTGAAAAGTTCTGTGAATTTCTTTATTTTATTGTTTTACCATGTTAACTTGGCACAGGGAGGGGAAGGATGGATTAGGAACATGGTGCATAGGCAGGAGGGTATAACTCTTTCCTTCCCTGCGACAGTATGGATGAAAATCACTCACTCTGTCTTAGCCACAGAGTATTAGCCACAGGCAGGAAGGTCACATTACGGCAGCAGGATCCATGGTGCTGCTTTTCTATCTACAGCCAAGGCAATATCCCAACCCAGTGCAAACGGGCCAGTGTAAGGTACCTTTTTGAGAGATGTTGGTGAAGAAAGGCAGGTTTAGGGTCATGGCTCAATGACAGAGGATCTGTTCTGCATACAGAAGAGTCTCATGTTCAACCCTCAGATTCTCCAGCTAAAACTGGGGGTGTCCCCTGCCTGAAACCTCAGAGAGTCGCTGCTAAGTAGCACAGACAAAATTGAGCTAGATGGACCCACTCGTTATAAAGGCATTCCTATGACCTATTGAGGGACGTGGGTGGCACTGTGGTTAAACCACAGAGCCTAGGACTTGCCGATCAGAAGGTCGGCAGTTCGAATCCCTGCAACGGGGTGAGCGCCCATTGCTCGGTCCCTGCTCCTGCCAACCTAGCAGCAGTGGCGTAGCGTGGGTTGTCAGCACCCGGGGCAAGGCAAGTAATTTGCGCCCCCTAACCCGTGGATTTGCGCCCCCTAACCCTAACCCCAGATGTTGCGCCCGGTGCGGCCGGCCCCCCCTGCACCCCCCACGCTACGCTACTGCCTAGCAGTTCGAAAGCATTTCAAAGTGCAAGTAGATAAATAGGTACCGCTCCGGCAGGAAGGTAAACGGCGTTTCCGTGCGCTGCTCTGGTTCGCCAGAAGCGGATTAGTCACATGACCCGGAAGCTGTACGCCGGCTCCCTCAGCCAATAAAGCGAGATCAGCATCACAACCCCAGAGTCGGTCACGACTGGACCTAATGGTCAGGGGTCCTTTTACCTTTACCCTATGACCTATTAGGAGGTATAGGAGCAGAAGGACCACCTGAAAACCACTGTGCCTGTTAAAGACCACTTCCCCCTATGGACCTTGTTCAGCTACAATTACACATGTCGGTTTTCGGCAAGGGACTGGGATTCGAGAAGTCAGCGGCGTACAGCTGGACCCTTCTACCTACATCCCAAGGGCTACTCCTTTAAGCTGCTGCAGCTGAAGCTCTGTTTGTACTATCATAGGGTGTATCCTAAGCAGGAAGCCAGAAAAGAATTAACACCCTGCCCCACTCTCCTTGTAGGAGCATTTCATCATTTCTTAATCGGTTTTTTTAAAAAAATGCTCAATCATGTCCCTGTGTGATTTGGCATATCAATGAGGGCTCAATCTCTTTTGTATTTGAAGGCACCAAGAGAGATAAAAAGGTGCTTTTTCTCCTTTTGAGGCTGAGTGAAGAATATTTCATTGCTTTAAAATTAACAATATTATACATCACACAGAAACATTCACACAGTGGGGGGAAAGGAACATCTTATCCAGGATTTATCAAGTGCTCCTGCCATTTTGAGGTACACTGCTTATTTTAGACCACCGCAGTAGCTCTATGAAACAGACAGGATTGCTCCTTATCTCAAAGCACTGCAAACACAGAGCAAAAATAAAAATGCATTGCGTTATTCCTTAAAACACACATACACACCACCCGTTACTATCTGGCATTTCTGCCATTCCTCTGTGAGAGAAATTATGTAGCACAGTATTTTTTTAACGTCAGTTCCGGGATAGTACAATTCCAAATATTTTATTGGTTTCTCTCTAGTTACAAGGATTTGGCATTTCCTGTGTAACAAAAGCTAAAAAAGATAGAATAAAAAACTTCATTGTGCAGTAATCTAAGATATATTTCATCAGTATAGTGATGCTAAAGAAATCTTTACACAGAATACTCACACTTTGCCTGCTCTTTTCGTTCCAGAAGCTTTGCTATCCTTCCTATCAAACTAGATACAAACGTCAATTAAAAATCCACCCATGTCAGTGGGGCTTGTGCATAACACATTCTTGATATGCCATTTATTGAGGGCTGGACTACTAATAATATAGTAATGGTACATTGCTATTTTACCGTTACTACTGTTGCCTCTAATAATAATTTGTTCATTGTTTTATTTCATTAAAAAGAGGAGGGGAGCTTAAAACTAGGATAATTGTTCTGACTAAAATAACTGAAATTGCTTTATATATCATCCATAGTTCTATCAGTTTAAAACAGAGCACATTTCTCTCTCTCTCTCTCTCCAGGCATTGCTTTCATTATCATTATTCTGCGCAGTGGTATACAACTTCAAGAAGGGAATAAGTTATCCCAAAAAGGGCAATCTGAGCATTTATGGAAGTTAGGGAATGAAAAATGCATAGCTACCATGGTAACAACTAAGTCACATGGTAGCTGCCATGAAATGCAAAGCATCTTAAGTAAACACTGGCATGTTTTGTTTTGTCCTGCAATCTCCAAGAATTCTCTTGTGTTGAACAATGCAAAGCACATACTAGTAACCATCCATTTCCACACACACATACCCAAGGTTATTTTAATTCTTCAAAATATATCAGTGAAAGAAAACTTTTCCCCATTATTTTGTGCATCTCAGGAAAAAAACTTTTTAGAACAACTTGCAGATAGCCATCATGGCAGACCAGGAAATACGTAAAATTAAAATATTGAAGTACAGTGGTACCTCGGGTTAAGAACTTAATTCGTTCTGGAGGTCCGTTCTTAACCTGAAACTGTTCTTAACCTGAGGTACCACTTTAGCTAATGGGGCCTCCTGCTGCCACTGCACCTCCGCAATGTGATTTCTGTTCTCATCCTGAAGCAAAGTTCTTAACCAGAGGTACTATTTCTGGGTTAGTGGAGTCTGTAACCTGAAGTGTCTGTAACCTGAAGTGTCTGTAACCCGAGGTACCACTGTAATCTTATTTCCAATGTAGGTCAGAAGGGAGTTCCCATTTCTGGGTTGACCAAATATCCGTGGTCCAAGAGTGAAAAGAGTCAGCTATGCATGGGGTTTTAAAATACAGTGTGTCAAAGCATAAAAAACAGCTGTCATCCCTCACTCCCCAACCTTCAGGCATGTTTACATCTACATAAGCCTATGTCAAAATGCCAAATGTGGCTGAAATGAGCAAAAGTGATGACAACAACAGCAACAACCGGAAGCATCAGATAGTGGCACAGCTCCTCAATCTCCAAATACTTAAACACAAATACAAGTATTGCCCACCCCCATGCACAAAGCCTTCGAGTTGGTTTGAAATTATGATAAAAGTAGGGGGGAAAGTACACACTGCTTACACTGCTCTTTTATGACATATGAAGCGGTACTAATGGATCTCACCCAAAACCTTCCGTGGTGTGTTAAGAGATCACATCCGTTGCAAAATCCACACACATCCTGCTTCACATCTTCCAGAAATAGCAGGAGAGGCATAGGTAATAAGCAATTGAATCAGAATAATTTTCCAGGGAAACAGTATTTTAGATTACAGTGGTACCTTGGTTCTCGAATGGTTTAGTTGATAAACAAATCGGCTCCCGGACGCCGAAAACCTGGAAGTAAGTGTTCCAGTTTTTGAACACTTTTTGGAAGCCGAATTTCCAACGGGCTTCCGCTTGAGTGCAGGAAGCTCCTGCAGCCAATTGGAAGCTGCGCCTTGGTTTTCTAACGGACTTCCGGAACAGATTAAGTTTGAGAACCAAGGTACCACTGTATTTGCCTTTGCTTGTTTAGAACTTAGCTCAAGCTCCAAATCCTTAGTTCAAACACGATAATCTTTTAAAAAATAAACTGCACACCCTAAATGCTATGTACTGAAGTTCTCACTCACCCTGGGCTAGCAGGGGGATACTGTAGATAGTTTTCACTCAGGGCCACATATGCAAATAATAATAATAATAATAATAATAATAATAATAATAATACATTTTATTTATATCCCGCCCTCCCCAGCCGAGGCCGGGCTCAGGGCGGCTAACAACAATCAAACAATCAAACAATCAAACAATCAGATAATCGCACATTCTAAAAATATTTCATTATAAAAATCAATTAAAATCAAATTAATGGCAACTGATTAAGCAAGATTCTGTGCAGGTTGCCAGAGGAGGGAGTCAGGCTGCGCCCTGACCAAAGGCCTGGTGGAACAACTCTGTCTTGCAGGCCCTGCGGAAGGATGTCAGGTCCCGCAGGGCCCTAGTCTCTTGTGACAGAGCGTTCCACCAGATTGGAGCCGCAGCCGAGAAGGCCCTGGCTCTAGTTGAGGCCAGCCTAACCTATCTGAGGCCTGGGACCTTGAGGATCTTATTATTTGCAGACCGTAGGTTTCTCTGTGGGGCATACCAGGAGTGGCAGTCCCGTAGGTACGAGGGTCCTAGGCCGTATAGGGCTTTAAAGGTTAAAACCAGCACCTTAAACCTGATCCTGTACTCCACCGGGAGCCAGTGCAGCTGGTATAGTACCGGATGAATGTGATCTCGCAGCGAAGACCCCATAAGGAGTCTCGCCACGGCATTCTGCACCCGCTGGAGTTTCTGGGTCAGTCTCAAGGGCAGCCCCACGTAGAGCGAGTTACAATAATCCAGTCTGGAGGTGACCGTCGCATGGATCACAGTGGCTAGGTCAGGGCGAGAGAGATAAGGGGCCAACTGCTTAGCTTGGCGGAGATGAAAAAATGCCGCCTTTGTTATAGCTGTAATCTGCGCCTCCATAGAGAGGGAGGTATCGAAGATTACACCCAAACTCTTAACGGACGGTGCTGGCACTAATTGCACCCCCCACAAGAGATGGGAGTTGCCCCCTCAATCCCATATCGCCCCGTCCCAGCCAGAGGTCCTCTGTCTTCGAAGGATTTAACTTCAACCGGCTCCCACGTAACCATCCAGCCACAGCTTCCAGACATCTCGCCAGTGTGTCTGGGGCCGAGTCAGGATGGCCATCCATCAACAGATAGAGTTGGGTGTCATCAGCATACTGATGGCAACCCAGCCCAAAACTCCGGACAAGCTGGGCGAGGGGGCGCATAAAGATATTAAAAAGCATCGGGGAGAGAATCGCACCCTGAGGCACTCCACACACCAAGGAGTGGCGCAATGACAATTCCCCCCCGAGCGCCTAAGTGATTGAAAGTGACGTTCAGTGATTGGATAGTTACAGAAAGTGTTACAGTTGCGTTGTAGTGGAGCACTATATAAGCAGGCTGGCTGAACCCTTCAGTTTTGTTCTGTTCTGTTCTGGCCTGTGACTAAACCAGAGCTGTTTGAAGAATCGCTGTGTCGTCTGATATGTTCACCCACAACTTAACACTAAGGAGTTTAAATGCTTGTGTTTAGAAGAAAAATATATATACACACATTTGGTTTTACAACTCACCCCATCCCAGTGTAATATATTTACTAAAATGCAGCAGCATGCAACTGAAGGAAACTTATCGAAGCAGGAGCGAACAAATTAAATCCTAAAATTTTAAATATACCTAGGGGGGGAAACAGAATGCAGTGTTCTGTAAAATATGCATGCAGGCAGCTATGAGACTGTGTGACATTGGCACCATTTTCCCACGATGAAGCAGTTTTGCCCCAGCTTTCATTTCTATAAAAGCCCTTGCTCATTTAGCATTCGGTTCCTCTCCGCAACAATGCAGTGCAGCTGATGTACATTAGGCATATTGTCTGTGGAAAGAAGAGGGGAGCTTGCAGTGGCAAGCACTTAACATGCACATGGTAAATTGGAAGTGAGAGGCTGTAAAAGGATTGGAACCATTAAACTGTCATAAAAGCAGAAGTGACACATGCACTCTTTCCTGGCTCCGACTTGATCCCATTCTCAAAATGCTGGACTGGCACCAGCCCCATTTATTTCAACTGGGCTCACGTTTTCAGAGTAGATTCCCGTATTGACATGCCTGTGTTCTCTCCTGTGTCACACAGGAAATGAGTTAAGCCGCCAAAGGAGATAAATTCCCATAATGAACCATGTTTTATATCTTAATTAAGGTTTATTCCCAGGTGTGGAAAACACTCCACCTGTCTATACAAATCTGTTCCACGTGCTGGTGTATAAAATTCAAGAAGAGTTTCATCCAATAAATTATGCAGCAATGTGGTGGGCTTAAAAATAAAAAAGTGAATGAAGGTTACAGCAGGATTTATTTTATTATTTTAACATTATTAGCAGCACAGTGCTGTTTATGTGTAATTATGTTGAATTTACACCAGAAATGCATTGGTTGCTTTACAGAACAGTAGAACAAAAGAAGGCAGTATTTTAATAGGCTCCTTGTTTAACATTTCTGCACAAGACTCATACTTATTTCTATATAGCACTTTGATGATTAATTCAAGAGCTAGCGTCAAACAAGTGGATGATTCCAAAGAGGCTCCATAGCAGTAGATGAAGTTCACACCCAAGTCACCATTCCAATGTGCCATTGGTATATATGGGGCCACAGAACAGAGTTTTGTTTTTCAAAAGAAGAATAGAGTCATCAAGCTTGATAATCAAAGGATCCCTGACAGATGGTCACCCAACCTTTTTTGGCTCCAAGGGACAGATCTTTATCAGGATTGGCCTCACTGGTCAAATGTTAATATCATAATGACCCCATGTGATTGACAGGTGGGTGTGTACAGGATAGCAGCCTTAAAGTACCAAAAAGCCAAGGCGTTTTCCTCAGAACCACGGGTGGGCCACCAAGTGGCAACTACTCTATAGGAGTCTTAGTACATCAGCAGCATCAGCATCACAACAACAACAATTTATTTTCTGTACCGTGCCCATCTGGCTGGACTGTCCCAGCCACTCTGGATGACATGTTAGACTCCCCACACTATAGTGTTAACAACTACACTGATTATTCTCCAAAAGGAACAAAATAAGGCTTTACTCTTAAACAATATAATACCATGCAAGTAGCAGAAGGGGTTTTTAAGAGCTACCGTATTTTTTGCTCTATAAGACTCACTTTTTCCCTCCTAAAAAGTAAGGGGAAATGTGTGTGCGTCTTATGGGGTGAATGCCGGCTGCGCAGCTATCCCAGAAGCCAGAACAGCAAGAGGGATTGCTGCTTTCACTGCGTAGCGATCCCTCTTGCTGTTCTGGCTTCTGAGATTCAGAATATTTTTTTTCTTGTTTTCCTCCTCCAAAAACTAGGTGCGTCTTGTGGTCTGGTGTGTTTTATAGAGCGAAAAATACGGTATTTGACCTTAAGGACCCATGGGAAAATTTGCAAACCAGAGAGGCTTTAATGGCCACCACCACACACACAGCTCAACCTATATGCACTATATGGACAGAGCTTTTTTAAAAAGCCCCCCCCCTATTTTGCAAACATGATGAGAGGATGGCTGACAAGTAAGGACTGAAAACAGAAGAAAACAAAAGCCCACTGTAAGGGGTCTGTGTCAGAATCGTTCAAATGCATCAAACTGCATGTATCCCACATCTATACGTTCATGTTACAGATAGGTAGCCGTGTTGGTCTGCCATAGTCAAAACAAAATAAAAAAATTCCTTCCAGTAGCACCTTAAAGACCAACCAAGTTAGTTCTTGGTATGAGCTTTCGTGTGCATGCACACTTCTTCAGATACACTGAAAGGGTCTGGTGACTTCTGCTTCAGTGTATCTGAAGAAGTGTGCATGCACACAAAAGCTCATACCAAGAACTAACTTAGTTGGTCTTTAAGGTGCTACTGGAAGGAATTTTTTTATTTTGTTTTGACTATACGTTCATGTGTGACAAGTGCATGCGTGACTATATTGCCACACATATGCAGGCGACAGGAAGCCTGGGTTGCTGTCAGAATTCTGCAGCATGAGCACAATGTGGGATCACAATGCCCTAGTGTGGTCACCGTCTCTAACAGTAATGTGTGAAGAGGTCTTGGGCAGTGAGTGGAAGAGCTGGCGGCAAGTCTCCTTCTGTGAGGAGGCACATATTAATAGCAAGGTGCCGACTGGGTATGTCCTTAGCACTGCACCTAAATAGTTTTAAATCACCAAGAAAAAGATATAAATGAATCCAGGAATTATGACTTCTATAGCACAATATTATACATGTTGACTCATTAGTCCAGGAAAGTGGATATAGGACTGCAGACATGATTTCCAGTCCTACACACACACACACACACACACACACACACACACACACATATATATATATATATACACACACACATAAAGAAAACCCTACTTGAGCTATCTTCAACCAAAAGAAAAATGACGTGCCCACTCAGATTCATTAAAAAATAGCTTATAATTCTTAAGTACCATTTCCATACTAAGCTGCTCCTCCATATGAAATAAGTTATGAACTGGAGCAATTAACAAAAGCGCTCAAGCCCAGACATGTTGCCTGGTTGGCTTCACATGGTAGAAGGAGAGAAAAGCAGAAAGAAACGTCACTTCCTTCGTCAGCTGATTTCTATATAGTGGTGAAGCACAGACGAGGAGCAAATCTCAAACCATCTGATGATAGCATGCGTACAGAGTCTAATGGAACTATTAGACTCCCCTTTCCCTTCTGCACAGTGGCAAGAAGCTTCTCAGTGAAGTCTTCTCCAATCAATTTGTAAGTCAATGAAAGAGTACATTTGTCTTTGGGCTTGAAATCAGAGGGTGACGCGGGAGGGACAGGAAGAAGATCAAGCTGGAAGACCATTGCAAGCACTGCTTGCAAATGACCAAACTAGAGAGCAAGCAAGAGCATTACTACCGCTCAGGTACCTGCATCACACATAAATACATTTTGCTGATTTTGAAGATTGCATTGTCACTTATTCTGCAATTGCTCAAGGGTATTTCAGGGACTCTGCAAGCTTTTTATCAGCCAAATCAAATATAAATTAAATTGCAGTGGTGCTGCATATGTTCCTTGCTCGCAGGAATTACACATGAGGGAATACCGAATGTGAGGAAAATAGGATGCAGTGCAGTGAGTGTGCATGTACGTGCCCGGGCAGTGTGTGTGTGTGTGTGTGTGTGTGTGTGTGTGTGTGTGTGCGTGACTGTCTGTCTGTCTGTCATCTTAGGATTTGTAGCATCAAGAACATCTGTAAGATTCTCTTGATGGATCAGCCATTGATTACGCTCTAAGTAGACCTTCCTGTGGCATTTGGACTTCAAGGATCCAGCCCAAACTTAACTCCCATGGTACTGTGCCTAGCGCTGTAAGTGAAACATTAAATTTTAATGTCATAAGCAACAAAAATACTTAAGAACATTTTTATTTGTATAAAGATCTTAGGATATTTACCAACCTATTTTAGGAGGATAATGAGAATGGCTGCGAGTTTTTTTAAGATTCAAAGCATGTGACTTAAATTTGTGCTGTGACTTTTAGATTGTAAGCCTACAGGAAGGGACTGTCATTATTGATCATTATAAGATTCTCTTTTTCTGCATAAGAGTTTCATTTCAGAATGCTTTATATAAATTATCTCTCAACAATCAGCATGGCAGATATTTCAGTTATACACTAAACTTCCAGATTCTCTGATACATCTTCCCCTTGCATGGGAAATTCTACTTCCATTGACCTTTTTTCTCCACATTGTCTGCAAATGCCTTTGGGCTGGAGACTCCTAGACCTTCTTCAGATGCTGTGAAAAGCTGTTCCTGGATGGCTGCTGGTGTCATGAGAGTTGCTCTAAGCCAACCTTTCTCAACCTTGGGACTACAACCTTGTTGTTGGACTACAACTCCCACTAGCCCTGACCACTGATCATGCTAGCTAGGGATGATGGGAGTTGTGGTCCAACATCTGGAGAGCCAAGGTTGAGAAAGCCTGCTCTAAGCATACACCTTAAATAAAATAATACCTGCTTTCACATTCTGCACTCTGCATACAATATGGTCCACTGGCTTATCTAAAATTGTGTCTTCTTTAACTAGCAGGCTATGAAGCTCCCCAGTTACTAGCTTTTCACACAATAGTCTTTTATGAGGTGGCCCCCTCTCTACAAAGCTAGCTTTATATTTGGTCAAGCAGGTTCTGCTTCACTTAAATCACCACATGGACATTCAGAGAAGCAGGGGAAGCTCTTATTAATTTGCTTTCTCAAATTAAATTAATATGCAGAGATTTCCTGACTTGTCTCCCCCTAGCATGCCATTCCTTCCTGCATTTTGAAAGACCTAAGTCTATCTCATGCCTTTTAAGTGATTACAGAATTGCTTTCACGAGTCACAGTTTGCACTGGTAAGTTGCAGATAAAATGCCTTATTATCACACTGTAGAAAAACTGTGGGGTGTGTGTTCTGATCAGTCCACTCTTTCACTAAGACAAGAAGCTCAAATTCATCCAGGTACTCATTCATTTCAGGTCCAGCTGAATAACCATCAAGTTTCTTTGCTGTCAGTAACGATTTTTTTCCATTTTCAAGTTGTGATTACCAGTTGTAAAACTTGCTTAGAATAACAGACATAGAGGTCTTAAAATTAAACTGACAGAACTGCAAGATGAAAAATAGAAACTCAGCTAAGCCCTAAGAACATAGAACAGCACCACCTAGTGGTCGGAGGTGCTGCTTATAGAATCATGACCATTTCTCCTCTCCATGTCTACACATACAGAGATTAGGTACAGTTCTTGGGCTCATTCATTTCCTCCCTAACTTCCCTCAACGCACAAAGACACCTGGGACAGGGAAATCACAGAGTTATCTGAAGATTCCATTCGTAGTTATACCTCTTATAAGGTACTCTCATTGACAGCCATCATTAAAACCTAGTTAATAGAGCTAACATACTTCCTATTTTTTCACCAGTGGATCTATTTGTGTCAGTGTAAGGTCCCACAGGTATTGTGCATAGCTGAATATTCACTTCAACCCATTTGCAACAACTGTTATTAATACAGTTAAAACAACCAGGAGAAATCTCAGTACTGAAAAATCCAAATTGACTGCTACCCCTCCCCCCGCACATGAATTTTGTGTCTGTTTATGGATTAAGCCTAATCATCATTCAATTATCTCAATGAGATAATTATATAATACTATCATTCATCAACACATCCAGTATTCTGAACCAATATGAGGCTTTATACTGAGTGATATCATTGATCTATCTAGCTCAGTACAGTGGTACCTCGGGTTAAGTACTTAATTCGTTCCGGAGGTCTGTTCTTAACCTGAAACTGTTCTTAACCTGAAGCACCACTTTAGCTAATGGGGCCTCCTGCTGCCACTGCGCTGCCGGAGCACAATTTCTGTTCTTATCCTGAAGCAAAGTTCTTAACCTGAAGCACTATTTCTGGGTTAGCGGAGTCTGTAACCTGAAGCGTATGTAACCCGAGGTACCACTGTACTGCCTGCAGCGACTGGGAGCAGTTCTCCAAGGTTTCAGACAGGCTACAATCCCAGTCCCAACTCAGATATTTTTTGGTACTATGGGAAGAGACGCAATAAAAAGCATATTGCACCTCTGGGGGGAAATGAGGAAATGCAGTAGAATGAAATAAAGTAAAATAAATCCAGACCTTTTTTTCCCCGTACTCAGTTTATATGTACAAAACTGCTGGCATACATTTCACCTCTTTTGACCTACCCACCCATCTCTAATCCAGTCATCCAGCAGTCTGAGCCTGGCTTCTACTCAATTTAATGCACAACAGAACTTAAGGGAAAGTACAGGGAGGAAAAGGCACACTTCCTCTTCAGGAAGAGCCATTCAAAAACCAGCTGAGGCCAACAATTCTTAATAATCAGAGGTTCCGATGAAAGCAGAGGCACAGTTCAGGCTATGCTTCACTTTACTGGAAAATTTAGACGGGTATATATATTTCATGCCCTTTTTTTTTTTTTAAAAAAAAAGATGATTTCTTTAAAATATGCTTCCATAACACCACTGTAATATTATTTTCGCTGCCACTTTGTTGGCCTTACTTGTTGCCAGATACCTCTCACATTAAAGCAGACTCCAAGAAGCAAATCCCTTGGGTGCAAGGGCTAAACGGTTTCTCAAGAGACACATGCATGCTAGCTGGAACACCTGGCAAATATACAAATTATGTACAGTGGTACCTTGGGTTACATACGCTTCAGGTTACATATGCTTCAGGTTACAGACTCCACAAACCCAGAAATAGTACCTGGGGTTAAGAACTTTGCTTCAGGATGGGAACAGAAATCGTGCTCTGACAGCACGGAAGCAGCAGGAGGCCCCATTAGCTAAAGTGGTGCTTCAGGTTAAGAACAGTTTCAGGTTAAGAACAGACCTCCGGAACGAATTAAGTACTTAACCCGAGGTACCACTGTAATTCTTCATCACATTTTGCATTTATTTATTTTTTAAAAGATGCAAACATTTAACAAGACCTTGGGAGCTAGAGCACAAGGAGAAAGGAGAGTGATGAAAGGGGAAGAACATTAGGGTCATGTAGGGAAGTGAGTCTAGCTGCCATTCACCTTTTCTAGCACAGGCTGTCTGTCTACATTGGAGCAGGAGCAGAATCTACATAATTGCTGGGTCACAATGTGCCCTTTTTTCCTCTCTGCAATAGTACAAATAGCTTGGTTCATCACAGAGGAGGCAATGCAAGAAGCTCTGCAATTTTAAGGATGCTGTATAGTGAGAAGTGCAATTAAGGATGCATGGTGAGAAATACCACGCAAATAAAACCAAATATTATGCCATTCATCCTTACAGACCTCTTGGAATACCTTAAAAAAGTAGGCCCAAAACTTTATGTGCAATTTACATACAGGATCATAGTCTTGTGTGTTTTGTTGATAAATGCACATACATACCTACATAACTAGAAAGAGGGTGACAGACTGAGGAAAAAACATCCGAAGGGGCTGTGTGAGCTCTCACAAGAGCACCCACAGCCATTGCACGACTTTCCTCAAACTTGGAAAGCAAGGTGGAAGGCTCAAAAACCTTTTTCCCCACTGGGTTCTCTTTCATGGAAAGAATTTTTAAGCCCTTTGCCTTGCTTACCGGGCTCTGGAAGGCCCTGCGAGGCTCATGTAATCTTGCCTGCTCTGTGCACTAGCATTGGACAGGGCGGGATGGTTGCACTGGGGTGGGGTTCCAGAGGTCTTCCTGACTTTGCGCGAATTGTCTTTTGCATGAGGACCCCTGGAACATAACCCTTGTGCAAGTTTTGGGTCTAACTATATGCCAAAATTTGCAAGATATAAAAAAGAAAATACATTCATCCATTTACATTTTCAGAGCTGAATTCTTCTTCTTCTACATGCATGATACTGCATTAAAGATATATTAATACAGTTGTACCTTGGTTCTCAAACGGAATCCGTTCCGGAAGTCCATTCGACTTCTGAAAACATTCAAAAACCAAGGTGCGGCTTCTGGTTGGCTGCAGGGGCTTCCTGCACTCAAGCAGAAGCAGCGGAAGCAGCGGAAGCCGCATTGGACATTCGGCTTCCAAAAAACGTTCACAAACCGGAACACTTCTAGGTTTTCAGCATTCAGGATCCAAAACGTTCGAGTCGCAAGATGTTCGAGAACCAAGGTACGACTGTATCTCACAAATTTGACGTCAGAAACAGTTATTAAGAAACAGCGATGGAACATTTCGATGTTCCAGGTAATTTTGTAAACTCTGAGCTAAGGGTTGTCATCCTGGAGGAAAGGAACATCAAAGTGAGACTGCAACATGAAACACTGAATTAGGATACATCAAGAGATTCAATGCTGCCGCTTCTGGATTGAACCAATTTTTTTTTAGCACGTTGTATGTGTTGAATAGGCAAACCAATGTTGGGATATATGTTCTACCAACGACTGTTTAGTGCACTACCATTGTTAAACCAGGTATTTCACACTGTCCATACTTTTCTATATTTCATTCTCCCATCCCAAGCACTGTGTGTGTGTGTGTGTGTGTGTACCTACCACATGTATCTGTAACACAGTACAGCGCTTATGCATTAAGCAAAGTAGTCTGTAGTATACAGAAGTTTATGCTTTTTGTTAGGGTTGTAGTCAACAAAGTCCTACTCAGAGCAGATCCACTGAAATTAATGAATTAAAATCAGTTATGCCCATTAACTTTGCTGGGTCTCCTCTGAGTAGGACTAGCATTGAATAGCACCATTTAGTCTTTAAGGTGCTGTAAAACTCCGTTTTAATTAATAAAAAATGGCTGCAGTCAATACCCTGCATTTTGCCAAACATTCTTTTATTGTGTGCCAAGGAAGATCAAATTCTAGTCAGTCTTAATCATGCAAATTGCTGGATTGCATCCATCCATACGCTTATATATATATTTTTCTGCTTCCAAAACTTTTTGATGTGTTTCCACTGGTCTTGCCTGCTTAATATGTTGTTTTAAGGTTCCCCTTATGCATTAGTAGCTAATATTTACCATGCCATAACAAGCTATAGCTTGCAGTAGTTCTTTCCAGCATGCTAACCATTACCACCTGGGGGTGCATTTAGATAACATATTCACCACATGAACAGGAACGATAAAATCATTATATGGAGACATCAGTGCATCAAGTTTTTTTTTTAAGTCTGTAGGTTGTGTACAAAGCAACAGAGATCAAAGGTCTTAATGACTGGAATATAGCTGTCGTTATCAAGATGTAATCTATTATTGCCATAGGAAAGACAAGACTATAGGAAAGGGGGAATGTTGCAAGAGCCAATCTCCTAATAACGAGAAACAATGGCCTTGCCCTTGTTTTCTGAACCTTCACCACATCACAGGGTGGTTTACAATAGACAGACACCATGCTTACAGGAAGGTCCAGCTGAGGACATTGTGGGGTTTTCAGAATGTGCAGACACCCAGAATGCAGGGCAGCCCAACGTTTTATACCAAGTAGGCAGCAAGACATGGAACCTGTGAGCCACACTCTGCATTATCGCAAGGGGGTGAGGAGGCCTAAACTTGACTCCCCCTGGCTAGCCCTCATGCTCCCTTCCTAAAGGCAGCTAGGCAAGGTGCCTGGTTTTGGAAAGCAGGTGCAAGGGCTCTGGCAGGGATCCAGAGCCCCCCAACTCCTTCTCAAAGCTGGGAAAGCATTAACTAGACTTTGGGAATGAGAAGGGAGGATTCTAAGAACCCTCTTAGAGCCCTCATGCCTCCCTTCCCAAAGCCCGGGGGGGTGGACATCAAATGTTACCAAGGGCCACCAAAAAAGCTTTGGCCCTCAGGCTGTGCATTGGATCACCCTAATTTAGATGAAGGAAAGAAGACACACAAATGCCCCTCACACACCCTGAAAGTGTGCTAAAACCATGCAACCCCAACCATCAGAATTTATCTGAAATTTTCTCTCTTCTCTGATAATTTTCAAGTGCAATTTACGGTACTGTTGAACAAATTTCAGTGGTGCTCTCAAATAAGGTTTGATTTCCTTTATTTGTTTGCGGAAAACAAAAACAAAAAGCCCACCCCATTTTGGCATGTTATTTTGCTAGCTTGCCACAAGGATTTTGCAATATCAGTTTGTGTTTAATGAAAATATTGGTGATCTTCACACACACACACACACACACACACACACACTGCTACAACCTTTTTGTTTTTGTTTCTGGGCGGTTCTAAACTAGCATGCAGCTAGGAAAAATATTTTCTACTCTACAAACAAAATATCATAGAGAGAACAAAACAAGTTATCCAATAAGGAACGTGGGGCTTTTATTTAATGTCTACCATCTGTATAACTACTTTAGGATAGAATTTGTTTCTACTCATTTCTCCACCTAGGTCTCGGGGAAAGGGAGGGATGGCTTTGAGGACTGTTCTAATTAGTGAATTCTGTATATTAATTTGTATTTAATGTAACAGGCAAAATTTAAAACAAGAGCACATTAGGTTGTCTTTTAAAGTTGCAGACTGCTGTGAGACTGCATGGATTGAAATATATACTTGCTTAAAAATAGATGAATAACCAACCAAACAAAAAATTTCCCCAAGTAGCCTCTAAACTATGTTCATTTTTAAAAAGAAGAAGAAAGTAAGTACAAAACTGCCCTTCAGGACAACGCAGAAGCTGCAGCTGGTTCAGAATACCATGGCTTGTTCCCATAATAAATCTTGAGAGGCAATATTTGCATCAACCTGGTTTTGCCGCAATTGCACAGGCTGCCTTGTCAGCTTCTGCGCCCAATTCAAGGTGTTGGTGCATATTTGAAAGGCCCTTCATGGCTGGCCATCAACATACCTGCCAGATTGCCTCTCCCTGTACAAAGCCAACTGTGATACCGCAACCAGGCCATCCTACATATACCTGTGCTATAGGAAATAAAATTTACTAGGCACAAGGCCTTTTCCACAGTTGCCCCTGAAGCCCTAGACTTACCTCCTCCCAGGGAGATCAAGCCCATTCTCCCCACACAGTATTGCGGAAGGGCTGTAAATCCCACTGGATGACTCTTGGCAGCTGATTTAAAGGCTAATTTAATTTGCTTGATTTATTTATTTTTGGCCGGATTCTATCGCTTACAGTCTTGGTTTATGTTTGGTCACCGTGTTAAATTTCTACGTAAACCGGGTCGAATGAAAAAGCAATATAATCATTTAAAATATTTATAAAGTAAAAACGGATCAATTTGAATGCATTTAATGCGTTTCTTAATATCTCAGATTCTACTGAAAGAATGTTATTTGAACAACAACATTTCATCAGAACTGTTGGTTTCCACAAATATCTCCTCAGGAGAGTGCAAACTTTTCCTAAAGGGAACTTATTTCTGACTTGACATGCATAGACTTGCACTCAAATTAAGTTCCATTGATTCCATTGGGAGCTAGTCATGACTCACTTTGCAGAACTGTAAACAGTGAGCTTACTCTTCTGAAAAACCAAAAAACTGAAAAAATGTCCTACCTGATCTGTCTTCTCTTGCTCTTTTTTATCTGTCTGTAGAAGGTTTTCTCTTGCCAGTTTCTGGACAAGTTCAAGGCGCCCAATATCTTCTCGTTCATGAAGCTTGCACATAACTCCTGCCTTGAGAGTTGGAGGGAAAGCAAAGAGATACTTAAATCCACAATCCCAGGACATGACACTCCAGACTTCTAACTTTAAAAGAAGAACATATTCCACATCAAGCTTCCTCTCAACTCTGCAGCTTTGAGCAGAGCAAAATTATAATGTTCTCCCTGGGGTGAAAAGGCTCCCGAACGTCTTTTTCCTTCTTTTTGTGCTATATAGTGTCTGCTTAGCAAAATGAAGACAGCATGAACTAAATCAGCTGCTATTATGTGTGCAGCTGATATGTTAACAGTGCGTTTGTTCCCGTCAACCTATTTCCTGTTACATAAGAGAACCGAAGAAAGAGGTTAGAAATCCATGGGAAAGTTAGCCAAGAACAGCCCTGGAAAAGGATGGAGAGCAGGAGAGTCATCCCTAAAAATAACAGCACAATCTTCTATTTCTCACACTCCACCCTTCTCTTTATGGCTAAAATACAACCACTGAAATAAGTCAAGAGCAAATGATAGCAGAGAAAATAAATAAATTCTTGTGTGCTTCAGACACACAGAACTGGAAAAAGGTATAAAAGTGAGTGCTTTGCTTCGTGATCATAATACTACCATGGGAACCAACATAGCAATTTGATTTTATTTATTTTTTGTATTTAGTGGTGTATGTGCATCTATTCTATGCCTACTCATGTTACTGCAAATGGAAACAGAAGTCTGGAATATACAAACTAATTCTCATGTTCACCCCAACAAGTTAGAGACAACCCCTCAATTATCAGCATATTATCCTCATAGTATTTATCTGTATGATCTGGGGTTCAACAAGCCAAAACCCAGTCAAGAAAAGAGAGTGCCAGCAAACCTCAATAAATCACAAGTTATACACCCTCTTTTCATATTTACAATTATGGGGAAGTGAAATCATGCTTGTTGGCCCTATCCTCTGTGTACTGGCTCAAAGGTAAGACTAGACCCTATGCACACACAACAATGTAAGCACAGGATCTATACCTATGGTTGGGAAAACCTGATTATCTCTGCAATTGCATGCACATAAAGCCTTTTCTCACATTCCATACCAACGCATGGAGTCTGGCATTATAGCATTCTATTCCCATGCATTTTGCCTTACGCATACATGTGAGGTATGCGTAGCAAGATACTCATCAAATTAACCGGATGGAAAAATATTCCCACTCTAAGCTTTAATGTATGTTATCCCCATCAATGTGTGGGTGATCGTATGTGATTCCTATGTGGGTTGAATGGATCAGGCTCCTAAAGCACACAACTTGTGTGGAAACACTCCAAAACAGCACAAGAAGTTTCTGTGTTTTTACACAAAAGAAAAATTACAAGCTATTTTTTTGGCTTTGGCAACAGTCATTGACCAGAGTGTTGACACAGCCCTTTTGGTTGCAAAGCAAGTCCTGGAAAAGATGTCCCTAGAGGAAAGCCGTAACATTGATAAATGAATAAGCTAGAAGTGGCAAGAAGGTGAAATATTGGATCTCCAGAGAAATAGAGGGCAAATCGCTTTCACCACGTTCAACTCAAAGAAGTTCCAAGCAAAATTTACCCTCAGAGATAGTCTAGCTTTACATAAGGACCACAGAAACTCCTGCTGGTTGCAAACAAAACTGTAAAAGCAGTTCTCTTTGCTTCCACTAAACCTGTAAAGTTTTGTGTGCCCTCAATTAAACCATATAAAGCTGGTGTAGGAAACCTGTTCCTTCCAGATGTTGCAGGATTAAAACATCCATCAACGCCAGCCAATATGGCCAATGGTCAGGGATGATGGGAGCTGAAGTCCAGCAATATCTGGAAAGCTATAAGTACTATATTTTCCCATCTATAAGACGCCCCCTATTTCTGGGGACACAGATTTAAGAAAATGGAGGGATGTATAAGACGCCCCCTAATTTTTGACATTGTTTTTTAGGGGGGGAAACTAGTCTTATACACGGAAAAATACCGTACTTCATCCCTGATACTGATATTTTAGGTAGTGTGAATATAATCAGTTGGTGAGCCAGTCATTGTCCTGCCAAGTGTTTTGACACTTTGCCACCTGATCAGAAATCTAGGGAAGCAGGAGACTGGCAAAATTCTGTTCCATACTTGAGCAAGACGATGCTGCTGACCGGATTCTCACTGAATGATAATAGGTACATAATCAACCGCCAGCCATTACAATTTATGTACAAGATACAAATAAAAACACAACTGAACAGATAAAATTGAATTTAAAAAAATATATATACAAATTAAAATCACTATAAATTGTGCAGACTCTGATTGTCTCAATCTGCAAGGAGAAAAGTTGCATAAACATCAGCTAAGCATCCTAGATCAGAAACTAATATTGGAGTAGTTAGTTCTTTGTGCAGATATCTGTAAAAAAAAGTATCAAACAGACAGTGTCTCAAGAGATCTCTTGCTTTGCTGAGACCTACAGTTAGTACGTTTTGTGGTGAAATGTCACAGAAACATAACCTTAAGTGAATGGCTGTCATCCAACTGCTCTCATGTGAATTAAGCACAACTAAGGGAAGCAAGCCAGAGAGGTTGAATGTCCTAAGCCATGACTGTATGAAAATAAGAAAACAAGCTTCTGATTGCAAAGAGTAATTTGAGTCACATTCAGGTACAGATAAGTCTGGTCTAAGGATTTGGGCAATGGTTGCAAATAGACATCAATCCAAATTTGACTCCAGTAAAATAATTAAGCTCAGGGTTTAGTCTTAAGAACTTCAAGCCTGCAAGTATAAAATTATGGCCTTTTCCCACAGATAAAAATGCACTACAATTTTGATGCTCTACACAGTAGACACATATTCCAGATGATTCAAAACTTATGACCTAAACTGTGTACACACTAAACACCTTTAAAACACATCTGAAGCACATTCTTTCCTTGAAAGCATTCTGGCTGTTGTAGTTTACCAATCACAGAGCCCTTAACAAGCTTCAGCGCCCAGAATTATTTGAGGGGAAACATGTGCTTAATATGTTTTAAAGGTATAGATTATACACAGCTCCCAGATTTGAAGACTTTAACTGGTTCAGTTAGCTCTCTGCCCAAAAACTCTTTTGGGTGTTTAGATAACACCAGTATCTAGTGCAACCCCCTGCAATGCAGGAATCTCAGCTAAAGCATCCATGACAGATGGCCATCCAACCTCTGCTTCAAAACTTCCCAAGGAAGGAGAGTCCACCAACACACATGGGAGTCTGTTCCACTGCCCAACAGCTCTTACGATCAGAAAGTTTTTTGAATGTTTAGTCGGAATCTCCTTTCTTGTAACTTGAAGCCATTGTCTCCAGTCCTACCCCCAGAGCAGGAGAAAACAAGTACAGTGGTGCCTCGCAAGACGAAATTAATCCGTTCCGTGAGGCTCTTCGTATAGCGGTTTTTTCGTCTTGCGAAGCAAGCCCCTTGACAGCTTAGTAGATTAGCGCTATTAGCGGTTTAGCGGCTTTTAGCGGATCAGCTGATAAGCGGCTTCTCAGCGGATCAGCTGATAAGCGGCTTAGCGGCTTAGGAAAAGGGGGGGGAAAGGGGGGGAACCCGCAGGAACTCGCAAGACATTTCGTCTTGCGAAGCAAGCCCATAGGGAAATTCGTTTTGCGAAGCGCCTCCAAAACAGAAAACCCTTTCGTCTAGCGGGTTTTCCGTCTTGCGAGGCGTTCGTCTTGCGGGGCACCACTGTACGCTCCCTCTACCATGTGGCAGACCTTAAGATATTTGAAGATGGCTATCATATCTGCTTTCAGTCTCTGCTTGTGTAATGGGATTCCTGTTCTTGTGCAGCCCCCCTGCACCCTCAAAATATGCTTGGGGGTTGGGGAACCCTCTGGAGCAGATTTGAGGGGCACATGAGAGCTGCCAGGGGAGAAGAGGAAGGCGAAGTCCCACTGCACAAGTCAAAGTCCACCCGCACAACAATGAATTCCCCCCATAGGATATAGTCCTGCCAATACCCTTTTTTGCCCCGTTTCAATACTCCAAACAATTTCCACGAAGTCAAAATAAGACAGTAACTAATATACCCTTTGAAAATTTCACAAATTTTGTCAAGTAGCTTCCACACAAATTGAATGACTGAATTCACTGAAATTAAATTACTGTTGTTTTCTATAATCCACCCATATAATCTTATTAGCATGCTGCTTATTAGAGCAGATGAACACTTAATGAATTCTTTTGTTTTTAAATATTGAGCAACAAAACCTTGAAATGAGCATTCAGATAAACTAATTATTATACCATGCAGAACCAGACTGATGAGGAAATTTATAGACATGAGAAGCAGCTAAATGAAGGATCATTTCAGCTGCACTGGGATAAATTATTTAATTATAATGGATTCTGTTTACTTCTGAATGAAATAAGCCATTCACCTCTATCAATACCTGCAGAGTTTTCTAGTGTATTGGAGCAACTAGAACCAGTGCAGGAAATACTTATGTATGTCATCATCTGTGGGGGAAATAGCAGGTTGTGGGAAGCTTTGCATTGGCATAAATGGCACGGTGGAAGGTTGAATGCCCCTTCATCAGTGCCACAAACCTGATTTAGGATAGGCACTGCAACTACTTTTAAAGTTTTAAAGAACATTCATTACAGATACCCGGTGTCATGTCTAGTGTGACCTTATAAAAGTGACTGAAACAGATTCCACACATGAAATTCTGTAAATGACAAATCTGATTTTAGGATTTTCAGTAGGGACAATCAGCTCCATGAAGGAAAGAGTTAAGTAGCTCAAACTGTGTGCGCCAGCATTCTTAGGCACCTGCCAATTTGCAAATCTATGGCAATGTTGCGTCCAAACGCAGCCATGTCTACAAGAGACTATTTTTTAAAAAATCAGGATGATGAAGTCTAATGGCATAACACATATGTAAGAAATATCAAGAAGGGGCTATCCAGTCACATAGATCGCCAAGATATTAGAACTTTAATTGCAGGAAACTGCAAGATCAACACACTTTCAATATCACGCTGAACTGCATAGGAGTCATCTTTCTCTTCAGGACAGGGTTCAAGTGTTACCCTAGCAAGTGATATTACTTCAAACAGAAGTCCAGGCTCCTGAATGCTTATTAGAAATATTTTTCTACCTGTGCATCATAGACATCCTTCAGATCGTCTTGAGCTGCTTCTTCTTCAGTGCTGTTTTCACCACTTTGACTCATTGCTAAAATGAGAGGAAACGAAAGACATTTATAATACAGGCTTATTGACTTCATTCCCCACCCTTCACCAGAAGGTCCCTGAGCAGAAGGTACAGCGATACAAAACACAATATTAAAAAGAATTACAATCACAACTAGAGTGAGTCCTAAAATGTGTGTCTCAAGGCCATGTTAAAGAGATGTGTCTTCAGCATTTGATGAAAGCTGCACAGTGAAGGTGCACCTCTGTGGGGACTACAGCTCTTTGGGGAGGGAATGCCACAACTTAGGAGCTGCCACAGGGCTCTCTCAAGTCGTCATCACTCACCTGTTAGGGAGGAGGAACTACCAAGAGGGCCCCCTCTGCTGATCTTGACACCTTAGAGTGGCTGTGAGTAAGGAGGCGGTCTTTCAGATATTTGGGGCTGTAGACATTTAGGGCTTTAAACACTAGCACGAGGACCTTGAATTGGCCCAGAAATGCAGTGGCAACCAGTGGATATAAAAAGTTCTAATGGAAGCCACAGCCAGTAATGTGGCCGCTGCATTTTGGACCAGCTTGACATTTGCAAGTCATCTTCAAGGGCAGCCCCACATAAAGCCCATTGTAATCATCCTATGTGGAAGTTACCAAGGTATGGAGTCACCTCTGTCCAAAAGGGGCCATAATTGTCTGATCCCAGGAAGGTCCCAGCAGGTTAAGGGGTGGAGATCCGCCCCCTGAAGGAAGCCAGGACAACAATCCACGCCAGGCCTTGCAGCTGGTGGTGTGTGTGTGTGTGTGTGTACACACTTATCACACCTCTGATGGGCTTAGGCTGTATAATAAACGACACTCAGAAGGGCCTTCGCTATTCAACCCCCAAAACTGGAATGCCCTTAGACTGGAAAATATATAGAAAATAAAAAAAGCGGCAACTCAGATGAGTCAGTTTCAATTGGTAAAAATATAGCTCAAGGGAAAAAAGAGTTAAGCTCTTATTCTCCAAGCCAGTTCAGGCCTCCATATGGTGGTCATTTTAAAGCTTTTAAGGCATCAGGGCATCTCCCACATCACATATACTTTGTTCTAGACAAGGTCTATAAAAGTTGGCATAGATGTCATATACAAGCACATGTTGAACCACAATGTGCTTTAAAATTCCTATTAACCATATATAAATATGCTTTTTAAAAATAATTATGTTGTAGCATTTTTATCCTGTGGGGAAGTAAAGGAATTGAAAATGCCTCTTCTGCCTCTTTTGTGCATCAAGCAAATCTCAAGACAAACGGGCTGTCTATAAATCAAATTTTCAAGCTCTACAAAACTCCAGGCAACAGAGTTGGAATAATTATTTTGCCATAATGCCACTAATGTATATGACACTTAACAGAGTAGCAGAAACAAAGATACAGATCCCTGCTCCGAGGAGCTTACAATTTGCCCCCCTTACCATTGTGAAAATGCAAAGGCAAAGGCCAGCCTGATAGAAAAAGGGAACATCATTTAGTGTCAAGCCAAAACTTCATGAAAAGCCAAAACTTAATGAAAGACATGGCTTCTAAGAGGAAGTTCCAGGCAGAACAGGAAGCAAGAGTGGCGATACATCGGAGCTAAAGATGAGTAAAGGAGCAGGTCGCATTGTCTGTCTTGGTATCAAAACAATATCAACTTTTTAAACTGCAGCATATTATGCTCAAATTTATGAATCACCTGAGAAGGAAAATGATATGCTGCATTTTTGCTACAGTTAAGAATTCATGAATATCCCCAAGAACTCATGAATACTAAAACAAACATATGGCTGTGAAAATTAGGTGGTGCAAAATGTACTGTGCAAATACGATGCTGAATTTCTCTCATAAAGTATCAAAATTGGGCAATAATTTTACACTTTCTGGTACTCACTTTATTCTTTTTTTCTTTAAAAGTGAACATTCCCTACTTTATCACCACTGTAATGCAAAAAGGTGGGATGAGAAAAATGCTAGAATATGTTGAGTCTTTGAGAGTTCCTTCAAAATCTGACATGACTTACAATCTCTGGGTTGTAGCCAGGCCATACAATAAAATTTCCTGCTCTGCCAACATAAACTGCTCCTCCATTCGTCCTCCAGCCAAGAGCAAAGGAAGCTACTTTTATTGTTTTAAATACAAAAGCAGTGTTTATTAGAGCCACACATCTGTTTGGTGTGGCACACACAGTGTGACTAGAGTGCAAAGACTGCAATCAGGTTTTATTACAGCCACTCCCCATTTCTACCTATCCTATAAATCCTGTTCTAGCCATGGAAAAGGTCACCATGAATAAAAGAATGAGAGGATGTTAAATGAGCATCAGCTTGCTGAAGTGCAATTTCAAATGCGTCCATCTGCAAATGAGCCAAAGGAGTTCAGGTTGTTGATTTTTTAATGGTCACTTAAAGATCAGGAGGCTATGCCTTGATTTAATTTCCTTGCTCCCTTGTGGGCTACAGGAAGGATTTTCCCTTCAAGATATTCTGTAAAACCAATAATAATGTAAAGGCTTGCTCCAGGAAAGAGACTCGGTATAGTTATACACAAAGGGGATTATTGTTCCTGCTAAGTAAGGCTTATTTAATTTCTTCAGAGCTCCTTTAGAGAGAGAAATAACCTACTTTGACCTTAATGGAAGATTCACTTAAGATGGGTAATAATCATATGTCATTTGTTGCAGCCTAAATTAAGACTGGTTCAGCACTTCTATTATAACTCCCTGCTTTCCAGTAGGTTACCACTCAACTGGAGATAATTCTGTTCTAAAATTACAATCTGGCAAACGGAGCCCCCACACAAGAGATGGTTTGCAGGGGACCTTGAGAGATGAACATAAGGGCAAGGGTCTATAATCAGACCTGTGGGTAAAGTTACACAACCCCTAAAGCGAAATCAATTCCAATTATGCGTCTTTAATATGTATCAACTTTTTGAAATCTTCTGTTTCTAGAATTTGGAATTTTAACAAAAGGAGCTTGGGTTTAATAGCTGGAATAGAGATACTGTTCTAGCCAATGAACTGGGGATGCGGGAGAAAAACAAATCATCACCAGAGATAGCAAGATATGCCTAAATATGTATGTAGTACATATAACACTATGCCTGGTTGTGATACAGAAAAGGGGGTTGTTTCCAAAGGAACAAAAGCTTAAATTTAAATGTAGTTAATATGTGATCCACTGTGTATTGCTTCCTGAGATCTTGGGTGTCCACTTCCATCCAAAATAGTATTTAAATACAAACAGCACACATTACAAGAGACATCAGGCAAATGCACTGAAATTCCTTTTTAAAAAAATAGTAGCGTAAGGATCATCTGAAGTTATAAGGTCCTAACAACATATTTATATTTTAAAGCTATCCACTAAGGCATTATTCAGAGCTTCTGAATATGTATGGGCTGCTTATATATTTTATAAAATACATGTATACCTCACCTTTCTTGTTAGCTTATTGCATATGCTCATTTTGTGTCACACATAGTCCAGAACTGCCTTGATTGAAAAAACAACATTGTTTTTAATCTGAAGTGTTTATTCCTAATTACAATAAAAGTCATAAAACTCTTGGCATTTGGCTTGTCCATTGCACTGTGTAGGTTTTTTAAAAAATTATACTACTTCTGGTTGGCGAGATAAATTTCTCTACACAAACAAATGAATTATGGTGAAGAATTTTTTGCAGCCAAACAGACTAGAAACAATAAAGTCTAGGAAGGTGTGAATTTCCTCCCTTTAACTTTATAGGGTGTTAACATTTAACACTTACCATTGACCATTTTGTGCTGAATGATTCAGCAGACACACTGGCTAGTACCCTTGTTGGCAATGTGGCGACCCCACCCATGTACCATTGACCCACTCAGATATTAGTAATGTTCTTCAATCTGCAGGAAGGGATCTCAAAGCATTTAAGACTAATTGACCATAATAATTCGGAGTGTGTTAATGGGCCATGGGAGGTTCCTTCCTTGCCACAGGACTTAAGGGCAACTCTTTCTACAGACCAAATTCCAGGGACCATACATACAAAAATTTCCCAATGCCTATGCACTATCCATTCTTTAGGAAATCAGCCCTGAGTGCTCACTGGAAGGACAGATCGTGAAGCTGAGGCTCCAATACTTTGGCCACCTCATGAGAAGAGAAGACTCCCTGGAAAAGACCCTGATGTTGGGAAAGATGGAGGGCACAAGGAGAAGGGGACGACAGAGGATGAGATGGTTGGACAGTGTTCTCGAAGCTACAAACATGAGTCTGACCAAACTGTGGGAGGCAGTGGAAGACAGGAGTGCCTGGCGTGCTCTGGTCCATGGAGTCACGAAGAGTCGGACACGACTAAACGACTAAACAACAATGCACTAGAACAGGCATAGGCAAACTCGGCCCTTCAGATGTTTTGGGACTACAACTCCCATCATCCCTAGCTACCAGGACAAGTGGTCAGGAATGATAGGAATTGTACTCTCAAAACATCTGGAGGGCCGAGTTTGCCTATGCCTGCACTAGAACTACACAGCCAGTCATTTATGTAGATGTAAATATAGACCAAGCTAGCAAGGGGAGCCTGTCAATGAGCTGCAACTGACAAGCATTGAGGCAAGTTAAGCAGATGAAGGTTCCACAGCATGACAACTTTCCACTGGTTAGCTTTCCACTGGTTAGCCACTGTGACAAAAGAATGCTAGACTAGACAGGCCACTGACCTGATTCAGCAGGTTCTTCTTATGTTCATATAGCACCAAACAAGGTATAATACTTGCAATGTATCGTCAATCTTATATGGAGGATTGTAAAACCACATAAAGCAAAGAAACTAAAAAAACTCAGGAAAAGATTTGAAATGGCTTAGAATGCAAGAATTCAATACTGCGTATGTTTTGGGTTGTCATTAAGTTGTGTGGTTCTTCCTTTGCATATATTTTGAACCGAAAGCATACAAAATGCTCTCTATCAGCTAGTTGGCAGAGAACTAAGGTGTCGCATAAAGTGTCACAAAGAGAACTATTCAAACCAGCTGAATACAAATCTTTCCCAAAATGAAAAAAAAAGGCTAAAAACAGATGGGAGACATCATTGGTTTTGCATGTGCCAAAATGCATAGATAACAAGAATGGTTAAGGATGAAGGCTGAGACTTAAAAACATTGCTGAACAGATTTCACGACAGAGTACACAACTAAACCCTAAATACCAATGTATAAATATATATACACCATTGATTCAATAAGGTATACTGGTCTGAATCCAAATTAGTAATACATTAGTAATCATACATTTCTATGATTCTATTAAGCAGAGGCTTGACAACCATGTCAGGAGTGCTCTGATGGTGTTTCCTGCTTGGCAGGGGGTTGGACTCGATGGCCCTTGTGGTCTCTTCCAACTCTATGATTCTATATATAGCAATATTAGTGGTTTAACCCACAGCGGGTGTCTCCCATTGCTCGGTCCCTGCTCCTGCCAACCTAGCAGTTCAGAAGCATGTCAAAGTGCAAGTAGATAAATAGGTACCGCTCCGGCGGGAAGATAAATGGCATTTCCGTGTGCTGCTCTGGTTTGCCAGAAGTGGCTTAGTCATGCTGGCCACATGACCCGGAAGCTGTACGCCGGCTCCCTCGGCCAATAAAGCGAGATGAGCACCGCAACCCCAGAGTCGTCCGCGACTGGACCTAATGGTCAGGGGTCCCTTTACTTTTACCTATATAGGAAACACCCATATAAAATGGACTTTTACGTTGCTTTTGCAGCAACAGTTCCTGCCACGAGAGATAACAGGTTTTTAGTTTGAAAGGCAAATTGTTTCTGATAGTGGAATCCGCTGCAGCAAATGCAAATATGCACACAAAACAAAAGCTCTTGCTACATATGCAGCTCTTTCTCCTCCTCCCACCAAGCAAGCATATCAATTTTTTACATCCTGGTTGTCATTTCTGTATCTCTCCTATCCATTGGGATCATTGTGGCAAGAACTGCCTGTATCAAATTTAAGTGTCATTGATGCTAGACTTCCCCCCTCTTGCTGAAGTGTTCTTGGGTGTCCTCATGATTATAGCGTGTAATTTAAATCAATCTAACTATACATTACTCCAACATAATTCTGTATTTTTTAAAATTGGAAGCCTTATGAAATGCAAGGAAAATTCCTATCTCTGGTGTGCAAATGGTCATTAACTTTTTTTTAACCTGAGGTGTAAAGCTAATATTGAATTTGCAGAGAAGGCTACTCATTATGCTAGTTTAGTTTCCAGATAGAGAATCAGTCCCGAAGGATCTGTTTCTAAGATACCAAATAGGAAACAGGATTCTACCAGCCCATCTCTGCAAATATAAGGGAGTATTTGGTAGTGTTTAGAAATAAGCAGCAGATGATAGCTTATAGCAGGATGTTAAGCAAGGAAGAAAGTCTTATCATTAAAAAAGCCATCTGCAATTAAAATTAAAAATTTAGAATGTGGCCTGTTTGACATTGCATTACACACGGAGTTAATTAGTGTTCATTTTCTCTACTCTAGCTAAATTGACCGCAAGAGAGATAAGCCACAAATTTAAGCACCAGAAACTAGGCATGCTTGCATTAAATAACAAGTATTAAAATGCTATGTACACTGACTTATAATCTACAATGGGTACCAGTTATTATTATTTTAAATCCATTTCCTGAAATAGGTTTTTTTTCTCCATGTCATCAGTTAACCTAATTGTTCCACATGTAAATATAAGTGATTGTCAGTGATAACATGTCTCATGATAACATGACATGTGAAACCATCATCAATGATATTTGCCCGTCATTTTCTTAATTGTTTGTACCCAGTGGCCATTAATATATAAAATCACAAAAAAACCAAGACAAGTTAAAGCATATCCATTTTCAGAGCTGCAAACTATGAACACTTAAAATTATAAAGTTCCCAAAATAATTTAGATTTTAAAAATCTCCTTGGCAGTAAATATTTTTCTGGCTTTGTAACTTTCTTGCTGCTAGCGCATGTAAAGCTACCATCTAATTTTGAAATCATCATTCTAAAGAATATTGGAATGAATAGGGGGATCTATTCCCAGGTGAATTGTATAAAGGGCAATAACGAATGTAGTGGACAATGTATTCAACCTGGCCTGCTCCACAAATACAATGACCGTCACCTGTTATGTTAGTATATTAAAGAATTTACCAGTTACATATTTTGTGGGCATAGTTTGAAATCTGAACAAACAGGAATAAAGTTAGGTAAGCAGCCCCTCTGTGGTTGAATTTAAATTTATTCTACCAAATTTGGGATTTGGAATTCTTCATATATTCCAATATCATTTTGGCATCTTCAGCAAAAATGACATTACAGATATTTCTGTCAGAAATATCCTAAGATACCATTACAAGGGAAGCTAAATAAGTAGACATTGTTACAACATTGCGCCTAGGCTTCTCTATACTGAGTTTTTAAATGCTGGCGGGTGGCACTGTGGTCTAAACCACTGAGCCTCTTGGACCTGCCGATCAGAACGTTGGAGGTTTGAATCCCCACAACAGGGTGAGCTCCTGTTGCTCTGTCCCAGCTCCTGCCAACCTAGCAGTTTGAAAGCATGCTTGTGTAAGTAGATAAATAGGTACTGCTGCGGCAGGAAGGTAAACAGCGTTTCTATCATGGTGTTCCGTTGCACCAGAAGAGATTTAGTTATGCTGGCCACATGACCCAGAAAACTGTCTGTGGACAAACACCTGCTCCCTTGACCTGAAGCAAGATGGGCACCGCACCCCATAGTCGTTTTTGACTGGACTTAACTGTCCAGGGGTCCTTTACCTTTACCAATTTATGACTGCATATTTTTAGAGAAGGGAGAGACATACTTCAGGTTTAGGCAGTGCACCAGGTGTACTGTGCAACACACTAGACAAATAGTATGACACGTGAGACTCATATTTATTTATCTGCTCACATGATTAAGCACAAGGTCAGAACACAACCCTGCTCCGTTGAGAGACAGGGGTCCTGGAAAGAACAAACTTTTGGATGGCCACCAAGTCTAGGAAATATTTGCCATCACTGTTTCTAGCTCCTTTAGATCCCCCCCCCCTTTAATAGATGTGTATTCATCTAATACTGTAGTGTCAGCTTAATAGTGTATGAAAGGTATGCACTTTTTCAACCTGCAAAACAATGCACTCTAGTTGTCTTTATAAGAGCCTAATAAAGAACTTTAAAATTAACTCTTTTAGTTTTCTACATTTGACTCACAGAACAATCCCCCTCATTCAAAGAAAGGGTTACAGCAGGAGCAACAAAGAATCCTGTGGATTTTCTTTTTTAAAGAAACTTGCTTTCCTTCAATGTACCACAAACCGCTGCTGAAAACTCCCCAGGCTTTGTAACATGGGCATCAAGCAAGCACGATTATTCCAAAGGTCTCCTGGGCACATAAAACTACTTGTGAGGTTCTTTGGAACTTTGTCATGGTATCTTTATAATCCCAATACTGTTTCTTCTGCATCCTATAGAAAAAGGAGTTTCCCCATTACTGTCCTGTTTAGAAGATAGTTCTTCTCTTCTCTGCTGTCTTAGAAGAATTAATTGTATTTTTGATAACCTATACTTCTCCTCAAGTCTGTTCCTGTTGTGACAACAACTTGACACTATTTTTCTTACCAGCGCATGATGGTTTCTTTTCATATGCTGCTGTAGGGTTTTTGCTTTGGATTTTTTGAATCACGTCCAAATCTCATTTAAGTTCCTAATTTATTTGGCACAATCCTCCTGGTTCAACCCCAGAAAACACTATTACTGGTTATGCTTTTCTATAATCCAGTTCTTTCCACCTTATTTACTTTTTGAAGAAGCAAATCATGAATTCTCCACTATAACAAGGACACATCTGATTCTCATACACAGCCATCTGCATTGTGGAATGGATCTTTTGGGATTTCTAATTACATTTTCCTTCATAGTCAGTTCACAGTAGGCACTTACTTGCAAGTGTGTACATCCTACACCAGCAAAATTTGCTTAAAGCTTTAAAATAACAGCAATACTGTTGCCAGATAATCTGGCTGCAAATCTTTACTCAAAAGCTAATGCTTTTCCATATATGAACGTCACATCCATCAACAGAGCTCCCAAATTTTGCAACACTGAAAAAAGTAATCAAAGCACCCTATTAAACCAGCTCCTATTATCAGAGTGTGTGTTGATAAAACTGTACTATAATTATGCCTGCCTGATTTATTATTTTAAAAATTATTAACTTTTAAATCAACTTTTACAGTCACGATTGGTCCAGAAATCACCTTACATGCATTACTTCAAAAGAAAAAATGTTGTAATATGAAGTAAAGTGTTCAGTTCAATGGTTTAAAAAGCCTGCATGCACATTCAAACCTCCAAGTACTGTACTTGCCACTTCAACTACTCAAAGCAGCACTGCAGTGTGACTAATACCTAAAATACTGTACTACACTAATTAAGATCTAATTCCACTAGCAATAATACTGTTCCAGATCCGGGGTAACAGAGTTTGGGGGTGCAAGGGCACTTATAACTGCTAGAGTTAGTGAATGTCAATCTGGAGTATTGACGGAAAGATACCAGGACAGTGGGAAATACAGGCTAAGTCTTTTTTCCAGGCCAGGGCCTCACCTGGGATAGAAGTCATTAAGAATGACAAAAGGTGTTGGGAGCAAATGATTAAGCAATCAATGGAAACTATCAACCAGGAAGGCTCTGCAGGTGATGGGGGCATGATGCCATATATAGGAAAAAATGTATCAGTTAAGTTGTGGGTGAACATATCAGACGACACAGCGATTCTTCAAACAGCTCTTCTTTATTCTGAGGCCAGAACTGAACTGAACTGAACTGAAGGGCTCAGTCAGCCTGCTTATATAGAGCTCCAGTACCTTGTTACTGTAACAACTTTCTAAAACTATCCAATCACTGAAAGTCACCTTCGATCCTTCATTTGCACACAAACTATCCAATCACTGAACGTCACTTTTGATCCTTCATTTGCATAACTATCTACGGTATCCCCCTTTCCCCAGGGTGAGAAGTTCAGTACATAACAGTATCCTTTTGAAATTTAGGGGTTGTGGGAAAAGGAGGAAAACTGGATGAGTTGATGTGAAGGCCAGAGCCATATTGGCAGGCTGTGAGAGAGGCACAGATGTGCCTGGGAATCCAATGCTGGGCTGCGGTGAAGGACAGGGCCCCTCCTGAGGTGAGAATGCTATGAAATCTCTCTTTACTTAAAGCTTCCGTGTAAATATGTGTAAATAAGTCATATTTCAAAGACACTGTAAACTCCACCATGCCTCATTGTCCCCAAAGGAACACAGACCCTGGCTGAGTGCCAAGACCCCTAAGAATCTCATGCACCCTTCCACAGATATTGGGGCAGCCAATGATACTATTCTAGTTCCTCCACCAACCCAAACCCCAAGCAGTTATTGGTGCTGTTCACTAATTGTCCACAACATCCACATTTTGGAAACTCTCATTTTGTACCTGACACAACATTAAATGACTGATGTTGACAAATGCCTGAAACTAGGAACAAACTGAGAGTAGTCACAAATCAGGCAGTTATGTTTTTCCATGTATCCCATTTGCCTTTGTTGAGTATCAGCAATAATAATAATAATAATAATAATAATAATAATAATAATAATAATAAATTTTATTTATATCCCGCCCTCCCCAGCCAAAGCCGGGCTCAGGGCGGCTAACAACAATAAAACAGTACAAAAGTACAGCACAAACAACACTCTAAAATCATTCATTATAAAATTAATTAATTCAAGCCACTGGCAACCATTGGGCCAGAGCTCCGCGAAGATTGCCGAAGCAGGGAGTCAGGCTGTGCCCTGGCCAAAGGCCTGGCGGAACAGCTCTGTCTTGCAGGCCCTGCGGAAAGATGTCAAGTCCCGCAGGGCCCTAGTCTCTTGTGACAGAGTGTTCCACCAGATTGGAGCCACAGCCGAAAAAGCCCTGGCTCTAGTTGAGGCCAGCCTAACCTCTCTGTGGCCTGGGACCTTCAAGATGTTTTTATTTGAGGACCGTAAGTTTCTCTGTGGGGCATACCAGGAGAGGCGGTCCCGTAGGTACGAGGGCCCTAGGCCGTATAGGGCTTTAAAGGTTAAAACCAGCACCTTAAACCTGATCCTGTACTCCACCGGGAGCCAGTGCAGCTGGTATAGCACCGGGTGAATGTGATCTCGCAGCAAAGACCCCATAAGGAGTCTCACTGCAGCATTCTGCACCCGCTGGAGTTTCTGGGTCAGTCTCAAGGGCAGCCCCACGTAGAGCGAGTTACAATAATCCAGTCTGGAGGTGACCGTCGCGTGGATCACAGTGGCTAGGTCAGGGTGAGAGAGGTAAGGAGCCAACTGCTTAGCTTGGCGGAGATGGAAAAATGCTGCCTTTGTTATAGCTGAAATCTGCGCCTCCATGGAAAGGGAGGTGTCGAAGATTACACCCAAACTCTTAACGGACGGTGCTGGCACTAATTGCGCCCCCGCAAGAGATGGGAGTTGCCCCCCCAATCCCATATCGTCCCGTCCCAGCCACAGGACCTCTGTCTTCGAAGGATTTAGCTTCAACCGGCTCCCATGTAACCATCTAGCCACAGCTTCCAAACATCTGGTCAGTGTGTCTGGGGCCGAGTCAGGATGGCCATCCATCAACAGATAGAGTTGGATGTCATCGGCATACTGATGGCAACCCAGCCCAAAACTCTGGACAAGCTGGGCGAGGGGGCACATAAAGATGTTGAAAAGCATCAGGGAGAGTATCACACCCTGAGGTATTCCACACACCAAGGAGTGGCGCGATGACAATTCCCCCCCAAGCGCCACCCTCTGTCTCCGACCAGAGAGAAACGAGCGCAGCCATTGAAGGACTGTGCCCTGGATCCCCACGTCGGCAAGGCGGTGGTCCAGAAGTTCGTGGTCGACCATGTCGAAAGCTGCTGACAGATCTAGAAGAATCAGCAGCCCCGACCCGCCTTGATCCAGCTGTCTACGAAGATCATCTGTTAGGGCAACCAGAGCCGTCTCGGTCCCATGACCAGCGCGGAAGACGGACTGGAATGGATCCAGAGCCAATGTTTCATCCAGAAACCCACCAAGCTGTTCAGCGACCGCTCTCTCAATCACCTTACCCAGGAACGGAAGATTCGAAACCGGGCGGTAATTGGATAGATCTAAGGGATCTAATGATGTTTCTTTAAGAGCGGGCGCACCACTGCCTCCTTCAGTTCCCCTGGGAATGTCCCCGTGCCAAGGGACAAATTGATGATATCCCCCAGGAGGGCCCGCACCTCGTCTGGACACACTCTAATCAGCCAAGACGGGCACAGGGCAAGAGGACAGGTGGTGGGCTTTCCAGCTCGGAGGAGTCTGTCCACATTGGCTGGGAATATCCGGTCAAAGTGGTCCAATACTGGACCCGAGGACAGTCGAGGGGCCTCCAGTTCCTTTATTGTATCAAAATTGGCAGGGAGGTCATGGCAGAGCAACAAGACCTTTCCCCAAAAAAGCTCGCAAATGCCTCACAGCTGTGTGTCAAATTGTTATTTAAATTTGGCTGTCCCTCAAGGGACGTTAAAGACCTGATTATACTAAATAATTGCACCGGGCGAGAGCTAGCGGATGCAATGGAGGCCGAGAAGTAAGACTTCTTAGCAGCCTTCACCGCCATCTCGTAGGTTTTCATAAAAGCCCTATCTTATGTTCTTGAGGCTCCGTCACGGGCACCCCGCCATACTCGCTCTAGCCGTCTGAGGTCCCGCTTCATTTTCCGGAGCTCCTCGGTAAACCAGGGAGCCCGGTTTCTGCGGGGTCGCAGAGGGCGCTTAGGTGCGATCTCATCGATGGCTGCCAGGAGCTGGATATTCCAGCCCTCAACAAGCTCAGTCAATGAGTCGCCAGGGGGAGCAAGGTCCCGCAAGGTTTGGCGGAATCTATCAGGGTCCATCAGCCTCTGCGGGCGAGCCCAAATCGGCTCGCCACCTAAGCAGGGTGGGGGTGGAAAGTCAATCCTGGCTTTCAGAGCGTAGTGATCAGACCATGGCACCTTCATCAAAGGAGACATGATCACATCTATACCTACGCCAAAGATCAAATCCAGCGTGTGGCCTGCTTGATGTGTGTGGCCCGAAACAAACTGGGAGAGCCCTAGTGTCGCCATGGAAGACACCAGGTCCAGAGCCTGTGAGGAGGAAGTGGCACCAGCATGGATGTTGAAGTCCCCCAATACCAATAGGTTAGGGAACTCCAAGGCCCAGCCAGCCACCGCCTCCAATAGGCCTGACAGGGTGGCTGCTGGTGCGCTAGGTGGCCGGTACACCAGCCAGACAGCCAAGCTCTCCTCGGAGCCCCACACTAGGCCAACACATTCAATGCCGGGGATCGATGGCAATGGTAGAGCCCTGAAAGGACAATCTTCCCGGATTAATAATGCCACCCCTCCCCCCCGGCCCACAGTCCACGACTGGTGGAGGACAGAGAAACCCGGGGGCACCATCTCTCGTAAGGTAACTGTTGCCCCTTCGTGCACCCAGGTCTCCGTCACACAAGCCAGGTCGACCCCCTGCGAGATAAAGAAATCTCGCAGGGTGGCGGTTTTGTTGCCTATAGACCTGGCATTGCACAGCACCAGTGACGGAGGTGAGTAATCCTTGCTCACCCTACCCTCGTCCCTCGGGATGAGGCGCAGATTGGAAGGGGTACGAGCATATCCATACATACAAGTAATATTAACAGAAGGTAAAGGAGGGGGGGGAGGAGAGGAAATATATTAAGGTATATCCCTTTTGTATATTTCTCAAAGTCCACACATCATGTTCATGCCTAAACCGAACTATGATGGGCTCAGCTTTAAAAAGAACAGGTTCATGCAACCTTGGCAAGCCTTGTGATTTAACTCATGTATTATATTTAGCAAGAAAGATTTTTTTTTCAAAAAGGAAAAAGTCATATGGTGCCATTGCAAAACATAACTCTTATGCACGGGGGGTGACAAAATAAAATCTTCAAAATCTGAATTTATACGTTTCAACTGAAGGCAATGGATATATAAGCATTAATTTACAAAATATAAAAAGATAAGCAAAAAGAACACTTGACTTGTAGGAGAAACTGTTACAAACAGCTTAGACTAGTGGATCAATTATTAAAATAGCTCATCAAGTTCACTGAAGAGTAGGAAAGAAGGAAAACAGAAGAAAATGTCAAGCAGTTCTTGTCACATTAAATAAGCTTTATACTATATTTCTTTCTTTTAATATGGTTTGAAAATGCAAAATCCAAATCTGGATACACTCACCTGATTTTCTTGCCTTAATAGCAAGAACAGCCGCCAATTCTCTCTGCACCTAACACACCAAAAAGACAAAGTGTTACAGTCGTGCCCATAAGCAGGAAGTTGTTACATACACAGAGCAAACCATCTACTCTAGCAATCTGGATCTCATAGAGTTAGGCTACAATCCTCAGAACAGTTGTCCAAAAGAAAGAGCCGCTGAAAATTGTTCATGCTTCTGAATGAACTCAGATAGGATAGTGCTATTTCCTAAGTGGCAGTATGCTCATAAAAAATATATTTGATTCAGTTCAGCAATTAGCAACCACATTAACACAACTGGCATAAGCAAAGATAGCTACACAAGAGGAAAACAATTTGCAATTGTTCGTTTCATCAGTGCCATCATCTCCTCTCCCATGCAGCTTAATGGATCAGCACTGGGTGTTTATAGAACACAATGGGTGGTTTCCAACGAAGTGCTTCTGTTAGCACTTCTGGCTAAACAACAAAACTTATCCTCTTCCTACAGGCTCCCTAAATCTGTTCTGGGGGTTCTCCCAAACCACTGAGGTAGATTTGGGAGGGGGGAGGGAAGGCACACAGGGCACGCATGGAGAGATGGAGAAGTTCTGTTGCACAATCAAAAATCCTTGTGCTAGAGGAAGCACTTCATTGGTTACCACCCAATATTTATGTCATGAGATGTTCCTTTTCTACAATAAAGGTAAAAGATTGCTTCTACAACACCACAAACATCACTGAATGTCCTGAAATTATTATTATCAGCAGCAGCATACAGCCAATGAATCTATTCACATGCGTGGTGCTTTGTTATAATGCAAAGATTAATATCCAAGCAGTCTTCTTTCCTGGCAAACAGCTATTGCTGTGACCATTATGGCCAATGTAGGAAATACTGGGAAAGCATGAGATTGGATCCCATATTTCAAAAAAGAAATACTAATTTCGGGAGCCACATAAGCACGTAGAAATAATTGCCTATCAAGTGAGAAAGGTTTTGTGCACATACTTAATTTCACCAAAAGAAGTTTTTTTAAAAATTTACCAAGTATGCATCACTGCCTTTGGAACATGACTGTCAGCTTATCCCTTATTATGAGGGTGGGATAAGGGTACATAATGCCATATCTGGTGGTCCTGTCCACAGACTCAATCCTTTTGGGTTGCTCTTTTTGATGAAGTTCAAAAGATAACACATCACTGCAACTGACACTCCTTAATCTCTTTTTGAATAACAACAGGGATACCACTAGCAAGATTTCTATTGGCCACCTTTTAATGACTGTGAGGTTAACAATAGCTGAACTTTGGAAAGACCTCAAGGGAACAACCATTGACTGCTGCAGGGAATATTATTTTCTTGGTGCAACAATCAGATTAGGTTTCTCTTCTTCTACAGCCACTTCATTGGCTGCCAGTTAACTCAAATATTTTATAAACCTCTTGTCTTTACTTTTAAAGTCTTCATGGTTAGCCTCTTTCCTATCTCTCAGCCTTAGTGTCCCAATGTACATCTAGTCACTCTCTTTGTTCTTCGAATTCTGTGCTTCTTATTTATCCAAGCGTTTATTGTGTCTCCATCCTTTTTCTCTTGCTACTCCATATGCTTGGAATCATCTTCCAGAACATTTGTGGGCTGCCTCCTCACTTCATATGCTCAAATCTCTATTTAAAACATTGTTTTCCCCTGAGTTGTTTTGGTCCGGCTACCTAGTTTTATTCACTAGGTATAACAGGCTGTGTATTGTGCATATTAGACTACTGATTTTTATTATACTGTTCATATTTGTTGTTTCAGATTGTATACCCTTTGGTGAAGAATTTATTCTTTTAATTGTGCACAGAGTCACATACATTAATGGTGCTATATAAATAAATGTTAATTATTAATACTGGTACCATAAAGCAAAGGTGAGGAACTCTTGATCCTCCAGATGTTGCTGAACAACAACTCCCATCATGCCCAGCATGTGTGACCAAAGAATAAGGATGATGGGAGTTTTAGTTCAGCACCATCTGGAGGACCAAAGTTCCCCAAAACTGCCATAAAGTCCGATATTTGGCATATGTGGAAAAATTAACAAGTAAAACGAGAACAGCACAAAGCCTCATAAAAAGGATTCTGAGGCATCCCCAAGAATTCCTTTAACTTTCAATATTGGAAATGGAATTTGCCCATTAGCATTAGCTTGAGATTGCTCCAAGCACCCAGCACTTCCATATATCAGCAAGAGTTCATATTCATATTAATCATTTTTGATATCCCCTTAATAATCCTTTTAATAATTTAAAGTCTACACAGTTGAAACCCAGATGGATCATCATGAGGGAAAAGGTCAGATATCATGGTTACAAGATTAGAGATGACATGGCCATGGAAAAGATAAATACTGTAGTTCAGTCATCGTGGAGATACCATCTGAGACTACTGTCAGATTCACAAGGAATCATTCAATCAATTTATGCAATTAGTATGTTCAGGACCTTTCCTGCATATGCAGCCCAAAACTTACTGAACATTAAATGTCAAGAGATTGACACTGTGTCGACCAGTAAAACCGAAGCAGCTTTCATAAAGGTTGTAATCACCCAAATTTAATTATTACTTTATGGAACCCACGGATCTCTCTTTGAAAAGGAACAGTAAAAAAAATAAAATCATTTTTAGGCCAGGAAAGATTTACATTAAAAAAGCACAAATTAAGGCTTTCTGCAGATTTAAAACCTGAAGTGGAGAATGCCCTTGTATATTCAATATCCTGCGAACTTTGGGGAAAATTTAGTTTTTGTTCTAACAGAGTGCAAGACTAATTCTTTCTCATTATGCTTTCCACATATTTTGCCAGCTTTAAAAATTAGTTCATTTTGAGGCTCCTAAATAATATTAGAGATGGGTGTGTGTGTGTATGGATATCTTAGACTAGTAAGGATGATGGGTTAATATTTGCATCCTGATGTTAAGACACTTGCTCAAATCTTTTGCTGCTTTGCCTCTCAAAGGTTGTGCATGTGTGTACCAAATCTTCCAAGAAAGCCAAATAACATACAATAGAGTTAAATGTTTGTGTTCCTTCCTGTTCTTGGGTTTTTCTATTTTTCCATGCTTCTATTTTATTTATTAAATCTGTCAGTCGCTTTATCTTGCCCAGGGAAACCCAAAACAACTTGCAACCATACAAATAGACAACAAGCCCCCACACAGATACATTTCAAAGGGAATTTCAAAGGTGGAATTGACGTCTGGGGAGAGGGGATTTCTGAAAGACAGTGCTTTGTCCTGGATTTTAGGCAAGTCAATTGAAAAATTGCATCAACTCAGGCAGGGAAACTGCTGGGCAGCAAGGCAAGTGGTAAACCAGTAGAATCCCTAATTTATCCCAACTGCCCTACACCAGAAACACACACACTAGATCCCCACTCAACTAGACAGAGAAGTGGAGAGAGAGAGGTTGCATTTCTATAGACGACAGCAACCCACCTCCTTGACCCTCAAGTTTTTGTACTATTTTCAAATGCAGCCCACATATCTAATATTCATTCTTTTATGTTTCACATGAACAGTGGTACCTCAGGTTACATACGCTTCAGGTTACATATGCTTCAGGTTACAGACTCCGCTAACCCAGAAATAGTGCTTCAGGTTAAGAACTTTGCTTCAGGATGAGAACAGAAATCGGGTTCCGGCGGCGCGGCAGCAGCCGGAACATAAGCTAAAGTGGTGCTTCAGGTTAAGAATGGACCTCCGGAACGAATTAAGTACGTAACCAGAGGTACCACTGTATTACACTTTATTACATACTATGCCACATTAGGAGGGATTTCTCATCAGGTGGAAAGACAAAGCAGTAAATGTAATTTATAATAATTAATATATTATGTTTCTGACACAAAAGCAAATGCTTTGCTGTTGTTTCCTGCAACTTGACCAACTTGGCACCATTCCACACAGCTATTATCGCTCAAGAAGTCCCTCGCCCTTCCATTGTTTCAAACAAGTATCTGTTTCCTTTTACCAACAGGTTCTAGCCGGACTCGAGAAAAAGAAGCTTGTACTATTAATTCTGAGAAAATATACCTTCTAAAAGCTCAGTTACAGATACTGAACCCTTGTGGGAATTGAGCAGGGGGAGATACAAGAAAACATACCTCATTGGTTCTAAAAAGCATCCTGCCAAGTGACAGGAAAAGCAGTATTACACACTCAGGCATAATTAGTTCTTCACTAGCCTTGGCTTCAGTTCATGTGGCTAAAATTCACATTAGTATTTTATGTGTCGATTATTGTTACACTCTGAATTGGCAAATAATCCTTCTGCACGCATTTCAACACTGATAAAGGCAGGCCTTTGTTCACTTTGTGGAATTTTTGTATGGGGTTTAGACTCCCAACAATTCCAATAAAACTATTTGCTCAGATAGTTCAACTATTTTGCCTTGCATTAAATATAGGCAACCCCCTATATACGTGGGGGTTATATTCTGAGTCATCGCACGCATTGGCAGAGCGTGCATAAGCCTGCTTGTCCCTGTTCCATCCTCTTCTGGTGCTGAACCTGGCACGCGCATGCGTGGTCATACATGAATCGGACATGTGAAAAATGGGAGTTGCCTACAATGGCACTGCTACACCCATTGTCAGAATCAGCTAGGAGGCCCTCAACTGGGAGCCTTGTGGTCAATTTCTTAGTGCCTGTTGTGTGGAAGAATCAACAAAAAACGGCCCCAAATCCCAGTATGTCTACATTCCCCTCCTTCCCACACCTAACACCTATAAGGTGTTATATTTTTAAACTGCCTTTGTTTTAATGCTCTACTGACCTATATTTTAATACCGATGGTTTGTTTTTTAAAAAAGTAACTGTTTTAATTTTCAGCCACCCTGAGAATCTTTCAGTTGAAGGCCAAAATACAATTATATTACAGTTTTAATCTATTGCCATTAAAATTATGCACAAGAGATTAGAACCATGATGTGAGCATTACAGTTCCTTGAGACCACAGTCGGTCACAAACATATCACTTTTCAATACAGTAAAGAAAAGCTTGTCGAAAGACTCACCGCAGAAGTGAGACGGGCAAGAATTTCAGCATTGGTCTCAGTTGTGTCTTCTATTTTTCTATTGCTCCTGTTAAAACAAAAATATTTTTTTAAAAATAAAAAAAGGAAAGGTTTGTAAAGGACTGTTCTGATTTGCCTGGTGCCCTCCAGATAATGTGAACTACAACATCCATCATCCCTGGCCATTAGGAATGTTGGTTGAGGTTGATAGGAGCCTTTAACATTTTGGGAACACCACCTTGGAAAAGCTGAATTAGACCTTAAGTTAAAGGATGTGCTTAAAAACAAACAGGGAAGTGAGGTGTGTGGACTAAAATAAGACATGTCATGCTATAACTGAAGTGTCCCATCAATTTGTCTTCCTCTAAATGCTTTTATTTATTCAAACATGCCCAAGTTAAGAAGAAATGCCACTGTAGAAGCCAAAGGGTACAATAATCTAGTACAATAATTCACAGTGACATATACAGAGGCTGAACTGCAGCCCTGCTTCAGGAATGGCACCCAAAGAAATTAAACTCTTACATTTTAAGGTCAATCAAAGGGTGGCAAGACACCACCCAGTTATCTGTAATCAAATGAGGGGCAGAAGGAGGTCTGAGCTGAAGCAGGACTTGTCTTCATCATGGCAGCTTCTCATGAACTACGGAGAAAACCTAACTAGAGTAAGTGGGACCCAGCCTAACCCCAGCTTGCCCTTGGCACCCTCTCTTTCTGTTGTGAATTTGGCTAGTTGATTCAAATCAGTTCATGAAATTCACATCCTTTCTTTGATGCCTCGTGACTTCCAGGTCTACACTGGAGGAGGCCTCTGGCTTACGTATCTCATAAGTGTGAGGTAAAGGTAAAGGGACCCCTGACCATTAGGTCCAGTCGTGACCGACTCTGGGGTTGCGGCGCTCATCTCGCTTTATTGGCCGAGGGAGCTGGTGTACAGCTTCTGGGTCATGTGGCCGGCATGACTAAGCCGCTTTTGGCAAACCAGAGCAGCGCACGGAAACGCCGTTTACCTTCCCGCCGGAGCAGTACCTATTTATCTACTTGCACTTTGACGTGCTTTCGAACTGCTGCTAGGTTAGCAGGAGCAGGGACTGAGCAACGGGAGCTCACCCCGTCGCGGGGATTCGAACCGCCGACCTTCTGAGCAGCAAGTCCTAGGCTCTGTGGTTTAAACCACAGTGCCACCCGCGTCCCTTATCTCATAAGTGCACAGGAACACTTACAGCAAGGAGACCCATCAGCCCTATGCCTCCCTTATGCAGAGACAGCACCCTTGCCTGTCCACTTCCTTTCTACCTGACCTTAGACCCTCTATGACACTGGTTCCCAAACTCACACCCCCGCCCCCCGGATTGCTTGAAAATTGCTGAAGGTCTTGGTGGACCACTAAATGATTTTGCTGCCTGCTGTAGCAATTGCAATGCTATATTATCTTTAATTGTATTTTTATTGCTTCTTTAATTTCTTAATAGACAGAATTCAAATTGTAATACAATAAATATACAATATGAGAAATAAAAAGCAATAAAAATACAATTAAAAACAGATATGAATATTTAATGTGGACTTCTTCGTGGACCACCTGAATGAAGCTTGTGAACCACTGAGCTCCATGTACCACAGTTTGGGAACCACTGAGATACAAGTTACTATAGTAACTCAAACTTACTTAAAATCATTCAATAAAATGTGGCTAGCCTGCTGCAAGACTTCTTTCCCATAAGAGTTCTTCCTATAAATAATACAGGACCAGCTATAGGCTGATTTAGGTAACACAAACCAAGCAGCCACACAGTTTATACAATGTAAGTAGGAAGATTATGGTAGAAGTTTTCACAAGCAACAGCCTCTGTGATAATATGCATAAAGTAGAAGGGAAGACTGGTAGATTATTTAACAGATATAACCCAGTCATCTGCAGAACTTTCAGTAAGAATTGCACGGAGAATATACTTACAGATTACAGGTATTAATCCTTGGAGGAATAACAGGCACTAGCTGCAATAAGAGTTTCACACCATTTTTCCATCCATCATCTCTTTCATATTCACAGAAAAGATATGTACACTCATCAGCTGAGAACTGGTAGAAAACGTACTTGTCTTGAAAATAAATCTGTTTATCCACTGTGTAAAAAGAGGGGGGATAATTCTATTACTCTTAGAAAGTGCTTTCTATCAGCTTGCCACAAAAACAAAAACTTGAAGTAACTGCTAAGCAAGCATTGGAAAATAATCCAGTAATTTAGCTTCAGTTGACAACGAAGGGCTATTTCACACGTACAGACCAACCATATAAGATACGTTTTGAATACAGATCATGTGGAAAACACACTGTGAACTGGGCTATACACTGGGCTATATACAGATACCATTTCAACATTTTAAGCAACATAAAAAACCCAACATGAAGTCATGTGAAGCAGCTTCTCCTGCAATATCAAGCATGCTAACAAAAGCAATTACCCAAAACAGGGATTGCTTTAGCATGGCTGGAAGTGTGTGAGGAGGTGCTTTACACAGACAGCTTGAAGTTGGAATAATCTTCACAAATTGCTTTTTTAAGCAGCTACCATACTGCAAAGGCCATGTACAAATCAAGTTATAGTCAGTGGCAATGACACAGAATCCCTTCAAAGTAAGAGAAGGGTAAATAAAAACTGATGCAGAAGCGACATGAAGCTTGAAAGAATGGAGCAGACACAATCCCAGCCATGGAAAAGAAAAATTACATTACACAGGGAATTTTGAAATTCCCAAAGACATGAGACATGGCTTAATGGAGCCCCAACATGTAAAGAACCACAACAGTCTAGATGAGAGGTGACTAGGTGGTTCAGCAATAAATGGAGAAAGGGAGTCATCTCTTGTTAAGGAGGCAGAAGACTTGGCAGTGGCCTGAATGTGGATAAATGATTGTGAGCCTGGATACAGCAACAGAAGAAAAGCTGCCAAGGTAAAGAGTACTCCTTATTCAAAGCCATCCTTCAAGAGTTCATTTATTTATAAAATATAGGGTCATCAGTGTGCATACACTTTATGGAGTACAAGATGTAAACTCCATGTTATGCAGAGCTTGCTATCTAAAATGTAATACAGGGGAAACAGGGACAGAATTTGCAATTCTTCAGTCAAAGGTTCCTTTCAATATACTAAAAAGGCTCCACCATAATCATATGGTGAACTACTGTATTGTTTACTCAGCTGCACAGTATTTAGCAAAAGGATAAGGAAAGTATGAAGGTAAAAGGAGGGAGGGAGTAGGGGAGAGAAAAGAATGTACATTCTGAAAGTTGACAAGTATGTCCCTGGGCAAAAATATCTAGTAAATATCTCATCATAATTATTCAGGATATGAAAGATCGCATGTGAAATATATACCAAAGCAGCACAGAGGGAGTCCAACAGAACAACAGATATCTGTATTTTTCTCTCCCCCTTTGTAAACATAATAAATCTAATGCCCAGGGAAAGATGAGGACAGGAAGGGAAATTGAATACCTTCGTAAAACAGGTTAGACTTGCTTTCATAAAACTGACCTGATAACACAATTCTCATATTCAGTAGGAGCTGCCAGATACCAGCTGCTGTAGATCTGCTCTTTATGAAAGGACAGCGCTTTAAAAGCCAGTCTACGAGTTCAGATCCAATGCAACTTCTCCTAAACAAGCAAAAAGAATTATGGATTTATGTAGTGATATTTGTAAGATTGAGCGATTTGATTTCCTCTCTTTTCTTTATGCTTTTCTTTATGCTTGGCTAGTTGATTACTTTGATGATAATTCCCCGATTGCTTTATTTGTTCGTGTGTTATTGAGCGTATATTTTGGGGAAATTTCATGTTGTCCACTTGTTTTTACTCTTATGTTTGCTGTAACCAAATGTATAGGTTCCTGCAGCCAATTGGAAGTCGCGGGAAGCTGCAGACTTTCGGGTTCCAAAGAACACTCACAAACCAGAACATTCACTTCCGGGTTTGTGGCATTCAGGAGGCAAAACATTCAACTCGCAAGGCATTCGGGATTCAAGGTATGACTGTATGTCACCAAAAAGCAGCAACTGTCTGGAAGTGCCCAATTTGTCAAGGATGGGTCTCCTTAGTTGCCATCCATAGCTGATGAAACGGCACGCTGTGCTGCACAGGCCACTTATGAAGGAAGGAGCAACTTTTCCAGCAAATCCCATTAAATCTGATGCTGGTATTCCAAGTACCATAGGAATGGGGGACCTCATGCCTTCCAGATAATTTTAGACTACAACTTCCATCATTCCTGACAACTGGCCATCATGTTTGGGGCTGATGGGAATCGGAGCCCAACAGCATCTGGAGGGCTACAAGTTCCCCAGTCCTGAAGTACAAAATGAACCACATCATTCAACAACTTGCATTTCATCCTACAAACAATTTCTCCTGCTCCAGAAGATTCTTCCTTCTTATCTCAAGATGCAACTAGTCATCCCCCTCAGGCTAAACTTCTACTAGCTTCCCTACACAGATAATGTAACTTCCCTAGAAGTCACTTGAGAATTATTTCATCTTCTCCCAACCTTGAAGTCTGCTATACCATTAACGTGGGATATTACGTGGGCAACAGAGAGGCAACACATTTCAACATCAGGCACATGTATGAGATCTTTGCACAATCAACAAACCAACTCCTATATTTAAAATGTGAGCAAATTTCATCCTTTCAGGAAAGAATTGGCAGACATCGTCACCATTTTTCAGTTTGGCAGAATAATAAATCTGCATGCATTTTTTAAAGATGGTAATTTACAAAAAAAATTGCATTTTTTAAAGATCCTTTCAATTATTTGTTATAAAAACAAGAAAACCAGTTTTGCTATATGTTTGGTTAGCTAATCAATTTGTTCTCAAGTAGTCTGGGAGTTACTCTACAAAGAACATATACCAAATGCTATAAATAAAAGATTATTTTTTTATTGATTGCATTTCAATCAAAAGGTAAGAAACATTGCTCAAGTCAGAAGCACTGCTACACTGCCTCCCTGAGGGCAGATTCTTATGACAGGGTCATGAAAACAATCTCCATCCTTTGTAGATTCCCTCCCTAGTTACCAGAGAAGAGAAACTCAAACATGATGCACTTGTTATTTGGCAACGCATACATGCATTATATTAGATCCAACAAAGTTTGTTAAACCAGAGCACAGGTTACTAACAAAATATTCTCAGGAATAGCACACAAAAGCAACACAACACAAAATGGGAATAAAATTAATAATCAAAACCGTCAGCTTTGATCACATCCAAGTGCATTGTCATTAGTAATAGGATCCTGGTATACAAAGAACATTCTAGGATAAGGAGGGACAGTTTGCTTCTCCTTGCCCCAGGAAGATATATGCCAATGCAGGTAACGTATGGTAGCCAGTCCAGTGCTGCAAATGCAAGGGAGTGAGAAATAGTAAGGAGAAAACTGTTTTGTTAAACTAAGGCAAACATGGCTACCTGCAAAGTCCCATCAGAGACATTCTGTCTTTCATCAGATCAGAAGCTTGTAGAATGAAAACATTTCTGAGAGCTCTCCCAGCACATGAGGCACCCTCTCCATAAATCTAAAAGAAAAGACAAATTGGACAAACAATAAATTATGCAAGCATACAAGGTTATAGCATTAGCACTACATAAAAGTTACAGAACGCATCTGACAAGTACAAGCATGATTTCACCAAGCTTTTCGTATTTGGATAAGGGATTCCTTATCAGCGATATTAAAATCTATTTACATTAGAAAGCTGTAACCCACATTAGCTGTTACAAACTCGAAGATGAACAAATGTACCTAGCTTCAAGGCAGCATTAATGAAATAAGTATCTCAAAAGAATGACGGCATGAAAGAGTTGCTAAATGAGGTTTTAAAAAAATTACCTTGCCTGGAGGATTTTCCAGATAGGGATTTGAAATTCTCCTGGTTATAATCTGCAAGAAAAAATATATTACAATCACCATCATTATCTAACAAACATTCAAAGCATGACAAAGAATCTGTTAGGCAGCTGGCGCATTAGGATATACATTTTGAAAGCATTAGGGCAGCAAATTCATAGGAACGTTCAAAATATTGATGCTGGTACTTTGTCTATGAAGTACTTAATTTCTTTTGCTGTTTTTAACACAACAACCTACCCTGTTCCCTTCCCCCAGATAGTTCTCCTGTCAGCCCTCAGCTTAGCTTACAAAACGCGATCTACTTCTTTAATAATAATAAATAATAAATTTTATTTATATCCCGCCCTCCCCAGCCGAAGCCGGGCTCAGGGCGGCTAACAACAATAAAACAGTACAAAAGTACAGCACAAACAACACTCTAAAATCATTCATTATAAAATTAATTAAATTCAAGCCACTGGCAACCATTGGGCCAGAGCTCCGCAAAGATTGCCGAAGGAGGGAGTCAGGCTGCGCCCTGACCAAAGGCCTGGTGGAACAACTCTGTCTTGCAGGCCCTGCGGAAAGATGTCAGGTCCCACAGGGCCCTAGTCTCTTGTGACAGAGTGTTCCACCAGATCGGAGCCACAGCCGAAAAAGCCCTGGCTCTAGTTGAGGCCAGCCTAACTTCTCTGTGGCCTGGGACCTTCAAGATGTTTTTATTTGAAAACTGTAAGTTTCTCTGTGGGGCATACCAGGAGAGGCGGTCCTGTAGGTACGAGGGACATTTACTAATACACAAATTTCATTAGTAACCTTTACTAATACACAAATTTCAGACTGAAAGCTCTCCAAAGATTACAAATATTTAAACTATACATAACAATCAAATACTTTAAAACACACACATACAATATCAGGGTTTTCCCATTCCCATTAGAACATACCAACCCATCACTTGGCTCAGGAAATTGATTCTCTATATATTCCTAGGCTTCTCTTTTAAATTCCACACTTCCTATTTGTTTCTTAAACTGTTAACTGTGTATTACACCGTTTGAACATCCTGGGGTTAGGGAAAGGATAGAGAAGGCATGGCTGGACTACAGATCCCATTATGTCTGACCACTGGCCATGATGGCTGTGGCTGGTAGGAGCAGGAACCCAACAAAATCAGTTTTGTTTTACAGAAGAGACCAAGAGGTACAACCCTCTGCAATATTACATTTTAATATAACTATATTAATAAAAAGGGCCAGATCTAGAACAGCAGATGCATTGTTCAGATCAGTCTTATTGTACGTGGGTAGAAGAGTAAGTGGGTCATACAGCATAAGCTATAATTATAATTAAATTTGTACCTCTCTCTACAGGGGGAAACTTGCAGGTAATGGTAAGAGTGTGAGCTGTATATTGAAATAATTAACTGGCTGGGTCCCACATTTGTGAAATATTACAACTCCCTCTGCCTATATGTATGCAAAGTAAAACAATATATTATTGTTTCAAAGGTTGCTACCAAAGTCTCAGGACTCTGCCTTCTATGAAATTCAAACAGCACAACAACAAAAAAGAACAGCACAGAACATTGCTAGGCCTCCTTCGCTCTCACTGTGATTAAATATGCATATAATAAAAAGTGCCAGAATGCTTTACAGCCCATTTACTCTTGCTAGCATGCATATCTTCAGCACCCCATTCCTCCATCAGTCTACGTGCTAATGTCTCTGTTTGTTTCCAAACTTTACTGTGTATTTGATCAACAGAAGAGGCACAAATTTCCTTTTTTCAGCACACCCTGGCTGATAAACAGAGAGAAGAGTTAAACCTAAACAATACATAGAATCATAGAATCATAGAGTTGGAATAGACCACAAGGGCCATCGAGTCCAACCCCCTGCCAAGCAGGAAACACCATCAGAGCACTCCTCACATATGGTTGTCAAGCCTCTGCTTAAAGACCTCCAAAGAAGGAGACTCCACCACAATCCTTGGCAGCAAATTCCACTGTCGAACAGCTCTTACTGTCAGGAAGTTCTTCCTAATGTTTAGGTGGAATCTTCTTTCTTGTAGTTTGGATCCGCTTCTCTGGAGCAGCAGAAAACAACCTTTCTCCCTCCTCTAGATTACATCCTTTTATATATTTGAACATGGCTATCATATCACCCCTTAACCTCCTCTTCTCCAGGCTAAACATGCCCAGCTCCCTTAGCCGTTCTTCATAAGGCATTGTTTCCAGGCCTTTGACCATTTTGGTTGCCCTCCTCTGGACACGTTCCAGTTTGTCAGTGTCCTTCTTGAACTGTGGTGCCCAGAACTGGACACAGTACTCCAGGTGAGGTCTGACCAGAGCAGAATACAGTGGCACTATTACTTCCCTTGATCTAGATGCTATACTCCTATTGATGCAGCCCAGAATTGCATTGGCTTTTTTAGCTGCCGCGTCACACTGTTGGCTCATGTCAAGTTTGTGGTCAACAAAGACTCCTAGATCCTTTTCACATGTACTGCTCTCAAGCCAGGTGTCACCCATCTTGTATTTGTGCCTCTCATTTTTTTTGCCCAAGTGCAATACTTTACATTTCTCCCTGTTAAAGTTCATCTTGTTTGTTTTGGCCCAGTTCTCTAATCTGTCAAGGTCGTTTTGAAGTGTGATCCTGTCCTCTGGGGTGTTAGCCACCCCTCCCAGTTTGGTGTCATCTGCAAATTTGATCAGGATGCCCTTGAGTCCATCATCCAAGTCGTTGATAAAGATGTTGAATAAGACGGGGCCCAAGACAGAACCCTGTGGCATCCCACTAGTCACTCTTCTCCAGGATGAAGAGGAACCATTGATGAGCACCCTTTGGGTTCGGTCAGTCAGCCAGTTACAAATCCACTGAGTGGTAGCATAGTCAAGACCACATTTTACCAGCTTCTTTACAAGAATATAATGGGGCACCTTGTTGAATGCCTTGCTGAAATCAAGGTAGGCTACATCCACTGCGTTCCCTTCATCTACCAGGCTTGTAATTCTGTCAAAAAACGAGATCAGGTTAGTCTGACATGACTTATTTTTCAGAAATCCATGCTGACTATTGGTGATCACAGCATTCCTTTCTAGGTGCTCACAGACTGTTTGCTTAATGATCTGCTCCAGAATCTTCCCTGGTATTGATGTCAGACTGACTGGGCGATAATTATTTGGGTCCTCTCTTTTCCCCTTTTTGAAAATAGGGACAACATTTGCCCTCCTCCAGTCTGCCAGGACTTCACCTGTTCTCCAGGAATTCTCAAAGATGACTGCCAGTGGTTCTGCTCCCAAAGACTGGGCTTGTTTGGGCCCATTAGGCCAGAGGAGAGAATTATAGCTGCAGCTCCCACAGGGAAGTGTCACAGAACATCTGCCTTGCATACAGATTCAATCACTGGTGTATCCAAACAGCAGCTGCATAGATAGCCACTCAAGTGCCCAGGGCACCTCCTCACACCACCCCACAGGGGCCTCGGAAGAAGATGCCCCCAGCCTTAGAGGCCCAACAGGGACTGGCTGAAGGTGAATGTGAGACCACCATCTTACTCCCGGCACTCAGCTCCTAGGCAGGCACTACACAAAGCAAGCACAAGAAAGGCCAGAACACCCTGCCTGCCCGGCCTCCCACTTGTATGTCCATTCCCAACAGCTGGGGCTAGTGGACTGGCTGGCTGGGCTCCCTCACCCAATTGCTTACTTCAAGGCCACCTCAGCTCCTGGCAACCAGCACCCCCCGGCCAGCCCCAGAGGAACCATCCGCCTGGGGAGCTTGTAGCCAGAGCTGCTGCAACAAATAGTCACATAAGCCTTTAGGAGGCAGAGACTCAAAGGGCATCAGAGGACGGAGGAAACAAAAGGTGAACAGAGGCCAGTGTTGCCTACGGCACCCCTGAATATCATTCAAGGCACCCCAGGGTGCCATAGCGCACTGGTTGAAAACCACTGGCTTAAATTATCAAAATCACATGCAGAGCCATTTCACGAAGTTTCCCATGCGGAACGGCACACAAATTTTCAAGTGGAAGCTATCCCACTGTATCAATGTATGAAGCAAAGCTGTGTTTCTTTCTTTTTGTTGCATTTTGCCCTACCTTGTTTTACAGCCTTAGCTCCCTACTTCTGCCAGCCAAACTGCTGAACATCCTTAGAAAGGGCTACACTTTGGGTAGAATCATGGCGTTCCATACAAGGACTTCCCGTCCCTTTTGTTTCCTCTTCCTCAGCATTGTGTTATCTCATCCAGCAGCAGCCCACATAAATTGAGCAAATTGAAACTGAGTGAAAGCACTTGTGCAAGATATTGGATTTATAAATCCAACTGGCAAGCATTTGCACTTTGATCCACTTTCTTGGATTACAGCGTATCGTTCTTTATATTCCCTGTGGGTAAGAGTATTTTCAGCTCTGCCAGAACGGCAGAACAAAAAAACAAACAAACCCAAGTCCCAACATGCCATGGAACATACCTTTCGAGTACTCCATGCATAAGAAGCACATCTGATTTGAGAGTCTCATCGCCTACTGCTCTCCACCTAGCCCACTTTAAAGCAGTTGGTGTTACTGGCTTCCTATCTGTTAAAATCAAGATGCTGCAAATCTATAAATCAACGTCAGTTTTCAAAACATACATGCTTTTTTAAAACACTAAACGGGGGAAAAACAAATCAAGAGAGCACTAAAAAGCACATACACCTAATTATATAGGTAAAAATAAAGACATGGATATACATACACATCCATGTTGGCGAAATACAGATTTTGTAAACTTTTTATGTTGCCAAAGTAAATAAGCCACCTAAAAAGAGCTACACATCACTGTGATTATAGTAAACGGCAAGTGGTCTTGAGGTGTCTCATGTATTTTCAACTCTGAAGCTAGAGCTGCAGCTTCATAGTAGAACGTACAGTGGTACCTCGGGTTACAGACGCTTCAGGTTACAGACTCCGCTAACCCAGAAATATTACCTCGGGTTAAGAACTTTGCTTCAGGATGAGAACAGAAATCGTGTGGCGGTGCTGTGGCAGCAGTGGGAGGCCCCAATAGCTAAAGTGGTACCTCAGGTTAAGAACAGTTTCAGGTTAAGAATGGACCTCCAGAACGAATTTAGTTCTTAACCCCTTTTCGTATCCCCTTTTCTCCCTTATGCTTATGGTGCTCCATGTGATATGTTACAGAAGGCCCAAGTACCTCGTTGGTCAACTCCAAGCCAAACTTTTTGCATTGTTTTTAATCCACTTCTACTCAAGAGCTATATGGGCTCTTGTTAACCTCATAATGGTGACATAATAGTGAAATGCCATTCAGGCAAAACTAGGCAGACATCATTGCTATTACAAAAGCTAATAGCGAGTTCTTTGGGTGTGTTTTTTTTATTAACTGTAAAGTATCACCAAAAATGGAAATCAGTAGTTTACATCCTCTTACTTCCTCTAAGATTACAGTGAAGTCGTTTCCTCAAAGAGAGGGAAACTCTGGAAGGAAATGCCTGCAACAGAAAGACCAAGAGGAATTTCCAACGTCATTTTTGCAATAATGGACCTCCAAACATTCAGACAGAAATACCTCTACTTTTAACATCATGTTTCCAACATCCTGCCATAGGTGAGGTCATTCAATTCTTTCGACAGAAAGGGAAATCAGTGGCAGCAAAATGCACAGGGAATTGTGTTCATAAACCCATTGTAAGATGCAATGCGAGAGAGAAAGCGATCCACTGCAACATACCCCATAAAGTACGCCCAAGAGTTTAATAGGAAGAATCAAAATGGAGATAAAAGGTCCAGCAATATTTTCTCGTTTTTTCAATTTAGTGTTAAAGCTATTCCAGTAAATGCTTCTGAAATTCTGCAAAAAATATTCTGACTTTAAATTAAATTTTAAATGCCAGCATTAACCAATTTAGGATGTAATCCAATGCCCACAAACCCAGAGGTAAGCCCCACTGAGGTCAATGGAATTCAGTTCTGACCAGATACAGAGGGGGTTGCAGTAATTCTATCTATACAATAGAGAGTGGGAAAGTTTGAGAGTAGCATAAGGGCAGAAATTTATTCTGGCTCCATAATAAAAAAAAGAAACCTCTCTGAAACAAAATATGCTCTGAAATCACTATTAGATTCCTTACATACTGCAACCTTGTCTAAAAATGTACTCAAGCTCCAACATGCATCTGAGGACTTCAGCCCTCATTTGTCTCCGAAGTCCCAAGAATCTGTATTGTGAGGCATAGACCTGCTGATGAGATAGAAGCCTCTCACCTGCAGAACATAGTGATCAGGTTAATATATGCAAAAGGTGAGACTACCGTATTTTTCAAGTATCTTGGTCCAAAGTGAACGGGGCTTTATACACCAAAACCAGTTTCTGGAACTTAGCATGGTAGCTAATTGGCAGCCAGTGCCACTTATATATGCAAATGTACAAGAATATGCATTATTTTCTGAAGTTTGGGACTTAGTAATCCGAAGCCCTTTGCTGAGTCTCCTCCAGGGACACTGAATAAGCAATCTGAATACAGATCGAAGAATAGCAAAATCTTAGTTTAAAAGTTACAAAGGCCACTTGCATCTCTCAAAACCAACACAAAGTCTCCTTGAACAGATGCTACCAAAAAACAGTGTCAACACTGGATCTATTAGCTCCACATTGCTCAGAATGAAACTTTCCCCCCACTCTGCTTTATTGTGATACTATAACTGGCTATATTGCTTTCTCTAAACTAAAGGCCATTTCTGGAAAAGTCCCATAAGGCAGGTTTTGGGGGTTTCTAAGCAAAGGTTGCATGGCCACCTGAGCTGAGACTCCTGTACTGAAGGGCTAGATAGATGACCCTCGGGTCTCTTCCAATGCTACAATTCTATGATTCTGCAATAAAAAGAATGCTGTCAGTGATAGCGAAAAAACTCCCACCGGCACTCTATCAGCTGTTTTGGTTGTGATTCCCTACACACTTGTAATGGTTGTGAGGGGGTTACTTGTGCGTAAATTGCCTTCAGTTTAGTTAGCTTGTTTGCTCAACCATGTTTAGGGTTAGAGCTCGCCCTCCGTGACCTGTTAGTCACTTGCAGAATCCGTCAGTGGGCGTTCCTTGAATCTCTTCCAGCATAAAAGCTGTTTGACCCCAAGTCTCCTCCTATGTTCCCTGCACGGAACGTGTCTGCGCAAGTAAGGGGGGGGCAGGGGCGTGCCAGCACTCTCTCTGCTAGTTTCGGTTGAAGGGTCTTGGAGCCCTGACACCGATTTCTCCATCTCCCTCTCCTCTCTATTGGTGTCATGCTGAATTCCTTCCCCCCTGCTGGTTCCCTCTCCGGCATCGCTCTGGAGCCCTGCCTCCGCCTCTCGCTTTGATGTCTGTTCCCTGACAACACTGTAGTGCCTATGAAAGTCAGGTCACATACCTCTACCTAGGATTAAAGGGCTAAAAAAGTCCACACAATTAACACAGCATGCAGGTAGGCCTGGTCTCGAGAGGTAGTTCCAAAAGGAGCAGGAGAAAGTAAGGAGCACATGGAGATAGAATTGAAAGAGAGGTAGGGTGGATGGATGCCACAATGCTGGAAAGAAGCACTAAAAGGCTTAGGACACAGACTGAAGTCAGATAGACTGGAAGACCAAAGAGTCCCAGTGCAAGGCAAGGGTAGATGAACCAGGCAGAGAGATGGAAGTCATATGGTACAGCTCACCATAAAGATTTGATCTGGTCATGAATGGGTAATTCCGTTCAGTACCATCAAGAAAGGAATAACGAGGAAGCCAAGTAAAATATTCGCTACTTTTATTCCCATGTCAGGTTCACCTTAGAAGTGTCTGAATAATACTATATACTATTCTGTAGCTTTTGTACTTTAGAAGAGAGAAGAACAGATCAAAGAATAAGTTTTGGCAGTATACTAGAAAACATTCAGTAAACAGGTTTTTTAAAAATCTTGAAAAACAATCTGTATGTTGTGTTTCCTAAACTGTGTTTCAGACAGTTGCTCTGGTTTTCAGATGACAGACTGAAATTTGTCTTCCAATGAATTAACACTGAAGCCTAAAAGCGGAGGGTGATCACACACTGGACTGTAATGGAAAATGCACTACCTCAAGCATATTTACTAAGAAGTCACTATCTCTCCATTCACTGGGTGCATAGGACTGTGCAGTCTTTAGTAGTTAAAACACTGTATTTATCTTTAAGCAACTCATTAATAATTGTCTCAGGGTAGTACACTATATCCCCACATGCATGCCCCTTCTGAACTTAAGCTATCATAAAGCACAAGAGCCCTCATCCACTAAAGTTAGTTGCGACAAATTCCTATTAAACTCAGTAAAACCACTTGGTGAATAGATTAAATCCCATTGCTTTCAGTCCAATCCTATTCAGGTTTACTCATCTGCTACTTTATCCATTGTTTATGTTTAGGTCCCACCTTTTCTCCAAGGAGCTGAAAGTTATCTCTTTACACAGTTTATCCTCATAACAACTCTGTGAAGTAGGTTAGGCAGGTAGGCTGGGCTGAGAAACCACGACTGGTCCAAGGTAACCCTGTGAGCTTCATAGCTGAGTGAGGATTTGAACTGTAGTCTCCCAGGTCCTACTCCAACACTTTAACCACTGCACTTCGCTGGCTGTCTACACCACACTGGCTCTCTATAAATTCCAATCCGTTGGGTTCGCTTCCAAGTATGCACGCACAGAATGGCAGTCTTAGCTACAACTAACGTCAGTTTGATTGGGGTTGCATAGTTTAATGCCTTTGTGTGGTCTCTCTAGATCAGGGGTCAGCAACCTAAGGCCCACAGACCGGAAGTGGCCCACGGAGGTTGTTTGACTGGCCCACGAGCTGCCCCCAACCAAGCCACAACGCAGTGTGGGGACTCACTTCCGCAGCGCTGGAAATCGCGTCTGCACAGATGTCGGAAATCGCAGGCGCGCACACACAGATGCTGAAAAACGTGGGTGTGCACGCTCATGTGTCATCCAACCCATAGAGGGATCTCCACGGGACCAATCCAGCCCAGGAATGATAAACCTTGCCTAGGTAAAGGTAAAGGGACCCCTGACAGTTAAGTCCAGTCGCAGACGACTCTGGGATTGTGGCGCTCCTCTTGCTTTACTGGCTGAGGGAGCCGGCGCTTGTCCGCAGACAGCTTCCGGGTCATGTGGCCAGCATGACTAAGCCGCTTCTGGCGAAACCAGAGCAGTGCACTGAAACGCCGTTTACCTTCCCGCTGGAGCAATACCTATTTATCTACTTGCACTTTGAAGTGCTTTCGAACTGCTAGGTTGGCAGGAGCTGGGACCAAACAATGGGAGCTCACCCAGGGATTCAAACCACTAACCTTCTGATCGGCAAGCCCTAGACTCTGTGGTTTAGACCACAGCACCACCTTGCCTACCCCTGCTCAAGATCTCAGCTCATAAGCAATTTCAGAGACTCTGCTGTGTTGGGATGTGTTGGGAGGTGTGGGGTTCATATCACACTTAGCTGAAGAGTTCAAAGGCTGAAAGAGGCCATCAGCTCCAGCATCCACCCAGCTGCAAGAGAAAACGTTGCAACACATGTTAACCAGACCTAACTATATACAGAGGCAGAGACATTCCACCATAATAGATCCAAGTGATACAGACAAGAGGAAGAGGACCAGACAGAAGAAACTAGACACAGAACCAGTAAGGTTATTCCCTGATTGATGCACCTGAAGTACCAAGCACACCAACAGACCTCGGTTTTATTTTTAAAAACTGGGCCGATTCAACTATTTCAGATTTAGTGTGGCTTGTTTCGTTTCAGCATTAATGAAAAACAAACTAACAGCAGCTATGTCAGCTGTTCTTCAAAAAATATGCACATTAAACACGTTGGCTATTTCAGGATGTTTACCTAATGCGATAAGTTAGCTTTGGTATTGTCAGGGAACTGCCATCAGTGCCGGAGGGAGAGAGCGGGCTCCAGAGGGGTTCCAGAGAGCGTCCCAGGATGGGGAGAGGCAGCCCATCTTCTGGGGAAGAGAATCAGCGTAGCACCAGTGGAGAAGGGGGGCAGATGGGGGAATCGGCAAGGCAGTCCCATGACTCCTTGCTGGGGACCAGCGGGGAGAGTAAGGGTCCTCCGCTGCCTACACCCTCCTTGCACAGAAGGCTTCCGCGCAGGGAGAGTAGGAGGAGACTAGGCGTCAAAGAGCTTCTTTGCTGGAAGAAGTTTAAGAAACGCCCACTGACGGATTCTGCCAGCGATTGAGACAGCCATGGGTGAGTGGCTGTCCGGACAGAAAGGGTTCACTCAGGCAACCCAGCCAGGTGTTGGCACCGGCTTACGCACGAGCAACCCCTAGAACCATTACAGGTATAATGGAAGAAGTCAACAAAAACTGGCTCAAGAAGAACACCTGTTTAGATTTCAAGAAGCTCAGTGTATTTTGTAGCAGCTGACTCAAAATTATAAAGTTAATTTTTCTGTAAATATGCACCAAACTCAGCATTAGATCAAAATATTGTTCTTCAACTTAAAAAGGAATTGAGCTCTGCTTCACATCTTCAAATGTCAAGATGCACAGCCTTGAATAAATTGCAGATCTTCCTCTCTTTCCTTGATTAAAGAGATTAAGTGGTATTCAAGACTTATAGTGGCTTCACTATTTAGCTGCTGTTTGGACAATTACTATTTAGGGTAGTCAAGGGCTTTCAGATGTTAACACAAACCAACAACTGGGATTGTTGAATAAGTTTCTACATATAATCATGTTCTCCCAAACTTTATCCATCTACTGCTCAGAATTAAAAATTAAGAGGAAAAAGTTTGTGGTTTCAAAACCCATGAATGAGTACAGTACGGTTATGCTCCAACTGTAGTCCATGTCAGTCCAAACGGAAAGCACTCTCAGCACTAAGGACAGGTAGAAATTTGCTTGAAGCTACTAAGGCATGGGTGAGACGCGGGTGGCTCTGTGGGTTAAACCACAGAGCCTAGGACTTACCAATCAGAAGGTTGGCGGTTCGAATCCCCGCAACGGGGTGAGCTCCTGTTGCTCGGTCCCTGCTCTTGCTAACCTAGCAGTTTGAAAGCACGTCAAAGTGCAAGTAGATAAATAGGTACTGCTCCGGCGGGAAGGTAAATGGCGTTTCCGTGCGCTGCTCTGGTTCGCCAGAAGCGGCTTAGTCATGCTGGCCACATGACCCGGAAGCTGTACACCGGCTTAGTCTTGCTGGCCACATGACCCCAAAGCTGTACGCCAGCTCCCTTGGCCAGCAAAGCGAGATGAGCGCCGCAACCCCAGAGTCAGCCACGACTGGACCTAATGGTCAGGGGTCCCTTTACCTTTACTCAGGCATGGGTAGGCAAACTAAGGCCTGGGGGCAGGATGTGGCCCAATTGCCTTCTCAATCCGGCCCGTGGATGGTCTGGGAATCAGTGTGTTTTTACATGAGTATAATGTGTCCTTTTATTTAAAATGCATCTCTAGGTTATTTGTGGGGCCTGCCTGGTGTTTTTACATGAGTAAAATGTGTGCTTTTATTTAAAATACATCTCTGAGTTATTTGTGGGGCATAGGAATTCATTCATTTCCCCCCCCCCCAAAAAAAGATATAGTCCGGCTCCCCCACAAGGTCTGAGGGACAGTGGACTGGGCCCCTACTGAAAAAGTTTGCTGACCCATGTACTAAGGGGTGAACACAGAACAAGTTGAAGCTAGGCACTGCATGTGGAGACACTAAACTTGGCATCCTGGCTAAAAGAGAGAGAAAATCATGTCCTATCCTGCTCCTCCTCCGCCTCTTCATTTTTTTAAGAGGAACATTGATCTACATTCACTGAAACTTATTTTATGGGCTTGTTGCTGGACTTAAATGGGATCACTGGAGCCCAGTCTGGTGTCTGTTTCTAATGTAAAGGTTTAAATTTGGTATATGAACAGATTAAATTATCCACTCAGAACATGTTCAGACTGCATTTTCTTTACTTCTGAGTAAATAAGAGGGATCCAGGGATAAGGGTGTTGATAAACTTCGGTCCCAGCATCTCTTCCCTCACAAAATTAAAGAATTTAGTAGTATTTTTAGATTTGGGAAGGCTGTAGAGAATTTGTTCTAAGGCTGCAATTCCTTAAAGAGTTACTAAGGGGTAGACCCAGCAGGCAGTCATTTTTCATGTGTTTGTTTTTTGTTTGCTAAAGATACAATAAATTCTATAATGAGAAATATAATATTTTTAAAGCATAGTAACAAAAGAAAAATATAAGACTTAATGAGAAAAGAATAAGCAGAATGCAAAGGTGAAAAATGAATATACAAAAATTAAAACATGAAAGAGCAGCAGAAACTTTTAAAAAACCGATACATAAATAATTTAAATTTAATGGAAAATAGAAAATGTGACTAGTTAGACCACAAGAAAAGCCTCCTGGATCTGGCCAATAACCTATCAAGACCAGCATCCTGTTCTCAAAGTGGCCAACAAGATGCCTATAGGAGCCCCACAAGCAGGGCCTGGGCAGAAGAACACTTTCCCAAACTGGTATTCATAAGTTTACTTCCTTCAACAGTGGAACTCCAAAAGTAGCAGTTGAAAAATGGAAATACATTATCATATTATAATTAAATTGTCTATTTTTGTGGATTTTAATTGTTCCAATGCTATTTACATTGTGAATAATGACGTTGGGTTTTCTTTGGTTTTTGTTTTCATTTTGTAACCTATCTTAGAACCTTTCAAAATAAAACTTCAGATGTGGGTGGATGACAGGTAGTAGTAGAATGCAAGACAGAAATAGAGGCTGAACGTGAGAATCCTATCTATGTCTACTCAAAAGTAAGTCCAACTGCCCTTGATGGGACTTACTTACATGTTAATTGTGTATACTTATAGGATTGCAGTCTTAACCTGGAAGTAAGGCTATTTTATGTTATTCAGTTATTAGATTTAGATACCACTCTTCATCGTAAGATCCTAGGGTAGTTCACGAAATAAAATACAGGATTAAAAACATGAGAATAAGTAAAACAAAACAGCGAAACAATAACCTCCCTTCCCACAGACACAATTAAAAGGCTGAAGAATATTAATCAGCCAAAGGCCTGGTTGAAGGGGTATGTATTCACCTGGTACCTAAAAATATATAATGAAGGCGCCAGGCGAGTTTCCCCGGGGAGAGCATTCAACAAACAGGGAGCCACTATAGAAAATGCCCATTCTCATGTTGCCACCCTCGAGACCTCACATGTAGGAGGCTAGTCAACCATCCCTGCACAAATTGATTGGTGCTATCTATCTTCAAGCCCTACTGGAATTGACTAAACTGATAAAAGGGAACTCTGGAATGTAGTCAATGCCCACCAAAAGAGAGGCTTGAAGACAGTGCAGATCAGCTGATCATCGGTGACATCATGCTCAGATGGGATTGGCCAGAATATTCTTTTGCAGGAAAACTTGATCTCAAGCTACACAGCAAAGGAAAAATGCTTCAACTGGCACCATGGTGATTCCAGTTGATTGACGGGTAGGCAGCCATGCCACATGTCAAAGTGACCCACAAGGAGCGAGGGAGCCAAGGATCTGGTCCAGAAGGCTGAAAAGGTTCCCCACCCCTGAAATTTACATTAATCCAAACAATGCAAAAGAGAGATAATTAACTAAAAGTGTGGGGAGTGTTGGTTCTATTTTAGATCAACATAAAAGGAAGAAATACTAGCAACATTTAACAACTGAAAGAACCTTAGCTGCTGATTATATCTGAAATGAAATAGAAGTATTTTATCCTTTGTTCACGTACTTCAACGGTTGCTGCAAGGACCAGTTAAAAGGGTAAAGAAAAAGCCAAGAGATTCTAATCTTGATTTATTTCACTTAGGGAATACATAAACAGAGGATTACAATAGGAAAAGCTCAGTATTATACATATGGGGTCTATTTTTAGTTGCATAATGACACCTGCTACAAATTATCCAAATGGAATCTCCATGGCAATAAACGCTCAGGCTGTACAAAAATAAAAAAATAAAGGCCACCAATATAAATTACAGCTTCAAAGTAAATGCTACTTCTGTACAAACTAAGTCACCCATTTCAAATATTCATGGGATCATTGGGACTGGCTTAATCTACTGACCTAAGGTTTTCCATGCACTAATGCAAACCATACAATGAATATCTTAGATATAAAACCCATTATTCGACTATATTATGAAAACAAAGCAAAATGCCTCTCACAAGATCAAGCAACAGGATGCATTTATCCTCTTTATTTAATGCTTCTATACAAAATATGGCATACAGGTGTAGCAGTAGATATAGGCCTCACATATACAAAATAAGCTTCAACAGAAAATACCAGCATTACAACACTTGATCGACACATAAGTTTTTTCTGCACTAGCTACAGCACAGATTGTGGTCCCTTGCCTTCCTACAACATAGGAATATAGGAAGTGGTTGGTTGGTTGGTTGGTTGGCTGGCTGGTTGGTTAGCTGGCTGGTTGATTTATTGCATTTCTATCCTACATTTCTTCTAAGGATCTCATGGCTCTCCCTCCCCCTCCCATTTTATCCTCCCAACACCCCTGTGAGGTAGGTCAGCTGAAAGATACTAGCCCAAGGTCACCAAGTTAGCTTCATGGCTGAGGAGGGACTAGAACCCCAGTCTCCCAGACCCTAGTCCAGCTCTCTAACCACTACACCACATTGACTCCCTGGTTCTCTTGGTCTTCAACACATATTTGCTATCATGTAGCTTCAAAACTGTGGGTACAGCAATAACAATAACCACACATTAGCATGCACAAAGTGCTAGCGGCATCCAATTACAGCAGCAGGATTGCTTGCATGTATGCATGAGCCCTTGCTGCTCATTAAGCCTCACCTTATTACACTCCCACATAAATCAATTTCATTATATGGTCAAGCTCACATGTGGGTAGGTCCACAGCCATGTCACAACATGCCAGGTTGGCTGAGGGCTGAGTCTCTCAACATCTCATCCACCATACCTTTCACACCAACAGTACTTTCTAAATGCTTTGCCACCTGTGTACAGCGTCCCCCACAACTAGCGGCTAATAGAGGGCATTATATCCAATCGCAACACAATAATTTCCACGTTGAACTTCTCTGCAGTTCTTTGATTTTGCTGTTTGAGTCGTCGTCACACCAGTGCCCTTGAGAAACCGCAGATAACCTTCCTTCCTAGCATTTCCATTGCAAAAAGTTTCACAATTAAAACTACCATGTGGAATCTTCCTGTCTTTTTCAAAAATTACCCAGTTCAATAAAACTAGCATACATTGTTTGGTCTCCCAACTTGTTAATCAAGCCTGAAACTTTCTTCTGCTGCTGTGCTGCCAGCATTAAGGATAGGCAACCAGAGGCAACAATCTGGAAGTCAGGGAACTAAGCAGTCTTTGTGCTTTTTTCAAGTCAAAGCGTCACATGTTCCCATTGTAAAGATCTACATTTCCATTCCCACTGTGATCAGAGCACATGCATACATATTGATGAGGTCATCAATGGCTACTGGTCATAATGAGTACAGCTTGTGAATACCAGTTGCTGGAAACCACAAGAGGAGAGAGTTGCTAGAAACCACAAGAGGACTCTTGTGCTCAAGTCATTTTTCAGAGATTCCCACAGGCATCTGGTTGGCCACTGTGAGAACAGGATGCTGGACTAAATGGGCCATTGGCCTGATCCACTGGGCATTTCTTATGTTCTTACCTATATCTGATCAAGTTTTCAGAATGTTTTAATTGCCTAATGAGTAAACAACATCTGCCTGATGTTGGAGACACAAAATAAGCCACATCATCCACATATATCAGGCTGCCAACTTTACAATTTATTTTTCATCTGTTCTTGTTTGTGTACACATAACTTATGACTAATAGCTAGTTTCTGAAATGTATGACTGGGAGGCGAGGAGTTTTAGCTACGTTTCCTGGTTCTGTCACTCGGATGCCTTGCAATTGTCATGTACCTGTACTAAATATCCGGATGCCCTTACTTGCAAAATGGGAGATGACAAAAACAATTACGCTTTGATAACTCATATGCCTTAACTAGGATACTATTTATGAGCAACCTCGTTTCAAAGCTTCTAGATGCCATACAAGTATAATCTTCATATGTAATTACTGTTTGAACAGAGCTTTGGGCACGCATATAATATTAAAGATAATTATTCTGACATATGAACAACTTGCATACAACAGCATTTAAATGCCATGGGTAACCTATCCCCATGAGGAATCTTGCCTCCAATCTGCACTATTCACATGTTCCCAAATGTCAGATCCAAGTGAACAGTTATAGCTATGAACAATCCCTAAAAAGACTTTCAGAGCAATGAATGTGGCATCAGATGTAACATATGGGTATTATAATCACATAATTCAGCTATAATTAATCATAACTACCTCTAGTATTAAAGTTACATGTGAAAAAAGCTTTGTTTTATGAGCCTTGCTAGCTCAGTCAGTAGAGCATTAGACGATCTTGGTTTGAGCCGCACGCTATGGGTTTGAGCCCCACTTTGGGCAAAATGCTCATGCGTTGCAGGGGATGGACTAGATGACCCTCATGGTCCCTTCCAACTCTACAATTCCATGATTCTATGGCTACAAATTGAATGAGATCATAAAGACAACCTAGGACTTCCTTACAGAGATGCATAATTGCAATAGGTATGTTTCCCCCCAGCAAGTACATTTTTAATACAATTACTTCTAAAAACTGCAAATAGCAAACACCATCTTAAGAGGGATTACCCATTCTCACAAACTCACAGAAAGAATGCCTCTTTTAAGATTATGCTTGCTACAGCACATGTATACATCAATCCAAAAACAACGTATGCTTCTTGCTTCAGAATTGTATATGCAAAATTACTGTATGCAAATGTAAACAGTAGATATGGCTAAAAATTATTTGATCAGATTGCAGCCCTAACCATTAACTGATGATTCATCAATGGAATACAGAATCTATACTGTACATATATCAAAGATGGATGGAGCAAACAAGTAGGGCCAGTAGACACAAGGCAACATAACTATCCGCTCTGACAGGGACAACCCTTATAAACTGCCAGTAGACATTTCCTTGACCAAGGACCAGGACAATTGCTGCTGATTGTATCTTGTTGTTGTTTAGTCGTGCCCAACTCTTCGTGACCCCATGGACCAAAGCACGCCAGGCACTCCTGTCTTCCACTGCCTCCTGCAGTTTGGTCAGACTCATGTTGGTAGCTTCAAGAAGAGAACACTGTCCAACCATCTCGTCCTCTGTCGTCATAGATTGTATCCATGATCAGCTATTCACATGCTACCTTGTCCCAGGGGATGATGACCAGAAGAACCTATTATCCTTGCCTGGGAATAAGTTCTACTGAGCACCACAGCACATTAAACTGCAAACCAGCAAAAGGAGTTGAGACACATTCAGAAATGGCACAACATTTTACTGCTTAACTGGTTTATTGTGGCATGAGCGTAGGAAACAGACTCAACAAACCAAATGGTCTCCAAGCAAAAACCAATCTTACCAATGATTACCTACCTGGGAGACAACCCCAATGAACACACCAGGGCTTACTTTTGAGTAAGCATGTCAAAGATGCGTCTGCAAGCCTAATTTCTCTCGAGTAAATAATTCCTCAGATAAGCCAGTGGCTTCCTCTACTCTTCCTTTTCTGTCCACAGCCAGAATATACCATATAGAGCAAGGCCTCCTTCCAACCCGCGACCACAACTACAGGACGTTAACTCTCTTTAACTTCAGCATGTTTGGGAATTCAAGGCCCCAGAATCGCCACAAATACTGTGCATGTTCCACAGACTTTAACGAGATTTGCGCAAGGGTACCAATATATATAGGGCTGCAGCTTCACTGTTGCCCGATCCCATTCTTTTATGCGTGTAAGAGTCTCGCGCGTCGCGTTGCCATTGCATACTCCCCTGCAAAGTGCAAAGCCTGCGCACGGAGAAAACTCCCCAAGGCTTATGCCCTGTGGAGGCCGGTGGGGGCTTAACTCCCAAATGCAGGGCAGATCCCCTACCTTGGGAGGCATGCGGCCGGTGTCACACACACACACACACACACACACACACTCTTACCCGGCCCCCGGCGGCTGAGCTCTTCCTCCGCAGCGTGAGTCCGCTCCGGAGCAGCGCCGGCAGTTCCCTCAGCTTTTGCCGCAGCTGCACTTGCTGCTCCTGGTCTCTGGCGCCGGCGGAGCTCTTGCCGATGAGCAGAGAGTCGGCCCTGTCACACAGGGGCTGCATCTTGACGGGGCCCCCAGCCATGCATGCTACATTCCCGAGGAGAACCCCCCCCCCCTCCTCTCTCCTTCCTTCCCTCGCTTGCTCGCTCCGGCCGCGTCTCTCTTCCTGCCTCTCAGCAGCCTCACTCAAGCCCGCTGGCGCGCGCGCGCGCGCGCACATACACCTTTCGCTTGTTATGCAAAGCGCGCCTTGCAGGCGAAGGCGTTCGTAGCTGCCAGAGCAGTAGCGGCGCCCCCCGCCTCCCTTCTGGGCTTGGGAAGGGGGCAGGGAGGAAACACGCCTGCCTGCTCCTCAAATTGCGCTGCCCCCAGCCGAGGTAGGCCCGGGCGGGAAGTCTTGGTCGCACAGGTGCAGGGAAATGCGGCAGGAGCCGGGCGCGCTTTAGCCCGCCACTTTTCCCTCCCTCCCTCCCCTTCTCTCTCGTCCCTCTCGCCGCCTGGCTATGACGGGGACAAACAAAAGTCCAGGTAACCTGAAAAGGGGCGGACACAATAGTCACGGCGTGCTGTTTTACCTTGTTGCCTGAAACCTCTCCCTCTTTTTCTATTCCTGCCCAAACGCTCCTTCAGGCACCTTAGGGGCCACTGCAAGGGTGCTTCCACTCACCCACCCCCGTTTCGCTTCCTCTCCAAAGCTAAGGAAATCACACAGGAGACTTCAAATTAGGTGTCTTGCCCAAAGTATGTTCTGAAATAAATAATAACAATGTTCACTTTGCTGGATTATTTCCATTAAAAAATAATAATGAGCAAGTTTTACTAATGGAATCCAGTTACAGATAGGTAGCCGTGTTGGTCTGCCATAGTCAAAACAAAACAAATTCCTTCCAGTAGCACCTTAAAGACCAACTAAGTCAGTTCTTGGTATGAGCTTTCGTGTGCATGCACACTTCTTCAGATACAAAGAAGTGTATCTGAAGAAGTGTGTATCTGAAGAAGTGTGCATGCACACGAAAGCTCATACCAAGAACTGACTTAGTTGGTCTTTAAGGTGCTACTTAATGGAATCCAGAATGTGCCGCTCATCCCTCTCTAGCTGATGCTTGGTAAACAAGGCACATGAGCAGCGAATGCCATGTCTTAAATATCCACACCTTCCATCAATCCGGCAAGCCCATTTTCACATTTTTTATGTTGTCAACAAATTTGTTGAACAATAAATGTTTATCGTAAGGCAAAACGGCTCTCCCTTAATGTTCTGAGATTAACAAAATTTAGTACACTCATGGATGAACTAGGTCCCAGTTGAGGCACGTGTTATTGTGCCAGCCCAATAGCTGACTTGTAAGTTGGTAACTAGGTACAAATTCAGTCTATAACAACAACCGTAGAAATGGTTTAACAATATGGTACAGTTCCCATTTTCTAACAACGTTCTGTTATGTACATATGTATTGCATATACACATTTGCTACAACAAACTGTTGGCACTTACAATTTTAGGACGAAATAATGGAGGGAAAGCTTTGACCTTTTCTCTGTCTCCTGGCTAACTTTACTCAGCATGCAAGGAGTGGCTGGTGCTGGCACTGACCCAACCAAAAGGCCAAAGGGGCAGGGCAGACAAACTCTTAATCCCAGGGTTGTGGGTTTGAGCCCCACATTGGGCAAAAGATTCCTGCATTGAAGGGGGTTGGACTAGATGACCCTTGCGGTCCCTTCCGACTCGACAGTTCTGTGATTCTAAGTGAGAGGCACCTGGCAACAAAGTTAGCCTGAAAGTAGCCCAAGGTCTACAGGTGGTTCCCGGCCCACTGCTTGAGAGACAACTCCAGTATAGAGGTACATGTAAGAGGCAGACCTTTAAAATTCAGATTGTATTGCATTATACCAGTCTATCAAGTTCAATAGGTGAAAAGGAAAATGGAGGGATGAGTTCTAATCTTTTCTCCAAATTGGCACTCTTCTTTTTTCCTCCAAAACTTCCTATCAATCACTGAAATCATTGCCCTGATAGGGCTAGTACCTTTTTGAAAATCTGATCTTGTCCCTATGGAGCTAGAGGGGAGGAAGAAGGCTTTACATCGTAATTCCTATATTTTAATTTTGCTGCCAAGGATGAGTCTATAAACTCCGTTCAACCCACACACGTGGGCACCTAGAGGGATAGATTGCAATTCATATATGCCTCTCCTAGCTATTAAAACCCACCCCACAGGACAGACTCCCATCTGAAATCCTGGCAAGCTGTTGCCAGTGTAAACAATACTGCACTTGATGGACCAATGGCCTGACTCAGTATAAGGCAACTTCCTACATTACTATGTCCAGTCGGTGTGTGTGTGTGTTTTGTATTCTGGGTCATGTGTGTTTTGTATTCTGGAGGGTTGTGCTCCAAAACAGTGGTTGTGAGGGACATAATGGGATTTGAACATTTGCCTGGAAGGATACCTGGAGACTAGTAGCAACAGGGTTATTGCTGGTTGTGCCACTGGGGCTGAGGGGAGTGAGGGGAGGAGCTGTGGCATCATGTATGTTGTTATACAGGGGATGGATTGAGGGCACGTCCCCATTATAATGAGTTCATTGGCGTCTGGTATAGTTTCCAAGGATTCTGGGAAGATTCCCATTATGCTTCTGATTTTTATTTTTATTGTGTATTTTCTGGTTGTGTGTCTTTCCCCTCCCAGGCAAATCACAAACTGGATATAGTGGCCGTTCCACCAACACAGAGCAACTGTACCTCCTTCTTTCCAGGAGTACTGTCAGTGGAGAATGCTTCTGCTAAGTTCTGCCTTTGGGTTTATTAATCTTCCGTGTGTGTTTTTTGTTTGTTTGTACATTTGGTTTTAAACGAAGAGTAAAATAAACTAAGAGTAAAATCCAAGCTGGGTTTTTGTGTGTGTTTTTTTCAAATTTTGAAATATGTGACTAGATCTCTTGCCACAGTCCTGCATTGTCGCTGTTGTTTTAATATATCTGAAAAGAACATTGGCCTAAACAAGAAAACTGCTTTAACCGCAGGATCTGCTGTACTTCAGCTACAGATATTGGCTCACGTCACCAATAATATTGTCATTTTAACAAATTAGAGGAAAGGGTTGGGGTTGTTATGTCTCCTTGGGGAAATTAAAGCTGTTAACACTTTTATTGGGCATCTCTGCTTCTGTGTCATAAAAATGCCGTTGCTAATATACTGCCTTCCCCCCCTTGCAGATCAAGGTTAAACTGAAGAAATGCTCTGTGTTGAGACAAGCTAGCCATTTGTTTTCTAAGGATGTGAAAACGTGTACACACAAAACTCCTAGAAATAAATCAGGGATTCAATAGGTGCATGATCCAAGTTGAAATGTAAAATGCATAGGCTGTGTGAATACAATGTTAAGACTGGTTTTTCAATTGTGCTGTTTGGTCCTCTATATGTATATATATTTCCTCATGGGTCATGAAATTGAGGGCCAAACCACATGTTATTTTAAGCACTTATACTTTAAAAAAGGACATGCTTTTTCTTTCATACCATTTTCCTTTCACAAAAATCAACTGGTGGGTGTCACTGGTGGGTGTCACTGGTTTAGATCAGAAATACTGCTATGGCCTAAGAAGAATCTTTAACCCATTATTTCCTTGTATTATTTTCCCACTGAAAAGTCACCAGCAGCCCCACCCCAAAAATGCTAGAGTTGGGTCCCAAAGATGATGCCTAGTCAACATCCGGCATCAATCTATCCCCAGGATATAAGGCAGGGGGAATCTGCAGGGGAAAGGCCAGCTTTTAAATTGCAGGGCTGATTAACATAAGAGACTCCATAAGAAACACAGGCCAGCACACATTTTCATTTGGCTTGGCCTAACAGGCAGTTTGCCATGGCGCCTGCCAGCAACGCAGCGCAGCCAGTTGCAGCCAGGATCCAAAGAGCTGCATAAACTCACACAAGGAACATGAATTAGCCTAGTAGAAATCTAGAGTTTCATTTCGCTTTCAACAGCTGTTCTTCTACCATGCCATATCACAGACACTTTTGAAGCACCCATCAGTTCCACAGCAAAACAGTTTTCACTTGCAAAATTAGATTCATGGCTCCTGAGTGTTTTTCTGTGAGTTTCTTATTTGTTCTTCTGTGGGTTTGGAACCTTATTTTATATATGTGATATATTTGACGCATGCATTTCAGTTGTGTGTGGACAGGGGCAAACCACCTGCACAGCCAAATGTGTGTTTGATGCTTTTGCTGCAGTCTCAGAGGCAGATTTGGGGGAGCATGACTGGTTCGGATGCACTGGCCACAGAGAGGCCTCAAGGGCTTCAGTTGCAACATAGAATGGAAGACGAGAGGCAGGGGGGCTCCAAATTTTGGCGTAACACGGGACGCTGCTGAAATTTGACACCCCTAAGTCCGGCACTGGCAGTGATATAAGTCACTGTTCACCTTCTGCAGATTCACAGCTTTAAATAATAGCTTGTCACTCAAGCAGAGGGGAATGCTACAGAAAATCTCTGGCAATGTTTATGTGCACTCCTGCTCCTAATATTTCTTTAAATTAATTAAAATTAGATTAGGCACACCATATGTTGTGGAGCATAATCCAAATGCAATGATTAAGTGCCATCATTTTGCGATGAAGGAGGAAAAAAGTACAACATCTGCATAATTTCAAAAGAAAGTCAGGAATGAGGATGGATACACAGCTGCAATGTATTAACACTATAGAAGATTCAGCTTTAGAGCATTGGTTAGCTGCAACGAATGCAGGTTGCCCCAGGCATGGTCTCACTCTTATGGGGACAGAACAATACATTTCTCCTGGGCAAAACAGTAGGAGGCCAAGAAGCACCTGGTCCATCTTTCAACACATTTGATAACATAGGACAGCACTAAGCAATTGTTTGTAATACATGCAATTTTTTGTAGTACATGGTGATTCCATTTGTTTCTTGTGTACCAAATCAGCTTGTTTCTCTAGGGTGCGCCAGTTGTTGGACTTTTAAAAATAATAATTGCAAAAGTCAATACAATTCCTTTTTAATTTTCTGCCTGCCTGTTAGGAAATCAAAGACAGCTGTGTTTCATCTGCAAAACTGTATTTGTGGGCACTATTATTGAGTGCCCCCAACATATTTGATCTCATACAGAATACAAACATCCCATGTTTCTTGCCCAGAGGATTTATAATCCAAACCTTAACGAATAATATTCATGGTTACTTAGCAAACATCAGTGACCTCCATCTAAACAGTTTTCATTTCTGCTTTGCTCTCATCCACCATGGGCAAGGAGTAATAAAAATAAATCCTCCCCTCCCATGTTCTTATGGATAAAGGGTGGGCACTTTAAACTACATGAGTGATTGCGACTACCGATCAAGAGTAGTTACTATTCCATATCACACAATCTTGAGCAAAAGCCTGCAGTCTTCTAAATATGACAACACAGTAATGACTTAATGACTTAAAATATTTGGGAGTAATGCAGTCCAGTTTAATCAGTTTCAGATCCCACTGGTTTCAATAAAAAGAATAATAATTAAGTACGGGTCAAAATTGAAAACTTTTAAAGTCATTTTGGCTAACCTTCTGTATGTGGAGCACCTCCTCCACTTTGTCTAACCTTCTGTATGTGGAGCACCTCCTCACATGCAGAAGTTCCCAAACATCTTTAGGTAGTGCTGAGAGCGACTCATCTCTTAAACTCTAGAGAGCGACTACCAGTGAATATAGTCAATGTTAAGCTAGATGGAGCAATAGTCTGGCTTAGTATGAGGCAGCTATGCTTCTATATAAGAAGTAGTGTGATAGGGTAGAGAATTGTCCATCTCATGGCCATCTATTATTTCGGGAAGGACAGAAAACATCACAGGAAATATTTGAGCAGCTGAGTGTAGATCTTTGTGCATCCTTCTGAAACTTAGGGGGTGGGAGAGGCATACAGTTCAGTCCCTCATTGCGGTTATTCTCACTTGGATCCCAGTCTAGCAGTCAAAAATATGAAACAGGCTTAGAACCACAATATCTTAAAGCTACAAAAGAGGAGCTATGAAAACTTTTTTTTTTTCAACCTTGAGGAGAAACTCATAAGTTTTTTAAAGCTTTTCTTCCCAACCTTGAATTGAAGGGCAAAATAGAAATGCCTTAAATTAAACAGTGATATCTAGAGACTTCTCTGTTTCAGGTGAAAGAAAGCTCACATACCTTGACTTTTAACAACTCAAGTGATCGTTGGAAAAAAACAGCTATAGGAAATGAACTCCATGTGCTTTTGTTGCTGGCATGGATCCTTTAAAATGTTATATTTTTTATCATTGTTTGTATTGAGTCAGGATTGTGTCCTTATGCATAGACAAAAATAGTCATATTGGCAATGCAGTTTAGGAAACAAAAAACATTTGCAGATTTGATACCGACCTTGAAATGGTCCCTTGAGCGAGAAACAAAATAAAACTCTTCAAGGTGTACATTTGCCTCCCTCAGCCACACTTTAACACCACCTGTTCTATAAGAAGAATAGCAATTTGACAGTCTGCCTTCAGGAAAGGCATTGAAGTAGACTCAGCTGGATTCCTTGGGAATTTCAGAAAGCTCAGGCATGTGAAAGAGAAGGCTTTCTAAATGGTAGATGTGTTTAATAATACAAAAGCTGCAGAAGCTCCATCCAAATATTTGTTTTATCTCCTCGTATCCTAATATGTTCAGTGCTCTCCTGCATTCTCCTTGAATTTTATTTGGCTTCCTCTTTGTAGCTTTGTTCCCCCCCCCCCCTTTGTTTTTGCGGGTAGTTAAAATGCTCCCATCATACTCATAATATAAGGAGTAACTATGGAGGGGGGGAGATAGGTGTGGTCTCTCTGCTGATATTAACAAGGCTAAGCAGAAGATGGAGGTTACAGATAGGTAGCCGTGTTGGTCTGCCATAGTCAAAACAAAACAAATTCCTTCCAGTAGCACCTTAAAGACTTGGTCTTTAAGGTGCTACTGGAAGGAATTTGTTTTGTTCAGAAGATGGAGGGTTCACAGCATTAGCAGTCCAACAAATCCTGTTCCCCTGTTAGTTTTCTAGCAGGCAAAAAAAACCCTCTGCATCATTCCAGCTGTAGTCTCAGGACTGATTTGCTACTGTTCTCCCTCATACACTCATACACTCAGATACATTGTTAATGCCATCTCCAGTCAAGAAGCAGAGGTGACAGGCTCCCTTATTAATTATTATTGTTATTGTTATAGTTATTATTTGTCTACCACCCTTTATCCAAAGATCCAGTGCGGTTGACAACATATAAATAGAAAATGAGAACACAAAATAAAATCCAACCCTGAGGCCCAAAGAGCCCTCCCCAAGCATTACCATGTGGAAATGTTCATCCAAGTAAGACCGGAACCACCACAAAATGGTGCCACCCACGCCTACCTCGGACAGCTCCTCCAACTGCGTATATCAGCAATTGTCAAGGCTGAATTACTGTAGGTCAACTGTGACTATCTACTAGTAGAAATGTGAAGGCTTCAGGCACTACAGGAGCTAAAACCATAAAGAACTCCTCAGCAATGTGTGTTTATCATGCTATCATGAGTTTGAAGAAAGCGCAATACACATTACCTTGTGCATAGTACATAAGTATTCCTCAGGAATTTTGCATTACGTACAGACATTGCAGAACCACAAGCAAATGTTATAAGATTTCTTTCAGTTGGCTATAAAGAATATGCAAAAGTCCTTTTTAATAGTAAATAATGAAGTTTCCAATAACTAGATTTCTTTAAACCTTTGAGATACTGCCAATTAAACATTTTTTTCTATTTTAAATCCTTGAGGTTTTAAATTTTGGAGGTTTAATTAATGTTCTAAATTTTTTATATTATATATTTTATTGTTCTATGCTGCTTTGAGACCTACATGGTAAAAAGCACAATTAAACAAACAATAATAATTAACAATAGCATTATTCAAATATGACTTTTAGGAATTAATCCAAATACAGTTGAACCAGGCTATAAACTCTTATTTTACTGAATTTCATATTGCAGTCATAAGTCTAACTCTCAACCCCAAAATAAGTTCACTTCATTTTTCTGTTTGGTTTTCACAAAGTCAAAATAGTCAGAACATTAGTTAGGGGGAAAACAAACCAGCACTGTAGTTTCTTCCCACACATTTCACAAGTGTCCTCGAAGCCTAAAGCAAATTATAGATGCAGCCATATAAACTCCCCAAAATAGGTTTTTATGGTGAGAATTGTTGACAATGTGTGAAGTCAGTGAGGCAGAGTTGCTGCAGGTGTTCCTATAATGAATCAGACAGCATAGCTTAATATTTGTCCCACCTGTGTTGCTTGGTTGAAATGCTGTCTTCACTGTCATAAAAACAAGCATGGAATGCTCTTTTAAATGTGTAATAGAATATAACACTTTCAATAAATAGGCCGTTCATTTGCTAACTCACAAGAAACATATATGAAAGATCCCACTGCTATGTTTTTCACCTATAGAATTGTACAGCTCCATAATTAATGGAGGTGGTTGTTTTTTTAAATACCACAGTCATTTCCATTATCTCACATGCCTTTTGACTTATTTTAAAGGTAGACCCTCCTTGCTAACCTGTAAACAGCCTTTAACACTCTCCCAAGGTTCATAATGTGTGGGTTGCCAGTCAACACAAGGAGGGGAGCAGGAGGGAGCAGGAACCTCCTTTTGAAAGAAAAATAAGTTTAAAGCTCAACTGAGTGCACAGAGTTAGTTAACTGTGCACATCTCTGGACTGTTTCAGTCTGTGCAAGTGGTCCAATTCACGGGGAAGCTCAGTGTAGCTTTAAAGAGTTTTATTCTGAATGAGTTGACCTCTTCAAGAGATCTTCATGTGTCCAACCTATCCTATGATTCCATTCTACTCCAGATCATACCACAACATATCTGAAAATATTTCTGGACGAGTTATCTCAACCAGTGCCGTATTTACGTATAAGCTAAACAAGCTATAGCTTAGGGTCGCACTCTCTTGGGGGCCCCCCAAAAAATTAAAGAAAAAACAACAACTGCATGTACATTTCCAAAATATAAGATAAAAAACAAATAAAATAAAACCGACATACAGCAACAGGGTTTTGTGTTGTGTAGGCTCCTATGATGTAAGTAATGGACCCCGCCTGCTAGCCTGCTCCCTAAAATATCACACATAAAGGGCCCCATTACTTTCAGTAGCTTAGGGCTTCATCAAACCTAAATCCGGCCCTGATCTCAGCATATGCAAATCCACTGAAAAGGTCTTGTGTTGACTTCTGTTTAGGGTAGGAGGAAGAAACCAGTTGTGCAAACCAATCTTTGTGAAAAACAACAACATTGTCATTTAACATGCACTACCACAACCAGCAGTGGCTATCCCAGGTGGACTCTAGACACATATAAAAACCATTCTGATTAAAAAAATTTAAAGCGTTTTAAAAAATATGTTGAATTTTCCATAAGGCTCACCATCGACATCTAGTGTCACATTGTATATTGCACTTAAAAAAACACTTAAAACGTTTTCTTTGCAACTGTATAAATACCCCCCCCCCCCGTTGGTTTGCTGGTATGAATTTGTCTCTTTGACTGAAGGGCAATTCTAAAGCATGTTAACTAGGCGGGGATCATGATTCAACTTGTGATCAAGTGCTTGAGAAAAGTTTAAGCAGCATGGCCAAAGCCTTATTGTCTTACCCCAGGCATGGCCAAACTTGGCTCTCTATAAGGACTATAACTCCCATCATCCCTAGATAACAGGACCAGTGGTCAGGGATGATGGGAACTGTAGTCCCAAAACATCTGGAGGGCCAAGTTTGGCCATGCCTGGCCTTACCCCCAGGCTTAGGTCCTAAACCTCACTACTTCATTTCTAATGTAGGTAGTACTTTTATCCAGCCTTTTATCCATATGTTGTACTGCACATTTATTTTTAAAGTTGTACCCCCCCCTTATATCTATACATATAGATATAAAACACACCCACAAAACAATACATATTTTATAAATAATGTCCATGATAGTGAACCGTGACATCCACATGTAAATGCCAACACCCCTTGACGGATTTGTCTGAAGACAGATATACATTTCCCCACTTTTCAGACATACTGAATGCAGTGTTACATTAAATGTTGGGCCCCACATTAAAAATTGTCTGGGATTATCAAGAGTCACATGCGAGAGTCACTCTTCCCAAGTTGTGAACATGCACTGTTACATCAGCTGCACACAGGAAATTAGGTAGGACAAGCCTATAATATGATTATGTTCCCCCCACCTCTTGTAATGTTAACAAAACAAAAAAAATCCTCATGTCTACATTCTGTGATTTTAAATCTTCTTTCATTCAGTAGTGAAAAAGAAGAGATAAAACAAAATGCATTCTAAAGAAGTTTGAAGTCAAAAAGCTCGCAAATCTAAGCTCCATTATTAAGCAAGCTGTTTCAAGTAAGGCACTGCAAAATTTAAGCCTTCCGACAGAATGATCCAGTCCTATCTTGTTCTCACTAGGTATTAGGAGAACAATGTAGCTGATAAAAGCAGCAACTGTATTGCCTGTAGTTTTTGAGCAGATTAAAATGTTGCTGGGAACAATTCACAAAAGAGGGCTGTCAAGTTGCCTTTCCTGTTCTACGTGGGATGTTCGACTATGACCCAGTTAAGGCAGCCATCTAGAACAGGATGCAAATAGCCCTCAAGGTCAATCACACTTATTGGGAGACAACCCGCCATAGGCTTCCGACATTTCCCGTCATCAGACAGCTGTATCGTTCTCACTAGAGCCAGCAATTGTTAAAACATCAGTAATCAGCAAGGTACTTGTGTTTCCACTGGGGCAGGCAGTGCGTATTCAGCCCAACAGAGCCCCGGGCACTCCTGGGTGATTACTTTCAGTGTAAAAACCAAAACTGTAATGCAAGGAACAATAGGCCTTTCTGGCTTCCCTGACAACTGAAAAGATGATGTGGAGGTCCCCCCCCCCTTCTGCTTCCACACATAACAAAGGCTAGTTTGCTGAATCCAGATATATTTTGCACAGCACAGCTCTTGTTGTAAGACCTGACAGGTGTTCAGTAGCAAAAATGCACCTCCTGGTCCAGTAAGGTATAAACAAGAACTCTCCCGCATCTCCCCCAGCAAGCTAATGCTTTTCTTCAGTTCTATGGAAATTGATCAGGCTTTAAATCCAATTTCAGGCTTAATTTAAAAAAAAAAAAGCTGTGTTTTCCTATAGATATAACAAAAAGCTACTGGTGAGCCCCATCAACATGCAAAACTTCCGAAGGTGCCTTATATGAGAAAATAACAATAATCAATGGAATCCCCATTAAATATGTTGCATAAACAGTGTACTTTGTTGTTCTAGTGTGCCAGTTCCCTAACTTTATGCACTAAAAGCACTAATTAGTTGATACCAATTAAGTGTTCAGAATATATTTACTCTTGTATATCAAAATGCCTAAGTTTTGCCGTTTTTGTTTGGTCATATTGACCTTTGCTACACTCCAGCCACTTAGCTGTTTGCTTCAGCCATTGATTTAGACCCTCCTGACACAACCACTTTGGCAGATAGTAACTATAGGAAAAGCCTGCACATATATCAGCTGTCAGCACTGGCCCGTAGGCAGCTGAAGATTTGAAAGACTGATGAAGTGCAAGATCCAGTACAACTGGGACTGAGGCTGGATGAAGTACTGGAGCACAACGGCAGGATAGTCAATTTAAAAACCAAGAGGCAGGTGCAAAGACAGAATCTGAGCCGGAAAGTCCATTCTGACTGGAAATTCTGAGGCAGGAGGGGTTAACTGAGAGGGGATACAGCTAGAGAATGATGAAGAAGAAACAGAGACAGAAAATCAAACTAGCAAGCAAGGATTCAAATTCCAGGATTCCAGGATTCAAATTCCTGGAAGAGCTAGACTAGCTCCCTGGTGAGGTGATAGCCTAGGCCAGGGGCCCTCAAACTTTTTAAACAGGGGGCCAGTTCACTGTCCCTCAGACACTGCCGGGGGCCGGACAGGAAGTTTTGGAGAGTGGGCTGGCGTGCTCGTGGGAGCTGAGTGCCTCGGAAGCTGGGAGCCTTCAGGAGCTGGCCAAGAGCTGCACACTGGCACACTGCCCAGTGCACCTCTTCAAGGAGCATGGAGACGGAGACAAGGACAAGCTGGTTCCTTCCCTGAAGCTGCTGCCCCTTGCGGGCATTTTTGCCCCTTTGTCCTCCTGCTCCCTGGAGGTGAAGGCCGCCGCCTGGGCCACTTTGCCACTGGCCTCATCATCCTCCATCATCACGTTGGCCACTAATGGGAGCACAGCAGCGGCAGCCCTGCTGAGCCCTAGCCCGGGCCAGCTGTCCTCCTCCAGGGATGCAGAGCGGCAGCAGCCACAGGAGCACCAAGGTGGTGGTGGCAGGAAGAAGAGGCCGAGCAACAGCAGCTCTGCCAATAAAACGCCGCACCTGGTTTACCTCAGCACAGCGCGGCGTTTGCTTGGGAGAGATGTCCACACGCTGAGGTAAACGAGGCGCAGCGTTTTATTGGTAGAGACGTCCCCGCGCTGAGGTAAACCAGGTGTGGCGTTTCATTGGCAGAGCCGTCGCTACTCGGCCTCTTCCTCCCGTCACCGTCACCGAGTGTCTTGGCTTTGTGGTGGGTTCTTAAATGGCCGGGCGAGCCAGATTTAGAACCCTGGCAGGCCTGATCCGGCCTGGGGACCGTAGTTTGCCGACCCCTGGCCTAGGCAATGGGCTACTAAGGGATCAAAGAAAGTGGTTCTGTGCCAGAGGACAAATGGGTAGGGCCCAGCTCCCTCAAACTACCTGGTAGTTAGGAATACAAAGGCAAGAGTGGAGAGTGTAGTCATGTGAGCTGGAATCAAAGCAGCAGGCTGGGAAGCCAGAGGGTCAGAACCACGACTGATTTCTGTTTGAATCCAAAACAGTGGCTATTGGAAAAGCAAGACCCTTTTGGGGTGTTAATGCTGTGAGCTTTTCCATTGTAGGTTCAGGTTGCATATACTATGTGTAAATAAACCATGTACCATAAAGGAAAGCAAACCCTGGGTATGCTCCTGGAATCTCATGCCTCTCAGGGTGGTGTGTGACAATTCAAAAGTTAAAATGATGGTGATTATCAGCATCATCATTAGATTCCTTACTTGCCTTTCACCATAAGGTCCCAAGGCAAGATTTAACAATACAATGTAGAGTTACTAAGATAAGTAAAACGTAGTTACAGTCATAAAAACAAGTATTGTTTTGGGAGTGGATCCAGACTTAGTCGTGCTTAGAGGAAACCCACTGAAAACAATGGGATGTTAAGTAATGCTTTATTTCTACAAAATAGTATACAACAGTTTTAAGAAAATTAATTCACACAACAATTTAAAATCAGCAATATGCATAACAAAAATACTCCAAGGCAAAACAAAAGCCCCCAAATATTGAAACAGAACAGAACACAATTCTAAACATCTACAATTTAAAGCACCTGGCTAACTAAAGTCTACTGAAAACCTGACTGAATCTGGGTCAGCCTAATGTCATATTATATATATTTTATTATTTTCATTTACTTGCTTTCATTTGATGTCCTACAGAGGCAATCCTCCTTAAATATGGAGGATTACATATTTAAGCCCCACATGATCAACTATCATGGGACTGTCAAACCTTACTAAGATTTTCCTCTCAGACATTTACATTTATTTGGTTTAATGATGCATTGCTTAACGTTATGCAGCAGCAGGAAAGTAAGGAGGAAAATGATGTGTTGATTGTTAAGTTCCTTGACATTTTACTTATTATTTTATGAGAACAGAGGCACTTCTAGTTATCTATACCCAGCATGGAAGTCTCTTTCACTGCTGTGAAATAAAATATGGAATTCATTGCGGCCATAAAATGTCACTCACTTTAGATGAAGTTGAAATTTCTCAGCTGTCAAATAACTTCGCCGCTGAGAAAAAAGTACCATGCAAATTATATTTCAAACTTAAGAGTAGTATTAAACTATGAGCTGGTTTGTACTTAGCACTAGGCCAAACTATGGCTTAGCACAAACGTGAGCGTCTGAAGAAGAGATCTCCTCCCGTAGTCTTCATGCTGCTGTGCTGCTGTGGCTCAGCTTATCATTTCATCCAAATCTAAACTCATGGTTTGTCTTGCTTCAGACCACAAGAGGTAACCAAGGTTTGCTCTATGGGGTATACTCCATGGTTTGTCTGGAGGAGACAAACCACTACCCTGGCTTTGGAAGACACACCACACAAAACCAAACCATGGCTTCACTCTCTGCAGTGCAGCAGTAGAAAGATAGGGGAGGAGTACCGTGGCCACAATCTCATCTCTGAGAATCCTCATGCTTGTATGTTCATGCTAAGGCATAATTTAATAAGCAAACCAGAGGTATGAATATTTCAATCGCTGGCTTCCCTTCTGTGCTGATCCACAGTTTGAGTTGTTCCTGATGATGCTTCCAGATATAATGTCCAAGAGAAGAATCTGAAGGGCTTCAGTTTATTTATCAGAAAGGGGCATTGGTAGTGATCACACTGACCCACAGGTGGGGGAGAAATAACTTAATAAGGCTAACAGCTAAATATTATAATTGTGCAAAGGTGCCTGAGCTTCTCGGGCTTGCTGATTGGAAGATCAGCAGTTCAAATCCGCTGTCCCAACTCCTGCAAAGCTAGCAGTTCGAAAGCACAGCAGGGCAAGTAGATAAATAGGTACTGCTGTGGCGGGAAGGTAAACAGCATTTCTGTATGCTCTGGCACTCATCACAGTGTCCCCTTGTGCCAGAAGCGGTTTAATCGTGCTGGCCACATGATCTGGAAAGCTGTTTGTGGACAGAATAGAATAGACTTTATTTGCGTAGCCGACAGGCCATAGCATCAAAGGACAAACACTGACAAAAATACATTACGAATATAGTTACCATAAAATCTTATGACCTATTAAAACCCTAGGTAGAAGCTGGATTATCATTCATCCATGACCCTCTGTCCCATGGGCGGCGGCCTGTTTGTGGACAAATGCCGGCTCCCTCGGCCTGAAAAGCTAGATGAGCGCTGCACCCCATGATCGCCTTTGTCTGGACTTAACAGTCCAGGGGTCCTTTACCTTTACCTTTTTTTTACCTATTATAATTCTGCAAACCTGTAAAGGGCACCTTTACAGAATATGGAACATAGGAAGCTGCCTTATATTGCAGGTCAGCCTCTTGTCCCTCCAGCCGAGTGCTTACACTTGACTGGCAAAAACTTTGCAGGGTCTCAGAGGTCTTTTTCGTCACCTGATCCTTTTAATTGGTGGTGCCCGGAATTGAATGTGAAACCTTCTTAATGTGAGTAATATAGTGTATGTATGTGAGTAATATAGTGTCTTCCCTAAAGTGTGCATGGAATATGTTAAACCAAAGGCTAGAATACATACAATGTTCTGTTAAATGTTCATTGCTTATATTCTCTTCTACATGGCTGATGCTTTGCAACATTATTGTGAGAGGGAATAAGCAACTCAGTCAAAGGCACATGTGCCTGGATGTAGTAAGTTTTTAAACAGATGTTCTGGCTGGTGTCGTAAGTTAGATCACTGTGGCAGGCAGAGTTCTACTACACAAATGTCTAGGATGTAGTGACAATGATACGGGGTTGATTAAACTTCCTGGATGACTTCATCCGAAGGGCTCTGCAAGCTGCTGATAAGGATCAGAGAGCTTTGGCTAGAGCCTCAAAAGGGAAAGGGAAGGGAAGGGAGGATAAAGAACTTTCTGCCAACATGTGCTTCTGTCCTTGTTCTTGTTTCTCAACACCTGCAGTAGACCGAAACATTAAGAGCTCTTTACTGCTTGCTCTGACTGAATTTAAACAAAGGGAGCCAAATAGGTCAAATATGCAGGTGGATGGACAAACATGTGACTTTGTAGTGGCATATTTCAAAATATTAGGCTTCCTCCTTTTGCACACACCTCTGTTCTATGGAACTGCCATTTTTGAAGAAAGATGATAGTTTTGTCTCCTTGCCTGATTCTGGATTAATAATTTTGCTAAACCCAAATTGCTAACGGCAGACACCACAGCTTGCACAAGAACCTTGTTTTAATTATTCTACAGGACACTCAAATGCCACAAAGCATTTTCCTAAGTCTTTTATCCTCACATTTGCACAATTATGCACCAGAAGTATGTTTAGTATTATGTTAAAAATTATACATAGGGTGGCCGATAATTAAACATTTCACCAAAAAAGGTGTGGGGAAAGATAAAAGACCAACATCTTCTGGCTTCTGGGATCAGAAAAATTGCTGCCCGACAAAAACCATACTGTCTTGGGTCCATTACATTCACATGGACAGAGAACTCACAAACTCTTTTAAAGTTTAGCTACTTGTTCATCTCCTAGATTTGCAGAGCTACCTAGTTGTAAATAGGCTTTGGTGATCATACTATAAATTTCAATCCAACTTGCATATTGACTTCATCTGCTTGTTTGGTCTGTGCACCTAATAGTGCAACCCGAACCCTGTCTTACTCAAAAGTAAGGTAAAGGGACCCCTGACTGTTAGGTCCAGTCGTGGCCGACTCTGGGGTTGCAGCGCTCATCTCGCTTTATTGGCCGAGGGAGCTGGTGTATAGCTTCCGGGTCATGTGGCCAGCATGACTATTTAATTCAACAGGGCTTACTCCCAGGTAACTGGGGTTAGGATGTGACTTTGTGCCACAGAGACAACAACCCCGTGAGGTTAGCAATTAGAGGGGTCAGGCAATCAGGCTATTAAGAGAATACAGTGGTACCTCGGGTTAAGTACTTAATTCGTTCCGGAGGTCCGTTCTTAACCTGAAACTGTTCTTAACCTGAAGCACCACTTTAGCTAATGGGGCCTCCTGCTGCTGCTGCTGCCCCGCCGCTGGAGCATGAATTCTCTTCTTATCCTGAAGCAAAGTTCTTAACCTGAAGCACTATTTCTGGGTTAGCGGAGTCTGTAACCTGAAGCGTATGTAACCTGAAGCGTATGTAACCCAAGGTACCACTGTATCTAACTCAGGCTTGCATAATTTGTGACCTATCAGCCATGTATGGTGGCCCATCAGGGACTTGGTAAACGTCCACACTTTTTTGCTTGCCTGCGGGAATGCTAAAACAATTGAGCTGTTAAGCACACTGCAAGCCACAAGTTAAGGCTAGTGAGTTGTGTAATACTGTATTCAGATTCTCCAGTTACAAATTGTGTAAATCTATGCCAAGTTTTTATGGAGCAGTTGTGTTTCCTATTTGTTTTTTTTTTAATCTATACTGTGCAAAGTCAGGAAGCCTTTCTAAAAGCTGAACTTTTACAACCAGTCCCAAGACCAGACAAAATTGTCTTAGCTCACAGATTGCCAGTTGCTGGGTCCTTGGTGTAATCTGCATATTGATTGGGTAATTTAGGGGTAGTGGCATTGGCGCTAATGGACAATCCCAGCTATTGAAGAAGTCAGTGATAGTCACACTTAGCAAAATCACATGCTTTAGATGTCACAGGAGGAGCTGCTGCTTACTGTTATTGCCTCTTTTAAAAGATTGCTAGATTTTAAGGCAGCTAAAAAAAGGCACACATATCTTTGGACAAAAACAATGTCTAGCTAGCCAATGCAGGCTAATTATTAGTTTTAAACAATCTAACTCAAATACCTAGGACAGAGAAAGCACAATTAAGGATGCAATGAACAGGCTGGGGTTTCAGTCCAATTTTCACTTAACAAACAATTGCGACCTTAGGAATTATGAGACCTGGCCAGGTGGTATAAAGCAAATACGGCCAAGGATGAAGCTATGGGTAGCTCTCCCATCTACTTAGCCTGCAGTCATGGAGTGGCTCCCACAAGGCTCTAAGCCAGGTGTGGGGAACTTCTGGCCCTCCAGATGTAGCTGAACTACAACTTCCATCACCTCTGGCCATCGGCTATGGATGCCAAGGTTGATGGGAGTTGTAGTTCAGCAGCACTTGGAGGGCCAGAGATTCTTCACACCTACTCTAAGCCCACAAGCAGCATCACACACCAGGTACTTATGAGGGAGATGTGACTAAGGGGTGGGAGTGGAGCTACAGGCAGGAGCACCCTACTCACTTTTTTCTTTTGTCTGCTGTTATTTAGAGGAGAAGGCATTGCTGAGCAACAAAAGCCAAAATGAGGGTGTACGCCTTATACCACAGAGCAGGGATTGAGAATCTGTGTCTTCTAGATGTTGTTGGACTCCAACTCATATCAGCCCTAGCCAGCACAGCCAGTGATCAGGGATGATGGGAATTGTAGTCCAACAACATCTGGAGGGACACAGGTTTACCATCTCTGCTATAAGGTTGGAGCATGTGTATTCCACATGCAAAAAAATAGCCTTTTGCTATTATGTATTAGTGTGCTCACAGAACCAATGAAGTAGCCTAGCTGGTGAATTTTGACCATTGTTGCTGGGATGTAGTACATATCTATCATCCATCTATCTATCATCTATCTATCTATCTATCTATGTATCATCTATCTATCTATCATCTGTCTGTCTATCTATCATCTGTCATCTATCCATCTATATACCTACACACACACACACACACACACACACACACAACTAGTAGCATCAGTCACGCATCACAATCCTGTGCCATTGGACTAATTTCTAATACCAGAACAAGCTCCAGTGGTATTATTATCCAGTAGACAAAATACCACTCATCTGAAGCACTGGTTCACTGAGATACCTTGGACAAGTCCTGATCATGTTATCTCAAACCTGTGCATGCTCACGCAGAACAGAAGTACATTTTACTGTGTTCAGTGGGACTTACTTCCTAGTGTTCACGGTTGCTGCCTTAATCTGGAATATATTATCAGTGAATATTGTTAATGCAGAATCGAAAGAAGAGAGCAATTTATGAACAGAATGTGAATTCTAGCCTTTACGAACACAAGAAACATATTTAAGCACCCCTTGCAAAAAAAAGTATGCACAATAGGTCTGATGATCATGATTCTGCTGATTTCAGGTCGCCAGGTCAGCCTAGTGAGAATTATTTAGAAATTGTGTTATATATTCCTAGCACAGCTTTGCCTTTCTGGCAAGCTTCCCAGGGTTTCTGCTGACTGACTTTATGTGATCTGACAGCCTAAGTGGAACCCTCCAAGCTGAGCAGAGATACACCACTTCTCATGTTTATGTACTACTTATATAAACAGACAATGATAGCTTTCTCACAAGCAAAAATATTAAATAGGTTTTTACTGAAATCTCTCACCTGTACCATTCTAGTCCATGTTTTATTAATGCCCTATTTAAAAAACAGCATGGTACAGCTAAAGTTAGGTCTGAACTATGTCTCCTTACGCACACATTTTTTAAAAGCATATTTAAGTTTGCCACTTTTATTTTGAAGGAAAAGCAGCCACTTGGGACAGTGGTGGACTTTGGGCTCTCAAATTTCAGCAGCATCTTGTGCCATGTGCTCTGTTCTACAGCTTTGTTGTGGCGCCCCCTGCAGCATGGCACCCAGTATGGCCACAGCGGTTGTGCTGCCCGAAAACGGCTTCTGCTTGGGACTCTGATCAGGAACATGATCCAGATCAGGACCCCACACAAACAGGATCGCCTTTCCCTGGCTGTTGGGGGCAAGCGGCAACTGGGAGTGGCAAATGCTGGTGAGAAACTGGTGGTGTTTCCTTATCAGTTTCCCAAGTGGTTTCTTTCCATCCATCCATCCATCCATCCATCCATCCATCCATCCATCCATCATTTGTCCAAATTCATCTACTACTCTTTATTTAGTTACCCAAGCTTTGTTATGTACTGAAGCCAGCAGGGCGATACTGTAGATAGTTTTTACTCAGGTAAAATGCAAATAAGGGATCGAAAGTGACGTTCAGTGATTGGATAGTTACAGAAAGTTGTTACAGTTACATTGTACTGGAGCTCTATATAAGCAGGCTGGCTGAGCCCTTCAGTTCAGTTCTGTTCTGGCCTGTGAATAAACAAGAGCTGTTTGAAGAATCGCTGTGTCGTCTGATATGTTCACCCACAACTTAACAAGCTTCTTCTGACTGATATGTTTAATTGCTGCTGCTTCTTTTTTACTGCTATTTTTGGTGCTTATTTCAGTTTTTTGCACACTGCTTTGGTATTTTATGTGAGTGGTTTATAAACCTTTAAAAAATAAACCAACTTCCTGTTGGTTTAAAATGGGCTTGCTTCTGTGTTAACATGCACAGGTCAGAGCTGTAAATTACCCTAATTTCAACAGGAATTACACCCACATAAATATTGTCGGTCTGCAGCCTTATTCTGGAGTCCCACACTTAGATGGGAGTAAGCTCCACTGAACTCCACAGTGCTTCAGAATGGGCCTGTTTTGCGACTGCACTGTTAGTCACTATGGTTTCTGGATCAGGGCCCCTGTTACTGAAGACCCTTCCCTGTCTCTGAAAACCTTCCAGGGTGGACAGATTTCATATATGGTTTCACAGCTCTGAAAGGTGGAAGATTCTCATGTTGTTACCTTCTATGCCCACATTTCTCATGCACTCTTTGATTCCCAGAAGTTCAAAATGATTTCTATATAGTTATCAGCTTGAGATATTAAAAAAGAAGGAAAATTACTGAAACAATGGCTTTCATCCTGAAGCAAGCATGTATGGAATTCTTTTTTGAAAGGAGTCATCAATATTTATTGGGGGCATAGTTTTCATTAAATAGCATTGCCTACCTCAGTATCTCACAATATTTGGTGGTCTCTCAGTGCTCATGAATAAAACATCAATCATCCTTGATTTAATTCAGACTGAGCTTGTTGATATCAGTTGACTCCAGACAATTACTCATTGCCCCATCAGCAAAGTGTTGCAGCTTGGAAGTTATCAGCAATTCTTTCTTTCTTTCTTTCTTTCTTTCTTTCTTTCTTTCTTTCTTTCTTTCTTTCTCTCTCTCTCTCTCTCTCTCTCTCTCTCTCTGTGTGTGTGTCTTTTTCTTTCTCTCTTTCTTTCTTCCTTATTTTATTTTATTATTCTAATAATTTATCTCCTGTTTTCTCTTATCAAAGAACCTTACCAAAAAAAAAGCTTACAAATACAGCATTAAGGTTAATAGTCAATGTACACTTATAAAGGAATATGCTCAGATGAAAATAATTACTTCTGAGTAGACTTGTATAGGGTTGCACTGTAAATCAAGTGACATTCATATATACTGTAAGCAATACAAAAGCAGTGATATAACAGAGAAAAAACAAAACATAAAATAATAAAAGTACCTACCTACCCAACAGGAAATAAGCAATATCAGCTGCATGACAACAACAACAATTTATTATTTATACCTGGCCTACGTGACTGGGTTTCCCCAGCCGCTCAGGGTAGCTTCCAACAAAATATTAAAAATGCAATAAAACATCAAACATTAAAAACTTCCCTAAACAGGGGAAAGTGGCCAGGGCAACTCAGCCCGATGGGCATGGTATATATGATAAAATTTATTATTATTATTATTATTATTATTATTATTATTATTATTATTATTTGCCAGCAGAATTCATTGTAACTATAGCAGGATGAGCCTAGCTCTGAAAAAGCCAGCTTCTCTATTCATGCCTTAAGGACTACAATACTGGAGCCTGGTGCATCTCGTTGTCAAGGCTGGCCCACTCATTAGCCGCACTGAGCCTTTTGTGGCTCAAGATCAGTGGTGGATCTGTGCACCCTAGCCACACATCCACAGCCATTTAACCCTCTAGAAGCTTTGCTTGCAGTGTGGCAGTGCTCCTGCAGGGCTGTCCAGCAACACCAGGTCACCCACGTTTTGTTCTGTGGTTTAACCATTTACTATAGTTCAGCAGTGTACTGCTGTGAAATCTGTTCCCACTACAGCAAACCAATATTAGCACAGACACTCTTCAAATCCACTTTGCCCCCAATGCCTTCCTTTCTTTATTCCAGCGTTTCTCAACCTTTTTCTTCACTTCTCACTTCCCTCTGTGGCCCCCTAGTCTTGAGCCATGGCCCCCCATTTATGCAATTTTCACCTGTGCCTCCTTGGAGTATCCAGGGAACCATATGGCCCCTGTTTGGGAAACACTGCTTTAGACCCAACATCTCCTAGGGTCCATTGTCAGAACGAGTCATTGTTTGGTGCATGGTCCTGTACATGTTTGGTACTGCCATGCAGCCACTGTTGATGCAGCAGCAGCAACAGGGGGGGGTGTAGCGCACAGCAGCTGCATGCAGGAGCAGAGGTTGCCTGCCTCAGTTGGCCTCTTGCATCAGCCTTGCTCTCTGTGGAAAGCATTACACAGAATTGGTGCCAACACCAAGAAGGCCCTGTTGCCAGCCTCAGTTTCTGAAGAGTTATAAGCAAGTAAAGCAGCCATGTTCGTTCCCAGAAGCCAAGCAACAACAAACATTTCAAGGAGTGCCTGCTGTCTTGTGAGGAAATAATCAATTTGAGGTTTCCACCTCCTCCTGCTTGCGTGAGTAAAGCTTCAGGTGGTGATCCATAGAGGTGACATGTGTGCAGCCAGAATTGTGCTTGCTTACTGTTTCTGTAGGGTGGCGCTGTGGGTTAAACCACAGAGCCTAGGACTTGCCGATCAGAAGGTCGGTGGTTCGAATCCCTGTGACGGGGTGAGCTCCCGTTGCTCAGTCCCTGCTCCTGCCAACCTAGCAGTTTGAAAGCACGTCAAAGTGCAAGTAGACAAATAGGTACCGCTCTGGCGGGAAGGCAAATGGTGTTTCCGTGTGCTGCTCTGGTTCACCAAAAGCGGCTTAGTCATGCTGGCCACATGACCTGGAAGCTGTACACCGGCTCCCTTGGCCAATAAAGTGAGATGAGCGCCACAACTCCAGAGTCGGTCCCAACTGGACCTAATGGTCAGGGGTCCCTTTACCGTTACCTTACAGTTTCTGTTATAAAGAGCTTCCCCTGCTGAAGAGACAAGATATTTCAACAAACTGAATGGTAGCTTGTTCGTTGCCTTGGGGAAGTGCTACAACAGCTCAACAAAACAGCTTTGGCTCCATGTGTGGCTCTGCACTGCCTCATCTTAACACACCTTTGGATCATAGCCATAGCTGATTAATTACACTGATTAGTGGATTAAAGCTTACAGCTTGCTTTCATATGGCAGAGCCTGCATGAGTCAATCTCAGTGGTATGGCGGATATTCTTGTAAGTGCTCTGACACGTGCCAAAGCTGCTGCTCTCCGCATCTTGAAAAACTTTTGAAATGGGGGTTGAACAATGCAGAATAGCCCACTGAATTGGATTCAAGTTAGACTTAATACTTCCACTTCTTATTGGGGGGAGCAATCCCTTGAAGGAGAATCACACTTCAAGAGGTTACGTATAATATAGAGGAGAGAATCAAAGCATATTATTACCAGTGAGCAAAAATAATATTCAAGAGGTTTATCGCATGGGTAGTGGCTTCAGATCAGTATGAACGTTGAAAACCTTGACAGTCAGGGGAATTCCCAGAACAGCTTTGTATAAATCCCTGCAGATATTCGTTTTAAAGAGAAGTGCAGAATCCATGACCTGAAGCAAACAAGCATGATTGAACTGGTTGAGGATCCCAGCTCTCTCAGGGAAGAGACATTTCTGAGATTGCTGCAACCTTATACCTTGATTTATTCCAGCAACTTTGGAATCTCCACATTAAGGGTGGGAACAATAAGACAATAGAGAAAGAAGGGGGGCGTCAGGAAGTTTTGTTGATGCTTGAACCGTGTATGTCATTGGCCTGCGTTGCTTACCTTAAGCCTAATTTGTAAGATGTTTCCTGACCCAGGCAGTGAGGTACACAAAAGTAATTACTAAAGTAAAAAAAAAAGGGGGGGATTGTGTGTGTTCTCTTTTAAAGAAAAGGCCTGGATTCGGTGGTTAACAAACAAGTCAACCACAGCTTTCAGCACAATGCTTTCCTGAGAATGGAGCAGGATCAAAGCCTGGCTTTCAGACTGCAAAAAAGGCATAATTAACATTTAGGGCAGGTTCACTATCCATCCCAAATTTACCACCTTTTTAGCTAGTTGCTTAATATCTGATTGCAAATGGCACCTGTGATACCACTGTCAGTGGCACCGTAAACCCTTGTGTTCTACTTTATAGAGCATAGTCCTCTGTCTTGGATGGCTGTCAGAGTACAGTCCTTTATTTGAAGATGCCCTCGATTTTTCATGGCTGTCTAACTGAAGTCTGGTTTAAATATAAGAAACTTTAAAAAGGGGAAATAGGAACCTTAAAGTTGCCCAGCAAAGATCACCAGACTAATTGAACACAAGTCCCATGTTCCTGCATCTTCTGTAAATAAAGTAGTTTGTGTATATTATCATGCTCTTTTAGCCATTCTATAACTTGACTTCAATATTTCAAACAAGAAACCGCAACTCAAGGCCAGATAGGCTTATACAACCCGCATTCTTGCTATGCAGGCTTGGTTGTGTGAATTGGCTTTTAAAGAATAGTGGGTTTTTTAAGCCTTTCAGAACATAGCATTTAATAAGAGTAACTGCCATTTATGTCCCAAATAATGCTGGAACGACTCTATGTCCCATGCATCTTAATGTCATAAAGAATATGGGACATGGACAGCAAATGTTAAGCTTGCTTCTTCTTTTTTTACCAGCAGCCTCACAGTAACTGGCTTCTACAGCTTTCTTTTTTTAAAAGCTTCTTTGCCAGCCAGATAAGTACCAGTGAGTACACTGGCACCATCTAGTGTGCAAAACTAGAACAAAATCCTATTCTGAATCTGTAGTATGTGTGTTAACAATTATTTGAAGTTGATCCTCAGTTATATTAAGGTAAAGGGACCCCTGACCATTAGGTCCAGTCGTGGCCAACTCTGGGGTTGCGGCGCTCATCTTGGTTTATTAGCCGAGGGAGCTGCGTACAGCTTCCGGGTCATGTGGCCAGCATGACTAAGCCACTTCTGGCAAACCAGAGCAGCGCACGGAAACGCCGTTTACCTTCCTGCCGGAGCGGTACCTATTTATCTACTTGCACTTTGATGTGCTTTTGAACTGCTAGGTTGGCAGGAGCAGGGACTGAGCAACGGGAGCTCACCCCGTCGCAGGGATTTGAACCGCCGACCTTCCGATCGCCAAGCCCTAGGCTCTGTGGTTTAACCCACAGCGCCACCCACGTCAGTTATATTAGTGTTAGCTAAACACTATTTTATTTTGAGTAAGCGAATGCCCTTTGATTTGAACTTCATTCTCTAGTAGCATTGGATGGCCAGAGTTCTAATGCAAATATTAGCACCAGATGTGGAGAACCAGTAACCCTCTGGTCCCATCAGCAAAAGGCAGCATGGTCAGTGGTGGAGGATGTTGAGAACTGGCTGTAGTCCAGCAATATTCAGAGGGCCAGAGGTTCCCAAGCCATAATGAATACATACAGCACCCACAAGAAATACTTTCTTTTCCATCTCTTTAGGTCCTCATTTTCCTTTATAGCTCTCTGTGCATAGCATTATTCTTTTATCTGTGTGCTTCACATACACACATACACACACACACACACACACACAGAGAGAGAGAGAGAGAGAGAGAGAGAGAGAGAGAGAATGAATATTATTTAATATAATTAACTTTAATCAGAAAATATATTTCCTCTGAACTAGCTCAGTGATCTGGAGAGAATAGCACAATGATATCTTCCAGCATTCTACCACCTTAACAGTTTTATGGAGAAATGAATGTGAAAAAGAGTTAACCTAGAAATGCAATCCTTTAGTCTGTGGTGGAATACAGAATGAAATTACTGTGACCTAAAGCTTTATAGACACATAGCTTATTTGTTCAGCGAACATAATGCCAGTGTTTTACTATGTATCTGAACAGTGTGTCATATTACACGGTTCTCAAGCAATTGCAGTATTAATTTCTACAGTCAATGCAATTTCTAGTAAATAATGAAGAAACACAGGGCAACCTAGTATGCCCTTTCCTGTTATAAGTGGGACTAAGGTGGTGACTGCAGTTAGGGGTGAGGAATTTGATAGCAAGCCTCCTCCTCTGACACATTTCACATACGCCCATTCTAAAGATAAAAAAGGTAAAGGACCCCTGGATGGTTAAGTCCAGTCAAAGACAACTATGGGGTTGCAGCACTCATCTCGCTTTCAGGCCAAAGGAGCCAGCGTTTGTCCACAGCTTTCTGGGTCATGTCACCAGCATGACTAAACAGCTTCTGGCGCAACGAAACACTATGATGGAAATCAGAGCGCACAGAAATACTTTTTACCTTCCCACCGCAGTGGTACCTATTTATCTACTTGCACTGGCATGCTTTCAAACTGCCAGGTTGGCACGAGCTGGGACAGAGCAATGGGAGCTCACTCCGCCACGGGGATTCAAACCGCCAAACTTCTGATTAGCAACCCAAGAGGCTCAGTGGTTTAGACCACAGCGTCACCCGCATCCCCACCCATTCTAGCTGACCCTACATAACATTATTTTTGACTCCACCTATAGAACAAGCTGAACACACCTACAATTTTAGACCCTATACTCTTTGGGGGGAACCCCATCAATATTTTCCATTTCTGCACACTCTCTTTGGAATAACCAATATACCTTAGTTCATTATTTAATGATGGGGGGGGGGTTAAATCTATTTTGCAGATTGCTGTTAAGACACCTGAGCACTGATTACAGAGGAAGGGTCAGGACAGAAAGGTTCTTAAAGTAAATAGCTTACAGAATAATTTATATAGGATAAATTAGGTTGATAAATGGGTTAACCAGCCTTTCATAGTTTCTTTTAAAATGTCCACATCATATAAAAAGCAAGAAAAAGAAAGCCTTTCCTTTGGGAGCAATCAGTTTTCGTTTCTTGCAAGTTTCGGATTTTTATTTTTTAAGATCAAAAGGAAACTCTGTAAATTGCACTGCTTCACTTAATAGCCATTTGCATCAAAAGGAAAGTGTAGTTGCCCAACATCTGGAAGTTACCTTTGTACCAATATATTTCTTCATTATCTGTTCTCATATGCAGGGGGGGAAACAGGCCAGGTTCTGAACTGCCTGCCAAAACCAATGGTGAGATTCTCCCTCCCAACATATATTCTCAAAGCGGTTTATCTTGTATGCACCCTTACTTAACAGTAAGGCCTTTTTTTTTTTGCCCTCAGCAACCTTTGACCCCCCTCCTCCCCCCAGCCATCTCCTCGCCTTCCCAAAGCCAGGTAAGCCAGGAACTGGGCTCTGAGAAGGAGGTGTGAGTCTCTGACAGGGTCCTAGAGTCCTCCCCCTTGCTTCCCGAAGCCTAGTTAGCACTTGCCCAGCTTGGGAAAGGAGGTAGGAGGGCCTACCAAAGCCTCACGCCTCCATCCCAAAGCCCAGTGCTTCATTTAGCTGGCTTTGCGAAGGCAGCATGAGAGCTGGGATGGGGTAGTGTCAAATTTTGGCCTCAGCCTCCTCCTTGTGCACATTACAGCTCTTTAGCTTCTGCATGCATGCTCAACAGTAGGGCTGGGTGATATCTGGTTTTCAACCTTGCAATAAATTACCAGCTAAACATCATGCTGTACTGATATATTACAATCTCTGAAATAAGGGTAGAGCTATATAAAGGCATTGGCTGGCTTGACGGGATTTTCTCCACATTGTGATTTTTGCACACACACACCATGAATCTCAATATATTGCCAGGTAAAAAATTATGAAGCCTATATCACGTTATGGACTTGAAACCAGTTTTGGATGATATATCAATATATTGCCCAGCCCTACTCAACAGGTGTAGGGGTGGGGTGGTGGATTTCACTGGGGGGCCTTAGCCTGTGCATTGTGCACCCACCACCGCATCCCCACTGTCTTCAGAATGCCATGCTTGTTACGAGGAGCAAACACAGGTACAGCTCTGTGAACATAGCTTCCACTTTATAGACATTCTACCAACCATTATAGGAAGGTCCATAGCTCAGTGGTAGAGCAAATTGCTTTCCATGCGGAAAGTTCCAGGTTCAATCCCTGGCACTCCAGGTTGGGCTGCCAGTCAGCAAAGGCAATACTGAGTTAGATCCACTAACAGCCTAACATGGTATAGGGCAGCTTCTTAAGTTCCTAGGTCCCAGAGAGGTAGTGTGTGCTCTCTGCAGACACTCTGCCCTGGGAGTTATGTGGGTGCTGCATTAGGTGAGCAAGATGGTGTGAACATGCATAAGGAAACTTCCTATGTTCCCATGTGGATGTTGGCAGCAGGCCCAAGAGTTGTGGCCCCTGTTCTCCTTTGTATGTGTTTGGGGAGTATGTGGAAGAAGGTCTAAATAGGACTGAAGTCCACCATCTAACCACAGGCTGAGAGCCAGTGTGATGAAGTGGCTACCTTTTGTCGGATTTCATAGCAGGATGACCCAGGTTCAACCATGAAACTTACTGATTGCTTTTGAGCTAGTCACTATGTGTCTGACTAATCTTTCTCATAGTTTGTGTGGGAATAAAGTTTGGGGAGAGCCAGGTATGCTGCCTTGAGGGCCTGGGGGTGGGGACGGTGGGATTTTAAAAAGAAAACCTGTCACATTCAACTGCAACTGGTTTTGTGTCAAACTGGAAGGAAGCCAAAATGCAGTTTTCAACAAGTAAAATATATACAGTAGTATCTCAGTTTTTGAATGTAATCTGTTCCCAAAGACTGTTTGAGTTCCAAAACGTTCAAAAACCAAAAACTCAATACGGAAAACTCAATACGGAAGCCGTGTGGCATGTTTGACTTCTGAAAATTCTTCAAAAACAGAAGCATTTACTTCTGGGTTTACGGTGTTTGAAAACTGAAACGTTCGTCAATGGAGACATTCGCAAACCGAGGTACCACTGTATGTGAAGTGACTTCAGGATGTCATCTTAACCAAGGAATTGCTTGCAAGGGTATATAACTATTTACAAATTTAGCACTAACCTTGACACTAGCATTTAGCTAGGTGGAGAAGAACCATGAAATCTGCTAAAAACTGCTAGCAGCAGCTCCAGTGGGCATTTCCCACAACCTACGCAGTTTGACCTGCAGGCAAAATCACTTCTGTTTTGTTTTGTTTTGTTTTGTTTTAAACTACCCAGAAGACTAGCTATGCAAATAAGGCTTGTGGTCTTGCACGGGTTAACCACAACTCCAGCTACAGCTGACATGAGAGCTGTGTAGGAAAGGAGAATAATCAAAGGTCACTTTTCCAGAAGTACAACTGGAGTGAAGGGTACAATCCAGAAAAAAGCAAAATCCAGGTGGATGGTAGGGATTCATTAATGGTGACTTTTGGTGATAAAATATCTTCTCAAGTGGCTTAGCCTCAGCATGTCCACCTCCATCTTCCCTCTTCACTGGAAAAGCTCTGCTCCAACCAGCAACCCCCAAATGTTGTTGGACTTCAGCTTCCATCAGCCTCAGTCAGCATAGCCAAAGGCAAGGGATGATGAGAGCTGTAGTTCAGCAACATCTGGAGAACAACAGGATCCCCCATCCCTGCTCCACTCGCTTTGAGTATCATTATGGTACCCCCATGTTTAATTCCATTGAAGTAATAGGAGGCTTTGGGGAGGAGTGAATTAAACCAGGAAACAGTGCAGAAGGAAAGGGTTTAACCTTCCCACTTTGCTGTTGTGGCCCCAGTATTAATCTGTCTATCTATCTCTATCTATCTATCTATCTATCTATCTATCTATCTATCTATCTATTTATCTATCTATCTATCTACAGAGAGAGAGAGAGATCCATGAACAGGGTCTCATACTCACATTGTCGGAGAAGTGTTGTGGGGATACAGTTTCTCTGGCATAGTCTACCATTGCCTTTGGACTACAAACCTAAAACCAAAGGAATCCATTGACCACTGAAAAGCTGAGCCAATATAAGCCGCAGTTAATCTGACTGAGAATTACTTATATTAGAGCTTTCCTCAGGGCAATCCCCTAGTCAAGCATCTGCATAATTATGATGCACTCATTAAAAGACCAGTGAGGGACAGCCAGAAACCTCATTCTAGGGACTTACCGCAGTGCATCGGCTCCAGATTTCCTTACTGTGTCAGCTGTCTTTCTTCTGCTTTGTCTGTGAGGGGAAAGACCTATTTAGTCCCAACCAAGCAATAGACATTTTCCATTTTAGTCTGTATTTTTAATATATAATTCACAACCACATGTCACATTGATACAGGTGATGGCAGCTTTCATTGGTGCTGGTCTATCGCATACTATCTTCCTTCCAGAGAATCACTTGTCCCTTTTTTCTCTCAAGAACACACTGGGATACACCAGCTCTGTCACACAATGGGGCACGACGCTTCAAAAGCCCCAACCAACTTGCTGCCCTGACCTACTCAGCACCCCATTGCAATTATTTGCCAAGGGCAAATGAACAGGAATGTGTTAGGCCCAAGTAGCATCAAAGCAAGTATTCCAATACTGGACCTGCTTAATCAAGTGCCTTATTTTCTTACTGTCATTTCTGACAGGGAAGAAAATGTATATTTCACAGTAACGATCCCATCCCAAACAGATTTGTTCTGATACAAGTCAATACAGAATATTATACTGTATTTATTACAGAAACATTTCTTTCAAGCCTTACACTGCCATACATTGCATTCCAAAAATGAACAAAGCAATACCACCTTTCAACAAAGTTACCATTCTGCATCTTCCTTCTCTCCTTTGAATCTAGATTTATCCATCTCAGCCAATTCCAAATACTTTGTTAACCATTCCTAGTCAGAAGGGGCTTGGGACATTTCCATTTTCTTCCCCGCACTCTCGTAGCTGCTACGCACTCTCTCCAGCTGCTCTGTTGTTGTTCTGAGACTGACCAACCCGGTTCCCTTTTCCATCTTATTCTACTAACTGTTTTTTCCCTCCTCAAATTCACCAAAATCTTACTGGGGTTTTTTCTGTTTTTGTTTTTAAACAAGACCCCCATTGTTTTGTTTCCTTGCATTTCACTTCCAAATTGATTCATGTCTTAAGCATACGATGGGCCCAGTATTTCCAGCAACAACAAAAATGGAAATATTTATGGCATAGTGGCAACCATCCTGCATTCTGAAAGTTTTCTTGTCTTGTCTATTCAATCTCCAAATATTGAAACCCCTTTCTTTTCCCAGTTAATGAAATCTGACACCCAGCTTCTTCTAAGCATTCTACTATGTCTTATTATAGAAGCTAGAGAGGTAATATCTGGGCTTAATTTATTCTTATACTCATCCCACACTTCAGTAATTGTGACAATATCATGTTTCGTTTCATGGCTTCTCCTCTCTCATTTCTTGCTGCCCACATCAAAGTTTCTCATGGGGGTTTTAGTAAACGATTGTTCCAGGTAATATAAATCTTCATCATTATGAGATAACCAGGTCCTCAGCCACCTTAACTTTGCTGCCTACTAATGTATACTTAAATCAGGGATCACTAAACCTACCTTCTGTTTGGGGGCTTGCACAGTGTTGACATAAAATCTGGGCCATTTATAGTGCCAGATAAAGCTGCCCAGGGTCTTCTATCAACTTTTTAGTTCTATCAACTGATGCACGTACTACAATAAACAGAAACAGAAATCTTGACAGAATAACCATCCTCATTATCCTATTGATTTTGATGGAATTAACTTTCAATACTTATAGTAGCCTTATTTTAAATTTCCATTTTATGATTCAGTTCTAATTTGTATGTGGAAGGTGCTTTTTCTTCAAGTAACCACAGGGATCCAGCAATGGGGATGGATGGGGATGGTAGATGGAGAGTGAGCTAACTCATAATGTGCTGTGAAATTACCTTCTTCACTTGTCTGTGTCACTCTGCCTTTGCCAACCAGGTGTCCACCAGATATTTTTAGACTATAATTTTTATCAGCCCCACCCAGTCCAAAACATCTGGAAGGCACCGGAGACTTCCGGTCGGCGCCAGCGTTCAATGGCGGTCCTAGCCTCGAGCTCCGAGGCAGGACTGCTCCGTAAGTTCGGGTCTTACCCGCTACGGCAAGCGGGGGACCCCTAAAATCACAGGCGCTGAAGCCTGTGAGCAAGGAGATTCGGTGGGCACCTTTGCGCCCCCCGGTATCGTAAAAGAGCCTTTTTAAAGGCTCCGGAGCGGCATCGGGGCGAGCGCGGTGCTGAGGATCGCTACCCAGCTTGCGGAGTGAAGCCGCGTCGCCATTGACGGAGAGCGCCGATTCCTTCCTGAAATTAATGATTGGTAACAACAATACCCGTGAGTAAGAACGGAAATTAAGGAAACGGGACTTTTAAAATCTAGAAGATTTGGCTGAAAACGGGAGATAAAATTAAGGAAGTCAACCTCCCGGATCTGCATGAGTAACGAAGCAATAAAAAGACTGAGCTGTATTTAAAAGGGAAATTATTTTGAACTTTACCAGACCAGACATCGAAAGGATCCCCCCCCCCATAGAGCAGGGGAAGGGGGGGGGGAAATAGAATTAATTTAACCTGTAAAAGAAAGAAAGAGTAACGAACGGGGAAGCTTCTGCTGCCGACACTTCTGGCCAGGCTGCCGGAGCAGCGATTGCCTAGAAAAGGAACTGTCAAACGAGCTGTCAAAAGATAGCGGTTACAAAATAAGATTTATTTGAAACATTTTAACGGGACTTTGGTGGATTACAGTTTTAATACTATAAAGTGCTACAAAGTAGAGACTTTTGGTTGGACTTGTGCCTTTGGAACTAAGACTGAACATGGACTCAGATTGGCCAAAATATTGTGAAATTATAGAATATGATGGTGAAAACCTGAAACTACAGAGTTTTGAGAAATTGAAACCTAAAGTCCGAGACTGGTTACATTATTACCAGATTAATGAAACCTTTAAGCAGGACAGGAAACTAGGATTTCAGAAGGAGAGGTCAAAGTTAGAAACAGAATTGCTAGAACCCAATACTAAGAATTTGTCTAGAATGTATAATTTGCTGCTAAAATGGAACACACAGGATGAAACGGTTAAATCAGCTATGATTAAGTGGGCACAAGATGTTGGTCATGATATTATGTTTGCTGACTGGGAGCAGTTATGGACCACAGGTATTAAATTTACGGCATGTAGTGCCTTGAAAGAGAATATAATGAAAATGATCTATAGGTGGTACATGACCCCAGTCAAGCTTGCAAAGATATATCATCTGCCCAATAACAATTGCTGGAAGTGTAATGAATGCGAAGGAACTTTTTATCATCTTTGGTGGACCTGCCCGAAGATTAAGGCCTACTGGGAAATGATCTATAATGAAATTAAGAAAATCCTTAAGTGGACATTTATAAAGAAACCAGAGGCTTTTCTCTTGGGCATGGTGGGCCAAACGGTTCCAAGGAAAGATAGAACATTCTTTATGTACACAACAACAGCAGCAAGAATTCTTTTGGCGAAGTATTGGAAGACTAAAGAAGTACCTACTCTGGAAGAATGGCAGACCAAGGTGACTGAATTCATGGGACTGGCAGAGATGACCGGCAGAATCCGTGACCAGAAGAGAGAGACAGTGGAAGAAGACTGGAAAAAATTCAAAATCTATCTTAAAAATTGTTGCAAAATTTTGGAATGTTAAGATGTCAAGGGATTGGATATAAAGAATTACAGCTGTAAAAATTGAAATTTAGAAAAAAAAAGCTTTAAAGAGAATTAAATATAAAAAGGGATGAAGGATTGCTAAAAAAAAAATTTAAAATAAGGATGCAGTGAAGGGGAGGTTTGGGGAAGTCGTGTTATGTTTGTTTGTTTTTTGTTTATGTTGTAAAATTAATAAAAATTATTTAAAAAAAAAAACAAAACATCTGGAAGGCACCACCACAGTGAGCACAACCAACAAAGATGGCCTGGCAAAAACTGGCTTATTTCTCCTGTCAATCTACAAGTGGAACCTGCAACAAAACGTCGAAGTACCGTATAGCATGTTTCTCTATAGTATGCCAGCCAGCCAGCCTTGCCTTTTTGCAGGCAACACCATTCCATTCCCTCCTCTCACCAGCACCAGTTCCCCAGTTCCCCAGTTCTGCTCCTTTCCCTAGCAGCCAGTCAGGATTCCATGAACATTGATCAGGTTTGGCCCTCATTAGACTATTTGAGGGGATTTTCCCCTTTAGGGATTTCTTCCTAAGGATTTTTTGTACTTCTGCAAACTATGGGGTTTCCCTGAGACTGTGGCTACCTCCTCTCTTGGGCATGGATGGTGACAATTTGGCAACAAAACCACAAATATCACAGTTTGACTACATTTGTTTCATGAAGCTACCTCAGTATCCTTGTGCTTCACCAACTTGTAAGCATTCAAGGCTCCTTTAACACCTGAAGGTGACCACTCATGGGGCCTGTTTTTTTCCTTGACATTTTAGGGGTGATCATAGGACCCTCGAAAGCCCAGAACACCAATGACTTCTCTGAAAGTTGAACCAGGTTCTTAAAATAAATTGCTGCTATGCATTCTCCCAGAAGGTGGCTGTAGTTCACTAGGAGCAATGTAGCTCTTGTGTAATACACATTTCATCTTGGACTCTTGTTTCTTTGAATAATCTATGGAGGTTCTGAACAAAGAACAAATGAAGAGAGACTTAGCAACAGAGATTCATACTGTGCACTGTGAAGCAGGCGTGAAAATTATGGCATGAAGTTTTGTAAAGAGTGATTGAGCCTGTGGGAGGAGTAGTTTGTTGCATAGATGTGAGCAATTGTTGTTTCTAAGTAATACTCTTAACAAATTGACTACTGCTAGGAGCTTCTTTTGTGCTGCAACATTTTCTCTTTGCTTGGAATTGGTACATTCAGTAATAGCCCTGCGGCTTAGAAGCATAAATGCTATTTGTTTCAGAATTAATAGGTTTGCCTTTAAGGTCTTTTCTTTCTTTCAGGGGGAAAAGGCAGGGGAAGGATGATTCACCCAACTGCCCATTTGCAGTTCCTGATTGTTCAGAATTAGACTTCATTTTTTGCAAGCCACTAACTCCCTGCTCCTGCCAACCTAGAAGTTCGAAAGCCCGTCAAAGTGCAAGTAGATAAATAGATAAATAGGCGGTAACCTTCTGGCGGGAAGGTAAACAGTGTTTCCGTGTGATGCTCTGGTTTGCCAGAAGCGGCTTAGTCATGCTGGCCACATGATCAGGAAACTGTATGCCGGCTCCCTCGGCCAGTAAAGCGAGATGAGCGCCGCAACCCCAGAGTCGTCTGCGACTGGACCTAACGATCAGGGGTCCCTTTACCTTTAACTCCCAAATTGCAAATATGATACCTTTGGACATACCTCTCATAAGAACTGCCAATGGTCTCTTCCTGCATTTCCACCCAGTTTTCTCAGGTGCAATATAGAGGCGGTAATAAACTTCAAAAAGACCCAGAGATGTGGGGCTGAGAGGAAAGCCCCCTGCATAAGGATCAGGGAAACGGCAATGCCTTTTAAAGATAAGCTACTTAAATGCATCTTATTCTTATTTTCAGTGCTTTTTTTCTGGGGGGATGCAGGGGTATGCATACCCCTAAATATTTTGTGAATCTAAGTACTTTTGTCTATTTACTGTATTTATTTTTCCCAATTTGAACTATAAAATGGTGGTTTTTCTTGAGTCAAAATGAGAGTGCCCCTAAACATTTTTTTAGGGGGGGGAAAGCACTGCTTATTTTTATACAGATCCTAGAGAAGCTGCCTATCCCTGTAGAAGGGTCTGCACTTTGCAGTGCAGTGGAGAATGTGTGCTTTTACAAGCAAAATGCAAACAGGGCATGCACAGATTATTTATATGTCACATCAACCTCTGCCCCTACAGAAAACTCTGAGGTAGTCACAGTGGCCAGTGCATTTAGGGGTGAGGTGAACCAAAGCCACCTACCATGATTAAATTCACAGGGCTCTGAGTATGACTCCATTAAGGGGAGGGGGTCTTTCCAACCACAGCCCTTTGATTTCCTTTCCAAAGGGTCTTCCAACCTTCAAAAACATTGGGGGTGGGGTTACAAGGCCAACAAAGATCTTTTGCACATGTAGCCCCTTGAATCCCAACTAATGTACCGGCACCCCTGACCGATGCCACCCCACCCCAGATGGCCAAACAGTGGTTGGGTGGGCTGGCGGAATGCATTTTGGAACTGGGGAATTTAGCAGTGAGGGTGACTGGAGCGGTTATGCAGGCTGCACTGGAAGCCTCTGAACCTGTGGATTGTCCATATGTGAACTACACTGTACGGCATGGGAGGCAGCGCATCCATTGCATTAAAAAATTGTATTGACTTCTGGCTGTATTTTTTCTTTTTTTCTTATATTTTATATATTACAATTTGAAGTCTGTGGAATTTGGATTGTAATACAATAAATCACAATGTTTACAAAATAAAATAATAAAAATATAATTACAAATCATACATCTTCTAGCAAAGTATATTACAATTACCACAAAAGGCAGAAAAGTCATTATGTGGTCCATTAAGACCCTCAGCATTTTTCAAGTGGCCTACTAAGCAAAAAAAAAAAAAAAAAAAAAAAAAAGTTTGGCAACCACTGAGATAAGATATGCATTTGAGAGTGTTACGGTAAAATCTGGGTGCAAGGCTGCTCTGCCATCCTGAGTACCGGTGATGAGAAGACAATGGTCCATGTACGCATAGTCTGCCACCTGGCATTGCCCGGAGGAAAGGCTTGGCAGAGTGATTTGACAGGATTAGGGTCTTGACACCTTGCTTGAGGGATTATGGAGGACAGGGGAGGTGTCATGGAGTCCTAGAGAAATTGAGCAAATTGGCACGTTGATTTTCTATGAATTTTATAGATTTTAGTCCCTTTTGACATTGACAATTGGAAATAAATGGATATATTGTAGTGAAGAAGAAGATGAAGAAGACATGCCCCCCCCCTTCCGTATCAGAGAGGGATCTTTCCCCCCTCCTCTCCATTATTTGTCCTTTGGAGATGAGCCCATTCCAGAGAGGATGGAGTCTCCTGAACCTGGAAAAACAGAGCACATTTTAATCCACCTGAATGCTTTGCAGAAAGTGGTGCGATACACTAAATTATTTGTAGTAATAATAATAATACGTGATTTTCAGGGATAAAAATAGTCAGGGCATTTATACTAAATTTCTCTCTGTCGTCAGCAAAAACTGTAATCATTTTGCTGATGATTCCCATAATGCTGAAAATAGCACCTTATGTAAATCAAGAGGCTTAAGTAGGTGGGAGACAGCAACACTCCAATTCCACTCCTCTTGCATTTTAAACTATGACAATTCTTTTGCCATCTGATCCAGAAAGACAAAACAAGATGATTTGACAAATGCTTTTTTATAATAAAATTAGCAAGTACAATAATAAGATGACTGAGGTAGCTGTTCAATCTAAGTGATTAATCTATCACATTTAATTTGTGAATGAAAGCAAAAGTATAAAAGAAAGGAATACTTCCTACATGCAGCACTTTTGATAGCAAAAAGCACAAAAGCACTGCAACATTTCTGGTTTTCACTCCTCCTCCATATGACCTTCACTACACTCAGCAATGTAGAGGTGCACTGAGGAGGCAGCTTTTGAAATAGTGTGGGGGAGGCAAATTTCTAGCCTCTGTGATTTTAGCTGATGGAACTAGGAATAGAACTGCAAAGCTTAAAACAACATCCTCTCTACATATATTCTATGTGTTTCGTTTCAATACAGTTCATTAACAATTTACAAAAGGCTCTAGTTGCCATTTGATCCTGCCTTTGCTGCATTCAATTTGTGACGGGTATAATTCAGTGTTCATTAGCCTCTTCCATGAATCACCTTGATATATACCATGCTTTCCTGGTCTCATTCCCATCATATCCAGTATATTACCCCAATCAACAGTATCCAACGTTTACTACTTTGTAGTACAATATTGATTCATTCATTTTACAGTGGTACCTTGGTTTGCAACCATTTTGGATTACAACCGTTTTGGATTACAACCACGTCAAACCCGGAAGTGTGTGTCCCTTTTTTTGGATTACAACCCCCCCCCTTTGGGGGGTGCCCCCATTGGTGAAAGTGCACCTTGGATTACAACCTGTTTTGGTTTACAACCGGACCTCCGGAACAGATTATGGTTGTAAACCAAGGTACCACTGTATACCCCACCCTTTTCTCCCAAAGGAGCCCCGGCCAACAAACAAGTAATAAAACAATAAAAGCATATTTTTTTAAAAAAAAATTCCAGTGCAGATTCAAGATATCATCTTAAAAGGCTTATTGAAAGATGAAAGTCTTCAATGTGTGCCAAAAAGACAGCAGAGATGGTGTCTAATATTCAAGGGGAGGGCATTCCAAAGGCTAGGTACAATAACACTAAAGGCCCAGTTCCTACAGTGTAAGGAACAGAACTTCTGAGAAGATGGTATCTGCAGGAGGACCTCACCCGGCAGAGCACAGTGACTGATTGGTTATATAAGGGGTAAGATTACCTCTGACGTATCCTGGTCCTAAGCTCTATACAGTATGATCATGTCTTATGCAGGAGTTCGGTTCCAAGGGTTTCGTGTATATGCAAAAATATGTATTCTCAAAGCCTTGGAACCAACTCCCCATGTGAGCATCCTGAGGCTTCTGGCACCAGCCCCAGAATTAAGATCCCATGGGGCAGGCATCCCCAAACTCGGCCCTCCGGCTGTTTTGGGACTACAACTCCCATCATCCCTAGCTAACAGGACCAGTGGTCAGGGATGATGGGAATTGTAGTCCCAAAACATCTGGAGGGCCAAATTTGGGGATGCCTGCCATGGGGCCTCCCAAGTTCCCATTAGATTTCATGGGAGCATCGCAGACCTTCCAAGAGGAGAGCCTTGCTTTGAAAGCAAGACTCTCTTCTCATGCCAGCTCTGCATTTAACTTGTGGGATTTCAACCAGCTGGACTTCAACTGCATGTAGTTGAAATCACACAAGTTAAATGCATGTTAGATGCAGTCATACAGTACACCAAAACCAGCCCCTTGAACTTAGCACAGCAGCTAATTGGTGATATTCTGCCAGAGTGAGCAGCTGAGCCACTGGATTTTGTACCAGTTGCACCTTCCAGATCAAACTCAAGGGCAGCCTTGCAGTAACCCAGCCTTGAGGTTACCAGTACATGAACAACACGGGTCACCTCACAGAGCACGATTTGCAGTTCCTTCTACATAGTACCAAGAGCTGTCTAGTGCAGAAAATATTATAGCTTTGTATTGTGGTGCAGTAGGATGGGGATCCATGTCAGATGTACTCTGAATTCAGACATTAAAAAGAAGAAGTAGTTCACAACCAGCAGCTAACACACGTAGGCAATGTTGGAGCAACAGTATATTTAATAGAAACTATGTCAAAGTATGCAACCAAGTGGCAGGAAAGCCCTCAAGCCTTACTACAATATCGTCACAAGATGTTTCTGGGTATTTTGTGGTGGGGAGCGCCTTTGCATAATGCACTTAGAAAGTAAAACCAAGGCGCTATGTGAAAAAACGTAACTGTTTACTAAGATCTTTAAGAAACCTAAGAAGTCCTTCATTTGCATATATGCTGCAATCCAAGTCATTCTACGACAAATGGGGCTGACTCATTGCAGACTCTCTTGCATGACATCTGACTTTTCCGTTTTCAAGTTAATTGGTTTTCTCACTATTCATATAGGGGATTTTTTTTACTCAGGAGGAGCAAACTAGATTTTATGTTGGGGCATGTCTAGGGCACATCAAGAGAAGAATCAGTCAACTGCTGTGATATATTCTAGATTCAAAAGTATTCTTGAGGCAACTAATTAATTCTATCCATTGCTGCTGCCGCTCAGAAAAATGCATCATCTGACTTAGTCGCTTTGGACAGACTCACCTTTGCCAAATACGTCTTCAACTGCAAGTACAGCTCTGCCACACATGAATGCTCTAGGAAGTACAATCATGTGAAAGTCCCCTACACCCTTCATTGACACTGAGTGAAATTCTGCAGAACAAGTAATAACCACCCTTACTATTAAAAAAGGAAAATCCTTTTACATAAGCCAATAATGCCTGTGACAATGGGTCATACCTGGCACCATATTAAGTATTGTTGCATGCCATTCCAATCTCTGAGCAGTACAAGATTCCAGGAGTTCCAGGATTCATGTTTCCTTTTGGGAATTAGGCACAGTGGAGACTTCAATGTCTTTATGATATATATGATAAATCTATGATAAATCTATCTGTAACTAGATTTATGATATATGGTTTATTTACACATATATACAACCTGAGCCTACAATGGATGGGTTTCACAGCATTAACACCCTAAAAGGGTCTTGTTTCTCTCATAGCTGAAGCCTTGGAATCAAACAGGAATCAACCATCATGCTCTAACTGTCTCTCAAGCTTTCTGCCTTTAACAGCCTCAAACCTTTCTCCCTCTAGCTAGGTTGTATCCTGGCCAACCTTAAAAACTCTCCTTCAAATGCTGCCTTTGTCTTCTAACTACCTGTGAGTTGATTTGTCATCTGGAACAGAGCCCCCTCTTTGGCTTTGCTCCTGGCTCATCACCTTCCCTTTGTTCTCCTAATGGCCCATCACTCCAGGCGGTTTCCTGATCAGGGGTTCAGTTTCTGGCACCCATAACCCAGGGGAGTCTGAAGCTCATAACACCAGGGGTGTATGGTACCCATAACAATACCTTAACATAGAATATGAGTTGGATCCAAAGAAGCATGTGAATAGAACACTGCTGTCTGCCCAGACCATAAATGGAAGAGGGAGCCCACCAGTTTGTGCTCCCTAGGACTCACCAAAACCTGAAGTGTGGGGTTTACTGCATGCCATGCAATCATATCCCTCTGACAGCAAGGAATCAAGGAGGAGGTGTCAGCATACTTGGGAAACCTGAAGTTTATAGAAGTACAAATTATTAAAAAAATTAAACCCCCCAAAACAACACAATGAAGACTTTGCATGCTGAGTTGCCATGGAATGCTGGGTATCAATCAATCAATCAATCAATCTTTAGTGTGGTCAATTGGTCATCAGTTGGAAAGGCAAAATGAAAAGCAGGAAGTGTGTGGAATGAAATCCTCTGCTGCAGCCAGTAACAGTTTATAGTTATTGAAGGAGCATGTATTTGGCTACAACGCTGAACAGAAAAGCTTCTGCTATGAGGAGAGGATATGGTATATTTTTTGCAGGTCCTACTTGTTCTTAGTGCAACTAGTAATGGGTGTACTGACCTTATTACAGTTCAACTCCCAATTTAGGTGGGGGTTACGTCCCAACGCACCACATGTTTAAGTGAAATCACGTATATTTGAAACACCATTAAAAAGGCCTACAAAGAATCCATTCTGCCCCCACCCTGTTCCGCCTCTTTTTGTGATGTTTTTGGATTACTTCCGGGTTTGGCATGCTGCCCACATGCGCAGTCACATACATATCAGAAGTGCCTAAGACTTCCTGTATGGTATCTGAATGTTGAATCTAATGTTACAATCTCATATGAAAATTCTCCAGGATTATGAGATTTCAAATGGTTTTTGAGATTTTGTACACAATGCTCAGAGTATGCTATGGTTTTTCAACCCCAAGCATCACAATATCATATTGCAATATATACTTCTCTGATTAACTGTTATCACATATTATTTCTTTACAATAATGTTCTGTTTCCATAACCTTTTCTGAAACTATCCTCTGAAACTTTCCCCAACTAGACAACCTCCCTTACCTTATTAGAATTATTCATTTATTCTGACAACCCTAATAGAAAACCCTCTTCAGATAAAACCCATCATCTAAAACATTGTAGGAAAAAATGCTGATGGAATGCTGCACACCAGTTTGGTGAAACTGTATCTTGTTGCTTTAACAACAGTGAAACATTTTCTTCCAATATTCATTGCCAAGTATAGCCTCAATCTGAGAAGAGTTCAGTCGGTGTACCTACTAGATAATCACATCTAACCTATATTTAAACTATAGTCTCCCATCTGAAAATTACAATTACATTTAAACTGTGCTTGAATTTTTGGCAATGAGAAGATTGTCTTAGGATGGATCTGACAGCAATGTAATTGCTCCCAACAGCTTTATGCTCATTTAACCACTTTCTGTTTCTATGGGTGTAGAACTCACCATTGAATTGATGCTTTTGAATTATGGTGCTGGAGGAGACTTTTGAGAGTCCCATAGACTGCAAGAAGATCAAACTTATCCATTCTTAAGGAAATCAGCCCTGAGTGCTCACTGGAAGGACAGATCGTGAAGCTGAGGCTCCAGTACTTCGGCCACCTCATGAGAAGAGAAGACTCCCTGGAAAAGACCCTGATGTTGGGAAAGATTGAGGGCACAAGGAGAAGGGGACGACAGAGGACGAGATGGTTGGACAGTGTTCTCGAAGCTACCAGCATGAGTTTGACCAAACTACGGGAGGCAGTGAAAGACAGGAGGGCCTGGCGTGCTCTGGTCCAGGGAGTCACGAAGAGTCGGACATGACTAAATGAGTAAACAACTAAACAACAACAACAGAACTCACCATCAGAGCATCCTTCTTCCTTGTCATTCCTCCAATCAAAACACACACAAACTCTTCTTCAATACTTCTTCACACAGCACATAGTTAAACTACTATACATAGTAGTGATGGCCACCAACTTGGATGCCTTTGAAAGAGGTTGAGACAATTTCATGGAGGAGAGGACGATTGATGCCTACTAGCCACGATGGCTATGCTCTGTCTCCAGAGTTGGAGGTGGGAATGCTTTTGAAAACCAGTTGCTGGAGACCACAGGAGGCGAGAGGTTTCTTGTGTTCAGATCCTGCTTGCAGGTTTACTACAGGCATCTGGTTGGCCACTGTGAGAACAGGATTCTTGACTAAATGGGCTTTTGTCCTGACCCAGCTGGCTCTTCTTATGCTTTTATAGCATGCCTATGAATAGCAGACAACTGCCTGGCCGCTAAGGGAGCAGAATGCTGAACTAGAGAGGCGTTTGTCCTAACCTAGCAGAGTTCTTATTATATTCTTATAAAACTATATGCCAACCATGACAATTTCCCATTTGTAAACTACTCATCTATATTCATTCATTTGTATTCACAGTATACCTAAGGCATTCCTTTGGTCTGAATTCTCCTGAGAAAATGAGCCTGCCAACATATCACAACTTAAATACACAAGTTATCCCTTAGTGTCTGAATGGCTCCTCTCTTCTCATCTGAATCCTTGATGTCTAAACTTCACGTGTTCCAACAAAGTTTTCATGTCTCTCTATCTTTGTAGTTCTCATTTGTTGGACAAATACAACAATCTTCACAAATCTTTAGCAAGAGTTGTTTCATGGTTTGGCTATAGAAGTACATTATGGCTTTAAATCCTCTCTCTATGTGTGTGACACGGCAGGTGTATGGGGGTGGTATCTACATGCATTTGTAGCTACAAGCCTTCTAGATTTATGCCTAGTTACTACAATTAGGTACACATGTACTGTGGAGAACAGCATGCATTACATATATATATATATATATATATATATATATATATATATATATGCTTTCGTAGATTTTCACGGGTACAGGAATGCAGGTTTTGGTGTCCTCGGGTGTCTTCCCGTGTAAAAGTTGGGGTGTCTAGGCGACGTTTCGACGAGATATACTGTAATGAAGATGACGAGTGAGACCTCGTCGAAACGTCGCCTAGACACCCCAACTTTTACACGGGAAGACACCCGAGGACACCAAAACCTGCATATATATATATATATATATATATTGTTGAAAATTAATTGCCCCTTCAGGGTCTTTACAGTGAACAGTAGAAGGTCAAAATGCATTGGTTGTGCCTCTTCAGAAACAAAATCAAACAAAAGACAAACCTCCCTATACCTAGGCCTCCCAATTCTGGGTAGGGAGTCTAAGCCTATACTCAACATTATGCAGAACCTGATGCTGATTCTCCCTTCCAATATAAATATTTTTGTATTAAGGTGCAAACCTAGCGAGGTGCACTCAGAAGTTCCACTGAATTTAATGGCGCTTACTCTCAGGTATGTAGGATTACGAATATTGCTTTAATGAGTGAAATTGTACAAGGAAGGGTAAAATATGGTTCTCAACTGACTTTATATGGTAGTATCAATACAGATTGGGGAGGGATATACTGTAATTTTCTCATCTTAAATGAAATTCAGCTGTTTTAAGTATCATCCAAGTTTTAAAGGCATATGAAATATTAACAATTTCCACATCAGTTATTGAATCCTTCTAGAGCAAGTTGACATGTGGGACTATTTTGGCTTAACTTCAAGAATTTAGAGAATGGTTTATCTGCTGATAAACACTATTCCTCAGAAAAATTATTTTTTTAAAAGCAAATTCTTTGGAAAGAGAACTCTGGTATATTTTTAGCATAGTCAGGAAAAGGGTAAAAAAACAACAACAGTGCAACATATTGTTTTACTAGGTCAATAGCATTAAATGCATTATTGGCATAATTTGTGTTGTTAATGAAAGCTACAGGTTAATATGGGCCTTTGGTCTCCTAGGTTACCCTCACACGAGTTGGTATCACTTGTACGGTGATAAGAGGCACCTTCAAGGGATATAAGAGTTTTTAAAGCATTGTAGAGGAAAGCTAGTATAGATTTATACAATACTCAAAGTACAGTAGTGCCCCGCAAGACGAATGCCTCGCAAGACAAAAAACTTGCTAGACGAAAGGTTTTTTCGCCCGCGATTTGCCTCGCAAGACGAATTCCCCTATGGGCTTGCTTCGCAAAACGAAAACGTCTCGCGACTTTGTTTCCTTTGTGTAAAAACCGTTAAAACCAAGGGTGCTTAGCTTGAGCAGCTGCAGTTGCGACTTGACTTCGAGGAGCAACTGTTAGCACGTGGTTTGGTAGCCTTTTCTCAGACTTTGCTCACTTTTGAAGATTTTCCAAAACTTTTCCAGAACTTTTCCAGAACTTCTCTTTCATCCATTTGGTAAGTTAAACTTTTAAAACTTTTTTGGGGGGTTTTGGATTTTGGGTTGGGGTGTTTGGGATTCAAGGACTTGGTGTTGGGAAGGGGTTTGCGATAATCTGGGGGCTTGTGGGCCTTTTTTGGGAATTTTTATGATTTTCTGTGACCACTGGGCCAGGTTGATTTTTTTTGAAAAATTTTCTGAGTTTGAATTTCTGAGTGCTGGCCATGTTGTTATTTTTTGAAATTTTTTTTTGTCTGGGTGGGGAAGCAGTTGGGGAGGGGTTTGCAGCAGTTGGGGAGGGGCTGGGGGAGCAGTTGGGGAGGGGTTTGCAATTTCTGTGTTGTGGGTGGGTTGGTGCGTGTCTGTGGGAGCAGTTGAGGTTTTTGAAGACATTGGTGATTTTTGAAGCTTTTCCTAAACTTATTTTGCAGCCATTCGAGGTTTCTGAGGACTTCGGTGGTTGATTGTTGAAGCTTTTCCAGAACTTCTCTTTCATCCATTTGGTAAGCTAAACTTTTAAAACTTTTTTGGGGTTTTTTGGATTTTGGATTTGGGGTTGGGGTGCTTGGGATTCAAGGCCTTGGTTCTGGGTTTTAATTTCTGTGTGGTGGGTGGCTGGCTGCTTTTGTATTTTTGGGGTTTGAAGCACATCACTGATTTTTTTTTCTGTTTCTGAGTTTACGAAGGTAGGAGCTGTGCTGCCATGGGACCCAAGAAGACTGCTGCTGCGGTGGCCGGCGAGAGGAAGAAGGAGAAGGTGACGCTGGAAATGAAGAAGGAGATCATCTGGAAGCACGACGGCGGAATGCGTGTGACGGACATCGCCAGGGAGTACGGCAGGAACCCATCGACCATCGGGACCATCCTGAAGATGAGGGAGAAGATCCTGGCGACTGATGCAGCCAAGGGAGTCACCAGGATCGTGAAGAACCGCCCAGCTGTCCTGGAGGAGGTCAAGAAGTTGCTGCTCATCTGGATAGAAGAGAAGCAGCGTGCAGGGGACACAGTGTCTGAGGCCGTCATTTGTGAGAAGGCCAAGGCCTTGCACGCTGACCTCATCCGGGAACAGCCAGGAACCTCAGCCGAGCCAGAAGTCTTCAAGGCTAGCAGAGGTTGGTTTGACCGGTTCAAGACAAGATCTGGCATCCACAGTGTGGTCAGGCATGGAGAGGCTGCCAGTTCTGATGTTCCTGCGGCTGAAGACTTTGCAGCGGAGTTCCTGGAGGTTGTGACGACGGAGGGCTACGTTCTGCAGGCAGAGGCTGCGCAGGAGCAGGCCTCACTGGAAGAGGAGGAAGCAACTGAGGAACGGCTGTCCTCCGAAAGACTGAGGGACATTTGCCAGAAGTGGAAGGAGGTGCAGACTTTTGCAGATCTACACCACCATGAGAAGCACGTGGCACATGACGCTGGGAACTTTTATGATACGAGGGTCATGTCGTCTTTCAGGGAGCTGCTGAAAAGGCGGATAAAGCAGCAGACTATGGACAGGTTCTTGACCAAGAAGCAAAGAGTGGAAGAGGAGCCTTCTTCGAGTGGTCCCCCAGAGTCTTAGAAAATGTACTGTACACTTTGTTGATTTTTAAATGTTTTTCTGTCATGTTTATAAAGTTAATTTATTTTCCCTTCAATTTTTGAACTGCTCTTTACAGTATGTGTGACTTTAAAGAGCAGTTAATAAACTGTTGTTGTACCAAATTTGGCTTTGTTTGGACTTTTTTTGACCATAGGAACGCATTAATTGATTTTCAATGCATTCCTATGGGATTTCGTGCTTCGCAAGACGAAAAATTCGCTAGACGACAAAAATTGCGGAACGAATTAATTTCGTCTTGCGGGGCACCACTGTAAAATAAGCAAACTAATTGTGAAAATGTTGACAGGCAGTTTGAATAACCTTGGGAGTCAACTGATTTGAGTTGACACACACACAGCAGGGCTAACCCTGGTTGGGCAGCAATGAGGAATGATGGAGCAGCATAGCTACTGCCGCCCCCACGGCCCTGCCATGGACGCTGCTCAAGGTGGAAGGTGGGTCCCAGGCCAGCTCAGCTCCTCCCTGTTTTAAGTCTTTGTGCCTTAAAATCCCACCAGAAATACTTCCACCCGCTTGCACTTTGGGTGGGTGGAATGGGGAGCTCCGTGCTGGATTGTCACAGTCCGGGTTACAGGCAGTCGGAGTCCTGGCTTGGTACATCGGGACCAGGGTAGAGGACGGGAAACAGGAATCAGCAGTCCAGGGATCTGAAAGCCAAGAGTCCACGAATCAGGAAACCAGGAGTCAGGAAGCCAAGAGTCAGAAGACCAGGAGTCAGGAAGCTGAAGCACAGCTAGGTGGGTAGCACGTTGCTGTGGCAAAGAGCTAGAGGGAAATGCTGGTCTTATATACCCCTCCCAGCCCTTGCCACCAGGTGCTACGAGTCTTCTGTCAAGTCTCACCTGTGCGGCCGTGCCTTGCCCTTCCAGGCCAAACTCAGGAAGGCCCCAGTCCTGCGAGGCCCTACCAGTCACAGGGCCCGGCTCCTGCAAGCACTCCTGGCATGGATGAAGTGACTCCACAGGCTAGCAGCAGCCGGGGGGTGGGTAGATCAGGTGTGGTAGCATTGCCCACCTGGTTTCCCAATGCTGGCTACCAAGAGAACGAGGGTCAAGGCAGTGGGGAGGTGGGTGTGCCCTGTGGGCCAACCCACCACTCCTGCCACTGTTACCTTGCCTTTCCCCCTCTCTGTAACCGCCAGCCACACACAACATTGGGAAGCTAGGTGGGGAGCTCTATCAGCTGCTGCCACCGCAGGCAAAGGCCGGCAGAACTGTTTTGGTCTGGGCAGAGGCACTCCCCTACTCATCCAACCCACTCACCCCTGCCCCATAGCAGAGCAGGGATTTGGGCTTGTTTAAGTGCATTGTTGTTGTTTTTCTTATAACCACAAGGAGGGCATAAGGGCAGCAAGGCAATCCTATTTTTTGGTTACCAGTACTTAAAGGTATACTGGTTCTGAACACTGAAATTCCATTTAGTTATCATTAGTAACAGCTGCTTATGGACTGATCATTATACTTGTAGAACATCATCTTTATCCTAGTTGTCTTGCTGATGCGTTTCTTTCTGCGCTCCTCCGTAGTTTCAGTATTACTTTTAGGCATGCTTGTTCTGTTCAGCCTGCCGGTACACCCATTCTTTCTCCTCTGTTTTCATACTGATTTTTCAAAATAGGAGACTTCAAATTGAACTAGTCACCAACAGCTCTGAAAAAAATAAGAGGACACGCAAAATATGAAGAATGCTTAATTTCAGAGAGGTTGTTTTTGTTTTTTTACTTCCAGCTGATCCAAATAACTGATTCAAAATCTGAAATCACTGCTGTTACATTAGACAGAATACAGTGACATTACTAAAATATGTATTTTTGTTATTTCTCATGGGAGCAGAAACTGATTTTGAATGGGAAAATGATGAGTCAAGCTAAATACAAGAGAACATGCTGAACCTTTAAATTGTAGAGCTTGTTCTGCCAGATAAATGGCTCACATATGATGAATGACAGCCCCTGTTTCACAAACTACAGATACTGGGACGTGAATCACATGGAATCAGCAACAGAAAATTGAAGTCTTGTGCCACTGTTGCAGCAATACTTAGGAGCAGAACACAGTATCAGGCATGCAGAGAAAAGTGCAATCCATTCCTATTTCCAGTCTACAACCACCTATCATTATATAAAGGCAATTTTCTCTACGAAGTTGCCATGCTTTCGTAATGCAAAATGGTGGCAGAAACTTGACCAGAACGCAACCAGATGAGCATGGCAGCCATTCTGGCTCAATATATTCCATGGTCAGCTTAAATACACACACACACAGAGAGAGAGAGAGAGAGAGAGCGCTTAAGAGCTTAATAATAAGTTCTCTGTCCTGGGAGATCCATCTAATTTCCTTGCCTCTGAGTTTCTGCTGGCAATTGCAAGTGTTCGTGGCCAGCACCTAGTGCTGGAGCTAAGCCGGGAAGTTTCAGGAACTGTGCCAGGGTGAACTCAGTAGGGAGCTGTTAACCCAGTTAGGGTCCAGAGAAAACAGAGAAACTTGTAGTCCCACTGCTAGCTCCAGCTCTTTCTGGTCATCTGCTTGGTCACTGTTTACAGCTGGATCTTCTCCTTGCTCCTAAATAAAGCTTTCCTCCCAAGACATCTGGCTATAGAGCCTCCTGCTAGCACAAACAGATGTTTCAGCCTCCCCCGAGCTGCAAAAACAAAGGGGGAAGGGGGGAATGCCCCCCTTCCCCCCGACGGCTCGGGGTAGGCTTGGGAGTCTAGGGCAGGTGGTGCACCAAATGGCACCCCCCTCAGCGAAGACACCTGGGGTGGTCCGCCCCCACCTCACCCCGCTTCCTCCAACCCTGCTTGACGTCACCTGCAAGGGTGCACTCCTCCATTGCCTCCTGAGACAGAGGAATGCCAACAACTGCCTCACACAAATCTACCTACTTTCCTTCTGGTTTTGAATTGTGGTGCCATTAATTTCATACAGAAAAAAAACACTGCAAAGAGTTAAGATTTTAAAGAGAAAGTGGAAAAAGAGGAACAAAAACTTAAGTCACCTCGAGGGTTTACAGTTAGGATGACTGAAATTTAAACAATGTCTTGGGGGGGGGAATAGATTACATTTCAGTTACATCAAAAGCCTTCGGTCATTTGACATCCTGTCTCCTTGTCCTCCAGTGACGTCTGTGTTGCTTTGATTCCACTGCTTCTCGTATTCAGAAATCTGAAGGGAGTGAGGGAATTAAAGTATTGAAACCATTCTTAACTCTATTCATGTTCAGGATATTTCAGAATTTCAAAACCCCAGTTGCCATGTTTCATTCATATTTTTTTCCATGGGCATATGCAATACAGTTTCCATGGCACAATTTCAAAATAAATATCCTGTTTTCAGAATTATATCCTGCCTACTATGACTACTGGTTTTTTGATATTCTTCTTTCGTTCCTGGAAGTTGAAAGCAGAAGGAAACAAATCAGGCAAGCAGAGTTTAGGAGTTTAACACACTTCATAGTATTTGGGGGGGAAATAGGCAGCCCCTTGTTTTATATAAAAAAATAAAATAGTATAATATTAACATTATTGATTTATTAAAAATATATATTCTGCCCTTTCCACTCATAGAGCACTCAAGACAGATAACATAAGAGAAAACAATAAACTGTAATAACAACAAAATATGAATAAATATATAAGGTGGGCAAAAACTATAAATTCAGAGAACCCAGAAAGCAAAATAAAGACAGTTACACAGGCTAGAAATCTACCTAAATGAAAACATTTGCAATTGCTAGCAGAAACTCAGAGGCAAGGAAATTAGATGGATCTCCCAGGGCAGGGAGTTCCACAGTTTGGAAGTTAGAAAACACTGTCTCATGCGTCTCTACCAACCGCAACTCAGAAGGTGGCATAGCAGTGACATTAGAAGAGGACCCTCAGTGGCCAGGACATTTCATACAGAGGTACACAGTTAATTTGACCCTGAGCTGCTTAGAATGTGTGGCCATGTGCTTGGTACCACTGAGCACATGGGCTTTCCCCAGGCTATAGCCCCTCTCAGCTACCACTGAGCAAGTTTTGGATGCAATAGTATTTCCACTGACAGATTACCAACAACCACAGATTCCTGTAGTTTGGATTGCTCTGCCTGATCATTTTTGAGTAGAGAAAGGACCACGCGGCTAAGGAAGACCGGCATTTAAACAATGCTACAGGTCATTTCACTTGTAAAATAAGTTATACCCTTACAGAGATGATTTTTACGTACTTAATCCCTTGCAAAGCCATCTAACTCTTTGTCCTGAGCCTACAACAAAATGTTTACCTTTTAAAAAGCATCTTTCAGCCAAGAGTCAAGAGAATAAATTAAAACTGTAACTAGACACAAAGGAATGGGTTTTTAAGCACTGGATTCCCATGCATATTGTTTACTGTAGTTTCACGCAAGGCAAAAGTTGAAGAGACAGAAATTAGTAAAGGGCATTGGAAACAGGCCTCAAATAAAATCCAGGTATGTGACAGTTAATAAGATAGTGCAACTGGCTGCGTAATAGGATCAGACAGATTTAATTAGATGTTATCACTTACAGATCACAATAAAGCTTTGCCATTTGTGCCACATTTTTGCTTCTAACAGTTGTCTCAAATATTGGAAGAGATACCCAGTGAAATGAAAGTTGTGATATTAATTATCTACCAACACATCAGCGCATGAGACATTTCTGCTTTGCTCTGATGATATGGACTGTCACATAGATGCTAATGTCTATTATCATCACCCTGCTTTTCATAATTAAAGATCACTGGAGCCAAAAATGGCATGAGGATGGTGAAAGGTGTTTGTCAGCTGCCAAGATACATTTCATACTGCTGGGCATATAAATCAGAGGTCAGAGCATCCATCATTGAGCATTCGTTGTTAGCTCAGATATCTTTCTCTACACTGAGAACACTAAAAACAAAGAAAACCTAGTTGAGAAACCAGCCCTTTCTATTAATATTGGGTTGGAGCCAGACTTACAATGCAATCCCAGCCACGACTACAGAGAATTAAGTCGCTCTGAATTCAGTGGGACTTACTCCCAGGTAAATGCTGCAGAGTCATTATTATACACAGCTGCGGCAGCAGGAAGACAGGCAGTTGGGACCTTATCCCTGTGCCAGTTCCAGGCTGGTGCAGCAATCAGGCCAGGATCATGTCCAGTGCTAGCCAGTGAAGGCTGTGAGAGTGACTCAGTATCCAGCAGATTCCAGCCAGCTCAGTGCCTGCCCTGGGAATACCCCGTTTGGTGGGCATAAGGGGGAGATCTGTGCCGAAAGAAGTTCAGCCAAGCCAGCAGAAGGAAACAGAGGGACAACTTTGCCCAATCCAACACCCTCTACCTCATCCCAGCACAAGGGAAGTTTGGATTGCAGCCTTGGTCACCTAATGATTTCTCTAAAGTGTAACTAACTCCAGGAAGAATGCCAATTACCCAAGAGCACTTAGTCAGACTAGGGTTAGAATTTTACATAAATCTGGAAAGTTAGATTTATTTATTTATTTATTCCTAATTACAGAATCTATTTATTTTGCAAAATTTTAAAGCAACTGAAGAGTCTTGGATTCAGAGTCCAGAACAGGAATTGCAGAAGAAGACGAGAATGGCACCATAGCATATCAGACACTGAGGTAGACAAGACTTTAGAGCTTTGGAGCCAACAACAAGAGAAATGCAAAGACAGAAACACACGTGCTTTTTATTACACTAAGCTCTAAATAGTTTAGAACCAGGATATCTGAGGACCCATTCTTCCAGTCCCATATAAACCTGCCTTTACCCTTATGTTCAACAACTGAGGCCTTGTTCCATGTTCAGAGATGGAATTTAAGTGGAAACAAGAGTGAACCTTTTCATTTTTGGCCACCTCAATTGTGGAACGAACCCCAGAGATGTTTAGTTCTCAATTGATTTTTTGAATATGTAAAGTTCTGAAACATAATTCGAAGATGCTTTTGTTTAGCTAGGCTATGGGTCTTTGCTGAATCCTCCCACCTAGCTGTGATATTTATGGTTTCATCACAGACTCCTGTGTTTAATATTTTAATATTTCTGTTCTGTGCTCTCACATTTTATTGTAAATGTAAATTTAATTGCAAGCTGCCAAGGGCTCTTGTTAGGACCAAACCATGAGGGTACAAAGTAGCTTTTGGGGAATGAGTCACAAAACAAAATACCGTACTCTTATTGGATCCCTTTGTAAGACTAAGTGCAATTGCTTTTTTTTTTTTTAATGTAGTCTGGATACATTGCCTGTTGTGATACTGGAAGAGATCTGTCCAGAAGTCCTAAAGTGAGGAAGGGGTTCTTATTTCAAATTCTGCATTGATTTGCCCAGTTAAGAAAAGGTGGCTTATTGGAAAGGGAGAAAAAATGACCCAATGGTGTAGTTAAAATCTCTTTTTGCAATACTGGTTTTAGCTAAGTTTAACAGAAAGATGCTTTATGCATGACCTTTTGTTTGCTCAAAGGTTCTCTGCCTGAAGGGCAAAAGACAAAGCACAGGGAAATGAGGTGGAATTGTTCAGAAACACCTGCAAAAGAATAAGCCTCGGGCATATTCATTATCTTCCCACCTGGTACAGCATTTCTTGAACACTTCTCAGAAGAAACAACAACTCTTGGCTCCCCCACCCTACACACACACAGCCCCCCCCCCCAATGAATGTGGTTGCTGCATGAAATTGATTTTATGCAGCATATCATTATGGCAGTCATGACAAAGCTGCTTAATACTGTCACAGGAAAACTCATCTGCCTGTACTAACAGGCAATAATGTGAATTTTAGTCCTCCTTAGATTCGTTTTTTTGTTTTGTTTTCTAATGTAAATGTCGGAACCACCTCTCCTTTTTCTGCAGATTCCCAATATTGTTACTGCCATTATATCCAAAAAGGCACTGTCTCTGAATTCCAAGAACACAAGATGGATTGGTGAGAGCCTCCTCTCTGACTATAACATGCAGGGCCATTGTTTTGTAAAGGCTTCTCCATGTTCCACGCAGGAGCAGTCCTAATCAGATCAATGTGTGAAAGGATGCCAAGTAGGCCTAATGACCAGTGGAGGGCAGGTGGAGTACCTCCTCACCAAGCTCAGTCAGTCCTTGACCAGTTCCCACCTACCTTACTTACCAACCTAGGGCAGAGTTCCCCGACCTGTGGTTTGTGAAACTTGTGCAAGCAGGTTGTGGACTTTATAAGCAAACCCCAAATAATGACTGATTGTAATCTTTAGCTAGCATGATGACTACCTCCTACAACCCTTTCCCCCTGTTGGCATGTTATCATGCTGTGTTGACACCAATCACCGAATGTCAGAAATACTCACATTTTAACACTATGGAACTGTTCCTTAACAACTTTATAAAAACTGGAATCTTTCTAAGTTTTCACGTCAAGCTGCCCAATGGATGGTTGACTAGTTTCCCTCCCTCTATTTTTTTTTTTAAAGATGGGGTCAACATTTGGCCACCTCTGGTTTTGTGTTCCTTTACCTGTTTTCCAAGAAAATTAACAACATGAGATTACATCTAATAGTACTTTTAGTATATCAGGATGCAATTCATTTAGCCCTGAAGACTTGGTTTCATTTAGAGTGGCTAGATAATCCCATTCTATCTTTTTACTTATCTTGGGCTACAACTCCTTCTCCATAATTTGATTTGTTCTTGAACACAGTTTCCCCTGTGTGATAAACTGATACAAAGTAGCAACTGAGCAATTCCACTTTCTGCCACTTGCTAACATTTCTCTATGGACCTACCGTTTCCTTGTTCTTCCTTTTGCTTCATACATACCAAACCCCTCCTCCTTTTGTTATTATTAACACTCCCTCCCTCCCTCTCTCTCTTAAGCCTGAGTTTATTTTCAGCTGTAGCTCAGTGTCATATCTAAAATTCCACCTATGAAAGCTAAACCAGTCCTGACTCTGAAGATGGATGATCAGGATCCTCCCTGGCTTCATTTTGCAAATGAAAATCTCATAGGACTGCTTTAGAGTGTTCTAATACAGTGTGTTTAGTTCTTTCCTCCTTTATTGAACAGCCTCAGGGTGGGGAAAGATTTTAAATTTTCTCTCAATCAGGACCAGCCCAATAAATTTTGCTACTCAGTCAAGGTGCATAACCATAGTGCCCAAGGCCGGTGATGTAACTTTGATACCTGAAGCAGAAAATCCCACGTGCCTCTTCTCGTCCCTGACAAGAGGAATAAATTAGAAAACAATTTGCTTCCCTTTCATAACACCCAACATCAGCTGCCTGAGGTTGTTGTCATACTGTACTCTCTCGAATGATAGGCAAACCCTGTGACTTGCCCAAATGCACCAATTCCCCAAGCTGGAAAGCAGCCCTGTGGAGTTGCTAATTAGCAAACCAGAAACCTCTGAAGTTCCTTAACATGTTCACCCTGAGAGTTCATGTCTTTTTTTTTTTTAAGATTTTTATTAAGAGTTTTGTTAATACAATAAAAAAAGGAGGAAAACAGAATAGACAAAGAACAGACAAAGAAAAACAAACATAAAATTTAACATCTTGTAATAACAATCTTTTCTTCATTTTTGGACTTCCTCACATCTCCCGCTCCTGCATTCCACATTAATAAAACTTTAGCCAGCAATTTATCACCTTATTTCCATTCTTATTATACACATTTTCAATATTTTGTCCCTAACTTTGAATATTTTATCTAGATCTTAAATACCTAATTTTAACATAATATTTATTCAAAATTTATTATTCTCATACAATTCACTCATTCTCATAATCTCTTCAACTAGCTTTATGATGCCCTGTTGTTTTTGAATCTCTCATCCTTCTTAACACTCATATAGTTTACAGTGTTTTTGTAAATAATCCTCGAATTTCTTCCAATCCTCCTCCACTGCTTCTTCTCCCAGGTCTCGGATTCTACCAGTCATTTCTGCTAGCTCCATGTAGTCCATCAGTTGCATCTGCCATTCTTCCAGCGTGGGCAAATCTTGAGTTTTCCAATATTTGGCGACAAGTATCCGAGAGTTCATGTCTTATATAGCAAAGGCAGCTAGTACTCTGTGACCTTCCGGATGTTGAAGGACTCCAACTCCCATTAACCCCAGCCAACATGATGGGAGTTGGAGTCCAACAACATCTGGAGGTCCACAGAGTAGCCAGCCCTGCTCTATAGGATTTCTTCAAAATACTGTAATATATTTGCACCATGGACCCTGTTATGTACTAAGTTGAATAGGAGAGCCAGTGTGGTGTAGTGGTTAAGAGCGGTAGTCTCGTAATCTGCTGAACTGGGTTTGCTTCCCCGCTCCTCCACATGCAGCTGCTGGGTGACCTTGGGCCAGTCACACTTCTTTGAAGTCTCTCAGCCTCACTCACCTCACAGAGTGTTTGTTGTGGGGGAGGAAGGGAAAGGAGAATGTTAGCCGCTTTGAGACTCCTTAAAGGGAGTGAAAGGCGGGATATCAAATCCAAACTCTTCTTCTTCATCATCCAAAAGGCAGCAGTCTGATTGGTCCTAGAACAATAGGATTCAGAATGCAGCTGTCTGATTGGTCCACAGGAGCCACCCAATCCAGCTCCAGGTGTAAGGGAATCCACAACCTGATTGGCCTACAGGAGAATCCCGGAATTAGCTGATCACATGGGGCCCGTTGTGTAAATAATGTATATAAGGCAGACATTCTGGGGGAACTCGATTCCTCCTCACCACTATGAGCTGAATAAAGAGCATGAAATCCACTCTCGACTCCGAGTATATTTCAGACCCCAAATATTTTTTGTTGCAGAGTACAGCTAAAGGAAGAAGACTGATAAATATGACTTGGACAAACTAATTGGCTGTTGTTGTTTTTAGTGCCAGTTACAACTCCTTTCTCCTGCCTTTCTTTTTTAACATGACATAACAAATAATGGTCATGATATAATTTAAATGTGATTCAGGAGGACAAGAGGAGTTTACCTGTGCAGCATTGCACATGTCCAGCATTTTAAAAATGACTGCTATGTGTGTAATGACAGCACACTATTGCAGCACCTGTCTGGGCCATGTGTCCCAGCTGTGCTAAAATGTACACATACCAGCTGAGGGCCTAGTTTATATGAGACTCTGATACATGAAAGGCAGCATGGGTAATTTCTTCTTGCCCAACCTTGTCATGTTTAAATCGGGCCTACAGTGAAAATCAGCCAGGGAAGGTTGTAATTGAATCTGTAGCTCTCTTGTCCTGTACAAACACACCCGTTTCTCCCACAACTTCTCTTTCTCTGACACGTGGAATAAATCCTCACTTCATGGATAACAGCCTGTGACAAATTATAATGAGAACAGGCAGACCGTGATGCCATCCGTTCTCGAATTCATTCTTCCCAGTCCCGTGGAACTGGGGGACAATGTCACATGTGACAGAGATAACAGCACCATTCCATTAATACAGTTTGATGTTGTATGTCACCTCTGAAGATCGGAACATATGAAAGTGCAGTCAGTGTTGTGTGAAATATTGTGGATTGAAAAGCGCATGAAGCATAAGGCTGTCAAACTCTGTTTTGCAAGTAGCGTTCCCTGACACAGCAGGTTGCTAAGCAACCTCCACCATGGCTCACCTAAATATATGTACTTCCCGAGAAAGCCAAACAATGGCGGCATGCTTAGGATGCATTCTTAGATTCTTCCCTTTTCTTTCAGAATCAGTCATCTAGAATCATTTAGGATTGTACTCCCATAACCGCTATCTCAGGATGCATCTATTCTTAACATACCTTTCCCAGAAGTAGTTCTGTCTCTGGCTTACACCCACAGTTATTCCTTTACTCCAGATCGTCTTCTCTTCAACACCCCTTGGTGTTGTACGCTACTCAGACAAGATACGAAAAGCAGCCTCATACTGAGAATCTGCAGCAGAAACCTGCACCGTAGCCGCAGAAAAATGGAAGATGAGTGTCTGCTGTTTAGATCATTTGGTGATCTGCAGTAGTTTGTGGGTTTCTGACTCTTGGTTGTCTAATAAAAGTAACAGGAAGCAACTCAACCCACTTAAATAGATTGCTGAAGCAAAGAGACCACTAGGGGTTCAACCACACTTCCGCTTGTCCAGAGCCTATAATGCATAGGTCCAAGCAGTTTCCCCCTTGCTCCACTCCTTTCCCATGTGTGAGCCCATCACCGTTCCTTAACCATTATTGGTTTGACCACTCCACGCCTGATGTTCACCTTGTTCTGCAAAACAAATCATGAATTGGAGAAACAAGAAGCCATTATTTGTTTAATCGTTAACCTGTGCTTTGTAAAACCATGGCTTAGTGCTACATGCAACCATAGAAGGGAAGAACACACAAGGGGTGAAAGAAAGGGATTTATTATTTTTTTTACATAGTCTTCAGATTAAGACCTCCTAAGAGAAAGCATTTGACAACATTCACCAATGTATTAGTCAGCATTCAAGTTGTCAGAAGTTTCCTTTATTAAGAAAACAACAACTGAAAGTTTATGTACTTGGCAAGCCTTGTTAAAAAGCGCATGCAGAGATGGGAAATCAGTTCCAAGGAACAGAAACTGTGAACCGCCCTGAAACCTCTAGGAATAGGGTGGTATCTAAATCCAATAAATAATAAATAATAATAGGAATGCCAGTTATCCCCTACACAGAATTATAAAGAAAAAAGGGGATGGTGGTTCTGGATACAGTGGAATGCTAAACAAGGAAACTGACTGTCTCCTTGCTAACTCAAGACTCTGGTTGCAATTACTCCAACTAATATTCTGGTGGGTACATATAGAAGATACATGAGACAAGCATAACCATGCCATTAATTTATGTGCAAGAGCAACTTTAGGAATGAGATACTTGGGACACACTTTCTTTTCCTGTGGTTCCACGTACCCCTGCCTGCAACACACATTGTCCTGATTTTGTCTTCAGTCTGAAAACATCATTTCAGAATAATCTTAAATTGTTTGTTTATTTATTTGGGGTTGGAGTGTATATATTCCCATGACTGCATCCTTTTTTCTTTTTGAAAAATCCCACATTGTGCAATGGCATTCATTGGGACCTGGTTTCCCCTGTACCAATCTACCCATGACTTAAACTCTTCTGGGGAGGCCTTGCTAATAGTTCCAGTTTCAAAGGAAGCTCAGTGGTCTCTGACCTGCCGAATGGTCTTCTCAGGAATAGCACCAGCTGTAGAACACACACCTCTGGCACATACAGTATGTTGTTTAGAAACATAAAATAGATCTTAAAGTTCTCCCCCCCCAAGATGGGCAATTGGTGGAGCCTGTTATAAAAAGGCCAGTAGGCATAGCAGTCACCCAAATGTGCCATGGGGTTGAGATCTGGGGTGAGGGCAGCACCACTTTATTAGAAATGCTTTAAAATGGGTTAATTTGCTTTATTCCCTGGGTAATCCAACTCTGCTGGCAGCATAGACATATTTGCCTTCTATTGAGTCAAGCATTAATAAAAGCAATGAGTCAGTATTGGTGCAGACTGAACTGTCTGATTGAAGACTTCCAAAGAAGTGTTGGTATGGACAACTAAAACTGGGATGATAGAAGAGAATGAATGCATATTCAATTTCTGCTGGCCAAGTGTCCATGTTTGGCTTTCAAGCTAGGTCTAATGAGCACATTGAAAAAGTTCACATACCATCCCTTCATAGAGAAGTGATCTGTGGAAATGATTCTATACAGGATTTAGTTTATTATTTATTGCATTGCCCTTTGTATGCCTCTCCTATAAATAAATTCCTATCTTATTAAGTATTGCAATGCAGCAAGTGTTCAGTTCAGGACATAGTGATTCATCTGTTACCTTATTAATAAGAGTACATAACCTGTCAAGTTGTGTGGTGTACAGTGGAGGCCCCTCTGTTAGGAAAACTGGGGCATAGCCCTCCCAAGATTCTGAGCCCCCCCAAAACCTCCAGAGTCATAGTCCAGTCTTTCTCCTGTTGTCTACAGTCATTATTAATACATTTCCACCAACCAAGAGGCTTCCTAAATGCTTCTGCCCATCTCCTCTGCTTAGCCAATCAAAACAATCACCATCTGCAGGTGTAGCCTCTGTCTCCAGCACCTCAATCCCTCAGAAATGGCTTTGGTAGGGCAGTGGATTGGTTTGCTCATTTCCCTTCCTTTTTACTCTGTAAGAAGCTAGGGAGAGAGGGAGAAACCTGCAAAAATGTATAGTGGGGAGCACAACACTGATAAGTCCTCCTTGTCAATCAGTCCACCCTAAGCCAATTGGAACTTCTAAAACTAAGCAATTCAGTTATTCAGACTCCAATCACATCTAGAAGCCATGGAATTTAGCGGGGCTTACTTCTGAGTAATGTATGGTCATTGTGATGTTAACACACACTAGAAATTGTGGCAGCAGGGACCCCTCAACCTTTGCTGTTCACTTTCCAATGGACAACAAAGATTGCTTCATTTCAGCAAACATTCTCCAAGTTGTTTTTATGTTGCTGATTTTAAACCTTTTGGACTGCAATCCTATATTCACTTACCTGGGAGTAAATCCAATTGAATTTAATCTGGCTTACTTCTGAGTAGACATTTACTTTACAGGATTGCACTGCACTTTAGTTTTCAGATGCTCCAGAAACCGGACAATGTAAAAAAGAAAAAAGAAAAAAAGCTGTATAATCCTATATGTCTTCCATTTAGATGTTAGTTTTTTTATTGATTGTGGGATTTTTCTTTGCTGCATATTGATTTGTTTTCATTTATATTACAGTACACCCTTCACTAACCTGGTGCCCTCCAGATGTTTTTGTCTACACTTCCCATCAGCCCCAGCTGACAACAGCTGTAAATAAATGATACTGAAATTAAATAAACCAAGGAAACATGTTATCAGAACCAACTCAGATTTGATCTCCACGGTCTTGGGTGAATTAAAGGGATGCTCTCTGTCTCCTACAAGATGTGATCTTTGAAAGTGGGATTAGCTACTAAGACCTGTGAAGCAACACATTCAACATGCAGGGCTCCAACTAGAGTAACTTCAGTGGAGCTAACAGAAAGCAGAACAATATCAATGTCTGTTGAACTCCCAAGTAAATAGGTATAGAATTCAGCCCTAGCAATATGAAAAGCTAGCAATCAGATGCATATGAGCTTATGCAATTTATTTTGTATCTTGCCTACCAGCTACCCTATATGCATTATTATCTGCAACCCTTTCACTGCTCTTCAGCTTCACAACTCTAAGAGGTAGCAACTTGCCAAAGATAAGCAGTGAATGTTGCAACCAAATGATGAACATCTCATTTCACGTCCACATTCTAACCACAATACCACAAAGCACTCTTTTGTTCATACAGCATGTGTGTGTGTTTGTGTAGTCAGTATTTATTCATAAGCAAAGGGCTGCAGCAAAAATCTAGACTGAAGACAGAGGCAATATGAAAAGAGAGCTGGCTATGTGTCCCTTGGAATGGGGTGAGCCTAGCATTCAAAATGACAGACATTACTAGCAGCTAATCAAAGGCTGTCGATAGCCATCAGTCTTAAGGTGTTTCTGTATAAGCCGAAATCAGGCTGGCTTTTTCTTACAGGTATATTCTGCAACATGTCATAGACACAATAACAGAATATTTGTGGTGGATTTATACTGGACTGTCTACACTTCATTCTGATTTGTTAATTGTTCTGCTATGCTTCCCTAAAGTTACCCCTTGATTGCCATCTTGCCCTGGTTGGCATCTGTCTGTCTCCAGAGACAATGGAGTGTGTCTCCAGGGATGAAGTCAAATTGCTGTGTTAGCAGCACTGAAGTGAGCTCTCCATGGCACAAGCCTGGACAGTGTGTATGAAGAGAGGTTCTGGACGACAAGACCGCCCTCTTGGCCTCGTCAATGTGGTCCAAAGCAACAAAAGCGGGACAAAAAGGCTGAGAAAGTTGTATGTTATGAAAAGTTACAGGATTTCATCAAGTAGCTACAGGACTAGTCGTATGCCCACCCCAAAGGTTTTGTAGGTTTTCAAGTATATTGAAAATGGGATTACATATAATTGCCTTGATACCATTATCATCACAAATCATCACACCATAAAAAGGATGCCAGGCTTCCTGGATGAGTCTGGATGAGCTTTTACTCCTCCTCTCATGCTTCACATGGGACATATAAAGGTTAAGGTAAAGGACCCCTGGATGGTTAAGTCCAGACAAAGGCGACTATGGGGTCCAGCGCTCATCTCGCTTTCAGGCCGAGGGAGCCAGTGTTTGTCCACACACAGTTTTCCGGGTCATGTGGCCAGCATGACTAAACCGCTTCTAGCACAGCAGAACACTGATGGAAACCAGAGTGCTCAGAAATGCTGTTTACCTTCCCTCTGCAGCTGTACCTATTTATCTGTTTGCACTTGCATGCTTTCAAACTGCTAGGTTGGCAGGAACTGGGACAGAGCAACGGGAGCTCACTCAGTCACGGGGATTTGAACTGCTGACCTTCTGATTAGCAAGCCCAAGAGGCTCAGTGGTTTAGACCACAGCGCCACTTGCGATGGGACATATACTCCCTAGCCTGACCCTTTAAAAAATGCACCAATTTTCATAGGCTTATCCTGTTTGTAAGTACTCTGGAGATGGCGATAAGCTTTCTTGGTAAACTTAAGGGGAGGACAGCCAGCCAATGCCACAAACAGCCAGATCTGGTTCAAATATAACAAACTTTCATTATCACAGAATTCAAGTCTCGAAAGAAACTGGTCTGTTTAAACATTTCACAGTAGAAGGGCGTTCAGAGTATCCCTACTTCTCTAAAAACCCTGATGTGTATTTTCACCTTCACTCTCTGTTTTGAAAGAGGCCAGGACTTGAAACTCTGACTTACGTAATAAATTTGGTAGTGGATCTGAAAAAGGAGGGGTTTTTTTTTAAAAAAAAATCATAACTTTAAGCATTGTGAGGAAGTTTAACATTGCGCCAGACGTGGGTGGGTGTTTAGTCGGTGTGAGATCCTGAATTTCAGCAGGCTATTCTGTAGCAGAGAAAAGTCAAAAGTCCATTAGGCAATTTGGAGGCCCAGGACAGCTCCTCACATATTTATAATGGATTTTTATTCTTGGGTGTGGTTTCTGTCTCTTTAATAGCTCTGGAGCATAAACAAGAAGCCTGCATCCATGGCACACCGGCTGTATTCAGATCTCTTAAATAAAATATACAAATCTCCAGGAAAGCTAACTGTAAAACATGTGCCTTCAGTGGCTGCCTCACTTGCCCTTACAAAATATTATTCAACCCTTTACATGGTTAATTGGAAGCAGGGCTCATTGTGTTCAGTGTTCAGGGGACTTACTTCCACATCAGTATAAACAGGATTTGATTAATCACCATAGTGATTAGTGAACCATAGTGAACCAGCCACCACTTGGACTACTGCAATGCGCTCTACGTGGGGCTACCTTTGAAGGTGACCCGGAAACTGCAATTAATCCAGAATGCAGCAGCTAGAGTGGTGACTGGGAGTGGCCGCCGGGACCACATAACACCGGTTCTGAGAGATCTGCATTGGATCCCAGTACGTTTCCAAGCACGATTCAAAGTGTTGGTGCTGACCTTTAAAGCCCTAAACGGCCTCGGTCCTGTATACCTCAAGGAGCGTCTCCACCCCCATCGTTCAGCCAGGACACTGAGATCCAGTGCCAAGGGCCTTCTGGCGGTTCCCTCATTGCGAGAAGTGAGGCTACAGGGAACCAGACAGAGGGCCTTCTTGGTAGTGGCGCCCACCCTGTGGAATGCCCTCCCATCAGATGTCAAAGAGATAAGCAACTACCTGACATTCAGAAGACATCTTAAGGCAGCCCTGTTCAGGGAAGTTTTTAATATGTAACGCTGTACAGTTTTTAACACTTGATTGGGAGCTGCCCAGAGTGGCTGGGGAAACTCAGCCAGATAGGCGGGGTATAAATAATAATAATAATAATAATAATAAATAATAATAATAATAATAATAATAATAATAGATTATAGTCCTGTTATATTTGATGAGTTTCGGTTGTTATTACTTATTTATTAAATTTCTATACCGCCTTTCATCCGAGGATCACAGGGCAGTTTAAAATATAAAAACACAAAAATACATGCCATAATAACATACAAAAACGATAGCCCCACCACACACAGTGGCCATAAGGTTGAAAGTTAGTAAGGCTCAAGGATGTGGACAAGGGGCTTGGACCAGTCAGGACAACCACTTGCATTCTAGATCCTCGTGCTGTTGGAGGAAACTGATTTTCTAGATCCATTTCAGTCAGGGTTTAGGCCTGGTTTTTGCACAGAAAATTGTTTTGGTCGTCCAACAGAGGACTTCTGTTGGAAGAGAGACAGGGAGAATGTGTCCTTGTTAATTCTCCTAGACATCTCAGCAGCTTTTGATGTCATCAACTATGATATCCTTCTGGAGCTGCTGTCCTAGTTAAGGGTGGGTGGCACCTCTTTGCAGTGATTCCAGTCCTACTTGGATGGTCATTTCCATAGGGTGATGTGTGTGGAGCGCTCTCCATGCAGCCTTCAATGTGGGGTTTCCTCAGGGTTCAATTTTACTCCCCATGCTGTTTAACATCTATATGAAACGGCTGAGTGGGGTCATCTGGAGTTTTGGAGTATATTGTCAGCAATATGCTGATGACACTCAGCTCTGCTTCTCCTTTACATCTGCAGGGGAGGCAGTGATAGGCTGGACTGTTGTCTTGCCTCAGTAATGGACTGGATGAGAGCCAACAAACTGAAGCTCAATCCAGAAAAGACTGAGGCACTGTTAGTGGGTGGTTCCCTAGACCAGATGGATGGGAGGTTGTTTGATCTTGGTGGGGTTATACTCCCTCTGAAGGAGAGGGTATATGGCTTGGGGGTACTTCTGGGTCCATTGCTGTGGCTCGAGGCTCAGGTGACACAGATTGCCTTCCATCAGCTTTGGCTGGTGCTCCAGCTGTGCCCCTGCTTGGACAGGGATAGCCTAACTCCCATTGTCTGTGCTATGGAAACCTCTAGGTTAGATTACTGCAATGTGTTATACCTAGGGCTGTTATACCTAAGACAGCATAGGCACCATCCATTTCCTGTGGCCCTTGTAATTGGAAAGGGGGGAGGGAGGGAGGGAGGGAGGGAGGGAGGGAGGGAGGGAGGGAGGGAGGGAGGGAAAGAAAGAAAGAAAGAAAGAAAGAAAGAAAGAAAGAAAGAAAGAAAGAAAGAAAGCTATCTGCTTGCTGTGCAGGTTCACAGAGCTCTCTGGGACTAAAGGGGAAGTGGCTCCTGGTTTCTCTGCAGATTCCCATTTGTTTTCCAGGGGAAAGTGGTGGCACAAAGGCAAAACCACTTGGACTTGTGCTTTCCAGGACAAGCAGAAGTGTGGACCAGCATTAAGTCTGAGAAGGACTCCTTCCTCCTCTTAATGTGGATCACTGATAAAAAAACTGAGTCCAGAGAAACTCAGGCTGTTTTCTTTCATCATTCACAGTTTTGTATCTCTTTCATTATTATTTTTTTGAATGGGCCAATGACTCCTCCTTCCTTTGGGGGAAATCATTTTCGGAACTATTATCAGGAGAGAGAGAAAATCTGAACTTCCCCAAAACAAGCGTCAATGGCAATTCTTAGGCTATTTTTAGGCTGGGCACTTGAAGCAACAACCAAGAAACTGAACGTTTTTAATTAATTTTCTACTGAAGACTAGAAAATGTAAGAAGACAGTAAGGTCACTTCCAGGCAGTGTGTTTATTGAGCATTCATCTTGATTTGTTTGAGTGGAGATTAGATGACAGTGCACCAACCAAATGTCACCCCGTGGTTTCAGCCGCATCTCCCCTTCACTTTCCTTATTGCAATAAACCCAATAGTTTTGGGGAGCAGACTTTTTGCACAAGACCCTCTAATCAACTATAATTGTGACAGACAGCTGAATTTTCCAGTGTATGATTGAATCCTTCCTTTAAATAGCAGCAGTGCCCTTTGAAGCAGCTGCAGAGGGCACACCATTAGAATTCAACATTAGAACCCTGATTCAATGTTTTCCTCAATACTGACGACCCCCCCCCCAGCACATGATTTGTGTGCAATGGAGTCCCATGGGGAGTGCTGTGGTGGGTGGGAGACAACCTTAAGTTAAGTTGGAAGGCTACATTTATAATGCTCTGCAGGGGTGGGTGGGTGGGTGAGGGCCTGTCCCCCTGCCCTCACGTAAACTCAAATCTGCATTTTATTTTTATTGGTACAGGTGCAGGAAGGAGAGATGTTTTTTCATAGGTATTGAGGAGGTGATGAGACCCAGGGAGGAGCCATCAGAGTTGTAGAGGCAGAGGGAGCTATGGAGGGGAGTGACAGTTCTATTATCATCAAAGAACCAGGATTAAGTCCTGGATAGCTGTGGTTTTACCATTCAGTGGCCTGCTGTTGACAATCATAGAACTGATCCACAACAGGGAGCTGGTTGGCCCCGTACCATCCCCCTGTTTTAAATAGCTTTGGATTGGGTTGGGCTAGATCAAGGGTTGTCAACCTGGCCCCTACAGCCCACTAGTGGGTGTTTCAGGATTCTAGGTGGGCAGTAGGGGGTTCTACGGCACAAGCTGAATCCTTCCATCAAGCACTGGTGGGCGGTAAGGAAATTTTACCATCAAGGAAGATGCATTAGTGAGCGGTAGGTATAAAAAGGTTGACTACTCCTCGGCTAGAAGATCCTCAAGGTCCCTTCCAACTCTATAATTCTATGATTGTCAACAGCAGGCCAGTGACAGGCCAGAATCCTGGCTGAGGAAGCTGACCTGGTTTGTATTACAGAGGCCTGGTTGGATGAAACTGGTGTGTGTGTGTGTGTGTGTGTGTGTGTGTGTGTGTGTGTTAATCTCTCTCAGCTCTACCCATTGGGATTCTCCGCACACAGGGTTGGACTAGATTGCTTTTGAGGTCTGTTCCAGTGCTATAATTGCGTGCCGAAAGCCCTCTTTAAATGATTTGACTGATTTTGCAACTGTCTTTCCTGGCAGATCAAAGCAACTATCAGTAATATAACCGCCATGAAAACAATTAATTAGAAACAAAAGCAAAAAGTCAAATGAAATGTCATCCTTTTAAATAAGAACTGCCTTCATAGCAGTAATTGGAGCAAGTGTATATCTACTGCTGTGATTGCATTTGATCACACAAATAGTGCCTCTTCACATTTGTTGCTCCTGGCTGTGCTGTCTCATGGCAACTATATGGTCTACGTCATGTGTGTACCCAACATTTGTGACTTAAGAGTAAAAAGAGATCACAATGCCACTAGCATTGCCATCCCATTTTCCTGTGTAGGATTTGATAAGATTGTTCAAGGCAATTTATCATATAAAGATTTTTTTTTTTAAGGGCCACTATCAATTTTTAATCCTTGGCACTGATTTTGTGGCAATTCCAATAAGTAATGCAGAAGACGTTTTATAACTCTGTTGGCTTTATTTGTTTACTGTTCCGCTTTTTCATAAGAACAGAAGGCTTGATTTGAATACTTTCCACATAGAAAAATTATGTCCTACAAAGCCAAACGGCAACATGACATATCATTTTTTCTCCAGGAAGTAAGCATAAAAATCTGAAAAGCTGCACTGACTAAGGGTTTTGCAATGCACCCAGAGAGTTCCCCAGTACGTCACAGGCAATTTGTGTGGTACAGTACTTTGAGCAAATGTCTAGTTATATACTATCTAGGAGGCCTGTAGTTGTCATTTTTAAAAATAGTTTCAGCTGAAAGCAAAAAAGGGGAGTAGAAGGGAGAAGAACAGATTCTTCCATTAAAATTTCCCAACTAGTTTGTATTGTGTGGCAACAAAGCAGAGGAACCAAACATCTTGCCATGCAACAGCCACAAAATTCCTGTTGCATTATACAGAAATAACCTGGATAGAGGTAGTCATGATGGTTGGTGGTAACTATCTACTAGCCTAACATAAACGTGTGATTCCAATGACTTTCTGTATGTGTACATGGAACAGGTCATGGGCATTAAACCAGAGTGCTTCTTTCTGCAATAAGATGGTGCAAGAAATCACTTTTCTCTATCTGTATTTAACAATATATAAAGTTAGTGATGTGTTACCATTAAGTATTTTACCAAGACTTTAATCATCTGCAAGCGAGCTGACACGGCACTTGCTGTAAAAATGCTTTAGATAATAAGCATATTAGAGAAAATCCTTTGGTTTTTTTATTTTTCTGTTTCATGTCCATTGCTTTTTGTTTTAACCACTTTTTTAGCATTTTGCGGTGAAGATGTCCTTAAAATGTCTTAACAGAGAGATTTCTTAAGCCACTGAGATTCAGAGACCTCTATCTACAGAAAGAAAACTGAGTGCATTTCAGCCATTTATCCTTGCTGACTACGTACAGCACCTTGATTCACAGAAGGGCAACATATGATCTTTCTACTCCCTTCAACCTGATTCACACTTCAAGCATGTGAACAAATCAGAGGCTGAAGTGAGGACAGGTAATATAATCCCAGAGGTAACAGAGAAGAGCAGCCTGCAGAGGCTCCCTCAACCTTGGCGACTGATCATAAAAGCAAGCCTTATGTACAGCAAGAGACCAGAGTGCTGTTGACATATTCCAGGAACTCTATTTACTAAGTTTTTTTTCAGGGTGGATCTATGAGTTTGTTTGGACCCTGGACAAGGGCCTGGAGGCTGAGAAGTGTTGGGTGGAGAGGTGTGTCAGAAGGAGAAGGGACGGCTATCTCTGCATACTGATTAGTAATTTGTATTATCAGTGGAGGAGAGCAGAATGACCCGCAGGCCCTTGACAGCTCTATCCCATCCATCCAAAGAAATCTCCCCAGGAGCCACTGGTGGCCTGTGAGCCAGCTCTCTAGCAGGTGCAGGAGGCTGGAAGCCTGCAAGGTCTTGAAGCGCACTGTCAAGCATCATGGCACTCACATAAGATGCCCTGGGCCTCATAGGTGGCCAAGGCATTGATCAAATACTGATGGAGCTATCATTGCACCTGAGGCGAGTCCTCAATGGGCTGCACATGTGCTGTGTACCATTACTCTGTTCTCCATACTGCAGGGCAGCCCTTTCTGTGCTTGCAACAAAGGCTCCCACCTACTTTTTGCATTGTGCCGTGTGCTTTCCCACGCATCCTTATCATACATGACATGTGTGCACAGTCATAGGAACTGCTTGGGGTGGGTGTGATCACTCCCTGCTGCTATGGAACAGTTTGGATGCAGTTTGGACTAGGATTTCCCCATAGCCAGCATAACAGAGCTTTTCCAAAGAAAAAGCTGAATTGCTTTTTGTTTATTATCTCAAATGACTACTTTCACTCCTTCATGAGAACTTTTTTTTTTGCTCCAACACACACAGAGAGGAAATGAAAGAGGGGTCATCCATCACCCTTGCACATGCCTCACTTTAAGTCTGTAAGCAGTCCACAAGAACATTAATCGAAGTAGGCTAAAAGACATCTTCAGTTCCCTGTGACCTCACGCCTTACTCCAGTATTTCCCAGCAGATGCCCCCATGGTTCATTATACTACTTTAAAAAAAAAAAGAAACCACCGCAAAAAAACGCGGTAGTTCTTAATCAACGTTGGATTTCCCCAAGTGCAGTCAGACCCATCCAATAAATAGGTTCAGAAATGCCCTACAACTCACTCAGCTCTACAGCCCCCAAAGCTACAAAGCTTCTCGAGGCAGCAAAGAGGGTCAAGCCTAAGAAGAGAAGGCCATGCAGGCTCCGCTGGGATGTGAGTTGGCAGCCGCCTTGGCGGGCTCCTCCCGTTCTGCAAGGGAGCGTCTCCAACTTGGCCGGGCAGCCTGGCGCGCAGCTGCAGCCGGCGGGAACCTCCTTGGTTCAGCTTGCCTAACTTCCTCCTTTTTCTCCCCTCAGGCGTTTTTGGGGCTGCCGTCGCTCTCCTGCTGCTGCTGCTCCTGAGGGCAGAGGCTATGCCTGTCGGGGATTCCTCCGGGGAGTCCGAATTCAGCGACGACTCCTCGGCCAGGACGGTGCCACCCGAGCGCCTCCAGCTGCAGAAATGCGTGGACCTGGCGCGCTGGCTGCAGGGAAGAGCGGCCGGGTTGACTCGAGAGGTGAGAGCGAGCGCGCAGAGCGCCAGGGGAAACGAGCGCGCGTCCTTTCTTGGGGCGGGGACTCGGGCATCTCCTTTCCTTCTCTTAGCTGGGGTGTTGCAACTGTTCAAGCTTAGTGCGGTAGCTCCTTCTGCTCCTAAGCCTGGAGAAGGGAGTGCATCTTTCCAATGGTTCAAGGGCGGACAGAGCCTCGCAACAACGCCTTGGGGCGTTTGCGCTCCCAGGACACCAGCAGCTAGAGACAGATCTCTTTGCAGAAGGACGGTTGAGATAAGAAAAGCATTTACTGCAAACGAACAGCAGCAGTGAAGTGGATTCTAGCAGGCCAAAAAGCATGCAGGCACGTCCAACAGGTAGATCATGATCTACCAGTAGATCACTGGATGTTTGTGGCAGATCACCGGTAGATCAGTGGCTCCCCCCACAGAAGTTAAAAAACTTTGGCTCCCCTAAAAATAGCTCAACACCTTTGCCCTGCACCCCTAAAAACGGGGCTTTTCTCCTCCCTAAAGAAGGTCAACAACTTTGATCTGAACCCCCCAAAAAGGGGGTAGATCACTGCCACTTTTTATCTCTGTGAGTAGATCACAGTCTCTTGGAAGTTGGCCAGCCCTGTACAGGAACCCAGGAAAGGCAGGATACAGGACTGAGCAGTGATTATTATTATTATTATTATTTGGTAACTCCCAACAATGTAAGTGCCCAATAAGAATTTTGTTTGAAGTGCCCCCAAGAATTTCTAAAGGATTTAAAAATTATATTTATATCCCACCTTTCCTCCAAGGGGCTAAAGGTGGGCTACAGGGTTCTCAAACCGTTTGAATGGCAATGTTCATCGACTATGGGATGCGACCACCTCAAATATTTGGTAGGGCAGCGGCAAAGGAACCTCAGCCTTTAGGAGCTGGTTCCTATGCCCCATAATAACTCTGTGAAGTAAGTTAGGCCTAGAAGTGACTAGAGATCTCCTGCTGGGCTTCAGAGCTGAGTGGGGATTTGTACCCTCATCCAACACTGTGAGGATACCGAAATGTAGAGCAGAAACCTTCAGAACAAAACCAGGAAAGGCCAATATGCACATAGGAAGCATTTAATAAAACTATATTTATTTAGAACACAGCTTGTGTACATAAAGTATGTCACAATGCAAAGGATGATAAAGCAACAGGTAAACCATGTGGGTAGGTGGTTCTCATGTCAGGAAGGTGGTTCTCATGTCAGGAAGTTGGTCGTTCATTACCTGCTCTGAACCAGGGTTGTGCTTCCTTGAAGGAACGAATTTGTAGAGCTACTTTTGTCACTTGTGGCTAAGGGTGCCTTCTACCAGTTTCAGCTGCTTGGCCAGTTATGGCCATTCCTGGGCAGAGAAAATCTCAGGAACTGACTACTGCAATGTACCCTATATGGGGCTGCCCTTGAGTTTGGTTCAGATGGTGCAGTTAGTATTGCTATCTCATCAGCCTATTACACCTTTCCTCCAACAATCTATTCTTTCAGTGTGATTATGACCCTTTCATTTGCTTAAGCCTTTTCTGAATGAATTTTTAAAAATACCTTCTGGCATTCTACTGTTATTTCAGCTGTTATTCTTTTGTGCATTCTTTATATTTTTGGTTTTCTGAACACCACTGAGACATTTTACTGTGTCATAAATTGGTGTATTTAAAAAAAAAAATACACATGGCATGCACATGGCATACTTTCAGAGCCTCCTACAGTAACCCTCTAAAACCTACATTCATTGTATATATACAAACTTAAGTTGCAGTCTATGTGCTGCCATAGGTGCCGCCAGCTCCCTGGGTGCCCGAGCACCCACAAAATTCCCCATGAAGGGGCCAGGCACCCACAAATTTTGGTGCCAGGGCCATGCAAGCTGCATGGCACCCACGGCCCCGGGCTCCCACAGTCGTGGGGCCAAGCTAGCACTTTTGTGTACCACTTACCTGGGAGTTACTTCTGAGGTGACATGGTTAGGTATGGGCTGATAGGCAGAGTTTGAGTGATGGCGAAACGCTGGGTATTTCTAGAAGAATCATTCAGCATGATGTATTGTCTTCTATTGGTCACCCTTATTTAGGAATACACATTTGCTTTAGTAGCAGTATGTGCTTTTCTATACATAAAAATATAGTGCTCAATACATTCCTGTTCTCTTTCCTTATTCACTTATTACTTCATACTAATATTCACCAAAGAAGTTAAGATTTATAGAAAAATGAATGATTTGAGATTGGAAGTCTTGTTTTTTGTTTTGCTTTCCGGGGTTGGGAAATTTGGTTCCCTGGCTAAACATAGTGAAGAACGCAATATTTTGCAGGGAAGTTCAAAATGCAGGGGCACACCTAGGTTTTTATAGGAAATGTTTAAAAAATGGAGTTACAGTTGCAAATTGACATTTAGAATCCCTTTTTCTCAGTATACATTACAATTCCAATTTGAAATTGACCTAGCATTGCGAATACTGCTGCATCTTCAGATTAGGGATAGCTCACAGGAAAAGCAATTTTAGACCACCTAATGAATGTAAGTGATGGAGAGATGTTTACATCTTCCATGGGGTATATGGATGGTGGTCATGGGGGGAAAGTCTGATTAAACCTTGTTGTGTTTTACTAGCTATGTAAGAAGGAGGCCGCCTGTCAAGGCAAGATGGAACTGGCCACGAATAATCTCAATCTTCCAAAGATCACTCAAGAAGATAAATGCTATGACACTGGATTTGAAAAGGCAAGTTTATTAATACATAACCAGTGGGACCAACAACAAAATGCTGCTTGAATTCTGCTGTTCAGAATTCCTGCCAGTCCATCCCATCCCCAACAGTCAAGGAGCATTCATTCTATGGTTACTGAACATGCTCAGACCTCATTGTGCTCTTTTTGGAGTTTCCCTTTTAGAACTAAGCATTTTTAATATGTTTGCAAATGCTGAAGTTTCCCTAAGCTTGCTGATGTTAACTACATAAGCAACAGCACTTATAGTCTGGATTGATAAAAGCTGTGCATTTGTGTAGCATGAAAGCAAGAATTAAGTAGGAATGATTAGTGTTTGGTGTATATAGTCAACCATATTATTTCCAAAGCTGTTCGTAATATTTTGTTCATCTCAGAGTATTTTGACTGCTTACCCCAGTCATACAGTTTTATTGCACCATAAAATATTTGTTAAGGAATGTAATGAGTGTAATATTTCTGACTCATAAATTTCCGTTAACAACTTTTTATTTATTCTCCTGTTTTAGGAAACATGTCTGGGAAGACTTTCAAGTGGTCTTTATGCTTTCGGGACATTCTTTGAATATTTAGAAGAGGCTTCTGTTGAGACTGCAGAAACATTTCGGCCAAGCACACAACACCTGGCAAATACCTTGAGATCAATGGTAACTTCTATTACATTTAATCCTACATAAATGTTCTGGGAGATAAAGAGATGGAGTGAGAAGATTACGAAGTTCTGGAAGACAACACACAATACACTCTGGTTAAGGACACGTAACACTACAGGCACTAAATGGAAACATTTTTTTCCCATTTGGTGTTTTACTTCTTTTTATTTAATTTATTAAATTTTTATACCACACTTCATTCAAGGATCACAGGGCAGTTTACAATTGAAAAACAAACAAATACATAACCTAAAAAACCATTGTTAGTTATGCTTATGACAGCTGTAACAATAAGCCTTATTAATAAGGAAGGGGGACTATGTATTAGGTTGATAAAGAAAATAAAAGACTTTTCAATTTCCCCCTCCATGTAGAATTAGGACCTGTCTATGTGTAAAGTTCTATAGATGTATTTTAAAATGCAATTTAAGTAGGTCCTTAACTTTTGAAACAGTGAGTTATTACCATTACCCAAAATAACTCCTATATAGGAAAAAGGGTTAGGGGTTATAATGTAGAACTTGCCCCTTACAAAAGTTGGCTGTGTGAATGGTTTGGTTTAAGATAGAGAATACTGAGAGAGAAACTGTATCCAATAATATTTTGGGTTCTGGATGAGAAGAGTGTATGCATAACTGTTCCTTTGAGTGATCTGCATTATGTGCTTATAAGCATTATAATTTATTTATTTATTTAATAAAATTCATCTACCGCTTGATTACCGAAAACCTCCACAGTCATGGGTTACTCCCAAGAAACCTGGGAACTGTAGCTTGTTAAAGGTGCTAAGAGTTGTTAGGAGACCCCTATTCTCCTTGAACAACTACAGTTCCCAGAGTGGATTCACAATCAATCCCTTTTCTTAGAGAACTCCTAGATAACTTAAACATATAACATTGCATGTTACAAAGGGTTCTGCAATCTGTAAATACGTCCAACTAGCATCTTGCCTGAAGATGAGTAAAATCCATTTGTCTGATAAAAAAACAGCACCATAACCAGCAACTTTTATTATTTCCTCCCCTTAACAGATGAACAATCCTGAAACTGTGACCTTGCCGGATCCAGCCGCTCAGAGAATTCTTGCCGCAAAGCTTCGAGAACACAGAGGCTGGACTGTTACACTTATCAAACACTTCATACTTCAAGATTTTACTTTATTTATGCAGAAAACTACAAGGGCTCTTCGTGTCTTATGAGAGGCCAGGAGTTCTAATGCCTCTTAAAAATTGGGCACATCAGTTCTCAAAACATCTGCAGTTGAAGCAGAGGCTCATGTTGTTCTCCTTTTTGAGAACTCACTATGTTGTTTCTTTAATTGGGAATATGCTATTTGCAGTTATTTATGATATTTAATATATTTATTAAATTTGTGTATGCATTTTTACTCCCAAGACTCACAGCCAATTTTAACAGGGAGTCAGCACCACACCATTTCAGTATTCACTGAATATTTTACTTGAAAATTATGGATCGAGAATATACAGCTAAATTATACCATGATATTTTTTTGGAAAAGTATATTTAATATATTTTTTAGAAAACAAAAATTTGTATGGGTTTACAGTAAAAGACAATCTGTTTTATTGCTGCTTTAACTGATTTTAATATTTAATATTTTATACTGTACTGTTGTATCCCACCCTGGGGCCTTATGGAGAATAAACCAAATAAATTATTAAAAAACTACTTCATTGCACTGCGTCTGTATTATGGGTTAATACCATGTTTATATCAGGTTTACTGCAAATGTCCTTTACTTTTAGTAGATCAAAATGTTTTCAATATATGTTCATTGCAAAAGTGAGCTAGAAAATGTTAAACATGAGATGTAATGTTACCAATGGGAGCTGTAACAAAAGGTTGCAGTACAGAGTGCTTCTGTTCTTTCAATATATTCTACTCCATTCTTCACAACAGACATTTTACATTCTGGGGCCAGTGAACATACAGAATCTTCAGTGGGCTGTTTTTCAAGGGGATGGGATCCATATATGTATTAGTTCTCTCTCTCTCTCTCTCTCTCTCTATATATATATATATATATAGAGAGAGAGAGAGAGAGAGAGAGAACACACTACAGTAATGGTTAAGATTAATGCTGGAGACCAGATGCATTTCAAACTGCAAGGGCTCTTTATATTTTTATGTTTGCTTTTATTTGGGGAAGATTAAATTTGAATTTGTGTGTGTGTCAAACCACATATATCACATTGCTCACACTCAGTTTTGTGCCTTTGATTTATATTCCACTTTTCAGCATTTTCACATCCTAAGGCAGCTTACCCGACATCAAATAACAACAGTGGGAAACTACATCAACAAAAGAAATAGTAACATAAAGTAGCAATTTGTTTAAATTACCTTGTTGCTTCTCCTTTGCATGTTTCAGTTTGCAGGCCACCTATCCACCCCTTCATGCTGCTGCTACTGAGATTTGAAACAGCACTCCCATTAATGTACTGATTAGAGAGTTAGAGCTCATTACGCTCTGTTGTACAAATTGCTTCAATTCAGGGGTGGCTGCTTCCCCACATCCCTCTGGTAGTCTGCACAATGGCAGATGGAGGGTGGTAACAGGCTCTCAGAAGCTGAATGTAGGAACAATGGAAGGGAGCCTGGCTGATGTTTCCTTTCCTGATAGCCACAATAAAGGCATGATGGAAGACTGATTTTCTTTTCCCAAAGGGGGAAGATGATATTCTTAAAAGACAGCAGTGGGTTTTGTCTGGGCGGCATGTTGGAAAGAAGTGCCTGTATGCACTTTTTGATATTTCTGTTATATAAGTAACAAGCCTACCTAACAGACATTAGCAATTAGAGTGAATTAATAATACTTAAGACTGAAATTCTCTGTACACTTTTGGAAGTACCACTGAACCAAATAAGTCTTTCATCTTTGTCCTGCTTCCTCATTAGATCTCTTGATGTAGTGCTTTTTCTAAATACTTAAATCCAAACGCATTATCATAGTAATCCTCGGAAAAGCCCTGATAGGCAATGCTGTATTACAATACCCAACCTATAGGTGGGCAGCTGAAGCCAAGAAACAGCTACTTGTCCAAAGCCACTCAGCAAATCCACAGCTCAAGTGAAGCTTGGACCAGATATTTCATAATTCATTCTCTTAACTGCACTACAAAGTTGACGCAGCTTCCTCTCACCATCCTTCTACTTTACTGGGCACTCTTCAGGCATAGCAAGAAGGAAATAGTCTGACTCGCTCAGAACTGCCATCTGGCTACGTACACCAACTCTTAACTTCTGCATCCTGGACTTTTCTGGGAACCGAAAGAACATGTATCATGGAGTTAAATGTACTGACATATCAATCTTTATTGGATGTCAAGTATGAGTCCGGACATAGTAAGGTCCCCAACCTTTTTAGGCCTAGGGTCACTTTTGGAAATTTAGGACGCTGTCATGTGGGGCCTAAAGAAATATCCCAAACGGTTTATGCTTAGATCCTCTCACAAACAACTGGCAAATCACCTACATCCCTCCAAAAATAAAACAGAGAACAAAAAAACAGGAAACACCCAACCTCAAAAAGACACTCCCACCCCCCCCATCCCAAACTGAAACCAGGAGCAGAGGGCCTTGCTGAGTGCTAAGGGGTGTGTCTGAAGACACTATACTGGGAAAAGTAGACCTAAGGGAATCTTGCTTGTTGGCAAGTCAGCAGCCAGAGGTCATCACCAAAGTGGTGGATAGGTATAGGCATGTACATATTCAGACCTTATCAAAATCTTAGCAGATTCTGACAACTGGTTCCTCAGCTAGTTACCCCCTTTATTCTTTGGGGGAAGGCAGGGTGTTTTTTTGAGCCCCATCTCTGTTCAACAAATTGTCAGTACACTGACTGGAGAGCGGTGCTCTGCATCCCCCATTAGGGCACCGGGCTTCACTCACGTCAACACTGTATACTTCTTTTTCTGCCACTGCCAAGACTAACAGGGGTCTGATCAAATCTTCCTGATGTTCCAAGCTTTTGCTTAGCCACTGATGTAAACTGACGGGCTGACCCAGTGAGGTTTTGAAATGTTGGACACTGGTAAAGCAATTATTGATCTTCTTTCTCTGTGCGTGCAAAGGATGAACACATAGCAGTGCCCCCTATACTACGTCAAACACATTCTAATGGAAAACTAAACAGTGGCTTATTGGTTGGTACATTCCTTACCACTTAGGAATGGCTTCCTCACAAGTAGCCAGGACTCTTTTTGAAGTATGGTGTTTTCTCCAAGCCACAACTAACAAACAGATATATCACCACCCTGCTCTTGCCAGGAAAGCTAGGTTTGTAAAAAAAATAACAGTACCTTCTAGGTTTCTGTAGCTTCATAGCTGCAGTCTCTGGCTCCCAGACATGCCTAAGGTGTGTCAAGGTTCAACTGTCTGTACTATTATTGTAGGTATGTGGAAAGGAGGGCATTGTTGAAGATAATGCTTATTGATTATGCATATGCAGCATTTTTCCTCTGTAATGTCACCAAAGAGATTACTTTGTCCAACCCATGAACGAACAACCAAGTGTCTGAGGACTACAAAGATGAGGTTGAAATAATAAGGCTATGTTTAGCCTGAACACAGTAAAACTGGAGGGCTGTCACACATAAGATGGAGCAAACGTGTTTCTGCTGCTCCGGAGGATAGGACTCAAACCAATGCATTCAAATTACAAGAAATGAGATTCTGACTAAACATTTCTGATTGTAGGAGATGTTAAGACAGTGGAACAAAGTACCTCGGAAGATAGTAGATTCTCCCTCATGGGATTTTTTAAAACAGAAGTTGGATGGCCATCTGCCTGGGATTTTTTGGCTGTGATTCTTGCACTGCAGGGGGGTTGAACTAGATGGCCCTTAGGGTCCCTTCCAACAATTCTATGAAATCCAGCAGTTGGATGTAAAGGGAAATGTGTCTTAACATGTGTCATGACCTGCAAAAATTAGATTTCCTCATTAAAGAATTTCAGACAAAATATTTATTCTAAAGGGAAAAAATGAAAGTGTAACACAAATAAATTAGACAGATGGAAATTCCATTATGTTGTAAGCATATTCCATGTTGTCAGGGAAGTCTGCTTGCCAGTGGCATAGCTCAGTGCTGTTTTTCCCAGCCTTTGGAATGCATGCATCTCCATCTTTTTTCCTGCTCAGCAGCCAGATTCCAGAATGCTGTGGTTAACTCCTTCATCCCCATAGTAGACTAAGAGAGGTGGAGGAAGAAAAAGAGGGGGAAAAACTAAGTTGATCACAACTCTTATGATGTTACCAGCAGAACAGCTCTTTCAAGAAATACTAAAAAGTACAACTTTGTCACTTACAGCACAGTTCTATACATGTCTAATGAGAAGCAAGTCCTGTTGATTACAATGTTGTAATTATTATGTAATTGAGTACAGAGCTGCAGCTTTACACATTCAATAACGTATTCAACCGTGGAAGGTCAGCCAGTGCAGATGCAAGTAAGCCATATTAATTAACAGAACAGAGCAAATGTAGCATCATTAGAAGAGACTAGGGATACTTTATTCAGTTCCACTCTGATAATCACCTGCAGCTGAGGGATAGTCAGCCTAGGCTACCCAACAGTGGCAGAGGTGGGGTTTAGGCTTGGATTAAGGTTTGAATTCAATCATCAATACATAACAGATACTGATGTGGCCATTAGGAACACCATCATATTTAAAGTGCTAAATGCACCCAACCATATAAGATGGAATTAACACTCATGTGACTGTAGAATACATTTGGGGGTATTTTATCTGCCTTCTAGTTTCGCTCTCTCTCTCTCTCTCTCTCTCTCTTTCTTTCTTTCTTAGTATACTGTCACATTCTTTCAGTGCAATTCTGAGGTGGCTTAAAGAAATTGTAATATTATGACTGATCTTGAAAGTAACCTATATTGACACAGACAAGTAATATTAAGGCTTATCCATATTACACTGCTCTCCCAAAATGCTCACAATCCCAACCATTATTTTCAAGGGAACCTGGCAATCCATCAGGGACTCTAGAAATAAAATTCTAGATATTATTCTATCTATTATCACTCATACCAGGGTGAAATCAAAGATGAAACATGTAACATAATAAGCGACTGAAGTTATGATAGTCAGCTCAGTTGACTGGTTGGAAAGGCCATATAATAGCTAGAAAGACAGTTTCTGCTTTTAAAAGTCAGCAAGATTATTTAGGTACTAAATAATATGGTTCAAGCCACAAACAAGAAATTGGTGGCATCTTCTCAATGCTTCATCTCATTTACACTCATTTTAATCCCGAGCAAATTTATGATATTGTGTATTTAGGCTGCCATTTTACCTAGGAGTAAGTCCCATTAAGTCCCAGTTTTTGAGTAAACATAAGAGTTCACTGTCAGTGTCCACCCCAATTATGCTACTAAACTATCCCCCAAAATAGTAAACACTATGATCACATCCATTTTTTCTCTCTGCCCATCCATTGGTCTTCAAGATTCCAAGGACTGACAAAAATATAAAATAGTTAAAGGGGAGCACATTCTTCCCTTCCCTTCCCAACCCATTTCATTACTACTACAAAGACTTCTTAAATGTGTTGACCATTTCAAATATGTGTGACACATCTAAATGAATGAATGAATGAATTAATACCACATGTTGGTTCAGGCCACAGTAATGGAAACCCCATGTTTTAGTGCAGAAATTAATAGCACTTTGGTCCCAGTCACCAAAAACAGTGATCCCAAAGTGTCGGAAGAAGCTCTAAGGCACTTGAGTGGGGAATGCTGGAAACACACCAGTTGTGTGTATCTGTGCCTGGTGAATGTATGTGCTGTATGAGTGGGGGGGATATGCTGTATATGCAGTGAGTGTGGGGAGGGGTGTTTGCATGTGCACATTATGGAAGTGCAAGTGTGGTTAGTGTGCTGGATGCTTGGCGAGTACATGTGTATTGGGGGTGTCTGTATGTATGCTGCATACAATCCAACAAAGCCAATTTGGGCATCATGCACTTCACTTAACAGAACAAGTCTCATTTAATTGTATATCCTAAACATACTGGATAATACAAGAAAGTCTTGTATTAAGAAGAGGATGCATTTTATCTTTTAAATCTCATAAATGCAAAAACACAGGCAGATGACAAGACATAAAATTGAATAAATTGATCACCTGCAGATTTTTTAAACAGACAATGGGATTTTACATGACAGTTTAATTACAGGAGTCTAAACAGCAGTCAGACAGTAGAATATTAAATGATAAAATGTTACATTAATGCCAATTCTCCGTAGCATCCATACAATAAAGTGTCACCATGCAGTAGCACCATAAATGCAAGGAGAAATTAATGAAAAGCTTCAATGGTTTTTTCTATTACTTCCAGAATTTTATAAGAAAGGAAAGTCCTTCTGCCAATCTGGTTTGTTTTGAATTTTAAAAACAAAACAAAAAACCAGCAAATTTTAAACCACCTCTGAGATCACATAGGACACAAGTGGAGAACCTGTCACCTTTCAGATGTTGTTGGACTTTAACTCATATCAGCCCCAGGAATGGTGGGAGTGCACCAATACCTGGAAGGTAGATTCTGACTGGTCATATACAACTAAATCATACTCAAAACAGACCAACTGAAATCAATTGACTTAAGTCCACTGATTTAAATTGACTTACTCTCAGTAGGAGTAACATTAGTAGTCATTCATAAACTTTATACTTATTCATGCCTCAGCAACAGCAAAAAAAAAAAAGTTTCTCCCACTAATCCACTCTGAAGCCTAACAGTCTGTTTGGAAAACAAACTGTTAGGCTTCAGAGTGGATTAGTTTTATTAGGCTTTATTAGGCTTTTTTAGTCTAGTTTTATTAGGCTCCTACTCTCCACCTCATTCCAACTCTTAACATGTAACCACTCATATTTTCCACGAGGTCTTATTAGTGCCATCAGGCAACAACAAAATGAAACAAAAGGCCTATGCCTTGTACATTGATCAAACAACAAACAACATACACTGCCTTTTTAAAAATTCAGTTTCAAGCAGGGTAAGCTGTTGGTGTTTAAATCATTTGATGGTTACCAGTTCTTGGTTTGTAATGTTACTGAAGCAAGCTCATTCCAAGAGAAAGAGGACTTGACACAATCAGGTCATATCTCTTGATGATATACTTAAGTCAGCAACCAAAAGATAGAACATTTCCTTCTTATGGTGTGTCCCTTAAATTAAAAAATGGTAGCACCAAATCCTGACCTACACCTTACATGAGAATATAGCAACAGTTAAGATATAATTTGTGTGATATTTCTGTAAGTGCACGTGTAAGAGATGTATAAATGGAATGGGACTTACTCTTAGGTAAGTGAGTGTAGGATTGTAGCATAAGTTTCAAACTCTCCCCTCCAAGTTAATCACAAAGCACATGTTCTATTTTCTCCTTTAACAGCATTATTTCTGCTGAGGTATTAACTAGTGAAAACATACCTCAGAACGGTTGGCTCAGGCATTCCAGGATCTGCACCTCTCTTAAATCCTAGTTACAAACAATGTATCTGTCAGTTTATATCATGAATATATTATTGCTTTTACATATAATAAATATTTCTAGAATTAATGCACACATGACTAGCCACAGTAATGTAATAGATAGCATTGCACTTTGATACAGTCTCCTACACTCCCCACCCCAACATGCCATAAAGTAGAAGTGCAAAGAAAGGGGTCCATTCTATTGCGTGCTCAGCAACACACATTGAAAACCCCACTCCTCTGCACCAGCAGGTGACTTGGGCTGCAAGCCTAACCCCATACTTACCTGAGTGTAAGCACCATTAAATGTATTAGGATTTAGATAGATTCCAAGTTAGAATTGCACTGATAATCTGCCTGGGAAGAAAGAATACTCTTCTAAAGAAATAATACTCTTCTAAAAGTATCTCTGACATCTAAAACAGTCCTTATTTTGTGGCATGATGTATGTTGCCCACCAAATCCACCAGACAGAGAAAGACAGTCTCTGATCTTACTAATAAATAGGACTTTACTGCATTGTTAATGGAATTCAGTAAGAAATGTCCTGCACAACAGGCCCATGGATAATGGAATAATTTATTTCCCAGCAAATGAAAAAGAAGTTGTCAATGACACTTCATAGAACAGAATCATTGCTGAACTAATTGAGCTTGGCCTGGGAAATTCTAAGAACATTCTAAAAATTGGCCTCTAGTTTTCAGAAATCTGCTGACTTCTAAGCAAACTCCTGATACCACAAAAGAAATAACACACCGGTGAGCAATTTTAACCATGTTTACCTTTGTGTCATGCTTAAACACATTTAGGAGTTCACATAATCTGTCTGTCTTGCAAACTGGGGTGGGGAGATTGTCGCAGAAAGCTAGCACACCAGAGAGACAAATGTAGCCCAGCTTACTGCTGGATATAATAATTTCTTCTTGCAAGGTGTTATAACTTTCAGCGCACAAGAGCATCCAACAGTTGTGTCGCCCACAGACAGTCTGAAGCAGTGTTTCCCAAACTCGAGTCTCCAGCTGTTTTTGGGACTACAACTCCCATCATCCCTAGCGGGCAAGACCAGTGAGGTCAGGGATGATGGGAATTCTAGTCCGAAAACAGCTGGAGACCGAGTTTGGAAAACACTGAAGGTCACAGGAGATCCTTCTATCACCATATTCACACAAGCTCGCCTTCTAACGAGTACTAGGAAAGGAAAGAAAAAACAGAAGGGCTTTCACGATGCAGCCTGCTTGCCTTTTCTCTAGGTTAAATCCGAAACTAGCAGCGCTAAAGTGAGCTGTGAAGCGGAGAATTTGGGTTCAGGGAACGGAAGCGGAGAAGGGCAATGAGCTGCTTCTGCCCCACAGGGAACTCTCCCCGCTAATCACGAGGAGCTATGGGGAATCGGCCACGTGACTCGCCGGTTGCGTCACTGTCGCCGCCGCGTTCCAAGAAGCCGCGCTGCGCGCGCTCTAAACAGCCGTTGACGGGAAGACCGTTAACGGACCGTTAACGGTTCGGGAAGCTGCCCCGCCCCGCCCCCGCCGCCTGCCTCAAGCCAGAGTAGACCGAGTCTCCCGTGACCAAGCCGCCCGCGGCAACCTACTTGCTCTCCCCCAGCTCAGGACTGACCTAGATAGAGTACTACCGGGATGAAGCCCCACCGGATGGCAAACTGCCCGCCCTTGAACAAGTGCTGCAGGCGCTGCTTGGACTCCTTGCTCAGCTTCGGCATGGCGGCGGCCGCGTCCTCGTCTCGGAGGCAGCGAAGGGCGAGAGGCGAGGGTGGTAAAGAAAGGCCTGCCTTTTGCTTCCTGGCGCTGCGGCGCATGCGCGCAGAGGGAAGGCCTACCCGGCGAGGGTTTGTTGTCGGGCAGCGGCGCCGCCTCAGGCCGGCTGGGAAAGGCGGGAACGGCAGCCGCTGCTGAGGAAACGGAGAGCCGAGCTTGCCGCGTAGGGCGAAGCGAAAAAGAATGTGTTGAAATCGGCTCCGCTTCATGACTGGCGGATGAGGACGCGCCAATATTGGATGGAAATCCTTACATGCAGGTGTCGGGTTTTTTTCCGCCGCAGTGGGTCCTTTTCGTTGCTCTTCCCGGCTAATAGTAGTGCCTGCCTATCTCCGCCGGAGTAAGTCGTGGCAAATATCCCCCCTCCACCCCGTTTCTGAGCATTACACACACGCACCTCGCTACACGCTTGTTCTTCACATATGATCTAAAACGGAGTTCCCCCCCTCTCTAACATCACAGAAGTGTTTTTAAGGGCCAGCTGGCACGCTACGTTTTTTCGTGGAAAAGTTGTTAGCGCGTGGTAGGCCACCTACACTTGAGGTTAAGAGGGAGAAGGCAGGCGATGTGAGTTCCGCAGGCTCCCTGGCAAACGCCAAGAGTGGAAGTTCAGTTTTGCTTCCAAGCCCACATGGAAGTCAACAGCATTTCCTTTTGCATGTACTGTAAATTCTCTGTTCTACCACTGGCCTAACCTAAAGTTACCAGATGTCCCCGTTTCCCGGGGACAGTCCCCGGATTTACAAATCAGTCTCCTGACAAAATCCATCTATTTTGTCCCTGGATTCATTGAAAAAAATCTGGTAACCTTAGCCTAACTCTGTTTGTCTGGATTTAGCACTCGTGACAGTTGCTGCCTTCGAAAGTGGATTTTTCATGTATTTTTCTGCTGCTGCTGCTGCTGCTTAAAACATTTCCTGGCTATTGGCCTCCACTAAAACAAGTACTGATAACTCCAGTAGAATTTGGATTTTCAGCAAGGGAGGCACCAGGGAAAGCATGTGTGCCCACAGGTGCCACATCAGCATTTCCTGATACACATCTCGATTAGAACAGTTACATTTTATCAGTTTTGCATTGGCATGAATGTAAACCAAATTGAAGTGCAGTTGAATCTCAGTTATGAAATACATAAATGAGCTAACCTGCCAGTTTCAGAAATTTTATTACTATTTAAAATTCTGCTCCTCTACATACACTGATAGAGAATGTTGGAGGCAGTCCTTGCACTGCCTTCCCAAAGCTGGGTAAATGAGGTGCTAGGCTAGGCTATGGGCAGGAGTCATAAGGGCTCTTGCCAGGGTCCTAGAGTCCTTCTTCCTAAGGCATATTGAGCACTTTTCCAGCTTTGTGAAGGAGGTGGGAGAGCTCTAAGACCCTGCCAGAGCCTTGCACCTCCTTTCAAAAGCCTGGCACCGCTTAGCTTAACTGGCTGTGGGGGGGGGGTGACCCATGGGTTCCATGTCAAAATACTATTGCAGCCCACTTGGTATGAAGCTAGAGACTTGTGTGCCTCACTATTTAGAACCCAGCTTGGGAGAGTGACTTGTTGACCCACAATCTACCCTATTTTGTCAATTGGACATTTTAGGTTTGGGAGGCTGAATAAACCCAGAACAATTGTGTCCAGACTAACAAATATTTGCAGCATAAAGAGCATCCACAAACCAAGCAGAGCCCATCCACTAGCTAGCTGGTTTTTTGTCTTTCATACCTTCTGCACGGTTGAATTCCAAAGCTGGGGTAATTTGGAAACTTCTCAAACAGCCTCCAATGTGACAGTTGAAGCATTAGAAAAATGTGTGATCCTCTAAGAAGCAGCAAATTGCAAAATGCTTAAAAATTGCCATGCTAGGAGGATAACATTTAGCTGAGAGAGAAAGCTATTATTTACAGCACTGTAGTCTTAGTGTGCACAGCTTCTTATACTTCAAAATCTCGCACAAGGAGTTTGCAGTATAAATTGCTGAGTTACTAATTTGGAGTGGGAGGAAGGGAGGAAAAGAAAGGGGGGAATATGATATCTTAACTTAGCTTCTTCCTTGACAAGGTATATGTAGAAATGTCAAATTACCAGGGCTCTTTTTCAGGAGGAACTCAGTTCTGGCACCTCTTGGATGAGTTCTGGCACATCTCAGGAGGGTGCCATTACCATTTAAGAGAACAAGGGATGTGTTCATGGTGAGTTCTGGCAATTCTATTTCTAGAAAAATAGCATTGCAAGTTACTAACTACATACAGTAGTAACAGCTCATGTTGGTGGCAGTTGCTTAGTTCTTAGTGTAACATTTGATGTTGGCCCAAATTTTTGACTGCTTACAACTTTAATTCGAGTCAGTGCTGTACAAGTTGTGCTACAGAGGTTGATATAAAAGTTGTGCTACAGAGGCTGTATAAAATAAGGTCTAAGAAATAAAATTTTAAAATAGTAAGGATTTTCAGGAAGCTGATAATAATTTATTAAAATGGTAATTGAAGCTAAGACATAAATACGAATTCAACTCTTAAAAAAAGATGAATTTAATCACTGAAGTTTCAAAGAATGAGGATTGTATGTGAAGATTATCTTGCATGAAGGTGGACCAACAAAATACTTTTCCAAATGTTAATCCTAGATTTCCTTTTTCTTTTTGTAGATTCTATAATAAAAGATGCAGATTTACAACATTGCCATGTCTTACTTCCATCTAAGGTATATTGCAATGTTCTTGCCTAGTATTGCCTAAGTTTATGTTATTGTGAATAGAATATCTGGCCAAAGATGAAAATCATGAACTGATTGTGGATACTTCTATAAAGTGTTATACACAGATCTGATGGCTCAAAGGATTTTCTGAGGCCAGATAGACAGATAGAGTATGTTTAGATTTACCTTTACAGTTATTTTAATTCTGTTTACGAGATTTATAGACACTTGTCTTTCTAGAAAACCTAGCTAAGTACATCTAGGTTAACTATTAGTAACCTAGGGGCAATATCATAGTTTCATAAAGTGCAAAACAGAGGTAACTAATGAGCTACCTAATGTGGTGACCTGCTGATGTTGCTGGACTACAACTCTTAACAACCAGGAACCATACCAGGTTCCCCTGCTGTGAAAGGTTTATCATGTGTCACTTCCTCTGTCTTTCAAAAAGCAAAACCTACAGAATATATTTAAGCTAAAAGGAAACAAATATCTCCTAATACTAAGTTTTGCCATTGTTTTTATATTCCTGGGTTCCTTTGGAAGGAAGGGTGAGATATAAATTTAATAAAATAAATAAATTTCTGTCACACAACTCCTTTGGGCTAACTTTATTCCATAGTGACCTGGCTGGTTCTATGTACCAATGTGCATCTTTGCAGAAACTGCTCCTCAGTATAATACAATTTTATGTTCCCTGTGCCCAAAGACACTAAGCCTTCTAAGACACTATGCCTTCAAATATTTTCAAACATGATTTGAAAAGACACACCTTCCTTAGCAGTTTGGCTAGCTACTTTATTCTACTTTTTTACTTTATTCTGCTTCTGGAAATAATTTCCCTCTCCCTGTCTTCAATGGAGTTTGCTCGAGCTACCTCTGGACCTCCTTCTGTACTACCAGCAAATCTCTGCCCTTTCTGAGCTAAGGAAAGGGGCAATAGTTAACATAAAAAAGATAATAAAAGCAGAGCATAAATTTGGAGTGTGAGACTAGAGGATGGACTAGTAAAAGGAGTACAGTTGCAACATGAAAAATAATCAAGCAGGAAATTTTGTTTTGCTAAGTTAAGTTGCTAATAATTTGAGTAAACTTACAAAAATATTTTATTCTGGAGTTTTAGAAAGACGGAGGAGATAGTCAGCAGGATATCAAAGAGAAGTTCTTCAGAGTTCGGTTACCAACAGTGCAATTCTACGCAGTCTAATCGTTTAATGGGACTTCCTACCAGGTAAGAGGGTATAGGATTGCAGCCTAAAGAGGGTTAGACATTTATGGAAATGTGGAAAAGTATTGTGGAATGTAGGATAAACTAGAAGTAGTTTTTCAAAGGTGTGTCAGCAGTTGGAATTTACATAATTTGAAGCGTTTTTAAGACCAAAGGAGTTTGCTGGGAGAGAGTTTCAGGAATAAGATTTAAAACAGCACAATATAGCAAGAGGAGCTAGGGGAAGGTGGTATTTTAAAGAAATGTTTGAAGTGCGATTTTTTTAAAGTTCTGATTTTTAAATAAAATATTGAATGATAAATTTATATTAAATACATAAATATTTAAATGAATTCAGAAGACAAAAATGCATAAACATTTACTAAACTCTATGTTCTTAACCAGAGGAAATGGTAGACTATTGCCGTTTTAAAAGGGTAGTTTTATCTTTCACCACTAGATGGCAGTGTTTAACAGAAAATACTTTAACTTCTGCCACAGTCTGCCGATTTCTTGAAAAAGACCACTTGAGTGAAGCCAAGGATGATGACGGGTATTTAAAATTCTGCAATTCAGTTTCTCCTCTAAAGGACATCAGAAAACTTCATCAAAATTTGTTTGTCTAAGTTGGTCACTTTCAGTGTACAGAATGCGGACACCTCTCTTGAGACATTATGGCCCTTAATTCATTTTTAATTCTTTTGAGTCTTGAAAAACTACTTTCCCGAGCTGTTAGTGACCATAAAGCTAAGAAATAGCCACAAAATTGCTCCCACATTAGGAATATCTTCTGGATATGCTTCTATCAACAGTTCAACACCTTGCTGAATTTCTTGCTTGGATGCTATCAGGGTAGCAAGAATGGAAAATAATTGTGCAATATCACTGTACACACAGTACTTCTTTTTATATTGGCTTCAAGTGCATCTAATATAGGAATAAATGATTTTATCCTAAACTTATCTCTTAAAGTGCATCTAAGGCATCAGGTGCACTTCTGTCATTTCTTTGCCGTTCCCTCACTCTTTGTCTCCTTTGTTTTGTGGTTAACATTTGGCAAGGTTGCTTTTGCTTTGTTTCTCAAGCTCATCAAAATCTTCTCCAATTTTCCTTTAAAAAATCCAGAAGTCAACTGTACAAACTTGCACAAGAACTCAATAACAGGCCTGATTTCTGAATGGCTTTGCTGACCTTGTGAAAATGACCTAGCACACGGATTTATATCTCTAAGATTTTGCAGACTTTGGCTGTGAACTAGGGCCGCACACAAAAAAATTCAAGTTGGGCCCTCAAGTTTAAAATTGGGCCCCGCTGGCTGGCCCTGAGTCTCATAGTTGCTGGGCCCGAGTTGTCCTGCCCCTGCATGAAGTCTTGGGTTTGCAATTTGGGGAGAGGGGAGACTGTCTGCTGGGGGGTGGGCGGGCTGGGGAGGCCCCCTAGATTTAGAGGCCCAAGGCTTCAGCCTACTTAGCCTATACATAAATCTGGCACTTTCTGCCCACTTAGGGTAAACTCAGTCACCTTACTATGCAGTTATTACTGTATGGAAAATCCAACTTGTCCCCCCCTTAGAATTTAGACACAATAATACAACTTTTCCCCAGCTGGCATAAATAATAGTTTTACATTTCTGATTGTCTTTTCCTTGTGAATTTTACAGCATTTTCTGTAATTTTATTATATACATAATCTGCCCTGAGCCCGTAGGGTGAAGGATGGACTATGAAAAAATAAACACCAACGCTTTTGAGTGTGCATACTTAGCAAACAAAATTAGCAAAACAATTGCAATCGTATTACTCAAAGTCTTAAGCATACAGAAATCTGGCAAAATGACTGTTGTACCTTCTGTGCTTCCACATATATAAATGCTTTTTCAGCAGGCTTCAAGCCAGTGAAGCAACTTCCCATTTATTACAGTGACCTCTTGACTGTAGCTTTTTACTAGTAATTTCATGTATTAGCTTGTGTTGGTCCAGGAGCCAAAAAGTTCTGTGTGAGTTAAAAGCACTTCTTTTCTTGGACAGGACAGTGAGCAGAGGGGGAAGAATGACTATTAACCAGTATTTCCAATAACAGCCATTTGTGTAATATTCCAAGAGCAGCTTCGCAGGGGTGCAAGTGCCTGTAGTATGAGAGGAGATTGGAAAAATGCCCATTGTAAGCTTGGAACTCCACATCCTGGCCATGGAGTGAAGCATGATATTTATTCCATGATTTCAAAAATAAATGGCACTACAACATTTGGTATCAGATACAAATTTCATCAGGCACATAAGCGTTGAGCAGAAAGTTGACAAAGGTTGGAATTAGACAGCAACCTCATGCTGAGTTTTCCTGTTTTTTACCCATAAGGCAGGGGTAGGCCAATGGGAATTGTAGTGTTAACAACATCTGGAGGGCCACAGGCTCCCCACCTCTGCCATAAAGTTTACCCATGTTGTTTCTCCACCTTGTACCCGATCTACATGGTTCACCACTGGGGGCTGATTGTTGGTAGTTATGACTACATATGTAGTCAGTATGCCCATGGATGGAATATGCTTCTGCACAGTGAACATTGAGACTTTCAATTAAGAGTACTTCCCTCCACCCACCTTATCAGGGTGACCTCCACTATGTAACTAGTCCTCCAGTTACTTTATATAGCCCCTGTTATCAATAGTTCAAATAGAACATTTAGCATTCTTAAGATATAAGAACATAAGAAAAGCCCTGCTGCACTGGACCAAAAGGCCCATCTAATCGAGCATCATCCTCTTCTCACTGGCCAACTAAATGCCTTTGGGAAGTCTGCAAGCAGGACCTGGCTTCAACACTGCACTCCTCCCTTGTGATTCACCAAGGCATACTGTCTCTGGCATCTGGCAGTAGAGACAGAACATCATCCATAAAAGCTTGTGCCATAATAAAAGTGCTAGTCTTTTAAAATGCCAGAAGACTATTGTAATAGAAATAAAATACATCACACCATAGTGGGGAGGACAGTGACCAGATATGCTGTACAAGTACAAACTGTTGAAGGACAATCTTGCCCTCCCTACGTGTGGTTCTTTAGCTTTAAGTTAATTTGATCTAGTTGAGATTCCTGTGTTGCAGGGAGTTGGACTAGATGACCCTCAGGGTCCCTTCCTGTTTTGAACCACAGGGCCAAAGGAGAACCTGTGTGAGTGGATGCAGGGATATCAAAGGAGTGATAAATTCTAGTGCTGTATTAAAAGGAAGGTGTAAACTTACGGCAAATCAGCCAACCAGGTCTCCCAGGCTTTACAGGCACGGTACAGACACTGCCACAAATAGATGGCTTGTTTCCAGCTAAGCAAACATTCATATATTCTTTATACACAAAAGTCTCTTTGCCCAGGACTTCATATCACTTCATGAGGGCATAGGTGGCAAATAAAGATAGTTCCCCTTTCTGGGCTCAGAGCCCAGCACTCCAGTCCCACAGATAACATCAAAACAGTCCAATTAGCTTAAAGCAAGTGAATATAAACATATATGAGGTCATTGTTACAACAACTGCCAGTTAATTGGGGGGTTATCTTGACTACCACTATGGTGTTGCAGAGCTTCTGGAACAGTTCACCTTTGGTTCAACACAATTCCAACTCTACAATTCTATGATTCTATGAAATGGAGGATTCCTTCACAATGTATAATTCATATATTACTGAAAGAAGAACACATATTAAGTGGCTCCAGAAGGAAAACAGTAACTTAGGACATTTTAGGGATGGATCTTGGAAAGGAACAAGTGAAGGAAAACAATGTAAGAAGAAAGTGCCTTTGTGCAACAACAAACTGCTTTTTTTTACCATTCACTAAACAGAACTGTCCTCAATTCTGGGATAAGCATTAAGAGCTTCCAGGGCAGAGGATGAAGGGCGCCTCTGCCAATTCTAGAACAGTTTCTAAACAGTATTGTGAACAAACTGAAGCTTTATTAAGCCTTGCTGCTGGAGGACCAGCTGAATGCATCACAGAATTCTAAAGCAATAGCTTGTCTGCAGTCCAATTAAACAGTTTGGTGAGTTGCCTTTCAGAACAATGTTCTTCAAACATTTACTCTACTTGCCCTATGGGCTAAGGGGAGGGCATGTCAGGAACATTTCAATGCTTGTTGCACACACACCCCAACCATCCTATATAGAACAGCACTGACCGCACGAGCTATTAACATTTTTTTCCTTGAAAAGACATTGTGTTGGACCATACTTCAGTTCCAATCACTGGGGATGGTTAGTCATGACAAGTCCTATTGTTTTTAATTTAAACTCTGTGCAACTAACAGTCTGGCGCAACCTGTTGCTTTATGTGACATTTAGGAAAGCCACTTCAAAACATCCCCATCTGTCCACCTTTGAAATCAAGAAAGGTGTGGTGGCCTGGGACTCGGGCTCAGACTCAGAGCCGAAGGAGTCTCAATCCGCACCGGATCCTCTGCCTCAGGCGGCATCTGAACTGAGTCTGGGGCCTGATTCTGAAGAGCCCCAGTCTGCACAGGTTCCCCTGCAACAAGCACCAGCAGGGCTGAGTCAGGAGCCTGAGCCTGCCCTAGCTCTAAATGTGAGGATTACCTCGTTGCCCTCTGCTGTGCAATCACGTACAGCTGCTCCACTACCAGTTGTGTCAGGAGAGGCTGAGGCAGCCTCTGGGTCTAGTAACCCACCGACATCTCCCGAGCTGCAGAGACTCAGGTCTGAGAGAAGGAGAGACCTGAGTACTCGCAGGAGAAGTGCTCGCCTTCGGGCAAGACAGGGAGGTGAGTCACCGGGGGATCAGGACCGGCTGTTATCCCGTCAGAGATAAAAGGCTGCCGGACCCTGCCCCAGTTTGCGGGAGCAACATTGCTGCTTGCTGGAACCTGCCTGAGACCTTGTGCCTGACCTAGCCCGGTTTCCTGCCTTGGCCCTGTTGGACTGACTCCTCATGGAATCCTTGGATTCGTGACCAAACCTGGACCGCATGGCTTGGATTAACCCTCGGGCCTAGCACAGTTTGCTCCCGCCACAACCCGCACTCCCCCTTCCTGGGGGTGTGTTCGGGTAATTCAGAAGCCATGGCCGACCCGGTGGCCACGCTGGCGACCTTGGCTCAGGAGAACCAGACCATGACCCATACCATCCAGCAGTTGAGTGACGCCGTCACGGCGTTACAACAGCATTTGGCATGCCGTATTGATGAATATCATCGAAGAGGTTAGCAAGTTGGACAACAGGAGATTGCTTGATACTGCTGGCTTCTAGAACCACTTTGTATCACTAATATATTGGAAAATAGTCACAATACAAAGTTTGGTGGGGATATAGGCCTTCTAAAGAATAATAATACATAATCTGCCTTGCTGTCAAAATCCTGGTGAACAAGATCTAAATCTAATGTCCACTTGGAAGGCTTGTATGAGAATCTGTTACATTCTTACTACAGTGGTACCACAGGTTACATACGCTTCAGGTTATGTACGCTTCAGGTTACAGACTCCGCTAACCCAGAAATAGTGCTTCAGGTTAAGAACTTTGCTTCAGGATGAGAACAGAAATCATGCTCCGGCGGCGCGGCTGCAGCAGGAGGCCCCATTAGCTAAAGTGGTGCTTCAGGTTAAGAACAGTTTCAGGTTAAGTACGGACCTCCAGAACGAATTAAGTAGTTAACCCGAGGTACCACTGTATATGTTGGGCTGTCCAGATGCTGTTGGACTCTTAACTTTCATCAGCCCCACACAGCATGTCCAAAGATCAAGGATGGTGGGAGATGGAGTCCAACATCTGGAGGGTGCCAAGTTGGCTACCCATTGTTTAGTAGCATAAACTCAATGGCAAAAATGCAGTGAAAACACTGAGTATGTTCTACTAGCAATGGTGCTGGTGGGGAAAATGTGAAGTTAATGTGGTTTGAAGTAGAAGGAAAATCAAAGGCGTTCGAAGACAGAATACATTCTATTTCTACAACAATTTTTCCTCTGAAGTCAGTTGCTGCTTTACAGTACAAGATTCATTTAACAGGGTTGGGCAGGACAACATACAAAACTTTACTCTGGATAATTCAGCATTGAACAAACTAGTTCCGTAGACCACCATATAGATCATTAAATAATGAGCAACAATGATACTGTATTCCTAATGAGAACCCCTAACTTATAGAGAAGCACTCTTCTGTAGTGTTTTATTTGAAGTATAAATGAGTCATCTACCCCGATTGCTGGGGGTAGGATGCAAGCCTAATACGTTTTTAAAAAGACACAAAGCTGGCATTATTATATTGGAAATCTAAAAAGCAAGCATGTGTTCAAGAATGTAATTCAGAAGCAAAATGCAAAAATCTTGACTAATTAGAAACGCACCGTCTGGCAGAAAGATTACTCCTACTATAAGTCTGACACTAGGAATGATAGTCCTGATTACAGGCAAGCATGCCAGGACTGCTTTCTCACCACCCCTCTACCCACACTGAGATGATAACTTCCCAGCCCATGTCAGCACGGTACATACGCTTCAGAAGTCATGGAGTGACTACAGCAGTTTCCCCTGTGGATTCATTGTAGTTTCAAACTCGGCACTTTAAAGAGCACCTTTCGTTCTGAGTCCTCATTCATTTTATGTATGGACAGTAGGCTATCCTAGTCCAATCCCCTGTACAACTTAAGGAAATTCAGAGCTAGGGCATCCTCAACAGATACTGTCCAAGATTTGCTTGAAGATTTACTGTGAGAGAGCCACTGTATATAATTTGTAAATGAAAGGAGAACAGGGGACTTATAGCAGACCTGATCAGTCTTCTCTAACATGGTGAGATGTATTATGTATTTCTATTTAAACAATAGTAATTTCTAAATTTCCATGTATGCAAATTTGTCCCCTCTCTTTTGGGGAAGATGCATTTCCTCTTGGCAGTGTGCAAGCGGACATCCTCTGCAGAAGTTTCAGGTGTCAAATAAGACATATCTATAACATTTGTACTTTCTCAAGCCTTCCGACTATTTCAGAATGCATAGCAGGACACAGCCAATCCTTCTGCACATAGCATTTTCATGGTTGAAATATCCCTGTCACTTTTAGCTCTGTGGAGGAAGACGTATGTGTACCTGTATATTTTGCCTTGAAGGGCAAATAGCAGTTGGTGGGCTGGTGTAAACCAGAAGCGTGAGACAGAAAGGGAGTGGGGAAATGCAAACTCCCCCAGCTACAGCACTCCTCTGCCCTGTAAGTGAGAACAAACCTGGGCTTTAGATAAAGTGGTTAAAATAACTTTGGTTCCCCCCTCCAAGAAAACATTTTAAATCCATAACATATAGGATTTCAGCCATAAGTATTATCTCCTTGTAGCGGGATGTGACACAGACTCTGGTTTCCTGGGCTCACCAGTTCTCTAAGCCAAGCTAACTCACTGACTGGCTCTGGCTCTGATTGGTTAGAAAGAGCCAGAGGGCACACCCACCATTGTCAGCAGAGAGAGCATTTAAAACCTTGGCTTTCCCTGCAGCTTTGTTCCATCTCATTACAAGGGATCTAGGCCATGTCTTCCAAACTACCATGATGTTGATTATCCTCATGGCCTATTCAGACTAGATCTAGTATACAAAAGTGGACAGGTCAGAATTCAGGGGAGCCCATCCCATTTTGCTGCCTGAGGAGAAATGGGAAGGTGCTGCCTCCCCTGCCGCTCCCCCACCAAAGTCTTGCTTACCAGAGTTGTGCAGCAGCAGGGGCACCACCCAGCAGGATTCCTCCACCCAAAACAGCTGCTTCCACCCATTTCATGGGTGGGCTGGCCCTACCAAGAGTAGTTTAGTTGTGGAGCCACAGTGCTCAATTTATTTTGTATTCTGTTTGACCTGTTGCCTGCTTTCCCCACCTGTTATTTCAAGTAAAGTTCCACGGTTGAGCTAGTGGAGTCTGTGTGTGATTGCCCCTCAGGCTTTGGGAATCCTCACATGTGTAGATCTCTTTGGTTCCACACTATTGGAAGTCAAAGGCCAGAGTGGTAAAACCAGAAATTTGACTTATTCTCAGGAAGAAACAGAGGGCTGGGGAGCTGGCTTTATGCTCTGTGCAAATTGCAAAGGATTGGTTGGAGTCGTGGTGTGTGCTGGTCCAGGATTCTTGGCTTTAACAATTACTACTACTACTACTACTAGTACTAATAATAATAATAATTACTTATACCCCGCCCATCTGGCCGGGCCTCCCCAGCCACTCTGGACGGCTTCCAACGGGATATTAAAAACACAATGAAACATCAAACATTAAAAACAGGGCTGCCTTCAGTTGTCTTCTAAAAGTCATTGTTTCTCTCGTTTCTAGGGCTGTAGGTGACTTTTTTTAAAAAAGAGGTGGTGGCAGCAACTACTGTACTAGATAGTAAGATCTGACTGCCAGCAGGGCTGTTGAGCAGCAGTTGGGGAAGGAAGGGTATGGGAGAGGCTCCTTTGAATATCCCCACCCACTTCCCCACAGGGAAAATTTAGATAAGAAAGTTACAGATAGCTGAGGTTATATTATAAGAAATGCAGCTAGCATCAGCATATGAATATGCAGAAAATTCCCTTTATACCCTTATCTAAGACCAAAATTACAGAGTGCTCAAAAAGTAATTGCAAACCATAATTAGCCATTGTAACAAGTTTTCGCACCACACAAAAAAGCAATGGTTTCTGTTTATACAAATGGATTAGATTTCAGCCCAGTGCTGTCTGTTCCACATATTTTGTAATTTAAGAAATTAAAGATTCTCTAGCTGTTAATATATCATTATTATGATAACCAAATTCAAATAATTATAGTGCAGCAAATATTCTTGCTTGTTAAAAGGGATATTAGTGTTAAAAAGTACACAAGTTTCATTTATTTACCAGCTCATGTTTCCTAGAAATTAGTCATAACCAGTGTTCTTGAGACACGTTATATACTAGGCATACAAGATGGGGGTGGAGGATTTATTGCACACAGCATTGTTTGACTCAAGTCCATCATGTGCTGCAAAAGAAAAATGGTTTTGGACAAAATGAATAGTGTCTGAAACATGCATATAGAAATGGCATACTGAATTTTGTGACAATATTGGCAATGAGTGAGTTTCACGCAGTCAAAAAGAAAGTATTTTCTGTCTCATGTGACCCCCTATAGTACAATGAGTTGGTACTGTGAGGTGATTTGATGCTACATAGATTAATCCACTGGGAAACTTCTCAAGCCAACATGAAAAGTTTCCATCTATTCAGCTTAAGAGCTGGCAGCTGCTGTGCATTTTGATGTTTCCATATGGCATCAAAACATTGTGCTGCAGTGTTCAGTATTGTTTTAAACAAAATGGCAAGGCTATCCTTGTATGACGGTTACAACAAAATCTATTTTAATCAGGGAAAGCACCTGTTTGGAATCTTTCAATCCAGTGATTTCAAATCTGATTTTGAATGTTAATTTTAGTTTTTCAAAATATATGATGGGTTGCTGTATTCTCTTTGAATACATATTTTAAAAGCTAATCTAATGGACACTTTCTTTAAAAGTGGACATAAGTGCTGGGGGTCTTGGAAGTCCTACCCCTCATTGGAATGCATCACTCAGAAAGCATTGTAGGAAAAAGCAATTTTTCTACCTTGGACTAAGGAGTCTCTTGCTGTTATGATGTGGATCCAGGAGAAGGGAGATAGGAGAAAGCAGGTGGATGAAAAGCTTATAAACAGCGCAGAAAAAGCTCACATGCTCCATGTAGCTCCTCGTTTTTGTCATACTAATCCAACACTTTCTGCTCCAGCTGTAAGGAACTCTGTAGGCTAGGGTGACTAATCAAGGCCCTCCAGATGAAGTATAATTCCTGTCATCTGTGACCATTGGCCTTGTTGCCTGGGGCTTATGGGAGCTGGAGGCCAACAATATTTGGGCAGCCATAGGGTAATCAGGCCTGCTATAGGCCCTATTGTCAGCAGTGAAACTGGGCAGTGCATTTTGGCTCATGTATTTGTGCCTATACATACAGGAATAAATTGGCATATAGGCTCTAATTAGCAATTAAGCACAAAAAGAACAAACAGCAACATGGAAGGGGCAGTAATAGTAGCAACCACTATTTTAACTACTGGAAGAGGCTTGAACTGGGGGAACAGGAAAATTCTCATATCGGGTTTTGGAGTGGCTATAAGCAGTAGAAATGTGAAATTTGACTAGAACATGGGAGGATTGCATCAGAGGTGAGGACCCTTATGAGCTTGAGGCCTACATTCCCTTATGGCAACTTTCTGATAGCCACATGCCAGCTATAGGCAGAGTGTGAGGCCGAAGTGAGCAGTGCAATGAATATTCATTTCCCCTTTGTAAAGTAGGCTAGCTTGTACACACTCAGGTTTCATGAATACTGAACTACTTATGCACTAATGGAAAGGAGTCCATTCTGCACAACATCTAAGAATTAGTTTAATTAGACACTAATGACAACTTTATCTAAATTGTTAGAGCAATTTTAAATAATCCTCTCTAGTGCAATTTGGTGTAGAGATTTACAGTGTTCTACAATCCTTAGCAATCACTAGTATCCTGGGCAGCTCCCCAATAGCTAAGAATCTAAAACCAAGTTAAAATCCCCAGATGGCTTATGTTTTGCACATTAGAAGATCTTGTTCTAATTTTAATTTCCCTTTGCTTTGCTTTCTTCCTCACCTGTTTGTTCATTCTAATCCTGGCTTTGACGCAAAAGCAGGATTACCACAAAGCAAAACGCATGTGCTCAAGAAGTGCATAGTTCAGGCCGGGAATTTGAGCTGTAGAGTACCAATACTCTATCAGTTATAGTAGCGCCTTGTGATGTTACAGGAACACATTTTGAAATAAATATAGGATGAGTTCTAATCACATCTGATTACTCAGCATTCCACTGTTGTTTTGGGATGCTTTCTGCAAGAGGAAATTTTTTTTGGGGGGGGAGTGCTTTTTGCAAAATGAAACAGAACATCAGACACATTACTCATCTATAAAGAAAGAGAATTTAGATTGTTCATCACCCATCTCATTCTTTAAGAAATCAGTGCTGTTACTTGAGATGCAGCAAAATGGACTCCCATTTGGTGTTTAAATCCACTGGAGAGACAGCTCATACACTATTTTCAGGTAAGTATAGCAGTTTGCCTGGCCCATGCCCCTCATCTCCATCCTGTGCAACTTCTCATGCAAGGTAAATGTTCTAGAAATAGGTATCCATGTGAATGGGCTTCCATGTGCACCTGCCCTTTCTTAAGAGATGGAATTACACAAGTTTTGTTCCCATTTATGAAACCATTTGGTGAAAGGGTACATGAATATGAAGCTGGATGGCTTTCCTCCCACTGCATGCATGCTCTTGGTTTCTTTCTCCCACATGATTTCCCTGGAGAGACCAACTGGAACATGTTCAGCCAATACATTTTTCAATAGCTTCTAGACCAACTTAGTTCCTCTGATTTGGGTTCGGACTTAAAGTAACTGAACTTGTGTCCCATAGATTTTAGTGGAACCTGAGTGATGGTTAACTTGTCCCTTTGATTTCATTGGGAACTTAAATGCAACAAGTCTGAATCCAACCCTCTGTACTGAATGAAACCCAGACTACATCAGCAAATCCTGTCAGACTTGACATTTGCACAAATGTTCGCTTCCTGCATACACACAACTATCCACATAGAACATTTGCAGTTGTAAAAACACTGCAATCCTGACACAATAGTCACCCACCTTCACATAGATTAGCATTTTCAATTATGTCCTTAAGAAATTAGGAAAACTCTTGAGTTGTTGTTTTTCCCTATTTACCCAAAACTGCATATTGAAATGAAAGAACACAAAGAAAATTTGCCAGAACAACTCTGGGGTTTCCCCCATAAAAAAACTCAACAGCTCTGGTCTGTCCTCCCCCCACAAAGCTCAACAACTGTGGGCCCTCCACTCTAAAAAAACCACACAAAAAAAACCACACAACAATGAGTAGATCACTGCCAGTTTTATACTGGGAGTAGATCACAGTCTCTATAGAGAGTTGGATGTGCCTGCTTTAGGGCAACTCTCACACTTAAAATTAAGGGGCCTTACATACTTTGTGATCGGTTGGAATATATAAATTTAATACCACCATTACAGGCCACCTTTTAATAAGCAACTCTTCCTAATCTAGTTTACATAAAACATTGGTCATCCGTTTGACAAGTAGCTATCCATTTGACATCATTTCTAGAATATGCATCCTTTGGTGCCTTGATGTGGTTTTGCCTTTGGCCTACTGAGCCAAGGAACAGGCCTCAGAACAATGCAGAAGGGTGCAGCCTTATGTCATGGTCAGGCCTACAGTTCATCTTGTCCCTGTCAGTGAACTGTGCCATCTGTTTTACAGGCTGAACATCTATGACCTAAATCATCCAATACCCAAAGGGTCAAGAGCTTCTGACTTTACTAGGAGCAACTCAACTCAAGAATCTGCAGATAGTTGGGAGGTGATTTTAGTTGGATAACAAAAAGTTCATGTAATCATCACATTTTATTTGTCCATTAGCATGTGCACTAATCATACAATCTTTTTAGCTTAGTAATACTGCAAAGAAAGTACTGGGGTAAGAAGGAACAATTTTTACCACATTAGGAAGTGTTTTTGGGAAGAAATCCTACATTCATCTTAGTCTCTTTTGTGCTTCAAACCATGAAGACTGGAATTTATTTTACCCATTGGTTTTACTTTATGCAATTGCATGAACTTAAGAAAAATGGATGCAGCTGCACAGGAGGGAAATGCTAAATTACAGTTCTTACCAGGAATATAAAAACTTTGGGGAAGGCTCAAAAGTTTACTCACAATTTAGCCATCTTAGAACCACCCAATTTCGTTGACCACAAAGGATAAAATTCTAATTCAAGAGCAGTGGTAACAACTGATGAGGTAAAATTATGTTGAAAGTTGTAACCCCCAATTCCTAGTGGATCTGGCAACTGCATTGAGTGGAACACATCAACCAGAAATGGGCTCAATGATCAGATCCCTGCGCTGTGCCGCACCAAACTTACTATTCTGTATTCTGTAAATAAAGTAGTCTTATTTCAATAGAAATTCTAGTCTCGTGTCCCTTATTTTCAGTCTGATTCCCTCCTGCACCACTGCTAGTGGGTTCACAAATTATTATAAAATTCTGATCCAGCAGTAACATACTGGAGGTTGTATTTGCTTTATATATGTGAGGCTGTGACAACAGAAATACAAAAGATGTTATATATACATAATAGTATTAATAGGCATGGTTTAAATAAGGTATGGTATTTGTGGTGATACTTTAATTGCATTTAAAAAGTGGTAAATACTGAATATCGGAATCTCTCTTGGCTACGATTTCAAAAACCACACCACAACCAAGAAGCATAATTTCAATACACATGTAAGTATTCACAGTGTACATAATCTCAGAAACCAAGACCCTTGTTGGTTTATTAAAAACAAACACCAGACTCCTTATTTTAGGAATGTGAATTCTAGATAAGCAATTTATTTATTAAACTATACAAAACAAACATTTTGTTACCAAAACAGAAAATATTCACAAACTACAGTACAAAAGAGAAAGTGGCACACTTAATTTAATCTTTCTCATATTGTTAAGGAACAATGTATCAACTGGTGTTAAGTCTTCCCTGTAATAAGCAAGTTATTAAAAATATACATAGAGCCAATTGTTTTCAAAAGTGGAACTATGCAAAAGGATGCAGTAAAGATTCAGAGAAAGAAATCTAGCCCATTTCAAAACCAAAACATGAAAAATATGTGCCCATCACTGAAAGATACATTCATAAATTTTATGTATCTGATCAAAGGCTGGCTCCCTCAATAAGATTGCTAAAATCTTTCAGTACTTGTTCTTCCCAGGTTGTGGTCTCCATTTTTTTCATTAATGTTAATTTCTTTTAAAGAAAACAAGTATTTGCCACCACAGCAAAGTCTAACAATGGCAACCCAACTATGTTATAATTGTCTCACTATGGGACAAGTGTTAGTTCAACTGACTTTGATGAGAATTCAAACTCAGCAATGAGTCAATAAATGAACCAAGTACAGTCTGTGTGTGTGTGTGTGTGTGTGTGTGTGTGCGCGCGCAATGAAATGTTTCTATTTTGTAATTTAAATAGTAGATAACATTCATCCAGGCACAGAAGCAACCTCCCTAAAACATTATTTAGCGAACCTTTTTGAAGCCTAGTTTTCAGTTGCCCAAACCACAAGAATGTTTCAGTACTGATAAAATGTAATTATTTAACAAAGCAAAAGTAGCTTTTATATTCCAGAGCTGGTTTGAAACGTGAAAGTGAGCAACACAGTGTTATTTCAGAATGGAAACTGCCACTCACTAAAAATTCTATTATACAAGTCTAAAGGTCCCAGGCATTATAAACCTCATGGTTATGTGATAATTTTTCCAGGTCCAAGATCATAGTAGGCATTTTGAGCAAGCTGGGGCAAAGTTCAAGAGAACATCTCTATCATACTTTACAGATTGTGCAATTTAAATACTTGTATCATAAGGCCAGAGTGGGGGGGAAAGTCAGTTTTATGAGAATTATTTAAAATATTCCAAATCAGTATTCCATATAGGTAGGATTATACAAATCACCCTTTCATGGCTTATAAAAGTGCAAGTTGCCTTTGAAGGCTAACAATATTTATGAAGAATTGTTTTTGATCAAAATGCCTGTCTTTGATTTTGTCCATACTTAAGTATGCCTGAAAGTTCTGTAGCTGTCCACTCCAGCTGTACTTTATATCATATATAAATATAACTGCACATCTACAGAAAATCTCTTCTTGTATCAGGATGTATGCATGGAGGAAATATGAAAACTGTCATATATCCTATTTCAAAGTTACTTTGAGCAACAAGCCTGATTGCTAACTGAAGTATGTAGAAGATATATGTTATTTTAACCTTTCTGGCAGTTTATGGTGTAATTCTAGAACAAGATTACTTAAATGTGCAAAAAAACCCAAAACATTTTCATTAAAACAAAAGTATCTACTACTGTTCCAAAACTACATCACTGTAAACATTTTTTAAAAACATAATATTGTATCATAGCATTTTAAATAGTCATAGGAAGAAGTTTAGCTCACTTTAATTTACAATGGCTATATATTCCTGTATAAAAGTTATTCTCTTCTGCCTATACTAGATAAAATATTAAAAGCCAGTAAAATATGGTGAAAACTGTAGATGCTTTCGCTTGTAAAAGGTCAAGTATAATACTGTTATAATAAGTAAATCAGTGATTAAACAAAATATAGGCCCACAAGTTTTTAAATTTCATTCTGTTGAGGGGAAAAAAAGATTTTTTTTGAAACTGTCTAGTTCAGTTAGATAAAAGCTGCTAATTTTGGTTAGAGAATTTAGATTTCTAGAAATTAAGAGAAGACAATCCCTTTGATTTGATGGTACAATTTCTGACGATACCCATTGAAATCAATGGAACTTACTTAAGTTTGATATAACTAATAGTCTTACTTTATATCCAGCCCTTAAGTTCACAAGGTTTTCAGCTGCTTGTGACTTAAAGCATAAAGCTAATGAAGCACAAGAGAACCAAATTATATACTATTATGCAGTTCTGAGTTGAAATGTACTTCAGCTGAAATTTAATACTAACTAGAGAGGATGGGAGGACACATAGATACAGCTATTGTTACACTTGGAGATTACACCTTGGAGCCAGAGTCCATAAACAAACACAAGGCACTCCAGCTTACACTGTGGTGTGTCACTGATTCCTCCCATCTCCCCACTCTCACATCCAACCAACAATCTCCAAAAAGTCCATTAGAATCTAGTTTTTGGGGGAGTGCAGCATACCCCCATGAACAGAAACACCTTTCACAGAAGCCCATGGAAATGGCCTTGAAGTCTGTAACAAGATCATTTTAAAAAATCATTGTACCAATATCAGGTTTGTCGTTTTATACTTTCAGGTAAACAAAAATATTAATTTGCCCTTCCAAAATATTAATGGGTACATCTGTTCCAACACATGCCACTACCCATATAAATAAGGCTCACCATTTTAATGAGATGCAACTCATAAGACGGGCTTAATGCAAGAAATGAGTGACGATATAAACTGCTAATCTACTTCCATACTTTAGTTTAATTGAAATATTAAAGCTTCTGAAAGCTTCAAGATGCATGATTTTGTTCAAACCTAACAACTCAGTAGAAACTGGAAACCAATGTTTCTTGTGTTGATTTACAGGCTCTGAATAGGGAAGGAAAGTTTGTCGCTTTATGAGTTCACCTGTGATGTAAAAAAGCTGCCCTGTGCTGATGTTTGAAATGCACATGAAATGGGAAGAATTAGGGTCACACCATCCTGCTTCATGTTTGCTTGTGCACTGCATTTCAAGCTTACGTAGAGATGTACATGCACAATATATTGATCTGTGTACCACCACAATCGAGGTGTACAGATAGGACAATACAAGAATTGAGCTCCATGTATTTTAAGTCTGCATACACATGTGGCATTCAGCAGGTGAACAGCAGCTGGGTCAAACACACCAGGGGAAAGCTCAGCACAAATCTTGGATCTTTGTATGTGTTTTAAATACAAGAATAGGGCTAGTATGCCTAAAAAGTTACAAAGCTTCATTTCCGCCTCTATGGATCAGATATACACACTATATTTTGAAAAATGTTTGTTGCAGGTGACTTCAGAAACCAGAAAACATAGATTTCAATGTTTCAAACTTAATACAATGACCTCTATCCAGAATTCTGATTTATTTCCAAATACTGTATGTTTTTTTCATTACAAGCTACTGCATTGAGTGGACTCCTAAAATTGCTTTGATGAATATAAAAAAAGCATCATCCTCTTGTAGTAAAATGGCACATATATTCTGGATTGCAACCCATTGTTCACCAAAAACATGTAACTGAAGCTTGCACAAGCAGCACAACCCATATTTTAAAAATTTCCCTGGTACAGGTTCATCATGTATTAGATTTTCAGTACAAACCTTATTGTAGTACCATTACAAATGTCAATCCTCAAATTAAGAATCTCAAAGACTGTGACATCATTATTATAAAATACTTAGAATTGTCTACCCTATTCTTTTTAAACACTGCAATCCTTAAAACTTGCAATTTAGACATTATTTTCAACTAAGAAAATCTTTAAAGATATCTCCAAAGATTTTTTTTAAAAGGGCACCAGGGCTATAGTACTAGCAACTGAATCTCTTTTATACTGACAAATTAGTCAGGTGCTCCTTAGTCTGCTGACAAAGTTATGCTGATGGTAGGTGGTCGTTGCTGATTTGGCTGTTTGCTTGAAATAGGAAGTTCTATTCTGTCGGCTCCAAAAATCAGATTCTCCTCTTGCAGACTACAGACTGAAAATCTGTTTGCTTCTGTGCCACTGTGGTGATTATTTGGGACTACACCACCACTGACCTGCTCAAAGGATTTGCTAAAAAGAGTAGTGCTAGTTCTAGCCAAACTATGACTGCCTGGCTTAGGCAGAGATTGGCTGCTAGTCAGGGTCAGTCTCTTTAAAGACAGAAGCTCTAAATTCTCACTCATTGCTCGCTGGTTTTGTTTACGAGACAGATGATCTTTGTAGGCTTCACCAACAGTTTCTTTTTCTTTTCCTCCAACCTTGCTTCCTCCAGACCTCCGCTGACTCTTGCCTAGCTGAGTCTTGTTACTGGTGTTGCTGCTGAAAGCAGAATGATTTGTGGTAGAAGGAGCCCTAGAGTAAAAACCCTCATCAACTTCAGACACTTCAATCAGTTCTTCTTCTGGAATGCCTAGTTCATTACCTGCATAGAAAAAGATGACAATTAACATATGAATTTACTCAACCATGTTTTGCAAGTGATTGCATCCAGTACTATTAAGATTTTGGCATTTCTTAGCACAAAGCAAAAGATTAAGGAGAAGATAGAAAACTTACCAATTATCTCAAATTGACAAAAAGCGTACAGTAGAATTTATATCAGGATAGTAAAGTACATTTATTAGAAGCATGCTTATAATCTCACTTTGTAGCAATTTTAAAAAGCACTCATTATTCATGCAAAAAATTAGAAAGATGTTAGATATATTACAGAAAGGTAGAAATAGATTTATTCCAAATATGTGCAAAGGCATCTACATACTATCTGCATAGCGAATTAATCATGGCGCTAGATAATCAGGGCCCCATAAAAGCCAATACGGCATCACCTGCAGGTTCTCAAATTTTAGCAAACCCAACAGTGCTTATATTTCAAGGACTGAAAGGTCACATTCTGCAGTACAAAGTTGTTTTAATGAGAAGTCTAGAAACCTTACACACTGGAGTATTAGCTCTCATGGCTGCAAAGATTTAAAATGATAAAAATAAAAAATAGGATGAACTGACATGGTTTATGTACATTTCGAAGAATTTTTTCCTTAAGTGACTTTGTCTAGCTAAAAGATTAGTACTGATCTAAAAATAACTCAATTGCCCGCCAATTTGAAGTCTCTCAGTGTGGTTTCCCAAGCTAAAACTTAAGAACTACCAGCATGCTAACAATGTATTCAGCACAAAGATGTGTTCTATGTGCAAAGCATGCAATTGTGTTTTATTCAAGGTAACATGCAAATATATTTATTGTATACTGTAATCTTCCAAACATGCAGCAGTGACCCTTTCAATCGATACCTTCTGAGTGTAGCTACAAAGTGCTCTGCTAAAACTGCACTCTGCCAGGTGAGCTTATTCCATCCTCCATAATTTTTCTTACAGATTTTTGCCTCCTGATCTCTGGCATGCCTTTGCTGTCAACTCTAGGATCTGTAGGTGCTTCCTGCACACCCTGTATATGCTGAGCATCATTCTCTGTTGGTGCTCTGCTTTTTTCCCCATTCCCGGTTCTCTCTCCAGTCACATTTGTAACACTAATCTCGGGTATGACAAAGTTGCCCGATTCAGTAGTGTCATTAGCATTATCTGGTTGTTCTAGAATTAAAAAATGGATAAGACAAAACAAAAAAAATGGCTGAAACAAAAACATGGAGACAAAAGAAAAAAAGACGAAAAAGACAAATCTGACAAAACTAGAAGGCTGAATGTTATGAAGTCAGATGTTTTCCTTACTGTCCTATTATTTAGCAATATTAGTAGGAAGGGCATACATTATTTCTGAGAGTAAAGTGATTCTGCTGCCACTAGAACATTTAAAAATGAAACTCTAAAACATTTAAAAATTTCAATTATAGTCCATGTCTTACCTGTCAGCTGCTGCTACTGTAGTAAATACGTAAATAAATACATTCACTCTAAAGTTATCATGTAAAAGTAAACTATAATAAATCCAGAAACAGCATAATAAAGTAATTTCCTTGTAGGTTGCACCGTAATATATTGGAATTTATCTGACTCACAGAGTTGTATTATAATCAACATTATTTCTGTATTAATTTTACATTACATAAAATTGACATTTATCCTACATATGGAGATTCACTATGCTAAATGTTTTTACAAAAAATATTTTGAACCTTTCTGAAGCCAGGCAAATGTGACATCTCCCCTTTGTCTCCCTCTGGGCTTCAACATATGGCCCATCACCCTGTTTGAGCCCTGTTTTTTTGGGTAGGTACATGAGCATTCAGCCTATATAAAAGATCATAAAAAGGCTGTGAATCTTCCCCAATGTTAGTAAAATGATTTCTAACATTTGTATCACTCCTTTATTATGAAACACTCATGGCAGCTTAACAAAACGATAAATAATGTTACAAAGAAAACTATAAAACATCAGTAAAAAATGAATCCTAAAAATTGCCAATAAGTGATATTTCAGCCAAATATTACAAGTCCTTTGTGTTGTGGATCTTCACGCTGCCAACCTTTATTTGTTATAGGAAGAATATGGTATTAAACTGAGGCAGAAACAGTTAGATGCACTGCTGTCATGATTGCCTTAATCTATGAAGGCTTCCTTATGCACATTTAACACTTGATCTGCACAACTTCTAGCACATATTTTGGAAGTTTTCTGTTGCCATTTACATCACTTCTAAGGGGAAAGTAGTAACAAATACCAGCACCATAGTACACTTGTAGCGCAACTGAAATGTTGAACTTTACTATATTAGCATGCAAAACTTACTGGTCCTTTGTGTTGCTGAGCAACTTAAAATAATTAAGAGGTTCTGCTGGTTGTTGGACAGACAAAAACTAAAGAGTTTTTTAAAAGTGTTGAATGATTATTCGGGGCCAACGTGACTAGTAGAATCAGCTTCATTAAAAGAAAAAAAATGAGGGCAATAGATTCAACCAAATTTGGAACAAAACACGGTCTGAATATCTAAAGGTCATAAGGAGGGTCATGAGCTTTGTAACAAAATGGAATGCTCAGTCTAAATGGAAAATGAACAGACTACAAAAATACATAGACACTGTCCAATCAGATTTTGAAAGTTCAATCAGTGGAAGGGAGATGGGCAGCACTGGAAAGAGCTGCATCATCAACTGCATTTTTACAAGTTAAGCACCCTGAAAACCATATAGAAAAACAGAGGCTTAACACATCTTTGCAACATTAGTCACAGTATTCAGTAATTCATAGGGTTTTTTTACTTTAATAACACATTTAAAAAGCTGAACTGGCACACTAAAGAAAAGAAACACAGAATTACATTTTGTCCTTCTATAGCATTTTGACTCTGATTAACTGGAATCTTAACCTCAGAGATTAAGATAGCTGGCTATCGCCCTATGGCACTAAGTCATACTCAGAGTAGACCCAGTGAAGTCCATTATTTCAATGAGTCTACTCTCCAAATCACCCATAATGTATTTACAGTCTCAGAATATATTTTTCCTTTTCTAAAATCAAGCAGTTAGAACAATAAATATAAAAGAAAGACACTGTATTTTTATGTTAGAGTTGTACAGATGATTTCTGGCTTAGAGAATACTATTACAAGTCAGCAAGTGTTTTTAGGAAGACAGAGGATTGAAAAAAAATGAAGAGCTGGGAGCCAAGTAGTTTTGAGGTCAATTGATTAAAAATAAAAATTATAATCATTCTATTTTATAGCAAATGCAGGGAATCAAGTGCCTATCAGTTTCAAAGCAAAACAGGGCAATCAAAAATAAATGTATGGTTTCTATATACTAGGAGAATCCTATATTAAAATAAATGAAAAATTTTAAAACTCCAAGAGTAACCCAAATGCACACCACTGGAGATTCAGAACTCCCCAAAATGTTGAGGACAATTGAGCTTACATGGGGAGAAAGGGGGGTATAAAAGGAACCAGATGTCTGGCAGATTGTGTAGAACATGGAAGGTAAGGAACTAGAGGACACCATCCTGCCCAAACCCCTAACAGCTCACAATGAAGTGGGATTAGTTTAGGGAAACATGAACTCAAGAGATTTTTAAAAACCCTGCCTCCATGGTACTACATAGGGATGTTTTAGGAAAAACAATACATTTTGCTGCTCATCAGAAATCCTTGCCATATATCTCTAGAATGCTCAGGTTGCAGGCTGGAAGCCCCTTCTTAACAGAGCAGGGAAAGGTGTGGGAAGGAGGAAAAAGAAGCAAAGAACCACAAAAAGGAGTCCTTTTCCTTTGCCCCACTCCTACAAGGACAGAACAGGACTACTAGGCTCCTGTTCCAGGCTGCTTGCTGTTTTTTTAGGGCTGGGGAATATACCCCCAATATTTTGTTCCAAGTCCCAGTTCTTCATTCTTATACAGAACTTGAGATCTCCAAAGCATGCCAATTCAGCAATAAAATTGGCTTGGCTAAAAATTAAACACCTTTTTGGCATCCACATATACATTTTGTGTCATTATACCATCGTTTACGAGAATGACATCCTTTTCTAAGCATTCATGTTCTATGTTGCTCTCGCCAATATATGATTTGATTTATCTCAAGCTACTAAGTATGGACATGGGTGGCGCTGTGGTCTAAACCACAGAGCCTAGGGCTTGCCGATTGGAAGGTCAGCAGTTTGAATCCCCGCGATGGGGTGAGCTCCTGTTGCTCGGTCCCAGCTCCTGCCTACCTAGCAGTTCAAAAGCATGTCAAGTGCAAGTAAATAAATAGGTACCGCTCTGGCGGAAAGGTAAACGGCATTTCCATGTGCTGCTCTGGTTCGCCAGAAGTGGCTTAGTCATGCTGGCCACATGACCCAAAAGCTGTCTGTGGACAAACGCCAGCTCCCTCGGCCTATAGAATGAGATGAGGACGCAACCCCAGAGTCGTCCGCGACTGGACCTAACGGTGAGGGGTACCTTTACCTTTACTAAGTATGGAGCATAGCTTCCCAAGCTCAGGCTCAAGAAATTAAGAACTCACTAGAGCTGTACTTTTTATGCAAATTAACTTAATAGGAAATGAGAATAATAATGCTGTTATTGTAAAATATATATACACACAGAGAGAGAGAGAAGAATCCAAGTCCAAATTTTTCACATTCTAAAATTGCAACCTGATGAATCACCAACTAAGTTTACCATCTTTGAGTTAAAAACTATCTGAAGTGTTCTCTACAGAAACACATAGAACTAAATTCCATGCCTCTACTAACACTGAAAATATCTCCCACTTAGTGGCATGCTTTCCATATAGAGAGTTTATGACATTGATCTGGACCTCTGATAATCTGGGAGTTCCTGTTTTAATGCCCACAGTACATGTTTTGTTAAATCATGTTGCCCCACACCTGTGTGAAGTGGTCAGGTTGCAGCAGTAGGGTTTATGTTCTTCTAGGCAGTTGCAGTAGGTTGGTGTAGCAGGATTAGTGATGCCACCTACATGCACACTGGTTAATGACACAAAGTAGCAAAGGAGGTAGTTAATTGGAGATGACTGCAATGGAACAGGGAAATGCCTCTTTTCTACTCTGAATCAAAGCTTTGAAGCAAAACACTGTTTTCCTTTGTGGTAAGAAGCTCAATGCCTGGAAACCCCCAATCTTTTCTTCTAGATTATTTTTAAACACAGTTAAGTTATAAAAGTTCTCTTCCAGGAGACAAAGAACTTTCCTCCCATTTTACACAATATCATGACATCACCTTCCTGAATTGAAAGCTCGCAATTTACTAACTCTTAGGAGTCTGCAGCAACACTTGCATACCTGGCAAATAATTGTTCTTCTTAACAAAGTAACTGTTCATCTTTATTGGAGTCTGTTGCTTTACTAATACTATCAAGCCTCTTTCCTTACTGTTATCTGCTGCAGCAAACACTTGTCCTAACCATTGACTCGTGAACTTCAGCACCTGTATCATCAAGTATGACTCCTGCAGGAAGGCAATATTAAAGAATGGTTTGGTTTCTAAAAAGTGCAAGGTATTTAACTTTTCTGGACTATCAATATATTTAGTTTCATAAAAAGATACAAAATTGTATTAGTTAGAAGGAAGCAGTGCTACGTGTGCTTGGACCACTGAATTTAGTTACTGAATTTAGAAATGCTAAGGTTTAAACAGTATAGAAATCCCTTAAACAAATAAATAAGTGAAATTTGGGCAACACTCCAAATTTTTCTTAACAGTTTCTTAACAAGGAGACAAGACTGAAGCAGCAGCTAGCCAAATCAGTAATCAAATGTATTTCTTAGTAGTAGTTTTTTTAAAAAAACATTCTGCTGCGGTTCATTTAGAAGACAGCAACATCTCTGTATGATCAGATTCATCACAACAGATACCACTAACCTGTACAAATTGAGCTTTAAACCATAGGACTGAAGTGAAATACTCTACCGATCTCCAAGATAATCAGAAAACATCACTGGGACTATTAATAGGTTCTCCAGTGACTTTATATCCGTAGATAAAATTGGAAAAAGGTTCCCAGTCCAAAGGTTGTTGAAGTGGTAGGATAAGCTTATCCATCTACTTTTTGATCCATAATAGATATAAATCCATTATGTGAGTGATAAATCCCAGTAAATCTTGATACTGCCCCTCAGTATGTTGTAAATTATACATGTTGTCTTGTTTTATACTAAGTATGCCTAATTTCTCTCTCTCAATAGAATGTGTTGTTTTCTGCAGGATGAAATAAGCCTCAGATCAGCCAGCTGGGGAGAAGGGTACATTCAAGATCCATGCTAATGATCAAAAGTTGTGATTAAATAATTTCATAGTGACTATCCCATAAACAAATGAAAGTAAAAGGCCTTGTACATGGGGATGCTACTGCTTTGCAACATATTCTTAACACAAAACCTACATGGACACTTTAAGAGCTAAATAACTATAATAAAAATCACTGATTTGATAAACTTCACTGTTTAAAATAATGAAGTTCTAGTTATCTTAATTTACACAGTTTAATTTACTCTTGGGAATTCAATCTATTATTTTGCTTCTTAACGAAATTATATACAGAAGCTTTCAACTTGAGATGAAAATTCCAGTTACGATCAAATTCTGGATACGGGCAGCTGAGGTACACACCCACACTAAATTTGCAGTGTACATATTAAAATTTAGGAATAACGAATGGCAAACTGAATAAGCATGGAGTTATTTATGCATCAGAGTACTGATAGAGGAAGTCATAGTATCTCTTCGTATGAAATAAATTAAATAACACAATTAATTCATCAGCCAATTTAATGACATTCTAGAAGCCTTGACTTCTAGAATTTAGTTAATAAATTGTAGTTTCATTAACTGCATTTCTTACCATGCCTTTTCCATCTATGGCCCCGAATAGACATGCTGGTCACTGCATTTCTTGATATTCTAGATGCAGTAGGTGTAATTTCAACCTGAATACATTTTGTACCTTCTTTATTAGATTTTATGGCACCCTGAGGCAATGAAGCTTTTATTGCATTAGCAACCTAAGAAATCAACAAAAAGGTGTGATAAATTTTCAACATTAACACCAGAATTAAAGCAACAACATTTCATATGTACCAAGGAAAGCATCACTATAGATATGATGAAAGTCAAAACAAAAAACAGTTTGACTTCCATCTGTTCAATTATGGCTTTAGAAGATTAGTAAACAATTCAGACTGAGAACACTTGCCTTAAAAGCTGTTGCAGAAGTCCATTTATAATCATGTTTCCCCCTCTTGGCTGTCTTTTAACTATCCACTGTCATTCCAAGTGTACAGAAGTCCTTGTTTCTATTTACTGTGTGCTCTTAAAAATTGAGAGACTATTATGCCTTAGGCTTTGGGTCCCCAATATTGTATCCATGGACACTACAGCACCTCAGTGGCAACCACCAAGGCCCATTGTCCCTCTCAATTTGCAAATGTTCTTAACATAGTTTTTGGCCCTTTTTGAGTTGATGTAGGAGGTGGTGATTGCTTTTTAGTCTCTGTATTGTATTTTTGGAGGGGTGTCCAGGTGCTTTTATTGGGAAGGGTTCTGAGCATCACCAGACTGTCTTGTGAAATGAGAATTTTGTGTTGCCAACGACAGTTTTAGATTTCCAAATGTACCCCGAGGCCCAAAGAAATGGAGTTGGGCCGTCCTGTTTTAGAGACAGCTTTGCCCTTGGAAGGCTAGGCAGCCATGGCCAGGAGTGTGTTTGCATAGCTTAGGCCAACTGTACATATTCCTGGAGAATGCTTGTCTGCCCTTGATTATGCATGTCCTAGTTTACATCTAGAGCTTCCAATCAATTTCCAGTCCTAATTTAAAAAGCTACTCATAAGTTTTTGAACCCTATATATCCAAGAATCAGGCTATTTAAGGACAACCTCCTCCTACATAAAGCTACCCATCCACTTGGATCACTGGTAAAGACACTTTGGTATCTCCTGTTGCTATTAGAGGTATGGAGGGTGGTAATGAGGGAGATTGCCTTTACCACAGTAGTTCCAAGGTTGTGGAGCTCCCTCTCTGAGGATATCCATCTGGCTCCTACTCTGCCTGTGTTTTTAACAAATACATGGACAGACTAGTGTCCAGTTTGTTTTCTTCTCCAATATTTTCTCTTTTTCTGGAAGGTTTTATTATCTCATTGCCTACGATTTGCTTTTTAATTGTTACGGAAGATTGTTTTCAATATTTTAGCTTACGTTACTTTGGCAAGTTCATATGAGCTGGGAAATCAGGATATAAATGTTTTAAATAAAATGCTATAGAAGAATTTAACACAAGATGCTTACCAACAGTGGTTCTGGATATAACTCCAGTTGTGCTCTGTATAAAATATCATCCATTGCTTTACGTGCTAGATCCCATTCTCCATTATAACTAGAAAGTTAGCAGAGACACAAAATCAGAACTGATTATAATGATTATTCATTTCAACATCACAGCCATACATGTTATTCAGTATAGATCCATCTAGATGAATCATTTATCGTAATAGAAATAAAATGCACAACAATATGTATTCAATAAATAATAGAAGCTGTTTGGAAACACTGATATTTACAATGAAATTTTCTAGTCATTAACTCTGTCTGGTGATCCCCAGCCAGCATGGCCAATGGTCAGAGATAATGGGAGGACCCGGAATTGGATAAACCTGGTATAAAGGAGCACATCTAAAGTGCTGCTTGGTCTGCCACTGCTTCTGGATACCCAGATGGTAACTTTACTCAAATGTGGCTGGTGCTCCATGAGAACATCAGAATAGCCCTGCTGGATCAGATCAGTGGCCAATCAGATGCTCATGGGAAGCTTCGTAAGCAGAACCTGAGCAGAACAGTTCCAAGCTGCACCCCTTCCTGGGAAAGACAGTTCTAGACACACTGACATATGTCTTAAGGTTCCTCTAGAGTCAATCATTATGTTTTACAGAAAGTTAAGATACAACTTTCAGAAACCAAAATCTTTTGTGATAGCACCCGTGGGATCACTGGACTCTGTCATGTAAATGAGCATTATGCACTATGTACACTGTCCAACCAGTAATGTGCTATGCTTTTTAAAATATAGGACATAACATTTCCTGAACTTACAAAGCATAATAAATCCCAGTTAACATCTGCACCATAAATTCAGAGGAAATTGGAATCCTGCTGTTTATGCCTTTGTATTTCCTTACTTGTTGACGAGGATATCCGCAAACACAGATCCTAAAAGAATATAATTAGTATTAGTATTATTATTTTAGATTGCTTGATTGTGTGTTAAAAAGAGGAAATATATTGTGCAGTTGTTATGTTGAAAAGTATAAAAGAATCCTGAAATGCATGTTCTTTTTTTAGGTCAAATAAGAGTGCAACTAACTAGCCAATTCCATCTTTTCAGAGTTGTCTCCTACAAACCAAAACATTGCTCTTATCTGGTCAAATTTCTATTAAATCAAGTTCAATTAGCAATCCAGCTCATAAAAGATTCTAGCAGGATTCCTGAAGAGCTTTGCCTTGGATACAATAGTCTGACAAACCAGTTAATTAAACTTAGGAATTTGAGTGTACATCTGACTGATTCAGGGTGGGGAATTGTTTGGACTCCATGGGGCAGATCCTTATTAGGATTAGCCTTATGGGCTAAATGCGACGAGCAGGGTCGCCTACCTCTCAGTAATATGACTTCCCCTACAGGGAGCTCTCTTGCATACCCATTCTTCTTTTACACTGGCCAAATGTGGAGAGACAGCGATCCTGCTTAGGGCTGGGTTCCAAAAGTACTGTTTGAAGCACCTGCCCTCTTTTAGATTACTGTTTTCCATGTACCAAGGAACCTGTGTGTTTCACCTAAGAATGGTGACAAACCTGCATAACAGCTGGCTTATGCATTTCCAGAAATGAAAAATCACCCACTGGAGTTTTAACTTGTACCAAGCTCTACAGATTGGAACAGACACCATAGGATTTCAATTTTAAAATACTATTCTCAGTTCAACCGAGAAAGAAAACTTACCTTGAGCAGATTTGACATAAAGATTGAAGAGAAACTGCAGGCATATAGCTTAAGGCAGCATTGTAACGCAACAAAAGGAATGTCAATACTTCAAACCTATGAACAAATAAAGAATTCTGATTCATTGAAAAAATACACACGGCTTGATACACACACATTATGAACTGTTATCAAGAACATACCACTAACATATAAACTATACTATTAAAAGTTCTGTTAAGTGTGGGATATGAAGATAACATGGAAGGATAGTTGATAAGTGGCCAAGTGTGGTTTTTTTTGTCTAAGACTGAAAGCAACAGCATGCATTTTTACCTGTTTTGTGCTGTTAACATCTCTCTCTGCAAATGAGGTCCGCTATACACAACCCTGGATAAGCCATGCTGAGATAGAGCACCCTCAGTAAGAGCCATTGACCCAATACTGGAAGGCTAAGAAAAACAGATACTTGAATACATCACTAAGAACAGCAGTACTGAATTTTAAAAAAAAGCACAAAGAAACTAAAATAGACAGCTGATTGTAGACAAACATAAAAGTATAAAATTTAACTGAAGGTTACATGGTAAGCAGTACAGGGGAAAAGGCCACTGAAATATAGTACAGAAGATTCATTGTGCCACTTAAATAGTAACTTAAGAGTGGTAACAAGATCAGTTTACTGGCACAGGTGGGTTAGAAAGGGGAGCTGAACTCTTCCCTGTGCAATTCCAAGTGAAACTATTTTTAAAAAGAGCTAATGACCCCTTAACAGGAGTTTTCTCTGATACTGGAGCCTCATCAGGAGAAAACCAGCTAAAACATGGGGGCGGGGTAGGCTCAGTTCCTGCCTTCAGCCCAACTTGTGCTATGTTTCCAATTTCCCTTGCAGCTAGGGATTTGGCAACAGACCTAACTTTGCAAGAGGGTCTGTTGCTATCATGTGTCCTTATACTTCTGTGCTAAACGTTTCGCTGAAACACATCAATTTTTTTGGTTATCACAGTTTTCATCCACTTAAACTCTAACCAACAACAGACATTTTATTCTCATTTTATCTTCAGCTTTATTATTCCACTGACCAATCTAATGTAAAATATTTCATAATTTTAAATAAGTTAGGTTCTACATCAGGCATAGGCAAACTCGGCCCTCCAGCTGTTTTGGGACTACAACTCCCATCATCCATAGCTAACAGGACCAATGGTCAGGGATGATGAGAACTGTAGTCTCAAAAACATATGGCGGGCCGAGTTTGCCTATGCCTGTTCTACATAGTTACACCTGAAACTCATTAGAACTTTAGCCATGACAATACTTCTCAGATAATTTAAATGCAACATTATATATTCTAGAACACTGAGGCCCATCATATTTTACTTCAAATATTTCACATTAAGGATACTTTTAGAACAGTCTTTCCCAAACTGATCCCCACCCCCAATGCTTTGTAGTAGAGCTCTCATCATCCCTGACCACTGGCCATTTCCCCCTGGGGCTGATGCGAGACAATTTAAACACCTGGAGGGCATAGGACAATAAATTAATCAGCATGCAAAACCCAGGTACTCTCATGTTCATCCTTGCCTTAATCACTTGAGCCTTGTAAGAAACAGCAACTAGTTGCACTACCAGCAGACTTTTAAAACAAAAATATTTATCCTTAAGATGACAAAATCAAGGCCAGATGACATTCATGCAAGGGAGGCTACAACAAAAGTACACACACATATGGAAACAGAAGTGTCTATTTAACTTACTTCATGATATATGGAAGGTTTGGATAAGGATGGAATTGTAAAACTTAATACCCTACTGTGCCCCTCTTTGTCAACTATTTCCTGTAAGGTATAAAAGAAAGTTATGTCATATAATGAAAAATATATGGAAGTTCCTTTAGATTAGAAATCACTTGAGCAACTGCAACAGAGTAGGGCATGAACTTCCCATCCCTCATTAGCTCTTTAATTATGCCCAAAGCTACTAAATGGATGCACATGTGAACACTTGAATTTACAAGATGATGAATGTGGAAATCCAGCATCTTCTTATTCTTAACATCTAGGATGTCCTAATCAAAAAGCATCTGACAGCTGACATATTAGAAGTTTTACTCAAGTGGAAATATTTACTAAGTCTAATCTTGCTCAATATGTTTGCGTCTTTAGAGTCCTGAATAAATCTTATAGGTCATATCTAATAGCATACACCAGTTAATGGAAAGTTCTCTTGATCCAGCAGAGATTTCTATCACAAGGAACAGAGAAGGAAAACTATTTATCATTAATGGCTGATAGTCACACTCATTTTTATAGGTTCTGAAAGTCACATAGCACCATGACTCAGCCATCTCTTAAATTGCTTGACTTTGGGGGCTCCCTTGACAGACCCTTGATTATTCTGATCTCTCTGTCCTCAAGGTATATAAACTTACCCCCAAGATGAACACAATGCATAATCTGTTTATTATTATATGAGACTACTGCTTTAAGTACAGATAGAAAACTGAGAAATGAGTTTCCTTTAAGCCTCCATCAAAATCAAGACATTCCACTTTTAAACGCCAATTCTGAGCTTAATACAGAAAAAGTAATTACCATGGTTATAAATTCAGGTAGATAGCCATTAACTGTATCAGCTAATCACATTCTTTTCATTAGTATGCTTATGCATATTAACCAGAGTACAGAAATGGAAATGCCTTCCCAGAATACAGACCATGTTTGCCTCTCCCACCCCCTCCAAAGACACAGAGTAGAGCCAAGGAAAGTTTAGGAAAGGCACATTGTTAATCTATTGCTCCATTATATTGTAACAGAAAGCAAGATAATGCCTTGTAGTCTCTCTCACCCACCCACTTTGCCCTTCCTTCCAATGTCTTTCACTTTCAAGCAGAAGAAAAGGGTGTTGGGAATTCTACAGCAAAGAGCAGATACTCCACATACTTTCTTCCCCCACTCCTATATCAGATGTACTTTGGATTGCTTCCTGCTGCAGCAACCCCCCCACTCATTTCCTCACCAATATCTCACATACCACATCAGGAGATACTGAGGGGTGGGTGGAGAGAGACTATAGAAGGAAGCAGGGAACCTACTTCCAACCCTGTTTTCCTTTTAGAATAATACACAGCCCATTTTATCATGCAACTCTCCCAAATATTTAGTCGGAGGGACGCTCCAGGGAGGAGTTATCCTACTACTATCACAATGAGCTTAGAAGGTAAACATGTGATATGAAGAATGCCTACTGATGAATGCCGCATAGCTCAACTGTTTTAAAACAGCTTCCTTCATCCCACTGTGCTAAAGCTACAGAATACAATTGCTAAATCCAACTAATGTTGATACAGAGAACACCAAACCCGAGCAAGTTAATATTCCAGATTTTTTGCTTGTTTTCTGACAAAACCACATGATCATTTCTGCTAATAGCAGTATGTCACAGAGATTTAGATCTAACTGGTTAAGAGGCCCCCGGGACATCACACTGTAATTTGCACTTTATCCCAAGAGAGAATAATTAATTTCTCAAGTGTGAATACAAACCAAGTTATAAACTCCTAAGAGAAGTGCTTCTATGCAGCCACTGCTTTGTAGGTCCTTACTGGCAGAAACAGCAAGATAGCACCATATCAGTTCTGGAAGAAACTGCAGTGTGAACTGAAGCAGAAGTTCCTCACCACTACGATAAAATTCAAACAGCTGATGACAGACTGGTTCTAGCAGCTGAAACAAAATCAAACATTAAATATTTTGTTAGTGGATTAACACATCAGTATGCATTTCTACACTTTTTAAAGAAGCAAAATTTATCAATTCTTAAAAGAAACAGTATTGTATTGTAAATGTCAAATTAGTATGCCCCATTCTCCCCTTATGCCATACTCAATCGGAGCTGCTCTTTCATCACCACAGAAGAGAGAAATAGGCACATTGTGAATTTCTGTCTTTGATCAGAAATGCAGCAGGGAAAGAAAACAGTTAAAGCTCTCTCCCAAAAATTGATACATTTAATTTCACATCTAGTTTGGCTCTCAGCTGAAAAGGGTACTCTTTAAAATCAGATTTCCAGTCTTAGCAGCGCCATAGAAAAGTTGAAATATACAAAGGTAGTATCTACAGAAAGTTAAAACAAGAGGTTTAAAGCAGGGTCTCGTAAAGAAAAGGACAATGTTTAGTGCTCTGTGTTGTTCTTACTTCTGCTCACCCTGCCCACTTCTTAAGAACTTAGTGCTGCAGGGAAACAGCATGCACCATTTATTCTCAACTGTTCTCCCAACCCCAATTATAGTTCTGTACACATTTACCTACCTCACTTTGTGGATCCTGAATAACTTTATAAAGAGATGAAACCAGAGAACTCTTGTCTTTCAGATTTTTAGCATAGCTTGGTATAGATGCTTCTGGCACTGTCTAACACAAAACATTTTATGACACAGTAAGCCAATATATAAGTTTATTTGCAATTAAGATATTTATTCTCCCTTCTTCATATGAAGTATTCATCCTATTTTTTCAGGCTGTATTTTTCTTGGGGGCAAATGTACCTCATAAAAAAATTATTTATTAAATTTGTATACCACCCTTCAGCTGAAGATCATAGGGCAGTTCACAACATGAAAATACAAAATGAGGACACAAAATATATACCGGTAATAAAACAAACAGACCAATAACCTCCCTCCCACAAACTCATTTAAAAGGACACAGAATTTTAATCAGTCCAAGCCAAAGAGCTGGTTAAAGAGAAACGTTTTGCCTGGCACCTAAACTTATGTAAAGGTATATTCTAGCCATTCATATACATAGAAAAACGGGAAAAGTAGAAAATGGGGAATAGAGGGAGTGTTTGAAGGACAATGTTCTTGCAAGAAAGGGTGCATGTATGCCTTTTGGTGGTGATATGGGACAAAAAGAAAGTATGAATGGTAATGCTGCAAAGAAGCGTAAATTAGATAGGAGAGATTTTATTTATCTGTTTCAGAAACTTTATATGCCACTTGATTGAGGTACAAAAGCGGTCTACAAAGAGAATAAAACAACAAAAGTATTGGTAGAAAGAAGTTAAAACTATTATATAAACATTTGAAAAAAATGGGGGCGGGGGCGGGAAATCAGCAATAAACTAAAAACAATCAAACCACACATAAACATGCCACATTATCTGGGTAGGCTTGTCTAAACAAAAAATATTTTTAGCAGGAGCTAAAAAGAGTACAGTGAGGGTGCCTGCCTGGTATCAATAGGCTAGGAGATCCAAAATGTAAGTGCTGCCACATTAAAAGATTGATTTCTTATGAATGCAGAACGGGTATTATGTGGCACCTATAACAGTGCCAGTTCCGCAAGTCAAAGTAGTCGAGTGGACATATATGGGGTAAGATGATATTGTAAGTAACTAGTCTGAAGTTCCTAAGGGCATTATATACTGTACTATGAGTAACATCTTGAACCTGGCCCTGTACCCAGATTGACAACCTGTAAAGATCTCTGAGCATAGGTATTAAGTGCTGACAAGGTCTTGGGTTTCTGATAGGTATGACCCCCATGATGCCATTCTGTGAAGGATTCTATAAGACTTTCAAAATAGCTAATGTGTCCACAATATCCAAAATGTTTGGGATCTCTGCTCTACACTATACTGGCTCTACTACTATGGATAATTGCTAGTATATTATTCTTGAAAATGAACATTTATTTTTGGGAACCATATATTACCTTGTATTCCGATAACCATTCTTCTACGATCCCTTTGTCCACTGCCAACATCTTCCAACATCTGTTCTGAAATCTTCACCCTTAAGATTTGGAGCAAAAAGTTTAACTATTATGCAGTACACTTGTTTTCTGCAAAAGTGGAACCACTAAGGAGTAGATATATAGCCTTATGATGCAACCGTTTCCATAGCTATGCAACTCCTTTTTTATCTTAAATGTTGGAGTGTTAAGAAGAGGGGGAAACCTATATTTTACTGAAGACCAGCAGATGTTCAGACTATACACATCTTCTCTGAAGCCTTTGGATGTATATGAAAGCATGTCTCAACTTCTATATGCTAAGATATGGAAATGAATATATTCCTCTCAAATGTAAGTCTGCTGAAGTAGAATTAGTGGTGTAATATTTTCATTTCAATATTTTTCCAGAATCTTTTTTTGGAAGGGGAGTCATGAGACACCATCAACTCTGCCCCTCAAACTGGCAAGAGTAGCCAAGTATCAGCACACCAGATTTCACACAATACATTTTCAATCATGTGGACAGATAGGGAAGACTGCCACCATTTTTTTATTTCTATCCACAAAAGGACAAGCTAGGATTCTCGGTATCATTGGTTACATGGGAAAAACACAGATTTATAGCCATATAATGTCCACATGTATGAAATTACTTAACAGAAATTACCGGTAGTGGGGGGAAGCCCATAAGATTCGAAGAAGATGTGTAGTGTAAAGTACAATTACCAAACAATTACCTCTGTTAAAGCTTTTGGAACCCAGTTCAACCAATCATTTTAGTGCTGAGTTTAAGGTACAACACACTCCATATATTTAAAGCACTGTCCCCCACAAGAAACTTGGGAACTATAGCTTGTTATGGGTGCTGGGAATTGTAGCTCCCTGTGAGGTAAACTACAGTTCTTATGACTTTTTGGTGAGGGAATATACTTAAAACATATGGAGTATAAGCAGCCCCAGGGCACTCAACATGCAAAATCATTCATCTAAGTACTACTTCTTGGCTAACTTTATTTTCATGAAGACATGTAATGAAATCTGGAAGGTGGAATATAAATTGTTTCCCTTGGAACTGAAGACAGCCACAGCAATAGAATTTGTCTGAAGAAACAACCTAACACTTTCCTCTTTGCTATCTTTGGTTGCATAGGAAACCTTGACATCAAGTTGTTAGGTTCAGTGGAGACGCACGTAAAGAGCAATGAAGGCCACTTGATCAAGGCCTTTTTACTTTGTACAAACACCGATAATATCTTAGACAGTAAATGAAAATGTGAGCTTTAGGAATACTGAAGAAATAAATAAAACCAGACTCAGAATCAACTTTGTAGTAGATCTGGACATGGACATCAGCTGACCCCCAGAGTCATGCCTGATGACTTTAAAGGGTGTGTAAAGGGGGTGCCCGTGACGGAGCTTCAAGAACATCTTATAGGGTTTTTATGAAAACCTACGAGATGGCAGTGAAGGCCGCTAAGAAGTCTTACTTCTCGGCCTCCATTGCATCCGCTAGCTCTCGCCCGGCGCAATTATTTAGTATAATTCGGTCTTTAACGTCCCTCGAAGGACAGCCAAATTTAAATAAGAATTTGACACACAGCTGTGAGGCATTTGCGAGCTTTTTTGCGGAGAAGGTCTTGTTGCTCCGCCATGACCTCCCTGCCAATTTGGATACAATAAAGGAACTGGAGGCCCCTCGACTGCCCTCGGGTTCAGTATTGGACCACTTTGACTGGATATCCCCAGCCGATGCGGACAGACTCCTCCGAGCTGGAAAGCCCACCACCTGCCCTCTCGACCCGTGCCCGTCCTGGCTGATTAGAGCGTGTCCAGACGAGGTGCGGGCCCCCCTGGGGGATATCATCAATCTGTCCCTTGGCACCGGGACATTCCCAGGGGAACTGAAGGAGGCAGTGGTGCACCCGCTCTTAAAGAAAACATCATTAGATCCCTTAGATCTATCCAATTACCGCCCGGTTTCGAATCTTCCATTCCTGGGTAAGGTGATTGAGAGAGCGGTTGCTGAACAGCTTGGTAGGTTTCTGGATGAAACATCGGCTCTGGATCCATTCCAGTCTGGCTTCCGCGCTGGTCATGGGACCGAGACGGCTCTGGTCGCCCTAACAGATGATCTCCGCAGGCAGCTGGATCGAGGCGGGTCGGGGCTGCTGATTCTTCTAGACCTGTCAGCAGCCTTCGACATGGTCGATCACGAACTCCTGGACCACCGCCTTGCCGACGTGGGGATCCAGGGCATAGTCCTTCAATGGCTGCGCTCGTTTCTCTCTGGTCGGGGACAGAGGGTGGCGCTTGGGGGGGAATTGTCATCCCACCACTCCTTGGTGTGTGGTGTGCCCCAGGGTGCAATACTCTCCCCGATGCTTTTTAACATCTTTATGCGCCCCCTCGCCCAGCTTGTCCGGAGTTTTGGGCTGGGCTGCCATCAGTATGCTGATGACACCCAACTCTATCTGTTGATGGACGGCCACCCGGACTCGGCCCCAGACACACTGATCAGATGCTTGGAGGCTGTGGCTGGATGGTTACGTGGGAGCCGGTTGAAGTTAAATCCTTCGAAGACAGAGGTCCTCTGGCTGGGACGGGACGACATGGGACTGAGGGGGCAACTCCCATCTCTTGCGGGGGTGCAATTAGTGCCAGCACCGTCCGTTAAGAGTTTGGGTGTAATCTTCGATACCTCCCTCTCCATGGAGGCGCAGATTGCAGCTATAACAAAGGCGGCATTTTTTCATCTCCGCCAAGCTAAGCAGTTGGCTCCTTACCTCTCTCGCCCTGACCTAGCCACTGTGATCCACGCGACGGTCACCTCCAGACTGGATTATTGTAACTCGCTCTAGGTGGGGCTGCCCTTGAGACTGACCCAGAAACTCCAGCGGGTGCAAAATGCCGCAGCGAGACTCCTTACGGGGTCTTCGCTTAGAGATCACATTCACCCGGTGCTATACCAGCTGCACTGGCTCCCGGTGGAGTACAGGATCAGGTTTAAGGTGCTGGTTTTAACCTTCAAAGCCCTATACGGCCTAGGGCCCTCGTACCTACGGGACCGCCTCTCCTGGTATGCCCCACAGAGGAACTTACGATCTTCAAATAAAAACACCTTGAAGGTCCCAAGCCACAGAGAGGTTAGGCTGGCCTCAACTAGAGCCAGGGCTTTTTCGGCTGCGGCTCCAACCTGGTGGAACGCTCTGTCACAAGAGACAAGGGCCCTGCAGGACTTGACATCTTTCCGCAGGGCCTGCAAGACAGAGCTGTTCCACCTGGCCTTTGGTCAGGGCGCAGCCTGACTCCCTCCTTTGGCAATCTTTACAAAACTTTAGTTTATGGTTGCCATCAATTTTGATTTTAATTCATTTTATAATGTTTTATAATGTTGTACTGTTTTAGTGTTGTTAGCCGCCCTGAGCCCGGCTTCGGCTGGGGAGGGCGGGATATAAATAAAATTTATTATTATTATTATTATTATTACAGGCTGCTTTCTTAACTTTTCCCATAAGTCCCAACCCCAGTTCATGAAAAATATAAAATTCATAGCACCAAATAGCAACAAACAACAAAAGTATCTAACTAATCGGGATCCATTTGTTGAAATTATTCTAGTTGCAGAGTCGGGGGAGGGAGGGGGAAAGGAGAAATGACAGCATGTATTTCCAGAAGCCTAAGATGCATTAGCTCTGAGTTGTTCAGGAAAGCACAAGAAACCAAGAACTCTTGTCTGGAGTATATTTATAACTGCAGAGAAATGTGACTCATTCAGGAACACTAAATACTCTTTAGAATGCTTTTTCTATTATGGAAAATGGTGTTTAATAAATATGAGAACTGAAACTATTTCAGCCTTACCTAGTAGTTTCTTGGAATGTTCTATACATTCCCTACTCTTCTTCTGGTATATAGTTACAAAGGCTCAAAGCAACTTAAAAAGCCATAATGCACATCCCTTTGTCAAAAGATGAAGGAAAGAGAAAATGTGCCTCTCCAAGTAGCTCATTATAATGTGGTTTATAAAGAGTATGAGTCATCCAACCAAGACCTTTTCAAGAAAATAACAGAGTATTATTTAAAGCAGAATGCTTTTGTTGTGCAATTGTGATGTCAACATACTACTTTTGGTCAATTTCACAAGTTCAGATCTATAGCAATTAGGAGAGAAAAATAGAACTAATCAATTTTCATGTACATGTTATTAGGTAGTCACGCAGACTTTACCTCCATAGGAAGTCCTGAATGTGAACAGGAAATTGCTTATCCCTGCTGATATGCTCGGCAATACTAAAGTTTTATTGTATTTATGGTACTATTTTTTCTGAATTACTCCATAGCTTTTCCTATTATTTATTTAAACTAGACCAATGCAGCACCATGTTAAATACTGATATATATAATCTCATGCATGGAATCATGCTGAAAAAAATCATTTGCATGTTCATTTATATGATTTGTCATCTATCAATTTACAATTGTAACAGCTGTGTGTCAGCCAAAATACTTTTCTTTTCCACATTTATCCTTCCTTATAAAGTCAAGCCAAATCAAATCCACTCCATTGCACTGTTTTTGAAATATATAAAGTAGACATACACAAAAAATAGTTCCACAGCACTCTATAGGCTCTGCTGTGAAACTGAAGACAAGCCAACCAAATTTGAAGGCAAACATTCTTGGTTCCTCAGAAATGCTAACAATAGCAAACTGATTATTCTATATCAAAGAAGTTTGGTTTGCTTAATAGTAGAAACTGTAACAAATGTTAACAGATTAACAAATATTGATGAAAGATCAAGCTGAGACTCTCCAATATAACTCCACTGAAATTTATCTGAGATACATATTTTTTTAAAAAATACTTACTTACTTTGAAATAATGTTACATTAATTTGGTACCGATGCAAGACATATAACAAGATAAAGTGAAAGGCCTTGTCTTTCATTATAATGTTAAATTGCACTATTAATTTTATCAGATGAATTATTTATGAACAATCCACAATTAAAATGAAGTTCATACAGTGCAGAAGCAAACATCCATTCGGTGCCAACAGCAGGAAGTTACAAAACAGCATGGTTTTAGTTGCTTCAAGTCAGACTACTACATGCAGATTGAAACCAAGTGATATTTTTATTGAAAAGGTCAACTTTTTAAATTTAAAAAACATAGTGATACGTGATAGCTTATTTTATCTACCTAAGCCTATATCAAACAACTTTATGCTGTATTTGCTGGTAGACAGTTAATCTGTTTACTTGTCACAGTTTCAGTTAATGTTTGGCTGTTTTCTCACACTAAGCTGACTATACCATATTAATATTTGGAACACAGAATAAATCTATAGTAATAATTACCACCCATTTATTATTCAAAAACAACAAGACGACAGGAGCCTTAGCCTACTGAGACTACTGCTTTTATGCTCCTAGAGTTTATTCCAGACATCTTTAGAAAATAATTTCTAAATAGTCCATCTACTCCAGCATATTGTTTTCACACTTGCCAACCAGATGCCTAAGGGCAACTTTCAAGCAGAGTCTGAGCACAAGAGTATTCTTCCCTCCTGCAGTCTCCAGTACCTGGTATTTGGAAATGTTACTGCCTCAAGCTGTGGGGGCATAGCATTGCCATCATGGCTAGAAGCCATTGATGGTTTTCTCCATGAACTTGTCCAACACTCTTTTAAAGCCATCTAAGTTGGTGGCCATCACTGCCTCCTGTAGCAGCAAGTTCTATAGTTTAAGCGCTGTGTGAATGTTTCAGTCATTTGAATCTTTATAGTAAAGTTTATTTCGAAAGAGTAATTTAAGACCACTTGCAGTCTTCCATGATTCTTGGGATGAGTAAATCACCAACAGTCTTACAGAAGACTACATAGGTGATAGTGAGGTGCAACAGTGGAAAAAGAAGGGTTTAAGAAAAAGAAAGAGACATATAACCTCTGCTTAGTTCCCAAAACAGTTCTATTGTTTCAAACTGGCCAGCAAATAGGCAATAATTCTCCTAACTAGGTTAGAAGTTTGCTAAATGTAATAAGGATAGTGAATACTGCAGGGGAGAAAAGCTTTTCACCTTCATCTTGAAGCACTGTTTTACATATTAAATATTACTATGAAATTATGTAAAGATTCTCACCAACTGTTGAATATTGTAAGAAAAACAATATGACTAGTATAAAAAGGAAAAACTGATAATTTTCAAAGGGTGCAACACAAAACTGAAGAGACATTTTTCGGAGATTTGAATCTTACCACATACATTCTTGAACTATGAGCAAACATGTAACAGTTTCAGAAAACCTATTCCAACTCCACCCTGATTTAATACTCTACAGTGCTCTCACAAACTGCACATCACAGAGCACAAGAATTATCATTTTATTGTCATTAAAATAGTGACTGTCAAAGAAAACATATGAAAGCCAACTGCTTCATATGCTTGCAAAATAGCCTTATAATCTAAATGTTACCACAATTCAGAGGCATACAAAGGGCTTGTTTATAATACAGCTCCTAAAAATGCTGATTCAAGAACAAAAAGCAGAAGTTGGGTGTGGTCAGCACCCTGTCATTTTGTACAATTTACAGCATACATTTTCAAGAATTATCAAGCCTATTTCCCCTCATACTTCTAGTTTGAAAGGTTTTTCTATTGATTCAATTTTCACTTATGACTATAACTATCTGTATTCCTAATGGACTCTGAAGCACCATTAGGCAATTAGGCAAAGATCAGAACTATATTTTGTGAGGAACATGGCTTAGGAAAGGCAAATTATCCATGAGAGAAATTAGAAGTAAATTGAACCATCCAGATTCACAACTTATTCACCCAGAAAAAGTCTTAGTAAACTACTTGGCCAAATGTAGCTGTGCTCCAATGCAAACCTATACATGTCAACTTAAAAGACCTACTGAGTTAAATGGGGTTTACATCCAAATACACGTGTACCGAATTGTAACTTTCATCATTTGTGAATCTGAAAGTAAAATGGAAATATTCTCTACTTGGTCATTTGCAAGACAATAACATTCATCATACGTTTGTCAGTCACTTACAAACTTGTCATGAAGAAATAACAGAACAGAACTGAGCTCAGGATTTAGAAGGCCAAATACCTCATTTTCCCATGCACTCAGATTGGTCCCAGTGCTGGATTTACGTATAAGCTAAACAAGCTATAGCTTAGAGCCCCACTCTCTTGGGGCCCCCAATAAATTTAAAGGAAAAAACAACCTGGGTGTACATTTCCAATTGTGTTTCAGTCCAACAATTACTTTGAAATGGCCTTGGTTACCTACTAGGTCCATAAATTACCATATAGCATATATGCAACACAAAAAACAGTGACAATTTGTTGTTGACAAAGGACAGCTGGACATATAGGCCCCATTACCTTCAGTAGCTTAGGGCCTCATCAAACCTAAATCCGGCCCTGATTGGTCCTAGTGCTATCAGTGCTTCTATTTCAGCACAGGAGGGAAATCCTTATACAGAACACAGGAATGCCGTGCAAAGAAGTGGAAAGAAATGACAGGGCAGTCAGCTTGCACCATTCTCAAGGTTTCTGCAACACAGCCCTATGCCAGCTAGAAAATGCAAGAAGCTTGCTTCTGGCTTTTAAATGTAATTGGGCAGAGTAGTTTCTCTCAGGTCAACCACACAGGATGCACTCCAACTTAAGCTTCAACAGCTACAGGAGGGGAAAATAGGATTGGTCTAGTCCTCCACAAATAGAAATGCATCAACATAGGCACTTTTAAAGAAACTTTTAATTTTAAATAGGGTATTAAACATTAGCCTCCTACAGAAAAACAATGAAAATATGCATCACATGCTTTTGAAAGCTATAATGCATTACAAGAACTTAAGGAAATCGTTATTACATCTGCTCTTTGTCCACAATTTTAAAATGAGTTATGGATAGTACACCAACACCAGTGAACATTACATTAATATATACACATGGCTCACAGTGTAGTTTGGCATCATTGAGGAAACCTTCACGCATACGTGTATGTTTGTACAAGACTTTACTAGTACATACTTAAGAGAAGTAGAACAGAAACAACTATGCAAATGTAATTGGCAAAGCAAACCTTAGCATTTAACTGAGCCACCAGGAATACAATATTATGTGAAAGCAAAAGCTCACAAATATATGGTACTAGAATCATGTATGTCAAATCTGTTTTTGTCCACATTAAATATTTAAAATATCAATAAAATGTGCTGCAATGCACTACAGAGATTAAATGTTCTTACACAGCTTTATAATGTTTATATAGTTTTATTTACATTCTGCTTTGAACAGAATGTAGATTACTTCTAGCAGAGCAAATGTTTGACAACTGACTTTAGTGTTAATTTAATTATAATATTTAAAGTTTGTTCCTTTAATTCTGATCTTCCCAGTAGTAATTATGAGATCTAGGCATAATAAAATTCTTGAATACAAACTCCAAAAATGACATCATTTTGAGTCTTACATAGAAAAAAAATGTCACTGATAACTAAAGGATTATTTGTGGCATGCATGTAAAATACTAAATACAATAGCCGATTAAAGCTTTAAGATAATAAATATAGAGCAAAAAACTTGCATGTAATATTCTGGTTGTGTATTTAAGACTATACTGAATTAGCAAAACCTGTATGTTCTTTTCATGAAGAATAAAAATTCAGTGCAGGATCAAAGCATGACTGAAGACTGCAATATACAGTAGAACCTCTGGATGCGAACAGGATCCGTTCCGGAGCCCCATCCTGAAATGAACGCAACCCACGTCTGCGGGTCACGATTCGCCGCTTCCGCACATGAACGTGACGTCATTTTGAGCGTCTGCACATGCACAAGCAGCGAAACCCGGAAGTAACGCGCTCTGTTACTTCTGGGTCACTGCGGAGCACAACCCGAAAATGCTCAACCTGAAGCTCCTTCAACCTGAGGTATGAATGTAGAGCCAAGCAAACTAATTACAGCAACATTATGGTCTGTTTTCCAAAAGCAACCCTGCGAAGTTCTCCTGTGTGGTATTTAAACCTCCCTGGTGAGTCTTCCTGAAAGCAATTTTATTTTGTTTTAACCCACAAAAACAGAGAAGGAAAATAAACCACATATATTATATACACCATTGTCAAATGTTTCTTTTAAAGAGTCAGCTTTCAGTACCAATAAAAGAAATCAAACTGTGTTCAAAACAAACAAAATAATCTGTATAAATACAGCCAAAGTCACTGCTTTAACGTATATTGTTAGTTTTACAAGCAGTAAAATGATAGCAGGCCCCATCCTCCGTGAGCTGGTGTCAGTAGGAAGGTAACTCTGGAGGGCAGAGAACAGAAACAGTAGGACAGTAGCTATTTCAAGATCAGTTATAGTAAGAGTTGCAAGAGTTGTACAAATATTGTTTAACTTGGGTCTCTTGTGTGGCATCATAAAGTTTGCAGCAATAAACATTACAAACTATTTAAACACACTCCAGTGAAATACATACGACACTAATAGGTTTTGGGGATGCATTAAGAACTGTCTTCACATACTACAGTGAATAAAGAGATTACAGGACTGCATTATGCCTATTGGGCAAAGATAGTTTCACTCTCAAATCCTAAACCAAGTAGAAGAATCAAAATAACCACTACAGTAGCAACATCCTTGCTCTGGAAGAGGCTGCTGGGGACAGACAAGAGATAGAGGGAAAAGAGAAGGCAGAACAGGGACACACGGGTAGGGGAACATAAATTTTAAGAGGGATGCTAAGCTCCCTAGGGATTCTTCTCTAGCACCAGCCCTTGATGGTGTTTCACAGGTGTGGGCAATTTTTTTCTTTAAAAAGCAACATTCCCTTAGGAAAATCTGTTGGCAGGGATAGTGGTGGGTGGAGCCGGAGACAGAATTTCTAGTCCTATGCAGGTCTATTCAGGACTAAACCCTACTGGGTTTCATGGGATGACTTTCAAATAAGTACTGTATACAGAAAATAATTTCTTTTAGTACAACAAACGCATAGGGCTACAGTTCTAGAAAAAAGTGAAAGTGTGCCACACACACACAATGCAAAAGCCTATGAATTTCTTCTCACACTTTTCCCTGCCAAGCCATACAGTCAGGAAAAAAGTTTTAAAAAACAATTTAGCCAATAGAATACTATTCCTTCCAACTGAATACAGTCCAAATGAGTTTTCTTTTGCAAAACATTCTTTGTGATCAGTGGTCCCACAGCAGAATTCTGAAAGGGAACTATAGCTTTCATAAATCCACCTACCCACTGACCTACATATCTAGCTATCTCTTGCAGTTAGGAGCTCCTTCCTTCTCTCTGGCTGTGGCTTTTTCCATGGCAAAGGTGTTGTTTATAGCTGCTGCAACCCTTTCCTGTTGCTGGCTCCATTTGACAATTTCAACCCCTGTTTGAGCGAATGACTCAGAAAGCTTGTTGACTACAAATGTCAGTTGTTGTTGTTATTATTATTTATTAAATTTCTAGGATTTGGTAACTACAAAGGTCAGTTGCTGCCCACATGCCCATTAAACCATGGTGGCTTCTGACAAGGGAAGCAATCTGGACATTTTCAGACAGTATGTTTGTGCGCTGTGCATGAGACCAAGTGGACTTGGCAAGGCACAATTATAATAGCATTTGTACAACAAGCACCCTATGCTGATGAGTGCTACTAATGTTGGGCATTACATCTGTGCAATTATGTGATGATGAGTGGTGGTGTTGGAGTTTCCAGTGATACTATGGGCACATTTGTAGATGCATCTATACAATATTTTGTTTCTAGAATAGTTTTGGTGCTTTTGACTTTGCAGCTGGTGGCAATTGGAGACTCTATAGGTCCTTTTGCCACTAAAAAAAAAGGTTTTAATTTTAGTAATTACAGCAGTAATTTTAGTAATTACATCAGGATTGGGGGATATTTATTCCCTGGGGTGTCTCATATGACCTACCTTACATTGTGCCATGATCTTTAAAAACATACTTGGTTACTATGAGGACTGTAAAGGCATTCCATTCCCAAAGACTCTGAGAGCATTCTCTCAAGTGTTGTTTATTATTATTTTTAAATTGCAAGGTACAATAATGTGGGTGCCATGGTAAGGACAGGGAGACCCAGCTTTAAACGATGGCTCATCAACAAAGCTACAAGAAATAATTCTCTCCCACTGAACTTGGTGGACAAAATGGGAGAGGGATAACTATGTATATTGGGGGGCACTGATGGATAGGCATACTGGTGCCTGTGGGCACTATGCTGGCAATCCCTGATGCACATCACTCCTGAGCACTTTGGAAAAAAGGTAGAATGTAATTAGTAATTCCTCCACTGCACAGTGGGAATATATGTACCAGAGGCAACAGATAAGCAGGAGCTACCCATGTAACTGTAAAATATAGTCAAGTTTATTCTATATAAGCTTATTCTCTGTAAGGAATACTGCACTGGCAGTGAAAAAAATAATAACTTCAAAGGGTCCATTTATAGTAACCCCTTGTATATAAGAGGGCTACCATGATCAATTACTATTAGGCAAATAGCCAACATCATAGTGAAATCTACTTCAATGAAATGTACTCCATAAATGCTGTTTCATTTTCTGTGTGTGACTGGACTGCATGTCAAGTGAATATGCAGTTTGGGTGCCAAAACAAGCAGCCATTAAAATAACTATATTCTGTCTGTCCACTCTACCCTTTTAATGAGTGTCAAAATATATTTTATCTGCATAGTCAATATAAATTTTAATGCAGAAACCCCCATGCCTGCATTAACAATTTGCATTTTTGATGTGTAAATTCCCTACAATGCATTCACAGGGCAAGCATTCGTATTTTCAAGATTGCACAAGGAGACAAAAAAGAACACTAATTTCTACATCAGAGATTTAAAGGTTTGTGTTAGAGGTTTAAAAATTGCAACACTAAATATGTGCCTGAACCTGTTAAGCAGATTGGAAAAAAATCTACTGAGACAAATGATCTCAACTCCGCAGCTACCTTCAATCACAACAGACTTAAGCAGATTTAAATGTAATAAAAGGATTACAGGAAGGTAGCCTATCTAATCAGAAGACAGCAACATCAGATTTTAAGTTATGATCTTCAAAAAGCATGTAAAGTTTTAAGTACTTAAATAAAAATAAGTGTTCTTGAGCACAATTTCCAATAGTATTTGAGAAGTCAAGTTCTGACAGGAAAGAAACACTTTCCTTTTTATAGCAAGATTTTGAGATGCACGGCAGTGACCCCTAAAAGCAAAATAAGATGAAAGCAAATATATCAGTGAAAACAATAGGGACAGTCAGAGCAATAATGTCTGTTAATGGTGATGAAATAGATGGTATGGCAGCAGTGCAACTTGTGTCTTACTGTTACTGAATGCTGTTCCATTACAAGGTAGATAGAACGTATTTCTACAGCATGCATATACAGTTATCCACTTTATTAATAATTGGGCTTTGAAAAATACCCTTGCGGTTATTTCCACAGTTTTTGTTAGGCCTCCTTGGCAAAACAGCAAGTTGCAGACAATTTAACTTTCGAATGAAGATGTCATGTCCTCAGTGCCAGCTAGCTTTCACTACCTATATACTAAAACTCTTTCATTTTTTTCCTTAATAACCAAAGATACCATCAACCAAATCTACACCCACCTCATTACATTGGGGCTGCATGGATTCTGTGAGGGCAAAGCACTGTAAAACTACCTCGATGATCACACCCTTCTTCTTCTGCAACCCCATTTAGATATGCCAGCTAAGGATAACCCTTCAAGCAGTAGAGGAAGTGGGCTCTCTTCCGCAAAAGCTTATTCTACAATAAATGTGCCCGTCTTCAAAGTGCCACAAGAGTGTCGGGTTTGGGGTTATTGTTTTTTGCTGCAGCAGACTAACTCAGCCACCCGCTCTGGAAGTTCTGAGGACACTGGTTTTTCCCCCTAGTTGCCTCTGCGTGGAAACGGCCAAAAAAAGACAGCAGCAGCAACAACAGCAACAAAAGAGTACTGTATTGTGGCTGGCACCTTAAAGGGTGTGTTTCGGTGCAAAGTGCTCGTGGTCTAAAGCCCCACTTTATCCGGCAGCCTTCCAAGGCGCCACGAGAATCCTTTTTGTTCTCGCCCGAGCACAGCTAACACCCTCTGGAATGTGCAGAGCAAAAGGAGGCGGCGGCGGCGGCGGGGCTGCACGTTGACCCTGGCATGCCCCGCCATCCTCGGCTTGTTTACGCGGAGATCAGCCCCGCTGGTATTAATAGGGCTCCCTCTCGAGTCATTAAAGGAGCGGATTGCAGGCAGAGCTCCGAGGACAGCCCCGGAGGCGCGAAGAGCCAACTATCCCCAGCCGAACTCCCCCCCCCCCCTTGACCGCAGCCAGCGGGCGTCGCGCCCCGCCACGGGACGGATACCCGCCGCCTCCCACAGTCCCGAGCAAGATCGCCAGATGCCAAGCGGCCTCCCCCTCGCTTCTCACAGCGACCCGCCGCCGCCCACTCTGTTGCCGGCGCTTCTCCCGTTGTCCCCTCAGGTCGAGACCAGAGGGCGGCGGCCAGCTCCCTCGCGCTCCTGCCTGCCTTTCCCAAAAACAGAGAGGGGAAAGGGGAGGAGACGAAGAGGGCGGGCGGGCGGGGGTCTGCCTCGAGAAGGAGGGGGGAGCGGTTCAAACCTGCGACCTCGCGAGGAGAAAGGAAGCCCCCCGCACTCCATGCCGACGAGCCGTTAACTGAACTGCCCGCTCCTTCCAACCGTTCCAACGCTCCTTTTCCAACGGAAAAAGAACCAGTCGACGTTCAAATTCTTTTCTTTCCTCTTTTCGTGGCGGGGGCGGGGGACAAGGGAAGAAAGGAAGGAAAGAAAGAAAGAAAGAAAGAGGGGAAACCAAAAGTTCCCTCAGCGCGAGCGAGCGAGCGCCCGCTGCCCAGGCTCACCCGTCGTCCACCCTCAAGCGCCTCTCCGACGCCGCTCACCCCTCGCGGGAGCGATGCCCCGCTTCGCCGCTCAAAACGCTACTCGCTTTGGAGGACCATCAAAAGTGCAGGAAGGAGAAAGAAAGACTGACTGACTAGCTGGCTGCCTTGACGCGGAGGGGGGCACAGAGCACGGCAGATGCCCGCACCGCCCAGCCAATCCGATTTCTGAGTGGCTCGACAAGCAAAACCAATCGCGACGCCGCTGCCATCTACGACGCCAATAGACGCTCTTCGGGAGGGCGGGGAATGCAACAAGTCCCGCCTTTTTAGTCCTTTCCCAAAGGGGTGGCGCAACCCCGCGCCGAAGAGAGCTGAGGTGTGAGATGACAGGCGCGCGGTCCGAGATAAAGCTCGAGGGGCGGGATTTCGTTGGTGCCGTCATCGACTGATTGACAATAAAGACTACAATCGAGTTCCTCGGAGGTCAGAGGAGGTGAAGGTCTCCGTCCTTTCGATCGCCTGCTGTTTGTGCCCGCCGGTCGGGACGCCTATGCAAGTGACGAATCTCATCGGTGCCCTGTCCGCAGCCCCACGTTTCACAGAATAATGAGGCTCAGTTCGGATTACTGGAATACATCGGATAATTCCAGGGACCCAGCAGCAGAAACAATGCCCCCACTTTATACAAATTCGGCACCGCCTAACTCCACGACATGTAGTTTGCCTCTCAGAGAGAGCAATTTGCCAGCCCAGCCACCATTCGATGGGCAAAGAAATGAGCTTTCAACCCCAGTGATCACTACAGCACACTTTCCCAAACAGGTAGCAAAAGGGGTAAATACAATTTCAGATTTCAACATACAGCTATTTGGTGTCACCCCACAGATACAGGCAAGCCTGTAGACTCTTAATCTCAGGGTTGTGGGTTCGAGCTCCATATTTGGTCAAAAGATTCTTGCAATGCAGGGGAGCAGAGTAGATGACCCTCATCCCTTCCATCTCTACAATTCTATGATTCTGTGAAGACATGTTGTCTGAAATGTGTGGGAAAGGCAATCCCCTAGCCTTTCCCAATGTAAATTATATTTCTCAAAGGCTTGTTCTTTCATTTCTGAAATGCAAGAGCTCAGCACTATCATATCAAGTTATCGACTGCACACACCATCCTCATACAATTGTTTTATAACTGCATGCAGATTTAGGGTTGTTGGCACTTTGATAACGAAAGCTATATTGTCCACTCATTCCATTTCAGCTTGATGGCATGAGGGTATCTAGCACATATGACTTGCTCAACATCTGAAACTGTTAAGGTTCAAGAAGACTCGGAATACACTGCGTGTCATTTTAACCATGCCAGCAACTCTCTAGGAAAAATCTGAAGACAAATCATTGAAGGAAAGAGACTGATCAGAGATTTCTTAAATTGACCCTTACTGGTCAATTACAAGCAATCCATTTGTGTTTCTAACATACCCTTCTTCCCAAATATTTTGGGATGGGACACAATGAAACACACACATATATGTATGTGTGTGTGTGTATATGTATGCATCTTTTGCCAAAATACAAATGCACACAGGGCAGAAATTATAGAAACTAGGATAGCAAATAACAAATCCACAGAAAACCAAATACAGAGTGCCTGGGTTAAGAGTTATGTTTCAGGCTGCTGGGGGAAGCCTAACAGTGTAGATGTAAAACCAGTTGGAATAGGGTGGTATTCTACAATTGGGGTACCATGGCAGAGAAGACCCTTTCACTGGTTACTGCACAACAGATGCCATTCCCATAAGGAGCCACTAACAAGCCTTCCTCATTATCTTAACTCAAGAGGCTGGTTGGTATGGAAGAAGGTCTCTAAGTATCTATAGATGCAAGCTATTTCTAGCTTTATAAGCCATCGCAAACACCTAGTGGGACACTGGCAGCCAATGCAGCACTTTCAGGACTGTCTTGATAATTGAATCCACTCAGTAACTGAGTAGCTGCATTCTGCACAAGTTGTGGCTCCTGGACCCTCTTTGCCATAATATTCATAGTAATCAAACTGTCTCATTAATCAATTCAGATTACCAGCACGTCAATCACTGCCCAGGAACAGCTGTAGCTGATCAACCGGTAGCTGGCAGAAGATGTTTCTAGCCACCAAAGCCACCTGGACCTTCAGTGGCAATGACGGATCAAGGCAAACCTCCAAGAAGCCACACAAGTCATGCAGTAGTTACAATGTCGCACCAGGGCTGCAGAAACCCAGGTTCAAATTCACACTCAGCCATCAAGCTTGCTGGTGACCTTGTGCCTGTCACCATCCCTCAGCCTTACCCTAACCCAAGAACCTAAGAAGAACCCTATTGGGTCAGCCTATCTAGTTCTCCTGTTATCATGGAGGCAAACCAGATCCCTCTGACATTCCACTGTTCTTTGGCAATACTTGTTCTTCTATATGCTTGGCAATTTATATATTTAATTATGGTTCCAACCAGTTTCCCCAGAACACTTGTTAATGTAAGTAGCCTGTGGTTTCCTGAATTCTCACCCCTCTCCCAGATCTCTTTTGAAGATTTGTGTTACATTGACCACTTTCTAATATTCAAGTATGGATGTCAATCTCATATTAGTTAGAAGATTGAAAATTTTACATCTGAGTTATTTAAGAACTGTTGGGTAGATACCATCTAGAACTGGTGAATTGTTAGTTTTGAGTTATCAATAAGGCATCTCTCATAACCACTATTCGCCTAAGTCTTTCAGATTTCCTTCCAGATACATCAGTTCAGGCACAGGCTTCTGCCCTGTTTTCCACAATGAAAACAAATGCAAATAATTTCATTTCTCTGCAATCTCATTTTCTTCCTTTAGCACACTTTTAATTATACTGCCATCCAACTGCCTCTGCTGCTGGGCTCCTACTAATACAGTGGTACCTCGGGTTACGTACTTAATTCGTTCCGGAGGTTCGTTCTTAACCTGAAACTGTTCTTAACCTGAAGCACCACTTTAGCTAATGGGGCCTCCTGCTGCTGCCGCAACGCCGGAGCACGATTTCTGTTCTCATCCTGAAGCAAAGTTCTTAACCCAAGGTACTATTTCTGGGTTAGCGGAGTCTGTAACCTGAAGCGTATGTAACCCGAGGTACCACTGTAATATATTTAAAGGATTGTTATTGTTGGTCGTAATGTTTTCATCCATATGTTCTCTGAGCCCTTTTTTGAATTCCTTATTATCTGCTTGCCTTCCCTTGCCAAAGTTGTGTTCCTTTTCGTTCTCATTTGGGATCACTTTAAAAGGTGTTCTGCCAACTTTTTGATTTTAAGAGCCAACAGTTTCCACTCTATGCTTCCTTGAGTTCCTTGGAAGAAAGGTAAGATATAAATGCAATAAAATAAACAGCAACTAACATGCACATGTCAGGAAGCCGGTAATTGGACAGGCATTTGGCTCCCATAATATATGCAAAGTGCCTTAAGAGAAAGCAAGAGGAGGAAGTTCAGTTGGCAGTACTAATTCTTATTCCAGGTTTGGGACCAGACCAATGGTAAATGGACAGAAGAGAACCACTTTACCTCACAAGGTATTAAGAAAACAAGTTGCAGAGGAACTGGAAAGGGATTTCATGCTCATTTAAGATTTCAGCTACAAGCACAAACATAATATGCAAATCATGATGTGCTAATTAATAGCTTGCTTCCAGTACCCTTTGTCCTTCTTAACAACTTCCATCCCAGGTGAGGCCCTGGTATCTTCCCTTCAATATTGCAGATATTATCTAAATTATACCATTCATTAATTCTAGCACTTATGAGTGCCTTTGCGCCCCCAAACTCTGTAACCCCAGAGCTGTAACAATATGTAGAACATGGCTGTAAGAGTACTTAAAAGTTGAATTGAAAGCATATAATTGTTCAGTAGCAATGGTGTTTATTGCTGAACACTCTTAGGATCATCTTGTTCCTAGCAATGGAAACCGTGCCAGACTTTTGAATGTTTACTAAAAAAAAAAAAAATTAACAGGAAAGTCATGTGATTAATCATCCTTCCTTTGATCTTTTTGTATGCTTGGTTTTGGCCACTCAGGGGCCCTCCCCCTACCAGCTGACAGTTGTATGTATGAAATCTCTTCTTAGGATCTTTCAAAATGGGGAAAAAAATAGATGATTATAGGCTTACTAAATCAATCATCAAGAAGAACCATCTGGCATCTCCCATCATGGATTTCTTTAACACATAATGATAGTGATTTTGGTTTTTCATACAAAAAAACCCCCTGAAAGGTGGGTGGCCTTTAAAAAACAAAAGTCAATTTTTAATTTAAATCTTTTGGTACAATATGAACTTTTAAAAACTTGTCATATATTATAACCAAGGGTATATTAACCCAAAAGAGTTTTTATATAACTGATCTTACACAAAAATGCCCTAAAGATTTAAAAGATTATTCATTAATTTTCTACATGCACCTATCTTGCAGTAGGGAGGATTAGCAAGGATTGGATGAGTCATTACTGGTTCAATTTAATATATGACACAGGAGCAGAAAAGTTGCAACTTGCCTGTAACTTTTCTCCTGACCTGGGTGTCTCCTTGTTGGAACTCATTTCTCTCTCTCTCTCTCTCTCTCCCCCTCTCTCCCTCTCTCCCTCTCTCCCTCTCTCCCTCCCTACCCCCCTCTCTCACACACACACACAAACACACACACACACACACACACACAGAGAGAGAGAGAGAGAGAGAGAGAGAGAGAGAGAGAGAAATTAAGGGGAATTATTCATTTTCCATAGAATACATGTAATGTGCATTTTTTTGCAAAAAAACCAAAACCATACACATTTCTACTGCCAGTTTTCTGTAGTTTATTTTTTAAACATTCATTACTCACCTCTCCTTATCTATACAGCAGTTTATCATCTTACAACAGCCTCCATAGAATTTCAGTACAGTATCTAAAGGTGCAAACTTTCATAAACTTCTGCTTAACTAACGTTTTTATTTGGCAATAAAGGTTTCAATGCAACAGTTTAGTGTTAGTGTATGCACTACTGGATAATTATGTAATATAGTCTTGCTCTTGCTTATTTAATTTTCCAGCCATAACAGCTGGGGCTTTTCAACACAGGATACAAAAAACTTCAGTGCTTTTCCATCGCAAAAAGAACCAGACCTTCATAGTGAATAATTTCAGAAGCCAGCCAGGGTCAAGAAGTACAGGGTTATATTTAATGAAAGTACACTGGGAAAGAGATAATTTTGGAACACATCTAGCAGATTTCTCTGCTCCCTCTTTTCTTTGTCGTGCAAAGAGAATGCCATCAATTTTAAAGTACTGCTGATGAACTACCTTCTAAGCAACAGAAAAATCCGGCTCAGACTATACTATACTGCTATACGCAAAACAAGCCAAAGAATAAAAATTACATTTATCCTTTCCCCTTGCACTATTTCCCTAATTTAATATCCCTCCTCCAAGATGCTGTTAACGCCCTCAGGCAGTTGGCAGTGCTTCAACCAGGTCCACGATGGACCCTTTCAAGCACTCTTTACTCAGTGTCAAGCCACCATTTAAATTTCTAATAATGTTCTCTGGTTCCCCCCAACCCCTCTGAGAGTCTGGGGTGATTAAGAAATGAAGTACTAGGAACCAGTGCACCAACTGGTACTTCCTATCATGCTCAGCAGATATCTCCTCAAAAACCTTGGGACGGCTTTTCCTCTTCAATTCCTGGCTTTTCCTGTGTTGAACAATGATCCCTTAAACACAGTCACATTTTATTCAACACCCACCCTACCTTCCAAACAGAGGATAGAAGAATATAATAGGCATGCCCATGCCATTTCGTGGTGGTATCTCTTTGTGCTTTTAAACATGGCAGCCATTTTCTGTTATGCCATGCCCCCAGGGCAGCCATTTTGTGGCTGGCACCCCTGGCAGACCCTCCAAGTGTCCCTATTTTCCATGATTTACAGAAGCCATACCGATTTCTGATTTGACCCTGGAATGTCCCGCTTTTCCTTAGACGTCCCTGTTTTTCATCACAGAAATGCCTTAAAAGTATGTTTTAAGGCATTTTGCAGCCTGCTCTGCTAGGAGCAGGTTTGGGGAATCAAGATGGAGCTGTTTGTTTTGTTTTTGTGAGGCATCTGATCAAGGCCTGTATTTTAAAATGAGCTTAAAGATATATTTGCAAATGTTTGTATGTTTCATGCCAGGCAGAAACCAGCTGGCTAAGTACTTTGGCAGTTGTTTATCTTCCTGCTCTCCTGAACAAGGGCCCCCCTGATTTATAGCAGAAGCAGGAGACAAGTTTCTCAAAGTTGTAAAAGGGAATTACAGGATGGGAGCAAATGTTACACTGACCCTACATATTACAGAATACAATCAAGCTGCAAAAACACTAAGAGTTGGTAAATAGTAATATTTATTGTTTAACAGAAAATAATACCATGTGCCTCCCATCAGACTCTAGCCATATTTTCCTAAGGTTTAAGGTATACTGAGAGAGTTAAAGGGCAATAAATTTTGGGAAGAGCTAATGGGAAAAGCAGCTGGCTGGGAAAGGGGGGTGTAAACTGAAGAGGCTTCTTTTGAAGCTGTTTTTTACTGAGTTCCTTTTTACTTTGCAAAGGCCTTTTCTTCTAAAAAGCTATCTATGTTATGTATGAGATTTGTTGGCTTAATGTAATTAGGCAAAGGATTTAGAAAGTAAGAAATGTTAGATTCTTATGTTAGATTCTTATTTCATTGATGGTGTGTGAGAATGTGAACCCAAGATCTCTGTTTAGATAGAATTTAATACCACGAGCCATTTGTTTTAGCCATTTGTTTTGGAATGCAGGGGCAACAGGGGCAAATGGTGATCTGGTATTTAAGGTGCCTTGTCGAGGCAAATGTAAGATATATGGCTACTTGTCTGCCATTTATGGATAGAAGGAAATATAGCTCTTTGTCTCCCATAAAAGGTAATAGGAAATGGGTGTATCTTTTATGATTAGTTCTAGCAAACAGCCAATAGGAATTTCAACCAGGCTGATTGGACAGAGGCAGCCAAAGGAGGAGCAAGGGGGCTGGGTTGAGGAAATATAAGTGCTGGCCATCAGGGCTGGAGGGGGCAGAGCTTTGGTAACCATATACCACTGTGCCTATCATTTATTTGTCTGACAAATAAATTATTATTTTAATTTCTCTATTGCTGCGTTGAATATTTCATTCCAGCTAAGCGTTAACCACAAGCAGGGTGCTACATTTGCAACATTTATTACAAAGTGTTTTGATTAATTCAGGGACAACATTTTTCAATGCATATATTTTCCTGGTAGTTGATTTTCTGTTAATTAAAACTTCTGTAGTATAGTAATTACCTTTTAAAAAAATATATAGCAGTAAGGCCCAATGTGATAAACAATTTGCTAATTATTTGTTTAAGTAAAACAGTTGGTAGCTAGACCCCTGCTATCATATATATATAGAAACTCTTTTAAATTTCACTTTCATCTTCAAACTGTTCCTCTTCCTGTGTTACTGAGCTGCAAATTTGGATCCAGCAAACTAGACTCATTGGGAAGACCTTCCAGTCCCTTCTCACAACTCAAGAAACCTACCAGCATTATTTGCCATCCACAAGTTGAGAGCTTACACAGGAAATTAAAGCGAAGTTATCCTCTGGATATTACTGACAAATTAAAAATTAACAGATCACTAGTTCCAGGTGATAGCCACCTGAGAGTTATCAAGCAACTTCAAAGACCTTTGAACAAAAATATGTAAAAAAAAAAGAACAGAATTCAAATAAACAATCTGAAAATCAACAAAAAGAAAACACAAGGATCCAGGAACCAGCAGGGCAAAGCCAAAAATTCAACATGTCAAAGCGTAATGGTGATCCCTCAGTGATTAAGTGAGTTCAAAAACTTAAGTGAGCTAGGGAAAGTCTGCAAGCAGGGCATGAACCCAAACAGCAAGTGCTTCGGAGTCAGTCAGAGACATAGGCTGCATAGACACCATACAGTTAAAACACACGGGGAGGTTTTCAACTATTTTTTTTACTCAAAGTAGACCCACTGAAATCAATTAACACCACTAAATTAGTTCCACTAATTTCAAAGGATTTACTCCAAGTAAAGGCAACTGAATGCCATTCGTGACTTCCCCTAAAGAATCCTGGGAACTAAAGTTTGTTAAGGATGCTGGGAATTGTAGCTCTGTGAGGGGAAAACTACAGTTCCTGGAATCCTTGAGGGGAAATAATGTGCTTTAAATGTGTGGTGTACATATCTGGTACACAGCCTTGGCCGGCCACAGTTAAAAGCAAATCAGAGGTGCTTACTGTAATATATGATACGTCCATCTATGCTTATGAGGGTTAATTCAGATTTCCAGAAGAGGGGCAATGTTTACTTTACAGTATTCCACTAGCCAACAATGCTGATTAAAATATCAATGGATTTAGTATTCCAGAAAAGGAAAGCAGTTCAACCAGTTCCTTCCAAAGCATTTACAAGTATTTTAAGGTTAGCTGGACAATAGATGGAAAGGGTTGGAAGATCTAGTTTCTTCTTGTAGTTTCAGTCCACTGTTAAGCTGTTTTTCTGGCTGTGAAAATGGATTTTTGCCCTTTTAAAAACAGCTGGCAACGAGAGCTGGTGTAGCATAGGGACTAAGGCTGCAATCCTAAACATGTGTACCTAGGAGTAAGTCTCATAAACAGAGAGGAACGTACTTCTGAGTAAACATGCATAGTACTGTGTTGTAAGTTCTATGCATGCTTCCATAATATGCATGCTTTTTGGGGGGGGGAGCAATTTTTTTAGATTTGCCCAAAGTTGTTGAGCTTTTGTGCAAAATAACCCCCTCATAGGTTGCCATATCTCCCCCATATTCCGACATAGGGAGCCATATATTCATACAGCAGTTTATTGTGGACTCATCTTGCTGCTCACACATGCAATATTGTGTAATAGTGTCCACATGACACACTCCTCATTCCGTGGTTTTATACAACGCTTCCTAGTTTGTCAAGCCATCATTTTACCTGATGTCCAGATCAGCAAACCATGGTTTGAATGATACATCCAAAGCAGGATTGTACCACACATTTTATTTTACTGCAAATATTTATAGACTACCCATCACTTTCTAAATTCCAAGGCAATTCACAACTGAATCACATACCCACCAACCCAGCAAAACACAGTACAATAAAAGCAGCAAAACACTACAATATAAAAAGAAAGATCAAAACAAGCAGCACATATCATGGCTAGTTTACAGAAAACATGTCATCAAAGCTTATGGAAAAATTATCATAACAAATACTGAGAACTTTAACATCATGCCAGTGATGTAGTATACTGTATATGGTTTGTGTGTTGGACTAGGACCTGGGCTATCAGGGTTTAAATCCCCAGTCATTTATGAAACTGACCAAAGACCTTGGGCCAATCACTATATTTCAGCCTAACCTACTTTACAGGGTTGTTGTGAGGATAAAATGGGGAAGGGGAGACTCACTTGTGCCACCTTGAGCTCCTTGGAGGACAGGTAGTTTATTTATTTATTATTACATTTATATCCTAACAGTTAGCTTGCATATATTTCTAATTGGTTTACATTGGCAGGTCTCATGGGATGTCACAATGCCACTTATGTTGCCAGCTATTTAAAACATGCTTATATGTTTATACTGTATTAGTTCACTGAACATAACAAGACAGACAAACAAAAATCCTGAAATAACAATCAGCCTGGATGTTTGCCAAATTCTGCTTTGCAAAACTTCAAATTTATGATCAAGTCAAATCTGGCAGGGTAATTTAAACAACACTTTAAAAAAACACACCCCAAAAACCAAACCTATGCCAGAATCTTATATAATTAAAGGATAATGTTTGCAACACTAGAGAACAGAAACAATAGCTGTCCTCAGATTAATGGAATGTTGTAGGAAATCTGCTGCAAGGCATCTGATACTAGCAAAGTCTATTTATTCCAGTGCTATAAATGTTACTGTTCTAATATTATATGGCAAGTGAAAAAACACACCATGAAACTGAATATAAGAGTGTCAAAGCGTTGCCCAAAAGCAAATACTTTTACAAAGCTGGGTCAACAACAGGAAGAAATAGTTGTATAAAGGAAGACACAGGTACAGGACATCTAGCTTCAAAAGCAAAGATTATACCAGGCATTTTTTAATGGAATATGGCAGAACTTTATTGCATGCACAAATACTACAGGCAGGCAGCAAGTGCTTGCACGACCATCTTTTTGGAATTCACAATACATAGTAAATGGTAAATGTCCCTTAACTTGAACCTGAGAACTACCTATTATGTTTCCTGCAATAGATGAGCAGGGTGTGGCATAGAAACTGGTACTTTGCCAAAATGTATACAGACAACTCCCAATTTATCCGTGGGTTACGTTCCAAGACACTGCACGTTTAAGTGAAATTGCGTATATTTGAAACACCATTGAAAAAGCCTGCAAACACCCATCTTTAGTTGCTGTTTACAGTTGTGTTTCTTTTTTGTTGACTGTAACCAGTGGTTTTCTTCTAGAAAAAAAGGTGCCGATACTGCGTACCCTTGAGTACGGGGGGGGGGGGGGAGCACTACCATTTTTTTATTCAACAAAAAACCTATGGTGATATCTGCAGATTGGTTGGGGTCCCTGTGAGCTAGAGGAGAAATAGAGACTGACTCATATGTGCTCCTTTTGGATAACCCAGTACTGCAGTGCAGGGTTGGCCAAAAACATAGCAGGAATGCCATGTTTTAGTTGGGTGGCATCCTTGCTTCCCACTCCCTGTTTAGAAGGTTTTGCAAGAAGCAGCACTTTGCATATCCTACTCGGCGCAAAGAATGGGCAGAGAACGTCAGGGAAAATGGAAGCGGGAAACAAGCAATCTACAGGCAATCACTTGGCCACTTCCAACTTAGGTAGAAAATTTCACTTATGGTGTTGCATATACATGATAGCACCGGAGGCATGTTAGTATTGTTGCATGAGATGTTTGGCAATTCTGTTTCTTTCAGATGAGGGAGGGAGTGTTTGTGGAGGGAAGAGCTGGACTTTATAATGCAATGGACCAAGTCAGGTATGTTCACACTTGTCTTAGTGTCCCAGATTTTTTATGCAGGGCTTATCCAGATAAGCTTGTTATTTATTGAGCATTCATCCTGATTTGCTTGCACAAAACTTACACAGAGGTTAGATTATATCTGGTCTTTGTTGAGCATTTGTTGAGATTTATTTATGGCCAGGTTATGCAACAATGAGTGTTCATCCTGATTCACTAGCAGAGTGTTTATATGGCTTCCTGTTCAGCATTTGTTCATTCTACACTTTTCAGTGTGTTTCCAGGCCACTTTAAAGTGGATTTGCTGTACCAGGGTGGCAGTGATTTAATCCACTTTTAACTGTGCAAACGTACAGTTCCCAGTATGTGCCCAGATCCCTCTCATAAAATAGTGACAGTCTGAAGCCCTCACTTTGCTGTGTGTTTGTTTAGACTCCTGGTTTTTTTACTTCTTTCTATCTCCCTCCTAATTTACCTGAACAGGGCATTTTATATTTTTCCATTCGCCACCAGAAGTATCCAGTAAGCCACCCTAAATATTACAGAGGAGAAAATTATATGCACGCTTGTGACAGCAGCGCATTTAATGCAACACATAGTTCTAACCTAAGATGTGCAACTAACACTTTAAAGGCACAGGATTATTCCATTCTGTCGTTTTCATGCTTAAGAATAAATTAATACATCTCTTACCTGCATGAGAATTACACAAAATTCATTCCTGTTCCAGTCTGACTCTTGAATTGTTGATTTTCCAGATCCTCCTGTGTTTTCGAAACATAATGAGAAAGAACTGCACCTGAAAGGAAATAAAGAATTCATTTGTTGAATAAAAAGACAGACAATGTTTACCAAAACCAGGCATGGGGAACTCCCATAGGCCTAATCTGGCCGATTCCTTGGCCTCTGGCCTGTCCCTCAGTCCTTGCCAAAGCCACACACACCCAGCCACACCCTTCCCGGTCCTCTGATGATGTGCACAGAACAGCTGAGCAGGCGGGAGGGCCTGACCTTCACCCCTTGCGGTGTGTTGGGTGAGAAAGTTTAACCCTCTACACCCAGTGTACCACAAGAGAGAAGAAAGCCACAAAACCCCTTCATCCTCAGTTGATCCCCACAAAACACTAGGAAGCAGGAGCAGAATTCAAAAGTTGCTTACATTCTGCCTTTCTGTTTTGCCTTACGCTGAAAATGGTTAACAAAGATATAAATAATTGTCAGCTCTGCTTCTGGTCCCACTTCTGGTTCCAGGAACGCTCAGAACCCCCGGTGGTCTCTTGTACTCAGAGCACCCTCTGGTGGGGAACTGACTCAAAGAGCTCAATTGTCACAGCACTCCACTTTGCTTCGGTTTTTATGCACCGTATTCTGTCCTGCCTTCTTACTCAGTTCTTACCCTGGCTCTTTTGGTACTGTGTCCTCTCCTGCCTGCTTTTCCACCTCTCTCTCTGGCTCACCACTAGGGATGACAACCCTAGACTCTTTCTCCTCTTCTTGCCCCTGCTGAGGCAGCCCAGATTCCTTTTGCAGCTCACCTCTTTTCCCTTACTTTCTCCTCCCTGTATAAATCTCTCCCCTTAGTCTCTGAAACACTCTGGCATCCTTTGTATTTCTCCTTGGTAGCTCCATTATCCCTCCTCCTCCTCCTCCTCCTTCCTGCTGGGACCCAGCAAGAATGCTCTCAGATGCTAACCTTTCATCTCCCGAAGCTTCCTTATCTGTCAACATGTTGCATCAAGTGGGGAGTGCCAGCATCTATCACAACAACTTGTACATAACACCAAGTAATAAAACAGGTGTAATGATTAAAACAAGCAGTGTAATGTCAGCAATAAAATCAACTAAAAGCGCAAAGAGAAAACAGGGCAGCATTGGGAGCCCCTGCAAAAATGCCTTCCAGAACACAAGCATTTCTTCAGACTGTTGGAAGGCAAGGAGCAAGAGAACAGACATGCTTCTGAAACCTAGCGGTGATATAAAAACCCAGACATATAAAAACCCTGTCTGGGCAAACTCATCTTAAACTCAAATGTTCAGGAAACAGAAATTCAGCTGCAGACCAGAGTTCCTATGAAAGGAGGAAGTCCTTAAACTATCCTGGATCATTTAGTGCTTTAAAGGTCCTAACCAACACTTTGAGGACTGCCCCCACAAAGAAAAATTTAAACAAGCAGTGCTTTCTCCCCAGATTTACTATATGATCTGTTGTGTGTATATAGATCAGCTCTAAGCTAATCATAAATGCATGTCCTGTATCAACTGTCCTACATCTGGGCATAAGCTTTACTGAACGCAACTTATTTCGCGACATGGAAGACTGGGGATGAATGCAGGGGCATACAAGCAAGCGATGCCTCAAACGTCTGTTCTTCAGTGCTTTGCGTCATTAGCATGAAGATCTGAAGGGTTTTAAAAAGCACGTCGAATGTGCATTAAAACCCTCTTCAGTCCTTCACACTATTTGTACCCAGGGACACTGGGAGTGAGGGTTGCATGCATACCGCTGCCTCAATTCTGGGTTTCCCAAGCCAGTACAAAAAGAGTTTTAGAACTAATTGAAATATTTGGTCAAGTGGCAGGTTTTAAATTAAATAAACAGAAGACAAAGGTACTGGAAAAAAATCTAACGATGGGGGAAAAAGATAGTTTTCAAAGGGAAACCGGTTTGGAAATAACAAAAAAAGTGAAATACCTGGGGGTGAATTTAACATCTAAGAATGTGAATCTATTTAAAGATAATTATGAGAAATGTTGGTCGGAAGTTAAGAAAGATCTTGACATATGGTCTAGGTTGAGACTATCCTTGTTAGGCCGAATTGCTGTTATCAAGATGAATGTATTGCCGAGATTGTTGTTTTTGTTTCAGACATTGCAAGTTCTAGATAGGATGGACTGTTTCAAGAGGTGGCAGAAAGATATATCCAAATTTGTCTGGCAGGGCAAAAAGCCCAGAATAAAATTTAAGATTTTAACTGATGCAAAAGATAGGGGGGGTTTTGCTCTGCCGGACTTAAGACTTTACTACGAAGCGGCAGCTTTCTGCTGGTTGAAGCAATGGCTACTTCTTGAAGATACAGACATTTTAGACTTGGAAGGGTATGATAATAATTTTGGCTGGCATGCATATCTATGGTATGACAAGGCAAAGGTTTATAAAGGCTTTAAAAATCATATTGTCAGGAAAGCTTTGTATAATGTTTGGAATCGATATAAGGATTTGTTGGAAAGTAAAACACCCAGATGGTTGTCACCAATGGAAGCTAGAGCGGTGAAAAAACTTAACATGGATTCTAATTGGCCAAAATATTGTGAAATTATAGAATATGACGGTGAAAAAGTTAAATTACAGAGCTTTGAGAAACTAAAATCCAAAGTTCGAGACTGGTTACACTATTATCAGATAAATGATACTTTTAAGCAGGACAGGAAACTAGGATTTCAGAAGGAGAGGTCAAAATTGGAAACAGAACTGTTAGAGACCAATACTAAGAATTTGTCTAAAATGTATAACTTGTTGCTGAAATGGAACACACAGGATGAAACGGTTAAATCAGCTATGATCAAATGGGCACAAGACTTAGGTCATGATATTATGTTTGCTGACTGGGAACAGTTATGGACCACAGGCCTTAAATTTACGGCATGTAGTGCCTTGAAAGAAAACATAATGAAAATGATCTATAGGTGGTACATGACCCCAGTCAAGCTTGCAAAGATATATCATTTGCCCAATAACAAATGCTGGAAATGTAACGAATGTGAAGGAACTTTCTACCACCTTTGGTGGACCTGCCCAAAGATTAAGGCCTACTGGGAAATGATCTATAATGAAATTAAGAAAATCCTTAAGTGGACATTTGCAAAGAAACCGGAGGCTTTTCTCTTGGGTATGGTCGGCCAATTGGTACCAAAGAAAGATAGGACTTTTTTCATGTATGCAACTACAGCAGCAAGAATTCTCTTGGCAAAGTATTGGAAGATGCAAGAATTACCTACTCTGGAAGAATGGCAGACGAAGGTGACTGAATTTATGGGACTGGCAGAGATGACCGGCAGAATCCGTGATCAGAGGAGAGAGACAGTGGAAGAGGACTGGAAAAAATTTAAAATATATCTTAAGAACTGCTGTAAAATTTCAGACTGATAAAATGTCAAGGGGTAAGAAACAGAGAATTATAGCTGTAAATGTTTAAGTTAAGAGAACCTGAGGGAAGTTAAATATAGAAATGGAATGAAGGATTGCTAAAAAAAAAAAATTGGAAACAAGGGTGCAGTGAAGGGGAGGTATGGGGAAGTCATGTGTTGTTTGTGAATGTTTTTCTTTGTGTGTTTTTTGTTTATGAAAGTTAATAAAAATTATTTAAAAAGAAAACAATTCTGGGTTTCCCACATCTTACATTCAGGGAAATCCCTGAACACAGCCACCATACGACAGTGACTAACTAATGATTCAATTTAGCCACTATATGCTAATGATTAACTAATGTAGTGATAAAGGTCTCATTCGCACTATACATATGAAATAGTTTTATATCACTTGGAGGTCCTGAGAAGTATAGTTTGTTTACTAAAGGTACTAGTGGTTGTAGCTCTGTGAGGTCAGAACCCTTATCAAACTGCGGTTCCCATGTTTCTTTGGGGGAAGCCATTCATGACAGTTGAAATGGTGTATGAGTGCTTTAAATGTATGGTATAATTACAGAGCTATCTCCATTATTTCCTTTTTACAGAATCTGGCCACCTTTGTCTGAATACTATTTTCCCCACCACCATCGGCCCTGTGCTGCTCATTGAAGGGCAATCCTCCCCCAACCTTTTCTCCCTCACTATTTTTAGCTTGAAGAATATTTGTCTCTAAGACCTTGCACATGTGTGAAGGCCTGTGTGACCAGCTTGAGACTGAACAGAGACAAGAGGAGAGAGCTGCCAACTAATTTCCATTCAAAGGCTTTACCCTGATCACTGGTATATGCGTGTTTGTGATTTGTTATTGACAGTGCTTTTTTCTAAAAAAAAAAATGCTTAGGGGTACTCCCATTTTGACTCAATAAAATCACTGTTTTATAGTTCAAATTGGGGAAAATAAATACAGTAAATGGACAAAGTACAAAGCTTTACAAACTGTTTAGGGGTATGCGAACCCCTGCGTCCCCCCATAAAAAAGCACTGGTTATTGATAAAACAAGCAATTGAATTTACTCTGTTTCCAGAGTAAAATGCCTTTAACTTTAAATGCTCTGCTTTTTTGACCTAAACATTCGACTATAGGCTATGATTACATGCACCTAAGAGCAAGTCCTACTGAACACAGTGGGATTTACTTCTGAGTAAATATAGACAAGACTACACTGTTAAAAGTGTAATCCTAATATTGAAGAACATTAGATGCAGCTTTTGAAGATGAGGAGGGTGAGCAGAAATCATACTGAATCTATGTTAGACATCAGTTGCAGAGAAGATCAGGTTATCATCCATTCTGTCTTACAACAGCTAGATAGCCATGGCTTATTTTGAAATACTTCTGTGCTACAAAATAAATCCCTGTGGGCATTCAAATGTCAATGCTTGTGTTGCCTATATATACCAGCTAACCTGCTGCTTTACTGATGTTCTCTACAGATTTTCTCTTCACTTAATGCATTAAGGTGATTACTGAACAGCTTTACAGTGCCAAAGCTGCAGGTAACACTTAATAATCATAGTAAAAATGCTCCCTCAATTCTGATTAATGTGACTCATCAATTCAGATGAAAAGAGGGTGTGGGAGCTTGTTTATGAAGAGACAATGGTAGGAGGATTTCCTCGGCGTTTTCAAATGGAGTCTTACACGACAGAACATAGAAGGGCACCTTGGGAAAACAATACACATGCTAACACAAATGAGATTTACAACAGAGTGCGTGGGTGTGTGCAGTTACATACTATGAAATTTACTCAGAAATACATCCTCACTGTCATTAATGGGATTTATTCCCGCCTGAAACTACTTAAGATTGCAATCAAATAGTCTGATTGCACACATCAGTTGTCCACTGTTGCACCGTGGATCTCCTGCCAACCAAGCAGTTCGAAAGCATGCCAGTGCAAGTAGATAAATAGGTACTGCTGCGGTGGGAAGGTAAACGGCGTTTCCATGTCCTCTGGTTTCATTGTTCTGTTGCGCCAGAAGCAGTTTAGTCATGCTGGCCATACGACCTGGGAAGCTGCCTGTGGACAAACGCCAGCTCCTTCAGCCTGAAAGCAAGAGGAACGTCACAGCCCCATAGTCACCTTCGACTGGACTTAACCATCCAGGAGTCCTTTATTATTATGGATTCTCGCGGTGGGCGGGGTAATGGATAGATCAAATGTAAGGGCTTATGGAGTGGAGACAAACAAGCTTATTACAAAATTGTCATAGTGCTGTTGCATTGTAGTTGCTGCCTTACTGCAGGTGTGGTGAAACCTTGGCTCTCCAGGTGTTACTTACTGAACTACAACTCCTCACAGGACCCAGCAAGCATGGCCAATGGTCAGGGGTGATGGGAGTTGTAGTTCAGCAACATCTAGATGCTCAAAAGTTCCTCACACCTGCCTTACTGGGTTCTCCAAAGGCCTTGTGTTGCTCTTTGTGTGTTGGTGGAATTCCAGGAGATAAGGCAATTTACCACCACCTCCTCCAGTCCCTTACCTGTCACACACTAGTGCAGGGAATGGAGTCTTGCACAGAATTATAGAACTGTAGAGTTGGAAGGGACCCCGAGGGTCATCCAGGCCAGTTCCCTGCAATGCAGGAATCCAGCCGTCCCTCGGTGGGCTCGAACCACCAACCTTCTGGTTAACAGCCAAGCACACTGACCCGTTGTGCCACTGAACAGTTTGCATGTACAACACTCATACAAATATAAAGAATCAGGGCTGCAACATTTGGTCGATTAATTTGTTAGCCTATCTACAAATGTTTTGCTCAATTAAAAAAAAGAGTGATCTCAATTAATCCAGCAACAGGTTTGTAACAAAAACTTTTTTGGTTTTTTAATTTATTTGGCTAAGTTCATTATTTCACCAGGCTATTGTATAAGAGTTATATCTCTATTACCACTGCTATAATGACATCTACTGGTGAAAGCAGGTTTTGACTTCAGATGAGGGAAAAACCACCCTGCCTTTTACTGCTAGCAATGTGTACACACAGTAGTTTATGCAACCTCACTTGGCTCTCTTTGCCTGGACCCTTTCTCTTGTGGTCTTTATGCAGTCCTAGAACACTTTTTTAAAACTATAAATTCACCCAGCATTCTATTGATCCTCTTGCATGCTCCTGATCCTCTACTGTCTGAATCTTGTTCAACTGTTTTGTTTTTAACATTTTTTAAAAATCACCGTGTGATGGTCACCCTAAAAGAGAGGTAAGGTAAAGGTAAAGGTACCCCTGCCCGTACGGGCCAGTCGTGTCCGACTCTAGGGTTGCGTGCTTATCTCGCTCTAGAGGCCGTGAGCCGGCGCCGGCCGCAGACACTTCCAGGTCATGTGGCCAGTGTGACGAAGCTGCAGCTGGCGAGCCAGCACCAGCGCAGCACACGGAAACGCCGTTTACCTTCCCGCTATAAAGCGGTACCTATTTATCTACTTGCACTTAAGAGTGCTTTCAAACTGCTAGGTGGGCAGGAGCTGGGGCCAAACGACGGGAGCTCACCCCACCGCGGGGATTCGAACTGCCGACCATACGATCAGCAAGTCCTAGGCACTGAGGTTTTACCCACAGCGCCACCCGCGTTGAGAGGTAGAAATATATTAAATAAATACCTTGCAGCCATCTGAAGAGTAACTGTGCATTCAACCCTGTAAAAGATGCCACTGGAGAAGATCTCAAAGAGATAAATTTTGTTTAATGATACCATCAGTTCTAAGCTTAGCTTTTATGATGCAAGCAGAGATTTGTATCACACAACAGGTAAAACAACATCCCAAAATCCCTTCAAGCTGATTACTACTACAGCTCTGTGCAGGTGTGCTAGGAAGATGTGGTCAGCTCTCCAAGGTGTACTCCAATCAAGTACTTTACACAACCGTTTTGCATGGGGCAGGTGCATGGGAATAGCCAGGATTTTTGTTAGGGGCGGCAGGCCTTTTGTTGGGGGCAGAAGAACCTTAGTTTGCTATGTATTTTTATTGATTTAGGGGGGCAGGTGCCCCTCCCTGGCTATGCCCATGGGCAGGTGGTATTTTCCGGCACAGCAGCTTCAATAGCAATGGCTGCTTCCCTCGTAGGGAGGGTGGGTGAGTTCCTAGCACTGATGCCAAGCCATCTGTTGAAGGTCTTGGAGTAGCAATCAGATCTGGCTCCGTGACAGAAGATTCCAAATTGTAGCAGAACCTGTGGTCCAACCCAGTCAGCTGATTCAGAATCTATGATATTGAAAGCCTCTGAGAGATCCAGGAGGACTTCTGAGATCACACACCCAGCCCAGCTCGGGCAGACATCACCAGCCAGGATGGACAAGCATCCAGGAAGAACTGCATGCCTCCTAGTAGATAGTCCATATTTTCAGGTTGTAGAAGCTAAAAGGTATCCGTATCAACCAGAACAAATGGGCCACTAGTCCCACCTATCTCTGACTCTATACCAACTATGTAATCCAAGTTGGCATGACTGGGGTGGTATTTTTTTTATTTTTATGGCAGAGCGAGAGATCAGAGGGCCCAAGGAATTGAGTTAAGTTAGCCAGATTGATTTGTATGTTGTCGGGCGGGGGGGGGGGGGAGGATTGGTGTTGTTGGCCTGTGTATGTGATAAAGGGACCACATCTCTATTGTGCCCCATTGTCCCAAAAGGGAACACAGATGCTGGTAAGCGCACCTGCAATCCATGGAATCTTGCACCACTGGCTGGAGATTGGGGTGGCTGTAACCAGGGCATTTCTGCGGCCAAAACTCACTTGAACTCAGTTCCTGCACCTACCTCTCAGGTGGGCACCATTGCCATTATAAGAGAACAAGGGAGGTGTTCGTGGTAAGTTCTGGCACCTCTTTTTCTAGAAAAATAGCACTGGCTGTAACAATATTTTTCTGAGGGGCCCAAGACCCCACTGGTTTTGGCAGCAGCAGCAGAAAGAAGGAAGAATAAAAATACAGTCATACCTCGAGTTGAATGTGCTTCGGGTTCAGCGCATTCGAGTTGCGCTCTGCGGCAACCTGGAAGTAACAGAGCGTGTTACTTCCGGTTTTCGCCGCTCGCGCATGCGCTCAAAATGACATCACGTGCATGTGCGGAAGCAGCGAAATGCCGCACACACAGACGCACCATCACGTCTTGCGTTCCATTCGGGATGCAAACAGGGCTCCGGAACGGATCCCATTTGGTATGCGAACGGGGCTCCTGAATGCATCCCGTTCGCATCCTGAGGTACCACTGTAGATAAAAGACCCCTGGACAGTTAAGTCCAGTCAAAGGCAACTATGGGGTGCAGCACTCATCTTGCTTCAGGTCAAGGGAGCTTTCCACAGACAGCTTTCTGGATCATGTGGCCAGCATGACTAAACCACTTCTGGCGCAATGGAACACCGTGACGGAAACCAGAGCACACAGAAATACAGTTTACCTTCCCGCCACAGTGGTTCCTATTTATCTACTTGCACTGGCATGCTTTAAAACTGCTAGGTTGGCAGGAGCTGGGACAGAGCAACAGGAGGTCACCACCGTCAAGTGGATTCAAACCGCCGACCATCTGATCGGTAAGCCCAAGAGGCTCAGTGGTTTAGTTTAGAGTAGACCACAGTGCCACCTGCTCCCTCCAAGAATAAAAGTAGAGTGCTGGGGTGGTTGGAGTTTTAAACCTCTGCTCCCAGCTCAGCCCCTATTGGGGATAGATGTTGCCCTTCCTCCTCCTCCTCCACTTCTGGATCACTGTATGCGTTCAGATGATCTGCACATACTTCTCATGCCGAAGAAGATGGTCCTGGTTCCAATCGTGGCTGACTCTGGGGTTGCGGCGCGCATTTCGCTTTATTGGCCGAGGGAGCCGGCGTACAGCTTCCGAGTCATGACTAAGCCGCTTCTGGCAAACCAGAGCAGCACATGGAAACGCCACTTACCTTCCCGCCGGAGCGGTACCTATTTATCTACTTGCACTTTGACGTGCTTTCGAACTGCTAGATTGGCAGGAGCAGGGACCGAGCAACGGGAGCTCACCCTGTCACGGGGATTCGAACTGCCGACCTTCTGATCTGCAAGTCCTAGGCTCTGTGGTTTAACCCACAGCACCATCTACGGGGACAACGGAGCGGGGCCTCCGGCGGGCAGCGCACCCCACAGACGGGCCAGTGCTTTTCCTGTGTTCTGCCGAGCCACCTCCTTTACGAAAGAGGCGTATCTCTACAATCCTGAGTGTTTCTATACTGGGCGACTGAGCGACCCACCCTCCTCGGGAAGACTCGAGCTGCTTTGACACGCTTCAGGGACCAACCTGCCCACATCCACACATGCGCACCTGGCGCCTACCCACAACTCTCCACCTCCTCACGTCCCCCGCTCTCATTGTCTCGGGCAGGTCGTGCGCTTCGGCGTGACGTCACGGCGCGCCGGCTCCTTCTTTGTTTACCTTTCCCACCCGCTGAATCTTCGCCGGCTCCCGAGAAGGGGCGGACTTGTGTTGGCGGACAGCGAGTCCGCGAGCTGCCTCCTGATTGGCCAGGGGAGCCTATATTTGGGGGTGTAGGAAGAGGGCCTGCAACTGCTGGGCGGAGGGAGACCCTTTTTGCCGCAGAGCGAGGCCGGGGCTGCCGCTTCGCGTTGGCCGTTGGAGCCTGGCTGACTGCCGTTTATGACCGGGCGTCGGTTGAGGAAGCCTTCGGTTCGTCGCCGGCGAGAGGGAGGCGAGGGAAGGGGAAGGGAGCATGGCGGCCTCGGCGTCGGAGAAGAGCAACAAGAAGAAGACGGAGAAGAAACTCGCCGCCCGTGAAGAAGCCAAATTGCTGGCCAGCTTCATGGGGGTCATGAACACCATGAGGAAGCAAGTAAGGCGGGGTGTGGGGTGACCGGCCTCCTAGGCCTCCTTGACCTGTGGGGTCCAATAGGAACATGTTTCTATCTCCCTCTCCCCCCCCATGGTGTTGACCACGAGCCTGGCACCTGGGCATTTGTGAACCCGGAGTTGTTGTAGGAGAAGAAACCCATGGCAGGGGGGACACAGCTAACACAAAGTGCTTGGCATTGTTTTGTTGCTGTTTACTACAGCCCTGTAAAGTAGGCCAGTAAGGACTCCCATATTGCAGAGGTGGGGGATGGCTGACGAGGCTCACGGATGACGCCTTGCCTAAGAATTAGAATTGTAGAGTTGGAAGGGACCCCAAGGACCATCTACTCCCCCCCCCCTGCAATGCAGGAATCTCAGCTAAAGCATCTGTGACAGATGGGCATCCAGCCTCTCCAAGGAGAGCCCACAACCTCCAGAGGGAGACTTTCACTGACAGATCTTACTGTCGGGAAAGTTTTTCCATGTGTTTAGAAGGAATCTCCTTTCTTGTAACTTGACTACCTGATGAGTTCCTGTTAGAGGTGATATTTGAACAAGCAGCATCAGGATTTGTAGTGCAGTTGTAGTGGAAATATTTGGGCATTACCATGCTGCAATGGATCTCTGGTACACAGAGCAGTTGATGTGAAGCCAAGACCATCCCGTTGCATTCTTTGCTCATTTATCTGGTGTAACTCTTTGTTGTTCCACCCACAAGGATGCACTGGGGGGAAATGAGAATATTCCCAACTTCTGTTACCCTGGCAAATGTGTAAACCTAATTCAGATTCATCTTCCTTTATCTCTAGCATATGTCACCCAAGTGGATAGTATTCTAGAGATACAGAAAGGTGATCACAACAGCATAGGACAGGCGTAGGAAAACTCGGCCCTCCAGATGTTTTGGGACTATAGCTCCCATCATACCTAGCTAACAGGACCAGTGGTCAGGGATGATGGGAGTTGTAGTCCCAAAACATCTGGAGGGCCTAGTTTGCCTATGCCTGGCATAGGAGTTAATAGCTCTCTTTTTGTGCAGGAAAGCTATTACCAGAGCAACTGTTAACAGGCTGTAGGGGCTGGAGCATTACAAATGCTGGCAAGCTGTAGTGGAAATAGTGGTTGGAGGTAACACCTTCACCATCAGTCCCCTTCCAGAAGGTACAAGTTAGTCGTGTGCTCAGTGAAGATGACTAGTGTATGACTATGAAACTGGGGTGAAAACTGCTAGTTCAATCATGTACTTAACAGATGTGTTTGGATAGTACCAGTCTACTGATCTATGAGGCTTAATATTTGCCTTGCTAACCTGTGGCTTGTATTCACCTTTTGCTCAGAGTAGACTATTACAATTAATCCTAAGTAATGGACATTAATTTCAATGGGTCTACACTGAGTTGAATGCAACCAATTTTCTTCATAATCTACTTTAGTGGTGATTTGTATTGTCATTACTTGCTAGAACTGCCACTGTACCAATTTTAAGATCATTAACATATTTTAGCTCAGTAACAGCTTTGCTCTTGTTCAGTTGCCTTGAGGTGCTTATCTATATTTCAAGTTAAAAATGCTACACACATTGGCTAATATTCTAGCAACTATAAACACTTAAATGGTAGTCTTTCTCCCAAATAGTTGGAGGTCTAAATGGAGACAACTGGAAAATATTAAGTTTCCTTCATTGTCATTTCCACAGCAAAGAAAAATAATTGTCAGTGTCTTCCTTTTTCTACCTTTTCTACCTTTAGAAATTAGTTCAGCAACTTTTAAATGAGCACAGAATAATGAGAGCATCCATCAAAGTATACGCAGAGAGTACTTTTTAGGAACCTGGTCTCATTTAAGAGCTACTTAACTAACACATTAGTCACTCTGCTATTTTGGTCTGTTGTGGAAATGACAATAAAGAAAGAAGCAAATGTTCAAGTTGTTTCTATTTAGACCTCCCATAAGCATTTGGGACAATGAGTGCTATTTTAAGTATGTGTTGCTGGCTACAGTATTAAGCCGGCAATCTTCTACATGCTTACCTGGAAGTAAGCCCTATTAAACTAACTAAGAATTATTTCTGAGTAGATAGGCATAGCTTTACACTGCCTTGAGCTCCTTTGAAAAATTGTGATTTTGTCTTCAATAGTGTTTGTTGTACATTTCTGTAGGTAACTAATTTAGCAAAAAAAAAAAAAAAAAAAAGACTTTCTACACATTTCTCTGAAATTGTGAAATATTACATGTTTTGTCATCATTTTGACTTTTTTGCGCTAGAAAACACTCTGTGATGTCATTCTCATGGTCCAGGAAAGGAAGATCCCAGCTCATCGTGTTGTACTTGCTTCAGCAAGTCACTTCTTTAACTTGATGTTTACCAGTAAGTCTTCAGCTACTCAACTTCTACTGGTTTAAATCATCATCATCATCATCATCATCATCTACTGACCAACAGTGTTCAAAATTAGCCAGATGCATTTTGCTATGGGCACAGGTTCAATTGTGACTATGTGGAGATTTCTGGGCTCCAAGTTGGCGACCGCAATTAAAAAACCTCTACCTTAGTCCATAATTAATACAGTTTCCACTGTGTGTGTTTCTCCTTGCATACTGGGACAAGTGGATTGTTGTAAGAGCAAGTTACAGCCAAGCAATTAGTTGAAATCATAGAATTGTAGTGTTGGAAGGGACCTCGAGGGTCATTTAGTCCAACCCCCAGCAGATAAGACATTCCGTTGTGGTAACGGAAACCTGCAGTAGATTCAAGGTACCATTTGGCAACAAGCTTATGTACTGAGTTGATAACATTGCGGGCCTGCAAAGAAAGGGAGATTTGGTTTAATAACATGTAAGTAGAAACTCTTGAATCTTCTCCAGTTATCTTTACAGTGATATTTCTTCCTTGTCTTTCATCTCTGTTGCTGGACCAACTGTCAGCCCAAGTGCAGTTTAGTAGCACCATGCAGGAGAACAGCTTTAAGCCAAACCATGGCTTAGCATGAATATACTGTCTCCCAAGAAGACGATTGCAGCCACTTTGCTTCTTCCTAGGCTTTTTAGGTTGGTACAGCAGCTAAACCAAGATTTGGCTTAGTGTGTGATCCAATCCCTGGATCATAGTTCAGGTCTCTCCTCAATCATGACTTGTAGCCAAAGGACAAGCTTTGGCCACAGATGATGGTTGAGGACAGGTGTTAACAGCAGTCCCAGAATCAGACAACACACTTAGCAAAAACATGGCTTAGCTGCCACCGCACTGACCTAAAATGTCTAAGGAGGAGTAAAGCACCCATGGTCTCGGTGGGAGCCAGTATGTATGTGTGGTTACAGTAAACCACACACTGACTTAACATGTCTTACATGTGAACCAGTGAAGCCACTGATTTTCCACTTGTCTTCCTAAAACTCTTTCTCACATGCAGTCAGTATATAATAAGACTTGCCAAAAATACACCTGCTTCAGAGAGACTGGCATATTTGCGACCTCCAAGCTTAATATTTAAATGTCTTTAAAAATGGGCTCTAGAGGAAAAGAAGGTGTCCTCTTTTTATCTAACTTTAGGTGCAGATGTTTCTAAGGTCCAAACTCATTCATACCATACTAATTCATCTTTTCTAATTAAATGTTTTGGAGAATTTTCCTGTAGAGAGGTAGAGTTCTACAGCTTGGTCTCCTTTGCAATTTGAGAATACCATGGTAGCGACTTAAGTGCAGTGCAACTGAAGTTTGACTAGGATTAGTCTGTTTTTTCTTTTTTAATTTTTACATCAAGGATAGGGAAACCTGTAGTCCTCCAGATGTTGTTGGACTGTCTCCCATCAGCCTCAGCTGGCACAGCCAATAGTGAGGGATGATGGGAGTTGTCCAACAGGAAGACCACAGGTTCCCATTCCTACCTTGAGCTGGGTTGAAATGTATGTAAGACTGGGATGTAGTTTTGTGAGACCAGAAGTTCTTGATACACCTATTCTTAGTGTACTTGTTTTTCTGTAAATAAGATTTCTATAAGTAATACGGAATTAGGAAAACAGTTGTTAATACATTTAAATCTAGATACCAGCTTGGTCAATTCTAGGTTCTGCTGCTCATTTTGTAAGTGATCTCTGCGGTTGTCTTGAAGTTCGCTTAACAACTTCCATTGCAACTGTCCCCCCCCCTCTTAAATTAGAGCAGCAGGTCCTTTGAGATGTGGGTGCAGGGGTGGAATTGTTGTTCAGGTGAGATGATGGTGTTATGTATCTAATTGCAGCAAATATGATTGAATCAAAGTCTTACGAAGTGGAGTTAAAAGATGCAGAGCCAGATATTATTGAGCAGCTTGTGGAGTTTGCTTATACTGCAAGGTAGGTTTATTTGTAACTCTTAATATCTGCCCATCAGATAGCTTCATATGAAGCCCAGAAAAGCTGTTAAGTGAATTAATGCTATTTTAATTATTTGTTCAACAGGTACTACTGTATCTGCCTATAAAATTTAATCTAGTTATGTGTATTATCATGTTCCCAGTTCTTGTTGAAAATGTTTTGGTCATAGTAATGTTGCTGCTTTTTTCAGAATTTCCGTAAACAGCAACAATGTCCAGTCATTGTTAGATGCTGCAAATCAATATCAAATTGAACCTGTGAAAAAAATGTGTGTGGACTTCTTAAAAGAGCAAGTTGATGCTTCAAATTGTCTTGGTAAGATGGCTCACTCTATATTGTTTCTAAGAACTCTTGATATTTTTCAAAATTGGCACTTTGGGTCCTTGATTATTTCATTTTTAGGACAGTCTTGCTAATGATACATTTCATGTATTATTCTACTGGAAAACAAGTTTTATGGTTTGAAAATGTATTTGTCATGCATATAGTACTGCTATATGCATATAGTACTGCATATAGTACTGCCGGTGGCGGAAAACTCATTCTGAATCAGACCGGACACGGGTTAGAGCTCAACGTCGAGCCTACCAAGTGGCAATGGCGACGGCGAAGAGGGCCTTCTTCACCGCCTCCATTGCATCTGCAGAAAACAGCAGCAGGAGACTTTTTCAGGTGGTTCGCAATCTATCAGAACCACCTGTACCACCGGGGCCTGGTAGGGACCCCAAGATCTCCTGCAATGCTTTTGCAAAGTTTTTTGCAGATAAAATCGCTCAGATTCAGAAGGAGGTAGACTCCACCGTGGGAGCAGGGCCAGGGCGGGAGAGTGCTAGAGTTCTGTCTGGTCCTGTTACATGGGATCAATTCCAATCTGTTACCTCCGAGGATGTGGACAGGCTGCTTGGACGAGTGAAACCGACCACCTGTCTCTTTGATCCTTGCCCATCCTGGCTGATAAAAGCGAGCCGGGAAGGGCTGGGCGATGGGATCTGCGGGGTGGTGAATGCTTCCCTCTGTGAGGGAGCCTTCCCAGACCCGCTGAAAGAGGCGGTCATTAAACCGCTTCTTAAAAAAACATCTTTAGACCCGGCCAATTTGGCCAACTATCGCCCAGTCTCAAATCTGCCATTCTTGGGCAAGGTGATTGAGCGGGTGGTTGCTGAACAACTCCAAGCACGCCTGGAGGAAACGGACCATTTGGATCCCTTCCAATCGGGATTCAGGCCTCACCATGGGACTGAAACTGCCTTGGTCGCGCTGGTTCATGATCTCCGGCGGGCTAGGGACAAAGGTGAGAGCTGTTTCCTAGTTCTGCTGGATCTCTCAGCGGCCTTTGACACCATCGACCATAACATCCTTCTGGACCGTCTAGAGGGGCTGGGAGCTGGGGGCACTGTTATACAGTGGTTCCGCTCCTTCCTCCTGGGCCGTGTCCAGAAGGTGGTGGTGGGGGGTGAGTGTTCAGACCCCTGGGCTCTCACTTGTGGGGTGCCTCAGGGTTCTGTCGTCTCCCCCATGCTTTTTAATATCTATATGAAGCCGCTGGGAGAGATCATCAGGGGGTTTGGACTGGGTGTTCATCAGTATGCAGATGACACCCAGCTCTACCTCTCCTTTAAATCAGAACCAGTGAAGGCGGTGAAGGTCCTGTGTGAGTGCCTGGAGGCGGTTGGAGGTTGGATGGCGGCTAACAGATTGAGGTTGAATCCTGACAAGACAGAAGTACTGTTTTTGGGGGACAGGAGGCGGGCAGGTGTGGAGGATTCCCTGGTCCTGAATGGGGTAACTGTGCCCCTGAAGGACCAGGTGCGCAGCCTGGGAGTCATTTTGGACTCACAGCTGTCCATGGAGGCGCAGATTAACTCTGTGTCCAGGGCAGCTGTCTACCAGCTCCACCTGGTACGCAGGCTAAGACCCTACCTCCCTGCGGACTGTCTCACCAGAGTGGTGCATGCTCTAGTTATCTCACGCTTGGACTACTGCAATGCGCTCTACGTGGGGCTACCTTTGAAGGTGACCCGGAAACTGCAATTAATGCAGAATGCGGCAGCTAGACTGGTGACTGGGAGTGGCCGCCGGGACCACATAACACCGGTTCTGAGAGATCTGCATTGGCTCCCAGTACGTTTCCGAGCACGATTCAAAGTGTTGGTGCTGACCTTTAAAGCCCTAAACGGCCTCGGTCCTGTATACCTGAAGGAGCGTCTCCACCCCCATCGTTCAGCCCGGACACTGAGATCCAGCGCCGAGGGCCTTCTGGCGGTTCCCTCATTGCGAGAAGTGAGGCTACAGGGAACCAGACAGAGGGCCTTCTCGGTAGTGGCGCCCGCCCTGTGGAACGCCCTCCCATCAGATGTCAAAGAGATAAAGAATTACCTGACGTTCAGAAGACATCTTAAGGCAGCCCTGTTCAGGGATGTTTTAAATATGTAATGCTGTATTGTTTTTAATACTGATTGGGAGCCGCCCAGAGTGGCTGGGGAAACTCAGCCAGATGGGCGGGGTATAAATAATAAATTATTATAAATTATTATTATAATACAGTGCCTGCCACCTCTGATTAGCTTTCAGATAAGCCAGACTGAACTATTGTCTTCTATAGAATGTGACTACTGTTAAAGATTTTCTTCCAAGTTGCTAACATGACATCATTGTCTCTCTAGTACTTAGTGCATGACAAATTCATAGATTTCATCAATTATTTTACTACTCAAGATAACTATTTTGGTCATTACTTTTGCCACTGATGAGAAAAACTTATATTAAATTATTAATAACATGGTAGTTCACATAAAAAAGAAATGGGCAGCATTCTGCTCTGTCAACAGAAACTCTGCGCAAGGGGGCTTTCCCCCCTCTACTTCTCCCACGCCCGCCCTGAAACTGACAGGAGGGAATTGGGATAACCCAAAAGGGAGGGGGCAAGAGTGAGTGTTCCATCTATCAAGCTGCAATGCTTGTGCAGATGGAACATTCGTAAGAGCACAACGTTTAATTCCAACCAATATGCTTTTTCATGAATTTTAAACATCTTTTCATAATTTTTTACTATCTTGCACTAGGTATAAGTGTGTTAGCAGAGTGTCTTGACTGCCCAGAGCTCAAGGCTACTGCAGATGACTTTATCCACCAGCATTTCACAGAGGTTTACAAGACAGACGAGTTTCTACAGCTAGATGTCAAACGTGTAACACATCTCCTGAATCAAGACACGCTAACTGTAAGAGCAGAAGATCAGGTGAGGGTCCAGTTTCATAGCTATCTTAGTCTTGCATCTGAAATAAGGGTTTGTGTTTTTAGCTATCTTACTGTAAATATGCAATCTGTGTGGAAACATTTCCTGTCAAAAGTGGAATGCAAATAATTGCTGGCAGAACTTTTAGTGTCTGTATGAGTTTCCAACCAGATTCTCCAGCTTTTCAGGTCTCATCTCCCCACAAAGTCAAATGACTTAATGGAGCAGCCTTCAAAGTGGCATGGGGAGTTGTAATGTGAAAAGGGCCTCAAATATAGGAGTGCTTAACTGCATCAAAACTAAAGGATCAGTATTTGATTAATTTTTGGCAGGAAAAAAGGCTGGAACATCAGGTGCTTGAAGTAGGAGTTGCTATAATATCCTATTTTTTTATGAGAAATGTTGTTTAAAAAGTGCCCTCAAGGAAAATTTGTTCCAAAACAGATTGAGACTTTCTGGCATCTGATATTTCACCCCCTCCTTTTTGCTGTTTGTGGCGTTTTCTCAGTTTTGTAGTTGGTTTTCTGTCTCGTTCTTGGGTATCATGGTGTAATGTTTGACAGTTGAAGCGACTCTTTCTAAAAACATTGAGAGTAGTTACTATGAAGGACCAAAAGGTATTAGCATAGCTACTACTATATCTGGGATTTTTCCACGTTATCTAATTGCTTCAAGAAAGTGTAAACTTTTCACTGAAACAAAGTTAGATCCTTTCAGTGTGGTGGATCCCATTTAGTGTGGGGGGACATAAAAATTGCTTCAGTGGCTGAAATATGTTAGAAGTGAAATTGTATTTTCCAGGTAAGTGGCAGCCCTGTGAGTTATTTCACTCCAATTTACACATGCATGTTCACTTTGTAATAATTATCATAAAATAACTTGGTCTATCTTAGTTCAGCTGTTGCTTGTGGTTTCACAACTCTGAATAGTCATGGCTTTGAATTTTGTTATCTCAGGAGATCAGAAGCAGCTTTTAAATTTGGGATTTCTTCTTAGCCATTCCTGAATGAGGGACTTAAACCCATCTAACTGGCAATAAAAGGTATAGCAAGTAATTATTTTTAAAAGCTCTTTGAAGATCCTAAGTTAGACTTCCTTTTTGTAACAGCTGAGCTATCAATTTCCTGGTTCTATAGATGGCTGCTACTGTAAGTACACAGATGTATTTTTCTTTCTTATTTCTAGGTTTATGATGCTGCCGTCAGGTGGCTGAAGTATGACGAGCCAAACCGTCAGCCTTATATGGTTGACATTCTTGCTAAAGTCAGGTTTCCTTTAATTTCAAAAAATTTCCTCAGTAAAACAGTACAAGCTGAGCCACTTATCCAGGACAACCCTGAGTGCCTCAAAATGGTTATAAGTAAGTTTATCTTCCAAGTTGTCTCAACTCTCTGTAAAGTTTTTCTTTAAGAAGAAAATTTAAATTTAAATCCATTTAAATGCATTTTAGCAGGTAAGTACAAAAGAAAGGTAGGATTAACCCTGTTCTCTCTGTGCCAGGAAGCTGAATCAAAGCCGACTAGTAGCCCTTAATATCTGCATTCTATTTCCTGCAGTTAGAACTATGTCTAATAAATTGCAGACTATATGAGCTTCATGGTTCAGAGTCTTCCACCTTCAGAAATCTCATTTGTGTGTCACAGCCTTGAACAGTGGATACCAAAATAAGGAAATGCCTTGTCGTTACGGGACAGCTTCGAGCAGTTATGGGTCACTTCAGAGTTTCATAAAATTGTAAGAGCCTGCTGGATCAGACCAGTTGCCCATCTAGTCAAGCATCCTGTTCTCACAGTGGCCAACCAGATGCCTATGGGAAGCCTAACAGCAGGAGCTGAGCACAAGAGCAGTGTCCCCTCCTGCAGTTTCCAGCAACTAGTAGCATACTGCCTCCAGTTGTGGAGGCAGAGCATAGCCTTTGTGGTTAGTGATAGCCTTATCCTCCATAACCATTGTTTAAAGCCATCCAAATTGGTCACCATCACTGCCTCCTGTGGGAGTGAAGTCCACAGCGTAACAGTGTACTGTGTAAAGAACTACTATTGTCTGTCCTGAATCCTCAGTATTTAGCTTCATTGGTTGTCCATGAGTTTGTGTTATGAGATGGGGACGGACAGACTTATTTGCATCCACTTTTCCCATACCATGGTTATCTTATACACTTCTATGTCACCTTTTACTTGCTTTCTCTCTAAACTAAAGAGGCCCCAATGCTGCAACCTCTCCTCCCAGGGGAGTTGCTCTATCCCATTGATCACGGTTGCCCTTTTCTGAGTGCAATTGCACCATTGATTTGTATAACAGTAGTTCTGCTGGCGCAGTAGTTTTCCTGGTGCTTGTCGAGTGATACTCTGAACTCTAAGCACCCATTGAAGCAGGCAGCCCAGCTTGCATGTTGAGCACACTGTTTTATGGAAATGAGTCGTGGGCAGCTTACAATCACCAGAAGCCTTCCACATTTGCTATATAAGGAAGATTTTGCGCATCACATGACAGGACAGAATCTCAAACAAGGATGTGCTCTCCCAAGCCTACATTCCCAGCACTCCTGTCTCAAAGTCTTCAGTGGCTTGGTCATGTCCACAGAATGGAAGATGGCAGGATCCCCAAAGACGTGCTCTACAGGGAGCTGGCTTCAGACACCAGGCCCATTGGCAGACCAACTCTTGTGTTATGAAGTGGTATGCAAACATACATGAATGATGGCAATATCAATCCCCCAGCATGGAAATCCCTTGGAGATAATCGAGTACCTAGAGACAGTCAGTCAGCAACAAAACATGTCTCTCCTGCATCAGCCTCTACAGCCACAGCAGACATCGTACCTCTCCAACAGTTTGACTTCACCCCTAAGGGCACACTCCTCCATTGTCTCCTGAGATAGATGCCAACAACTACGGTGAACATAGTCCTCCAGCGTTTAAAGGGCTTCACCTATCTTTCAGTTTGCTTTTGAGCGTAATTGAATTCTTTTGTTTGCCCTTTAAACCCTAAATGGTCTGGGACCAGGGAATCTGGAGGACCGCATTTTCCCCATTATATCAATTTAAGATTTCCCAAGGTCTGACTACAGTTTTCCCAACCACTGAATAATAGTAGAAGGCCTTCTATGTGTTGGCACCTTGGTTGTAGAATTCCCTCAGCTACAAGTTCAAGTTCATTTTGTTTGTCTTTGTGCCCTTGCGCACTTTTTGTTCCAGCTGGAGTGAAGTTGAAGAAAGTGCTCTAGGATTTTTCTGTGACCCACATGTCCTATTTGGATGAGTGGGGGGATGGCAGCAATGATCCTGGGAATCCTGTACAAAGACAAGTATAATCAACATCTTCCTTCCCCCTTTCCTTCTGTTGATTACTGCAGCCATGGGTTGGTGGCTAGCCAGCATCCATCCACCTTTCACCTAACCCCAGGAAAACATGCCCACCAAATCATCCCACCCTCCTCTTCGCTAAAGTAACTTATTTCAATAAACTGGGCCCCACTTTAAGATGCAAAATAGAAGATACCAGATTATTCATTACCAAAGGCCACCTTAATACCTGAAAAAAATAGTTATTGGAAGGATCAGTATGCCTTTAAAACCAGCTCGTATGTTTCAGATTTCCTAGGCTTCAGATATAATTGGTAAGAACATTAATATCTATACAAAAATAGCCTGAGTAATGACATTTCTCTCAGCTGTTGAAGAACAGTAAACCTACGCACCACCATCTGTGTCTTCAATGCAGATCCGGGCTGCTTCTCAAGTATATGCTAAGTAAAAACAAAGAAAAAGAAGGAAAGATTGGATAAAACCTTTAAGCTGTGTTCTTGTTTAGGTGTAGTGAGAAATATTTTACAGATACTAAGCTTTGATTATTTAAAACATATTGGATGTTGATGTTTCTTCCCAGTGTATTTGATGACATACTCAGTGGCATAATATTCCAAGAGGTTTATTCCATGGTAATCAGTTTGTCTCACTGTACAGGTACTTTATATATATCAGTGACTATAAAAACATGTTTTAAAGACACTTCATCATTTTTTTTGTGGCAGCCTTTCTGTATTTCAGAGGTTGCATGTGATTTTTGAAAAATGGTTAAAAACAGACTTTTATTTTCCCCTCCTCTTTAATTTTTGTCTATCCTTGCTTTGGAAACAGAGATTTCTCTTAGAATTACATGGAATCATTGTGTATGCCTTCTGGTTTAGGTGGCATGAGATACCATCTGCTTTCTCCAGAGGACAGAGAAGAGTTGGTGGATGGAACCCGCCCGCGAAGAAAAAAGCACGATTACCGCATTGCCTTGTTTGGTGGCTCACAGCCACAGTCATGTCGGTATTTTAATCCAAAGGTAGCTCTGATCTTTCAGAATTTCAACAGATAGTGTGTAGCCGAAAAATACATCATCTCTTTCATTATATAACCAGTTTCATCACTACAGATATAGATATGAGAATAGATATAAAATTAGTTTGTTCTTGCACTTGTGAGATTTCACAAAACAAGCGTTTTTGTTGTTAAATTGTGGGAGGACAGGTTGTAAGGAACAATGTAATAAGGGATAGCAAGATGATACAGGGAACTTTCTGTAGTGCAGAGCTATTTTGAAGTTTTTGAGGTTTCTATGGCAACTTTAATGTTTCTTACACTTACGTATGGACTTTCATTGTTGCTAGAAATAGATTTCTATTTTCTATAGTCATTTATAAATTAAAATCCCCAAATAGTTGATCATTATTAAAGTAACAAATTTGAATCCTGTGAAAACTCACATGGGGAAATGGGGGAAACTGGTCTGAGAGGAAGTATGTCCTCCAAGCCCAATAAATCCCCCTCTTGTGATCATTTCAGCAAATGGAGTAGTCTGTCAGAAGGATGCTTTGTGGGAGTGAAGGCCCCCCTTATTTGAACAACCTAAAAGTGAGCATTAGTTACTTGTTTCATGGCTTTCAGAATCCTTGCTGTGGTGCCTCAGCAATGTCTATTGGGGTGGGAGTTACTGAATTGTCATCTTATGCTTGCTATCTTTTGAATATGTTCTGTCAGCCTCTGCTAATGCAAGATGTTGCTGGACTAGAAAGCTATAATGATTATTGACTATATTTTTCGTACTCACTGCAATTCAACATATTGGCAGATAAATGCTCTATCAATTGTTTTAAAATATATTTTCATGTGACTAATTGCACCCAGATTGAGAAAAGCACATGAATGAACATCCCATTGAGATAGTGCAGGTAAATAGAATCTTGTTTAGATGATCATCTTATTTATACCTGAGGTTTTTGATACAACAGGGGATACACAGGTATGTTGGCTCAGGCAATATTATTATGATTATTAATTAAATTTATATACCGCCCTATACCCACAGGTCTCACGGTTCACAAGATAAAATTACAATATAAAACCACAAAATACATAAACAAAATATAAACATAAACAGCTCAATAACACCATAAAACAGTTGAAAACAATTTTTAAAAATAAAAAATTACAATTAAAAAGCAGTTTTAAAGAATGTAGTGTTGTCTTGTACTTTGACTGTGATATAGCTAGGAACTTACTGCTTTTTGCTGCTTTTTGTAACTATCTTGTTCTTGGAATGTGCATTAATTTCCATTAATTTATCCCAGTTGCTCAAATTTGGCTGTGTTTGTATACATTTTCAACCCTACTGATGACTCTGCTGGTGTTTTTTGCAGCACCATTTGTAGTTTATTACAGGTAAACCAATTGAAGGTACATTATATATCATTTGTAGCATGGAGAATGAGTTCTTGGTTGCCATGACAACAAATTTTCCCCAGTTCTATTTTATCTGATTCTATTCCTTAAGATCTGCTATTTTCTTCTAAACACTTTTTTGTATTGTTCTGTTCTCTTTCTTGACTCCATTTATCTATTGAATTTTAAAATCAAGCCAACTAATAACAGCCAGGAGTTTCTCAAAACAGATTCTCAGTTGATTACTTTTGCCCTCCTCTCCACCCCTATCCTCCAGTTAATTATTGTTGATGCCCCAAATGTAAGGAAGATATGAAGATAACACATTAACATAATTAATCTCTGCAAACGGGTATGAAGGAAGTTTTCAATAATTATGATATTGTCTGAGCAGTGTGTCCGCTGCAGACAGGATTCCACCTATAATAAAACAGTGGTAAAGACGGTAACAGTGGCCTATTAGATCTAAGCCCCATTTTTTTCAACACCCACTCTAATACATGCAAACGAGTTTTCCACCGTTCCATAAGCTCACATTTATTTATTTATTTAAGATACCGTACACCACTTTTCAGGCAGACATCATAAAGCGGTTTGCATAAAACATTAAAATCAATCAAAGCTTTGCAGTGAAATAGCAAATACATGCTACAAGGGGAGAAAAAAAATTGTGAAAACTAAAACTCCTGTCAGAGCAAAATGGTTCTTGAATCAGCCTTGTAGTGGCAGTTGGTTAGGAAAGGCCACTCGGAGAATACCAGGAGCTAGATAGCAGACAGCTTTCCAGGCTCTTCTCCACATCGCTTCCCAACATACAAATGTGGTGTACTACTATTATCAAGGTAGGTACTGTCCATTTTTATAAAAGCCTAGTGGTTAGTGTTGGACTAAGACAAGGCACATGCAAGTTGAAGTCCTTACTTCATTATAAAGCTGCTATGACTTTGAGAGTCACTATCTGTCAGCCTAAATTACCCCGCAACGTAATTTTGAGGGTAAAATGGACAGGGGGAAGAACCATGTATGCCACACCAGCTTCATTGGACAAATAAATAACAATGGTCTCAGAATTCTGAAGAATTTACACAGCGCAGTATTCTCTCCCAAACCTCTATCTTTTCTCATACAGGATTACAGCTGGACAGACATCCGATGTCCCTTTGAAAAGCGGAGGGATGCAGCTTGTGTTTTCTGGGACAACGTGGTTTATATTTTGGGCGGCTCCCAACTTTTTCCTATAAAGCGAATGGACTGTTACAATGTTGTGAAAGACAGCTGGTATTCCAAGCTGGGGCCTCCAACACCTCGGGATAGCCTTGCAGCTTGTGCAGCAGAGGGTAAAATATATACATCTGGTGGTTCTGAAGTAGGTAAGACACTTGAAGGGTCTGCTGGTGGGTCTGTAAAGTAGAAGTCGTGTGTGGCACCCTACTGTTGTCATTGAATTTTACTTTAAAAAAGAGATGGCACTCACTGCCAAAACTCAGAAGCCAGCTTATCCAATGTGGACCTTAAAACACAGAGCAAAAAACAAAAAAACCAGTGAACTGTATCCAACTAAGTTCTGCTCTGACTACACTCTTTGAAATTAATGGACCTAAGTTAGTCATGCCCCTGAATTTCAATAGGACTAGTCTTAGTATGACTGGTATTGGATACAACCGTGTATTTTTAGAAGGGATATTTGTCATGTCAGCTTCATTTAGCCACCTAAATCTGGAAATGAAAGTACTGTATATTTCTGACATTTATCTGTAACTTACAGCACAACAGGTACAGTACAGACAGCAAGAGTTCGTGGTTTACCTCACCCCCAGGCTGCAACCCTATGCCCACTTGTATTTTTGTGGGACAGCTCAGAAAATACTACAGTTGGGACATCATAGATAGTGCAGGGGATAATGAACATGTGTGGGATAGATTAAATGCCCACTAGTTCTCCCCTGCAAATTCATTTTCCGCATTAGCTATATGAGGCAAACTGGCTTCATAACGTGTATTTCTAGTACAGATCTATTGGACGGTTGCAGCAAGTGAAGCTCAGTCCACCTTTCCTAATGGTTTTGCCAGTTTGCACTCACTATGGGGAGAGTGTCTTCCTTCTGTGGTTCTATCTTTGCTACTATGTTGACAGGATTGTGAGAGAGGGTCTCCAACCTTTTCGGTATTTATTCACATTCAAAAAGGAAAACACCAGTGCTCTGTTATGTGGCGTCTTTCTATCTAAGAAAGCCAGAGCAGGTAACAAAGATTCAAACAACAAAAATAGAATAGCCAAAATCTAAAATACCAAACAGAACACATTCATAGATTTAACATCAGCTAAACAGTAAAGCAGGAGCTGCTTCATTCTCTTCCTTCCATTCCTTAAGTGCTTGCCTGAAAAAAACTGGCTTGGAGCTGAAAGGATAAGACAGAGAATGCCAAGTCAACATCTCTGGAAAGGGTGTTGCAAAGTCTGAGCACCAGCACTGAGAGAGGAATACCAGGTATCCACCTGCTTAATCTCTGATACCAGGGCATTCAGAGCAGGACTACGAGTAGTGATATCAGCAAATGGGCAGTTCCATGTGGATTATGCTATTGCTGCAAAGGAGGACTTTGTTTCCTGAATTGTATATATTTTGGATGCAGATGGCATAGAAAATGATTTTTTTAAAAGGATTATCAGTATCACAGGAAGGTTGCTTGTATATAGGATCACGTACCTTGTTTTGGAAAACATAACCTTAAAACCGTACAGCTTGAAGTGTCATGTGAAGCATTCAACTGCTGCACTAGAAGACAAATTACAACAGTGACCTTATTGCAGTGTTGCATGTAATTCATAGAATCTCCAAATATTCTCTAAATCAGTTTGCTTGTCTTTTTATTTAAAGGAAATTCTGCATTATATTTGTTCGAATGCTATGATACCAGAACAGAAAGTTGGCACACAAAGCCCAGTATGCTGACTCAGCGATGCAGTCATGGGATGGTAGAGGCAAATGGTCTCATATACGTATGTGGAGGAAGTTTAGGAAACAATGTTTCTGGAAGAGTCTTGAATTCCTGTGAAGTTTATGATCCAGCAACAGAAACGTATGTATTGATTTCAATCAATTTAATTGTGTGTTTAACCATCCACAGGCCAATTACACAAATGTAACTTCTTCTGGAGTGCCCTTCCCTGGCAGATTTGTGAGGCTCTTTCACTGCTTGCATTAGGAGGGCAGTTAAAACTTTTAAATCAGGTTTTAAAGCCTTTTAGATATTTCAGATGCTGTGAATTTTGTTTCTTGTTAATATTGTTCTACCGTTTATTATGTCACGTATTTTTATAAGGAGCAAGAGCTTTTAAGCGACCAAAATTAGCTTAGATCTGTGCTCCATTTTAACTGACAGTTCCTCTGGCATGCTTTCGCAATAGTGGAACTAAATCATAAGTTAACTATAAATTCCCTTCTCTGCAACTTTGGTATTTACCATACTTGATGGAAAAAGAACTGCTCATGGTATGAAATTGAGTGAACGTGTTTTTAAAATTACATGCTTTATATATTTTCAGGTGGACAGAGCTGTGTCCGATGCTTGAAGCCCGAAAAAATCATGGACTTGTGTTTGTGAAAGACAAAATATTTGCCGTTGGGGGACAGAATGGCTTAGGTAATTGATATTTTTTATTAAAATCTGCTGTGCCAAAGGTAAGGTGTACCAATAATTGTGCCAGCTACAGCTTCTCAAAATTGGCCAGCTTTGGATGGATGTGACAGTTTCAAGTCGACTGACTGGTGAAGATTGTTGGACCACCAGCTTAATGGCAGAATGAGCTGTGTCCCTGCATGTTTTTTAGGGTGGTTAGTGGAAGCAGTCTTGCAGTCATGCCTCACTGGAAGAGTGAATATGAGATATTTGCTGTTTGACCAGATTTGTCCAGACCTGCAGTTTTTCTGTTAATGGTATCACATGTAGAGTATTTTTTAAAAATAAACACTTCTCTACCAGTACACTGTAATTTTACATACTCTCCCATATAAGAAAGTCAGCTACAAAGCATATATCCATCATGACTGGGATATTCCTATACATAGGGTTTAATACCATTTATATAGAAAATTAAAATAATTTATCCTTAAAGCAGTGGAAATTGAGACTTTTAAGAGGACAATTCTATACCTACATACCTCAGAGTAAGTGCCATTGAACATTTAGAAGAATTGCACTGTAAATTTGGAATTATTATCACCCTTTGATAACTTTGATCTTGTTTTCAAACCTTGGATTTTCTTTGCTTTCCTCCGTTATTTAGTCCCAGATAATTTTAGATGCTAAATTTTTCAAACCATCCTTGGCGCTATTGCTTTTACTTCACCATACTAGAGGAAGTTCCACTTGGGAAGGATTCTGTATCTCAAGTGATCACTATGTTGAAGTTTGAGAAACCATGGCTGATACTTATCTGTGTGTTTTCCCTTCTCTTTAAAGGTGGCTTAGACAATGTGGAATATTATGACATTAAAGTGAATGAGTGGAAGATGGTCTCTCCCATGCCATGGAAAGGTGTGACTGTAAAATGTGCTGCTGTGGGTTCCATAGTTTATGTCTTAGCAGGCTTTCAGGGTGTAGGTCGTTTGGGGCACATCCTTGAATATAATACTGAAACTGATAAATGGATAGCCAACTCTAAAGTCCGTGCTTTCCCAGTGACCAGTTGTTTAATCTGTGTAGTTGATACTTGTGGAGCAAATGAGGAGACACTAGAAACATGAAGATTTCAGGATTGCTACTTATGATGTTTCTGCATTTCAATTTCATCTTGTCAAGAAGTCGGTACTACAGAAATTTTTTGAATGAAATCCTTTACTTTATCTCCACTATGTGTATAAAGTGGATTTGCTTGTCAAAGTTTTATTTTTTGGAAGTAACTCAAGAATCTACAACCCTAGATTGAAGACACATGAAGTTTCCTTAAGATGCATGTGTGCAGTTTTGCCACAAACTCTGCTGTCTAAGTATACTGTGAAATATTCCAACAAAAGATTATTTTTAGTAACCTTCATTTTTCAGAGTTTGAAATAATTAAAATCTTCAGGTAGCAAAAATGAATGAAACAAACCCTATTAGTTGGAGTAACTTTGCTCAAACATCTGTTCTGCAAAGAGAGATACTGCATTACTTCAATGCAGGTCCCCCACAGGATGGTATCCAGTTACTAAGTGAAACATATTGTGCTTTCTAACTATTTATGGTACTGAGCAGGCTCAGATAACTAGGGGCATATCTTATATGAGCATCTTTCACGCAACTGGAATGGTGACTGGCAACAGGCAATTACTCCCTCCTCCATGTTCTTAATGCCATCTGTGCAAAACCACAAACCTGTGGTATGTTTCCACTATGTCCTGTCCACCATGTGCATGGGATATGATGCTTTTTCATTAGTGCATCTACTTCCTAAAACATTTACTGTGCAGATGAGGGTACATACTGCACCTCTCTACAGGAGTACTACCTAGGCATACTAGAAGGCAGCTGTTTTACAGGAGAAAGTAAATGTGTTGTTAGGAATAGTTGGAGTGGAACTAAACTTGCCCAGGCAATTTCCATTCATTGGTTTTGTCCCTTATTGCAGTCTAATAAGTTGTAGGGTAGCCGAAGTAAAACCCAGGAAATAAGTTTGTTTAGAATGTCTGTTCCTTCCAATTCCTTGTTCTCATTGGGGTAGATCAAAATTCGTATCATTTTTTACATGCCTGATTTAATATGCATCTGAAGTTCCAAAAACTGCAGTGTGTACTGTAAAATGATTGACATAAGCTTACATGTGAGAAAGTGAACGACTTAGGATTTGTGCAAAAACATGTTTGGGGTATAATATGTGCTTTAGGTTGAGAACATCCTATATTATTTAAAGTACATTTTTGTATACTTTGTAATACTGCCTTTAATACTATGTTAAAGTGATACACATGCCTGCAGCGTGATGCAAGTCTAATATTTAAAATGACTATTTTTTCATGTTGGGTCTTTAAATAAATTCTGAAGCACATTTTTTATATTATGTTTTAAAGTATTTCCCTCCTCTCAAACCTTTTGCCAAAAATGGAATAATTTGATCAATAAGAAACTTAAATCTAGCAGATGCTAGTTTTAACTTTTTTGTTTTTAAAGGGGCTTCCCATATAGTGCACATTTAACTTCCATCAGTCCAAATATGGACCAGCCAGTATGAAAACTCATTTTCCTTAATTCTAGATATATCCCTGTTACGTAACTAGACATTGTGTGACAAAACTGATTCATTGTCAGTTCTTAGTAAATGGACTCGGTGCAACAAGTTTTATTGGACTGTTTTTGTGTATTAACAAATAATGTATTGATAAACCTTGCCTACTGATTACTTTTGCTAAGTAGAAGCAATTTTTTTGGAAACATACCTCAGTGAGGCTTGTTGTCAGTAAACTTTGTTAAATAAATATGTTTTTCTTAAGGTGGTCATGAAGTGTTCATTTAATAGTCCATGTTAACATATGTGAAGAGACTTTATTTCCATAACCTGGACTATCTTTTAGGGGAAATCAGTAGCATTATCTTTGGTAAGAAAAGATCTGTCTGGCTGGGAAGAGCCAGAAAGTTCCAGCCCTTTCCCAATTGTATTCTTCATTCAAGGAAAAGCTCATTCTAATGTGGGAGTCCATATTAAAAGATAGAAAAGAAATCTAAGCAAATTTTATGAATACACAAGTAGAGGAAGAAACTCTTTAAGGCAGCAATTTGTAGGGCTGACAATGAAGTAGTACATAGAATAGAATACTCGACAAGAGTGTCTGCTTTCAAATAGACCTGCCTGTACATTAAGATTGATGTGGAATGCTGCCTTGATTGTGCCACATTTGCCTGAAATTCAATATGTTCCGAGATGGAAAAAAGGATTCTTGTTACAGGTGCCTTGAATTCACTTGCTTCTCAAATACAAGTGGCACCAACTCTTGGTACCAGTTGAAGAGTAGTTCACCCAGGTGTTTGGGTAAATCAGCTGCCTATGATGATTTTATTGGTTTTTGCATATTTTATTCTGCTGTTCTATTATGTATTTTTAATTTAACCTGCTTTTGAATTTTAGTAATAGTAAAAGAAATACATTAAATAAAAAAACCTAGTACTTAGGAGCAAACACATATCTGTGGGTGCTCTTATTGTACACTTTTCTCATTTAACAACATTTTTGAATGCTGCCAATGGAGTTGTGAGGAATAGAAATCAAGGTGCATTAAAGTTACTTTCAAGTCTGAGTTAGCATTGGAAGTGGTAGATATGGAAGCCAACTTCCAGTGCACATTGCTTTTCATTAAGGTTAATCTCTGCTATTTCATACTGCTGTTCTTTGACAGCTGAAGGCATGGTTTGAAAAAAGCACCAATCTAAACTCTAGTGCAAGTTAAGAAGTAGAGGGGTAGATATCGATAAACTAAACCTAGAACAACAGACACCGCTCTTTGGACATTTGTTAAGTGATTGCTGCTGGGAAATGGTTCCTATCATTTGAAGTCTCCAAAGAAGAAAAAGCAAGTAAAGACAAGGTACAACTTTAAGAACAGAGAAAGAGAACCACATTGACACACTTGCATCTCTAAATGGATTTAGAGTCAAAATGACAATGTTGATGTATAGTCTTATTTCTATATTACTGCTCAGGGCTCTTAACATGAACCTAGTCACACGTGGTCTTTGGATGAAGGGTGGCATATAAATTTAATAAATAAATAAATAATAAAGAAGTAAGAACCACCCTACTGCCTTGGCATAAAAGGCTCATCTAGTAGGCAATAGCCAATGTGGAAATCCTAAGTAGTCCCATGGGCTTAGCCAGGATTTATGTTGGGGTGACAGGCTTTAAGTTAGTGGGGCAGAACCTCAGTTACTTTGTATTTTTTATTGATTTACTTGATTTGGGGGCGGCACCAAACCCCCTTGGCTACACCCATGAGTAGTTGCTTTCCAAAAGCCCATAGCTGCCACACAAAGCAAATAGCCTTTGTGGGCTTTTGCTCCCCAGGAACTAGCATTCAGAGACTTAAGCGTCCCCTGAACCTGGAAAGTCACCATCAGGAGGAGAGTTAAGGGTGAGGGTGGAGGAATAAAACAAAAAGACACCTGTTCATGTGTTTTTCCTAGCTAACCCTGCAGCATTTGGGGGCTGACAGTGCACTATGACGTATAGTGCTTGCCAAATTTCTGTCATACACAGACTCTTAGCTCATCTGACGACGTCGGCTCCACGAAGGCTGACGGGTTTTGCCATCACTTAGCGCGGCGCTCCCGTGCTGCCTGCGGTCTTAACCCGCCGCCGCTTCCTCGTAGGAGAAGAACCCCCCACCGAATTCAACAGCCCCCGTTGCTGAGCAGACCTGGGCAGGAGGACGGCGCTGCCCCACGTCGTCTCCTGGAAAGTCACGCCATAGCTTGGAAGAGCGAGGAAACGGCGCTTCGAAGCCTCGCCGCGGCTCCTCAACGGCCGCTCCCAACGGCTCTTGCGCGCGCCGAAGCCGCTTGTTGTTTTTTCGTTTCCACCAACGGCCAGCGGGCTGCTGACGTCTTAGGAAAGAGCCGTTCGGAGAGCGCTCGCGCTAGCCCAGCGAGGCTGCCTGCCGACGCCCGCGCGTCATCAACACGAGCCCTGAAGGCAGAGCCTCCAGTCGTGCGCAAGGCGGCGGCGGCGGCGGTTCTTCGTATTCTTGCTTTCGAGGAGTTCGCGGGAGCTGCCGCCGGGGAAGCGCCGCCATGGCGCGCAACTCCGGCCAGGTCTGCCACTACTTCTTGCAGGGCCACTGCCGCTTCGGCGACAACTGCTGGAACGAGCACCCGCGCCAGCACGCCGGCAGAGCCAACGCGGGTAAGAAAGAGGCTGTCCCGCTCTGCGCCTCCGCCGGCGGCTTCTCTCCGTCCCCTCGCGCCGGCCGACCTGCTGCCCTCCCGATGGGCGCCGGCTAGGGCTGCCCCCTCTGTACTGGAAACATGCGGGGGGGGGCGGTTGGAGGGGGGCGATTTTTTTCCCCATCTGGTGCTGAAGTGACTTCAGAGTAATCCGTTTCAGTCTATTGTACCCAGGGCCGGATTTAGTTTTGATGAGGCCCTAAGCTACTGAAGGTAATGGGGCCCCTTATATGTCCAGCTGTCCTTTGTCAACAACAAACTGTCGCTGTTTTTTGTGTTGAATATATGCTGTATGGTAATTTATGGGCCTAATAGGTATCTAAAGCCATTTGCACATAACAAAATATGTAATGGTTGAACTGAAATACAATTAAGAAGTATATTAATAGTGAAATAATTATTAAGCTCTAACTTAAAATGATTTTTTATTCATAACAAACTTAATAATGCAAACACATTGGCATTTGGCAATAGCAAAAGTTCCTTTAGGAACACAATTTACGAAGACTCATAATCTAGTCATTAGGAACTTGATATATCATGAAATAATAATAGCAAACCAGTGATATTTTAGGAAGCAGGTGGGGCGCATTACTTACATCATAGGAGCCTACACAACATACGACACCGTTGCTGTATGTAGGTTTTATTTTATTTGTTTTTTATCTTATATTTTGGAAATGTACATCCAGGTTTTTTTCCCTTCAAATTTTTTTGGGGGGCCCCAAGAGAGAGGGGCCGTAAGCTATAGCTTGTTTAGCTTATACGTAAATCTGGCATTGATTGTATCCTAACAGGACGGACCCTCCGGAATTTGCCACTCGTGCACACACACAAATTTGTAAATGTGCATGGCTACCCAGAGCTTAGCTAAAGGACCTTTCCAACACATGCATGTGCAGAAGATCCCCAACCTGGCAGATGGGTTGAGAGAAAGAGAGGAGACCTAAAATACAGGACAAAAGTGTATCAATACAAGATGTAGTATTTTACATTGAAATATGGGACAATCCTGGACAGGTGGCAACCCTAGCGTTAGCTAGGGCTGATGGGAGCTGTAGTCCAGAACATCAGGAGGGCACTGGGTTGGCAAAGAGTGGCTTGGAAGCAAGGGAAGGGAAGCAGCCAATGCCGCTCTCTCTCCCTGGTGTGGCTGACCCAGTGGGCTGAGCTGAGAGTGGTGTTGCCGTGATCATATTGTTTGCAGCTCTCTTGCATTCCCCGGCCACTGCCACCATCCTCCGGGAAAAAAACAGGGCATGTCTAGACCAGCCTTTTCACAACCTTGGGTCCCTGGATGTTCTTGGACTACAACTCCCATCATTCCTAGCCAGCATGGCTAGTGATCAGGGATGATGAGAGTTGTAGTTCAAAAACATATGGGGGGATGACACCAGAAGTTGAGAAAGGCTGGTTTAGACTAACAAGACAATCCTAACCTTAGCTAGGTAGCAGTGGGCATAATGTAGCCTTGCTCTGTGCCAGGTCACCCTGGAGCAGGTGTAGCAATTGGTCCAATGCCTTGCCTCCCCACCCCTCAGGATACTAGATTTTGAGACTTTCTGCAGGCTGTCACAATTGAAAATTCAACAGGCAGCAGGAATAGTGAAGCTGGTGTCTCTCATAACTCTTACTTAACACATCTCTTTCTTTCCCAACTGAAGGCTCTGGTCGAAGAGTAGCATGGAGTGGACATAATCAGAGATACAGTAACCCTGTACAGACATCCAGTTTTTCCAAGTCAACCAGCTGGCACAACAGAGATTCTGGCTTTTCACAGAACAGATATGCTGCATTAAGCTCCAATGAAAATGTTGGTAATAGTGGCATTGTAGATGAGGAAGATAAACTTCTGTAAGTAGCAATTTCTTATCTCTCAAGTTTTAACAGACTTTAAATAAATTTTATTGAATGGCTAATTAAAAAACAAACCTGAACCCTATGGCTGCAGTCCTGTACACAATTGTTAATATCCCAGTGAGGTAAATAGGAGTTAAGAAGAATTAACTGTGTACAGAATGCCTGCCTGTGACATTTTCTTCATAGTGGCCTTTGCTCATAAAAGTTCATAATATTAAGAGCCAGTTTGGGCATAATTAGCCTGAATGAGTGTTGGTCATGCTTATTTCTTATGCTATTGGCACTTTGATCCTGTTTAAAGCAAATCTTGCTGTGTCTGAAGTGGTAGACCGTGGCTTAATGATGCTTTAGTTAACATTCATCCAGAGTTTCCTGTTTCAGATGTAATGGGAACTGGTTTCCTTTAAACAAGATCAAACTGCCAAAGCTGGCACTCAAGGAGAAGGATGAGGGAGGAGCATGTGAGTCTGACACTTGGTCCTGTCTTCATAAACTGCATTTGGGAAAGAGAAAGGGCAAAGGCTAGCCTAAGATTCCTATCCTATTAACAGAGAAGAATTGTTTCTTTTCAGATAATTTCAAATCATGTTGATGTTTCATTGGTGTAGCTAATTTTTGTTCTGACAGCTATTAAAAAAATGTGACTTGGTACAAATATGTTTCATGTTGGTTTAATACTGGCTCTGATGCAGCTCTTGCTTCTTAGTTGTGTAAAACTAGAGGCTCTAGATGGGGATGTGCATTGCCATCTGCATCAGACTGGATTGGCATCTGTGCCCACAAATGATGCAGATATGGATTTCTCACACTGAATCACTTAACAATTTTTTTTTTCATTCAGTTGTGATTTTCCCTGCTTATTCAAGTACTTCCTGTTTATATTTGATCTTGCACCCACTCTTTCGACTTGTTTTCTTTGAATTTTAGAAACTGAAAAAGAGTATTGTAGCAAGCCACTTATAAAACATACTGTTTCTTCTAATTCTTCTTTTTAAAAACACACTGAATCTAGCTTTAAGTAGGTCTTCAGTTTCATTTGGCTTATGACTTTTGAATGTGATTTATTCAGTGAAATTATAATGAAAGACATGGAGAGTTGGGAATCTTCAGGACAATGGATGTTTTCCACCTATTCACCTATGAAAGAAAAGCCGAATATATCAGGTAGAATCTTTCCTAATCCTCTTAATTACCCACACATGCTTAGGTTTATTTCTCACTTGAATACTGTTATTGGATCCCAAAGAATGAGAAGTGTGCTTATATAAATGAACAAAAGGTGTCTGTCTTTTATCTTTCTTTTTTTTAATGAGGCTTTGACATGGACAGTGCTTCTAAAATTTCTGTTCAATCTAGTATTTATTTAACTAACCCAAATTGGGATTCTGCAAGACCAGAATCTACTACTTTATCAGGTGGGCAATTTATAATAATGTGATTTGCTAACTTGGCCTCCTTGTATTATTTAACCCAGCTTTATCCGTTGCTGACTGTCATGGCAGCTATAGGCTCCACGAGAGAAAAAAGAGTTCTGAAACCAATTTTTCCTTTATGATTTTAGTAGTGTGTAGATGGGATATGTACAGTATGTGTCACTGGCAATAGAGAAGGATTAAAAAATCTACCAGTGGGCTGTTTGATCTTTTGCTGTCTCTGATTCTTCATTGCAAATATTACTGCTCCTGGACAGTGTTTCCTTTCCTCCTTTCTCAGCACTCAGCCAGGCTCGAAAAGTGAGCCCAGCTTTGGAAAGGACAGACGTAGAAGGCACCTGAAAAGGAGAATTGAGAGGCTCAGAAGGGGCTAAACCAGGCATAGGCAAACTCGGCCCTCCAGATGTTTTGGGACTACAACTCCCATCATCCCTAGCTAACAGGACCAGTGGCCAGGGATGATGGGAGCTGTAGTCCCAAAACATCTGGAGGGCCAAGTTTGCCTATGTCTGGGCTAAACACTTACAAGTTCTCCCTACTACGCATTTCTTGTTACCTGAATAAATGTAGAGTTGAAACTGCATTTCTTCACACGATGTCTTGAATGGATAAATGATTAATTTGCAAGCTGGCATAAGCTCTAAATTAAGAAAGTACAAGGTAGCACAGATCACAGAATATGTTGCATACCATGTTTTGAAGTAACTTCTGGAGTCTTTGAAGTATCATGCTTTGAAATAAGACCCCAATGCATGGTGAAAGCTATTAATCAATTCTCTGGTGCCATTGTCATTTGCTTTTATACTTGGCCAGTGTCTCTTGTCAACAAACATGAGAGTTGTTGGGGGATGCATTTACTATGATTTCATAGCTGGGGATAAGAGCAGTATTATCTGTCTTTCCAGGTTTTGACTGTTCCTCTTCCTGCAGGGTTTCCAGACTTCTTGCCAGAAGAGTTGCGTCTTGAATATTATAATAGCAGAGCAAACAACAATGTACAAAATTATGTGAGTCTCTACATATTGATAATAAATAACAAGATGAAAGATAAAAAACTATTAAAAGATTATCCAAAAAGAACTCCTTTAACGAGAATCAAGTATTTTTGTCTTAAGACAGTCTTTAAAATAATCTCTCCCCCCCCCCAATTTTTTTTTCATAATTCCAGTAGCATCTTAAAGACCAACTACGTATAAGCTTTCAAGGTATGAGCTTTTGTGTGTATACACACTTCTTCAGATACTCTGAAGCAGAGGTTGCTCCAACCTTATAACTGTTGATGACTGTTAATGATGGCAGTTGGTTCCACAGGGAAGGGCAAGGGATTTTTAAAGGGATAGATGACCAAAATTAGCTTTAGCATGTATAATGGGACATGAATCCAATAACTCTATTCAGACCAGGTCTCTCCATAGTTTTTAGTTTGGTAATGAGTTGTAACTCAGCAACTTCTTTTTCAAGTGTATTTCTAAAATTCTTTTGCAATAAGACAGCTACTTTAAGATCTTGCATAGAATGTCCTGGGAGATTGAAGTGTTCTCCTATTGGTTTCTCTGTTTTATGATTCCTGATGTCAGATTTATGTCCATTTATCCTTTGGCGTAAGGTTTGTCCTGTTTGTCCAATATAGAGAGCTGAAGGGCACTGTTGGCATTTGATAGCATATATAATGTTGGAAGACGAACAATTAAATAGGCCTGGGATGGTATGTTTGATGTTATTGGGGCCACTAATGATGTTGTCTGGGTGTATGTGGCAGCAAAGTTGGCATCTAGATTTATTGCAGGCTCTTGTGCCGGTGTCCATGTTAAGTCTGGTTGTATTATCGTGTGTGAGGACTTGTTTAAGATTGGGTGGCTTTCTGTAGGTGAGGAAAGATTTTCCTCTCGGAGCTTGGGAAAGAGAGCTGTCATTATCTAAGAAAGGTTGTAAATCTCTGATGATGCATTGAACTGTTTTAACTTGAGAGCTGTACATGATTACTAGTGGTGTAATATTGTTTAGTGTAAATGGCTGTGATTTGGAATCAAGACCACCACCCCCAAAATAGATACATTTGAATTGTGGGGTAGTAATGACATTCTTCTGGTTCTGAATGTGCCAACACATTTTAATCACAGCTGCTCAGAAATTCTATTCCTTCTTGGTTTGATTGGCAGGGTCCTAACAGTCTAATCTCCCTTTTTTCCAGATCAATTCAGTCCAGCAGTTAGCAAGCCAGTGGAGAAGTCGGTTGCTTGAGCTGAAGAATATAAATGCATCTACTAAAGCGGCATTGGTGAGTGTAATAGAGAAAATGAAAAGGTCTTCATTTAAAGTTTTAAATTTATTTTGCAAGATTTGTAAATCTTTCAGTCATGTTTCGCGAAGCAGTTCACAATAATAAAACCAGATTTGTTGATAGAAGATACTGTCTACAATAAACATCCAGAGTAAGGGGTATTATTCATTGGCATTGTTCAGCTTCTGGCTCTGCTTCCTTGAAAGATGGTGGTGGCCAATGGGGTAAAAGAAGGCAGAAAAATAGGTTACCAAGAGGGCAGGTGTTCTTTGGAGTATGTGTGTTTGTTTTTTGGAGAACTGATGCTTTGTTCTCTGAAGTAGCAGCAGCCGGAGACCATCCATGGAGGAGGTAACTCTTACACAGAAGCTGGAATTCCTCCTCCTCTTGAGGAAGCTAGCCTTTTTGCACCTTGGATAGGCAGAGGGAAGCCTGTTCCACCCTGACCCCTGCTGGCTGACCAACTGAGAACTCATCTGGGCTCAATTTATCCCAGGAGTGGGGGATATATCAAGACCTGGGCTGACCAGGGTGGGGTACCCCTTTGTGGGAATCAAGGGAAGGAGCAGGCTTGTAGTTTGTAGGAACCTCTGGATCCTCTGCTGTTGCTTGAGGCTCAGGTGGCCTCAGCAGCACAGAGTGCCTTCCATCAGGTTCGGCTGACAGCCCAGCTGCGCCCCTATCTGGACACGAGTAGGCTAACCTCTGTTGTCTATGCTTTGGTCACCTCCAGATTAGATTACTGCAGCGTGTTATATGTAAATAGGGCTGCCTCTGACGATAGTACAGATACAGTACAGAGATCTATTCATTTACCTGTGGCCTTCCAAGTGTTGCTGGACTTCAGCTCCTCTCAGCATCAGCTGGTATGGCCAGGAGTTGGGAATGGTGGAAGGAGTTGTCCAACAACATCTGGAGGACCTTCGATTCCCCATCCCTGCTGTAGATCCACACCACAAATAAAGTGAAATCATAGTGATGGTAATGTAAGTTGGCTTATTCTATATCAAATATTTGTCCACTTCTAACTATGCATTTTATATTGAATTGGAAGCAATAGTACCTTTTTTCTTCTGTAACATGTAGAACTACTTCTCATTGTTTTAAGATATCTGAATTTAAGAACACGGCTAGTCAACCACCACCTGCATTTGGGTTTGGAGGACAGCAGGCATCGGCTTTTGGGTCATCAGGTAGGGATTTGTTTTGGCTGGTGGTGGGTGGAGGTTTGCATATTCTTAGTTCCGATAGTCCTGGGATTACTATCGTTTCTTTGACCTTACTATTGCAAACTATTGCTTTTCTTTGTGTGACAATTGCAGCCTTTCCTGTGGATAATAAATTTGCTCAAGGCTTCTCCTTCAAAGCAGCTTCTGAACTTGGCAGCATCTCCTCTGGAAGCACACCTGCCTTTGGGAGCCTCACAAGCAGCCAGGGCACCGCATCTTCCACCACTGCGCCCCATGCTGTCAGCTTTGGAGATCAACCTGCTTCATCGGCATCTTCCTTTTCATTTAAAATGGCTACAACCACTCCAGGTGGGTTTGGAGCTTCTGGTTTTTCAGGGTTTGGCAAACCTTTTCCGGCAAGTTCCCCGGAGACTGCGCCTGCATCGGTGTTTGGGACAGCGGCCATTACCCCTGCTTTGAATCCCGGATTTGGCAAATCGTTTCCTGCCAGCTCCTCAGACTCCACATCTGCTTCAGTGTTTGGAACAGCTGCTGCTTCCGCTTCTTTGAATTCGGGGAACACACTGTTTGGGCAGCCGGCAAGTCTCTTTGGGGGTAATGCAACATTGCCCCCTTCCACAACCCCTCCCAGCACCACCTCTGCAAAGTTATTTACCCCAGAGTCGGAACTGTCTGCTGAAGAACTGGAGCAATTTAAGGCGAAGAAATTCACACTCGGAAAAATTCCTTCCAAGCCACCACCATCAGCACTTCTAAATCTGTAACGTGGCCTGAGGTTGTTCTTACTATCTTTTCGGTGTGTGTGAATATCAGAGACACTTTGATTTAATCCTTCGGAAGTTAAATTCATCTATGGCTCACCATATTGTTTCAGAGAAGTTACATTTGTTTCTAGAAATGTGTGATCTATTTGACTTGTTGGCTCCAGAATGAATATTTAACTTGAGAGTATTGCATAGCAAAATGTAGCTTTGCAATGAACTTGAAAATGTAGGAAACCCAAGCTGCTCTTTTCTTTGGTGGAGTTGGCTTCCATACTTTATGGCAATGAAATGTTGTGCTAATGATCTAAAAGGTACCGTATTTTCACTCTATAGGACGCACCCGACCATAGGACGCACCTTGTTTTAGAGGGGGAGAACAAGAAAATAAAATTCTCCCCCTCTCTGTGCAGCGCCCCTTCAGCAAAGCGGCAGGAGAAACAGAACCCCTTCCATTTCTCCTCCCGCTTCGCTGAAGGGGTGCTGCGCAGCTCTCCCTCTCCCACATTGCCTTTGCCTTCACTGAAGGCAATCCTAAGCCTCCGGAGCACAGCGGGAGTTTCCGCTGCGCTCCGGAGGCTTCGGGTTCCTTGCGCTGAAGCCAAGTCTTGCTCTCCAGGCTCCAGGCTTCAGTAAAAGCAACCCGAAGCCTCCGGAGCACGGCGGGAGCGCTCCCACTGCGCTTCTGAGGCTTCACATTGCTATCGCTGAAGCCAAGGAGCCTGCATTCGCTCCATAAGATGCACACACATTTCCCCTTAATTTTTGGAGGGGAAACTGTGCGTCTTATAGAGCAAAAAATACGGTACCTTAAAGTCCCCAAATCATACCTTTTGGACACACCAGCTATTCCCCAGCTGTACCAAAGTTATAGAACCCACAACTCCTCCATCTCTTCTGTTGCTATAATCTGGCCTCAACAGCTTCAGTACCACAGTAGTCCTCAGCCTTAGCTTTTCTAGCTATAATTGGTTGATTTAAATGAGCACATCTATCTGCTGTGATTTAGCGCTGGGACCAGTTGTTACCACAGTGCTCTGCCTTACTGTAATTCTGAGTGTACCCTCTTAGCACCTAGTCTACTAAAGCCTTCCTCTGTGTGTGACAGTTTTCACAACACAGGAAGCAAACAATAGCATAAACTAGCTATCCTCCCTGATAGCAGTTGGGCTTACCCTCATTTTCTACGAGGTATAAGGACTCCAGATTCATACAAATACTTTAGTTTTATTTTATTTTATGCGTGCTGCAAGTGTGTGCCTTTGTTTGGTCATTCTGATGCCCCAGACAACAAAAACCACTTTCTCATCAGGTAAATTTTGATACAGAAATCAGTACTGAATTTGATTATGACACTGAATTATTTTTGTTTCAATTTTACTTGTGGTTAATGATGGTTTTAATTTTAATGTCTGCCGCCCTGGGACCTTTTTGGTGAAGGGTGGATTACAAATATCTAAAACAACTGAATGAATTGCTAGTCATTGACAATAGTAAACATTAAGCCCCATGCCATTTCCTGTCTGTGCACACAACCGCTTTTGCACTCAGAACTTCATGCGAGAGACTCGTCGTCAAGCAGATCAATTTGAACTTCGGATCCCTTCTTCGCTTCGCACATGGTGCCCCACCTCTTACCTTTTCATCCAGTGTCAATAGCTAATCTGTGTGCAAAAGCTGCCAAAATTGTGGGCATAACCAGCCACCCTGCTTTGCCTGCCCATGCGAATGTAAAGCGTAGCTTCAAAGGGTCAGTAACTTTTGCATGAAGGGAAAACATTATGTAAACCAATGATTTTTTAAAAAGAGAGTGAGAGCACGTCTTTTATTTCTGTGCATTAATTTTGTACTGAAAATGAAAATTTAATAGATAGCTATCCAGCTGGTTTACAGATCCTTTAATATAAATGCATGACCCCATAGTAAAGGTAAATAGGTAAAGGACCCCTGAACGGTTAAGTCCAAAGGCGACAATGGGGTTGCAGCGCTCATCTCGCTTTCAGGCCTAGAGAGCCGGTGTTTGTCCACAGACAGCTTTCCAGGTCATGTGGCCAACATGACTTAACCGCTTCTGGCACAACGGGACACTGTGACAGAAGCCAGAGCGCATGGAAATGTCGTTTACCTTCCCGCCGCAGCAATGTCTATTTATCTACTTGCATTGGCCTGCTTTTGAATTGCTAGGTTGGCAGGCGCTGGGACAGAGCAACAAGAGCTCATCCTGTCACAGGGATTCGAACCGCCAACCTTCCAATCGGCAAGCCCAAGAGGCTCAGTGGTTTAGACCACAGCGCCACCCGCATCCTATAATGACCCCATAGTATGCCACCCTGAATAACAGGAAGTACTATGCTTTCAACTACTGCGGGTGGGGGGAGTGGGGAGGAATGAGGTGAAAAACTGTTATGTGTCCTCACGTCTCAGACTAGTTTCATGTGATTACGATCACTACTTTCTTTGAATTATAGAATGTGGGAGTCATTGATTTTTCACAAATGTAGGTCAACTTTAGAATGGTTTGAAGTTTAGCAGGCACACTGCTTCTGTCCTGAACATCTAAGGGAGACAGGGCTAGGGAAGCCACAGAGCTCTCCCCATGTTGCTGGGCTCCAGCTCCCATTATTCTCAGCTGGCATGTCCAATGGTCAGAAATGATGGAAGCTGGAATTCAGAAACGTCCAAGGGGCCGAAGGTTCTCCTGCTCTGATCTAAGGGCTGATAGGTACGTGTGTGTAGAAATTTGTCTGCTGTACAAAAGGAACATAAGCATTTCTTGCTCTGTCCACACTGGCCTCTGGTTCCTGGAAGGTTGCCCAGAAAAGAATGCAGCTCATGGTTCCCTAGGCTGCCTTGAGAGCATGCCTATATCTTCTTTTGTTGAAGGAGTCCACCCTTCCTTGCCAACTCCACATAGCCTTAAGCAAACTGGCCTTTTTGTCTGAAGGCATGTTTACAGAAAAGCTTTGGAAATCCCCAAAGACCGATACTGTAATTAATTAATCTCTTTATCCTTTGCAGATCTACTTAGCTGCTGTTCACTCTTGAAATAAAAGCACAGGGCAATTTATAAACTCGGGCCATTAATTTAGATATCAATACCCCCTCTCAATGTTGATATCCAAAACGCTACAATGAATGCTTTACTACAGACATGAGGAGTCTAATTGCCCCGCTCCCTTCGGTCATAAAGTAATTGTCAATAAAAGCAATTAGGTTTGCCTTCCAGAGTGCATTCTCCCTTGTATTCCCGCTGTGTGCAATAGATTCTTCTAGTGCTCTATCGCTTTTCAAAATAACTGTGGAGCAGAAAGCTTATCTGCTTCTTAGAGTCCAGCAACAAGATCTATGACTTTGCCAAAGCAGTGCTTACACTTGGGGGTGGGGTGCTTGTGCTTGCATACCAAAGCTTGTGGTGGCAGCTGATTCCGTAAGTGCATAAAGCACTGTTGTGTAGCACGTTGGTAGTGCCTTGCTGGCAAGCTTGCAGATGGGGTAAATGCAAGGCCGTTGATGCTGCTGAGCTCAGGTCCTGCTTTCAGGCTCCCCGTAGGCAACTGGTTGGCCACTGTGAGAACAGGATACTGGACTAGGTGGGCCATTGGGCTCATCCAGCATATGTCCTTTGACAGGCCTATCCCGCTTGTGTGATAAAAATAGTTCTTTCCAGAAGGTTTGGCAATAGAATCCAACGATGGCATTGCCAGGACCACTTTAGTTCCATGTGGTCAGGCTGCCCAAGGCATTTATTAATCTGGACTAATTAGCATTCCCAAGCCTTGACTCACATGTCACAAGGATTCGCTTACCTGCTACCATCATTTCCTTCCATTCTTCAAACTTTATTAAAAGGCAATCCAGAATGAAATTGGTCAGTGAATGAGAACAATGAATGGACCTGTCTCATTCATCACCATCACCCGCCTCCAGGAACATAGCCTAGTCCTTTTTGAGTAAGCCCATCCGTACTAGCAGAATGTTACAAACCCAGATAGATTAAAATATTAGCAGCTGTGCTGGCCTCACTGAGTAATAAATGTCAAGGAAGAGAGGTGCTCTTTAGTGCTAAATTGGAGTAGAAGTCAATCCAGAGAAAACCCAATTGACTCTTGCTCCAATTCTGCGCTAATCAGCAGGTTTCATCAGGGGAAAGTGGCAGGACCAGTGGAGCTGTGGAGGAGCCCTCCATGTAAGACAGCTTTCTATGTTCAGGTGCTCATCACAAAACTGCCAGAAAGTGTGTATCTAGTGTGATATCACATGTACAGGTTATGCTCCCAGGTCACGGTACAGTTGGCTGATTTTGAAGACTGCTGATTGATCACGCAAAGGTTCCTCAACTAAGGAATGGGAACCCTCATCAATCAGCGTACTTGACCAACCCCATGTTGGAAACTTTTTGTGCAATGAACTAGCCCCCTTCAGACTCTGCTGACTGGAAGGAAGATAAGCAAACCAGAGGCAATGTCAGCAAGGAAGAAGAAAATCTGGGCCAGGGGACTTAGGGGCAGCGCTGTGGGCTTCAACAGGTAGCCCAGTTAAGCCTCTGACATCAGCCCCAAACTTAGAAATATACCATATTCAATTTCCAGCTTTCATACAGTGGTACCTCGGGTTAAATACTTAATTCGTTCCGGAGGTCCGTTCTTAACCTGAAGCTGTTCTTAAACTGAAGCACCACTTTAGCCTATGGGGCCTCCTGCTGCCGCCACGCCTCTGGAGCACGATTTCTGTTCTCATCCTGAAGCAAAGTTCTTAACTCAAGGTACTATTTCTGGGTTAGCGGTGTCTGTAACCTGAAGCGTATGTAACCCCGAGGTACCACTGTATTTCCAAATTGCTCTTATATTGCATGCAAACTGCCACATCCCAGTTACACAAGCTGATTGCTGGTGAAAGGGTGGGAAGAAAACAAACCAACTTCAGAGGTGTTGATCCTACAACTGCGATTACTTTGGAGCAGGGATGGAGAACCTGTGACCCGCCAGATGATGTTGGACCGGGGCTGATGGGAACTGGAATTGGAATTCATCAACATCTGGGTGGCTGCATGTTCCCCATTCTTGCTCTTCAGCAAACTTTTAAAAAAGGGTTGCTCGAGAAGATTTAGTGCCTGTGTTCTTGTTGCTTTGTGTACCCAGTGCTTTCCTGTCAGCCTTTTAGCCACATCCCTGCAAAACCTCTTGCTTTATTCTTGCAGATCACATGAAATGTGGTTCCAGCATATGCTCTGTCATGTGTTCAAGGTAATTAGATTGCTTCTGATTATGCAGAATGGGTCTGATGCTCCGGACATGTGCCCTTTTTCCATTCTTGCTTTATTTAGTCTTGGGTGTGTAGATGTAGCATCTACACTATAGAAAACGGTTGCAGAAGAAGTCAAAATGAGGCGCGTGCCTTATACAGTAAAACCAATGCAATTTGAACCATGCCTGTGCCTTAACAAAGATGTAGGGTAAGCATGCCACAGAAATCTTAGAAAATTTCAGTGTAGAATGTAAGAGCCCTGTTGGTCTATCATGTTTCCCAGGGTGGCCAACAAGATGCAACAGTCTTGGTCCCCAGCAACAGCAGACCCTCCCAAATTTCCCTATTTTCTAGGGACAGTTCTGGATTTACAGAAGCCGTCCCAGTTTCTGATTTGATTTTGGAGGGTATGGAGTTATGTGACCCCCAAGCCAAGGAGAAAAGTAACTATGCAATCTTTAGAAGACATCTAAAGGCAGCCTTGTATGAGAAAACCTTTTTAAATGTTTAATGTTTTATTATGCTTTTATATATGTTGGAAGCTGCCCAGCATGCCTGGGGCAACCCAGTCAGATGGGAGGGATTTAAATTAAAAAATTATATTTATTTATTTATTACTGAATAGGACATGCATATTTTTATCAGAGAAATGTTGGAGGGTATGCAACAGGTATCTAGAGGCATGTTGCCTCTGATCTTGGAAACAGTAAATAAATCATTACCGTAAGCCCTTCATTTAAGATAACTGAAGGCCAGGCCCACCTCCCAGTTGTCCAAACTCTGCATGGTACCCCCCCCATATGCTCTGACCAGGGCTCCCCCCAATTCCTACCACGGTTCAGATTATTTGTGCTGACTACTCTGGGAGTTCGTTTCAGCTCCATTACTGACACGAGGAAGCCCTATGCAGCATGATCAATAAAAGGCATGATTGATTTGAGGCCAGGGTGTTATAATACGTAGTTCTCAAAAGCTGCATGGCCTAGACTCCTAGAGCACATAATCTGGATAAAGAAGATCAAATTGTCCTGTTTTCAAAGCCACAGTACGTACACATTATAAACGCCTGCTGTCAAGTGCCCTCAGATGCATGACATGGGCTGAAACGTCTCCAGAAAATTGCACGAGGGACCTTGATCTACTGTCGTGTCTGCTGACAGTACTTCCTCTAATTTTTCAAGATAGCAACTCTTGCAACTTTCTCCACACAAGCAAGAATGCCCACGGAATCAACAATTTTCTCGTCTACCGGAAAATGTCAAATCCTGCCTCCTTAAAAAAAGAAAAGAAGCAGGGGCTAAAAAAAAATTCCAACGCATATTTTCCCCGCCCCCCATTTCAAGTCCTCTGGCAGTCTAGTGTTTACAACCTTTTGCTCAATCCACAGTTGTGTGTGTTCAGTGCTCTTGATCTGGTCCCTGCGATAAGAGCAATTGCCCCTTCCATGAAAGTGAGTGAGAACGCCATTGTGCACAGAGGGGCTTCATGTGCTCCTGCACCCCCAGGGAGCATTTGGATTCAGGCACTGATGTGGTGTCGTTTTTTTGCGCAAGCTATTTTACAACCTGGAAATATATATATTTTTCCACTGCACGTGACATTTTCTTCCAGATGAGCTTCAGATGTGGAAAAAATCCCAATGACCTTACCTTCATGGTTTTTTAAAAACCTCAAAAATTGTTCTGCCTTTTTTTAAAGTCAGGAGAGGGGGATCTGTGGGCCTTCAGATATCTTTGGACTACATCTTGCAACATCCCTGAGGTGAAACAGGAATGTGCCTTCCTCCGCCCACCCACCACTACGGAAGCGATGGTGCAGGAAGGGTGGGAGAGATGCTTCACCCAACCTCATGGGTGGGCAGGGTCTGGCTGGGGCTGATGGGACTTGGAGTCCAACAACATCTGGAAGGGCACCAATTCCCCTTCCCTGATTTGATTCCAGCTAATCTGTAAAGACTGTAACTTTAGCCTCATGTCCGAGTTTGCTTTTTTCCTCCTTCCTCCGAATCCCTTTTTCCTTTCACGTCATGTCTTTTAGATTGAAAGCCTGAGGGCAGGCCCTGTCTTACAGCTGATTTTTGAAACCCACTCTGGGAGCCCTCCCCCCCCCCCTTTGATGAATAGGAGGCTAAAAATGTTTTAACAAAATACTTAAAAACAAATTACTGCCAGATATACGCACTTGCTTTATTTATTTATCTCTTTCTCTGCTAGCCACTCAGTGTTTCTAGACTTCCTTACTGTAATTCTGCAACATTTAGTTGATTAATAGTGGGATTAAGGGATTCAAAATGTTTTGAGTGATTACTCAGGGACATTGTTTAAGGCTCATTGGCTTCCTTTCTTTTTAAGATTTCCCTCAAGACAGCAGTTCTAGAATGACAGACTTAGAAGGCGTAGGTTTATTTGAAGCAATGTGACAAGAAAACATCCTTTGTTCTTAGGGATGCCCTGTGTGTACTGAAACCTCAACTGTCACCTAGAGGCAGCCATTCATTCAGACTAGCTGAAATGTTGCATTCCAGCTAGCCTGGAAAAACTTACATTTTCAGCTGGTGGATGAACTTGTTCTTTTCCTCTTCCCTCTGCACCTTGTTTTCCTTCTGTGCTGTGCTTTTTAGATTGAAAGCCCGAGGGCAGGGCCTGCCTTATTTACAATATTTGAAAGTGATGAGGCACTGGTAATTGGCAAATGTCTCTGTGAATGTAATGAAGAAACAAGAATTTCAGGATCTTCATGGAAATATGAGATGATATTCAGCATTATGGACAAAAAAGAGCACATATTATTAGAAGGAAAAGCCATCTCTAGTATTTTATTTTGTATTCCCTAACATAATGCATCAGAGCAAAATAACTTAAGCCAATAAACAAATGTGCCCTTAACTCTCAGCTAATGCCAACTCATTGAGGCTAGAACTTTCTGATAAATCAATTAGCTTTTATTAGTAGTACAGTGGTACCTCTGGTTACGAACTTAATTCGTTCTGGAGGTCTGTTCTTAACCTGAAACTGTTCTTAACCTGAGGTACCACTTTAGCTAATGGGGCCTCCTGCTACTGCCGGGCTGCCGGCGTGCGATTTCTGTTCTCATCCTGAGGTAAAGTTCTTAACCTGAGGTACTACTTCCGGGTTAGCGGAGCCTGTAACCCGAGGTGTTTGTAACCTGAGGTACCACTGTAATAATAAATAAATTATTATACCCCATACATCTGGCTGGGTTTCCACAGCCACTCTGGGTGACTTACAGCAATACAGTAGAGGAATCAACTATGAATATTCAAACCACAGCTCTAATTTAAAGCACAGAAGATTTGAGTCCATCTAAGATGGTCAAATAGATGCCATCATGATGGAGTGGCGTGAAGCAAGTGAGATGTTATTATGACACCACAGTAGTGCTTTTACAGTCATTTTGTAAAAGTGAATGAATGATAGTCTTTGTGTCAGTTGCAATAACTAGAAGCAGCGTAACCAAGCTCATTACACATATTGCCGCCATGTAATTAGCAATTTCATATCACATTTGATGTTCAAGATTAGAAAACTGCTAAGTCACTTAGTTTGCTATTCTTTGGTTTACAAATGAATAGAGAGAACAGGAATGTGAGTGTATTGTTTAATATCACACAGAAAAAACCAGACATTCTCGTTCTTGTCCCATTGGCCATTAGGTATGGTGAGGCAGCTACCTCAGGTGGCAGATGCTTGGGGGGCAGGAACTGACAGCAAGGTGTTAAAGAACAGATCAGTGTGTGGCTTGTGACCTACCCAGCACCCTCTGAGCTAGCCTGCTGCCCTTAAATGTGATGGAGGATCCAGAGTCATCACCAGTGTTGAAGATTCAACTGTTAATCTGCTTGGTTTAAGTATGAGGGCATAACTTCCTCAATCAAATTAGAGCTCTCCAAAGCGGTTCTGAAGTAAATAAAAATATATTGGGTGAGCTGATCATGAACCACCTCCCTCACATTTATTTTGGAAGGGCTTGCGCTAGAACCAAGTGTTGTGTTTTGTTTTGTTTTGTTTTTAACAAACTTTTTTCTTTGGAGCAATTTCCATGTCACATCCCAAACTGCTTTTGAAGAAGAAGAAGAAGAAGAAGAAGAAGAAGAAGAAGAAGAAGAAGAAGAAGAAGAAGAAGAGGAGGAGGAGGAAGAAGAGGAAGAGGAAGAAGAAGAGTTTGGATTTGATATCCTGCTTTATCACTACTGGAAGGAGTCTCAAAGCAGCTAACATTCTCCTTTCCCTTCCTCCCCCACAACAAACACTCTGTGAGGTGAGTGGGGCTGAGAGACTTCAGAGAAGTGTGACTGGCCCAAGGTCACCCAGCAGCTGCATGTGGAAGAGCGGAGACGCGAACCTGGTTCACCATATTACAAGTTCACCGCTCTTAATCACTACACCACACTGGCTGTCACTTTTGAAAGTGACTTGCCATGAGGCGTGTGGGACCCTGTGATTTGATTAGATTTCCAGTGAGCGCACGGAATTTGATTTATTGTTCTTTGGGTCTTTGCCATTAATTTGTTCTCATCATTAACACTTCTATTAAATTTTTCATTTTGCTTAACACAAAACACAGGTAGGAATGGCAGAAAGGGTGAGGGACAAGGAGCTAAAGGGAAGTTACATAAACCTACAAACACTTTCCAGTTCACAAAGTTGCTTGAGCTATATCATATGACAACATGCAGACTTTTGCGGCAACAATCTAACACAGTCACTACTCTGGAATTTATCACATGACAAGTCTTCAAAGTATATAGATATAAATCTCTGTGTGTAATCAGACAAACAATCAGTTATGCATGGACATTTTTGTTGTCTGAGCTGCTTCTGAGTACAGTACTATGTTGATATGAAGTTTGCTTACAGGTCTCTGGGAGAAGAGGAGCTGTAGCCTCTACCTGCCTATAAGAACAGGCTGGTGTGTTTTCCAGTCATAACATTTGGTGGGGCAGGACTGAACCCCTAGCAGTCGTATGGAGGCCATTTTAAATCTTGAATAAAGATTTCTGAATGTGGAGTCAACTAGGAGTTGGTTACAATGAGCTGCCACTCCTTAATGTGCATCCAGATTCACCAGCCATACAGAGTGTATGATACTGCACTACCTTTTCAAAAATAGCTCCAACCTTATTTCCACACCAAAATAATCCTGACTAGCTTGTGAAGACTTTCCTGTGCCTTTAAAAGCTGCATAGAAGGTAGACAAGTTTGCCACCCCTGAATTCTGCATCACTGTGATCAAAGTGATGACACTGTGTCACAACTTTTACTGACACGCAACGGGGTCTTGCCTAGACTCATGAGCTAACAGACAAACATGGATACGGCAAAGTGGCTCTGGCCCACAATTTAATGCTTTGATTTAGAACTTGGTCAATATAAAAGTTTTTCCTCAAATGCTTAAAGCATCTTTTTTTTATCATTTATAACAACTCTCACACCTTACGTAATTCAACACAACAGCTGTCCTGGGCTCACAAGCCACAGTACTGAAGCAATAAAGGCCATTGAAGTGGGATAGCTCAGTCAGCTGAGCATGAGACTCTTAATCTCAGGGTTGTGGGTTCGAGCCCCACATTGGGCTGCCCAGACGACAAGACCCCTTTCTTGGACTTTCATTCAGTTTCTGGAACATGACTGATACAGTCAGTTCAGAGTCCATTAAACAATAATATTTTGCTCCATAATATCATCTCAAAGGCTTTACCCAAGAATGAATCCACAACAGGGCATTCCCATGTGATAATGTGTGACTCCAGTGGTGGGTTTCTTTTGCCATCTTCATGGTGGTTCTCTGGTATTAAACAAGGGAGTGTAGTGCCTAAGTATCCTCTTGTGCATTCCCTAAGGGCTCCTCTCATATTATGTAAGGAGCTGTACACCTTGTCACATGGAAGGAAAATAAATTTGTTGGAGAAAATGATAAATACTGTATTTTGACATTAGACCTCTTGGTGGAGTTTTTCTATAATGCATTGGACCTTCCTGAAGTATATTAGCTCCAGTAATTCTTGCTGCTAGGTGGCACTGATTCCATTATATATATATATAAAACCTTTTCAAAATATATTCCTGATCCTTTAACCACTATCTGGAGAGCAGAAATGGTCTCCAAAGAAAGCAGGAGCTGGCTGGTCATCCCTGAACATCTGTAGGAATTAACAACTTGGTGTAAGATAAACAGCTACAGCCTCTGTGAAAGGTGCAAGATAGCTCCAGAAATGCCTGAGAGGCAAAAGGCCATTGCATCTAAGCAAAGCTGTTAAAAATCCCAGTGGATGTAGAAAGTGAGAGGCATGAGTCATAAGCACATGAGCTGGAGGGAGGGAAAGGAAAGCCAAAGACACAAAATCATGCATCTCTCCTTAATGCCATCACATGATGAGCCCTGGGGCTTTAATTTAATCAGAAGGGAGGAGGGCAGCAGGCAAACTTTATTCCCAGTTCTGTTCTGAAGAGGTTTGGAGAAACAGCAGGCTGATCCATGCAAGTTCTGTGCTTGTGAGTCCAGCTGTGCATTTCCAGTTATGAAGGGGGCCTGCCTCTTCTTCCTCCTTGGATACCTGCTTGCGGCTGAAGGAGTTCAATCTGCTGTGGCCACCAGACGTGAGTGCCTTGCTCCCCTTCTCTATGCTCCCTAGCACAGCAAAAATATTACTCGCAATAGCACTGTTCTTACATCTTTAAGAACAGGTTGATCTGTAGGAATAACAAGTGAAGTCCAGAGGTAAGTTGAAGCATCCAGATCAAGATGCTAGCAGCACAAGATCAAGGGTCAGGGCGAATGGGGGCATCACCCATTTGCAGAGATGGAGTTTTAGGAAAGATGGTGATGCTTTCACCATCACTAAACCTGAGCTATACCCACCTACTTGGGGGTATCGATGAGCTCAGTGTGGTTACTTCTGAGAGGGTAAGTATAGGACTGAACGATTGCATTCCATATTCAAGATCACTTAGTCCAGATTAGAATGGCTGGGGAAACCCAACCAGATGGGAGAGGTATAAATTAAAAAAATTATTGTTGTTTTTGTTGTTTTTAACCTCTATTAACTTTTAATCAATTACTCTGCATAATGAGAATTTCCCCCTTCCTTTCCAATGCTTTCTTACAGGGGGCAGGGGTTCTGATTCATACTTTTGAATTTGGAATACAGGAGGAGAATTAACCTTTCTGAATTAATTGGCATGGAGTGTGAAGTCTGCATGTGGCGCAAACCTGGTTTTATTTCTGAAACCTCGCTCTCCAGACTTCGTCAAATGTTGCTGGACTGGATAAGTGATGGCATTTTGGTTGGTTGCAGAGCTATACACTGCATACCAACTCCCTCTGCCTCCTGTAGCAACAGAGATTGAGGGAGACAACGCTTCTCTTGACTCCTCCATAGGATATGGTGGTGTTGCCATCTTTCTTTCCAGCAGGGCTCCAGTGGACCCCTCACTCGGTGATGTCCCTTAGGGGCTGGTTGCATACTACATACACATACCACTTGTTTTATTCTTGATGTAGTTCAGCCATTTACAGAATCACAAAATTGTAGAATTGGAAGGACCCTGGGGATCATCTATCCCAACCCCTGACAATGCAGGAATATGCAGCTGTCCCATATGGGGATTGATCCTGCAACCTTGGCATTATCAGCACCATGCTTTAGCCAGCTGAGCTATCCAGGCATGCTGCTTATAATGCCATAATTTCTAAACAGCATATTATAAGGTTGCCAAAAGGGATACCACTTATATAAAGACATGCCCCAGCAGCATTCTTTTGAAAAATGAAAAAAAGAAAGAAAGGAGGAGGATGTTAAAATGGTAGAGGGGTTGCACGGCTTTTTCCGCTCCAGTTTCTCCCCCTGCCCCAATGTGTGAGGGTGCAAGCACACACTTTGAACTTGGAGTAGGGAGGATCTCTTAGGGAGCAAATTTTCTATCTGTGAAATTGGAAGTGGGGTTAAAGTAGAGCAGCCCCCTCTCCTGCCACTTCTGCTTTAAAACAATTGTTGGGGCATTGTTGCACACCTTCGTCCCTAACATGTCACTTGCCCCTTAGGGATATGGATGAGTGGAAGAAAGATTTGGGCAAGCTCTGCGCAAAAATTACAGCCATAGTTAATATAGGAGCGCAGGGACGATATGACTTCAAATTTCCTTCTCTGTCGACCCCACCTCTCATGTTCAGAGTTGATTTCATCGCTTGTCTGGCCCTGATAAGAGAGACTGGGGAGTTATCAGCACTTTAGTGTTTTAATATGAATGCAGGGCCTATAGGAACAAGATACAGCTTTGCATGGTGCAAGAGCAAACATCATTTTCCTCTTTCTATGTGTGCTGCACATGTGGAGCTCAGGATATGGAGAAGGGCTCAGTGATTAAGGATCTGCTTTGTATGCTTTGTATCCAGGTTCGATCCCAGGGATCTCAAGGCAGGGCTGAGAGAATCCCCTGTCTGAAACCCAGTCACTGTAGGGAGGTAGATGAGCCTGTGGTCTGACTCAGTATAAAGCTGCTTTTCTGTTCTCAAAACCTAGGGTATTATTAAGCATGCAATGTGAGCATATTGGGAAATCGACATGAGCTGGGTGCTCTGTGCCCTGCAGGTCTTATTGGTGCCAGTGACACCAATTCAGCCCTCTTCTGGGGCATACAGAAGCCATGGGGAAGGGGGAATCTCAGCTTGGGACCATGACCAGGACAGAGTTCAATCCTTCTGTCCACACCATGGTCCCAGTCTGGGTTGATCTCTCCTGTGGTTGCTATTGATAAAAAAAACACTCCACTACATAGCCACATATGAAGCTTCTAGATACTGGATCAGACCATTGGCTCATCTAGTTTAGTGTTGTTTACATTGACTGCCAGCAGCTCTCTTGGGTTTCAGACTGGGTCCTATCCCAGCCCTACCTAGAGATTCTGGGGATTAAAACCAGGACCTTGTGCAGTCAAAGAAGATGCTCTCCAACTAAGCTACAGCCCTTTCCCCAAGGTGACCAGGAGGGGATTGTGAATGTGCATATGGGTTGTGCACACTGAATGCCACGCCTAGTTTGACCATCAGATGTGCAGGAGGAACGTGCTCAAAACTTCTGCAAAATATATATGCTCCTCCTGTGTCCTTTGAAACCTTGAACGCCAAATGATTCCTATCTCTCTGAACTGAACTGAGCTGTGTTGAGGGAGCACAAAGAACTCTTAAGTTTGCTGTTTTCTCTCAAAGGACAGCCCATATGCTTGGAGCAGAGAGGCGAGTCCAGGAGGACGAGAACAGTTCTCAGCCCAGCCTCAGTTCTAGGATTGCTTAGTTTGACGATCATGAGATCAATCAGACTTTCTTCCAGGAAAGAGCATAAAGGGCTCGGCTTATGAGTTGCAAGCTCAAGATCACTTGACACAGTTGGGGTGTCTGCTACCTCCCACTCTCCATCTTAAGACCCTTAGCCACATCTCTCTCTCTCTCTCCCTCCCTCCCTCCCTCCCTCCCTCTCTTGCCCACACACTGATATATACAACCATCTAGGCTGATGCCGCATTCTAAAGAACTTGAAACCATGCGCAGCACTTTTTAAAATTCTATTTTAAGGTTGGCCTACTAGAGCTTGACCTACTTTCTTTTCATGGCCCAACATGGCCGCCATGACTGTTCTCCAATTATGGATTTCACTAGGGGCTGCCACACAGGATGCCTGCCTGGGGTTCTTAGTCCTGGGCCTGGGGGTCTTGTAAGGTGTAGGGGAGCACCACACCTCTGTCAATCATGAGCCAGGTGTGAGTTGGCACATTGCTGCCAATGAGATGTCAAAGCCAGGCTAGCTAAGTACAAATATGAATATAAATTAATAAATAAATTCCCAACCATGACAGTTGGGGAAGCGATTCTAATCCACATTAGTGATTGTGAATACAAAACCAAGTGGAATGGCGATTGCTCCAGGTGAAAATAATTTGGAGTTATGCATTGCATAGAGTCAGAACTTGCAACCCTTTCTGAACTATTCACTGTAATGTTGGATGTTTTGATGAACAAAGTCTCTCTTCATCTGGTAGCAATTTATTCTTGCTCTTTCATAACAAGGGGGAAAAACTGTCATAGGCATTCTTTCCTTGTTGTTGAGGCTGACACAAATGTGATCACTGTACAAAGTGTCTTGAAGTTCGCTAGAAATGAGCACAATCTTTAAAGGAGTTTTTCTACGGCATTCATCCATTAGGCCAGATGATGTGATTAACAATAAGCGATATTTTTACACCAGTAAAGTCAAAAATCCTATTATTTGACTCTCATGCATTTTGGAATGAAAATATGTTGCTTTTTTCAAGTGGGGGGGGGGCGGAGTGCATAATGAAGTCTCTGTCTCTATGAAGTGGTGGTGAAGTGGAGTTCAGACAGCTTTGAGCTAGTAATTGGTAAATTATATGTGGAAACTCAGTGGGGAAAATGTAAGCACAAAATTCTGCACCCCCCACAAAAAGACTTGCTTTTGGACTGCCCTTAGGGAGGTATTTACCGGTAATAATACTAGCCCTACTCAGAGTTGACACATTGAAAGTAATAGACATGACTAACACAGGTTCATTAATTTCAATAAGTCTACATAAGTCATACAATATAATCCTTAAGGACCATCATGAAGCAGAAACATTTTGTGAAGTCTCCACAAATAAATCAGTGATGTATGTCACCACCATTGATTTCAGGGGCGCATGCTTGTTTAAACCTTTATCACAGGGAAGGTTTTTTTGGCCTGGTGGGACAGATATTTATCTCCCCCCACACCCCATGGGCCAACTTTGGCAGCTGGGGGTCCCACCAACCTATCACAATCAATCAATATGGTAGGGAATTTGTTTCACCTTTGCATTCCTCACAGGAAAGGTACTGATGAAGCTGTTCCGTCCACAACTCCCCACACATCAGCTGATGAGTTTAGACTTCAGTTCTGCTTTCTGCAGGGGGCTCCTCCATCTGCACATTCCCCGAACAGAAGGAACTGGCAAAGCAGCACCAACTCTACCCCTTGACCATTAGGTGATGTCACCCAGTGACACCGGATGATTGATGGGTGGGCAAGGGGAAATGTCCTTGCAGGCCAGATTGGTGGGCCAAGATTGGCTCATATGCTAGAGGTGCCCCATTCCTGTTTTAGAAGAACCAAAGAATCACCAGGTCATAAGAATTTCCCACATTTTGAGTTTAGCACCACATTGTATCAGAAGCTCTGGAAGTTAAAAACATCTACCAAAAGCTTTTACAATAATGGAACTTTTTGAAACCTGAATGAAAATGCAAAGCAGTTGAGCGGAAGGCAGGAACATACAGCAATCCCATCATATGATGCGCGATTATGATCTTCTGCAAGGTGTAGCCTTAGAAATGTCCTGGCTCCTGGCTCAGATTCTGGTTTTAACAAGTGTGTTCTTGCTCCACTGCAACACACAATTAAGGCAGGCTGTTGATTAATTAAGCCATCTCGAGTAACATGACAGGTAAGTCATTCCTTAAAGACCTGTGGTAGGGATATGGAAAGGATTTCTCAACTCTTTACCAGCCCTGCTTACACGAAACAAGGTTTATTTATTTATTTTGCACAGAAATGTCTGTTCCATCCTTCTTGTGCCTATGCACTACTCAGAGGGGCTTATGACAATTTACAGTAAAATGAAACCAAACCAGAGGGTATGCACTGGTACCCCTGCAAACTCACCACTTTGTGATTGTGGTGCATGTGAACAATACATTGCGAGCTAAGCTTACAAGGAGAGTTTGTGTCATGGTATGAGAACCTGATGGCTCAGTTTGTTCAGTCATGGTGCTGATAGTACCAAGGCTGCAGATTCAGTCCCCGTATGGGACAGCTGCATATTCCTGTATTGCAGGGGGTTGGACTAAATGATCTACAGGGTCCCTTCCAACTCTACAATTCTATGAATGTGAGCTGCTGCTGTGCTTCCTATGATTTCACTCATCGCAGTTATGTAAACATGGACACATGCCAAACAGGCATTCTTTAAACTTCTAAATATAATTTTGTAATGTTCCTTCAAACATCCAGCTACAATTGGTTTGCATGCAACTATTACTCATTTACAACCCCCAAAAACATTTGTAGAGTGCTCTTGAAAAAGCAAAGATGAGCATTATAGAATGTTCATTTATTCCCCTTTTAGCCTTTGAACATACCACAGGCAAAGGAAAAACCTCAGAGAGTTATAGCTCAGACATGTGCTTTCTTCGCAATGTTTTGTTATGGGGTTTGCCTTGGCAGTCCAGTGTATGTCAAATAGGCCAAAGGGACTGTGCTAACGCTTTCTCCCTTGTTAACCCTTCTTTCTAGAATTTCGAGATGTGATGAGTCGAGGAAGGGCACCTTCTCACGGCAAGTTCCATAGGGGGCTAAGCAGCTGGTCCTCCGATCACAACAACTGGAATGACAAGCTTTACCCATATTGGGAAGAAGGAGATCCCAGATGGAAAGACTGCTGGAAAGGTAAAACATGAAAGATCAGTCTGGCTCAATGGGAGGAGATGCAGGGTCAGTATGTAATAATATTGATGACACATTGCAAATAGGAACAAGGTCAGAACGGTGTTTTTTATTCTGCATTTAACATTTAAAATGGCTCTTATTTTTATGCCAACACTTAGGAATATAGGACGCTGCCTCAGAACTTTTCGACTTTAAAACCTGTTTGTATTTGTGAAAATATTATTTATTGTCATTTCTGAATTATCTGGTCTCTTAGCTTAATAGTGGTGTTTCCCCATCCATTATGCAATTGCTTTCTTTAATTTTCTGAATATTTTTTAGAATTCCCAGTGGGTTAACAATCTAGTCCTCTTCACGGGGAACTCTGAGAATCATAGCTTTGTGAGGGAAATTGGGGTCTCCTAACAACTCTCAGCACCCTCAGCAAGCTACAACCTTGATTTCTGAAGGGAGCCAGACTTGAGTGCTGACAGATCTGTCCAGGGAGTGACTTTAGAACAGGGGAGCACAAATGAAAAAGACCTCTGACAATTAGTGAATCAGACTGAATTTTGTGGGAGAGACTGAGCAAACTCTATCACTCTCATTTGAAATAAAAGTATAAGTTGTTATACTGTTGGTATTTGTGTTGGACCTTCTTCGCCAACCGAGTTTGCGCAGCGACTGGGGTGATGGAATAAAAACCTTCCTGCAATATATTTGCTTACTTTATTTTTCAATAATAATCAAACAACTGCAAAACACCCCTTCTCACCACCATTCCATAACAGTATTCCTATAACAGTACACACTACACCACTTGATCAACTTACATACAGTTTTCAAATAATCAATTACCCTATCACATCGCTGCATTCGGTGCAGCAGGTAAACTCCCCCTGCTAATTAGTTAAATTGTTAAGATACCACAGGTGTGCTGAATTGTCAAGAGCTCACAGATGTGCTGCTATGCAGGTTATAATTACAAACACACCTCTGAGTAGCACCATCGACCACATCAATATTAAGAAAACCCAACAATTTGATGCCATGCAAAATATAAAAACAATACATACACATATGCATGTTGTGTTTGCGGTTATTATTAGTAGACTGCATCTATATGTGGTGGTCATGTTCTATTATCCAAACATTTTGGATCCATTCAGAGACATTGGAGGTATTAAGAGAATAACGCGATGTAAGTGTTCCTTGGGTCTTTAAATAAGGCTATTACAAAAATAGTTATCTGAGCATATTGAAATCATTGCTCAATAGTTTCAGACTAACACCTTCAAAATTGATTATTGCAAAAGACGCAATAAATGCAAGACACCTACATGCAGATAACAGATAAGTGGAGGATGGCAATTAACATAACAAAACAAACTGCAGTGTAACTGAATTCTAAACCTGTGACATTATACTGCTTTATTTGAATATAAATTAATGCAATTAAATAACATTCTGAAAGGGGGGGGTCTGTTCCATGTTACAGTGTAGTTTTGAAGATCACCAATGAATAAGAAATGTTTTGGAAATATCCTACATAATGTACAGGGTTGCCTATGAGGATAAAATGGAGTGGGGGTGCGGGGAGAAAACATTGCATGCTACTTTGAAATCCTATATGAAACACGAGACATAACCGGAAGTGACAAACAAATGCATCTTGACTTCCTCAGGGGGAAGGGTTGTGGCCAGTCTGACCAGTGACAGTCCAGCTCTGGTGGGATCCAATGTGTCTTTTAATGTGATCCTCAAGTTTCCCAGATGTCAAAGAGAAGATAATGACAGCAATATAATATACGATCAACACTGCATCAACGGCAAGTAATGAAAGTACCCGCATATGCTAGGAGTGTGAATGGTTCTCAGGCTTTGCCCTGTGTCTTGTATCTGTACACTGTCAAAAATTCTATTCTGTACAAAAAAGCAAAGTGACAGAGCCTCTGTGGCTTGGTGGTGGTCCAGATGAGATTTCCTTGGTTATAATTATGATGCTTCCTTGAAGTACTGTATTTACTTTACAAAAGTTTGATGGGAGTTTTGTGGCATTGCAAGCCACAAATCCAAGTTCATATAAATGCCAGGTCACTGTTTTAGTCCCTAGACAAGTGCAGTGTTGTCCTATGCATGTTTACTCAGAAATAAGACCTGCTGTGTTCAGTTACACAGCGGTAGATAAAACGTTTCGAGTGTGTTTTAAGTGCAATATACAATGTGACACGAGGTGGCGGTGGTGAGCCTTATGTAAAATTCAATGTATTCTTAAAAACGCTTTTTAAAAAAGCATTTTCAAAGCGGTTTTTATATGTGTCTAGATTCCACCTGAGTCTTTACTGACTTTCCTGAAAAGGTTTCCTTCTTTTCATTTTTCCTTTCCTTTGCTTCAAGGTTCTTCTGATTATGCAAATCTTCCCGACCTGTATGTTTACAACTGGACTCAGTGGATTGATGATTGTGACGGGCAGAATTGCTCTCATAACAGTAGTCACAATGTGTTTCCAGATGGCAGACCTTTCCCTCGTCACAAAGACTGGAGGAGGAGAAACTTCATCTATGTGTTTCACACTCTCGGTCAGTCCTAAAAATGCACCTTAAGCTTACTGTGTTATTACTAATAACTAGTAGTACTTGTTGCTACTAATTGTATTTGTTACTTCTAATATTAGTACTTGTTGCTACTAATAAAATCATAACAATAATTATTTAGTTTTAAAAAGAAGACACTTAAGATGCTTTATAAACTTCTTTACATATAAAGAAAGACTTATATAAAATAATGTGGTCCTCATGTGAGAGGACAGTCAGTTCAGAGCTGCTCTGAGACTACAGAAGCTCTTTTGTTGACTTTTCTGAATTTTGGAAGTCAGACACCTTTTTTCAAATGCAGTCTTTCCTGAGTGGATTTACAGTTTATAGGAGAACAGCTCATATGACAGGCATTTAAACAACTCTGGGAAAGCAGGATATATACAATTATGATATGTGTTTGTAATTAGGAAGTGTTTTGATAATGTGCATTTTTAATGGCCGTAGGAGTTTCATATTTAAGGTGGGATTTCTGAATTGAAATGCCCTTTCTGTTTTATTTTCTTTTAACTTTTGATGTTTAGTTTTAAAACTTGTCCTTCATATTGTATATGCTACCTTGGGAAGATGTTTATATTTTGTAAGGTGATCTGTCTATTAAATAATAAGAAAAAGAATAGAGTTGTTTCTCGTCTGTTTCGATCTTGTTGGTGAGAGATAATAAAGTTATTTTCTAGCTCCCCCTGGTATGTCCTCTTATGCCTTCCATGATATGAGCAGTGATTGCGCAACAGAAAACAATGGGGAGGGATCCTAATTTAGTGGTGGAGCATCCATTTTGCACCTATTGGTAGTCAATGCCAGTATTCGTTTATTCAAGTTTGTACAGTCACAGTGAGACTGTCTTGGGCTTTTAAGTGCAAATGGATAAAACGTTGATGTTGGATGGAGGGAACCTGTGTCCAAATTCATGCTCCGTCATGAACTTAAATGAATGACCTTGGATTAATCTCCATCTCTCCCCTATCTCATCCCAAAGAGCAGTGGAAGTAAAATGGCAAAACCACCACATACATTTCCCTGACCTCTGTGTAATAATGATTGGAACAAATGCAATCCCTTTTTAGAACTGTTTTCAGAAAGTTTTATTGATTTATTTACTAACTTGTGGGAAAGGATAAGTGGGTTTACCTATTCGAGTGAAATGGGTGCCTATGTTCAAAAGGAAAAAAATTGCAAGCCTGACCAGTTCCACAGTGATAATCCTTTTTTTCATATTTCCCCTTTTTTGCAGGCCAGTATTATCAAACGACGGGAGGTTCTTCAGCTATGGTGTCCGTCAACACAACAAATATCACACTTGGCAATCAAATTATGGAATTATCAGTTTATAGGCGAAATTATCGATCGTTTCAACCAGTAGCCACAGCAAATGTTGTTTATGTTGTAACAGGTAAGTGGGTAGGTTATATAAATAATAACTTAGCAAACCTGAATGGTTTAAATAACATAGTACAATAGTGTTTTAATTGTATTGTGTGCATGTGAACTTTGTATACCACAACAAACATTGGTTTGTGCGAAGACATCTCCTAAATATGAGAGCTTCGTTGAATTTTGTTACCTCTATGGTTTTTCAGTTCCCAAGGATTACCTATCTTGAGTCCAAGCACAATCTCATCCTTTTGCTTGACTTCATTTTCTATGCAGATAAAATCCCTTTCTATGTGAACATGACTCAGAAGAATGATCGCAACGCCTCAGACTACATTTTCATCAAGGATATCCCTATTACATTTGATGTCCAGATTCACGATCCTAGCCACTACCTGAACCACTCTGCTATTTCCTACCGCTGGAATTTTGGAGATGGCAGCGGCTTATTTGTTTCCAACAGTTCTGTTCAGATGCACACATATAAACTTCTGGGAAATTTCAGCCTTGACTTGTCTGTCCACGCTCTTATACCTGCCCCTTGTGGACCACCAACACCTCTTCCACCAACACCTCTTCCACCAGGTAAGAGGCTATGGCTCCAGGCTAAGTTAAAAGAAAACAAATGGGTTCATTATATGGAATAGTTGACCAGACAATCTTTCATGATAATAATGAGCATACTGATTAACAAAGAATTCTGGCATACTTATGGTGTTTGACTTCTATTCCCTTTCTTACAGGAGTGCTGGAAGGGAATAGTTGAAGTAGGCCATTGGCATTTCAGTGTCCCAGGACAAATGCTTTTAATATATAGTAGTAAGAATACTGAAGTGGCTTCTTTCACTCTCCCTACATTATGCAGCACCAGAGCTACAAAAATAAAGTAAAATAATATAAAATAAAATAATGATGATGGTATTGCTTTTGCTGCATTAATTTCTACCTTTCCTCCCAGGAACTCAAAGCAGTGAACATGGTGCTTTTTATCCACACAAGAAACCCTTGAGCTAGATTAGTCTGAGAGTGAGAGTAAATGTCCCAAGATCAGCCAGTGACCTCTGTGGCTTAGTGGAGATTGGAACCTGGGTCTCCCTAGTCCTAGACCAACAGTCTAAACACACTGGCTCTCTGCTTGTAAGTTTACAGACTTCTAAGTTTACAGGGGCTAGATGGAAGTGAAGAAAGAAGAGGAAGAGAGGGTGTATTCAAAACTAGGGACCAGCAAGAAATAAAGCTGGGGAAACATGTGAAGAAGTAAGACTTTCAGGATTTTTTAAAGTATGGCAAGCTGGACCAAGAGAGATATTGGGGGAGGAATTATAAATAGAAGGTGTAATAAGATATGTAAAAGAATGGATTCATAAAAGCGAAGGACAAGAGGATAAATATTTAGTTATTTATTAAAAATGTATATTCTGCCCATCACATAAGGTCACAAGGTGGGTTACACAACATCAAGTAATGTACACAATAAATAGAATAATAAATGCATAATTAAATCAGCGTCGCCATAGAGATTATGTTATACATACAAACCTTCTAGATAAGGCAAACTCTTTCTGCTCAGTAAACGGTATATACAAAAAAACTCTGTCCGTCATCCAACTCCCAAGGCCAAAAAAACTAGGTGTAATAAGTGTTTTACTTGCCTTTGCTTAGTTGTGTGAAATACACAAATCCAGTTGATATCTGGCCATAACACGTCTGATTGGAATTTATGGGAGCTAAGCAAGAGTGCAAGACTTGGAGGCGTTCCAGATAAATTCTGTTTGTTATGCTCAAAATGTTTTGCTAAAAGAGCATATACATTAACTCATTTCCCTTTCCCTTGTTTCAGTAACTACCCCTCTGCCTTCGAATGTAACTCCCAGCTTCAATAGTTTAACAGAGGTGCCAACAGGACAGTCTCCTGTCGAAGGATGCCATATTGCTCGATCTGGACCTTATAAAGCATCTCTCTTCATTGCAGGTGTGCATCTACATCCGTAAGGAAATAATGTGGTTTGATAGGTAATAAAGGGAATTCGTTTGAACTTGTGCATGTCATTAAAGTGGCTTTTCTGGAGCTGCTCTTGCTGGCTGGCTGCTGTTTCGTTTTGCTCAAGAGACAAATTTCGGAAGAGTACCAATAAAGAATATCAATAGCTGGCAACTAGTGGTAGCTGGTGGGGCAGAAGGCCAGGAGGCCAACTGTAGATGGAGCCAGAGCCAAGGACAGGCAGAATGAACCCATTCTGGTTTTATCCCCATCCTCCTCTCTGCTGAGTTATACAGAAGCAACACTAGGACTAAGGAGGAGAAAGGTGTCAGCCAGCACAGGCAGGGAGGTGAGGTCTGGCTGAAGGCAGACGGAGGTTGGTGGGGCAGTGCCCCAGTTGTCCTAATGGACCAGTCTCCACTCTTGACAAGATCTTTTTTTTTTTTTTTAATAATATTTATTAAGTTTTCCAATAAAAACATACAAATACAAACAACAACAATAAGAACAAACACAAACAAAAAACAAGTATAAATTTCAAACCTTATTTTCTCAACCTAGTTTCCCCGACTTCCTCATACCTCGCCATTTTGTATTCTAGTTTCATTATCCCATCAGCAAATCCATTCCCTTGTTTCCCAAAAGTTTTTTACTAATTCCATTCCTTTTCTTACTCGACATCTCTGAAAACCACTTTATTTTTCAACCCATGTCAATCTAACATTCATTAATCTTATAGTATTTATTAAGATAGTCCTTAAATTTCTTCCAATCTTCTTCCACTGTCTCTTTCTCCTGGTCTCGGATTCTGCCGGTCATCTCTGCAAGTCCCATGTAGTCTGTCATTTTCATCTGCCATTCTTCCAGAGTGGGTAGATCTGATGTCTTCCAATACTTTGCAATAAGGATCCTTGCTGCTGTTGTGGCGTACAAAAATAAAGTTCTGTCCTTCTTTAACACCACATGGCTGACCATACCCAGGAGAAAGGCCTCTGGTTTCTTCAGGAAAGTGTACTTAAACATCTTTTTCATTTCATTATATATCATTTCCCAGAAAGCCTTAATCCTTGGGCACGTCCACCAGAGGTGAAAGAATGAGCCTTCATTTTCTTTACACTTCCAACATTTATTATCTGGCAAGTGGTAAATTTTTGCAAGCTTGACTGGGGTCATGTACCACCTATAGATCATTTTCATAATATTTTCTCTCAGGGCGTTACACGCCGTAAATTTCATACCGGTGGTCCACAACCTTTCCCAGTCAGCAAACATAATGTTATGACCAATATCTTGCGCCCACTTAATCATAGCTGATTTAACTATTTCATCCTGTGTGTTCCATTTCAGTAGCAAGTTATACATTTTTGATAAATTCTTAGTATTGGGTTCTAACAGTTCTGTTTCCAATTTTGATTTCTCCACCTGGAAGACAATTTTCTTATCCATCTTGTAAACCTCCAGTATTTGGTAATAATGGAGCCAATCTCTCACTTTATCCTTTAATTTCTCAAAACTCTTCAGTTTTAAATTAGTACCCTCCTGTTCTAAAATTTCCCAATATTTCAGCCATATACTCTCCATATTAAGTTTTTTCACAGCTTTTGCCTCCATTGGTGAGAGCCACCTTGGAGTTTTATTCTCCAATAGGTCTTTATACCTAATCCAAACATTGTACAATGCTTTCCTGACAATATGGTTTTTAAAGCCTTTATGAACCTTAACCTTGTCATACCACAGATATGCATGCCACCCGAAAAAATTATTAAAACCTTCCAAATCTAAAATTTCTGTGTTCTTAAGAAGCAGCCAGTCCTTCAACCAGCAGAAAGCTGCTGATTCATAGTAAAGTTTCAAGTCTGGCAGGGCAAATCCCCCCCTTTCCTTTGCATCAGTTAAAATCTTAAATTTTATTCTGGGTTTTTTGCCCTGCCAGATAAATTTAGAGATATCTCGCTGCCATCCCTTAAAACACTCCATCTTGTCAACAATTTGCAGTGTTTGGAACAAAAATAACATTCTAGGCAATACATTCATCTTAATAGCTGCTATTCGACCAGACAAGGAAAGCTTCAAGTTTGACCAAATTTCTAAATCTTTTTTCACTTGATTCCAACATTTCTCATAATTGTCTTTAAATAAGTTCATATTTTTAGCTGTCATATTAATCCCCAAATATTTTACACTCTTAACCACAGTTAAACCTGTTTCAATCTGAAACCTCTCCTTCTCTCTTACTGTTAGGTTTTTCTCTAATACCTTAGTCTTTAATTTGTTTAATTTAAATCCTGCCACTTTACCAAACTCTTGAATTATTTCCAAAACCCTTTTCGTACTAGATTCTGGCTCTTGCAGTGTAAGTACCAAGTCATCTGCAAACGCTCTCAGTTTATATTGTCTCGCTCCGACCTGAACCCCTTTAACCAGCTGGTCTTTCCTTATCATGTTCAGCAAAACCTCCAGGACCGAAATAAAAAGTAGTGGGGAAATTGGGCACCCCTGACGTGTCCCTTTTTCTATCTTAAGTTCTTCTGTAACTACATTATTTACAATTAACTTTGCTTTTTGTTCAGAATAAATTGCGCCTATACCGTTTTCAAAACCTTGGCCTACCCCCATCCCATGGAGATTCTTCTTCATAAAGGTCCAAGAAATATTGTCAAAGGCTTTCTCCGCGTCCACAAATATCAGAACAGCTTTTGTGTTAATATTAACTTCTAACATTTCCAAAATGTCTATTATATTCCTTACATTATCTGATAGATGTCTTCTCGGGAGAAAGCCCGATTGGTCCCTATGAATCTCCCCCATCAAAACTTTTTTCAATCTCTTAGCTAAAATGTCAGCAAAAATTTTGTAATCCACATTTAGTAGAGAAATTGGGCGGTAGTTCTTAAGTTGAGTCTTTTCAGTCTCTGTCTTCGGTATAAGCGTGATAAAAGCCTCTTTCCACGTATCAGGTGCTTCTTTCCCCTCAAAAATTTCATTACAGACTTCCTTCAAAGGTTGTATTAGCCATTCTTTTAACGCCTTATAGTATTTGGAAGTCAGTCCATCAGGCCCTGGAGATTTGCCCAGTTGCATGTTTTGGATGGCATCTTCTATTTCTTGTTCAGTTATTTTCTGATTCAAAAGCACTTTGTCTTCACTTGAAATTTCCTTCATCCCATTTTTCTCCAAGAATTGTTCTATATCGGTGTCTTTTTGTGGCCCTTGTGCATATAATTGTTTAAAATATCTCTGGAAGCAGCTTCTAATTTCAGTTGGATTATTGATGTTCTTTCCATCCACTTCTAGATTTGTCACTGTATTTAGTTTTTGTCTCTTCTTCAATTGCCAAGCCAAAAGTTTCCCACATTTGTCAGCAGATTCGAACGTTTTCTGTCTCATTTGTTTAATTTTCCATTCTATTTCTTGGTTCATCAGTTCCATGTATTGAGTTTGGTATAATTTAATTTCTCTCAAGATCTCCTGAGACTTTGGTTTTGATCTCAATTTCTTTTCTCCTTCTTTAATTTTTTCTAAAATCTTATCCTTTTTCTCATTTTGGCTCTTCTTTTTTATTGCATTTTGTTGTATCAAGAAGCCTCTCATAACCGCTTTGCTTGCGTCCCAGATTACTCTTTTTTCCACATTGGTCCTCATGTTAATCTCGAAGTAGTCTCTTAATGTTTTTTGGGCCTTTTTACAAAATTCTTTGTCTCTGAATAATGTATCATTCATCCTCCATCTAAAAGTGCCAACTGTTGTTTGATTCATCTCCATCTTCACGGTGTTATGGTCGGAGCAAGTTTTTGGGCAGATTTCCACTTTTTTTATCTTCGATGCCAGTCCTCTAGTAACCCATATTTGGTCAATTCTAGTCCAGGTCATTTTGGCTTCAGAAAAAAAAGTTCCTTCTCTTTCAAGAGGATTTTTTAATCTCCAAATATCCACCAAGTCCATATTGTCAGTCATTTCAAAGAAAGTTTTTGGTAGTCTTCCGTCTTTAGAAATTACTTGCCTTTGTGCTTTATCCATGTTTGTGGAAACAACTCCATTCATATCTCCCATCAAAATTACATTAAAGTCCATATAATCCAGCAGAGCTTCATGCAACTTTTTAAAAAATTCAGATTTGCCTTCATTCGGTGCGTAGATTCCTAAAATCAAAAATTTCTGACCTTGAACTTGAATTTCAATTGCCAGATATCTTCCTTGTTCATCTTTAAATATTTGTTTCGGCATCAATCTATCCTTTGCATATATAACCACTCCTCTTTTTTTCACTCTATCAGATGAAATAAATTCTTGTCCTAATTTCTTATTAAAAAAAAAAAAAGACAAGATCTTATTTTTGCAGGTCAGGTTCATAGCTGTCAATTTTTCCCTTTGCTTACGAGGAATCCTATTCGGAATACGGGAATTTCCATTAAAAAGGGGGAAATGTTGACAGCTATGGTCAAGTTGCATGCAACAGACATTGTGGGTTGGATCCAAAAAATCCCTTCTGTGAACTGAAGGAGGCCTCTTCTAACAGGAGGGCCTGGGGAACATTCCTTCTGCCCAACAACAAACTCACAGGGGGGAATTTTTGAATTCAACTCAATGAAGTAATGTCTTTCGACCTTTTACTAAACATAAAAAGGTAAAGGGATCCCTGACCATTAGGTCCATTCGTGGCCGACTCTGGGGTTGCAGCGCTCATCTCACTTTATTGGGCAAGGGAGCTGGCGTACAGCTTCCGGGTCATGTGGCCAGCATGACTAAGCCGCTTCTGGCGAACCAGAGCAGCGCACAGAAATGCCGTTTACCTTCCTGCCAGAGCAGTACCTATTTATCTACTTGCACTTTTGACATGCTTTAGAACTGCTAGGTTGGCAGGAGCAGGGACCAAGCAACGGGAGCTCATACCGTCGCGGGGATTCGAACCGCCGACCTTCCCATTGGCAAGTCCTAGGCTCTGTGGTTTAACCCACAATACTCGCCTGTAAATGTTTTCTCTTGGTTAGGAGATGGTCTGTGAAGTCTCCCCACCTTTCTTGGGTGTCCCCTATACATACCCGCTGCTCCAACATCTCTGCAATGCTGTTGTCTCATTTTGTGACATTGATGCAGCTGTTCCTCATCACCTCTCTGGTGGTGTAGTTTTCTCAGGCTAGGAAGTCCTTCTTCCAATGATATTGTTGACAGCCCATTGGTTTCAACAGGACTTGCATCTAATTTAGGAGTGCTTAAGGCTGCAAGCTTAAGCTACCATTCCAAACAGATGGCTATGAAAATCCTGTAGAAGAGATCAGCCAGGAAATATATTAAAGCAGTTGTAAATTCTTGGCACCCACTTTTCAGAATAACTTACTTTGCAATATCTAGCGTAGAAAATTCTAATGTGGTTTGCCTGTGCAGATTTCTGGTTTTCTGCAAATCAAAGGGATTGCAGGTGGGGAAATATAGTTCAGGAGTACTCTGGAAATAGTTACAAGCATAGCTGGGGAAGAAATTAATGTATGGAGGAACTAGTGGGTGTGTGAAGGGGAGCAGCAGAAACTGATAATAGATCTGCCCACTCCAAAACACTGGAACAAATAGTCTGTGATCCCAAGTGGAGCACTTGCAGCCGGATTTCCCACAGTTTATTGGATTATCCTTGTATGGTAAGCCTGAATTCACAAGGGGAAAGCATCTAGACTGGTGTTGTGAGGGTAGTACCATGTGGACTATGCAAATAAAATGGGAACACAAACAGTTGCAGACATACAGTAAACTCTGGTGTGGATCATCCCAAAGTGTCTGGAGAACTGAAAATGTTAATTTCAAGAACAGCAGGAATCTAATACAATGGTCAAAACGAAATAACTGCAATGCATTTCCACACTCTTTTGAATTGTGTATCCACTATGACAAAATGTAGGTGAGCTCCATTTGCAGGCAGCCTTCGGATCCAATTAAGATCATTCTAAAGCAATTCATTCTCTACATTTCCAAATGGGATTATTTTTTTATTTTTGCTGTCAAAGTTCTTGTCTCAGCAATTCTGACATTTTGTCAATTTGTTTCTTCGGCCAGAGGGGATCCTTGGGGTCAATATTATCCAAATGACAAGTGTCCAGGTAGCAACTACTCAGGTTGAAAACTCCATGGTTGATTTTGTGGTAACCTGTCAAGGGAGGTAAGTGCTTTCATTAATTCTGATAACTCGGCTTCTTGTAAAACTTAGACCATGGAGTGCTACAGACATTTAAGTTGTTCCGTTGCAGCAGCACTCATCGTAGCTCACTGAGCTTCTTGCTGATAAAGTGGTATTGCTGAGGATGGTCCACGGAGCAGAAGTTCCGGGTCTTTTGTGATAGTCACCAGATCTCTGGCCTCTTTCCCTCTGTGCTTATAGGGCAGGGTTGGTGAGATCCACTCACCATCTTAGTCTCCCAGAGGCATATATAGGGATAAATTAGTATGTACAAATTTTATACAGATTTGTTTCAGGAGCCCATGCTCCAAGTTCTTAAAACAGCTAACAGTGTCCCTGCTCACATAAAAACTTTGCATCAGGATTTATAAAAAGGCTGGTTCACCAAGGTTTGTGAATTGTTAAATATTACAGAAGACCTTTATTTTCTGTTAGCCTTTGGCGAATAATGCCTCTAGTTTTTACTCCTGAGTTTTGATAGCCTTTGGGTGTTGCTTTCATTTGGTTCCTGATTTTTGTACTTTACTGGTTTTTATTGTGTTGTGTTGGTTTTAAATATATATTTTAAGATAAATCCATCTGAACATAGCTTTCACAGAAAAGCAGAACAGAAATGTGATAAACTTCTGCGAAATGAAAACTGATGAAAAGTCCATAATTTCATCCATCCATCTTTCTTTCTTTCCGCGCCCCAGTCTTCCTACAGATGCCTGCACAATAATTGCTGACCCCACCTGCCAGGTGTTACAGAGCGAGGCATGTGACCCTGTTGACATAGATGAGTGCCTGCTGACCATAAGACGGACCTTTAACGAATCCGGAACCTATTGTGTGAACATTACACTGGGTGATGCAGCGAGCCTGGCTCTCACAAGCACTTTGATATCCATCAATGGAGGTGAGTCCTACTGAACATCTGCATTCATTTGCAGTCAGCACCTTGTGGATCATGAAGTGTGGTGGAGTTGTCTCCCAACACTCCCATAGCTGCTGGTTGTCAGGACAGGATGGAGGCAGGCAGTGGCAAGGTTAGGACTGTGCAGTTGCATTGACAAGAGTGCAGGATTGGTGTCACATGCAGGGCCGGCCCTAACGTTAGTCAGGTGGCCGCCTCAGGCAACTAATTGTGGATGCCCTGAAAGATCAGGAAATGCTTTGTTATTTAATGTATTATTATTGTAACTATATAACCAAGGAGAGAGAGGTGCTTGTGGGATCTTCAGCCTCAGTGGCCAAAACACTTGGCTGGGTAAAGGTAAAGGAGCCCTGGACAGTTAAGTCCAGTCAAAGGCAACTATGGGGTGTGGTTCTCATCTCACTTCAGGCTGAGGGAGCTGGCGTTTGTCTGCAGACAGCTTTCCAAGTCATGTGGCCAGCATGATGAAACTGCTTCTGGTGCCACGGGACACCGTGATGAGTGCCAGAGTGCACGGAAATGCAGTTTATGTTCCCGATGCAGTGGTACCTATTTATCTACTTGCGTTGGTATGCTTTTGAACTGCTAGGTTGGCAGGAGCTGGGGCAGAGCAATGGGAGCTCACCTGTTGCGCAGATTTGAACTGCTGACTTTCTGATCGGCAAGCCCAAGAGGCTCAGTGGTTTATAGACCACAGTGCCACCTGCTCCCTACGACTTGGCTGAACTAAGGTACTGTGACTTGGAGGGGGGCACAAAATTATTTGGGCAGGTCTGGAGTAAGACAGGCACCATTTTTCCATTTCAACAAAGAATGTGTGCGGTGTCTACAGCAGTTCCCATCAGCTGCAATGATGTCCAGTGTCAGTGGTAGCATCAGGCACATGTAAACTGTGGAGATATTTTATGCCATAAGGCAGTCTTTGTCAAGGTGGTGCCTTCCTGATGTTTTGAACTACAAATCCCCTCAGCCCCTGCCAGCACCATCATGCTGATGGTAGTTGTAGCCCAAAATATCTGCATGGCACCAGGTTAGCAAAGGCTGCTATAAGAGTACTGACCTCCAAGTTAAGGAGTGTGAACTAACATTATGGCCTTTAACTTTGTAATTCAAGCTGCAGCGTCATTTTCAAGGACAGCAGAAGGAGTTCTGCTCGCTTGCGGTTTCTTGGTGGTGTTTGTTGCTGTCGCGACTTTTTTCCTTTACAAGTAAGTTGTTTGGCCCAGACCTTAAAAACAGTGTCTTTTTTACGATCTTCAACACTCTCACAATTTTCAATGTTCACAAGGAACGTTGACAATACAGATTGCCCAGTTATACGATCTGAGGAGAAACCAGTGTTACCTTGGAAGAAGATTCCTGCAAGAGTACTGATTTAGTTTTGTTTTATCTATGTATAAATCATACCCTGCTCTAAAGCCAATATTGGATACCATATGCAGCTTGCATAAAGGTATAACATATTAGGGATACATTGTGGTGTGGGCAACACTCCCTTCTTGACCTTGGCAGCTGAGGTCCACCTTCTGGTGGCATTGTGGTATTTGTTGGCACCTGTGGTGTGTGTGTATGTGTGCACCGCGTGGGGGCAGGGGCACAGTGCAGAGGGTGACTAGAACCTGCTGTGCCAGCAATGCTGCCAGGTGGGCACGCTGGGTGGGGGCAGAGTGCGGAGGGTTCACAGAGCCTGCCACAGGGCCCAGTCCTTGCTACTGGAGTCGCAAAAATGCCACTTGCCCACCTATGCTATGGGGAACCTGGTTGGCCAACGTGGCCCTTGGTGGGTGAATCCCTCTGACCATAGCTGTCAACGTTTCCCTTTTTTAAAAGGAAATTCCCTTATTTGAATGGGATTCCTCAGAAGAAAAGGGCAAAGTTGACAGCTATGCCTCTGACACTGGCTGGAAGGCCATTCAGCAAGGGGGCCTGGGATCTGGTGGTGAGGCCAGGCCAGTCTCCAGGGCCCAGAGACTCCCAGCAGCGTGCAGGGTGGGATGGGGATCCCTGCATGTGGGCGCTTGGTTCGTGCCCCCACAAAATTGTGTGCCTTTGGTTCATGCATTATTTTGAGAAGTGTGAATTACCAAAATGAATCCCTCCTCCACTCCTTGTCCTAATCTGACGCTCTAACCACTGCATCACATTGGATCGCTTAAAAAAAGGGGGTTACAGAACAATACCACCAAATACAATTTTTCTCCTTCATGGTTTAGCCTATGGAAAGTATTTGCAGAGTAGTTTGTTGATGGGTGAGAAACACAAGTCTTTCTAAGCATCAAATAGATTTTTTTATACACACACATTGACCAGTTTATTCCCTGGCAAGAAGCTCTTGCACATGCCATAGAATTTTTCAAAATACTGACCTGGGCAACAACATTTTGTACAGGAGAATCAAGTCGCTTGTTTTGTTTGTTCTCATCCCAGCCACAGTACTGGCATAGCAATGCACCATCAAGGGAATACTTTTCAGTAAATTAATTTTGAAAATTCCTTCCAGGAGATATAAAGAATACAAGCCTATTGAAAGAAAAACTGGAGACGAGGCCAGTAATGAAGGACTGAGTGTTTATTTCAACAATGTCAAGGCTGTCCTCTTCCCGGCGAACAATGAGAAACATCCTCTGCTGAAAAATAAGCCAGGAATTGTTTAACTCTTCAGTATGATCACTTATATTTGTACACATTTGGGGATTTGCATTGAACTGCCATTCAATGGAAGAACACCTAAGTGTTAAAATCAGGATTTATGTGGTAAGCTTGAAGTACAATAGAATGGCTGGTGTTGTGTTGTCTTAAAAAGTTAAAATGGCATCTCATGAAGAAATTGATCATACATTTTGCTTGCTTATGTTCTTGGATCTGCTACGGTATGTTAGCTAATAAATCATTTAAGGTTGATGCGGTTTCCTAGACTAGTTACTCTTCCTGAGTATCGCTAAGTGTCTTCTTGGCAGAAAGATTTTCTCCAAATAATTTAAGCTTAGGCTGAAATCCTAGCAAGTCAAGTCCCACCAAACTTGAGGGAGCTTGCTTTGGGGTAAAAATGCAGCGGATCATGCTGTTAAATGGGAATTTCCCTAGTTCCCTAATTAGTGATAATGTGGCTGCTTTGAAAATTATAATAGGTACCTAATAAATTATCAGCATGTCGTATCACTTACCCCAATGGCTTCAGATGAATAGTAGACATACCCAATATACTCTCCACCTGTTGAGCAACTTGCAGTTACATGACTACTCTTGGTTCTGTTTCCTCTGCCTCCTATAATCCTTATACTTGAGATACATGAGAGCAGGATCTACATTCTGCACCCAAAGGAGCAGTAGGCAATGTGCACTGAAATATCCATGGCTCTCCTCTCTTGGGATGTGTTTGTGTGGGACTGTTTTTGAGTAGTCTACATGCTCCTAGGTCTTTAGGCCACACTAGTCCCCATATCTCTGTTCAGCAGAATATGTCATGTGGTGTTGATATGGAGTGATCCTACACGGCTCTATGGTGGTTGGTTTTTTTACTAGACAGCTTTCCTGAACACCTGTGGTTTCATGGCAAAGCACTCAGCGGAAAGTGTGAGAAGTTCTCTTAGAAATGCGCCCTAGCACAAAGATATATTTGCACGATTTCAGTCTGAAACCAGAGGATAAAGCAAGGCTTCCCTGGTGCTGCTTGCTTTTATGCAATAATTATGTTATGCTATCCATGTAGTTGGAAAACTCACACTGGCACACAGGACAAATTGATTCTAGTACTACATAATCTGAGTTTAGCAATGCTGGAAATACGCAGACTTTGAAAATAAGCAATATATTTGGCTGAAAACTGCAGCAAGGATGGTAGCACAATAGGCACAGTAGGATTTATGAAATACTGTTTTGCAATATGCCATTTATAATGCAGGAAGTTCTGAAGCCAACCATATAAATTTATATGGTTGGCTTCAGAACTTTCTGCATCTTACAGCTTATTCCACTAAAGAGAATTATGTGGAACTATCTGCCTGCCTTTCTGGAAAATGCACAAAGGGCTTTTGATTAAATCTGTTCAGCATAAATCTGCTTTATTTTGATTTGCAGTTATTTGAGTGCTTAGGTATCTGCCTAATCCTGCAGATTGTGTAGAATACTTTGCTCCACTCATGTCCACACAGGGCTGCTGAAGACATTTTATATCTGAGGCCAAGCCCTCATCTCAACTACTGGGATGAAGGGAGCTCACAAAGGTTTTTGATAGATTTGGGAACTTCAGGCCAGAAGGAAGGGGGAAAGCCTTTTCTTTATTCCTTTGTCTGCTTCCCCTCTTCTCATTGAGATGGGACAGGGAGGAAGAAAGGAGGACCAAAAATATGAGTCCTTTCCCCCTTCCCTTTCCCATCTCACAATATTTCCAGGTGTTAAAAACATGGCAATAGCACCCAAAGTTGGACGCAATCACTTTGCATTGCCTCACAGCACCTGTTCCCAACCAGTTTAATCTTTGCAGTGGTGTTTATGATATAGGCAAGGTAGTGTCCTCTTTGATAGCGATGTTTTCCCTGCGGAAATAGGCACAGTGAGCTCTAGATGCCAAGAAGCACAGTTCTCCTGTAACTTTAATAACGGTGTAGTTATCATGGCACTGTGGATGTTATGTGATCTTAAGAGTATAGTCATGCAGGCAATTTAAGTTTAACAATGGTGAATTAATGTTTTCATCCCACACAACTGCTGTTTTGCAGCACATGACTGGTATGCCACAACACTGGTGTAAACATTTTTTACTAACTAGTAGGTCAGCATAGTGGCAAGAGACTGAGCTGTGAATCTGGAAGACCCTAGTTTGCACCATCTCTTTTGCAATGAACTCATTAAGTAGCTTGAAGCAATATAGTGGCTTACAAGGTTGTTGTTCAAAATGCAGCTATATAACGCATGTTAAATGCTTTTGAAGACTTGAGAGCACGCTATAGAAGTGTTAAGTATTACTGCTCCTAAATTACTAATGGCACGGAACTGGAATGCTGGACGAATGTTTACCTGAATGTTGTTCAATAAATCTGCAGTATTGCAAAGGACAGTTTAACTGTGTAAAGTCTGCATGACCCAATGCTGGTTCTAAACAGAGGTAGCCCCACTGAAATTAAAATGTCACATATAGTGCACTCCTCTATATGTCTGCTCAGATCAGAAGTCCCACTTAATTAAATGGGGCATACTCCCTGGTAAGTGTGCAGTCTTAATATAGTATGATGGGTCTACAAGCTTTACAGGATAAGTATATTTTAAAGGTTTGGAAGTATGAATTAGTATTATTAACTTTTATTTTTCTATCTTTTACAAGTGCACATACTTTTATACAAAAGGCTAGGAAAAGGAGGAAGTGTAAATGATTATAGTTTTAATGTCATGGAAGAAATTGTAAGTTGAATGTGTCTTGCCTTACACTGAAACATTACTATTTCAGTCTGAGACAAGAAACAATAAGAATGATTTGCCCCACTTATTGCAACTCTGTTAAGCTGGAGTAGAAAGCTACACTATTATAGTTTGGGTTCTGTCTTTTATAACCTACCATTTCCTGGCATGACTTAGAAATGTAGTATGTTTGATATTTTAGTCTATGGAGATCCTTGCAAAATCTTACAGGTTCCTTGCGAAGAGAAAATGTATGTTTTCTGTCTTTTCCTCTTGCAACTCTCAGTAAAGGTATTGATTTTATCTAACATATTGTTCTGATTTTATTAAAGTCCTTTGCTATATTTTCCAAGACCAAAATGCTCTATATCAATCCCTGTCTGAAGACAATCTGCTTTTGTGAATTCTTTTGCCTTTCCCCCCACTTCTCAATGGGTAAGAAGTAATATACATATCAAAGGACTTCTATTCTCTACATAGGGCCTCTTCATGTGCTACAAATGCAGGAATCTTTTGCCCAATATGGGGCTTGAACTCACAACCCTGAGATTAAGAGTCTTATGCTCTACCAGCTGAGATATGTTGGTCTCAGGTGCCACAGGCCCTGCTCCAGCCTTTTTGTCACTTGACTCCCCTCCCCCCATTAACATAAGGTACCATGCTGCTCACTGCGGCCTGTTCATAGGTTGCTTCCATTGGAAAGATCTCTGATGGGGATGGCAAGGGAAAGTTTGGGATCTGGCTCCTTCTGTGCATTTAACACAATAAAGAAGTGTTGTTAGAGGCCAAAAGAATCAGGGTGATTTTGGTTCCCATATATCAGCTGTGTGTAAACAGGAGTGATGTTAATATTAGCCCTCATATCGCTCACACTTACTTATAGACAGGCTATGTCACAGATAGTTGAAGCCCTGGCAATGCATTCAATGATTCAGTTCTTTAACAATGTCCCTGCTCAATTCCACACACCCCACATGACTGATGTACGCATGCAACACCTTACTTTTGTTGGAGTTGATAAATGCCATTTTATCGTAGAAACCAATAAAACATTGTAAAAATAAATGTCACAAGCCTTATTGTTGCTGTAGCTGCAACAGGCTTAAGAGGGCTACCCCTCTAAAGATACTGGAAATTAATCAGTTGTATGAGGTTTTATCCTCTGTTGGGAGTTGTGTGTGGGTTGACATAATTCAATACAGTGTTAGCATCGTAGGATTATCATGTATCTAAAGTGCTTTATGGAAAATTTAAGCTTGAAAATAAGGTAAAGGGACCCCTGACCATTAGGTCCAGTCGTGGCCGACTCTGGGGTTGCGGCGCTCATCTCGCTTTATTGGCCAAGGGAGCTGGCGTACAGCTTCCGCGTCATGTGACTAGCATGACTAAGCCGCTTCTGGTGAACCAGAGCAGCACACAGAAACGACATTTACCTTCCTGCCGGAGCGGTACCTATTTATCTACTTGCACTTTGACATGCTTTCGAACTGCTAGGTTGGCAGGAGCAGGGACCGAGCAACGGGAGCTCACCCTGTCATGGGGATTCGAACTGCCAACCTTCTGATCGGCAAATCCTAGGCTCTGTGGTTTAACCCACAGCGCCACCCGAGTCCCTCTAAGCTTGAAAATAGTGCTCTGCAAAATGGAAATTTCCTCTTTTGGATTTTCAAAAACTGAGTTTTATTACTTTATTCTTTATTCCATTATTAACACCTCAGCCTTGAACATGACTTAGTTGTATATAGGTGCGTGCTACACAATAAAAACATGGCCCTTGTGCTCATGTCCTATTAACAGGCTTCCCATAGGCATTATGTTGACCGCTGTGAGCTCATGATGCTGGGCTCCTCTCACATTTTAGAGCAAGGTATTGGATGACTGGAGATTAGCAGAAGGAACGAATGGAAAAAGTTGGTCCTTAGGGTACCCGGTCAGGTAATGGTTCCAGTACTTAGAATGAGATATCTGCACTCTTTGTGCAGCCTGATTTTATGGCTTTCACGGAGTCCACTTCCTTCACCTGAAAATCACAGAATTGTAGAGTTGGGGCTCTAACTCACGACCCTGAGATTAAGAGCCTTAAGAAACTCGATTTCCAAGGAGGAGCCGAGACTCTCGTTAAGCCCCATTAAGACCAGCAAGTTGATGAATGCACAAAGTTTTGTGGGCTGGAATCCATTTCATCAGCTGCATCGTTGGTCTTCAGGGCAGCCACCAAACTTTCTTAGCTGGCTTGTGTTTTCCATCAACTGTTCCACAGTCTCCAGGGCAGGGCGAAAACGGAGCAGGTTCTCGGGAAGGAGCGCGCCGCGCCGTGGCGAAACAAAGGCGCGCCGAAAGCTCAGCCTCACCCCCGCTACTCCTGCAGCGGCTTCCCGAAAAGCTTCTGCGCCTGCGCCCACCGCCCCCCAGCTTTCACGTGAAGAAGCGCGCAGCCAATCGGCAGCGGCGTCGGCACTCGCGTCATCCGGCGCGCCGAGGAGAGGGGGAGTTTCCCGGAGAGATTCCATTTGGAACGTTGAGTGTTCGTAAGTTCCATCCGAGGCACGTCGGGGTTCCTCCTCGGGAACCGACGGCCTGCCATGTGGCGGAGCAGCCGCTGCTTGCGGGCGCTGCTGAGGCTGAGGTCTTGGCAAGCCGCGGGAGGAGGAGGAGGAGGAAGCAGCAGCGGGTTGCGGGAGGCAGCGGCGGCTCCCCGCGTTCCTTCGCGCGCGGGCTCGCTGGGGTTGCGGAGATTCAGCGCGGCGGGCAGCTCGGAGCTGCGGGATGCAGAGGTGGAGCACGGCTTGCAAGAAGACGGGGCAGCCGGGCAAGAGCAGCGCATTGGCTCCGGTGCCGGAGAGGCCGCGGGTGCGTCTGGTAAGTAGCGCCGAAGCCCCGCTCGGGGTCGGGGCAGGCGGGTGGGCCTTGAACAGCTGTAACCTCCTCGCGCGGTGGTGCAGGGTCAGGGAGCGAAAGGTCCCGGGGTTCAGCCCCTGCAATCTCCAGGCAGAGCTCGGGAAAGAAACCTTGGAGCGCCGCTGCCTGTTCGCGTGGGCATCGGTGCGTTGGAAGCACGGGTAGTTTGGGCGGTACAAGCTGCTCTCCTATGATCAAGGGCCAGAACGACTGGCCGTCTGTAGGGGCAACCCTACTAAGCTTTTCGACGTGCGATGCGGATGGGTCCTCCTTTCATAGAGTTGGAAGGGGACCCGAGGGACATCTAGTCCAACCCCTTGCAGTACAGGATTTACAGCATGATGCTGTTGCCCTAAGAAGAGTTTGTAGAAACTGCAGTGTGGACTTTCTGCTACATCACGGATGGAGAACATGCATGGCCCTCCAGATGCTGTTGAGCTCCAACCCCATCAGCCCCAGCCAGTGGTCAGGCCTGATGGGAGTTGTAGTCCGAAAAGATCTGGAGGGACACTGTTCTAAAGCCTTTGATACCCACCCTGTTCGTGGAAGTGGTGGCTATGGTTCCACTAATATCTCTAAAGACTATGCATATTTAATTTTATTTATAGGAATACACACACACACACCACAAGCTCATTAAGAAAATCAAGATAAATACAGTAAATACGTCAAAGCATGTAATATTTTCAAATGTTCTCCCCATAGCTAGTGCAGGAGGAGAGGCAGGTGGCCATCTGCTTCCATCCTTGTGTACAAGTAGAGGAGCCATCTCCAACCTGGTGCCCTCCAGACGTTGTGGACCACACCTCCTAAAGGCCCCAGCCAGCAAGGCCAATGGCAAGGGATGAGTTCTTTGGCTGCTTTCCCCTCCCACCAGAGAGCAGATCCAAAAGCATCATAGCTCACCAGACTTCGCTTTCAAAGTCCTCTTCGGTGAGCTTTCAGATCCTTGCAAGCTCAGTGCACAGGGGGGCGCTGAGTTTTAGCTGACACCCCAAAGGCGCTGTATATTACCAGGTCCTGTAGCTTGATCCACACTAGGTTTAGCGCCATTTCATGAAAAGCTGCTCTCCGTCTATTAAACCTCTGTAAGAATAGAAGCAAGTCAACCCAGATTTATTGGAAGGAAAGGGGGTATGATGTGCACGTAACCTGGCTATGATATATGATACCTTCCAGGGTATGATGTGTACGTAACCTGGGACATTGGTGTAACAATGGAAGAGAAGGGACTGAGAGCAGGAGTGCAACTTGAGAGGGCAAATTCCATTCCAGAATAAAATTCAAACAATTTGTAATTTAAGCAATCAAGGGGTGGTCGGAAAGTTTAAACTGTGAAACAATAGCACGTCTCTTGCTTACAGCCTAGGGTACTTTTGCCTGCAGCCAATGAGGGATCTTTGATTGCTTAGTTTCAGCTGCTCTTGTTGGTAACATACAAGACATTGAGCTAAATTGTAAATAAAATCTTTTGGGGATTATTCATTATTTGGGTCACCTCACTGATTACCTCAATTAGTCCCCTCAGAATAATAAGCAGTTAACTCTTTCCAGAGATTTCTGCATTTCCCCCCAGGATTTGTTATGCAGTTTGAAAGGATAAGGCAGATGTGCCTGGCTGCTTTTCTCTTCTTCAAATGTGACTCATTTAAAAGTGATATGCAGTAAGAAAAATTGTATTGATGTGGTGTTCCCATGCAGCATTCCCTGTGTTCAGTATCTTGTTTAAACTGGGTCATAGCCACTGCGTGTGTATTTGTGTGTAGTATAAACTCACCATAATTGCATCCAGGCAGAAAACATGCTGGCATGCTAACAAGGTACGTTTAGATGAATTGATCCAGCTTAGAAGCAGCGTTTGTGAGATGCCACTTGTGAAAGTTTCTCTTGCACACTGGTGTCAAATTTAAAAATTGCCACAGAATGGAAATGGGTTGGAGATTATAATTCCGTTTGAGTTTGGCAAACCAAATAGTAGAACGGCATATTCCAAAATCCTAGTCCAGAGTTAACAGAGGCACTCTTTGTAAACCATAGGTAAAGGTAAAGGTACCCCTGCCTGTACGGGCCAGTCGTGTCCGACTCGGGGGTTGCGCGCCCATCTCGCTTAAGAGGCCGGGGGCCAGCGCTGTCCGAAGACACTTCTGGGTCACGTGGCCAGTGTGACGAAGCTGCATCTGGTGAGCCAGCACCAGCGCCGCACACAGAAACGCCGTTTACCTTCCCGCTATAAAGCGGTACCTATTTATCTACTTGCACTAAGGGGTGCTTTTGAACTGCTAGGTGGGAAGGAGCTGGGACCGAAAGACGGGAGCTCACCCCGCCGCGGGGATTCAAACCGCTGACCATACGATCGGCAAGTCCTAGGCACTGAGGTTTTACCCACAGCGCCACCCGCGTCCCTTTGTAAACCATAGTTTGCAAATAAGGAACTAACCCCAGGAATGCATGCACCCCTTTCCTTCCTGCAATCTTTTTTTCTTTTCCACAGTTTCATTTTTATCATTCTGTTGCCTCTTTCAGATCATGTCTCTTCAGTATTCAGCATTGACTACATGGTATCGCTTCTGAGACAAGAAAATGCCAAGGACATTTGCGTTATTGAGTTGCCTCCAGAACTGAAATACAGCCATTATTTTATAATTGTCAGCGGGACATCTCCCAGGCACCTCCATGCCATGGCTCAGTACCTGGTCAAAATGGTAAGTTAACTGCTCTGCACTCTTCTTAGCTTGGAGTAGCTTATTAACAGGGATGGCTGGGTATATACAAAGTATACTTGCAAATTTGCCCATTAGGGGAAAAATAGTAGATAATAAAATATAAGGCCCTGAGTATACCAAAGATTTCTGAATTACAAAGGAGATAAATTGGCTTCAACTAAGAGTGGGATTCCAGGAAAAAAGGTGCCCCAACAGGAAATTTGAGGAATATGGGAAAGGCTGGAGGAAAAGGCATGATTTATCCCATAGATGGGGCACCTCTGGCTCACCATGTTGCTGGACTGCAGCTCCTTGCCATTAGTGGCACTAATGTTGCTCTCAAATAGTTACTTTTCAGGGGTAGCAGGGGAATGGGACTCAGCTGACCAGGCAAGAGCTTTTCCTGCCTGCCTTTCCCCAACCTCCAGCCTTCATAAGGGAGCAGTTTCCAGAGGAGCTGGGAGAGGAATGGGACTCTATGCTGGCCACCAGTGAAGAGCTTATTCCACCTGTCTTTACCTTTCCTCCAGTGCTTGGAGCTTTCAGAAGGAAGTTGCTACCATGGTCATTCTGTGAATGTGTTTTGATGTAGTCTTCTGCTCAGTTCAGGTCATGGGGGCGGCGAGTGTGTGTGTGAATTCAGCAGTGCTTGTTTTGTTTTTGCTTGCTAACGTTAATATTTTGTGGATTATGAGTGTTGTGTAATGCTTTGCAAATTTTACAACGTGACTTTTTGTGTGGTTGTGCAGTTTAATCTATTTTTTATGTTTTGTTAATAGTGTTTTGTAGAAGGTAGTTGTTTTATTGATTATTTAATGTAATTTATGTTGCAGTTGTGATGTTCTACTATGTTATTATTTATTGTATGTATGCCACTTTGTGACTTGTGAGAGTGAAAAGCAGCACAGAAATATAATAAATGAAATGAAATGGCAGAAACCAAATAACCTAATAAAATAAATGATGATGATACTTATTATTGTTGTTATTATTGTTACCCCAGCCACTCTAGGTGGCTTACAGCATATATAAAAACATAGTAAAACATCAAACATTAAAACAATAATTGTGACATAGGTCTCGTTTACTGCCAATGTTGTATGAGGGCGATGTATAGCATACCACACTTGTGAGTGGCAGCAACCATTTAATGGGTTTAATAACTACTGGTCTCTTGCCCATGAACGTGACTTTTCACACTGACTTTGTTTTCTGTTTCAGTACAAGCATTTGAGGACAGACTGGGATCCCCATGTTGTAATTGAAGGGAAAGATAGCGAAGATTGGATTTGCATAGATTTTGGTAAATCATTTTGTTTCTAGTAATGAGGCGTAAGACCGGAGCTTGAGAACGTCCTGGGTTTAACTACAAACTATCAAAACACATTTGGATAGAAGTGGTTTCTTGCACCCAAACACACAGTGGTGCATAATTTGTTAACACAGATATTAATATCCTGCCTTCTGACCCTAAAGAAAGCATGTGCCAGTTTGGCGAGTTGTTCTGGCTTGGATTCTAAGCACTTAAATTCTGGTGCTGTAGCAGTGAACTACATTGCAGGATTGCTCTCTCAACCCAGCTGCCTGTGTGGCGCTGGAAACGTATTCTGGGCTTTTGTAAAGTACTCAGAGCCTGAGCTGCAGTAGTCACCCTTCCAAGCTGCATTGCTACAGACATGCTACATAAGCATGATACCTTCCCCCTGAAGATCAGAAATATATTGGTTTACTTTAATGAGAATTAAAGCATTTAAATCCCTTTTCAGTAGGAGGGAAAAGTCTGTTTCCTGCCCTTACTTAATGGGAAATGAAAGTGGGTGGCTTGATTCAATCTTAAACTATAGTTTGGAACTGTAGAGGAAGAGGAAGTTGTGGCAGGCTTTAGGTTCTTACACTCCCCTCTTCCCATTCCACCAGTCCTTGTCTGTTCATAGACTGAAAGCAGGCTAGTGTTGAGAGCTGGCATGGTCAGGCACCTGCCAAGGGCTCACATGCAGGGGGGCCATTGACAATAACCTGCTGGATTTGTTCATTACAACCACCACCCAGGTCCATGGGGAGCAGGGATGAGCAAGGCAAGTAACTGGGGGAGGAACACCAACAGCTGCCACTTTTGACAAGAAGTTTCATCTTAATTGAAAGCAGTTTAGTCCATAAGCTAAGTAAAATGGTTCTCGAGTTTACATGTAACAGGAAATTGTGATTTGGTTAAGTGGGATCTTTTATATTGCTCTTCTCGTGTGCAAAAGAGGGCAGGGAAAAGGGAGTGCTAACATCAGTTCATCCCCAATTACAGCGAGCCTGTGAGATGCTTAGCTGATGGGTTGATTAGAAATTTTAGTGGGGGTATGTCCAACTCAAACACACTTATCTGTAGGAGAACCATATAGACCAAATTCACTGTTGCTTACTGTGACTCTTCTCAACCTCACAGGTAATATTGTGATCCATTTCATGTTGCCAGAGACACGCGAAATCTATGAACTGGAAAAGCTGTGGACGCTCCGATCTTACGATGATCAGTTGGCACAGATACTGCCAGAATCCTTGCCTGATGATTTCCTAATTGGGCTAACTCCTGAACAGCAGTGATTGGTCTCCCAAGTAGGGGAAAGAACAGGTCTGCATGAAATATACCGCACAGCTGAGACTTGGGTGTCAGTTCTTGGGAAATGCAGCAGGAAGAGAGGACAGAAGCCTCAATCGGAGACCTTGGTGGCAAACAGAATCATACAGAATACTCCTCAAGTGAATTTGGGGCATATAAAAAATGAAACTTGGTTTATGTATTGCAAAAAGCATATGTTGTGGGTATAAAGCAGAGATTGACTTCTGAGAGCCTAGTCATAATTCCCCACCCCACCCCCGAATCTGGGTTTTCTTACAAGTAGCTGCTGGTGGAACAAAAGTTGGTTGCAGGTAAAGTCTGTCTGAAAGGTATTTTGGTTAGTAATTTAGCCCAAAGTGGAAGGAATACATTCATTCTAAAATGGTTTTAGAATTTTATTCATTAACCTGGGCACATGTTGCCTATTGCTATTGGTCAGTTGTAGTCCCAAAACATAAGGAGGGCTGAGTTTGCCTATGCCTGCTATAGGTGCTCCTATAACACCAGCTTGGGGGTGATGGTTGGCTGATCCATTTTCCTTTTCCAGAGGTTTATTAAGAGCAAACGAGAGAAGCCACAAGGGCCATTTGGATTTTGGTGCAGACCATCCTAATAGGCCCAGCAGAGTTTAGAAAGCTCAGTAGACCTACTACCATGTAGTTGCCTGTCCACAACAACAGAACTGCTTTAAGTTGTCCTACTCACCAACCACACCATCCCATTCAACAGCCACCCAGAGCTGTATGAGTGTCCCACTGTTGTCACACAAACCACAAAAGTGAACCACATCTAACGGAACTGTCTCAATGTGAATGTTGGAAGTACTACGACATACCCAAGTTTAGGGAACTCAAAGGTCAATCCAACTAATTTAGGCAGAAAGGTTGTTGTGTGCTAGATGGCTAGTGGCCCAAGTGTGATGATCCTAGCCCAGGCATCCCCAACCTTCAGGCCTCCAGATGTTTTGGACTACAATTCCCAACATCCCTGACCACTGGTCCTGTTAGCTAGGGATCATGGGAGTTGAAGGCCAAAACATCTGGAGGGCTGCAGGTTAGGGATGCCTATCCTAGCCAGTATGAGTACAGGCTTTCAGACTAACATAAGGGCTAGTTTCCTCCTCTGCCATCACTTTAAATGGAAACATAGAAAATTCAAGAAAGCATAAATGCTTCTATATTTTGAATATAAGCAGTATACACAATAGATGAAACAAATTAAAGGTAACTTGGAAGAAAACATTCTAGGACAGTGAATTTAAATTCATGATGAATAAAGGCTTGTTTGAAAGAGCAGACAACCGCTTTTGAGCAATAAAACCTTGCTTCATTTCATCTATGGCAGGAAGGAAGAATGAACTGATCTAACGTCACAAAGTTGCTACAAATACAGCTTAGATTCATTGCTTTCTCTGCACAGAAGAACTAACTTCCAGGCACACTGGTGAAGTCCTCCATTCTGTTCTAGAAAAATGTGGCAAACATTAATTTCATTAAAACAGTCAAAAGAAATGGTTTTCGAACACAGCTATTATTGCATGTAAGTGAAATGACTGTGACAAGAAAAAGCGCTCATAAAGCAATTGGAACTTTAAAATGGAAGTTGAGTTCTTGACAACTAAGGCTTGCACCCAATGTAACCTCTCCTTCCATCTCAGCACTATGATGGCTAGGACTCCCCCATCCCATCCCACCCCAACACCTGTATTTGCACGCGGAAATGTATATTTGGCAATGTGCACCACTGTCATGTAACCCATGGAGGGTTAAGGCAACACTTGGAAGTGGTCCTTAGGTAGCCACCACTACCCAAGAGTGTGGACCCTAAAGTGAAAACAAAATAAAAAAATTCCTTCCAGTAGCACCTTAAAGACCAACTGAGTTAGTTCTAGGTATGAGCTTTCGTGTGCATGCACACTTCTTCAGATACACTGAAACAGAAGTCACCGGACCTTTCTATATAGTGAGAAGGTGGGGAGGGGTATTACTCAGAAGGGTGGTGGGAATGGGTGATTGGCAGATAGCTGCGATGAGCCTGTTGACGACTCTTAACGACTGCAATAGGTCTAACAGGAAAAAGCAAGGGGTGAGAAGGTGAAAAATGGCTTTGTCATGTATAATGAGATAAGAATCCAATGTCTTTGTTCAAACCAGGTCTCTCCATAGTTTTAAGTTTGGTGATAAGTTGCAATTCAGCAGCTTCTCTTTCCAGTCTATTTCTGAAATTCCTTTGTAATAGAACAGCTACTTTGAGATCTTGTATAGAATGTCCTGGGAGATTGAAGTGTTCTCCTACTGGTTTTTCTGTCTTGTGGTTCCTGATGTCGGATTTATGTCCGTTTATTCTTTGGCGTAAGGTCTGGCCTGTTTGTCCAATATAGAGAGCTGAAGGACACTGTTGGCATTTTATGGCATACACAATGTTAGACGATGAGCAATTAAAAAGTCCCGAGATGGTATGTGTGATGTTGTTGGGGCCAGTAATGGTGTTGTCCGGGTGTATGTGGCAGCACCATTGGCAGCACCCGGACAACACCATTACTGGCCCCAACAACATCACACATACCATCTCGGGACTTTTTAATTGCTCATCGTCTAACATTGTGTATGCCATAAAATGCCAACAGTGTCCTTCAGCTCTCTATATTGGACAAACAGGCCAGACCTTACGCCAAAGAATAAACGGACATAAATCCGACATCAGGAACCACAAGACAGAAAAACCAGTAGGAGAACACTTCAATCTCCCAGGACATTCTATACAAGATCTCAAAGTAGCTGTTCTATTACAAAGGAATTTCAGAAATAGACTGGAAAGAGAAGCTGCTGAATTGCAACTTATCACCAAACTTAAAACTATGGAGAGACCTGGTTTGAACAAAGACATTGGATTCTTATCTCATTATACATGACAAAGCCATTTTTCACCTTCTCACCCCTTGCTTTTTCCTGTTAGACCTATTGCAGTCGTTAAGAGTCGTCAACAGGCTCATCGCAGCTATCTGCCAATCACCCATTCCCACCACCCTTCTGAGTAATACCCCTCCCCACCTTCTCACTATATAGAAAGGTCCGGTGACTTCTGTTTCAGTGTATCTGAAGAAGTGTGCATGCACACGAAAGCTCATACCTAGAACTAACTCAGTTGGTCTTTAAGGTGCTACTGGAAGGATTTTTTTTATTTTGTTTTGACCATGGCAGACCAACACGGCTACCTATCTGTAACTGACCCTAAAGTGGCATTTGTTACCAAGAAGTGATTTGGGTGGGTGGGTGTCATTCTCCATTCTAGCTTTTTAAAGGATCACTAACTCAAAAACCAGTATGCAGCAACATGCAGCCATATAGCAATAGTTCTGTCCTCTCATTACTGGTTTGCATGTTTCTGTTCATTAAACATTTGAAATACATCAATTTAATGCTTTGAAATATTTTGCTTTGTCATGAGAGAATGGGCCCTGTTCTCTCTCTCCTCCCCATCCCTCCCCCCTCTGATTTCTACCATTGGACTGGGGATTTTGTTTTTCATTTCTACACCATTGCTGCTGTCGGCCAAGTTGTCCCTACATGGGATACTTCACACACTGCTTCCAAGGAAGTGCCAGGTATGCTGTAAATTCTCTTTCAGAGAAATGTAACATTAGGAGAGAGTTAAAAGCAAGCAAGCATTTGGCAGCCTTTGTATCTTGTTAATGAGGTGGCACATGGTATGAAACAAGTTTACACTGGGATAGAACTACCATTGTCTTCTACATGTTGACATGCTATTGGTCTCTATAATTGCATTCTGATGCTTGACATTTATTTGAACAGTGGCACTTAGCATATAAATTTGTCGTTTTACTGCCCCACAGCACACTGATGACTGCAGAAACCCTGTGCATGGATGTAAATTTGCAGCTGTCTCCATGTGCACCATTATACTACATCTCATTGGCCATTAAAAATCAGTTCCTTCTTGTCATAGGCCACTGAAAGAGGACTAATTCCCATTATCTTACAACTGCGAAGTTTTAAGATTATATTGAAGGTCTTTGTACATGGAGAGTATTGGGTTGATGGGCAGTTTAAACTGCTCTCTTCAAGTCCAAATCCCCTAAGCAAATTTCAGAAGTTTGCAGCTATTCAGTGTTAACCAAGGTAGGCCAGGATGCCTTATCACAGAACAACCAGTGCCTTCTCTGTAAGGTTGCAAAATAAGGCTAAGATCTCATTTCAACAACAAATCATTTAACTGCCATGTTGTGGAAGAAGGGAACACAAAAGCAGTCACATATGTCTGATAATAGGAGTTAAACTCTTTATTCCATTCAGAGGCATCTGGCAAGTGAAGCTGCATTGGGGGCACATTACAGAGGAGAAATGATCAATACTTTTGTGAATACTGAAGTCATTTACAGAATCACTTCCTACCTATCTCCAAGTACTCCAAATTACCAAGTCTCAATTGAAAGTAAAAGACATGATTTTACCATTCTAAAGCCTAGAAGTTTAAGAAAAATTACAATATTTAAACCAGCAGATGTAAATGCAGCACTTATTTTGCAAAATAAAACTGTTATTGAAAAACAAGTCAATCTTTCCCCAATATTAAGAAAAAAGGATACTGAATTCAGACAACAAAAATTCACACTATGACCTTCTCTCAATTCTTCAGTAATTGTAAATTCATTGTAAGAAAAGTCTCCTAAAGATTAGGTTAAGTACTGTCCAAAATAGAAAAGAAACTTTCATTTTTCCCTTCTGCTAAACTACAACAAAGATTTGTGGTTTTTAAACCAATTAGTAAAGAAAAGATCCAGTAAAAAAGAGAGAGAGAGAGAGAGATCATTTTTCAAAAGTTATCTAACCTGTACAACAACGATCTTTGGGAAAATGATCTATTCTATGAAGAAATGCCTCTATTTTAATATCAATCTAAGAGGTAGATCAACAAAATGGTGAAACAAACTTTTTTTTTGTTTTTGCTAATTGTGCCCCTCAACTCAGTGCAGCGTAGCAGTTCCAATCCTCTCATGCACAGAAACATCACAAACAAAAGGGTCCGAGGTAATAGCAAGGCTCGTGTACACGGGCAGGCGCGTACGCACACAGCAGTCTTTATGCACCATGTGTTGCCACATTGTTAAAACTGAGGTAGACTTAAGTTTATTGTAGAAACTCGAATGCATATTACCACAATCATGATTCAAATTACATTCTGAAATAAAAAATAAATTTGGTAAATTTCCTGCGATCCCTGCCTTTTGATAAGTTTTCTTCCTCCTTTTTTGTGGTCAGTTGCAGAATGTGCATAAATCTTGCTGTTATCTTATTTCATTAGCCAAGCCTGAGGTTGTATTCTTTTTATTTTATTTTATTTTTAAAAAAACCTTCGAAGTGGCTTAGTGTGGCCCTTAGTAGCGGCTGGATATGTAAACTTAGCCTTTCAATACCTTTAAATGAGATCAAACAGCGTTTGATTCCTCCTCCTCCCCCCACCCAATATTATGGTAACTGAAAATGGTAGGGAGATATCTGCTGGAGGTGCAGAGAATCCACACCTCTAAACTGCTCCAGCAGATAAAGAATCCTACCAAACTGAAGATGAAGCTTGCTCTCTGAAACAGAACTGGCAAAGTACAAATGGGCTGCAAATGTTTAGGTGTAGCGTTAGTAGGTAGGTTGTGATGGTCAAAGGCACAAAGGGTTCATGCATTCAATCAAGTACAAAAAGGAAAAAAAAACGTCCAGTCTCCAAAAGACCTTCTAAAATTTACCCTCAAGCCCCAGCCTCTTGCCATCACTTCCTTGTTCTGTTCCCAACAAAAGTACCATCAAAAACTTTTTCATCCCATCGTAAAAGAAAAAATAATGGCATTGCTGCTATCAGAATGTTGGCATTTGTTTAAGTATCGTTTGAACATTCACTGATTCCCTACCCACCCCCACTCCAAATGATTGTGTTGACACCCTCAGATATAATCAAAGACTCTATTTTTCCATCTCACTCCTGTCAGCCAGCAGTTAGAAGCAATCTACTATATTTCTTTCCCTTCCCCCGCTCAATAAACTCTGTAGTGCTCCTGACTATTGGCTGATCAAATTTTTCTTTTTTTAAAAAAATAAAATGCTTAAGAACTATTAGCTTTATAAAGTATACAAAATACCAAAAAGGAAAAAAAAAAAGGAAAGAAGAAGAAGCAAAAAAGGAACAATTTCTTATTTGAGGTATTAAATGCCTGAGGTAGTTTAGTAAAATGCATATTTATCTTTTCATGCCCTGGCCAACACCAATGAACACTTCCCTTAGTTTATACATGGCAGTGTTATGTAAAAATGCAACCAAATGTTTAAAAGAAATGCCACTTGGTTAACATTGGGAGTAACACGTAACCTCGTTGTCAATGCCCTTGTTCTAAACCCCACCCTCCCTCCCCAAACCCCACCCTCCAATTGTCTTTTCTTCTTTTACAAATGGACCTAGAAGAGCAATGCCTTTTCTTGTTAAATCAGTGAACTCAAAAGAGAAAGCTTCATTAAACCAAGTTCTAAAATTGCTGGGGAATAGCAAGAACAATAAAAGAAGACTAACAAGTTTATGTTAACCTGTGAGGAATAGAACAAAAGGGAAGTGAAGGGGTCCTTAAGTTTAAAGCTGGGTTTCAAAAGTAAGAGAGCCTAAAGAATACATTCTCAGAGACAGCATGCCAACTGTGGCCTGGTCCTCAAACAAGTGACTGGCTTTGTGAAACATCTGCATATCATTCCAACAGGTGCCCAGAACCTGTCCGTTACAGTCTCTCTCTTTGGTCTGGCATCTGTCTCCGAAGGGTCTTTTCCTAAACCTTTATTTCCGTCTCTGCTGTGGCTGTCCACTTTGCGCTGTTTTTTGTTGCTGCTGCTGCCTTCTTACCTGAGCCAGAATTTCCTGAATTTTTCGCTGGGCAAGCTGCAGAGAGTTAACAAAATTCCAACCATCACCTGTCATGTTAGGTTAACTTTTGTACTGCTTGCTTTCTCATCTCTTTCTCTCTCCCCCCCCCAATTATGTTATTCAAATGCATTTGCGACTGTAAATACCTTCAAAATAAAGAAGACTGCAATTATAACTGTGCACAGCAGATAGCACATTTGGTCCCTGAAAAATGCTGCTACAATGATTAAACCATTAAAATGTTCTCTCTCAACAGCAAATTAAGTATACCAGTACATATATAAAACCAGCCACATAAAAATCATTACCTTATACAGAACCAAATGTGTAAAAATGAGTTTTTGCTGCTCACCAAAAGACAGGAAGCGAGGGGACAGGACAGAATCCCACAATTTAAAATAATCCAGTATTTACTGAGAGTTGAACTAGTAACAATATTTCCCCCTTGTTTTCTTGTCAGGACTACAAAGGTAATGGTGACATTTCAATGGGTTCAAGGGGAAATTTCATGCCGGCTCATTTTTAACTAAATTTCTATTCTCATCTTTGGGGTACATCACTGAAAAAAATCGAAGGTCTCTGTTTACACCTACCTGGCATGCATAGAAATGGCCAGTAATTTTCACAACCACCTGATCATTTTCATCTGGTGTCTGGTCACGTGGAACTACAACTTCGGCACTTGTCAAATTCTGAAGCTCATTTACCTGTGTAAAACAAACTGTACAATCACTGCACTGCTGTACCATGTTTTATAATATAAATTGGGGTTGCTGTTTTTTTAAAAAAAGTAATTGGTTTATTAGTCAACTTTTCGTCAGCTACTTGCCGTTTTGCCTCCTTTACCAATAACTCTACCAGCAGCATAGGATGGCACTTTTATATGAGCTTCAAGTTTCACTTCTTCCTTAGGTCCAAAGAAATTTTCTTCCTTAAGTTTCCCATAGATTCTTCCTTGGGCCTTTAAAATAAAATATATGCCAATCAAATCAGTCTGCCACTAAATTCAGCCCTACATACCAACCCCATGAAGCTACAGAAAAGATTACATTTCCTTTCTAATTCCATGTTATCAGCAATAGGCATAATGGTAGAAACAAATCTGAAGATTATGTTCAAAAAAATTAAATTACAGTTTTGATAAATTCATACAATCATTTTACATTTTGGCACCTGACACAAATGACATCAGGATGAGAATGTACAAGCTTCTGGTGAAAGAAGAAAGGAGAAAGAAAAAGAAAACCCCTAAACCACACCAGGAGCATTGCATTTGCAGTTATGGAAGCCCAGTGCAGAGAGACATGGAAGCACTGTTTCTGCGAAGGAGCAATTTGAACTGAGGACTGCAAATAACACTACCATGATTTTGCTGATTGGCTGCATTTAAAACAGTCGCCACATAGTTTCTTCTACCTACATTTAAAAATGTTAACAGGTATACACTTTTATGCTTAACATGATGGCAGAAAGTAAGGAGGAATTAAAGAACCTTTTAATGAGGGTGAAAGAGGAGAGCGCAAAATATGGTCTGAAGCTCAACATCAAAAAAACTAAGATCATGGCCACTGGTCCCATCACCTCCTGGCAAATAGAAGGGGAAGAAATGGAGACAGTGAGAGATTTTACTTTCTTGGGCTCCACGATCACTGCAGATGGTGACAGCAGTCACGAAATTAAAAGACGCCTTCTTCTTGGAAGAAAAGCAATGGACAAACCTAGACAGCATCTTAAAAAGCAGAGCCATCACCTTGCCGACAAAGGTCCATATAGTTAAAGCTATGGTTTTCCTACTAGTGATGTATGGAAGTGAGAGCTGGACCATAAAGAAGGCTGATCGCCGAAGAATTGATGCTTTTGAATTATGGTGCTGGAGGAGACTCCTGAGAGTCCCATGGACTGCAAGAAGATCAAACCTATCCATTCTGAAGGAAATCAGCCCTGAGTGCTCACTGGAAGGACAGATCGTGAAGCTGAGGCTCCAATACTTTGGCCACCTCATGAGAAGAGAAGACTCCCTGGAAAAGACCCTGATGTTGGGAAAGATTGAGGGCACAAGGAGAAGGGGACGACAGGACGAGATGGTTGGACAGTGTTCTCGAAGCTATGAACATGACCAAGCTGCGGGAGGCAGTGGAAGACAGGAGTGCCTGGCATGCTCTGGTCCATGGGGTCACAAAGAGTTGGACACGACTAAACAACTAAACAACAAATGGAACATCACACATAAGCAACTTACTCAATTAACGAGGCAGAAGGATTTTCACCTTCTCTTGATTATGCATGTTTTGTCTTAAAACTATTAATGAAAGTCAAGATAGCACAAGAGCCAAATAGTTGCTGAACACTATACCTTGAACTGTGCCTCTGGTGGTCCAGTGATTATCACCATTCTTAGCTTTGCATCTGGTCCTTCGGCAGGTGCAATCTAGAAAAGAAGTGACAGATTAGGAACTTCTTGGATGCCCTCTCTTCACTACTCAATGAGATGAATAATAGGGTGGTGTTGTTTTTAAATGAAAACCACCACCATCTTGCTGTTCCAGTACAAATGCACTGGCAACATTGAGCATGGATATTAGTGTTAATGTTTTCCTACAAATTGTGAACCCTTATATGAGGGTACAAATCCACTGGTGATTGCTTTTAAAAAGGGAAATAATGTGCTCCTGATGTCAGTCAATCTTACTACTCCATCCATGTATTTGTGATTATAGGCTAAGCCATACCACTTTCCTAAAAAATGGAGCTGGATAAAGCTGAGAGGTGAGATCATGGAAAATTTCAGTAGTGCCAGCAGAACTGGGGGGTGGAGCAGGAAGAGAGAGACAGGGAAAATGATGTATGAAGAGGTAAGATCACTAGTCAGATACACTGTATGACACAATCACTGAAAAAATCCTTTGAACAGTAACAGAGAAAAATTCTAACCAATAACCTCTTATCCCCACTTCAAAACAAGAAAGGTGAATGCAAGTCCCAGTGGCGTAGCGTAGGAGGTGCGGGGGGGCCAGCCGCACCGGGCGCAACATCTGGGGGTTAGGGTTAGGGGGCGCAAATCCATGGGTTAGGGGGCGCAAATTACTTGCCTTGCCCCGGGTGCTGACAACCCACGCTACACCACTGGCAAGTCCTACCCACATACCCTCTGCTATGTTGGATCAACCATCAAGGCATACTCAGAATTGTTGATAATGAACTGTATTTATAGCACAATCCTATACTTGCCCATGCAAAAGTAAACTCCACTGATTTCAACAAGACTTACACCCAGGTAATAAGGGTTGCAGCCTTAATTCTAGAGAGTGGCTTTTCCAAACTGTAATCACCTCACAGGCGAACTATACGCTCGTCTTATTTTGAACTAAAAACATTTGAAGCAACATGAAACCCCCAACAGTTAAATTGCTTTCATATTTGTTAACGAAAATCTCATTTTCAGCTCTGTACATTATGGCAAAATAAGCTTCAATTAAAAAACATGGCCCAAAGGTCTAAACCATCTTAAAGAACAAAAAGTCAAGCCCACCAAGGTGGCAGGTTTGTTTTTTTACAGCTTATATTTCACCCCTCAAAGAACTTCTAGAAACATGTTTGCAATTATCTTGTCTCTGAAGGAGAGAGTACCATTTACTGCTTTACAGTCAAAGCAGGGTGTCTAAGGTAGACGCAGAAACAGAGCAAACTTGCAGAAACTTGCTGACAGTTATAAAGATTGGGGATATTTGAAGTTGATCAGTTTAATGTTACCTTAATAGATGCACCTGCAAAACGAGAAAGTTGTTTGATGTGTTGCCCCTGCTTGCCAATAATGGCACCCACTGCCAAGGCTGGGATGAACAGATGAACAGTCTCAGACTCTGGCTGTTGCTGGAATAGGTAAGTGGGGGGAAAGGTCAGGCAATGAACCATCTGAACGGTAGCAATCAAGCTGTAGTTGCCAACCGAAAGCAAACAGATACGCCTTATTTCCAACCACCATGTGTGGCTGAGTAGCTGTTTTCTAACAACGAAGAAATTCATTCTACTTGAAAGATTAAATCCACCAGGTTTCTAAATATGCAACTCTAGATTTTTGTGTTTTAAGAACTACTCACAAGAGGTTTGGAACAAACATAACGTAGCAAAAAAATTGCATTACATGATCAGCGGCAAACTTTAAGGTAACAAACAGATGCCAAGGAAATAAACTACTATCTGACTTTTAGAAGACTTCTGAAAGCAGCCCTATATAGGAAAGTTTATATGTCTGATATTTTACTCTGTTTGATGTTTAAATTTATTGGAAGCTGCCCAGAGTAGCTGGGGCAACCCTGTCAGTAGGGTGGCATATAAATAAAAATGTTTTATTATTACTAATGAAGTCTCTTGCGTGCAGCACCTGGATTCTCTTGGCAGCAATCCCATAACATTAAAAAAGGACTTCATTGTTGTATATCTGTCTATCTTTTGTTTTGTTTAGTCATTTAGTCGTGTCCGACTCTTCGTGACCCCATGGACTGATTTATAAAGAATAACTGGTTGATTAAGGTGTTCTGCTCTTTAATACACAATGATTTACAATGTCTGACATATTGGGTTGACATCTTTCTGTTAATACGCAATTCCATTATTACCTCTATTGAAAAGCCATGTGTAGCACAAAACAAATTGTTTTCCCAGTCATTTATTGTAAGAGATATCCCTCTGCACTCAGTTACTATGTCCAATACATCCTGAAGTAATCTTATAAAATGAGTTCATTATCTTTACTGAAGTCAGATTATGCAGACGTATTCTGCTTCAGCTATATTTAAAAACAGAAAACCAAAGCACACAAAGAAAATCCAGGGAACAAAACCAAACACAAACTTCTTGGTGGTGACAGAACTTAGAGCACTAGTGTAGGCTCTGATTCACGTACTGAAAGAAGTACAAACAATATTGCAAGTAAACACATATAAAATAATCAGTTATGTTAAGCATAGCTAAAAGAATTTCACAATTTGTTAGCTCCAAAGGTTCCTGTGGAGGAATAAAAGCTTTGGATCAAACACCACACGTTTCCCTGTCATATATGTCACCATATGCATACTTATGCACTAGTAGAAACTCTTTGGTCTAAGCTCCTCCAATAGCCAATTCTAATAGTGAGTGCCAATAGGACTGGAGCAAAAACGAGACAACTGCTGGGGGCGGGGGAGAAGAACTCTCACAATAGGCCCAGACCACCCATTAATAGCTCAGCTTGTTTGATATTATGTAATGTTGACTGTCATTGTAAAAGTAAAGCTTCCGGAGAGATTACAGTGCGGACTAAGATGCCTTCCAGGACATGCAAATTTCTAGATGCCTAAGCCACAGTTAATACATGTCTGCACAGCATTTTGAGTGGCAACATGAACACTGTCCTGAAAATCACCCCTCTTTTGAGTGACCATTTGTGCCCCCAGGGTGATTTCTGGGTTAACATTTCTCAGAGGTTTTCAGGATGGTGGTGGCTTTCCTTAAAAATACCTTCTAGGGCTGAGATGGGAATGGTTTATATTTAAACAAGATGGGGCATTTGTATCTCCTCTTTTTAAAGAAAAATATCACACACCATCTCCTTCCAAGCCTCTGCGATGTATGCCACTTCCAGGATTCCAGACCCAGAATTTCCATGGAATCATGACCCAGAAGTGGAATGTGGTTTGGAGGGGGCTGGCATGCAACACTTTTTTTAAGCTGGGGAGCGGGGAAAAGCTTCCTCCCTTGTCTTAGTAATTACTAGGGCAAGCTACACCTAACACTTCAAAACTTTGGAAAATTTTCCCCTTTCCCCTTGTATTTTGGCACCTTTCTATTTTGTCCCTCATTCCCATGAATGGACAAAATCAGGTACGCTGAAATTATCTGCATGGTTCTAGACAACATCTTTAGATAGCTCCCTCTTCTGCCTCGCTCCAGTTTTCTTCTTTTCTTAAATGTGCCTGTCATCTTTTGGCAAGCTCACTAGAACACAGTCTAGCTGGAACCAGCCTCTTATGTCAAAGGCAGGAGTTGTTTTGGGAGTGAGCACTGAGACTTTGCCTCCTATGGTATGAAATTGGAGACTCCCTTTCCAGCCCAGAGGACAGGCCCTCTTCCCATGCCGGTTGCTGTCCTCCCATCAAAGCGACTTTAGAAAGGATGTCTTTGGGGAGTAAACTTAATGCCCCAATTAGCTTCTCTTCTGTACTGCCAATGATACTAGTAGTTCCATCCCTTTCTGTTACCTCACACCACCATGTAGTGTGCTCTAATGTAACTTTTGAGGTGTTTTAATTATTTCACTGTACACCAACAACAGATGTAGGGAAGAACACAGGGCTTCTCACTGCATTGTTTATCTTCCCTCCTCTATTATAGAATCCATGTTGCTGTTGCATTAACGTTTCAATTAAGTGGCCTAAAAAATAAACATGTTGCTCTTATAATATCTGAATTTTCTTGTTTCTAGTGTATTTTGGATTATGTAAGCTGACGGTTGGAATGGCTATGCCCTAAAAGGCAGCCCTATAATCACATGTATGAGCTATTTATAAAAATATTAGTATATCGCTGTATCATAAAGCTATATAAAAGTGGTTTACAACAGTAAAAACATAAAACTGTACAGTAAAAGTTAAAAACAACTCAAAAACAAATATCAGTAAACCACGGTGGTAGGATGTACTCTTAATTGTCTGCAAAGGCATGACAGAATAGAAAAGTTTTCAGCAGGCGTCTGAAAGTTGGCACAGAAGGCGTTTCTCATTATCAAATGAACCTCACCAAGTCGGGGAAAGACCATTGACACTCCTGCAGATGATCTAAGTGATCCAGCTGGGATATCAGGGTTCCAGCAGTCCCTGAGCTACCCTGGTCCTAAGTTTATCAGAGCTTTGTAAATTAATACAGGAAGTTTTAACAATTGTGTCACATTTTCTTGACCAGAAGCTCCCATCAGCAATCTGGTTGTTGCATTCTGCACCAGCTGGAACTTACAAACCAGCCCCACATAGAGTGCATTAAAGTAATCCAGCCTTCAGATTACCAACACCTGGACTAAAGTGGTCAGGCTGGTGGTATGAAGCTGGTAAAAGGCACTCCTAGCCAAAGAGGACACTGAGGCCTCTAGTGAGAAAGATGTACCCAGGAGTACCTGAAAGTGATCCACTTGTTCCTTCAGAGGGAATGAAACCCCATTCACAAGGGGCAGATTGCCAATTTCCCAAACATGCAAATGTGTCAATGCTGTCCAAAGACAGTGGAATTTGCTGCCAAGGAGTGTGGTGGAGTCTCCTTCTTTGGAGGTCTTTAAGCAGAGGCTTGACAACCATATGTCAGGAGTGCTCTGATGGTGTTTCCTGCTTGGCAGGGGGTTGGACTCGATGGCCCTTGTGGTCTCTTCCAACTCTATGATTCTATGACTTGGCTAATTCTGTTAAAGGTGTTTCAGTTATTCACTTCCCCTTATTACTCCCTCTTATGTTGAATTTGCACATTACTTAATACACTGCACACTAGAGGGATGTGCAGTCCTGTATCACTTGCCTTGCTTAACAAGATGTATAGGGAAAGGAATCTCACAGACCAATCCCTCAGGATTCAATACTAATGTCTGATCCACGGGGGACAGGGCTGGGCATGCCCTTATCATGCAAAAATACAAAAGGTGAGTCACCTACATATGATATCTGTTACAATAATTTTCATTCCTTCTTGTTTGTATGCTGCTCAATGGAATCTTGGATCAGAACACATGGTGAGGTACAACCTAGCTCCCTGTTACAATCTAATGATAAGCCCAATTCTCACCTATAGGTACCAGTGATTCAAAACATGAAGAGCTATAACCAAGTGCCTGCAATAAAGGAAGATATATAATTACCCCAAATGGAGGATATGAAGAGGCAGCAGCAGCTGAAGCAACACCTACTGTGGGAGGTGGTATCCCTGAAGAAGAAGGTGGGAAGAGACCCAAGGCATTCAGATTTAATCCTGGAATTAAATGTGCTTGAAGCTGCAATGATACAGGAGATGATTAGCCACTCCCTCTTAATAACGTGCTCTTGTTCAAATTTCAAAATGTTTTAACTTAGAGACATTCAACTTGGCAAACAACAAGAGTCAAAATCCTGTATCATTTTTTAAATGTTCAACATGAAGTAGGGCAGATGTCACTATTCTGCTAGAAGCAATTGTACTTTGACTCTATGAATCACTGTGTTAGCCAAAAAAGAGGTTTAAATAAAATGCACCTTATGGTGCTATGGCAGTATTGCAAGTCAGATTAAGCAATCACTGTGAAATGCATGCAGCACGGCCAATAACAAACTCATATTCGTTCAACAAATGTAATGAAACATTTTCCAGAAGCACCCTACAAGAGGGATGGGGAAATGGTGGCCCCATACTGTTGGACTCTGACACTCATCAACCCAAGCAAATGCAGCGAATGGCCAGGGATGATGGGTTTGATGTGTGTGTACTGAACTAGACTGGTTTTCCATCTGAAGGGACAAACATATGCATCAGTCTCTCTCTATGAAGCTGATGGTTGGGTATCAACCTGAATGCTTTCCTCCACTGAAGTAAAAAAGATACAATATATTTATTGGGAGGAAATCAAATAAATGACTAACTTACCCGCCTCCCAACCCCCAAATTAGAAATCAACTTACATTCATAGCAGCTATATCATTTTCATACGACTCCCTGATTTTCTTCATTATTTCTTCCTCAGCCTTGGCACATGTTTCAATACTGCCTTTAACTGTAATGGTCCTTTCTGGATTATAGAGCGTCAAGTCCTGTAATCTACAAAGCAGAAAGCAGTCAACTGCTATGCATGTAATGGTTTGTATTTAAAGCTGAAACAGAAAGTAATTATACCTTGAAAACGTCAGAAATGCACTCTATGGAATGTGCACAACCGAATTATCCTAGCTGCTGAAGCCCCAAGGGAGAGGTAGTCCCTGAAACTGTTGCTTGTGGGATCCCATGGCCAAGACTGCCTGCAAGCCAGCCCTCCTTCAGACATTATAGCTGGGTGTTACCAAACTACTAGTTGTTGGAGCAGACACAGCCTCCTTCGAGAACCACATTTGGCCAGAGCAACACGCCAAGCAAGCAGAACTAGATGGCTCAAGGAAGGAGCCTTCTCCTGTGCAGCAATCTAATGGGAATAATCTGCCTGTCTACTTTTCTATATTTGCCCTGCTGAGGTGTCTCTAATAAGGCAGCAAAACATACATACATACATACATACATACATACATACATACGTACGTACAAAAATACACCCATGGATTGCAAACAGATATACTGTTCAGATTTAAAGGGGCACTTTCCCCATCTCCACTCAGAAAACAATGGAAAAAGGCACTCCTGTCTATTCCCTTCCTTGAATTTCAGCCAAAGAAAATGGAGAAGAGCTTAAATAACAGTTAAATGGTTGAAAGGAGGATGAAAGCGTGTATTTTTGTTTCGAGGGGGTGGAAACGAAATGGCAGGTGCAACAAAATGGTGGTGGAAATGGGCACTAAAATGGTGGGTGGACACCAGGAATAAAAGTATAACACTATTACACACACATCACACTCAAAGTTGAGGCAGACAGAGGAAGAAAACACAAGTGGAAACGATGGAGGCACAAGATAGAAATTACGTTGAGAATAACTAGTCCGAGGAGAGCATACATGACGCAACAGCAAGCATGACTGAATTCAATGGAGGCAGGAAGCAAATCACAGCATCATGGCAGCATCAACCTACTTCCAAAGTGTTTGTTCCTGCCTTGACCATAAGGTGGAGTCCAGCTAGCCAAAGAGAAATAGCAGAGCCAAGAATCCTTCTAGCCCCAGGAGGCGAAGGAGGAGTCAGAGCTTTTAGTCTTTGCTAGTTTAAAGATACCCATATGTATGCTAAATGACAATCACTTCTCAAATCAGTTTACTGTTTAGCGAAGAACACATTGTTGCATACTAGTACATCAAACACACAACATAATTTGTTGTGATTTGTGTCTTAGTGTTGCCCAATGATTTGCATTTTTGTTTAAGATATATGTGTTGAATTCAATTTGCTACAGATGAAAAGGACTTCACAGTTCATTTCATTTGTATTGCTACCGGTCATAAACTTGGCAAACAACAAAAAAAATCCAACAAAACATATATAGTTCAGACAGAAATGAAACGTATCTAATTTATAAACATTTGTTAACAATCTTCGACCGCAAGACACCAAGATAAAATTACCTTTCCTGTCCTATAAAGCAAAAGGCTCCAAATCACCTGGCACCCCATTTTCCCAAGCGTATTGTCAATTATTAAAACAGAACTGATCCAAGGGATATTTCAACTACAGCAGAACATTACAATAAATTTATAGGATGTGATCTGGTAAACTTTTTTGGGGTATTTCCCATAAAGCAGTGATGTCCAAACTTGGCCCTCCAGCTGTTTTGGGACTATAATTCCCATCATCCCTGACCACTGGTCCTGTTAGCTAGGGATGATGGGAGTTGTAGTCCCAAAACAGCTGGAGGGCCAAGTTTGGCCATCACTGCCGTAAAGCAAAAGCTTTACGTTTCCAACAGAGTAGGAAAAACCCTGCCCGAAAAGAGTAAGGATTGGTAGTTGCTCTTATTTGCTGATGCAATGGTCAAAATGCATTATTGCCTGACCTCCACAGAAGCAGGGCTTTAAAGCAATTACAGCAACCTTTCAAGACACTAGAATGGAGGACTGGACTCACTGAACAGTGCTACTTCTCTCCAGAGACAAGAAGTCCTATGAAAATGTTTCTTGTATCAACTAGCATCTCCAAAAAGGAGAAAAATGTGGAAAGAACAGTGGGGACAAAAGAAGTGTTCTTCCCCAAAGACTCCTGAGGAAGGCTGGCTTGAGCTCCAGGTGGTACCGCAGTCAAGGAAATAGAGCGGCAAACCAAAAGCCCCTAGCAGTCACTGGGAAACGTTTCACAAGAACAATAAGCTAAGATGAGTCATCAGGCTGTCCTTCTGTCTTCTGAAGGTATTCTGTTCTCTTTCCAAGGAGGATCCAAGTAAAGGCACCAGATCCAGATCTCTCTACAAGCATGCAAAACATGTGAACTGTTCTCCTAAGGACTGGGATAAAAGCAGGAGACACAAACCTATTGAGAAACACAGAATATCCTACATGAATGGCAGGCAGATCTGTCTATGTAGAAAACACAAAGATCTTGCAGAATTGACAAGAGGCTGGGATTCTTTGAGCCAAAGTCACTGCAGCCTGGAAGAAAACTTTTGAGGATTGTCAGCTTCCAAGGACAATGGGCATATGGGTGAGAGTGTCAGGTGCAACCTCCATGAAAGAAGTCTGTGGACAGTAAGCAAGGCAGAAAAAGGGACCCCCATTTTGTAAAACTGAAGATACTCCTTATTCATATTTTAGTAGCTGCCTAGTGTCAAAAGAACCAGTCCGTGGAGAAGGATGTTTAGAAGGCCCATGGATAACTTCCAATGGTCAGTAAGATTTCATTGTATAACCTTCTCCCCAGGGGATACTACTATTGCCCCTTTGGGTCTCAATAGATCCGATCCCTGTTGGGGCTCTTGTACCATTCCTGTGTATTCCAAGACTCTTAAACACCTTTATTAAGACAGACCACAAGTTTTGAAACCCTATTTAAACAGTGGCCCTGGCCCCAAACTTATTTAGGACTAGATCTGGGGTGGTGGTTCCCAAGTCAGGTCAACCTGATGCTCTCTGGATCAGTGCCATGGGGCAAATTGGGGGAGGTGGCGGTTGTGCCTTAATAAATATTTTTTATGATAGTATTTGTAGACAAGGGAACCCAAAGGACTTAACATGCAAAATATGTAAAAATACGCAAATAAAAATTACTATAAAAACACACACAAAAGGACGTAACATACTGAAGACAACTAGTAAGTAATTTCTATGCACAGCCAAATATATTTACTGGAATTAGCAATGCTTTCAACACAGGGACACTAGCTTTCAGGAAACCTCACTGGTCATTAAACTAGTTCTGATAAAAACACCATTTAAAGTTGCCAGCTCATCATATGGCTTCCTAGAAAAGGTTTCATCCTATTCTCAGTAAAAAGTGGATTTGGGTGTTGATTTATGGATCTGTTAATTTGTATTAGCTGTGGCTGAAACTTGGGGAGGAAGCTCTTAAAAAGTGATAGCACTTTTTAAAAACTAAGATATACCATTTCACAAGAATTGAATACTTACGGGGATATTGTGATCTTAGTGTCTGTGTCCTGCTCGATTTTCTTCAAATTCCTTCCTTCTTTGCCAATGAGGCGGCCAACAAAATTGTTATGTGCTAGTATCTTCAAGGGAATTTCTTCTGTACTGTAAGCAGTCCAGAGAATTGAATGAACTCAAGAGTCACATAATTCACTATCAGTAACAAATCAAAAAGTTGAGTCATTCTCCAATGACTCAGGGCTCAGACAGTTAACCATGTAATCAGGAGACTCTTAAACTGTCATGATAAATTCCTCAAAGTCAAGAAAAAACCTGCTTGATTTCCTCAAGTGTAATTAATTGTTCTGCTTAATCCATAGGAATAACTAATGGAAAAGGCTGTTTAACAGAAGGAACTTTTCTGCTATTTCCATGACCCTTGAGTGGGATTCCTTCACACCTATTAGACGCAGATTCCTTCCATCTCTGGGTAGAAAACAGAGCAGGCTGCATCTGTTACACTTCATGTATTCTCAATTACCAAAGAAAGCTCAGTCTTCTTTTCTACCCAACAGCCACTGGCATTCTTGGACACCAGTTTGAGGGTGGGGTGAGAGAAAGAGGAGAATGAATTTGTCAACAGCCGTAACAACATTTGCTGCTTTAGTTTCAACTTGATACAACAGAGCTTAAAGCAAGAACTCAGGTGTATTCCCCTCTTCCAGCTTACAAGTGAAGAAAAACAGGCATGAAGTGTGGGAAGAGAGAAGGCTGCCCTTCTCCCATAGGTTTCTTTCATAAAGGATATTTGTCTTTCATTTGCTGCATGTTAGGTTTGAATACCATAACAATTACTTCTGCTACTAGTTATCCGGCTTTTCAGACATTATTTACCTAACTTTTGCTAGGTGGCCTGGGAATGGCTCACTATGGAAGTCTGTATGCCTGGTTCAGGAGTATCATTCCTTACCATCAAATGTCAGGAATTTATCTGAAAAGCAAGCAACCACCCATCCTCTTACATTTTCTTTTAACTGCACAAAAAGGTGCTGAAAGGTGTAACAAACAAAAACCTATTACTTTTCTGATTCAGAATTGCTCACCAGTTGTCTTCTGCTATTTTATCATTATATTACACATAAACATAGCACAAGGATCAAGACCTGACATTCCTATGGGTTCACTTTTCAGTTCCATTCTTACAAACTGTCAATTATCTACTTCAGACGGACTATTAAAAAACCCAATGACCTCTTAATAAAAGCATTCTTTACTCACAATTTAGTATCTTGCGCTTCCTTCTGCATTATCTCCATGATAATTTTACAAGCGGTTGAGCACCCTTCTGGAGTAGAATGGATCGTAATTGGTTTTTCAGCAGCCCCTGCATTTTCTTTACGATGAATATCAATTCTGCAAAGAAAGAAAAAGTAGTAAAAATTGTGCATTCAGTCTTGAGAGAGCAGTCTTGAGTTCTGCTTTGGTAGATAAAATTGCCTATGAACTTGGGGGCCTTGATACAGTTCAGGTTGCATGCAACAGCTGATGGTTCCAGATGTGGATATGCATCCTCATTCATACCAAAAAAACACATCTATCCTGTTCAGTGGGGCCCAGATGAATATTGTAATACAAAAAAGAGTGGTCATCCATCATCAGCTGTGCATGCATGCAAAAAACAATTTCTGTACACATTTCTTACAGCATCAGAACAATGGCAACTCTAAAGAAAGTCATTCTATTTAAAGTTTGAGTATCCAGCAAAATTCTATAAAATGATATTCACTCACTACAATAAAACTGGATAAAGCAACACATTGCTCAAATTGTTAACTTCATGGGCAGTTTCATTAATATATTATATCAAGGGACTGTCCGCATCTTGTTACGCCCTTCTATAAACCACTACCTTCAAGCTCTTTCTCTGTTGCAAGTGACAAGACAAGTCAAACTTTGGTCAGTTGCTTGTCATTCATTTCACTACTTGTACCACTGCTCTACTACAAATCCTCCAATTCAGTTGAATGTCTTACTTAGAAGTTCTGAAATAACCCTAGAGCACTAACATGGCTGTATAAATAAAAATCTGCACTGAGTTGAAATACAAAGTCTTGATTTCTTTGGATAGAATCCCTTGACTAAGTTCTAAGGAGAATCTATTACAGATCCACACCGGCCCAGATAAGACACTGGACCTACCCTACAGGCTTGGCATGCTCCTCCCCTCTTCTCCTGCCTTGTCCTTGAAAATCCCTCCCTCCCTTCTTCAATTCACATTTTAAGTATGGCTCAACATACAACAATTACCACTAACAGTAGGTAGTCACTAAACCGAAAACTGAAAACAGGATAAGAAAGTGATACTAGCAACTGTGGATGGAGCAAAAAAACCAAGCAGTTATATTAAATGATTTTTAAAACAACCTGGTTTAAAAAGATATCTGAATGTAATGCAACGTTTGGCTTGGTCATGTTTGTAACATAACGGCCAGGTGAAGACATAAAAATACTGAGTGGATAATAATGTAGTGATATCTCTCCATGGAAAATGGCCAAAGCAAGTAGTACTTGGCTTTCGCACACTGACCACCAAAATTAGCAATGCTAACAACTTGGATGTAAAGGGTAAGAGTACAAGGCAGGCTTCCTGTTGCCCATCCCTGCTGCTATATAACATCAATCTTATTTCACATACTGTACTTCTTTTGACAGTTCTGTTTCACTTTCATTACCCGAGGCCTCAGCACTCATAGCATCAGTATGAAATATTCCCAATACTGATCTATTTTCTCAAATTTGGTAATATACCGTAAAGCAAAAGTTCACAACAATAGTACTGAGGAATGCCTGGTCAGGACCAGAATCCTTGCTCACATGACCTGCTGAACAAGATCCAACAGAAAAGAGTTCTTCTCTTCCTATATATTACCACACCCCAATTGTTAAACTACAGTCATACCTCGGGTTAAATATGCTTCAGGTTGAGTGTTTTCAGGTTATGCTCTGAAGCGACCTGGAAGTAACGGAACGCGTTACTTCCGGGTTTCGCCGCTCACACAGACGCTCAAAATGACATAACGCGCATGCGCAGAAGCAGTGAAACATGACCCACGCAGGTGCCGAATCAAGATGTGAATCGGGCTCCGGAATGGATCCCGTTCGCATCCAGAGGTACCACTGTATTGAACTATTTTATTATCAAAACCTCAGCAACCATGAAATAAAAAACACCCTAGAAAGATGTAATGGGACAACTTACTTAGACTGTGTCTGCTTTGTGATGTTCCTTATGGTGGCTCCTTCTTTTCCAATAATGGCTCCTACAAACTGGGTAGGAACCAGCATCCGTAGTGGAACATCAGACTGTGGTTTTTGCCTTGTACCTGCGCCAGGCGAACCTTGCCTGGGAGGACCCCTCTGCCCAAATCCACGTCTCCCCTGTGGATGCTGTTGAGGAGGTGGCTGCGCTGCCATTTCATCAGGAATATAAGCAACTTTCAGTGAGTAGTTTTCAAGCTGGAATCCGTTCAGTTTTTCTATTGCTCTGTACAGGTTTGCAAGGAAGGGAAGATTTTGTAAGTGGGAGTTGGCAGAACAAGAAATCATTATGCTAGGCATTTTCGCTCACAAGTAACAGACCCAAACCCCAGAGATCATCATAGCCTTCCATTCCTACAGTTTTAAACTGTAAGCTTGTAGGGAGAGCTCTAGTATTTTATTCACCATCATGCAAAACATAATAATGCCCTTGAAACAAGCACTTGAACCATGAAATAGTATTTGTTCTTTTCATTATTTATTTAACAATCCTATGATTTCCCATACTGTGAAACAAGGACCTCAAAATATCAGGATACCTGGGGTCAAGTGGCACGGCCTAATTACCAAATTTCATAATTTGCACTATGGTTTATATTGGTTCTGCTAACTTTCACAAGCCCATAAAGCACACAAGCCTTTAAGGACTGGAGAACAATTCCTTCGGGAATCAATTCAGGCATGCTAATGGAAGCCCCCCTCCCTCCTGCTTAAATACAGTTCTTTCTCTGCGGTTCCTACAGTTTTCGACCTCTGCTAAAATCTGTCACATTTACGTGTGTGACAAGTGTGAGTTGCTTTCCCTACAACTGTAAAAAAAGGTGTTAGAAGTAAACATACCTGAAAACAACTCCTTTACCATCATATTGTAAATATCTATGGTAAAATTCTGAAGTAGTACTTAACCACCTCAGCAAATGAGTAAAATCCTCTTTGAAACACATGAGTGTGACCTGGTCTTCAGAAGAAGTGAGGTATAGAGATGAAAAAGAGGTTTCAGTTAGAAACTGAACTCTGACTTTTATCACACCACACAATCTTCTGTACGTGAGTGAACAACTGACAGCTCAATTTTATACAGCGTTTGGCACACTCATAGGGATGGGAAACTGAATAAGGCTGGGGCTCTAAAATGAGCATTACCTTGGTGTAGAAAAAGATCCAATCTCAATGTAGGAAAAGGCATGGCCAAATCCTTTCTGGTTAGCTGTACTGAGTTTAAAGTACAACTGTATGGAGTACTTGAAAGCAAATAGCAACAAACATCTCTAAAACCACAAATGACCAACAGTATTAATTTCAGGAAATTAAGGGAAGTTAAAAGTTTCCATAGCAACTGAGCTGCTCCCAAGTAGCATGCATTATAATAGAATTTTAACATGAACAAATATTATGAAAGATTTAACTGTTTAACTGTTCCCAAAATTCTTATGTTTTCAGGGGGAGGGGAATTGTTTGGTTGTCTTATTTTCCCTATCCCTAAAGGTCAGCAAACAAGGTGACATTTTAGACAGTGCAATCCTATTCATTCAGAAGTAAGCACCATTATATTTAGACTTTCAAAAAGATGCCTTACAATTGCCACCTGGTCACGTTGTCTTCTGTCACTATTCACCATACACAGGGTACAAAAAGAAGAGGGCTGGGGCAGACTTCAAGCACCTTAGCAAACAATTTAAAAGCCTTCTTCAATAGTGGGATTTTTGTCATGGCCTGAAGTGGGCAATGTTGGACTAAGCTTCAGTGCTTCAAAATCAATTCTGTAAGCATGATGAACCTTGCAAGAAGGGATTGTTGACTGCCTACCACTCTTCCATGTATTCCCATGGTCATACAGGATAAACTCTAGAATGCTTTCCCAACATATAGGAAGGATGATTGTTCAGCGGCAGAGCACATGCTTTGCAGAACATCCCAAACGGAGCTATGCTGCTGAACAATCAGACCTGGGATAAGGCAGCATCCTATGTTCCAACAAATATATCACTATTTATGTTTTATTATTAACATACTTTGGAATGTAGAATGGTTTGTTTTTATCTCCTCATGGCCAGAACTCATATTTTCTGCCTTTTGAGACCAGTGCCCCCATAAATGACTTGCTAGTGCTAAGCGGATTGAAATACATGTTTACAGAATTCCAGCAAACTGATGGAAGAGAAAGTGCTGCTTATCTATATCAGGGGTCGGCAAGGTTTACCTTGCCTGGGCTGGTTCACTCCAGCAGAGATCCCTCTGTGGGCCAGATCGTGCCCCCGCAATTTACGGCATCTGCACAGACACGATTTCCAGTGTCTGTGCTGATGAGATTTCCGTTGGCACAGAAGCGAGTCCCTGTGTCACGCTGGTTTAGCACAGAGTGTGGGGACACGCTAAGCAGGCAGCTCGGTTCGAGGATGGCTTGTGGGATGGTTAAACCACCCCCGTGGGCCGCTTGTGGCCCATGGGCTTTAGGTTGCCGACCCCTGTCTATATAGATCTGAGTTTCAAATTGAGGTCCCTCAGAAAGTTGGTTTCTTTCAATCTGGGTGGTTCTTCTGCAAAGCAGATCGATGAACAACTAAGTGCATGATCCAGCCACAGTTAAGTTCTTTTAAAGACCCATTTCTTAAAACTGGAAAACTGAATGCATGTTTGACTTCCACTGAAATCAGTGGGATTCAAATACTGGATTTTGTGCTGGAGTGTATGTCCAAGCTGGTGGGCTCTCCTTTACTGGAGGTTTTCAAGCAAAGGTTGACCACCTGTCATGTATGGTCTAGTTGAGATTCCTGCACTGCAGGAGGTTGGACTAGATGACCATCAGGATCCCTTCCAACTCTACAATTTGATGATTCTATTATCACTTTTGCCTGAGGGAATGCAAAAATGTTGCTCTCTCTCTCTCTCACACACACACACACACAGAGATATCAGCCAAAACACATGCCTCAATAATTTGCCCTTTTAATGTATCAGGATGTACTCACTTTTAAATAAGTCAATGGGGAATGAAGTGATGTCTTGTATATAATAAAAAGGAGTCAGTTACAGATTAGAATTTTTAGACACAGCAGCGAATAGCACCCTTGCTCGCTTTCTCCAGGCAGGGCAAGGAGCCAACCAGACTTGGCAAACTCATTCTCTGCCTCTTTTGCTGCTCACACACACCTGCTGTGGGGCTGCACCTGGTTGCCTAGAGGCAAGTGCTACTTCCCCACAAGCAATCATATAAATAGCTAATTGCAATATTGCATAAAGGCGCATTAAGCTGTCAGTTGGTTAGCACTGACCAATTTGTAGCGTTCAACAATTCCCTTCATGGTATATGATCCAGAACAGATCTCATGGGAGATGGGGTGCTTTTCTCCACACACACACACACACAACTGGTCTCAGTATCGCCTTTGTAACATTCTTACATGAAACTAACAGAACAGTTCTTGAATTCCTTCTCGGTTTTCCAATGGATCTCATTTTAATTCTTTTGTAGTGGTTTAGCAGGAGAGTGAGAGTTTAGGTATTTTATAACTCCTGCTTCAGTTTAAAGCTTGCATTCCACAGCAATGCAGCTATACATTTTCCTAGAGGATGTTACACAACAGGTGGGAGGATGGAACAACTGTCAAGAGTAGCTTATTTCAAAGGAACAGCACAGTAAACAAGACATTCAAGACAGTGCAAGTTTTGAAAGAGACAGACTATTACTGTATCTTTTAACTTATTTGTTTTTATGAAGTTCATGTGAAAGTGAGGGGTGGGGAAAGAGAATAATTATGCTCACAGGATGCAGAATTCTATCCAAAGTGTCTATATGAGAAGGTACACTTATACATGCATTTTCTGCATCCAATTTAACATAGCAGATTGGTGGAACATAGAGCAGGAATTTTAAAATGTTGCTGAGGGGGGTTGTTATATGGTCCTGTCAGCCAGTCCCAGTCACCAGTCTAGCTGCCACATTCAGGATTAGTTGTAGTTTCGGAGTCACCTTCAAAGGAAGCCCCATGTAGAGAGCATTGCAGTAATCCAAGCAGGAGATAACCAGAGCATGCATCATTCTGGTGAGACAGTGCGCAGGCAGACAGGAACCAGATGGAACTGGTAGACAACTGCCTTGGATACAAATACAGGGCAAAAGACCCAACTTGCCTTGTCACAAAAAAAAAGGTGGGTCCACTCTAGTGCTATCATCACTGAGAAGCAGCAGTTCCTAGGGTCTTTGTCAGAGGCATTCCCTGACTGCTACCAGGTCACTGAATCAATCTAAGCCAGTGATTACTGAGTTTCAAATTTACAGAACTCTGATCTGACCATTTTTAGCTCAGTCCATTGGATCTAGGCAAGGCTACAACTAAGCTCATCAAATCAAATCTTCATAGCTAGTGAGAATGGGAGTAATAATACTCTGAACACCAATGCTGTCCAGTCATCTCTGGCTAAGCAGCTTTGAAGGTGTGAGATGTTCTAGCATTCAATGTTGGGCTAGAAAATTATCTTCAATTGTGACCGGGGTATCTTTTTATCAACTCTCCCTTTTGTTGTGACCTGCTCATGAGTCCCGACAACTTTGCTGTTGCTGCAGAGGCTAGACAATGCACTACAAACCAAAACACATTACACTAGAGCTCAAGCATCTGGGCATAAATAAAACTGATGTTTTATCCTTATAAAACCTTTGATCCTGCATATCTCAGAGACTTCTTCCTCACTTACGTGCCACTGTGACCTTTAAAAGCACTCTCATGACTTTACTTACAGAGAGGCTATTTTAAAAGCAAGGGCATGTAAATATTGTTCCCAGTGGCTGCCTACTACTATGGAATTCGCTTCTGCAGGAGACCTAGCAAATTTTGAACCCTGATCATTTTGCAGAATACTTTAAAAATTTGCCTGAGCTAGCGTTTAAGAGCCAAGGTTAAAGGCAGACCATTTTGGGTGACGGCAGAAGTTTTATATCATAATGTATATTTCATCAGACATGCTGTAAAGCCACTGATAAATGTTAATACCCTCTCCCTGACCCCTCAGAATGAAACAGAATACTATGAATGCTCAGACGATGTAACAAGCTTACATTACATCCAATTCTGAAATCCTCGGATATATTAACTAGAAATTAGGAACAGGATTAATCCTCCAAAAGGTATGAAAAATACTGGACTAGAAGACTTGTGACAAACCAGAGATATAAATTGTATTTTTACATATACGTTGCACAAACTTTTATGGCATTTTCCACAAAAGCCAATTAAGATTTCTATCAGCTTCAATGGAACTGCCATTCAATCAGACAAGAAGTTACGGAAATTACATTAGCCCACAGTTTTGAATTTTAGTCCATAGAATTGAATCTTATAGCATAATCCTAGACACGTTTAGTCTGATGTAAGTCTCAGATATAAAATCCAAGTAAATAAACACTTACTGTCTGGCCTGATCCTTATTGCCATATGTTACATTAACTACTGCAGTCTCTGTCTCCGTATTCACTAGAAAAAGAAAGGAAAGGAAAAGGGTTATTATGGGGGGAGGGCGTAATTTCATGCTTACGTCCCCAAATTTTTTCTTTAATTGTCTGACTTTAGTGTTACCTTGCTCACAGTTCTCCACTGTTCCATACTGTGCTAACAATCCGTCTAGCACCTGTGAAAAAGGAGCACATTAAAATTAGTTTCTATGGTAGCTGTATGTGAAAACAGCCTGTAAGAAACCCCAAATTATGTTTGCTTTTTACAAAGCTATTGGGTATGGCTTTCCCCCGAACCGCCCGAAAGTTTCTCCATCTTGTGTTCTCTATTTGAACTCCAAGTATAGCTCAAGGACTAGCAACAAAATGAATGCATACAACAAACCTACTGTGAAAACTAGCATTTACAGCAAGTCAGTCAGTTCTCCATAGCTATGAATGGGGAAAAAATCTAGACAAGAAGAGAAAACAGAATAAAATACAAACAAAACAGGAACTATCTGGTTGGTGTAATGGTAAATTTACAGTTCTCTGCTCTAACTCCTTTGCTCCTATATCACAGTCTTTCAATTACTCTTTATTATATAATTTTGGTCCTTATAGTGAAATTGTTAAATTATATTAACAACAACAACTATCATCGTGCGATTAAAACTGAAAATGCTCATTAAAAATAAAAGTTGAATCGAAATAAGCAACCCTTGAAATATTTCAAATGCACCTTGTGTGTTCAGTTATTGTATCTACTACTTACTAAAAGTCATGTGATGCAAAAAGTACTTTACAATCTTTATTTTATAAACATGTTCACTCAGTGAGATGTACTGTAATCCCACTAATTTGAATGGATCTTGCATGGTAGTTAATATGTTTAGGACTGTATCATAAAGTTATTAACAAGTGAATGATATTATTTAAACATTTTCACTGACATCTGAATAAGAATTTACTTGTGTATGCCTGGAATGTAACCTTTCAAGTCCAACCAACCTACAACATCTTTGTTAATCATACTCAGACTAAACTCAGCAAGAATTGTAAGAATATTTCGTTAGGTACAATGCCAAAGTACTTGGAAGGACTTTAAAACACCTCAGATTTTAGCATAACAAAAGTTACTTATACTTTAGCCCTCTTATTTTAAGATTCAAATGACCCCTTTAAAAAGGAAACAATTTTTTGGAAATACAGCTTTTTGCCCCATAAGCATTAGGCTACTTTAGGGCTTGCTAGCCTGTTTAACTGTTAATTTAACTTATTTTAATTGTTTTTAACTGTTCTTATTGATAATTTTAATATTTCTTGTAAATTGCTTAGAGGTTTCACTACAATCAAGTGGTATATAGATTTTGCTGAATAAAAATAAATTATTTTGGGGCTAATGGGAAGCATTGTAAAGAACTCAGGATAAAGTAACATGATGCTTTTTGCTTCCTTTTTGATATAGAACAAAGGGTGGAGGTGGCAGAAATGATTTAAGGTATTTGATGTGGCTTGGGCATGTCTGTGTGTGACCAACAATTTAGTATGGGGCAATGTATGACAAATTCTTGGTGGCTACATTTGTAAGCAGGTTAAATGTTTTATTTACAATTGGTATAAAAATGCAGTTAAATAAATAGATATATTTACAATAATAGACATGGTTAGCTGTGGAAAGAATCTTCAAACTTCCATGATTGCATGATGCTATTAATATATGAAATACGGTAATAACACTTTTGAGCTAAAACCTCTATTTGGACATTGGAATAAAATTACCATAGCTATTTGCTAGCAGACTTGATATAACATTGTTCCCTCTCCCTTAAGTTAAAACAGTATTCTTGTATAAGAGTGTAATACAGTGAAGTGTAATTTTCCTCTCTTACTATTAATACTATGTTTGAGACAGCTGAATACTGTTATATTATTACTGTGGGGTGTCAAATGATGTCTTGCTTCTTCAAGACATGTCTTGATTCTTCAAAAAATTCAGAATTATAAGGGAAATTATAGAGGCTGCTGTAATTTTTTTTTTTTTGGTGGGGGGAGTAACGCCAAAATAAACTACTGTGCTGTTTAGAATGAAAGTTCTGTTCTTTTTGTTGTTGTTATTCTTTTTAGAAAAGTTATACACATGTGCACAACACATATAAACATTTCTAAGTAGATACAATGTTATGGAAATGTTTGGGTAAATCATTATCGGAGATTCTGTTTATTAATTTTCATCAGCTTTTTGTGTTGATCTGGTTTAGGTGTCTGACATGGTTGAAGGTGTTATTTGTATTACAGCATGACCAAATAGTTAAGGAGTCTAAAGATCAGCATACTGCAATAGTGGAGACTTTATCATTGTTTGTTGTGTTGACATACATAAAAAATTGTGTCCATTTCCAAGGATGTCTTTGAAGTATGTATACATACATACATACATACATACATACATACAGGTTCCCCTGGTTACCCTCACAGACTGATGGAAATATGAGAAACCAAGCTTGCATATAAATATGAGAATTTGCCACCAAATATTTAGCTCACTGTTCACCAGCACACAATAACACCCTTGGCTCATGTCGGACAAGTTGGAAAACTGCAAGGCCAAATTACAACACCATCACATGAAAACAAAACAAATAATAAGCATGCCACCAAGAGAGGACCATGCCACGAAAAACCACCACGCCTCAAGCAACATGTATATGAATGCATTAGAAACCCCTTCAGCATTAATTAAAATTAGCTCTTGCATTCTAGATTCTTTATACGCTTGAGATTCCTTACACACTTTTCATACTATCTAGCTCCTGCTTCCTGCTTGATTTGGACATATCCCCCCCCCCCCATCACTTTGCATTTTATTTCAAACAGCCAAATCCTCTCGCTCTACTTTGAGACAAGCCAGTTTTGTCTGAACTCCTCATCCGCCTCCCTATCACCACATGCAGCCGTGTTGGGCAACGAAAACCAATTTTCTAGCCAAGTTGGTAGTGCGATAGCAATCCTGATGAGCAGCTGAAAAGAAAAGTTTGTTTGTATAAATATTTACTCCAGCTAGAAAATAATTCATTCCTTTTTTATGAAGGAACTCTGGCTTTGTCTACATTGGGTCTCCTCCTCTTGTTATAACACAGATGCCTCTTTCTTGCACACAAAAAGCTGCAGTCTTACACTGTGGACTTTGATTCATCAGACTCTAAAAGCCATCCCTTGACTGTTATAAACAGTACTATCCTACACCAAAACTCTAGGGGAGTTAATATTTGAAGTGTTTCAATTCAAACCCAGTTTTCTCATTCATTCTCATACATTATATCTATATCTATATCTATATCTATATCTATATCTATATCTATATCTATATAGAGTTATCACACACATGGAGTGATCTTATTCACACAGTTGTTGCCAAGGTGTTATGAGCATGGTTGTCAGCTGAGCAACTTAAAACTATAGCACAGGGTCAACTGAACACATGAAAATCAATGAAGGCTTTAAAAACTACAATATAGACTAATATTAAAAAGGAATACCATAAGCAAAACTATGCTTTCAAGCTATACTGATGAAACAATACTTGGAACATTTTTAACAGCTTGTTTAAAAGGCAAGCCTACACATTTTTACACTGGCATTCTTAAAATTTAATGCTAGACCACAGAACTAAAGTCTAGAAATGGGGGTAATGGAATAAGAACATCCAAACGTACTTAGGCAGAAAAAATGAATATATGGCTGGGTGCTAGTCAGTCAGGGTCGGTTTGTTTTGGTTGATGGTTGGCTTCTGTGGTGAATGCAGAAAAAGATGACAACGACCAAGGAGAAGAATTGAGGAAGAAGGAAGAAGACCTGAAAGGAAGGCAGAGTGACTAGGTAGCCTAAGACTTACTAGGGTAGCTGAATCACTTGGTATGGATGATGAGAAGATAACCTGTCTATGAAGAGCACAAGTGAGAGGCAGTATGGAATACTAGGCTCTGGTGCTTGGCAGGAGAGGCAGAGAAAAGAGTCCACAACAGGACAGCAAAAACAGAGCTTTGGTTCAATAGGTCAAGTAGGGTTTGAAATAGAGCTCTCAAATGTGTTGGTGGGGCTTAAATGGGGTGCAGTAAATACAAGAGCAGTCTAGCAGAGGAGCTTTCATAATGACTGGTTCCTCTAAGCTCTCTTAGTTTAGTAACAGTAGTGCAAAATAAGCTGTTGGTATTTAAAGCAACAGTAAGAAGTTATCAATGTGTTTACCTGGGCTTCTTTGGGAGGAAAGGCAGGATAGAAATTTAATAAGATAGATAGATAGATAGATAGATAGATAGATAGATAGATAGATGATAGATAAATATACCCATTTAAAGAGACAGTACTATATTAAAGTACCCACACAAAGCTGTGCAATATATAATCCTGTATTAAATAAGACTTTTAATATCTTTGTTAAATATAGTACCTAGACCTGATTGGCTTTGTTCCATGGAGTATTGGTAAGTTAAGACAGCAAAGAGTGTAAGTGATATTAAATGGTGGCAGCATACTGGTTCAGGAAAACCATTGGAGCAGAAGTTTGCTTTAGTTAGTAAAGTAAGGAAATCACCCCTCCCCTCCCCAGACCTGCTCAATTTGGACTTTATCTAGAATGCATCTGGCTTTCCTTCTGAGAAACTGAAAATAGCATTTGGGATATGTATGTGAAAATAATATGATAGAAGAATTATGAAATAGTGAACAGTGCAGGAATAGCCAAATTGTGGCTCAGGCTAGGATCAGACAGATCTGGGTTCAAATTCCTGTTCAGTCGGTGAACCACTTCATAACCTAACCTACATCACATGGGTGCTGAGAGGATGAACTTAGTTAGTGGAGAATCACATACACAGCCCCAAGCTCCTTGGAGGAAGAACAAGAGGTAAGTGAAATTAGCCTGTCTTAAATTTGTTAGTTCTTTTACGAACATTGCTAGCTTTCTACTCTGCTGCACAAATTAAAGAGGTGCAATGTTTTTTATCCACAGAAGAACGCTAAGACTAGTTAGCTTACTCGTCAGCTCTGGCAGTGAAAAGGGAGTGTCTAAGAGTGATCAGCTTATTCAAAAACAATGGTTCAATCTTACACTCAGCACACACAAGCTCAGTCTTCAGTAGGATTCAAATGCACATAGCTAGGAATGGGACAGCTGTAATCCACTATACCAGTCCCTTCCTGAAATTTTTGTGCTAGGATAATGAGCATCCTGGAGGCCAAGCAACAATCAAGGATTTTAACCAAGGTTTCATTCTTACCATTTACTTAACAAGTTCCAACTTATGTGAGAGGGTGGCAGGATTTCCACCTGGAAATCGTTAAAAAATGCTAAAAAATGGAGGTCTACAGGACATCTGGGGTGAAAAAACCCCAGGAGACACCAGTCACACATTCCAGTCCGGGCGCCATGGCACAACGTTCAGACTGGATAGCATTCTGCTCACATAAAGCCTGATCTCCTTGGTTGAAACAACAAACATTGGTAACATCAAGGTAACAGACCATGCCCTGTGGAAACTACCCTTAAATTAGGAGAGGGAACACAAACCACTCCATCATGGTCCTTTAGCCCTATCCTAACCACAAACCAAGTAACTAGAGAAAGTCTCATGAAAACTCTTCAAAACTATTTCAAGGAAAATGATGCAGACAACTTAACAAGCCCCCTTCTCTGGGACGCAATGAAAGCGGTCGCTAAAGGAGCTTGCATAAAAGAGAAAGCATCGCTCAAAAAACAAACCTCAAAAGTTAGCAAGCTTGAATAAGACACCACAGCTCTTTCAACACGATACAAACAAGCAGGAGCTTTAAAAACTCCATAAATTCATAGAACAAAAAGGAAGGGAGATTGACTCAGTAGAAATTAATAAAACAATGATCAACACTCTATACTCAAAACAACAATTTTACAACTATGGAGGGGAAAACTCCAGACTATTAGCAAACAGGTGCAGGGAAAAAATCACTTAAAACAAGACTACACTGCATTACTAAAAAAGATGAAACACAACATTATCCTCTAAAAAAATAACTTCAGAATTTGTGGAATTTAACTCTAATCTATGCGCTTCCCAAAACCCGTATGAGTAAGAAATCAAAACCTTTTTAGCAGGACTATCCATGCCAATTTTAACTGCAGAACAATGCGAATTCATGGACAGTCCTATCACCTCAAAGGAATTAGAGATGCTCCTCAAAAATCTGAAATCCCAGGCCCAGATGGCTTCACAGCAGAATTCTATTTTTAAAAAATCAAGGTAAGTCTGGCACCCTACATGACTCGCCTATTTATTGACATCCTATAAGGACCCCCCATCCCCAAAATCTGGACCTCCTCCAAAATAGTCTCTATCCCAAAAGCATTCAAAGATAGCCTCAAAGTAGAATTATATTGCCCGATCTCACTGATAAATCAGGAGTACAAAATATTCACATCAATCCTGGCTAAGTCTTCCTGCACAAGCTAATAGCCCCAGACTGAGCTGGCTTCGTCCCTTGTTGCAACATAACAAATCCCATCAGTAAGTTACTGAACTGATCAACCATAGCAAAACAACTAAAAACCCACCGACAATTATGTCCCTAGATATACCAAAAGCCTTTGATTGCTTTGAGTGGAAATACCTACTAGCAGTACAGTGGTGCCTCGCAAGACGAAAATAATCCGTTCCGCGAGTCTCTTTGTCTAGCGGTTTTTTCGTCTTGCGAAGCATCCCTATTAGCGGCTTAGCGCTATTAGTGGCTTAGCGGCTATTAGCAGCTTAGAAAAAGGGGAAAAAGGGAAAAAACTCGCAAGACGTTTTCGTCTTGCGAAGTGCCTCGAAAAACAGAAAACCTTTTCATCTAGCGGGTTTTTCGTCTTGCGAGGCATTCGTCTTGCGGGGCACCACTGTATTAACCAGCATTAACTTCGGTCCTTCTGTACTAGAAACCCTCAGACAAATTTACTCCCAAGCTTCAGCTAAATGCATAATCAACAATATGGATTCCACCACCATTGCAATCCAGAGGCATGAAGCAAGGATGCCCGCCTTTCTATTCATCGTGGCCCTGGAACCCATAGCAATTCATCTCTGGGTAGCCCCTAATATCATGGGTATGGAATTAACAGGCAAAACATATAAACTTAGGACTCTTTGCGGACGACTTGATGTTCATGACACTAGGCCCAAATAAAACAGCAACCACTCTGACTGAAGAACTCAACACTTTTGCAATGGTGTCAGGCCTTCAGGTGAACTTTGCTAAATCTGAGGCAATGTGCTTCAACACTCCCTCTCATATCCAAAAAGAATTCACCAACATCACAAAGATAAAGCTCCGCTGTACCAAGTTTAGATACTTAGGGGTACAAATAACCAGAAACCATAACAAATTACACCTACAAAATTACAAGCCTCTCTGGCAATAAATTGATAAAGACCTGAAAAGATGGAATAAATCTAACTTTACACTCTCAGATAAAATAGCCAGATAAAAATGATCATTCTCCCAAAATTAACTTTCTTATTCCAAACCCTTCCAATGCAGCTCAAACCTTCCACAGAGAAACATGGCAAACCAAAGGCCTATACCCATATCAACATAGGAAATAAAGGATAAATTAGGAGACGTTCAAGTACCCTGGTTAAAACACCATCAACTACCGTATTTTCCCATGTATAAGACTAGGTTTTTTCCCTTTAAAATGTCAAAAATTAGGGGGCGTCTTATACACAGATACATACCCCCCCTTTTTTTAGATCTGAGTCCCCCAAAATGGGGGGTGGCGTCTTATACATGGGGGCGTCTTATAGACGGAAAAATGTGGTACATGCTTTTCTAAATAACGTAGCAGTAAAAGCAGTGGCCGCTAGGCCCTTGACCACCTTTGAAAGCCTTCTTTTGTCGGCAGATGGACATAGTAAGGGGATGGTATCCACGATATACCGCTCCATAACCCCACAATATCACCTGACACTATTAAAAAACAATGGGAACATGACAAAGGTTACAAAATAAACTCTACCCAATGTGTTCCAAATCTCCCTTCAAATCTCAGCCAAAAGAAGGAAACTTGTTTTAAAACTTAGCAATAGCATCTGACACTGAGGAAATTGGCATTACAGTGGAACCTTGTGTTACGTACCATCCTCCTTGCGAATGCGGCGGGTTACGAGCTCCGCTAACCCAGAAGTAGATCCCCTTGTTGCAAACTTTGCCCCGGGATGCGAGCAGAAGTTGCATGGCAGCAGTGCGAGGCGAAACTGGAGGTACCACTGTAATACATCCAGGAAGCTTACCAAAATGCTGGAGAGGCTGTACTTATACAGGCACATGCCTCCACATGTGGTGGCAACGTCCCCGAATCCAACCCTTTTGGACAGCAGTCCTACAAAAAGTATGTAACACAACTAAACACTTATTAGAACCTACCCCAGAATTGGCCCTATTAAATATTTTCCAAGACAATAATGCTCACTTGCACCATAAAGACCTTATAACCTACCTACTCTTGGCAGCCAGAAACGTCATAGTTAAGACACTGAAGTGACTTGTCTGGAGTAAGCATGGACCACTGGTACCAATTGTATGGGAAATGGCCTTGTTAGAAAAGTTAACCAACAGACTAAAACTGACCTGAGGACAAAAGAAAGATGACACATTCACTCCGGTATGGCTCAAACTGACAAAAGTAATAGCAGGGATCTTCCACCAGCATACTGATCAATATGGTTAACTTGACCCAATATTCCATATCCCCCTTCCGCAAACACATACAAATCTCACTACGGTTAATCAAAGGCAATTAAAGGCAAACAAACATGCCCTGCTCCCCCTCCAAATCTTCTCTCTTCGCCAATATAAACCAACAAATATACAGAATTGACAGCGACGTGAAAACCCCTCTTCCCCTACCTTTAGAAACATATTGTTTTACATTTTACATTGAACGTACCAAAATACTTTATAATCTGATCAAAAAAAGAGAAAGAAATTGAAAGTTCTTTGTAGTTCATGAAAATCTTTAATAAAAATTATTTTTTAAAAAAACTTTGGCATTTCTTAAGCATTTTGTTTATGGCATAAGTATAATGAACAATTTATTTTTTTAAAAAAAATCAGATCTGATTTGTATGTACAGCAATATTCCATGTCCATTTCCCATTCACTCTCAAAAGTCATATATCTCCTCTCACACCATTAATTTCAATATCAGGTATTTCACTGCACTTCTATTATCATTACGCCATTGCATCTGGATTTGCCCCTTATCCAGGAGTCTTGACATATACCATCAAACTATTTTCCTTCTACTGCTGTGCGCATTAGGCAGAATGAGAAGTTCAGTAAGCTTGGCAACATGTCAGAACTACATAATACTGGGGACTGGGGGGGGGGGGGCTGGCATGGTGCACAGGAAGGAATATGAAAGGGACTGAATAGTTGGAAGGAAAGCTTGAATTATAACCAAGAAGTGGGGAATCGATGGCGAGACCGAAGCACTGAGCACTGTAGTGTGATGTGGTAAGTATGGGGCTGATGAAAATTAAGAGCAGAAATCTGCTGTTGACTTAATGAAATCTGTCATTCCATTATTATTGTACTTTGTCTGCAGAAATTAAGGGTTTGAGTCAAAGGTTCCCTTCCTTTGGGAGGAAAGCTTTAAAATGTTTGAGTTCTTTATAGATATTGCACCAGCTTTGTATGCAATGTATAGCTTTATGCCACAAATATACCTATTTTTTATATTACTTTCTAACCTTGTTAAATCATGGTATGAGGCTGGGAGCGTATGGGAGAAACGGGGTATTTGTGGCATGAATAGCTTAAGTCTGGCAGGCCCTTGACGTGGCCCTCTGGCTAGCTTAGCCCTCCAAGGCCCAGAGCAAGCAGTGTTAGAAACTCATATATCTATAAACTAGGCGCAAAATGGCATCTTAAACCTAGATTACAGTCACCACACCAGAATGTCTATTTGCCAGGGAGTTGGACCAGATGACCCTTAGGGTCCCTTCCAACACTGCAATTCTATGGTCTCAACTACATTGCTTGACTGTAGCCTGTTCTTTCAACAATTCACTTGTCCCAGCATGCAAAAAGGAGAAACATGCACAGTGGAAAGGGAAATGGTATTAACTATGGATTAAGGCAGAGGTTTTTAAACTGTAGTTCGTTAGTTCCATTTGGGTGGCCTGTGGAAAGGTTGCAGCAGTGTCAAATAGATCTGTACTCAGCTCTGCCCTTACTTTCCTTGATGTGGTGATGGAGGACTGTGCGTGAGTCAGCTGGCTCGATGAAGAAGTCAGTTGCTAACTGGGTGCCCAGAAATCTCCACTTGGTTGCAACTGGACCCACGCCAGTAGCAAAACGCACCTGGGGAATTTTGAGCACTGGCTGAGCAAGTATACCTGTGACTGTACTCCTAACCCTACGCCTACTCCCATGTGCTAGTCTAATAATGTAGTGTGTCAAGTTTTTCCTACGGCATCATATTTGATAAAGGCACTATCCCTGGAGAACAAACCTACCTATTGTTGGTATAACAACTTATTTAAAAATAAATTCAGGAGCAGACATCAGAATATGTACATAGGATTTCAGAACCCTTCAGACATGCACAAGGAAGAGATCACCTACAATCTCTTAAGTTGTTATATATGTTGGAAGCTGCCCAGAATGTCTGGGGCAATCCAGTCAGATGGGTGGGGGTACAATTTTTAAAATACTACTACTACTACTATTGGGATACCACACAAAGAAGCTATCAGCAGGGGATTTTTGTGTTCAACATGCATGTGATACAAGGTCATAACCTAGAAACAAAAAATCAATCTACTAAGTTGTGGAGTAACTGCTAGAATGAACTGCTGAAAACAATGGGAGTAAACTGAATGTTTTGGCGACACTAATCTACACTCCTAAAAGCCGATCTTATGGACATTGTTTTAAGCCCTTATGACAAACCATGCTGTGTACAAACACCCTGTGGAATCCTCAATCCCTTACCCCACACAAGGTGAAAATGAAGCTGGAAAGGATAAAGGGACATGACTCATCACAGGCTATAAACCTTTGGTGACCTTGATGAAAACAAATTATTTGAACCAAGTACAATTATGATGCCAACATCTTCTAAGAAGAATGATTCAACCCAGTAGCACAGTATGTTCCTGGAAAAGAGCTCCTCACAGCAGATACTTTGCCACACAATGTAAGTAAACACAAGTTAGAGAAAGAGGTTAAGGCTTACATTTGTGCTGTACATGCTTCTCTATTACCATCTGTAAGTCAGTTTCACTAGATCAAAACAACTATTCATGGTGCTCCAGAACTTCACAACTTTTTATACTATATCAGATCAAATACCAGCAATGTGTCAGAGATGGCTAGAAAGTACTTTCCTGACCATGGAGAAGTGAGTGAATTGGAAGGCCTAATAACAAAATGGAAATGTATTTTATTTTTGGTTTTTCTGAACCACAATCTACAAGGCAAGAAATTCTAGACCTTATCCACCAAGGGCATCAAGGTTTAAGCAAATGTCACAATCAAGCCAAGCTGACCCCATATGGCAACCTTGTGTTAGAAATATCAGATACACATGTTTAGTAACTGCACATGTTAACCACAGCAAGCAACTGCCCCATCCCTGCCAATTACCACAAAGAACCATAGCAAAGGTGGTTTATTTTCTCTATTTACTTATGAAGTAATCCACATGCTGCCTTTGGGGGAATAACCCACTGAAAACTGCTTACAACGCTATAAATACAGTGATCTAAAATAATCCAAATTAACAAAGGCAACATCACTCAGTCATTAAAATGCCAATTCAAACAGTACAGCAACTAACAAAAGATAGCTCTGCAAACATATTTTTTTTAATAAAAGACATTTTAAAATATATATATTACTTTTTATACACCGTTTTAAAAACCCACAGTGCAGAGATCATGCAGATCTGAGGGAAGAGAGTTCCACAACATGGAAACCACCACAGAAAAGGCCCCATCTCTCATGCCTGCCAGGCAGGATCATAAGCAGGGCCTCTGGGGCTGATCTCAATGCGCAGGCAGGTTACAATAAGGACTGCAGGCAGTCCTTCAAATAAGTCCTTCTTAGTACAGTACAAGCTGGCTGCCTCAAAATATCTTTTTAAGGAGACAATGTTTTGAATAAACTTGTAGAAAACCCTACAAAATGTGGATCACTACTAAGTAAGATTGAACACCCATGTTTTATACTATGAATTTAATATGAGATTTAGCTGCTGGTAACCCCAAAAGGGAACAGATATGCTTTTCTTCTCTCTGTGCATTCAAAACGGTGACTACCGTTAGTGGGCAGTTGGTTTGGGTAGTAGTGTTCACTGTGTTCAGACAGGGTTGTAACCACCCCCACCCCCACCCCCACCCCAGCTAAAGGATCATTTCTGCAGTCTGGGGAATGCTCATAGATCCAGCCTAGAAAGCCAAGAGATGTCAGTGACAAAGCCTTTTCGGACATAACCCTGCCTGTTCCAGGAGATCTTGCTCTCTAAGGTGAGGCAGGTTGTGATAACAGAGAGACGTTGGATCAGCCCAGAAACCAATCAGGAGAGAATAGTGAGCTAAAGTTTGAACCATTAAACATTCAAATAGGGCTTGTTTGTCAGTTAGTTAGGACTCGGTAAGTGCCTATTTAGGGATCTGTTTTGAGCCTTGTTAGGGCTGAATTAGGGATTAGCTAGACAGGGCAACCCAGATTGTATCCCTGAGGGTAAGGCAAAGATCCTACAAGAAGTTCTAAGAGTCATTAGTCAATTCAGAGACAGGTTTAAAGTGATAATTTTAAGGATATTTTTAGCTATCTCTGTAAAGAACATGCATCTGAAACAAAGTGTTGTGCCTATTAAAGGTACCCCTGACCATTAGGTCCAGTCGCAGACGACTCTGGGGCTGTGGTGCTCATCTCACTCTATAGGCCGAGTGAGCTGGCATTTGTCCGCAGACAGCTTCTGGGTCATGTGGCCAGCATGACTAAGCCATTTCTGGCAAACCAGAGCAGCGCATGGAAACGCCGTTTACCTTCCCGCCAGAGCGGTACCTATTTATCTACTTGCACTTTGACATGCTTTCAAACTGCTAGGTTGGCAGAAGCTGGGACCGAACAACAGGAGCTCTAGGCTCTGTGGTTTAGCCCACAGCGCCACTCGCGTCCCTATGTTGTGCCTATTAGAGTAATTATTAAGATATAACCCTCATCATCTGTATGTAAATAAAATTCTAGTTTTATTCTGAAAGTGCCTCATCCTTACTTTGATTCTCTGGGTGAGGACAAATTCTCCTTTCACATAACTGTCATACCTTGCTGCTTGTTATTAAGAGATAATAACAGACCTTTTAAGTTTTCTCACAGAGAGAGTGTACATTTTAAAAACACTAAAAGAAATCCAGTCACATTACATCTCTCCCATCATTACTGAGGGAAGTTGCAACACAGGTAGTGGCTAAGGAAAGGGCTTTTATAGTTGTGGCACCCCACATGTAAATTCTTCCCTGAAGGGTGAGGTGGGGGTTTGTGTTATACCTCTTTCAATATCCTACTTGCATCAAGCAAAGACCTTCTTATTTCCCCAGGCCTTTAAAATTTTTACAAGTTAATCCTGCTATTTTATCTGCTGTTTTGTGTTAAAAGTCATATTGGAAATATTATACTAAAGAGTGGCACAAAAGTTTGTAAGTTAATATACATATATTGATTAATTTTGGCTTTAAAAATACTGCCAGTTCTTGAGCATCTTCTCTACACAAACCTCTGCTTGATCAATTGTTTATACAATTCATGTGTGTGTCATCAAATTGCAGCAGTAAGGGGCTTGTTTATATCTAACTATATTGAGGTTAAAAAAGGTAAAGGGACCCCTGACTGTTAAGTCTAGTCATTGACGACTCTGGAGTTGTGGCGCTTATCTCGCTTTACTGACTGAGGGAGCCGGCGTTTTGTCCGCAGACAGCTTTCCGGGTCATGTGGCCAGCATGACTAAGCCACTTCTGGCGAACCAGAGCAGCGCACGGAAATGCCGTTTACCTTCCCGCCAGAGGAGTACCTATTTATCTACTTGCACTTTGACATGCTTTCAAACTGCTAGGTTGGCTGGAGCTGGGACTGAGCAACGGGAGCTCACCCCATCGCGGGGATTTGAACCGCGAACCTTCTGATCGGCAAGCCCTATGCTCTGAGGTTTAGACTACAGCGCCACCTGAGTCCCTGGCATATTAAGGTTAAGAGGCACAAATAAAAAGACACGTTTTTACAATAATCTATATTCTGTTACCTAGTTATTATAGAGCTTCTGAAATTATGATGTGCTGCTATGGGAATAACTAGTGGCAGAAGAATTACAAGAAAAAGCTAGAGAGTTTCTATTTCTAAAAGTTGCTAAAATTTTAATGTTTATACAGAGAAGAGAGGCTCAGATCAGCTTTTGAGACATAAAATGAATCAGGAAATTGCTAGTCACCTGAAAATGTACTGTAGAACCCTGAAATATATCTCCAACTGCCTAACATTAACAGCAGCTGTTAAGAAATATTTGGAAGGTTCTGTTATTCAGTTTTGCAAATTATCCTTCAAAGAACAAAATTGCTCTTGCCAACAATTTGCATGTGTTAGAAGACCAAGAAAAAGGAGTGAGAAAACAAGGGAGAGGGCGAATAGAGGCAAAAGGTGAAAAACAAAGCACCAATTTATCCTCTTAAAACAGGTTGAAAACAAAGATGAATGCCTACCTCCCACTGCAAGTGTGGCGGGATATTTCTGATTTGAAGTTTTCGACTCCTGGGGATGGAGAGAGAGAGCCTGTTATTTAAACACAAAAAAATGTACACTCCATAACACATCTCTGAAAATTACTAGGTCAAAACGAGTTTTATAGTAAGAAGCAATTATCACAAAATAATTTCATTATATGCCTACAAATAATTATATACCTTATGCTCACCAGTAAGAGTCAATTGAAGATGATACTACTAAAAAAACCGCTCCTCTTCACAGTATTTTCTTGGCACATTGAAGCATTTCTTAACACGTGAAACATCTTTGCTTCAAGAATATTGTGTCTCCTATCATACTGTTTAAATATGGTGGCATTATTTTTAGACTTGTAAAAACTATCCCCAAATTTGAAACTTCACAAAATGGTGCATGAGAGAAAGAAAATGTAAATTTTAAAACCATGGTCAGTTTAATTAGCACTTGAATTCCTAAGATTCCATGCTTCTGAAATCTTGACTAGCTGTTATATTGTCACCTTTGTTTCAAAGATATATTGGCCCTCACTCATCTATCTTGCAATGAAAGCATTTGCTTTGTAATAGTATAAACAAGGCCCAGTGGCATCTGGAATGGAATAATAGCCAAACCTTTTGTCTCTTCACCTCTCATTCCTTTTCACCTGAAGAAGAATAAATGCACACCCAGAATGCTACATAACCTTGGGATCTTCAGCAATGTACAGATAAAAAGGGTTCTGTACATCACATGGGAAGTGTATGTACTTCCTCAAAGCTAGAAAGGCTATACATACAAGAACTCAGAAAATTCACAATTAAGGAGATTTCTTGAGATAGACAAAAAAATAGAATGCAATAAATATAATCAAGGCAACAACCCTATACACGTACTCAGTAATAAGTCCCACTGAGATCAACGAGACTTAATTCTTTTCAGACAGACATAGGATTGTACTGCAAATGTTATGTTGGTGTGGTTCACAAAAAGTTAAACCAACTAAGTCATACTAAGAGTAGAACCACTGAATTCAATGAACTTAAGTTTGTCATATCCACTGACTTAAATGAGTATGACTTAGTCGTATACAACTCATACAAAATAAACTATGGTCAATGTGCTTGAGCAATTCACTCTTCCCTCACTTTCGACTATGCCACACGAGAGAAAGGAAACAAGTCAAAGCCTTGTTGCCATGAAATGCTTATCACTCATAACATGTTGACTTCTCGTTGTTTCTTTGGGGAGAAACAAATGATGAGCCCACAGGACCTAAAAGACACTTGATTTGTTTAGGGTTCACTTGCTTCCCTCCCTGTGTGGCACAGTCAGAAATGTGGTGGAAGCAAAGCCCTTTTGCACATTAAGCCATACTTTGTATTTTAAACTGTGGTTTAAAGTTACGTAAGAACTGCTCACTCATCAACTGGATTTAGGTGAAAACAACTAAAATCTTGTGGCACCTTGAAGACTAAGACATTAATTATGGCCTAGGTTTTCATGGATTACACTAATGAAAAGGAATGTAAACCAATGAAAGGTTATATGGTACAACAAACACTAGTGTTTAAGGTGCATCAGGAAATTGCATTAGGTGAATCGCTATACATCCAGCCTTTTCAAACTACAACTCCCATCAGCATGGCCAGTAATCAGGGATGGCAGTTGTGTCCAACAGCATCTGGGGGCACTCAGTTGGGAGGGCTGTTATAAATGAAGAACCTGGAAAAGTTTTATTTTAAAAAATATGTGATTCTAGTTTGTTATATTGCAGGGATGCAGTAATAGCTTTTTCCACTACATACAACCCAACAGAAATTTTTCTTGGGCAAGAATTGCTGAAAGGAGAATTTCCTAACAGATGTGTTAAGTTCTAGATATGCTTTGCTTTCAATGTCATTTTTTCCTATTCCAAGGTCTATACCCCTTAAAAGATATAGCAATAATCCTAAACATAAATTCTAGCAGCCTTACATAAATGAGCATAGGGAAATGCATGCACTACCGCTTGATATGCTATGGAATAAATTCTCCTTTCCTACAAAAGAGGTTTTAACTTTCATAATGAAGTTTCATCATTAACTATTTGGTGTCCTTTTTGGACCTTCCTTCTAATTTTGCTTTAAAACATTTCATGTCTAACTTGACCACAAGCAATTTAGTTTTATGGACTGTGTGACAGCAGACAAGATGCAGTCCAAACCCACTGCTTTTAAATGAATCCAGTATCTTTACTTGTGCTATTATGATTTTAAATAATAATAAAAAAAATAAATCCTCTATCAAAACTATTGTGCCAATGCTTAACAGTGTATAAGGCATGCCCACAAAGAAGCAATCAAAAACTAAAGATTTGGGCAATATAATTTGCTACTGAGGAAACATGCCAGTTGAGAGGGTAACAGTTGTGTTCGAGAGGTGAAGTTTTCATAACTGCTGGCAGTCCACTATCCCCAGTATCAGCACAGAACACCTAACATATAATAACCTTTTTACAATAACTTGCTTTTTTAATTAGACTTTGTATTTAAGTACAGTGCAATCATAAGTTAGGCAAGGATTATGCCACCAGGGGTTGAGTGTAAAAGCAAAATCAGCACTCCTCACACCACCCAAGAACTCAGAGCCTCCCAAAGCCTAGTAAGTAAGGTGAATAACTTAAATAAAGCTCTTTTGCGCAATTTTTCCCTGTGCAAAAAGTTTGCAGGGTTCTGAGATGGTTGTGCAAATGCTCTGGGAGGTTCCCACGAGATCTCACAGGGCCCTTCGAGAGCCTTCAGAGCCCAATAAATAATAACCTCCCGCCCCTATTTATTTATTTATTGAGGATCCGTATTAAGTTATGATCACATAAGTAAAATCAGCGTAAGCTGCGGTAGTTCATATGCCAGGTATCAGTAAACTGAAAATGACCATATGTAACTTAAATCCACTGGTTTCAAAAAGTCTATACTGTGTATGACTTACACTAGATATTACCCAGTAAGATTAGCTACTTGCCTATGTACCCAAGGTGCATAACAGTAATTTATGGAAGCAACTGTGCACTGAACTTTTAGTGGCTTGAATTATGTCATTACTAAACACTTGAACATAATCAGAATACTAATGCATGGTTGTAATTTTCACACTACTTTAAAGCAGCAGAATTCAATTGAGTTTGTAACCAAGGACAGTATATACTTTTCAACAGAAAGACTGTAGGATTAGCTGAAATGTGCACATGTGAATTAGAGTGCATGGTGCATTTGACCAAAATACTTAGGCTTGAGAACATTTGTCTGATAACAGAATAAGTATTTAGACTTTATGCTGAATATAGCTGAAGGACAGTGTCACTCTTCCTGTTAAGTAGCACTTGGGGCTGCAATCCTCTGCACGCTTACCTGGAAGTGTAAATGTTAAGATTTCCGGAAACTTCGAAGACATGAGAAAATAAGGGTTTTTTCTGCCACATCAGCCCTCTGAGGGGAAAAAACTAATTTGAGGGGGAAATTGAAATACATTCTGTATTTACTGTCATACGAAACCTAAATCTGCTTTTCTACATCATTTATATCTAGGCATGTGCAATAGTACTAGTTGGGTTATGAGATGTATAAAGCTATCTATGCAAGTTTTCTCAGAAGTAAGATGCACTCTGTTTAATTCAGCTTATTACCAGGCAAGTGTGCACAGAACCTCAAAAGTATACATGCCTTGGGTTCTTTATCAGCATAATTGTGAATATATATACTTAATAACGGAGAGCAGCTGCACCCTATGTACTGAGGCACATGCATCTTAGTTTTTTGCTGTCTGAGAAGTAGCAAAAAATAGACACTTAAAAAGTAGAAGACCCTAGATCAAATGGCCACCAAAGGAAGACAAGCAGCAATTCACAAGCAAGAACACCCTTTTGCTCCTTTCATGAAAGCAGTACCCTCTAGGTGAACAAATGCATATTAGATATGTATTATATATGTGTTGTGTGTGTGTGTGTGTGTGTGTGTGTGTATGTGTATGTAGGGACGCGGGTGGCGCTGTGGTCTAAACCACAGAGCCTAGGGCTTGCCAATCAGAAGGTCGGCGGTTGGAATATAATATCCACAATACCCCCCACCCCGACGGTGACGCACCTGTCAATCATCTGATGTCACCATGATGTCAGGTGGTCCAATTTCAAAAGCAAAGAATCAGGGCACATTCTAAACGTGCTCTTGATTCTTTTCTTTCTTCCCTTGCAGGCACAGCTTCATACAGCACATGCAAAACAGCAGTTCTCCTTGCTAAAAAGAAGATTCCTGCCAAAATTGGGGCTTGCACTTGGGAGCTCCTGATAGGGAACTCCAGAGTGCTGCCAATCCCAGCGATAAGCACCAACCAACTCACTATTGCTGAATGCAAGCCTGCTTTCTGAAGGAATTGCTTCCACTTAAACCCATTCAAGTGGGAGCTTGCATCGTGCATTATTCTTAAAAGGCAATAAATATAATTCCTGCTTGCCAGAGAACAGGCAGGTTCTCATTTTTTTAAACAACAACAACAGCAATCCCCATAAATTTCCAATTTTTTCAATTGAAAAGGTTGGAGAAGTCTCAGAAAAAACATGGGGTACTCCTCCCCACTGCTGTTTTTTTCCTCCTGAGCCTTCACACCTCTTTTTGGTAGCAAGCCCTACTGCACACAGTAGAATTTAGTTCTCAATAAACATACATGTGATAGTGTTGGAAATGTCCTTTCAAAAATAAACACAATATAGCAGTTTTCTTCCACACAAGTATTTTTAGATGCCAAAATCAAAAGCAGCTAGGACAAATTTCACACGGTTATTTTAAGAATTTCCACCTTCTATACTAGCCTTCTAGTTTCAATATTAGGTAGCTAATATTGCACATAAGGTTGAAGGAGGAAGCTAGAAGAGTGATGCTCTCTCCCACTTCCTCTTCCATAACTGCTTTATCAAGGCGCTGACTGGCATCCGAGCAGCTAAATCTGAATGCAGAATGACTGAGAGGGCAGGAAGAAAATAAGACTGATCTGGTAAGACTGGGAAGGGAGCAATAGGGGCAGGGGTGGAGAGACAGGAACGGAGTACCACAGGACGAGAAGGACAGTGTGTCAGAAAGGATGCAAATGCACAATCACATCAGCTCTCATAAAATGGATGCTCTTGAAACTGCATAAGCTATCCTTCACCCAATCAAATAATAGATTACATCTGTCTCCACTGGCTGAACCATTAAACCACTGATCAGCTCAGTACTGCCATGGTGCAAAAACGGATCTGAGGCATTGTTGTTGTTTAGTTGTTTCCGACTCTTCGTGACCCCATGGACCAGAGCACGCCAGGCACTCTTGTCTTCCACCGCCTCCTGCAGTTTGATCAGGCTCATGTTTGTAGCTAGGTCCTCCTAATATCCCAAATGTGTCTGTGAGGCCAGAAAGGTTAGCAGTCTACACCTTTACAGTAAATCTCACTGAACTCAATAGGCTAATGGAGTACACATGTATACCTGGAGTTCTCTATGCTGGTAATGCTGTCTAGGGATGATGGAAGACCAAGTCCAACATCATCTGAAGGGCCATAGATTAGCCACCACTGGAGCATAAGACTGCACTGAAAGACAACTTTCCAGAAACATGCAAAACAAAAACTGACGTACTGCTGGGCACACGCAAACCATTTTGGATGCTCAATTATGACTAGCACAACATGGCTGAGATCAAAAGAGCTATTTTAGACATGTCCAAGGGTTTGGAACACGCCCAGTGCGATTTTCCCCCTTTCAATAAGTAGACCCTTGCCCATAACAACCACTTTTGGTTCAATTTCAAAAGTGTCTTCCTAGGTGGCCTGGTGTTTGAAAAACAAAACCACAACCTCCCTTGGGTACATGGAACTATGTTTTTCTTCTGAACCATATTGGCTAAGAGCTAAAATATACCAGCCACACTATTCTATAGTAAAACCAAGCAACGGGGGGGGGGGGGGGATTCCATACAAGATGGAATGCAAGTAGAAAAGTTGTATCTTCCTTCATGAAAATTAGATGTGAAAATGAGGTCAACACATGGAAGGAAAATTGAACAGCAGCATTTCTAAACCTGGTACCCTCCAGATATTTTGAATACTGTTTTTACTCTGGAGGGAACCAGGTTGAAGAAGGCTGCTTGCACATGACCTGCCAACTTCCCCATGCTTGTAAGGAGTCAAGCTTTTAATAGTGCCGTCCTATGTCTTTAAAAAATTAACTTCTGTACAACATGTGTATTTGAAAGTATTGCACAACGACTTCCAACTGTTCTTCACACTTCTTAGGCTATAAAAACTTACATTCATAATTTGTTAATTCCCAAGTGTGACTTAGCAAAAGGATTTAGTAAAGCAGCTACAACTCTTGTGCCAAGTACTTAAATATATCTTTGCATTTTCCTACCAATTTCCACAATGGAATACAACTGAAACAAGTCTTTAAAAAGTGATAGAAAACTTTACATCGTTTATGGTAAACATTGCAATCTATCAACACTGCATCATCTTCCTTCCACTCTTAATTCTGATTTTCAGCAAAATGGTTCACATCCTATTTTCCCCACCATATATTTGAGAATCTACACGTTAAGAAATACGGATTGCTTTTTCACCAAAGTGTGCAAAGCACTACAACAAACAGACAGACAACTCTACTTCAGTTCAGGGATTATGTTAAACTATCAATTCAACAGTTTTCCTGGGCCTCTTTTACAAATTTCAATACCAAGTGCCTTTATAACCTATCTCAACCATAGGAGATTTCCCATCTCTTCCCACTGTCACTTACTCCTCTCTTGATATGATGTATCCAATGCCTCAACTGTCAAGCCCCAACCCTCCTAGCTCAGGGGAAAGGAAGTGTTGGGTGGGAACTTTCCTTTGTGGCCTAAAACCCTGTAACAAAGGGTCCCTCCATGTTTCCTCCAACCCTAATCTCTCAGTGGGCCAGTGAGGAAAGGGGCACAGTGCTTAGGGTGGGGTGGTGAGAAGGAAAAATAGTGGAATAATTACCACAGAACTCTGAAACAACCTTGCTTCCAAGCCATAACAAAGCACCAATAAGGAAGGAAGGAATTTCCTGAAGAGGAGGTGGTGCTTTTCCACTTGTAAAGACTGCCCTTGCGACTCCTGAGAAAGAAATGTTATTTCCTGTCTATTTTCACGGTTTATTCTAAAATGCGTGATTCAGTTTTCCATCTAGTTAGTTTAGAGTGTGGTAATTTATGTTTTAAAAAGTCAAGGCAAATCACTAAAATCCCCACTAGTAAACACATAAAACATAAAAAATATCATCAGCAATCTTGTATCCAATGTGATGGTTCAGATGCAACACAAAACCATGGCTTGACATTATGCGAGGAAGCAGAAATGAACCTTGGAATTGAATGCTCCCTCTAACTAGTCTGATTCTACTTTGCAGAGAAAGTGTTAAACCAACCAAAAGCTTACATCTACCTTAAAGGAAGAGAGGACCACTTCTGTGCCCTAGGAGGTCACAACTCGAAAGGGTAGGAAAGGCAAGGGATTGTTCCCATAAAATTAAACCTTGCAGACATTCAGAAAACAGTGCCACCTCTCCCTTTGGCAGAGTTGAGGGAAGTGTGAGCATTCTTCCTCTCATTATACATGCCATGTTAAAAGATGGACCTGCAAGCAGCAAGTGCATTAATGAACCCTTACCACTCATCCTTCTTCTGGTTTTAAGAGATGATAGAAGTATCTAGCTCAGAAGGGAAACGCATTGACAGGGGTGCCATTCCATTACTCGGTACACTTACTGGGAATAAATTGAGACTTTGGGGATGATGACCATGCTCTTCTAGATGCCTAAAAACTGGGCCACAACAGGAATGATGCAAATCTCTAGAAAGGCTGCTAGATGGATCCCTCCTGTGCTTAAAATCATAAAAGTAGCTCTTGCCTCTTGCAGTGGTGGTCATGATTGTGGGAATGTCTGTATTCTTCTGAAGGGGCTAACCTGCTCCTCTTCCAAGACCTATTTCCTCTTTTGCTCCTCTGCTGGTTAAAATCCTTGGATTTCATTTCCTCAGCAATCAATTATTTAACCCATCTCAATACATAAAATCCAGCAAACCTCTTAGCAACAGGCTAAGCAAGTCAAGCAGCTGCTGAATGGGGTAACATATATAAAAATTCCAGGGAACATTCATTCATCTGATCAACCAGGAAACACTGCTATTTATGCTTCACCTTTCCTTTATCTATTCCTTTCCCCTGGACTCTAGAAGCTAGTACAGCAGCTTCCTAACTGCATACAGCACACAAGCATAGTCAATTAAGTAAATATATCTATGAACTGGTACCTTTCTGACACTTCCCAATTTGTAGATCATTTAATGAATTTTCATCATTTACCATTAAGTTATCAATCACTATACATTCATAATAGACTACATGATTGACGGTAGCTTCAATTCCTGTAGAGCTGGTATACAAAAGATGCCTTGCAGATCTATGTTAGCTAACAAAAGCAGTATTCTAAGCAATGCTTTAATTATTTTATTTTTTCTTTAAGCTTCCAGTATTACCCAAGAATACACACCAAAACCAAAATCTTCAACATTAACAATTTCATTTTGAGAGTCATTAAGGTTGTCGTAATATAAGTGCCAGATGGCGATATTTCAAATCACAGGACTACTTTTTCAAACCAGGTCAGAGGCTACACTTAAAGGATCATATTCAAAACATCATCCATTAGCTTTACCACTACTTATTATTGAGTTTATCTAAATCCACTTGGTACATAAATTATTTCTATTAATACACTTTTTGCATAATAATTATTTCTTGACAATATCTTATTGATAAGTTTTTACATGTGAGTTCAATTTATCTCTATTTAATTCTTAGGTTGCAAACAAATGCCAGATACAGAGAGGACATTTGTGTAAGCATGCACATAAGCAAAGTACCTATATGAACATGGTACGTATGGAGGATTTCCCCCCCTTTTAGCACCAACTCCTCATGCAATGGAGCGTACGGGAAGCTAGAAAGTTTCCATGTGCATGCAGATAAGTGGCAACAGAATCAAACACTAAAAGTAAAATTTGTTCCATCAATAAAGACAGAACAATGTTTGCATCTGTGAGTAAGCATTAATGATTAAGAATTTAAAAATTCCCACAGTAGGTTAGTTGGGAGATTCAATGAATCAACAGAAAACCATCAGCAACTGCACTATGAACCAAGATCTGACATTTCAATGTATATTGTTTATAAGTAATTTAAAATTAATGTAAAGTATATCAGAAAAAGTGTGTAAATTTTAAAGCATTAATTTTTATATGGTGTCTCTTGTGAATAATTCCTTAAAGTATATCATACACATCTCCCATTTCTGTTAATGTATTTAAGGCGTAGTGTTGACTATGCAATGAAATGCCCCAAAATAACAACTGCAATATAGCTTGATAATAAATCAAAAAGAGGCCCCAACTTCCCAAACGACCGGCAACTTCCAGCATTATCCTTGGGCAGCAGCAGCAGCCGACAACTGTCATCTTGAACTGACTGCATAGGGGAAATAAACCAAGAAAGCTCAGCAGCTGTTAAGAGCCCCCACATTTAGGCTATTATTACAATTTTACAGATGAGGAACCAGAGCTGAGAGATACTGGCTGGCAACATTAAACCTCCAAGAGAAACCCAAATTCTTTATCTCCCCATGACAACCGATTACCTTGGATACTGAGCCAATATCTGTTGATGGGACAAATCGCCAGTTTCATCTGAATAAATATTACTTCTCTGAAACACTTGTGAGTGCTTTCAAGTATCATTTATCAGATTCATATACTTTTTCCATATACAGTGGTACCTTGGGTTATGAAATTCATTTGATCTGGAGGTCCGTTCTTAACCCGAATCTGTTCTTAATCTGAGGCTCACTTTCGCTAACGGGGCCTCCTGCTGCAAGTGCGTGATTTCCGTTCTCATCCTGGGGCAAAGTTCTCAACCCAAGGTACTACTTCCGGGTTAGTGGAGTTTGTAACCTGAAGTGTTAGTAACCCGAGGTACCACTGTATTGAGGGTGATCTGGGCTCTGTGACTCAATACCAACTACAAATCTACAGTGGTACCTCGGGTTACATACGCTTCAGGTTACAGACTCCGCTAACGCAGAAATAGTACCTCAGGTGAAGAACTTTGCTTCAGGATGGGAACAGAAATCGTGCTCTGGCGGCACGGCAGCAGCAGGAGGCCTCATTAGCTAAAGTGGTGCTTCAGGTTAAGAACAGTTTCAGGTTAAGAATGGACCTCTGGAACGAATTAAGGACGTAACCAGAGGTACCACTGTATTGGACAGACAGCCTAGCTACACTTATCCTTTTGGTCTATTGCAATGTACTGTACATGTGGATGTGGTCTGGAAGCATCATCCCGTTGAAGAGGAGGAGGCAAGATTGCCCACAAGGACTGGCTGATACAGTCATACAGTGGTGCCTCGCAAGACGAAATTAATCCGTTCCGTGAGGCTCTTCGTATAGCGGTTTTTACGTCTTGCGAAGCAAGCCCATTGACAGCTTAGCGGATTAGCGCTATTAGCGGTTTAGCGGCTTTTAGCGATCAGCTGTTAAGCGGCTTATCAGCAGATCAGCTGATAAGCGGCTTAGCGGCTTAGGAAAAGGGGGAAAAGGGGAAAAAAGCCCGCAGGAACTCGCAAGACATTTCGTCTTGCGAAGCAAGCCCATAGGGAAATTCGTTTTGCAAAGCGCCTCCAAAACGGAAAACCCTTTCGTCTAGCGGGTTTTCCGTCTTGCGAGGCGTTCGTCTTGCGGGGCACCACTGTATATTGACAATGCTTTGTGTAAAAACTGATTTCCAGTTGTTTCTGCGCCCACTTCAGAGTGTTGGTATTAAACATTTTATTTAGTACCGGCATGCAGTGGATTCAAAGAGTCCAGCAAAGCTGGATGTGTCCAAGGTTCTCCATCCCAAATTAAGGACTTCATTTCATGGCACTTCAGATCACACCCCTAAAAAAAACACAGCACACAAGTATCTGATAAACCTGAAAATAGTGTAAAGTTTACCATACACTGAAAATGCCAGAGTAGAGGAAGGAAGGGAAGAGAAAGGACAACCTTGTAATCAGAGGTAATGATTTTACCAGAACTCTCCAATCCCAATTCTTTTTAAGCAGAAGGATGCTGAAGTACAACCTAGGGCATGTATGAGGCTAGTGAATTGGAACCTACAAAGTTACCACAGCAAATTCCTCCCCCGTCCCCCACAAACACCCCATAATTTTAAATATCTCTTGCACAAAAAACCCTGGATCTATTTCTATATAATTTGAGAGGCTTCTAACTTGTGAGCCACTTCAGATCAACTGGCCACAAAACACTGGGAGAAATCAAATGATTTCTCCCAAAAACTGTAAATGCTTTTCTGGACATTTTATTGCTTTGATTTTTACTTGCAAACCACCCAAAGTGTTTGGTTGCTCTATAAATATGGAAAAGAAAATGAATGCAAATAGCACTAGACACTGTACTTTACCAAGTAACAAACCAAAAGGACAGGAATCAAAAGGGCTTGCAGACACAAAACCTCAAAAAGGATGAATAAATAAGAGCTTTAATTTAAAATCTGGTTGTATTTTGCCAAGGTGCTTTTTCTTTGATATCTATTCATGACTGACCTGCATTACAGCTAATAATTTTACTAGGATCATAAGCTATAAAACAAACAGTGCCTAGCTTAATTCCACAAGTTACTGACAACCCCATTTTAAGGCCCATGTAATTGGAAGGAACTGTGCTGACAGATTTGCAAGGGGGTGGGGTGGGAAGACATAGTATTGTTTTACACCAGGAATGTTGTCACAATGGGGGTATAACCAGTCACTAATCATTCAGTCAGATAACAGGCTAAATGGAGGTGGGAAATGATAAACAATTTGAAGACACATTAGGAACAATTTTATCCATAAGCAAAATCTAAAAAACAATTTATTTTTGTCTTACATCTTTATAGTGAAGCTCCCCAAAAATCATTTCAATACCTTTTTATGTCCAGCCCAACTGAACCCTTTTGGGGCCCAATCCTGAAACTGAATGTTATCCATTTTGGGCTTCTTGTTTCTTTAACCTATTTTTAGGGGGCTGGATGGAAGAAAGGCACTCAATTTATGGCCAACATAGTTTCAATCTACATTTTGAGAACTTTACACAGCATAAAAACAAGCAACACTGCAAGCTCTTCACCAAGTGGCAATATCCCCTTTCCAAAATGTTTCATATAGAGTTATCGTGGGAAAGCACAAATCTGAACTAAGGACATTAAATACTGTGAAATGTGTATTCTAACAGAGGTATAGTTTTCTTGTTAACCCAGGTAAAGATACTAGTGCTGGCTCTATACCTTAAAAATAAGATTAAACTACGTTTTAATACACATGCAACTGCATTGTCACTATCACCAAAACCTTAGCTTAGCTTGCACTTTGCTATAACTGGAAGGCTGACTGAAATCAAACAGAAGCACATTCCAGAAGCTGTTTTGCCATTTAAAACCATGAAATGCCCAATTTTAAAAAGGTATCATTTGTATGGAGATGCAGTGCAAAAAAAATTAAATGGTGCTTTCCTTAAACACATAATTATAACAACTACAAAGATTTGGGGCATATGAATGACTGGAGTCGTCTGTCGCTTTTAAACTATCTGAAGGGTAGAATTTAAATATTTATTTCATTTCTATTATATACAGGAACAACAGTGAAACCTTCAGATAACTTTTTGGAGCTACCTGACACAAAGAATAAATGGCAAAGCTAATGAGTTTTGATGGAATAAGAAATGGATAACAATCATTTTATTGAAAACTGGATGTTAACTCAATACCAACAGGGAACACCATAATTACTAAAATTACAATTTTTGGTGTTGGGGGAGAATAGCAAGAATTGAACACTGCCTCAATTGTCATCAAACATACTGAAAGGGCCCTGCCAATATTTGATAATTTCTTTACAGGGAAAAGGACACACAAAATGCAAATGGGATAATGACATATTTTTCATTAAAATACTGTTTGCCTACTTCTCTCTGTGCAAACGCTAGCCTAAATGTGAAGGCTAGGGGTGCTAAATACAGTAGGCATCAGTTGCAAGTATTTCAGCGTTTCCTCTGTGTAGTAATGTTAAGTTCTCCTAGCCCAAAATGGTCAAAGCTAGTCTGTTTTGCATACAAATGACAGTGTTATTACAGAGAACCAAGACTGCAGAGCACACCAAGAAACTATGCACCCTGTTTCTCTAGCCAATGGGGGGGGGGTGATAGCACAATAGCATTAATATTCTAATGTTACATTAGTCTTTCCACTGCATGCATGTATTTACTGCACTAAAGTTTGCAGCATTAGCCTAATTCCAGGTGATCCCCAGTTGCCTACTGCTGAAAGACACACACGTATCAATCTTTCATCAATCTCTTAGCCAATTTATGTATTGTAATACAATACAAACCATATTCACCTCCTTAACATTAGCACAAATTAAAAAGGTTTCTCAACCACTGATTCTTATTCTGGGAAAAGTGGTTTATTTACTATATATACAACTTGAGAAGCAATACATAAACAGAAGCCAAACAAAGAAATGGAAGAAGAAAAGCTACAGACAACTGGTTGAAGTGAGGCTTTGCCTCTTGCTGTTGCAGGCATCCATCTGCCTCAAGAGACCATGGAGTGTGCCTCCAGGGGTGGTCAAACTATTGACTTAGCAGCACTGAAGTTACCTTCCTGGAACACAAGCCTGGGCAGTGTGTATGGAGGTCCTGGGCTGCCCAGACAACAACACCGCCTCCCTCAGCCTCGCTGATGTGGTCCAAAGGAAAGCCGAGTTTGGCTGCAGGAGTTGCTGGAAAGAGGTGTGAAAGGGACTCAACTGCAGATTTGAGTATGATTTACTTCTTAGTCATTTCTTCCCCTGAAGCGATCCCACAAGGCAGCAGAGGTTTTAGATGGGCTAGCTTCCCAGCCGTGTTAGAAACTCAGATATATATGCTAGGTGTCAAATAGCTCCTTAAACCAGGGTTAGTGTCACCAAAACAGAATGTCTGGTTGCCAGTGTGGGGCCAGATGGCTTGAAAATCTTATTTTTCAACACGACTTTTTGGTTCCTGAAATTCGTTCTGATGGGGCAGATAAAATACCACAAATAGAATTCAACAGGATGTGTTGTTCGTGTGTGAAAACAGGAAAGATCCAAGGATCCCCAGGCATGCAACTCTAGATGGTGGAGACCTCAGACGCCATCCTAGCACAAGTGCATCTTCATTTGGTCACAAGTGGTTGACAGGCAGGTGCAAAATGCATCTGGTGCCATGTGCAGAAACCACCTTCTTGACTGTTGGACCCACTACTGGTCTTTTCTGCTCAATCCACCAGAGCCTAACTCACTGAGGGATTGAGACCCATCAGCTACCTTCACCTGGTTTAGCAAGCCAGATAAAGCAGTTTTCCAGGGTGTGGCTGCTGTCACATTCTGACAGCATCTAAATGCAGCAGATTCTGGTAGAGTCCTAAGACAACAGATAGGGTGGGCAGGTTTAAGGCTCGCAAGAGGCACTTCATTTTTCCACTAACTAGAGCTGTGAAGTGTGGCTCAGGAAGGCAGACACAGAATTATGACACAAGGTGCTCTGAGAACATGCTCAGGCTGAGAATTCAAGCTTCCTAGATTTCAGCAGCCCACTAGGCTGCACACACAGAATACCTTTAAAGCACAAACAATTCTGTGCACTGTAGATTACCCCTTACAAAGTTAAAATTCCCAGCAGCCCTTACAAACTCCAGTATCCAGAATTATTTGTGGACGGAAATATGCCTTAAAGGTAATGTGCCTTAAAGGTATAGTGTTTATACTACCAAAGCAGTAAAAAAAAAAAAAAAGATTTGTTATTGTTGCTATGGTTAAACCACTGGGAACTGGATGCCCATTCTGAGATGCAACCAGTAGATCCCAAACTATATTCTGTGCTGCAATGGACTACACCAATTGAAACTTCGGGGGGGGGGGGTTACTGCTCTCTTATGTTCAAAATTTCCCGCAAGTGAAAACACCACTGGAAAAAAAGATCTATCCTGCTCATTCCCTGCAGTGCTAGTTTTCTGACTGCAAAGTGATTTCGATATATAGACAAAAGTTTTAAAAATGTGACTTCCCCTTCATTATCCAGTGTGACTTTTCCATTTTATTGGACTACATATGCACCACAAACTTGGAACTGCTTAATATCAACTTAGCAGTACATAATTTAAAAAGCACAAACACAGAAAAGACACCAAATCAGCTATTATACTAAAAAGCTCCTTAGACAGTTTCCAAAAGCTTTGATCAAGAAAAAGGGCATACAGTCAACAAAATGCCATTTTGCAGATTTGTTCTTAACAGTACTCAACCTTGTAATTTTAAAAAGCTTGCTAAAAATTCTTATCCATGAGACAATACACTTCTACTTCCAGTGTAGACAAGCTCTACACTGCTTCCAGGATAGAAAAGTTCTAGGCACATCCACAAGCAATTAAACCAGCATGCACTGACGAGGTTTTTAATCGCACACATCTCGAAAAAAAGTGAGGAGCAATTCACTTTACCAAATCCCAGTTCAAAGGCATTTGTGTGTTCACGGGATAGAATTAGGAAGATGCCCTCACTACATTGCATTACACACCTGCCAATTTTTTTTTGTTGCAGCAAACCTATCCAAGCACATGATTTAGTTACTGTATCAATTTTTTTTAAATTTAACTGATTTTATCTTTTTTATAATTATGTATATATATTTGAAAACAGTTTGTGGATTTTAACTGTGTTTTATCTACAATTTTATTATGTACATCATTTAGAAAGCTATTTGATTAAGCAGTTAATACAGTTTTCCAAGCAAATAAAAAAATAAGCACACACAGATACTCAAAGATACACACTTATGCCTGGCAGGCATACACACAGTGTAAAAACAAGAATATTAAATCACACGTTTAGATAAATTTTGTAGTTTCCCTACAAAATTCTTACGTATAGATAAGTGCTTTCATGTGTGAAGCAAGACAAGAATATGCTACATCTAAGCCAAAATCAATGACATCTTCTATAATAAACTAAACATTTCAAAATATTCCTTATGTAAAGTAAATGCCATTTCAGACACATCTGATAGGCAAGAACTGAGCCCCATTAACAGACTCATCTTTTAAATTTCTAGAATTAAAGGGCTCTAACGTAAGTATTTTAAACTTTTACGTATTTAAAAGATGCAGGAAAATAATAGCATTTGTATGGCTTATAAAAGGAACATCAGAAAGCTTCTCTAAAAACATATTATACATTTTCTCTACACAATTTAAACTAGCTTTTTTGTAACTTTCTTCTACTCCTGCCTATTTATAGAATGACTATTTATAGAATCATCTACATTTGATGATTGTGTACTACCGAAGGATGATAAAACTCAAAGTGCACCGACAGTGTAAGAGCACAAACTACAAGCAGCAAATCATTCTTTCTCTGAGCGTCCCCTGTGTCTGCACACAGCCAGAGAAAGAGGAGCACCTTATTCAGGATTAAATGAAGCACGTTTCATTTGACCGGGGAGGGAAACAAATTATATGGACAAGGAGTAATAATCAAAAACATTCACTAACACAGGCTCTCCAGACTCTCTTTAAAGAGGAATTCTTGATGAAGTGTTCAAGCAAAATGTAAATGCACAGGTATAATACTTAGAAAATGTTCACATGGAGCGTCCAGTGTTCTTTTGTGCTGATTAGACCTCAAAGTACTGAAGAACATCTGTCCAGTTCCAATAAGGTTTAGCACTCGCATTTCCAAAAACTTCACATTAGAAATCTCAAATGAACCATCCCACTGAGACAATGTTAGTTTACTCAGCCAGCACAGAAATATTAATCACCAAAATAGCACTTGTGCCTGTGGTTTCTTTTCTTTCTTTTTCTAATAGATATAGGAAAATGTGTCCATTGCCATTCACAGACAAACAGGGACTAATCACTTTGAAAAACTACTCTTAATATGCAAACTGTAAATGATGAGCTAATTAATGCAGACATTTGACTAGAGCATCTTTGGTACTTGTTACTTCTCCATTAAAGAGAGACGTGCATAGGTCCAAGAGTCAGTACACATTCAAAGTAGTCAATGTATCGATTAAATAAATGAAGAACAGTTGTACCTTGGTTTTCAAACAGCTTAGTTCCCGAACGTCGCAAATCCGGAAGTGCCTGTTCTGGTTTGCAAACTATTTTTGGAAGCCGAATATCCGACGGGGCTTCTGATTCACTGCAGGAGCTTCCTGCAGCCAATCAGAAGCCGTGATTTGATTTTCAAACGTTTTGGAAGTCGAACAGACTTCCGGAACGGATTTCGTTCAACTTCCAAGGTACAACTGTATCTTCTAAAGAAAACAGCCAGTTCAGTCAACTAATGATACCTGTTCTGCAAGACTTTACTTTTTACTTGTAGCAACCTGAACCTTTGGGTTCCATTTAAATCATTGTAATCCAAGTTAGAAGTAAATATCGGAAATCCTGAAGTAGGGCCACAATATCTAGAGAAGCCACACTCAAGTATCAACTTTGCTTTTGAGCATTCTGATTTACTTTTTAAAAAACAGGAGGACAAATACTGTAGACTCTGTTCACCACATTATAACAATCAACATGGAGGATGAGTATATAACTAAATGTAACGCTAATCAAAAGTAAGATTCTTCTGGATATTATTCAACTCAGCACCCAAGAGGTACAGGTAGCATTAATTAAGCTTCCTTTGCCTGGGAAGCATTTGTAATTTCATTTATTATGCATTTCCCAGGTCTTCCTTTTTCGGTTGGGGAGAAACTGAATCACACACGGAATTATAGGTTCAACCATCACATCCTATACTACAGAAATGGCATGTTACATACATACATACATACATACATACATACATACATGACACTAACAGGCATAGGAGGAGGGCAGCAGATTGCTCCTGATCCTGCACATTAGCGTACCCAAAGAGCCGTGGTAATCAAAGGCTATGGAATCAAGGCTGAAGGGAAGCTGAGACTGGCAGGCCTTCATGTCTGAGGCATAAGAGAGATGCAGTTTGGAGAATATGCACCTCATCAAACCTATCACCTCACCACATACAGACTCCTTTAAATGACCAGAGTGAACCTATTCTTCAACTTCAGGAATCTCACAAGGTAAAATGAAATTGGCCCCATGAAATAGGCACCTCCTAAGGTGCCAAAGAATATCTTTAAAGTCGCATCTCAAAACGTAAAGATGTTGGGGAGGTGTGCTGGCTTCAGGAAGTGACACATCACAAAATTTGCTTCCCCTGGAGTTGGGTTTAATAGGGAGGTTGCCAGAGGGGAAAGGGAATGAGAATGGATCTTCCCCTTCATTAACTATGCCACTGTTTTGAGTGTTTTGAGATCGGCAGCATGCTTTGCTATGTTCATTTCCAAGACAAACCCCTAAGATGACTTTGAGGCTTAGTCAGGAGTGAGAGCGCTCACATATACAACATTCAGCCAACAAAGGCATTGTAGGGACTGAAAGGCCACTACTCTGACTCCTTTGCTCAACCAGAGGAGAACCTGAGCTATCTATTGAGCAGGGCAGTGTGGGAAAATGGGATGGTAAAAGGACGAAAGCAATTTCATCCTCTTTGTCTTGACCTTCTTCTCCCCTTCAATAACGTTTTGTCACAGGTACTTAAAAGCTTCAACTCCTTACCCAGCAATTCCTAACAAGTTAATTTGCAATTTTTCACTGCCACACCACACTGTACCGCTTATTTTACTTAGCCTTCTATCTACAATGCCCCTGAGATCTGATTTCCAAGTAATCACAACCTAATTAGACCCTTTCTACCCAATCAAAAAAGAAAAAGCACACTTCTTCCATAAGGCTTTTGTAACAATTTTATCCCCTGCGTCTGTTTTTATACTGTTATTTATATAATTTTGTTGTTTGGTGCCTGTGTATTTTGTAACATAAACCAATTTGGAAAACTTTTTTTGGAAAAGCTATTTTAACAAATAATTTTAATTAATAATTATCTACAAGTATTAACTATAGGGCCTGAGGGCCCCCTCAGAATATGTTGTAGAATGTTCATCTGTGTTAATCCAGCTGGTGAAATACAGCATTACACAGTGGCTGCCATGTCTGTCCTGTCTCCCTCAGACCTGGCAGGAACAGAGTGTGCCCAGTTTGTGGGCAGCCACAGCATGCCGGCATTTATTCCTAGCAAGGAAGCCTAGTACAGCAACATATACAACCAAAGACTGCGTCAGTCCCTCCCCTGCCATCTGACTTTATAGCCACAAAGTAGAAAAGAAGCTACAAGAGCAAGTAGTTAGCAGCTGCACATCCTTGCACCCTCCGTTTCTGCTGTCTTTAAGGGGAGAAAGGCACTGGTGATCACCTCCTGAATTATAACCTGTAAAGTGCAGTCAAATAGTTCAGCAATGCCACATTTCAGTTCTTTAAGGAATTACTGAAATAATATCATTCATTCTGAACAAAATATAATTGCATTTTCTACTACTCAGAAAAACCATCCTATTCTAACCCAGACTTGTAATTAAGTCTGGATTTGGGTTTTACAAACACTATTTTTAGAAGAATAGCAACAGCAAGTAAGAGGACAGATTTATTTATTTGAATTTATAAAATTTATCCTGCCCTTCCATTCAAAGGAGCCAGGGGCAGATTCACGTTATATGAATACAAACTTAGGCTTGCTTTGTTGATCAGGAAAAAGTGCGAATGGGATACCAATTAATAAGAGCAACAAGGGTCAGAAGTGTTATTTCCTAAACTAATATACAAAGGGCTTACATTGGAAGGAAACAAATTTAAATGCTAACTGTGTGTTACTAACCAAGTCTATGTATTGGGATGGTTTAGAAATGGACAATCCTGCTTCAGTATAAGGTGTTAGATGTGGTTCCCCATGGTTATTCTTTTAGTCATACTGTCTTACTGAAACATCCTCAAGCTTATCTACTAACATGAAAACATATTGATGAAAAGACATTTTCCAGCAGCACCATACCTTACATTCCATTTTGGAAGAGTCAGTCTTTGTATCACACTGTAGAAATTAACAAGAACTGTCAGAAGAGTTTCAGTTTCCTACATTTAAAAAGGTCCAAATAGCCATATACTTTCTATGGATGTTTAGCATAATTTATATTAAACGTTACTTAGAACTCTGCCCAAAATACAGTAAGATTATCATGCTGCCACAGACATTAAAGGTTTTTTTTCTTTGATATGAAGGACTTCAAACTGTAACAGTAAAAGATTTGTACTTTCTCCAGACCAGGGGCAAGAGTCCTGTGGCTATCCAGATGATGATAATGTACTACAGCTCCCATCATTCCCGATCACTAACCATCTGGGCTGGGTTGTTGGAAGTCCAACAACATTTGGAGGGTCATAAATTCCCCATGCCATTTTAGGACATGCCATTTTAACAGATCTTTGCGGTATCCACATAATTTTTTTAATAACTAATGTAGAAACAAATTGTTTTATTCTGACAGGCTTTTGGTATATGTGGCAGATAATATTTTTATGTTTGTTTTTAAACTGTTCTGTTTTATATTGTTCTTTTTATATTTTTAAAAATGTTGTTAGCCCACCAAAAGGGAAGGATATACATGTTTTGATAAACAAATATTTGGAAACTATAAAGTTGAATTTTGTAACCTGCCTGCTTGAAGTGACTCGAAACAAAATTTGATATGTTTTGCAAAGACCAGTTTTGTATAGGATACGAAGGCAGATGTAGAATGAAGCACAAGAAGCAAATAATGTGTTGCTGCATGGAAGACACGAAGAGGAACATGGAGCACAAGATCTGCTCAATTTAACAACTGTAATAGCTACCTGAGCTCCCACCTCACCTCAAATCATCACTGGATCCTCAGCCTTCTTCCTTGTCTAAATACTTTCAGGACCATATTATCCAAAGGCTAAGCTGTTTTTGCTTTTAAAATTTGCTGATTCCATAGATTCTATATTGCACTTGGCACCGTATTCACAATGAATAAGAGAAATCCTGATTACAACACAGCCCAACCTTATGTTGTGGTTCAGTTTCTGAAAACCAAACCATCACTCCCATGTGGTTAGGGAAACATGAAATTTTGTTTTGAAACCCACAGGGGAAAACAAAAGTGATACAAAAATGGGTTGGCATCCACCCTTGAAGCAGAAACAGTACTATAATACGGATTCTAGTTTTAGTGAATAAATGTCAGAAATACGAAATCTATAAGGATTTAACAAGACTCAAGCTCATCAAGTACTGACTCAATATGCAGCCCCCAGCTGGCCAGTATCAGATCCCCACCCACCTCCCTGCGAAGCTAAACCATCCATCACACAACAAATGACATCAGTGCTATTTGAATAATCAGTTTGCAGTATGTATATTGCCCCACCAAGATAACAGCTGCTCTTGTGGCAAGCTAGGGAGTATCTAAAGGGCTTGTACAAAAGTTTTCCAATATACATGTACTATCTTGTTTTGCATAAATTTTTCCCAAACATTTGTGGTAGCTGATGATCACAGCTAAGAATACTCCACATTCTTTTTGTAACATGTGACTAGCAGCCTGCATTGTTACAATGCCGTTTCCAAGTTTTGAATGAAGTGATCCAAGCTTCCCTAAAGTATCTGGAGGTTTTCTATGATCCATGAGGTTATGAATGCAAAAATTTTACATTCCTTTCATATTCCCTTGAGGTTTCCATAGTAAGACAGAAATCAGCTTCTGGCTAGAGCCATATTATAAACAGCTCTCTCTCTGCTCCCAACTAAAATCTAGACCATTCCCTCTATCCCAACTCAATCACAATATAGCCTATTTGCCTGTCTCAATGACCATTCTAGAACACCACAGTCCTAAACAGCCTTTCACAGCAGGTATAAAGGTTGCTTTTGCGAGTGTGGGTGTGTCCTCTTTCAATCTAAAAGTCCAAACTGCTGGAATGCAACTGCTGAGCCTTAAAACTCCCTTTAAATAACAAACCAGGCTAGCTTTACAGAGACTGGCCTTTCAAATTTAATTTTGTAAGAGCTCCTGACACTATTATGAGAGGATATGGATTAACAATATCCCTGTGTCCACCCCTAGTGCACAATCTCACCAAAATGAATGAAGGGAGAATATCTACAACTACACAGCATGAACTATATATTCTATAGAAGTAGATCTATAACCAGATAGATGAGAACATTCATATCAGGAGTGCTCAATGATAAAGATTAATATACTGCTGTGCACTGCTTTGAACTTTTTGAAAAATATCAATACATTTTAATAAATATATTTTACGGGACTTCACCATATTCTGTATCAAACTACTTCTTAATTCTAACTGAAGCATTTATCCAACCAAAAGTCCCTGACCCACTGGTAATAACTGCATGCACCCTCTGTTTAAAATGAAAAAGGGAGGGAGGAAGAGAGTTTAAGAAATGAAAGGGTGAAGAAGTAATTTAACCTAGGGTTCCAAAACAGCAAATTCCTATATACATCTTATGATGTACAGATCAATTGATCTGGAAGTCTTACATGAACTCAGAGAAACATCTGTAAATAACATTATTTCTTCATCTTTTTTTGGTAGGACATTACAACAGTTGTTTATCTGTACGCAACACAAGATAGCTCCGTGGCACAGAAAGTCCATTCCTTAGATACAAAGCAGAAGAATGGCACACTTTTGAAATGTTGGCTATAAAACACAAACACAGAGACTATACTTTACAGTCCAATGCATGATTCAGTATGAAGCAAGTCTCACTGAGTTCAATGGAAATTATTCCAAAACATAACTAGAATTGCAGCCTATGTTTTAAATTAGGTTCCATATCAAAGATGCTTAAGTCCACAAAGCACATGTGTCTGTATATTTCATTAAAGATTTGTATCTCCATTATATAAAATTCTATTAAGGATGAAAATATACCAAAAATCTTAAAAAAGAAAATTTTGTGCATCACAAAATTACTTTAAACAAATTTTCACATGTTTCTTCAAAGCTACTTGTCGCATTAAAGCACATCATTTTTAACTGCACACCAAAAAGGAGGAAAGGAAGAAAAAAGTAAGAATCAGGAAGTGAATATTTTTAAATCACATTTTCATTACTACACAACAGCAACAAGACAACATAATTAAAATTCACTATTACAAGTATTTCTGGAGTACAGTAAGATTTCCATTTACACATACAACCATCACTTTACTACCTTACATTATACTATACTGAAAATACTTATAAAATGGCTAGGGTACACAAAGGAATTGATCCTTTAAGTAAACAGATACATATTACAAGTAAAGAAGTTGAATTACCCCATTTTCAGTGCAGACAGAGTGTGTAAACCAAACAAGTATTAAGCATACCAGAATGCATGCCAATAGATACAATATGCCTTAATACATTAACAGAGGTTGCTTCCTAATTGTATTTGTCCACAAATCTCTTCTGGCTCCAACGTAAATTTTCATACAACGTTCAATAAGCCTTGCATATTTTAATTCCCCAAAGTAAATGATAACAATCAGCAGCTAACACTTCCAAACAACTATTGTAGAGGCCTAAAAATGCCTGTCTCTTTAAGAAAAGCTTTTTCATCTGGACTGTATTCTTGCCTAGGTACAGAATAAGATTTTAAAGAAGCATCTGTTAAATGTGAGATACCAGCACAATAAAGACTGCTTCATAATCTATGCATTTATGAAAGCAGATTTAACTACTCCAGGAAAGTTTTTGATTTAGATTCAAGAAACCTTTGTATCTACCTGGCCCACAGAAGCTGTATTACTCGGTGTAAAGTATTTTCACAAAAAACAGAAAAAGTTAACTATGTATCAACTGTACCTTGCATTAAAAATAAAAAAGGGGGCTCCCATTTTGCCATACAGAAGTATCTGGTGATAAAGAAATACCTCAGCTTGCAGTGCAATCTTAATCATGTCTACTCAATGGGTCTTACTCCAAGGTAAGTGGGGTTACATACTCAAATAAAACTTTCTCAACATAAATATTATACGAACTTCAACAAAAACACGAGATGGGCAAGATGTTTGTAGTTTGTCTATTTCATGGTTCAACACACTGATTCTTAATGCTCCACTACTTCCTAACTACAATATGAAATTGTTCAAATGAAATGTTTTACTCTTGACCATCTATGACTGTTCAACTTTCTTTTAAAGCCACAGCTACCTGACAGCATTCATCATTAATATAAGAACAACATTACTGAATATCACAAATTAATGAGTGATTTAATATCACAAAGTAACAATTGATGTTTAGGCTGCTAAACATCAGATCAACTTGCTTCCAGTTTCTTCTGAACGATGAAGATTTCCATTCGCAAAGGGGGGGAGATAAAAGAAAATAAATTCATTACGTACCTTTGTCTTTTGGGAACTGAATGTTCAACCTCTATGAGTTTACCATGCAGTTCAACTTTACCTACAAACAGTAATACAAGTGGTTTTAGAATTAATTGGGTGCTCTCACACCCCTACTCCCGATATGAATTTATGATGTAAAACAGCAAAGGAAACACAAATGCAACATGTTATAGAGTTTGCTCACCAAAAGTTACAGGGCAGCAACTGAAGCATGGTGGGAATGATAAATAGCCACATGCCAAGAACCTGGCGTACAGTAGAGCCAGTTCCGATAGAAAAGGTTGAAAATGTATTCAGGGCAACTCTCAAGCAGAAAGTTGTTCTCTTTTAACCTCTAGTATCCTCCAGTGTGATACGTTAAAACTCAGTTGTACATACACACACATGCATATATGTACGCCTCCCCTGATGAGATTAACAGGCCTCTAAGAACTCGTCACGAGGAAACAGGAACTGGTGAAAAAGGAGTGTGTTCCCCACGCGTTTTTCCCTGGAAATGCACCCGTTTAAGCTCTTTTCATACGCCCCCTCCTACCACGACCCGCTGGGCCAAAGTCGCCCCCCATGAAGCGGAGTAGAGCAAAAACCTAGACCCAAACAAGCCCGCCCAACCAACCAAACAACCCTCCCTCGTTCAGCCCGCCAAGCTGCCTTTCGCGCGCGCGCACGCACACACAAAAACAGGATGTAGAAGAGAAGCTAAGAAAAACTGACATGCTTTGCTCCGGGCGCGAGAGCCCAAAGCGAAAGCGAAATAAATGACCCCCAAGGTGCAGGCGCGCGCGCTCCCGAGGCGGGCCTCCAGGCCTCGACCTCTGTCCCAAGCGCGCCGTGGGGAGCGGGAAAACGGGGGGCCTTTCCGTTTACACGTCCCAAGTTTGTCGTCTCGTGTTAACACGCCAAGCCTTTGAGCAAGCCGGGAGATTGCGCGCCCTCGCTCAGAGAGAGAGCCGAGCCAGGGCACCGCATTGGAGGGAGGCTGGCGCGTCTTTGCGCCGCGGACCGAGGGCGTTTGCCCTTGGCGGGGTGGGGGGGTGGGGGGGGGAACCCCCCCTTACTTTTCTACCCCGCCACCTGCCCTCCGGCATCTCCCGCCAGAGCGCGGGGAGGCCGAGGGTTTTCGCGTGCGCGCGTATGAGGTGCTCTTGTGGCGAACGGAGAAACCCCTCGCAAGTGGGGGGGGGGGGAGACTGGCGGTTGTTGGCTGGGCCCTGGCATGCGTCTGAGGCGAACGAACGGGAGCGTGCCCGCCCGCCCGCGCGCGCGCGGAAGGGGCGATGTTTTTTGCGCGCCTCGCTCCCCACCCCCCTCCTCCTCCTGCAAACGCAGCTCTCTTTTCACCTCGGGCGCGCACACCTCTCCGCCAGTATTCTCTTTAAGATTATATACTCATGCTAGGAATGTGGGGAAGAAGCTCTTCCAAGCGCAGCGGCCTTGCGCGCTCCACATTCCCGCTCCCCATTCGGGGAGGGGGGGAGGGGGGCGAGGTTTTCTTAAAGCCAACAGTTTGCGCGTCTAAGAGTTGCAAATGGGGGGTGGGTGGGGGAGAAGAGGAGAGCAGAAGGCCGGCCCAGCAGCACCAGCAGCCTTAGCCTTCCCCCCCCACCCCCCTCGTTCAAGGCCCCAGATTATAACGCCGCCGAAGCCCTCCGAAATAAATTCAGTTCAACCCAGCGCGGCAACGCCTGGCCGAGCAACTGCCCTCGGCTACAAACCGGGGCATCCTTGCACGGCCGGTCAATTCGATTTAAAGCGTTGCGGGCAGCCGAGCGGCCCCCCGAGGTGGGTGGGTGGGAGTAATAGCTCGGGGTCTGGGCAGGAGAAGGGGCAGGATGGCGCCCAGGAAGAAAGAAGGATGGATAGTGGGGACCAAAAGCGGAGACGCCGGTGGGAGGAAGAGGAGGAGGACGAGAAGGACCCACCTGAAAGTGCCTCGATGGCCTTCATAGCCCAGTTCTCATCGGGGCAGTCCACGAACGCGTATCCCGTCTTCACGAGAAACTGGCCGGTGAAAGGGATCTTGGACTCTTTAAAGAGACTTTCTAGCTCCAGAGGGCTTACGTTTTCGCCCAGGTTCCCGATGTACAGCTTGTTCATCTTCTCGTTTTAATTAAAAAAAATAGAGCTCTGCTTAATAGTAATAATGTTTTTGTAAAAATAAAAAAAAAACCACCACGACGGCGACGACGCCACCACCACGCGCTGTCTTGTAAAAATAATGCCAAAAATATATATATATAAACGCCCCCTCAAACGATCCAGGGAGTAAAATAAAAATGCCAAGGGGCTTTAAAAACACACACACACACCAACACACACAACTGCAGCTTGTATCCGTCCGTCCCCCACCCACCCCTCTCTCTCTCCCTCTTTCACTCCCTCCCTCTCTCACACACACCAGTTAAAAAAAAAAAGGAAAAGGAAAGAAGCCCGTGACCAAATCCGAATACTGAAGGTTCACAACGTTATCCGAACCGATAGTGGAAATCACGACGCTTTTGGAGCTAGGGTGGCGGTTTAAAAAAAGAAAAGATAGGAAAGGGAGGAGAGATGAGGGGCAGAGAAACTACTTTTTTTGTCTTGCCCCCAAGCCCCTTTGGCAGCAGCAGGCGGAGTATGAAAATGTTACAATACGTGAATGTAGGCACCGCCCCTCCCAAAAAGGGAGGAAGGGAAGGGAGAAAAAAAAAAAAACAGAGTGGGAGGAGGGGAGGGGAGGAGAGAGAGAGAAAGAGAGAGAGAGAAATCACTTGAATATTCCGGCTTTTTGAATGAGCCACGTGTTCAAACTACAAATCAACTTCTCACGTGAGGAATCCCAACGCCTCAATTAGATAGCTGCAGGTTTTAAGCTCGCATAACACACAAAGGAGGAGGAGAAGCGAAGTTGGCTTTGGCTGTCCAGGACAAGTTTTTAAGACTGGGAGGTTGGATGGGCGCGGAGCCCGGACCGCGTGGTCTCGCTCCCCTCCCCCTGTTTACTACTTTCTGCGGCGGCGTTTGGTTGCTCCACGCGCGCACAAACACACATCTCAAAAGCTTCGCTTCCGACGTTTAAAAAATAAAAAATCCTTCGCCGGGAGGAGGAGGAGGAGGGGGCAAAGGAGCAACCTTATACAGCAAGGGCTGCGGGAACTATCTCTACGTTTCGCAACGCAATCGGAAAGGGTTGGCTGGTTAAAGGGGGGGGGGCGAGATAGAACAAGGAAGAAGGCCAAATGCAGCCTTAAAGGGCCACTCGGTGCCTTTCCTGGCGCAAAGTGCCACCGCTTAGCGCGGGGTGCCAACTGCAGCTCGTGGTCGAGGGGAACCGGCGAGCTCGATTGGGGAAGGGGGGACCCCCCCCCTTCCAATGCTTTCCTCGTCGGGGCGACCCATGTGCTCCACGGCCACTATTTTGTCTGCGATTTCGTGTTTGGTGGCGCTGCCTGCGCCCTCGCTCGCCATTGGCTGCGCGCCAGAGAAAAAGCGAGGGGTCTCGCCGAGGGCGGGCGGGAGGGAGAAGCGAGGGGTCTCCTTGAAACAGCTCCTACCCCCACCCCCACCCCCCCGCCTTTCCTTCCTGCATAGTAATGCTCCTGGCGGTTTTGATGAGCGTTGGCTGCGGCGGTTCTAGCGCTCAAACGTTATGAATCGGAGAGGACAAAGGGGGTGGACGCCAGTTGGAGGGTGATTAAAAAGTGGGAGTGCGCAGGGGCAGAGATGAGCGTGCTACTCCGGACACATCCTTCCCCCCCCCTTTCCTTTCCTTCCCTCCCCACCTCCACCCCGAGCTGTTTCCTTCCCCTTTTTCTTTTAAACCGAGTTAATGGTGGTTTTTCTAGCTCAGAAAAAAAATGGGGATGATTGGACAACATAGCCCTCGGATTACCATAGCACACAGAGAAATCCACCCACCTACCCCCATTCTCCCCTCCCCCCTCCCCTCTTGGTTCAAGGAACCATTCATAATTTTCAACATTTGTAAAGCACAATGGTGGGTTTGTGGGGGGAGGGGTCAGAGTGTGAGGAGCCTTGTTCCAGAGCAAACAAAATGTTGCCTGAAGATGAAGAAAAGGATACGGAAATGAAAGCCAACACTGTTTTAATATATAGGAATCCAGTAGGTTTTGTTTAAGAATTCACTTTAGTAAAAGGGTTCATTTATGCTGCATAGACTGGGGAGGGAGGAATTGGGTCATAATGGGTATAGTAAACAGTTAAATACTTTTATTAGTTACATAGTGACAATCACATTCACTATATTTTTGTGAGAAAATAGGGGTGGGTTGTTGTTGTTATCTTTGCTATAACTTACTAACTCCAGTCCTAAAACTATAAAGTAAGCAAAAGTAATTTTAATCTGCAAAAGTATCATTAATGAATGCCTTTGTTAGAGCTGTGCTTTTGTCAGACAAAAGTAGTGATCAAATGTTCTGGTATGTATGCTTTGCAAATGGAAAACAGGATAGTACTTGCAATAGAATGACAAGATGCAGAAATGTAGAGTATTTTAAACCGTGTAAAAGTTGTAACTAGCCCCTGTAACTAATTGTTATAGCGAAGCAACTTTTTTCATGAACAGGTATTATTTCATAAATTTATTTAGACAAGATAGATTAGACTTTGTTATAGAACAAAATTCTAATTTAGAACAAAAGTTCTAATTTATGGAAAAATCTTATAATTTAGATCATTGTTCAGAAATCTAACCTTTCTTCGTTCAGTGTTGAAGTGTATAATTTTGTACAATTGTTTCTGAGCCTCTGATAGAATACTTGTGAATAAAAAAGGGGGAAGTCTTTGAATATGGGTTTTTCTAGAATTCATTTTACCAATAATTAAGTTGGGAGTTTTGGTCTGCAATTATTCTGCAAAAACTGCATGTATGTTTCTTTGAATATGAGGTACGAACACAGCTTACTATAAATGTATAATTGTTTGCTTGACTTAAGCATTCTTCTATTTTACATTCACTAGTTTAAAAATAACTAAATTAAACTGAAATGTAAGAAAGCTTATTCAAAGATGTAAGTTGCATTGTGTTCCACTGAATTGGTTCCACAGTGCTCAACAGAATTTACTACACTGGAACAAACATGTTTTGAATCTGCCACTTTTCTAAAAAAATAAATCAGATTGTTCCATAAATGTTTTCTTTAAAATAATTGAATTCATTTTTGTAAAAGAAAAGCAGGCCAAGGACTGGCTAGTTTTATAAAATTAAAATCCTGATAGTATATAAAAAGCATTTAAGAGAAAATTGAGAGCCCAATCTGCAAGCAAATTATTTCAGCTTGACTTGCAAAAATTAAACTAAGTAAACAGTAAACTAATGTTTTCTTAACTACAAGTTAATTTGTTTCAATTTATTTGATAAATATACATTTAATGCTGGAAATGCAGTGGTCTAGTTTTATAGTATTTCAAAATACTTCCAAGACTATAATGTATTAGTTTGGTTGATTTGAGGAGCTTCCTGGTAATAAGCTGTGTTCATTTAACTTTACTTGGGAATAAAATTAAAACATCCAAAGATTTCTATTGCATTAACTGGTAAATGTTTTCTATCAGAACAGACTGAAGAGGTTAATATTGTAAGTAGCATGAATAGTTAATAGGTCTTGCTGTAGGTCTTTAGGTTGTTGTTTTTTTTTAAGGATCAGAAACCAAATATTTTAAACATTCTTGGATGACCAAACCAATTTGATTAAATATAAATTGATTTTTTTTGTTGCAGTAGCCTAAATGAGGAATTTATCTTCTAATTAAGGCTGCAATGCTATATTCAGTTGGTACTAAGCCCCCTGAATTCCATGGGACTTACTCCTGAGTAGACTTGCATGGGGTCACATGGCAAGCGGCCAATGGGTTTCAAAAAGTTGTTTATCGCTGAGCAGAAGTGCAATATTGGAAGTTGAAATACTGGAAAGGATTTTGAAAGGCTATCTATGAAAGCCAAAACTAAGCTGTCAGTAGTTCAATTAAAAAATGTTAAAAACACTAAATAATGGTACACTTGCTTAAGAAAAAGCAAGCCTGTGTGTTTAACTACTCTTGTTATGAAGTCCTGGGCCTGATCTAATGAACTATGACCTATTTTTTACTGTTGGGTTCCCCGGGATTCTCTGCAAGCAATATGGAGAACATTCACCCTGCTTTTAGGAATATAGCTGAGCTGCCTATAACTGTTGTTTTTTGGGGGGTTGGGAGAGAGAGCGCGTGTCGAGAAAGCTCCTGTTTTTCAACGCGCTTTGGGGGGGGGGTGTCTGTATGTCTGAAATGGCTGCACCTCGGGGGAGAAGCAGCTAACCCCCAGACCTGTCAGCAGCATTATTCCATTTTAAAGAAAAAAGTGCCCTTGATCAGCGTTGCAGTACGTTGGTTTGGGGTTGTTGTTTTTTTTGCCACCCCCATCCTGCCCCTCGCTTTGCCTTTGGCATAACGCATTGCTTCCCCTCGCATGCCATGGACACAGATTTAATTGGCTCGAACATACCCACAGCTGACTCATGTGCGAAACACCCTTTTTAAGACACGTTTCTTGCCCCTGCGCTATGTGTCATAATCGCATAAACCGCGCAGATCCTCTCCTCCCCACCCACCACCCGCAGCTGGGGGATGGGGAAAAAAACCTCTAAAATATATGTAACCTTTAAAAGGAAGGTGTGTGGGGGGGTGAGAATCATTCTTCTAGCTGCCTTAGGTTTTCCAATCCAAGCTCCGTGGAAACTGCGAAGGAGGCGCCCTCCCCGCCCTCCATTGCCCCCCCCCCCAGCCTCGATCACGCAGGACGAGCTTGCAATTCAGCAACAAGCGCGCGCGCGCTGCATGGGAGTAGCCGTAGTAATCGTAGTAAGCCGCGCGTGAGCTCCGGGATGAGATTCCCCGGCTGTGTGTGTGTGTGTGTGTGTGTGTGTGTCGAGAGGAGCAAGACCGGCTCCCGATTGGACGAGGGCTGCGCCTACCAGCGCGCTCGGCCTCGTTTGCGCCGGCGCCCTCGGCTCCCTGATTCGCTCGCCTTTCTCTCCATTCACGGGCTCCTTGGGCCGTCGCTGCCGCTCTTGTCTTTGTGGCGCGAAAAGGAGGCTCGCCGCCTCGCGCCATTGCAGCTCGGGGAACCTCTTTTGTTCGCCAAGGGCGGCTCGACTTCCCTTCCCCTTCCTCCTCCTCCTTCCCCCTCTGGCTGCGCTGAGGGGGCTCCTCGAAATAAAGAGGAGGAAGCGCGGCTCGCCTTCGCAGCCCAGGGGCTTCCTGAGGCTCCCTCCTGCCTCCTTTCCCCTCAGCCTTGCAATAATGGCTGCTCCAGGAATCCTCCTTGGGGCTTTGCCATTTCACTTCAACTTGTAGCTGGCTTGGCGAGGCTTTTTTTCCCCCCCACGCGCGTTTCCAACAGAGCTGCGCTTCTCCCTACACTTTGCAAGTTGGCAGCCTCGCCTTGCAATTTTGGATGGTTCGTTGGGTATTTTAAGTATTCCGAATTGTACATCGCTTTTAGTATTCGAATTGGGTGGGGAGGGAATTGTGTTATAAGCTCGCCTTGTGGCTTTCCTTAACTCGTTTGGGAGCCTGGGATATTACCTAATATGCAACAAGGAAACGCCCACAATGGTTGTCTCTCCCCCCCCCCCGCCCGACAGTTGCCACTTTTTCGAATGGAAGCTGCACTGTTTGTTGCTGAAATGTTTAAAGGTGCAGAGTCTTCCAATGAAATGTGACTGGTGGTAACACTTTAAGGAATAACGACAGACCACTTAAAGGCTCAGCAGAGGTGAACGGCTCGTTCTTCCTGTGCACTGCAGTTTTCTGGAGGATCTAAGGAAAGAAGGCAAAACTACTCGGCAGCTTTTTAAAAAATTAGTATTTAAAGAAGAGTCTCATCGTTAGCTGTGGAAGCTTAAAAGTTCCCTCCAGTAGTGTGCTGCTGCTAAATTTCTGCAGCAGCTTGATAATGCAGTACACGCTAGCACCTTTCTTGTCAGCCAGGGCTTCTGTAAATTTAAATAGCTGCATGAGAAGGAAACAGTTGAGCAGGTGAAAGAAAGGCTGTCCTTGGATGCATGTCTACACCAGGGAAGTCTTCACAATGATGAAAAGGACCATGCAGAGAACCTGCCAGAAAGAGAGGTGACAAGCTTGGTTCTTAAGTGCTACCAGTTGGAGTCAAAATAAACATAACACATGGTAAATTCAATGGAATAGTTATCACTTGTTATCTAATATATTGGATGTTTGTTTGCATTCTTCTGTTCCATGTATTTTTTTAATCTGGAGTGATATAAAGGGAGTAACTAATTTCCTTAGCATAACAAATTCAGAAGTAACCAGATTTTTTTCCACTATAGAAATTAATTACTAACTTGTCTGCTTACATGGTTTATTGTAGCTCAACTGTTCATCTGTGTTTTTAACATAACATTGCAAGCAATTTATAGGAATTGGTATAATCTAATACAGTACTTTCAAGTGTGTAAACAATATTGTATTCTGTTAGCAGGAAAGCCACAACATGCAATAATATCCACAATTTGTCCACTGATTTACTGCTGAGTTTTGCAATTAAGTGGCTAAAAATGTTTGAAATAAATATTGTTTGCATGTCTGCATTGGATTCACACATGCTACAAATGAAAAACAAATAGTCCTGAAAGATTAAGCAATGTGACATAAATATATATGAAATTTGAAGCAAAATGTATGTTAACAGTTTGCAGGATGAAACAAAAATATGTCTTGTACTACTATATTTTCAGTAGACAAGGTGTCCGTAAAACAGTTTATAAAACTTATGTAAAGCCTAGATTCTGAAGAATTAAGAAGATTAGCAAATATGATATGAGAATAGTAATTGTTTTGTATAGCTTTTAATATGTGTAGGATTTAGATGGGTGTTTGTGAATTAGGAATGCTACCCCACTAATATTTTCATAGGTGCTGCAGGCACTCCAGATGCCTGGGTTAATCTTACTTAGTTTAAGATTTTGATTATCATTTGAATAAAATAAAAGTTTTGCAAAGGGGTGGATTATATAAACTGTAGTCCTATTCTTGTTTAACTGGGAGTAAGTCTCATTGATTTCAATGGATTTAATTCAAAGTATGAAATCCCCCTGTAGTTAATCATGATTATTAAATTATTTTGATATTCCATGCATCATTCAGCATCATAAGTAGCTGATGGACAGTCTCACTACCAGTCTTTAAAAAATGGGAGTGAATACCATTGATTGGTTTTATGTGGGTAATTTTAGGGCTGCAGCTGTGAAATATAATTATGTGCACTGTGTTTAGTGAGGCTTATTCCCAAGTATGTGTGTGTTGGGGTTTGAGCCTAAATATTTGTTTAATAACTTGCTAGGATTTGTTCTAGATTCATAAACTACTTTTAGTGTTTGCATCTCAGTTGCTTCACTTTTCTTAGAATCAACATACCTGCGGCAAATATTTTTACATTTCAGGAATAAGAAGGATAAAATGGATTCCTTCCTTATGTTTCCAAAGCAATACTCAGGTAATACTAGTAATTTTGTTAAAATTTCAAAATAGTTTAACACTATTAAATTCCTTTCTAAAACATTTCATAAGAACGACAAAATGGGAGAAATACCTTGAATGATGAGATTTAGTAATAATTTATACTTGCACAATTTGCTAATATTTGTTATGCTGGCATTTTCTCTTGCAGCCCAAAGCTTATTTACTTGGAAGCAAGAACCACTGATTTCTGTGAGATATGCTTGCAAATAAGTATATCTAGGACTGCAGACTTTAAGAGACTAAGATCCACTTAGGCAAGAACCCCAAACCCACATACCTGGGAGTAAACAGTCTTGAATTCAGAAGGACTGACTTCTGAGCATACATGGTTAACATTGTGCCATTAATCTGGATCCAGAGTAGGGATGCAATCCTATAAACTCTTCAGTAAGTCCCACTGAACTTAGTAGTACTTACTTCTGAGTAGAAATGCATATGATTGTGCTGTTGAATTAATGTGAACAGTTGGTCATGACTAAGTCCCATTTATTTCAGTGGAGCCAAGGCGGTCAGTTAAAAAAAAGAGGACAAGGCTCTAATATATTTTATAGTTGTATAGAAGCTACACCTGATGATGTTCCCTCTTCTTGATAACTATTAAAGGTATAGGAGTCCTGTTTTGTTTTTGTTTTGTTTTGTTTTGTTTTGTTTTGCTCACCTGACTACCCTAATGGGAATTAGCTACAGCTAATTTACAGCACAATCCTTTGCTCAGAAGGTATGTTCCATACTCAGAAGTATGTTCCATGTGGTCAGTGGAACTTTCTTCTAGGTTGGTGTGTATCAGATTGAATCCTTAGTCTGGATCCAAACCACTATATGATATTCAGGAATATATTGATATATATGAAGCAAAGCAGTTCTTTTGTGTTCTATCTGTTTTTGTAGCCAGACATTTCTACACATTCTCTCATGAAAAACTATACTAAATACATTGTCAGATGAATTCAGTCTTCATTATAAGCTGCTGTGTTTATACTTTGCAAAATTACAAAGCAATTTGTGAATTTAAATATTATCTACTCCTCTACTCAGTTTGTTCATTTGAACCTGGAAATTAGAACCTGGAAACGTGCTTGAAAATAATTTAGTATAAGGTATATTATTTTTACCTAGTAAATCTGTGATTTGGTCGTCCCCCCTAGTTCATTTGCTAGTTCTAAAGCAATTCATATACAAAATATAAAGTAAGTAGTATAAAAATAATGGGTAGGAAGATTATTTCAGCTGCAATCCCAACCACGTCTACTTGGAAGTCAGTGCTATTGTATTCAGTGAGGTTTACTTCCAAGTAAGTAAGTAAGGGGTTTGGGGTGGAAACCGTAATGATTATACATTTCTGTTAACCTTGAACCTGGCAATTCAAGAGTTAAGCAGATCGGTATCAGTTTACTTAGGTTATCACATGTTGTAAAATATTACTTGGCTGTAACTCAGGCCCAAGTAATTTGAACTCCCTGAAAAATAATAGTTGGGGAGGTATCTTTCAGTCAGTAAGTTTTTACTCCCTGGAGCTTCAGACTACTCCATTCTTGACAAGCATCTTACAGCACTTCAATGTGATACATTTCACAGATGAATGCTCCCTCCAATAGTTCTGTTTCCAAATCAACCAATTTTTGGTTCTAAATTTGTTGTAGATTATTATCTATAGGGCACTGTAATAGGTTCCTTGGCACTGGTATCTATTTCATGAAAACCTTTTTAATTGAAATAAATCCTACTGCTGCACGCCACAGCTTTTAGTTTGTTTGTTTTTTAAAAAAAGAATTATTAGTGCAATATCAGTAAACCTACAGCTGGAAACAGCAGTAGCAACACACAACACTGCAGGAAAATAAGTTTCAGTACTGTAGTTGATTTAGCTAAATTAAATTTCAACTATCCTAGACAAAGCAGTGGTCGCATTCATTTGTTATGAGCTGGACGTTGTAGAAGAATACTCTCCTTCAAACACATGGGTAGTAACTTCTGAGAATGCAGGTTAACAAAGTTCCACAATAGAGGTCACTGAGGGCAGAGGGAAACTGAAGTTTTGTTGCATCAGACCTGTGGAAAAGCAGCAGCGTATGAGCAAACAAGAGTATCCTACTAGCAGTTAAGGGAAAGTAAAAATCCACTTTACCTGCTACATCTAACTTTTTCTAAAACTCTGGTATATGCACTGGAATAATAATAATAATAATACACTTTTTGAGAAATCCCTGGGAGGAAGATCTGCTTTCTTTATTTGTACAATTTAAGTTTGTTTCCCCAAACATCCTGTTTGCATAGGTGTTCTAGCACGGGTGGTATCTAACATTGAGTGCAGGCATTTTTGCTGCATTCTTCAATCTTAAAACATGTCACACACATACACACACTGGCAGTGCAGAATCATTCCTCTCCTCTGAAATGATGATTTTGAAACTGGTGAAAAAAGAACCCTCCCCCTCTAGACTAATCAAAACCAGTGGTTAAAATATCCAAGAGGAAAAGTTACAAAGGCTACAATAAAATTTGTTTATTGCAAGTGCATCAAGACTTCAATTTACAGCCTTAAGAAGAGAAGGGCAGATGAGATAATACAAAGAAACAAAGCTATTAATTTCAGATGGCTGAACTGTTAAAACATTTCTGTTTTGAATTGCTCCATCTTTGAGTGGAATTTCTATTGCAGTCTTCAGGTATGAGTTCATGTAAGACACGAGGTATGGGGGACAAGGGTATACTAGAATACCTTTACTATTTTATTTTAAATCAAAACAAGCATCAGTTATTAGCTAGGAGGAATCGGTGAGAATATTCTTGAAAGTGCACATTTAATGTGCTAGGCAAAGGTTTGCTGGCAATTTCTTCAAATATAGGTCTCTAATTTTTCTGGGCAATGCTCAGAATGAGAATTTAAATCAGAAGCAGGCAAAGTTTTAAGTGTTTACCAGTATGAAGAACTGGGAAAGTTGCACATGTTGGGTATCTACCTCCCATGTAACTTTAAAGCTCATAAAAAGTTTACAGCTTTAATTATCCATCTACTTTTTCTCCCTTACTTTCCTTTGCCAGAGAGAACTAGTTATCTCAAGTTTTCAAAGCTCATGTGTTTATAGCGATGGAGTGGTGACGGGATAGCAGATTATTGGTACTGGAACAAATAGAATTATCTCTGTAAATAGACATCTCACATCCAACTTTTATAGTTCTTGGGAGATGTTCCACTTTTTTGAAATTTAACCACGAAGCTTTCACCAAGTAGAACACAACTGCGGTGTAAATATTAAGCACTGACTTCGTCATGTAAAATCCAGACTAGCAAGAAATGTGATTTGTCTTAAACAACCAAGAGTTGTGGCACCTTGGGGGCTAACAGATGGTCATGCTATAAGCCAGAGTCCTGTTTGTACATCAGATGCATGAGGTTTAGAGATATATAAACACATGGGGGGTTGGGTTTTTTGTTTTGTTTTTTTTGCAACCTGTGTGAAGCTGTTGTTGTCGTTTAGTTGTGTACAAGTTCGTTACAAAATGACAAACAAACATTTGAAAAGTTCAGATAGCAGCAGTACTAACCTCTGAAGATCTTGCAGTTCAAGGTGCTTGCATACCAGGAGAGTAAACTGATGTCTTATTTAGCACCAGTTTTTGTTTGTTTGTTTGTTTGTTTGCTTGCTTGTTTGAGTTACCAAAACATCTCCCACAAACTAAATGTTGCATTTTCCTATCAGAAAAAAGGGAGAAAAATGTGTTTCTGAGAGGAAGCAGTGTCAAGCTATGCCTGAAGTAATGTCATGGTGGTAATGGAGAAAGCCTTGTAAAGATTTTTGTTAGCCCCAATAAAGGCGGTGTTTTATGGAAGGCGTAAGTAGAACTCAGACAGTGTCCACAAATGCCGACTGGTCACTCAGATTCTTGCAAAGAGTTGGATTCGGTGGACCTTGATCCGGAAAAGGCAGTCCTCATATTCTTTAAAGCAAGTGCTCAGGGCTATTTAACACAGACTAGTTATGTCATAACTACTGAGAGATGCTGAGTATGCTCTCTAGGTTTGAATATTTAAAACGTTGGTTGTGCATTTTTACATATTTATTTCCATTCTAAACTACTCTGAACTCTAGTAAGATGAAGGGCAGTACATAAATACTTCAAATTTTTAAAAATGCTTTAAATATATACATCTGTTTAAAGTAGACAATTCAAAATAGATGGTAACCACCCCTGTTTTATGGTCCCTGGTTAGTTTCCCCCCTGAATAGACCAGTACATGTGTGTAATGCCTTTCCTCAAAGGTTATTACAACATTATCTTCTTTTTCTGTGTCCATTGTTATGTTTCTAGCTGGACAAGAAATGTTCTCTTTCTGTTGCAATGTTTAAAACAGAACACCAGTGAACTAGATCTGAATTATATTTATTAAAGACTGATACTGTGGCACGCTGAAAATTGTCAAAAGTCCATGACCCTCGCTCATTTCCTCAAGATAACAAAGGGCGATGGCCAACCATTATACTGTACTTGATAATATGCTCAATGAAATAAATGGGGCATAATTATTTTAAATTTATATCCTCTTCCAAAACGTGGAGCAGCAAACAAGTGATAAAACAATAAGAACATCTTAAAAACAATTCAGTACAAATCCAGACTGGAAAAGATCTCTGCAAAGAAGCCTTGTTGAAGGAGGTACATCTTCAGGAGGTGTTGAAAAGACAGGAGAGGCTGCCTATCTAATATTCATGGGGCGGGAGTTCCCCAGTATTTATTTTAATGGGTGGTCTGAGTATGACAAACGTTGGCTATTGCCCAAAAATGTTTCCATAGTGATCCTGGAGAATTCATAGTCGTAATAATCGGTGGCGACACTACCTGCAAGTTAATCCTGCAGTAATAACAAGTAAGCAGAGGAGAGAGGCTGATTTTGAGAAGTAGCTCAGTTTACATCTGAAGTACCTGCCATTGTCAGCTTCTGTAATGGCATAATGGCAAACCTGAATGGAAATAAATATTTACTATAGCAAGGAGTAAATTTAGCCGTTTCCACCAAACAAGCAATCACATTTCTTCCATAAGGAGAAAAAACCCCACAATGGAATAGAAGCTATTACATTTTAATATCTGATGAACTTGATCACTGCTAGGGCAAGTGCGTGAAATAATGCCATCCTAAATATGCATTGTGGGAATTTTGGTCTGCGTAGGCTGAATTTCAGACCCCCAGTCCAGGGACATATGGATTGTTCTTGTAACTGTAGATGCAGGTTTACAGGTTTCATAATTTGACATGATACAAATAAAGTGCTTTTCCTATCTCTGTTGCAGAAGAACCCTTTGATGTAGGTATAGGTCACTGTTGTTCCCACTTCAGAAATGGGGAGTGGGAGGTTGTATACAGTACCTGGTCTGTGGCCACACACAATGGACCCATGCAGAATGTTTTTTAATTTGGGTCTAGAATCAAAGTTGGTTATCTATCCAGCGGACTTAATTGACTCTTACTATATTTCATGGAACTCAATATCACACTTAATAAGTAACATAATTGGAACTAGGGTGCTGCTCACCTACTTGTGAGAAAGATGCAAGTTGCTAATGTTGTTACGATTAGACAAATGCTATACAGTATTTGCAGGCGGTAATGTCTTATGTGTAAAATCCACAACCCCTTCTGTTCCAGATTTACTTTGGTCAACCCCTGAACAGAGGCTAAATTGAGATCTGCAGTAGATGCTAAGATCCAAGATGCTTAATGACATTTACAAGCCTATAAAACTGGTTAAACTGTTTTAGGGCCAATCCAGGAGATAATCCAAGGATGGTAGCAAAAGTTGGCTTTAAAAGGACAGGAGTCCTTTGGGTATTCCCAAACAAAAAAATTGGTAGTGTGTTCATATTCACAATTTTGAAATAAGCAGAAAAAGAGCTGGAAAGTAACTGAATTCGGACCTTTTCACTTCCTTATATATATTCCATATCTATATATGTCTATATCTATATATAACCCACAGTAGATAAAAATAAAAATGGATGTACTGTAATCTTTTTGATGACTTACCTGTTTTATTTGAAATCTTTCAGAAAGAGAGCTTGTGGAGCATAACAGTGCAAGTCCAACAGTGAAGAGGGTTTACATGTCAATCCTGAATACTTACCTTGGGGTAAGACTGTAACCCTATATTGTGCTGTTAACCATGTGAGTTGTGAACCAGAAATGTTCAGGCTGCATACCCACCATACATTTAAAGTACACATCCGCACCGTCCAAGAATCCTGGCAACTGTAGAGTGTTAAGGGTGCTGGGGATTGTAGCTCCTGGGGGAGGGGAACTAGAGTTCCCAGGATCCTTTTTTTCACTTGGGGAAGATGCTTTAGATGTGTGGTGCATATGCAGCCTCGATTTCAAATCTCATTGCAGCCACGAAAGTCAGTTGGTGACATCAGGAAATCTCTATTGTCTCAGATTCAGTGCCTTGAAGATAATAATTTTGACCTACTTTTCAGGTTACTGTCAGAACCATTGAGTAAATGTATATGAAGCACCAGGTAAATATATATGGATCAATATGAAAATCATCACCCTGCCAGCAACTGAAAGGATGGAAACAGCAAGGCCAAAATATACACAATTGTTGGAATTGAACGATGCACAGGTTGCCTTTAAAGTGTTAGAAGCACTTGGTGGAGCCTTGGGTTAGACTGAATTTCCAAAAGCAGGGGTAAGATTTTCAGCTGCTTTTTAACGCTTTGTTTCTGAAGGGTTGTTCTTCTGGTTGAATTGTCGGTTTGAAGGCATTGCTTATGAAGAAAATGACGTTCCTTCTGTGAGCTGTGCTGTACATAACTGTTGTTGGAAATTGGAAATTAACTGTTCATGAGTGACCCTCCCAAAAAACCTGTGTTTGTAGTTAACTCATTTCAAAACCAGCGCGCATATATATATATATATATATATATATATATATATATGCGCCATAAAACTAATCCCATGGAACTTCAGCTTGAAGAAACTATTCTTGAGATGAGATGAGAATGTTAACCCTGGTAACATAAGAGCAGCCTTATAATAATACACCGTGGGGAGGGGAGACCTTCAGACATATGCAAGCCTGGCTCTCTGGGGATGCAGATATACCATCTGCCCTTCCCCCACCCCTCTCCCAGCTGTCTTAGCCCTCCCATCCCCCACACAGCTGCCAAATGTCCTTCTCCATCAGACCAGGCTCTTCCTGCATCCCTCCCCCAATCAAGCTTCAGCAGCCAGGACTGGGCTTAAGGGAAGGGAGATGGGAGAGAGAAAATAAATGGTGATCAAGAGGTCTCACTGCTTCGGAGGTAGAACTCTGTGCCCACATTTGAAAAAACTGTTAGGTCACGAGCTTGTGCAAAGGATGTGGGACACATTTTTGCAGCAGCCATTTTATAACAACAACAACCCAGGCAAGTGAAATTATGAGCTCAAACAGTAGTTGATTTTGTGAGAGATTAATCTTTCTGGGGTCTGATCCACACCGTACATGTAAAGCGCATGCACCCTGCAAGAATCCGGGGAACTGTAGTTTACCCTTCAGAGCTACAGTTCCCAGGATTCTTTGTGGGAAGCCACATGAATTAACGTTTGCTCTGAATATATGGTGCTGATGTGACCATCTCCGAAGAAAAGGCGGTGATGGCTCCCTCTCCAGGGCTTCCTCATGCAACCAGACGTACAGAGTAGCTTACCCCAAGCCTGTCTCCTTTGTGTGCTGTGTATTCACCCTTTACAGGCTGGGATGGTCAGTCCTGTTGTTGCACCTGTGCAAAAAGCATCCTGGCAATGCGCTATGCACAAACATGACCCGCCACAGCTGGTCTGGGTATAACAGGTGCCACTTTGAGGCGGAGCCCCACTTGGATCAATGTCTGGAGCATGGACACTAGGCCCATTATTTGGAAAGCCTGCTGCCTATAAAATTTGGCTTAGGATTGTGCAGCATGGCTACCTGTCGTGTTGTTTTCTGGGAGAGGTACAGAAAGATGGGACTGATGCCGAGTCTGGTACCCAGAGAATGGCAGAAATCGTTCCTAGGGCTGGCCCTACCGTTAGGCATATGGAGATAACCCTCAAGTGGCAGGTGGGAGTGGGTGGGTGCAGCCGTTAGCGGCTGTTCGCTGGCTGTTCCTCCTGAGTCCCCAGGGGTTCCCCTTGGAGAACAGAACAGATCCAATAGGCACATCCAAGCGGCTACTGTGAGAACAGGATGCTGAACTTAATGGGCTATTGACTTAATTCCGCAGGACTCTTAGGTTCTTAGAACTGTGCATGCCACCTGTGCTGTCCTGCTTCCTTTAAACTAGCCAGCTACCCTTGAGAGAGCTAACCTGCAGCAAGTATTGAAGTCCTATTCAAATGCCAATCCAGCTTTCTGTATGTGGAATTGGGGAGGGTCAACGTTTTGTTCTTCGCTGTGGCCTGCAAAATGTCTTGCACTGGCCCTGCTAGTTCCACATATCTAAGAGCGTTTCGGACTTGCATTTCTTGAACCTTTGGGCACTAGTGGCAAGACTTTAAAATCGAACTACAGGAGTCTTTGAATGGAGACAATGTGCTGTAAATGTATGGCATGTTCACAGCCTGTGTGAACAGATGGGCTTAAATCTGAATTTTGACATTGTTTCTGCTGCATAGGAGCTGATTGACAACCCCAGGCCTGCCAAATGTAATGGGAGAAGAGTTATGTTAACATCGTGGCAGGAACGTGGATTAGAGGCATAGGGCTCTTGCACCCATTTGTTGACTTCCCTATACAAACCTCCAGATCACACACCCTGCGGTGTTTTAAAGTCTGCACATGGAGGATGCATGATTTATATTCAGCATTGTTGATTGTTTTGTCACATTCTTAATTTTGTACTTAGCATCTGAATTTACTGGCTCATTCGGATCTGAAGGGGAGGCTCTTCTGGGGCTCAATGGTTGTAGAGGGACTATTATAAATCATTGGGCCTTTTAATGGGATGTTATATACAGTTAATAAAACCTAAATCATGGATTTGGGATTTGCAATTACACCAGACTGGCTCTCCCTACCATGGGGTTAATTTGACCCCATCTCTCCTGTCCGTCCCCTACTGAAAACATTTTTTATTCCAAAGGTTTTACTCACCAGGCTGAAATATGTATATATCCAAGGTATTTTACTCTGGTCTTCAGCTGAAAAGAGACTCCAAAACAGCTTAGAAATGACAATAATAGATCCTGCCCTCAGGCTTGCAATCTAAAAGACATCACAAAACAAGGATTGGGAGAGAGGGAAAAACTCAGGCACTAGTTCTTATTTACAAAATAATTATAGCAGCCAGCTGGATGCTTTATTTCCCCATTTATATCCCACCTATCCTGAAATTCAAGGCAACCAAAATATGGTTGTTGGGTAGACTCCCATCCAGGCAATGACCAAACCCAGAGCCGCATAACTGGGTAAGGCAGAGAGGCCTCATATGCCTTCCTGACCAGGAATGGAAACCATTGAAGAGAGGAGCCAATGGACATCCTCCAGCTGTGTTTCCTCCTCTGTAGAAGCGCAGTGGAACATCTTCTTGATGACTGTTAAGGGATGATCCTGATGGAGCTGGTGTCTCAGCAGAGTGGATGGAGATCCTATCATCTCATATGTCTCTCCTCCAGACAAACGGTATTTTGAGAGGGGTTTTTGTGGACTGATTTGTGCAATATTGCCTGTCTTAACGCTGTTCTATTTGAATCAATTTCTGTAAGTTGCCCTCAGTACTGCAATGGAAGGACTAGGTACAAATGGTCTTAACAAGTAAATAAACAAGCAGACTTGGATGTGGAAACTTCCACAAACGCACACACTGCATAATTCCGACCCACCTTTAGGGCACGAAGAAAGGCCAAATCTTCAAGCCCAATTTGGTACCCATCCTTTGTGCAAACATTTGATCTTCTATGTACGCAACCCCCGAGTCATTTGCGACTGGGCTTAATTGTCAGGGGTCCTTTACCTTTACATTTTTTAACTATCCCTGGAAATGCCAGAATTATTTAACTATGTATAATAGATGCCTTCCTACTGGCTAAGCTACAAAACAGACTGAATCCAAGCTGGTTACTCTAATCAGCTGCTTAACTGTTCTGCTTTATTTCATGTTGTGTGTGTTCGTGAACTAGGTTCTCTGGGACTGCTTTTCATTGGCTCTGCGTGGACCACTCACAACAGCTTTTTACTCTTATGTAAACACAACCATCATTCGCAGAACCATAAGCTTTCCTTAAGCCTTATTTCCAATTCTCTCTCTTTTTAATTAAGTACACCTATTATCTTTGCAACTGTATTTTGGCCACACTACAATTTGATTTCCTTTTTCTATAGGAAACTGGTTAGATCATTTGTCAGTCTATACCAGAGGTTTTAAACCTTTTTGAGTCCATGGCTCCATTGACACGACGACGTTCTTTCTGAGGCACCCCTGTGGGACTCAAGAGCCCAGTCACGTCACCCCTTGCCTGCAGAGCTGGCAGCTTCTCACCCTTTTTTGAACACTCTTGCTTTGTGAAGTGTTTCCTTCACTCCTTTCCCCTCCCCTTAGGAGTCCTCTGGGCAGTTGCAGCTGTGGCCCCTGGTCTCTGAGCTACCCCCTTGCCCCCAAAAGAACTGCCTCCTCACACTGCCCCACAGGGGCCTGGGAAGCATCCCCTGGCAACACTCGCCTGGGGCAACACTCACCTGGGGAGCTTGTAGCCAGACCCTGCTGCAACGAACAGCTACGCAAGCCTTTGGGAGGCAGAGACAAGAGTGCATCAGAGAGAGGGAAAGAAAGAGGGGCAGAGGCCAGTGTTGCCCGAAGCACCCCTGACCATCATTTGAGACACCCCAGAGTGTACTATCTCATTTGACTACCAGCAGCTCCCTGTAACCAGTTGCTATCTCTTCCTTTAAACTAGCGATAGCGGACATTGAAGCTAGGACCTTGTAAATCCAAAGCCTATATTTGGCCACCCTGTTGTGCTCCCTCCTAATGGTCTCTCGCTATATAGGCAGCCAAATAATTGGCAGCTTCATTATTTATTTGTTGACTATGCATACTTCCCCACTGCCCTTGCTACAGTGATATCAATTGTTGAATTGCAGGACTAAAAAGGCTTATTGTTCTGTGCAGCTTGCGAGGGGCTGGAAGGCTTCTTGCGTAGGATTTAGAATGAAACTTCCAGATGCATCATCACCTGTGCCAATCATCCACATGCCTCAGTGACAGTATGCATGCTCACAGTAAACGCATGCTTGGAAAGCCAGGGCCAGCCACAGTCCAACGTGACTACAAACTCAAAAAAGGCACATACGTTACTGTTGCATCCAATAATCAGCATGTGTCATGGTAGATGCTTTCCCTCCCTGCAAAGTGCTTTCCAAGTAGGAAATGTGTACCATATGACACAGCCTTTCTAGAGATAACAATGGTTGATAAGGGGCTTGCCTGTACTGAGTTTTATTTACAGGTTGAGTACTGCATGCCCTTTTATAGTTTGCAATTTAAAACTCTGGGGATGTGTATGCAGAGGTGGTATTCAGATACTACACTGGTTTGAAAAGAATCGTACAATTGGAAGGGATCACAAGGGTCATCTAGCCCAACCCCTTGTAATGCAGGAATATTTTTGCCCAACATGGGGCTCAAATCCACAACCTTGAGATTAAGAGTCTCTTGCTGTACTGACTGAGTTGTCTGGGGTTTAAAGTGGGTCTGCAAGGCAAAAAAACCCCAAAGACCTGTTTGCAGCTTGCTACCCATTCAAAACTGCTTTGATGTAAATCATGCCAGTGAGATGCTTTAGCTTTCACTTGGGTTTTGGCCAAGAACTATCTCCTTCCTTATTACCACTATGTATTGCTCTGCTCTTTCTCGTGTGCTAAACTGCCCTTGGCTCTCTGTTGCTCCAGGGCTGCTTGTCCCCTGGAGTGGATCAAAATATGGTTTGTTACTGTAAATTGCTGATATACACTATCAAGGAGCCCAACACATGTGCTACTAGGTGACTCTTGAGAGTCTCCAGTATACAAGGCTACAAAATGCAAGCAATGGTTTGCTGAAAAGCAGCTTTGTTCATGTGTATCATATAAAGCTAGAAGCTTTATACTGTATAAGCTTTATATACCTGTTTAGGGAAGTTTTTAATGTTTGAATTTCTATGCTGTTTTTAATGTTCTGTTGAAAAGAGTGGCTGGGGAAAACCAGCCAGATGGGCGGGGTAGAAATGATAAATTATTATTATTACCACCACCACACGATTCACACAGCTCACAAAAGAGAAAAAAAATATAACTGCGGAAAGTGTTTAAAATCAAGCCATTCCTCTTTGGAGCCAGCCCCGCTGCCCAAGAAATACTCTGTGTGTTTGGCCACAAGGATTCTGAATAAGATCACAATGTGAAGTAAGCATTTCATCTAACAGTACACAGGTAGTGCAGAGATGGGGTAAATGAAGTTAAATGGCACAGGAAGAATGGGTGCTGATATGTGAAAAATTTAAGCTAGGTAGCGCCTTTACTGATCAAGTCACCCAAAAAGCTTATTAAAAAATCCAATGACTTAAGCTCAGTTGTGTGTCCTGAAGCTAATTACATGGAGATCCAGTTGGCATTTCCCTTTTTAAGGTGCGGTGACCAGAACTGTACATATATACAGGTGTTTTCTATAAAAGATCAACATTTTTTTTCATGTACTGGATTTTCCAGCAACAGTTGTAAGAGAAGACAGCAAGACAGGCAAAATAATTGATATAATCAAGGCAGCTGGAGAACTATGGGATAAAGTAATGCAATATATTGGCTAGAAATTGTTCCTATCAACAAGATATGACACATTATTAACTCAGGCATAAGACTGAAGGGTCAACCTTTCAGGGTCACTCGGAGGACAGGTTAAAAGAAACACAACAGACAAAAGAAGAAGAATCACAAAGCAACTTCCATATTTTACAAACACAGAAGTTCATGGATATCTGAAGAACTGCAAGTTGGTGTCCCTATTCTTGAAAAATTGAGAAATTCTGTGTCACATTAAATGGCTATTGTGCTGGAATCAGAGTTAGCTTATTGGAAATACTGAAAACCCTTCAGGGGAGTTCTTAGAATACTTGATTCTTCTTCTGCCGAAGGACAATCAACTGTTATTTCTATCCCTCTACTTTTTTCCATCTAACAAAAATACCCCTTTTGCCTGAATTTTCTGCAGCAATGTCCTTGGATTAAGATCAAAGAGCACAAACTAACATAGCACTGACATTTGAATTTCAGTTATTCTAAAGAAGGGTTAAACATATTAAACAAAAGTAACCCAAGCAACTCACAATAATAACACATTAAAAACAGCATTAAAAAACCCGCAGATCTAAAACTTGGCATGCAAAAAGATCCCAGAAAACCCATTAAACGCTGGAGAGCCACTGTTGGTTAATGCATACAATATTAAGTTAGATGGAGCAGTGTACTGACTTGGTATGGCTTCCCATGTTCTTAAGACACACCAGACTTTTCAGTGTAGATTAGCTAGTGCTGCTCCCTCTGCATTCAGGAAGCTAGTACTAATTTCAAAGTTGTATTTCAGCTCCATTGATGTACACTTGTTAAGGCAATTACAGGCACATTTATAATGTAACTGGGATGTACCCCAGGGTGTTTCGGAGAGCCCTTATCCCTCTCCTTTAACCTGCTCCCTAGTGGAGTGGCAAATGATGTTTGCCAACACATCACTAAGAAGAAGTACTCCCCCCCCCCTTCCTTGCTGCAGCAGCTAAAGTGCTGACTGTTAAGAAATACTGCCACCTAAGGCTGTGTCTGAGAATAGCAGTCTACACTATAAGCTGGTTATACAGTTAAACGTAAACATTTACAGCTCAAAAGGCTTAAACCAGGGTCAGCAAACTTTCAGCAGGGGGGCCGGTCCACTGTCCCTCAGACCTTAGGGGGGGGCGGACTCTCTCTCTCTCTCTCTCTCTATATATATATATTGGGGGGGGGAATGAATGAATTCCTATGCCCCAGATAATCCAGAGATGTATTTTTAATAAAAGGACAAATTCTACTCATGTAAAAACACACCGATTCCCGGACTGTCCGCAGGCCAGATTTAGAAGGCGATTGGGCTTGATCCAGCCTCCGGGCCTTAGTTTGCTTACCCATGGCTTGAACAGTTTTAAAGGCTGTATGAAAAGTCTTCCATAGAATGTGAAAGCCTGCACATGCAGGCACATTTAGCAGTGATTTGGTTCAAACATCTTTATCAGTTTTTCATCAATACCACTACTTACCTTATTTGGATTCATAAAATAAAATAGCTGCATCAACTCCCTGCTCCCACATTCTGCCTCTCTTACAATGCAGGCTTACAGGCTGCTGCCTCTGCCGAAGCAGTCATAGTTTTGTGAAAGGGACGGTTGTGTGTAAAAGGAATCAAAGTGTAAAAGTGACCCAAGTGTAATCCAAATTGCTCATTACATTTAATGGGACCTGCTAGAGCAAGTAGGAGGCAGCTATCAATAGCTACCCAGAAACCACCTCGCAGGGTTGTTGTGAGGATCAAACGGATTGGGGAGCTCTCTGGAGGAAGTCGCACGACTGGGTCTGTTGATTTGAAACAGGATCGCATTTGGTGGGTGGGGGAGAAGAGTTAAAGGCCCCTTCCACCCATGCTGTGCTCTCACTCTGGATCAGAGACCCGTCTGTAGTTTGATTTTTCAAAAATCCTACATGACCACATGACTAGTGCCAGACCTAGTTTGGGCCTTATTGTAGGTTACCAATGCATGCTAAACCAATGTGTTCAGACTTTGATTAGTGGTAGTGTAAAATATGTTGACTGTTTTAAAATGCTTCGTTTCTTTACTGTTTTGAGGCGAAGTATTTTAAATGTTAAACTGTTTGTGAAACGGGATATGAAAGTGGTAACAGCAGACATGTTCAACAAATCATGTAACCTAATCCTTTTATTATTTCCTAATCCAAGTGGATAGTTCAGTTGGTTAGAGCATGGTGTCGATAATGCTAAGGCTGCAAGTTCGATCCCTATACGGGACATGGATGATTCTCAGATGAACTCTATGCTTCTATAACAGATACAAAGAAATGCACATCAGCACAGGCTGTTTCTGAGCTTATTTAGTGACTCTTCCTCACGTAGCAACCTCTACTTGCCTGTAACATTACTTTTCTTCCCAGCGGGTTCTTCCAAGCATTACACAAACATGCACAAACAAATTGTGTGTGTGACAAACAATAGGCACATTATTCTCAATCACCCACCCTTCATCCTAAGTTCCCAATGTGGGTTATAACAATTTAAACACAGCGTAAAAAAGTTTTAAACAGCTTACATCACGTTACATCTAAAAACATACGTCTCAAGTGTCAAAAGCCAGGGTAAAAAGGTGTGTCTTTATGAGCAGAGGTGAACACTCATCAAGTAAATTGAGCTATACCTTTTTCATTTTCTTTTTTCTTTTATTTTAAATGTAGTTCGAAGGACCCTTCAAGTTAAGCTCTTTACATATTAAAAGGCTTAAGAGACAAGACCCCCTCTGTCCTAACCAACAACAGAGATGTTGCCTCACCTTTCATCCCAGGCTAAATTGCAGTTACACATTTTCTGAAACAGAGCTGCCGGTGTAAAAATAGTTACCTAATGTAACAGGCTCCACTTCCGAGGCATACACTACAATGATATATGGACTGCAAATATGCAACAGAAAACCATCACTCAACAGCTCACTCTAATGGTCGTCTCTAATCCACTAATACATTTTGTGAAGGATAAAACGGCACCAGGGTAACAACAGTGAGGACTGTGGAGACCGGTGAATGCTGATCATCAACCAGAAGGTGTAGGGTACAGGCACTACAAAGCCTTCATCCTTTTCTGAATGCATGCTATTTTAAACTAAGTAGTCTGGAAGTAATACATTTTCAGCACTCTGCAGCAGGTGCTAAAACCTGCAGTACAGCCAGAAAGTGGTACATTAGCTTCTTTAAACTTCTTGTAGTCAAGCAGAGGGAGCAAGAAAACAAAGGAGTGGCCACAGTTAATTTCTCTCCACTCCAGACTGCCACCTATCACCAAAAATGGGAAGGAAGCATAGTTGTTTCTTTCAGCAGGTTTTAATTTTTTTATTTTGCAAAACCAATACCTCCAAGGTTTGTCAGAAAGGGCACTGAAGCTAATTTTTCTATTTTGGAAGTTTTTCTGTGTAATGGCGGGGGTGGGGGGTTAGTTGGTTGGTTGGTAAGGCAACAGGGGTAATAATCTGCTTCAGTGTTACATTTAGTTTCCTATGGATTGGCCTCAAAATAAGTATGAGTTTCCTGCATACCACTGTGACCTGGTATCAAACAACCCTCAGAGAATCAAATTGAGAAAGGAGTATTTCTTTTAAAGTGCTAGGATCTATAACGTTCTAGCCAAAGGGAGCTGTTCCTGCTGTTCAACATACTGAGACAAGAATTTAAGAAAACTGATCTCTCCCAATGATCTTTATGACAGATTGTTATTTTAAATCTGAAGACTAAGGAACTAAAAAACAAAACAAAAACAATTTGACTATACCAAGTATAGAGTCAGAGAGTGATAAACACTTTGATCGAAACATTTTATCCCAAAGCTGTCCAAGCAGAGAGCAGGATGGCAAAAAATTATGAGTTAAAGATGACAAAATAATAAAAACTAGAAAGGTTTTTAGATACAACGCTGCTCACCTTGGGGAGAACACTAGCCAGTTCAAACCTGTCTTTTCAGAAATAAACTACCACCTTACAGGGAAGTGATCAGAAGCAAATTTCTGAGCAACCACGACTACTGTCTCCATATTCACAGGAAACACCACACAACAGAAGCCCTGTTTAGATATTTAAACTTGCTCGTTCTCCACTAGGTGAGTGGGGATGTGCTAAATAATTCTATTCCTCCATCCCATTCCTGAAAGTCCCATAGTACTCCACATGTTGAGGCTGAATTTATGCAATTGTGCAGATTCCCCACTTGATTTAGTATCTAGGTTCTAAATCACAGGAGGAGCCTGAGGACCACCAGCTCCCACTACAAACTTTCACCCTACAACAGGCTTCCTCAACCTCAGCCCTCCAGATGTTTTTGGCCTACAACCCCCATGATCGCTAGCTAGCAGGACCAGTGGTCAGGGATGATGGGAATTGTAGCCTCAAAACATCTGGAGAGCCGAGGTTGAGGAAGCCTGCCCTACAATGTAGATGGGCCTGTCATGGTGATGTGATGTGATGTAGTGGGCTTAGTATGTGTATACCTGCTGTACCCTACTTGCATAATTGAGAACACAAGTTTATAAACATCTGAACAGAGATATAGCTTAGAGAAAAATCTCATCAACTGTCTTCCCCACCATACATGGCTTAGGACATTCGTCACAATAATACATTTTGAATGCGTTAAAAACATCCAACACCAGAGAGCAAAATGGAATTTATACGGATTGTTATATAGCCCCCCCCCCTTTTGTGGTAACAATTTAATTTCTGGCTTGTTTATAGCGTTTTTAACCTGTGTCTAGATCCACCCTTAATTTCCCCCCAGTAAGAGTTAGTTTTAACTTTCGTTAACATAGATGTAAAACCGATTCACAATGAGCTCCACCACAGATTACTATAAAATGCACAGTATTTTGTAGTAATGAATCTCTTCCTGTGACACATGCATGCATCCACATGGATACCAAGTAGTTCTGGTGTCAGGACACCTACACAGATACATTCAACTCCCATGCAAATTACACCTGAAATAATATTTAGATGACATCATATGAATGTGAAACCATTAGTAATGCATTTTAGGTTCAAAAGCGGCAGGATTTAAAAATCCTTCCTTTCTAACTAAAATAAAAGTGGAGAAATATCAGAGGACAAGGGCATGTAAATTGATTAGTGATGTGAACAAATAAACTCAATGCATGCTTTTTAAGTACCACACAAAAGGAGAGCACTTGGATGAAAAAGAAACTTGAGGAAATAGGAATCCTAACATTATTGCTTTTGGGAAACAAAGTTGCTTAGCATCTTAAGTTTATAGTGGCATGAGATTACCTGTTGCAACAGGCTTAACAGCACTACTCTTCCAGAGTTCATAAGTTTGCAGCATGACTCCTCTTCAGGAATTCACATTTAACATGCAAAAGAACAAGCGGTAGTGATCTGGGTGAGCCCCAGCTAATGTGTAATTGATGTTAAGCAGTTTCCGTGTGTATAGGGATGGGAACTCTCATCAAGTAAAGCAGCCCCTTTCAGATTAATGACACTCATACATTAGCCAGGCACACTCTGCAGCCAATGCAGTGTAACCGGGGGCGGGGGTAGGGCTTGACAGACTGCTTGCCCCTTGTGAGTTCAAACAAAATGCCTTAAAATGGTGAAGATTCTCAATCATTCCAAGTGCCTGTAAATTTCAGATGAGACAGGATATGGAACATTTGTCTTACCTATTGAATGCTTTGAAATTATATACCAAACCATTCTGCACATCAAACATTATCCGCGCAGACCAGTACGCATTTGAGCTGGTAAATGAGGAAAAAGGGAGGCAATTTGTGTGTACAAATGAAAGGGAATCTCCGCATCACAGTATGAGACTCAAAAGGATGAAGTCAAAACTTCTGTCAAGAAAGAAGTATTTTTTTCTTCCTTGGCCATAGATAGGTGTATTACTTTAGGTTATGCAAGTATGTATTGTATAAGCACTTATGCTTAAGCCTAACGATGCTTAATGATAGAAAGTTTGGGTTGTACATACTTGCTCCTCTTTGTTTTCCAAGTAAATATCATGCATTCTAATGCTTTTATTTAATTTAAAGTTTTGTGGTGGGTGCCTTCCAGTTCATTCCTTACACCAAGATTTGAAAAGCATACTCAACTCAGAAGCTACACACAGTATTGTAGTATGGTTGACCATTAGTTAGTTGTACCACAAAGTGGTGTTTGCTCCCAGAAAGGACAACTAGGGAAAAGAAAATGTTTGCCTGTTTTTAAATACTGAGTTTTCCTGGAATTTTGGTACTCTTGCAAGACAAACCAAAAAGTGAGGCGGGAGAAGGTGATGTGGGAGTCATGACTTTTTTAGCGTCTTGCAGTGTATGGGGCAATGGCAATTGCTCCCACCAAGGATGTAACACACACCAAGATGCCAGTTCTCCCTTTGCCCCAGTGATTCCTGCTTCTCTTCAGTGTGGGACCTGTCTTTGGCCAGCTGAGGGCTCAACCCCTCCATGCTGTTTTCTGATACCCATATTTACATGCAGCATGAGAGCTATGCACATACACAGCTCCTGTTGATTCTAGGGAGCAGCTTTCTTCTAACTAATAATAATTATTATTTTTGCATGCCCATAGGCTCTCTCCCATTTATTGGATTGCCATCTTGCCCTATGTCTCCATCCATTTTGCTGTTTGATATATCTGCACACTCACTTTACTAATATAGGGAGTGATACACCAGAGCTTAATTCCTCAATTCTTTTTCCATGTGCTGAATTTCAGTGTCCATAGTTTTAGGAAAGATGCTGTTGGATCTCTCTCCAGAAGCAGACTCATATGTTTTATTGTGCACACCGCTACCCCAACTCTAAATCTTAGGGTTGGTTCCAGTCTAATTAGCTGAAATTGATGGGACTTAAAGAGCAGCTAACCTAGGTTGGATCCAATACCAAGATTTCAGGAAATACTACTTGTTAATTCCTTGCAAGAAACTTAACATATCTAACCAATTGTATTAAATGCTGAAACACTGCACTGGTAGAATTTAAATTTATTTTGAGAAGCAAAATAATAGTTTTGAAATCCATAGCACCAAACAGAACCTGCTTAACCATAATTTTATTTCCATATAGAACTGCTGAGAACAGATCAAATATTTTCTACGCCCAGTAAATTAGGCCTGTCCTGATTATGGGGCAAACATAAGAACGTTTTCCAGTCAATTTAATATTAACCAAATTTCAAATGTCATCCATATTAGCACTGTGATTATATTAAACACATGCCAAGGTGAAATTTGTAGCATACGAGAATTTTGTTTTTTCAAAGACTTCCCTCCAATGTTTTTTATTATTATTAAATCACTGCATTGAGAAAATGAGTGAAAATGCTCTGGTTTAAGAGCATGCACTGACTTGGGCTATAACTGAAGATACAGAACAACACTTTCTTCCTCAAAAGTAATAGGCAGAAAGATGAACAGTTCATTAAAATAGTAGATTTCTACTGAAACACAACATGCAGGGCTTTAACACACTTCTGTTTTCCTTCCCCATTACGTTCAACAAAAATCCACTTGCTTTAAAAAAAAATTCACAAAACGTATTACCACTTTGGGTTTCCTATTTAGTTTTCGCTTAAAGATATTTAAGTACATAAAGCTACAACAATTACACCAGGAGTATTACAATAAGAAGAGATGGAAAACTGGTATTTCAACTGAAAATACATATATTCTAAATGAACCAAGGACCTTTTAATAGGGTTTCAGATAACTGCAGGGGATCTATAGGGAAAGCGAAGTTCGGAACTTGCTGTTTAAAAATTGTATTTGCAACTGTGACTAGCTTCTCTTCTTCAATAGCGCCCTGAAAGAAAGAAGAGAGAACACTGTAACCATCAGTTCATAATTCCATATTCATTTGTTTCTCCTTCCACCCAGTATCAGTGCATTCCCCTTCTGTCACACTTCAATTTGCTAAAAACAACTTCTACTAGATACAAATGGTTTACTTAGGGTTGCAATCCTATGGTCCTTGTGAAGGTGTTGCACGCGCTATAGGATTTTGCGGATCCCCGTCTGCAAGTGGAGAGGGAGATCCACAGACGGAACAGGAGCTCTGAACATGGTATCCTTGCTACTGTCTAATCACTAGAGGATATCCATAAGGCAAATTGGAAAGACTTTTTAAAGGGGGTGGGGCGGGCGGTAAGCCTGGCAGTGCTTTGATTTGATGTTTCCTCTGCTGTAACCGCTCTGGTGAGACTGCTGTTATACTTACTTGGGCTGTAGGAACGGGATCTTGACCGTGATCTGTAACGACTATAGTAAGGTGAAGGTGATCGCCTCCTTTGAAGAAAGTATACAAATCCATTTGTTAGCATTTGTCAAGAGTTTAAAAAATATTGTCAAATAATTTGTACAGCATACACATTTTTACCAAATGGAAGAACCAAGCTTCATTTGCATGGTTTCTTTCTCCCCCACAGAATATTGGACAAATTTAAAGACACCTATTTTTAAATAATATTCCACAGTGATTTAAGGTGCTGATTAATATGGAAACATTGTTTTTACAAGCCATAAGACATTAACAGATTAAGAGAAAACACATACACACACACACAAACCTCTTTTTCACATAAGTCTGTATCTTTAAGCTCTCATAAGTATCTACTGTTATACCTGACCAAATGTAAGGCAGACTAATTTCTGGGTACCATACTCATATGGGCATGTTATTTTCACCCTCAAACGTGCTCCTGCAGCTGCAACAAATAGTGGTTCTTGTGCCAAAGAAACCTGGAGTTGAAAGGGACTACAAAGATAATCTAGTCCTCCTCAACCCAGTCATTTCAACACCAACGTCATATGGCACACTAAGTTGTAATACTACATAAACACAACTTGCTATCCAAGCTCCCTGGTTAGAAGAAAGGTTGGATAAGTTTGATTTTCAGAGAGATGTAACTAGACTGGTGTGAAAAAAACACATATATGATTACAACATGCTACTGTAAACTGTTGACCATAGGTTAGCTTTTATATGGAATAGTTTTAATTCCCTGTTTTATCAGGTACTGGGTTTTTTTGTTTTCTCGGTTCTAAGATGTTTAAGCTATTTTACTTGGCTGATTTGGCTTTAATTATTTCGTTTCAAAATATTTATTGTTATATGCTTTGAGACTACTGCAGAGTTTGTAAAACAGGCTAAACATGCTTTAATAAATTGGAAAGCAGTTATATGGATGCAATAATCTTATTTGCAACAAACCATAAATCACTATACAAACTATAGATCACTATATGAACTAACAGAATTTTTGAAGACTATAAACTTATCTCAAAATTTCTATCCCTAGGGGCTCCTTGAGGGCTAAAATTAGTGGGGCCCACCAGTCACAAAATGGTAGTGGAAGGATGGAGCCAGCAATTAAATGATGGATGAACCCAGAGATTAGCACAATTGCCTGGCAATTACAGACATTTTCTATTGACATTTAACCCTTCTTTAGAAACAGCTCAATCCTATGCCAGAGCAATCTTCTTGCAGCAGGGAGCTCTAGTACTGACATGACTTTGGATCAGCAAATTCTGCTTAAAGCAGGGAGGGTAAGTGAAGGCAGATTTTAATATTCTTATCCCAACCACCCATGTTTCATCCGTTTTCTGTGTTCCTTTCACATTATTTCCTCTTCCTAAAACAGCTACCCACTCTTATCCCTTTCCCTAGTTTATTACTACTTTTGAAATATAAACCTTTCATCTAGTTTGCCAGCAAACCAAACAGGAATAAAGGGGGGGACTGGTATGTGTGTCCAGAAGACAAAGAAGCATAGGGACCAGAAGGCTCTACAGCAATCCAAAGCTTCTCCTTTTCTTCTTGCTCAGTCTGCTTGTCCCTTTAGACCAGGAAAAGGCAAACTCTGGCCCTCCAGATGTTTTGAGACTACAATTCCCATAAACCCTGACGACTGGTCCTGTTAGATAAGGATGATGGGAGTTGTAGGCCAAAAACACCTGGAGGGCCGGAGTTTGCCTATGCCTGCTTTAGAACCCATCTTTCCCATTCACTCTCCCCTCACACTCAGTGGGCCACACGATCCCTTTCTTCTTTTACCTTCTTCTCCCACTTTGCATACTACAGCCTCACTCTGTAACCAGCTCCTGCCCATGTGTCTGCCTATGCCTATGCAATGTTCATGCTTGTGACAAAGATTTCCTCTGAGCCTTTTCATTTAAATCAGAATGCATACCTGTAACGGTAATCATATTCTTCGTATCTGTCATAGCCTCGGTCATATCCTCTGTCGTAATAGGAATCACGGCGACGGCCAGCTCCTCCGCCTCCTCCTCCTCCGCCACCACCTCCACTACTTTTTTGGGAGGGAAGACAAGATGCATTATGCAAAATATTAGGATTTCTCTTATTTCAAGAAAAAAAAAAAACCCCAAATTTTTAACATTTAAACATGCAGCTCGCAGGGTTTCCCATTCAAGGTATTACTCGGGTCCACAGACTGGCTTAAGCTACAGGATTAGATAGCTCTTTAGACCATTCAACGGGCAGAGTTCACATTTAAAAAGTTATCCAGAACTGTCTGCCTTTAATTGTATTTGTAATTATTGTTCACAGTGCATTGTAATGCATGCTACTCAGCAACAGTGAGTTATGAGGTGGCATGAAAATAATGACAATAAGTTTAAAGAACATGAAACAAATGGATTTTTAAAAGGAATTTCTTGAGTAAGACAGTGATTAGCCTATGAAGAGACAGAACTATTGCATTTATTGACAACATAGTTTCTTCTGAATCACAGACTCTAAAATGCAGTTCTTCTGATTAAGCCAGGAAAACTCCTTACTGGGTTGGCCTGCCCATGTAGATTCCAGGGGTGGGCGTGTGTGCTCTCTTTGTGATAGAATAATCCACCCGGATTCTCCTGCCATCCAGCTCCATTCCATTTGCATGTTCCATTGCCTGCAAAGAAGGCAGGCACTTTAGTTCCAGCAACAAGAAATTAGTGCTTATTCTCATTAAGCAAAATCAGCTTGTCTTAGTTATTAGTTATTAGTATCCTGCTAATTAGTATTAGTATCCTGCTAATCAGTGGACCGTCTTTTCTCTAGCAGAGAGAATTAAAATGTCTCCACTGACTTGGGGCATTAAAGTTAGTGAAATAGGATCCCTTTTAAAGCCAGCACCCTGCTAAGAAGCTGATGCATTCCTGACACTTTGCTTTTAAAGCTCCAAAAAAAGGTAAACGGGGAGCCATTTCCCTTGAAGCAAAGGGACCGCACACTAGTGTGGCTTCCTGCAGGGTGCACATGGCTGGGTTACTACTGCTGTTCAGCTGCCATTTCATGCTTTCTCTGTCTCCTACCATCTCACCTACAAGGACCTATTCCAGCAGAGCTTAGTAAAATGGCAGGTTCAGCCTATACGACTTCCTAATTACTCACTCACCACATGGCAGTTCACTCAAACAATACATTAAGGAACTGACTCCACATCAGGCTCTATCTCCAACACACTCTCATGGATGTTATATGCTTTGCCTCAATTAACAGTGAGTTTTTAGCTCTATCCTTAATCATGCAAATTAGACAGCATCAATAATTTACGATCAGATGATATAATGATGATTTATTAAATTTCTATACCACCTGTCACTTGAAGATCACAGGGCAGTTCACAATATAAAAACACTAAAATACATTCAAAGAAAAATAATACCCCTATTTTATTATTAATAATCCATGAGCAAATTTACATAAAAGGTTTGACCCTTGATCCCTTTTGTGTGTGTGGTGGTGGTGGAGATTCTTGGTTGCTACCTACTCCATGTCTGTTGATGCAAATATTTTCCTTTTTTCTTTTTGCTTAATATGGACTGGAGAAAATATATGGCACTGCTTTTCCACAAATGCTTCTGGAAGTACTAGCAAAGAGTTTGTTTATCTACAGCAGATAGGCTCTACAGCAACCATCATGCTTGCAGTTGTTCAAGAATGCCACAGTATGCCTTTTTGTGAGCAGGCGACCCCTTCTGTGGACAAAATAGTAGCTTTCGACCCAACCTAAACATTACAGTTGTACCTCGGAAGTTGAACAGAATCCAAAAACCAAAGTGTGGCTTCTGATTGGCTGCAGGAAGCTCCTTCAGCCAATCAGAAGCCTCGTCAGATGTTTGGGTTCCAAAAGAATGTTCGAAAACCGGAACACTCACTTCAGGTTTTTGATTGTTTGGGAGCAGGAACATCTGACTCCCAAAGCGTTCGGGAGGTACGACTGTATTACATTTTTGGCACTGGACTTTTGTTTAACTCCAGCCCTAGAAAAAAGGCTTAATCATAATTTAGGGCCTAAACTAGGGGAAAATCAAGATCCACATGTTTACTGTTTACATTGTAAGAAATTAAAAATAAAAACAAGAACATTCTACACTTTGATTCAGTACAGTACTTCAAATGTGATTAAATGTGGGCTATATCGCCACCTAGTGATTTCTTTCTATCACTGAAACACAGCAAACACTATTTTAAAGAATCTTCTCTCACCAAAAGGTTCATGCTACAAGAACAAATGAAATTCCTGAATCAATGCATCATAGATTATAGCACTATTCATACTAATATACATAGTTCCTCCAAGACAACTTGGAAAATGCTATTATGCAAAGGAACACCAACAAAGACTACCATTCAAATTTCATACCTTTATCAAACAGCTTCACATAAGTACTGACACATCATCAACACAGTCTCCGGAATCAAACAAATCCAAATGACATAGCATAGGTTTTTTGTTTTTGTTTTTTAAAAAAGAGCCTGAAGTACATCATCCCCCTCATGAATGAGGCACAACCAAGTAAATTTAAGAAGTACAGTAACCAGATCAATTTTCATATTATATATGACTGTGTACTTTAAACCCGAGGAAACATTCTCAGTCAAAATTATGTATTACAGCAGCCACACGATTTGATTAAAACTATATTACTACTATGCTGATTTGAAGCTAAAAAATTGAAATTTAATTTTTAATGCCAGTTTATTTTTCAGAAGCTTATGCTTCTCCTCTCTCAAATGCAGTTTTTTCAAATGCCTAGTTTGAAATCCTGGTTAGTGTTTACATTTATCAGGTATAACCCTACAGTATGGTTAAGAGGAAATTTACATACAAGTGAGCACACCGAGTACACTCTCACAGTCTTCATTTAGTCTTGATTATTGTTAGCAATCAGGAGGTAGGTCTGCACTGGACAACTGTGGCTGATTCACAGATTTATACAGTACTATTACAACTTTTTTAAAAGAGAGAGAGTGTGTGTGTGTGCTGAATTTGCCTTTCATTATATGCTTATGTTCTGCCTTGGCCCCAAGGCTTGTGTGACTCCTCCAGGCCTCTCAAATGACCTGGAAGTCTCCAGGGAATCTCAACTCTGTGGGGAAACCTCTACGGCCACATAATCACTGGTAAACTTTGCAACCTTCCCAACTTAATAAATTTACCTCTTTAGAATCATCTATTCTTTCAAAGTAAACAAAAGCAAATCCTCTTGATCGTCCAGTTCGTTGATCATAAACCACATTGACACCGCTCAAAGGTCCGTAACGAGAGAAGACTTCACGAAGATCCCTCTCAGTAGTATACAAACTGAGGCCAAACACGCCAAGGCATGTATTAGGATCTGGATTAGCCTAAAAAAATGAACCAAATTCAAGTATCAAAGCATGCCTAGAACAGTGGCAGTTGCACATTCACTCATTCTTTCACTGACATTGGCAGCAAGGTATTTTGGATAACTGCAAATTTTGAGTAATACAAAAAGGGAAAGGAAGATCTATTATGCCTACTCCACCACTGGATCCAATTCTCATAATGAAAGAGGATTCAGAAGGTCTCACTTCATTATGCTGACTAGGGAGAGGGGCAGATTGGCTGCACAGAGTACAGCAAACTGGCTGGACTTACTACAGCGCAGCTAATCCTACAGAGGTTTGACAATATACTGGTTAGAGGGTTTCTAATGCAGTTATGGCAAGATGCAGGGGTAGCCAACATGGTGCACTCCAGATGTTTTGGGCTACAAGATTATATTGCAGGGGTATCCAACATGGGGTTCTCCAGAGGTTTTGAACTTACAACTTCTATCAGCCCCAGTTGGCATGGCCAAAGCTTAGGGATGATAGAAACTGCAGCCCACAACATGCAAAGGGCATGTTTGCTGCAAACAAGAGAATTAATTCTTTGAAATCTGACCAAAATGCTGCATTCTGTTGATGTCATGATGGTTCCATCTTTTACAGCTTGAAACATGTATTTACCATCTAGTGATGGGCAGATGGAATGATATAGCATTCTGGTTTCAACACTGACTGGAGACTGTGTTTCAGACATTTGCCTGAAATTCTCTTTTCTGTTCAAGAACAACTTCCTCGAAGCAGCCAAACAGGTCTTGTTAATTTCCTCAGTGTCTTATTGCAAAAGAGCCATACAATGGAAACATACCTGCTTTGTACTACCCGCACATGTGCTCCAAAACTCTCCAAGGAGAGTAGAAAGGATCTCAAGTTCCTTTCCCTCTCCTAAAATCAGATCAGTTTAACAAATGGAGCCTTAAGATGTTGTAATTCCATCATTTTAAAATGTATAATCATTTCTATATACAGTTTAGGAAATATAGAAACACCTGACTTTTGGCTTGCAGGATCCTTTTATATATATATATTTTGCCAGAGCCAGCAGGCAAAATGGTGGATTGGAATAGGAGTGAGTTACAAAGACTCCTGCATCCCATAATGCCTCAATATTTACATAAATATTTTTAATGTAAATTTGAGTAACTCAAGAGTATCCTACCATCCTACCACAAGGGATGCGGCATAGCAAAACCAGAATAGAGGCAAAGACAGAGTCCTGTGCCCATAATTATCAGAGGGGTTTTGCTAATTTCAGCTGCTTCCACCAAACCTCAATTTCAAAAGGGAAGGTGGGGCCAAAAATAACCACTAAGTTTGCCTGGCCACTTAAAGTCAATCAACAGTTTATCATGAAATGCCTCTGGCATATAACTTTCCCTAAACTGGCACAGGATAGATGCAAAATTTCTGAAGAAATTGTATTTGTGATTCCTGCTGACAGGGGCTGATAGTTGTAGTCCAAAACATCTGTAAGACACCATGCTGGGGACAGCTGATCTAGTCTACCCAAATATCTTCATACCAGCAAGGATTTAAATCTCATTTCCCACGCCCAACTTTAAATCTTTTGAAAGCTATTAGATATCAAAGTTGTCTGTTCTTGCAAAGAACTACACACCTCTTGGGTTTGGTTTTTTTTGGGGGGGGCCTCCTCCCATAAAGCCACCAGTTCTTTCCACCACCAGCACCCCCCGCCCCTTAAGAGAAAATCAGGGTGCTCCTCTCCCCTACACTTCCTTGTTTGGGAAAGTACTGTGGGGTATTCATACTGCTGGTTGCTAGGGTAAACGCTAATAGACCTGACAAGCAGAAAATGCCAAGGCTCCTCTTATTCTTGACCGCAGAAACCTGCAAGCTGTGGATGTTATGCCTAATCAACAAAAATAAATTAGTTAAATGGATTAGCTTTTCTTATACATATATTCATAGTGAGATTTAAAATAATTTCCCTACAAGCTTACACTACATACTCTGCTGCCAGTGTGCCTTCTTCGGTTAGACATTGGAGAGTGACTGCGGCTCCTTCGACGCCGGTACTCTGGAGTGTATGATCTGCTTCGTGATCGCCTTCTATGAGAATGGGATCTAGAGCGAGTGTAACGCCTGTGAGAATGCCTTCTTGACCTGGACCTTCAAATGATACATTTTATTTGTTATATGAAAAAAACATCTGTGAAGCACCATAGAAATATTGAAGTTTTCATAAATTCATGCATTATTTTTTTTATATATATATATATATATATATATATATATATATATATATATATGCTCCTGAAAGCATCTCAAAGTAAGTTTCTGGCACAGTTTTAAAATATCAAGTATTTTAAAATAAACGTTTTGTAAAATGTAAATAACATTTTAAACATTTAACTGTTCCAGGGGCTCCCAAACTTCCCCCCACAAGGACCACATGAAAATTGCTTAGGGTCTTGGTGGACCACTCAATTATTTTTCTGCATTTTGTAGCAATTGTATTGTGCTGTGCTAGATGGTATATGATTTAACTGTACTGACTGCTTCTTTATTTCTTTCATTGCATTTTATTGTATTACAATTTGAATTTCTTAACTACTTGTGCAGGTAATTTTTTGAGTAATTGTTAGCCATGTAATGGTGTTTCAATACAACAATTTCGTAAGGTAGCCGTTCACCACAGAACATATAAAACACCACAAAGAACTGGTTCACATGTCATGGTAAGTCACATGTTTCTCAATCACTCCTGTTTTGCTTGGTCTGTCGTGGAACCAAGTTAAATCATGAGTAGAAGCTAAAGGAGAACAAAACCAGCCTTGTGATTTGTTTCTCTTGGTTCCAGGCAGAATGAAGCAAAGCAGGAGTGGTTGTGCAGTGTGCGCACACGTTTCTCATTTACAGGATGCCATGGTTTATTTCTTAGGTGATTTACTGTTGTGTGAAAATCAAGCCATTGTATGGAATGCCGGTTTATGGAAGCTTCATTGTCACTGGGGACAGAAAGGAGATAGCTTTTCTTACATTTTAGGATCTGATTTGTCTTATATTTTGTCTTATGTGATGGTAATCTACAAACTGTTCTCCAGTTAGAGGCACAAAGCCTTGCGACATCAGAAAGGAGAATTTTCATATCTCCTATAGCTATCAGGGTAATTTTCCGAGACCTTCCATGGTGGAAAATTTTCAGAGCACTTCCATAGTGTAGTTGGTGCTGCAACTAGGCCATGAGGAGGTACAACAACCTCACTGTGGAGAAGGGTTGTAGCTGCATGGCACAGGAAAAGCTTCACATGCCAAAGATTCAGTTTCAAACCCCAGCATCTCCCGATAGGGCTGTCTGAAGCTCTGGGTAGAGAGAAGCAATGAGAGTACACAGTATTGAGTGAGATGGACAAGTGGTCTACTGTATAAGGGAGCTTCCTGTAATTCTATGCTAGCAGTTCAACCTTGCTAAAGAGCAAGGTCTGACGTTTTAAAAAAATCCATATAAAATATTCTTAAAAAGTACAACTCAAAATCTCTTCCATGAAACCCCTCAATACCTTGAAGGCCCCAAATAAGTAAGTTTTATGCAAAGACAGAATGTATAACAACAGACACATACCTGGATTTTGATCTTGATCGAGAGCGTGACTCAGAATGTTTAGAAGCTCTTGATGGGCTACGCGATCCTGACCTGCTCTCAGATTTTACACGAGCAGGACTCCCAGCTGCAGATTTTGACTGGGAGCGTGACTCCTAACAAAAAAAGCAGTATTACAAATGGTAGTGGTTGCACAAATGCCTACCTTCTTATATTAAAGTAACTATATTTTATTGATTGTGCCTGAAAAACAAATGGTTAGGCAATACCCTCCAGGACAAACTTCTGTTTAACCCACTGTTAACTTTGCGTGATTTCCTCAAATAGTTCCCTACTCGAACTGGATGACCAATGCTCTATTAACTAAGTAATCATGCAAATTCATCTACAACTTGATCATACAGACACTGGAACATAAACCATACATTTACTTAACCTAGGACCCATTCATTCTTCCAGATTCTTTTAATTCTACTTCACTCTTGCTTTCTACTTTTCTTCATTCTTCATTGAGTTTTTCATTTTTCATACTTCGTGTATTCTTCCCCAATTCAAACAATTCATTATAGCCTTAAAAATATTCAAGTGCTTCTATCTGACCAATCTTCTGTTCAATTTTTTCCCCCATTCAATTTTAATTTTCTGATCTTTAACACTTTTCATTAGCCTTCTTTTATCTTGATTTATCTTCCACATTCTTGGAAAAAACTCTTCCATTTCTTCACGAACATTAACCTTAATGGAAAAAGAACATTTAGTATATTTAAGCATGTGGGGATTATAAAACTCTGCTGGAGTTTCAGACTTTTAACTACCAAAATTGAATAGCCAGCAGGTAAAGTGCAAATAACTAATTTATAAAAGCATTTTTTTAAAAAAAAATCTTTTAACTGGTGTAATCATATAGGCTCTAAAAATGAGTCCACTGATTTCCTTGCAACATTTCCCAAATGTTCTAAATCTATCCTGCTCCTTTTCTAACTTTAATCTCGTTCAATTCCATATGATACACACAGACTTCAGTGTTACCTTAAATACTAGGATTGCCTGAAGTTAAAAACGTCAAGCAAAACTGATAGGCCAGATTTCAAAGAGCTACACTAGATGCAAACAGGGAGTTAGACATGCCTAATATAATGCCCAGCTCCCCATCACCCCAGGCCGCATCACAAACTTTTAAATTCCCAGCTTCAAGAAGTTTAACATGCAGCTTGGGGAGCAGTTGTTCATGACAGACAAGTACCAAGTACAACTAGCTGCAGTTCTTGGGATTCAGGCCACAGATGTGCCAATGATCTAAATATTCCAAAATACTTTCCCCCCCTAAACCTAACCATTCTATCCAAAACCTACAAAATATGTGAACAGTAGGGAAGAAACGAAGCCAATTTAAGGCTCTTCTTCAGTAACAACTTAAATCAACTTCGGTAGTGGCTGCCATTTGAAGTTACCTGTAGAACTGGGACTGTTATTCTGTATTCCTTGTCAAAACAACAGATGAATCAAACAAGCAATACAGGAAAATAAGATATTTGAATAAGCACACTCAAGTGAGGTGATTGGGCAAACAGGGAAACTAAAAGAACAGATCAAGAATTTTATGGAAATATATTGCATATTTGAATTTGAATCTTCATTGTATGTATCATGAACATTACATTAAGATAAATCAAAACTGCCCTCCTTTTCTCATTTGCACAGCAATCTGTACTGCTTTGTCTAGCTTATTCCCTTTTTAGCCAATGAAAACTGCTTATTGCATTTATTTTGCCAAATGTCATTTTGTCTTACAGTTCTTACTGTTTTGTTTCTCATTAAAGATACCATTTTATCATTTCATTTCAGACCTGTTTTCCCATACTTATGTCATATTGAAGAGTGAAGTAGTGAATTTTTCAGAAGGGAATCTGCATACTCGCGATAGTCTAAACGTGCACATTTTAATAGCACCATTACTTTCCCCGAGTTGACGAAAATACCATATTGTGGAGCTGTGTCTAATTGTCAAAACAAGACAATGTTCTTTTTTTTTAAAAAAAAAAAAACATTAGGAGGAATGGGTAAGAAAGACAGGGAAATTGATGGTGGAAAAATGCTTAACCAAAGAAAATATTAAATATGAAAGTGGGGCAGGGTGCCTCATTTTTCATGCTTGCCCATATAAAAAATAAAAAAGCCCACTTCATTGACTAAGTTTCTAACCCAAACTTCCCATCAGCAAACTTCCACAAGAATCAATTAGTAAAGGAGGAGTATACTGTGCAGTGCCAGGTTAACACCCTCACAAGGTGGCAGCAAAAATATAACTCATAATAATTTTTTTCATATATGAAATTGTTTCACACTGGCAAGGCAATCTTAGGCATGCCTACTCAAAAGTAAGCCCCATGGAGTAGTAATTCAATAGGAATTATCCACAGGTAAGTGAGTAAAGGATAACAGCCTAAATTAAGGTGCTAAGAGAAGACTTAATAGTCAGATCCCAACTACTGTTGATTAAGCTTTCTTTTTGTTGCCTTCAGATAACTATGTTCATAGCGTAAAAGTGTCAAGAATGCAGGACAAACTTTCTGAGCAGAATCAGAGGTATCAACCCTTTAGACTAGCATTTATTCACATGTTTAACTTACACCCAACCATAGGGGAGCCGTGACTGAATCCTGAGGTGGTCATTTCGTCATCTGCAACCATGGATCTCTTCCTGGCAGCTACTTGCCCAATCCAATCACAACTTGAGACTCTTTCCCAGAGCTCTCTGTGCAGAGGACTCAGACAAGAGGTCAGGAAAACCACAAATAATCACTAGGTCCACCAAAATTTGTGACTCTTAATATTCAAAATGTAAATAGGTATATATGAAGGTGGGAGAAAGCAAAATTCTTTATCTAGTGTGTGATGACTGGGATGGTTTGGGACCCAATATAAACAAATCTACAGGACAATGCTATACATATTGACACAGAAGCAAGTACCACCAAATTCAATAAGACTTACTCCTGAGTGTGCAGCCTTAAGAGTCTTGTGAGAAACAACCATTCAACTCTGAAGACTGCCATAAACAAAGCGAAATGGAAGGTACCACTGATATTGTAGATAAACAACTAAGTTTTGTATTATATGATGTGTGGGATATATGAACCACCTAGAGATATTTGGATGAAGGACAGAATAGAAATTTAATAAATAAACAATAAAATAAACTATTTTTTAAAAGGATTTGTCAAATGAGCCCTTTCAAATACAATTATACTGTTATATAAATGTATACAAATAAGAATCTAAAAATAGTTAATTTTATTTTGCTGATACCTTCAACAAGACAGGACAATAAAGTTTCTCAAGCACTTTAAAATGGGCCTAAAGAGTTGCAAGAGCAAATCAATTAAAAGGTGTGATCAATTGAAAAAAATCATCTTCAATTACATTTCCCCTCATGACAACAGGGGTATCTATTTACCAGCCTAAACCCTAGTGCAGGGAGGGGGGGGTTGCTATGCCCTGGCAAGTCCAAGACCTAGGTCCAAATTCCTAATGAGCCACATAATTTCTGTGCTCACCATCATTCAACCTAACAAGGTTGTTGAGAGGTTGAATAAGAGAAGATGAATAGAACTGGCATTGTAAAGCAGTTTTACACCAGTGTGCTATAGAAATAGAAGTTTTACAGCTAGCAATAAAAGCTCAATAAAGCTAATTAAGATACCATCAACTCCAAATAAAACCAGTATGCTCAGGGGGCACTTGGTGAAGAAGGGCAATGATCTGGTTCACAGGCAATTCTGTCTGCACAGAAAGTACTTCCACTATCCTCAAAGAGCACCAATTCAGGAACCCCATGTTCCCTAGAGTTGAGAGCACTCCAAAGTTTGTACTAACTACAGATCACTCAGACCCATTGCCTTAAGTCAACGATGTCCAACCAGTGGTAGATCACGGGATCCTCATCGTGTACAAAAAGTTATTGGGGGAAAGCTAAAAAAACTCTGTGCAATCTTCCCCCAACAACTCTGGGCACTTCTCTCCTAAAAAAAAAATTCTGGGCAATCCACCCACCCCACACACGCTCCTCCCTTCAATGACAATGGGTAGATCACTGCCAGTTTTTTTTATACTGGGAATAGATCGCAGTCTCTTGGGAGTTGGCCAAACCTGCCTTAAGCTATAGAAAAGGAGATCAGGCGAATTCATGAAAGTGTGAGATTCTGCAGCCTAGTAACTATAAAAACAGCATGGTATCTGCTCTGGTCCTTGGAGAACCAATATACCATGCTGTTTTTATAGTGCAGAAGACAACTCTGTATCTTTTGTGGAGACATTTTTCTGCCTCTCTGAGGCCAGGCTGGGGTTCCTACTGTAAGCAGCTGTGCTGAACCTGGCTTGGAGGACAGCTGATTGCCCATCAGCTTACCCTATGGGCTGCTCCCCATGGCCCTGCACTGATCCCTGCTGCCCTCACAGCCCGAAAGCGAAAACTTCCAAGGACCACGTGCTGGGATTGTTTCCACACACTCTCTCAGACAACCCTATCTTCCATCCAGACTAGCAAAAGGATTATCAAAGCTCAAGGACAATTTGTAGCCAGGCAATAACAATCAAGGATAGTGAAAAGCAGAAATGATGAGGAGTGAGGCCTGGAAGTGAATCTTAGAGGCCAAACAGAGAGGTTTGGAGGGCCAGATTTGACCCCCAGGGCCCAAGATTCCCCACTGCTGCTTTACATCAACATTCCAACATGGAACACACATTCTGAGTCCATTTCTGAATGTATGTTTAGAACCGAATAGCTCAAAGGCATAACTGGAAGTAGCACCAATGTAACAATGTAACAATCTAACACTTGAATTGTTTGCCTTTGTTATGTTAAAAGCATGGACAGGATAAACACACCAGTGCAGGTTAGAAATATAGTTCCCTTAAATTTCATCCAAAGCTGAGAACTCAGCCCTAGAATTTCTTCTAAGCATTCATGTTTAGCCTTGAAATGTTTAGAAACAATAAAGGAGGGCACTGCCTTCATTACTAAATAATCAGAGCAAAGGCCTAAACGTCTAGGATTAGGGTAACAGCCCTCAAGGCCCAAGAGTGTGGTTGCTAGACAGGCTCCCATGTTAGAATCTAAAAGGGGTTCAGACATTACATGGCAGTGTTTTTGAACACTACAATAAACATAAGCAATTATAATACAGATCCAACATACAGCCTGACAAAAATCCTTAAAAAAATTATTATTAGTCTGCATCTATGTTTTTTAGGTATGGTCCAACCATAGGACTACCAATATTTTGTTAAATCCCCAAGCATCAAACATCCAATCACCTGCAATTTCCCAATACTTTATGCAACTATTTAGGATTAAGAAAATCTAGAATTAACTTTGAACCTCTCAAGTTGTCAAGTATTTATTGGAAACAGTAGTAGTGTTTAGTCCTGCTTCAAAATGCACTTCTACAACTGAAGCCTTCAAGTAATTGTCAGGTTGGCATGTTTTTTGTTTTGTTTTTGTTTTGGCTGTCTCTGAGAAACACTAGCCCAATGAGTTATCTTTCTCAAATGTATTCAGTCATCTGCCTTTTCCTACAAAAACTACTAATATAAGAGCAAGCATGCTCTGGTACAGAACTAGGGCATTTAACATACAAAAGTGCCCTGAGCCAAGCCCCAACTCTAATACAGATATAGAATGATAAAACTGACTCCAGGAAGGCAGGCAAGGAATGAGTTAAGCTAAGGAGGAGGAGGAGGAGGAGGAGGAGGAGGAGAACCAACACAGGTATAGCAAAGTATTTGTGGGCTCATTTACAAGCTATTTAAAATTTTCTTTTGAGCACCAAGTGTTTTATCATCAAACCCATTATCAGTACTGAGCACCAAAGCACTGAAAACCAAACAGATACACTCTACGTATCTCAAATGACTACAAAGCATTCTGTAATAGAACACCACTTTTGATGCAGCAGTTTGCTTTGAATTGTGCAGATCTGTTCTAAGTGTAGTGAACTAGTTGAAACTAGTTGAATACTCTGCCCTGCTAACTTTCTACAGAACTATGTGGCTCTATATATTTAACACACACTGTTCATCACATGTTAAACATGTTTTTTTTTATTTTGTGCACATTCAAAACTAAATTTGAATGCACAAAGAATGCAAGGTATTTTCTTGGAATGTTCAATCAGCATTAAATACTACCGCTCAGGTTTTAGAGCTCCAGGCCAGTTAATGTGAAAGCTCCGGTGCTAGCTGGCAACTTTTCACTTCATATAATGAGGGAATACGCAGAATGCTTTGATCAAATCACCACAGCTGGAATTAGGGTGCATATAGACAAGGCTGGCCCACCCGAGGCAAGGTGAAATGACTGCCTCATGTGGCAAGCTTCACTGGGGTAGCAGATCCCCATGTCAATCTCCCTTCACCTTGTTTCTGATGTAGATTTTCCCTCACCCCTTCTTCCCTGGTGGGGATCTGCCTCTGGTGCCAAAATATATTAGGCTAGCCCTGCATATAGATATAAATGGTTCTAGATAGGGTGGTCTAGACCATGAAAGATTTATAAGGCAAGCACAGGAACTCTGAATTGGGCACAGAAGTTTACAGGCTAAAAGTGGACATCCCTGCTTTTAAAAACAGAGCAGTGGAGAAGTGGAGCTGGTAAAAAGTGTTCCTGGACCATCACTACCTGCTTATCTATAAACAAAGCATTCCAAAAAAACAGAAATAGCATTGTCTCTATGGTAAAAAATGGATATGGAAACAAATAGTGTGCTTTTCCTGTTAAGACATGTTGTATGCACGCATGCGTGCATGTGTTAAATATAGCATAGTAGACAGTACAGTACTGCAGTTAGTCGTGCAGTGAATCTGCGTCCAGCTACTTTACTACCCCCTCCCCGCCAAAGACTTAGGTGGTGGTAGTGGGTGATCCCATGTCTTCTTTGGCCTAATTTCATTTTGTTTTGTCTTAGCCACCATACATTGGTTCAACACTGACAGTCACTCTTGGATGCTTACATAAGAGAAGAGAGATGGATGTGAGCAGCATATTGATATGGCAGGCCCTATTCCCACAGCACTAAGCGAGTCTTCCAAATATCCTTATGCTGAATGTAGCCAATTCAAAAAACAACATGGAATCATTCTGACCAACAGCCCAGACATTCTGTCTAGAAGTTCAAACTGGAATTGAAGAATGGAATGACCTAAAAGGTGCTGAGAGGTCCAAAAAAAGTTTCTCCCTGTTCACCTCCAAGTATAGATCATTCACCAAGTGTAACTAATGCTGTTCCAGTCCCACATCCAGCCCAGTCTGACCATAATTGCTAAGGGTCAAATAAATGTATTCCACCCAAGAATGGCTGGAATTGTTCAGCTTACAACACTCACCCAAACCTCCCTATTGCTACTTTTCAGATTTATAGGGGAAATTGTGAGTTGCAAGCTGTGCCAAAGACACATATTTCAGAATCAAGAAATTCCCTCATACTTTATACTGGAGGGCAGGGGAAAGGGAGTCTCTCAAGCTGCTGTATAGTGGTAGAGTATAAAACACCCTGATAAATCAAGCTAAGATAATGCACTTTCCCCAGGCATGAATCCCAATGCCATTACTAAATAATGCCTCCAATTCATTTGAGAGAGGATTCACACCTCTCCTTCAGAAAGCTTCCGAGGGATCGAAGGATTTCCTACAACATATATAATAACAACAAAACAGCGCGGGTGAAGCACAGGATCAAACCGTTGAGTTACTAACAACAAACCTAAACAGAGCAAAATGTCTGCTGCCACCCCAGACACAACAAAAAATTGATTCTGGCTTTCCTTGTTAAAACTATAAGTCGTACTGGAGATACAAGAAGGCTGCCTAGGAGGACGCTGACCTTCAACCGCAGAGTAGGAACCCTGACCTAAAGCTGGGTCGCTACAGAACCACCGTCATAGCAATATACCAGTAAAAAAATAATTAAGAAGTAGGTTCCCAATTGTATGTGTGGCCTAAAGGTGGGTCTTCGGTCTGAAAAGATTGAGCCGGAGAGAAAACAGCCTTTTCTGCCTAAGAAAGAAGATAGCCTCGGTCCCGGATTTCCTGATCTACACGAGGCGCTGAGATCCCTCCCTACCAAACAAATGCTAACTTCGCTCAGGATTTGGCGTTCGGGGCCTTGGAAAGGAAGAAAAAGGGGCTCGTTGTGCAGTTTTAAAAATTATATATATATATATAATGCAGTTTTAAAAATTATATATATATCTATATTTCTAGCGATAACGGCAGAGCTCAGAAGTAGAAACTGGGAAGGGGTGGGCTAGGAATCGGGAGAGCGCGTAACAACCGGAATCCCAGGATCATGTTTCGGGGGGTTTTGTTGTTTGTTTTTTTTTAAGACTAAAGATCCCGGTTCAAAAATGGGAGGGCGGGAAAGCCAGGCCCGGAACAGAAACCGCGAAAACGGCCCCCGCGGGCGTCAGCGCGGCCCCCACCTCAGGCGAAGGAAACCATTTTGGAGGAACAACGGCGCTCTCCTCCGGGTGGCTCCGCCCCGCTCCGCGCCCGGCTGGGAGGCTCCGTTTCCCCCGCGTCTCGAGCGACTTCGTGCCCTCGGGGCCAGGCCAGGCCTCCGAAACCTCGGCCTGGACAGAGAAGCGCTCACTACTCACCCTCCCCTCGAAGTTGTTCTCCTCCACGTCACTCATGGCGGCGCTTTCCTCCCAACCCGGCAGGCGGACGAAACGACCGGGAACCCGGGCGAGGAGCGCTTGAGCGCCGCGACCTTCTCCTGAGGCTGCCTCCTCAGTCAACCAGCTACCCTCTTGTGGCGGCGGAGGCGGCGGCAGCGGCAGTAGCGGCAGCAGCAGCGCAAAATGGCGCCTCGCTCCGTAAGGTCTGCGCCCGACACTGCGCGAGGGGGAGGAGCTACCGAACGCCCCGCCCCATAGGCCACAATGGAGGCGACGCCGCCGTCAAGAGCGAAGCGGGAGGCAGGAGGAGTGGCGCAAGCGCAGTGGAGTCTACGCAGCCACTCCTGTTTAGGCCGTTGCTAGGCTTACGTGGTAGTGATTACAGTTCCTTTAGGTCTATAGTTAACAGCTGTTTTGTTTCTGGGTTCAAAGCCTTGGCTTCCTTCTCCTCTGGGTCTGTGGAGGAATATGAACTTGGAATGTGGCTTCTGCCTGCTGCCTTTCCCTGTAGGGCTTGTAATAAAGGATGTATTATATATTATAGGATTTCCACAGCATCTACATTGGGAGCGAAGGCAGCTGATTCTAGGCTGGACTAACTCCTGTGTAAGTTTGGGCAGGATCCCCACACAACATTATCTCCAGATGTCCATTCCTTCTATATACACTGTAGCTGCTAAACCAATAGATACTGCCAGCGATCCCTTTAGCTTCAAAGCTCCACAACACACATTCTCTTTAAAGGCTATGACAGTTGCCACATAATACCTAATCCACTTTTGTAATAACTCAGTTGCATAGTGTGGCAGCAGCTGCACTTTGGAACTCCCTGCCTCTTGAGATCAAGCAGGTACCTGCCCAAAACATTCCTGTTTAGACAAACCTGCCCAGATGCTTAGAAAGTTCAGGTAATTTTAACTGGTTTTAGTATTTTAACTTTAGTATGTTTTAAAGTAGGGTTGTAAATTCTTCCTGAGTTTGCTGTTTTTATTTTTTGTAATCCACTTTTAGGGATTTTTTATTTTTTATTTTTATTTTACAATTAAGCTGTTTATAAATTTTGTAAGTCATAATAAATCAGTAACGATGTTCCAGCCATATTTGCGCTCAACTGCTCACTTCCATGAGAAGAGGTATAGCAGGGATATCCAAGATCCAGCCGATTGCAGGACCCTGATGGCCCCCCCAAAAAAGAAGCTCAACAACTTCAGTTGATCGTCCCCCAAAAAAGCTCAACAACTCTGATGAAGCTTCCCCCCCAAAAAAGCTAAACAACTCTGGTCAATCCAATGGGGAGATCACTGCCATTTTTTTTTATAGTGGGAGTAGATCACAGTCTCTTGGAAGTTGGACGTGCCTGAGGTAGGGTTGCCATATTTTGAAAGGCAGAAAAGAGAACGCTATGATGGCCGTGCAAAGCAAATACAGTGGTACCTCGGGTTACAGACGCTTCAGGTTACAGACTCCGCTAACCCAGAAATAGTACCTCGGGTGAGAACAGAAATTGCGTGGCGGTGGCAGCAGGAGGCCCCATTAGCTAAAGTGGTACCTCAGGTTAAGAACAGTTTCAGGTTAAGAACGGACCTCCAGAATGAATTAAGTTCTTAACCCAAGGTACCACTGTAAATGCAATTTGTCTCAAATTTTACCCCTGAAAGAGAGGGTTTGTCCTGGAAAAAGAGGACACATGGCAACCTTAGAAGGGCTCTGCCAACTGCATATATTGCTGTTAACACCAGGGAGAGACTTCCTTTTTAAAGCCCTTTATATTTGTTTTAGGACGCGGGTGGCGCTGTGGGTTAAAGCCTCAGCGCCTGGGACTTGCCGATCGAAAGGTTGGCGGTTCGAATCCCCGCGGCGGGGTGCGCTCCCGTCGCTCGGTCCCAGCGCCTGCCAAGCTAGCAGTTCAAAAGCACCCTCGGGTGCAAGTAGATAAATAGGGACCACTTACTAGCGGGAAGGTAAACGGCGTTTAAGTGTGCTGCGCTGGCTTGCCAGATGCAGCTTGTCACGCTGGCCACGTGACCCGGAAGTGTCTGCGGACAGCGCTGGCCCCCGGCCTATAGAGTGAGATGGGCGCACAACCCTAGAGTCTGGCAAGACTGGCCCGAACGGGCAGGGGTACCTTTACCTTTTTTATATTTGTTTTAGTTGTGAGCTGGAGAAAGTGACTGAAGTGTGTAGTGGGCAAGTCAGAGGCTATGCAATGACCTAGGACTAGGTATGTAATCTCCCTTGCCTACTCGCCCACCACCTCTGCAATCCCTGTAACAGGCCTCAAAACAAAATTTAAAAATTCCTTCCAGTAAGTAGCACCTTAGAGACCAGCTAAGTTTGTTATTGGTATGAGCTTTCGTGTGCATACACACTTCTTCAGATACCACAGGCCTATTCTGTTGTCTGGCATGTCTGCACATGTTGACTTGTGGGCAGCATGCATTGCCCAAGCAGTCACAGTATGCTGGATTATATATACCTTTTTAAAAATTAGGAATCATCTCTTTCCCATCCTCCCACACTCTTAAGACTGATACCAATGCAGACTTTATAAGTTTTAACACCAAACCATCACCTTTCTCCTCATTCCTCTTTCCTTAACATCCAGCCTTGTGATGAGTTCTGGACAAAAAAAGCTAGTAATAATAATAATAATAATAATTTATTATTTATACCCCGCCCATCTGGCTGAGTTTCCCCAGCCACTCTGGGCGGCTCCCAATCAGTATTAAAAACAATACAGCATTACATATTAAAAACATCCCTGAACAGGGCTGCCTTAAGATGTCTTCTGAACGTCAGGTAATTCTTTATCTCTTTGACATCTGATGGGAGGGCGTTCCACAGGGCGGGCGCCACTACCGAGAAGGCCCTCTGTCTGGTTCCCTGTAGCCTCACTTCTCGCAATGAGGGAACCGCCAGAAGGCCCTCGGCGCTGGATAGTCTACTATTTTGATTGGCCTAATTACTTCACAAATTATGCATGCATGAGGGAAGTTTGGGTTTGGGTTTCTAAAATAGCAGCTCCCCAATACCACCCAGGAAACTCCTTTTGTAAGTGAGAAGAGTTTCAAAAGCAGTTTGTGTTATATTATAGTGAGTGCTCTTCAAAGAGTGGGGAAAATTCCATTGGGATATGCCTAAAATAAGGCTGAAATCATATACATATTTAATTGGGTGTTAATTCAGTGGGACGGAATTGGATTGCAGTTAGAATCCTAAGGTCTTATGTTAGCAAAAGAGGTGGTTGGGTTTATAAGTCAAAAGACTCACAATGAACTTGATGGAATTGGATACCAAATACATTGCCCCTGTCTCATATACCTGCTGCAGAGGATAAGATTAACTCTGCCCTTAGTCATAGCACAACCCAGCAGCACATTTATTGGCAACCTATACTATAACAAGATTATCAAGCAGACAGTGAGGCATAATAATTGGACAAATAGGCCAAATGACAGGACACAACATGGGAGTCCTCTAGTTGACAAAAACTGCCAATATAATTACTATTCATGTAATATACTATTTATGTAAGTAAATTAGTATTTATCGGTAAGGGGGGGAAAGCCTATTAGGCATTTAAAATGAAACTAGGCATGGGTTGAAAGCAAAAATGCAAACTTTCAGATTGCAACGAGTAAAAACTTCTGATGAAACCTCAGATCAGACATTCACGGTCCATCATGACTGATATTACTGATGTTTAGTTTTAGATCCCAGACTTTCCCTCCGTATTCGGTGCTTCCCCCCCCCCTTCCCCGAAGTAGCCGGAAGTGAAGTCCGCATGCGCCTGGACCGCGCTGGTCTTCCTATGTACAACGCAGTAAGCGGAGGCTGGCGTCCGGCGGGCGGAGCTTAACCGGGGCGTTTGCCGTGCGCGCGGAGAGCTCCGGCGGAGCGTGCGGGGTTGCATGGTAACCCCCGTTGAGGATCGGAGAGCGTGATCTGGGTGAGAAGGAGATCGCGGGCCGGAAGGGCGGACGCGCTTGCCTATATGGCTTAGGTGGGCTGGAGAGCATAAAATGCTGATGGACATTTGCCCATGGCCCTTGGGCAGCCCTGCGTTTTCAGCCAGCTGTGCTTGCAAGGTAAGATCCGATGTTTGTTTCCTTTGAGGTGACGCGTTCCAGGCAAAACCTCATGCTTCTTTCGCAATGGCAACTTCCCCTCTTTAAAGAGAGGCTGTTGTGTTCCGGCTCTCCTGTCCCGAATCCCTAAATTCTCCTGTGCCTTCAGAAATCCCCTCCCCGCCATTTCTCTCTTTTTTTCAGCTTACTGTTTGTAGGCTGCAAAACCGAGCAAGGTTCTTTTTTAGACCGACTTCCTGCCGATGGTAGACTTACACTTAACTGGATCGTTATGCTTCGTTTGGCTATCCCTTTCATGATTATTTTAATCTGTTACACTCAAAGACTTGGCCAAGTCAATGCCCGAGACTAATAGCGCAATCCTTTATAGATATTTACTTGGAAGTAAGCCCAATTGAGTTCCGATGTGCCTTCTACTAAGTAGATATACTGTATATGGGATCGCACTCTTTCCAGTACAAGATAGGTGTACACTGCCTGGTGTAAAACTACACAAGCTTCTGTGTTACATGGAACTCTTTATTCAGATTTATTGCAACTCCGGAGTTTGGAGTACAATAGTGCTGCATAAATGTTGCTACGTGAATGAAACACTGTTTTTGAGAGAGTCTTCCAGTATGACCTAGGAAGTGGTTGATGTAGCCCATCTGCCTTACATTTTATCTATGTACTGTATTCATTTGGTATAGATCAGGAAGCTCAGCTTTGTTGTCTATGGATGGATAGCGAGTATCTAAGTAATCATTCTCTCCCCAGTTCATAAATCATAATGGTTTGGAATTGCTTTCCTCCTTTTCAATGCAATGTTTACTTTGTAACAAAAATGGTAAATTTGCCTGATGAAGAGCTTTGTGTAACTTTGAACCTTACGTCTCCTACAGAGCCAGGCCCATTAAAAAAATAATAAAGCCCGCTAAACAAAGCACACAAAAAATATAAGAGGTATTACAAAATAATTGTTTATTATTAGAAATTGAGGTTTAAGCAGAATGTGGATTAAGCTAGGATTCATTTTTCACATGCATAGATGTGACCAACAGCCCAAATACTAATTGGGGTGAGTGGGTTAGTCATTTATTATACTGTATTGTAAATGATTAATAATTTCAAATTTGAACTTTAAGTATTTTGTGGTTTTAGGGATTAACTATGAAATTTTATTATTTTATCTTGCATAATATTTTCTCAATTATATCTAAATTCCTAGTGGTAACAACCTAAATAAACTCTCACCTTTTCTTCTCTTGAAAGATTCCCCATCATCTAAATGGCTGCCAGTTGAGCTATTTGCTCTGATAACTAAAGAAAGCATCAGACTAGCTAATGTAAGTTAACTTATACTGCCTTTAGCATTTTTGACTTGCAGTCTATTGATCAGTTCTGGTCTACTCCAGTTCAAATGATAGTTTTATTAAAGCAAATAAACTGTAAATTATATTTATCTCCAAAATGCACCTGTTTTGTGATTTTGATAATATGCCATTTTAATTTGTTAGTTTTAATTAAATAATGGATTAATCTGATAAGGCATATTATTAATTATAACATGTTTAGTTTATAAGAACCATGATAAGACTTAAAACACAATCCTATACATTTAGACGATGTCTCACTTTGTCCAACGTTCTTGCTTTGCAGATTCTAATGTGTTTAGGACTGCAGCTTAAAAGTTACCTAGGAATGACAGTGCAATTCTGTGCATGCCTACATAGAAAAGTAAGTCCCATTGTTTTCTATGGGATGTGCTCTCATGGAGGTACACATAGTAGTGGTGGGGAACTTGTGGCCCTTCAGATGGAACTGGACTAACATTGGCCCCAGCACACATGACCAATAGTCAAGAATGATGGAAGCTTTAGTCCAGCAACATCTGGAAGCCTACAGCTTTCCCACGGTGTGTATAGTGACACTTACTTCTGAGTAGACATGTACAGGATTGCTCTCTCTCACTGTTTTCTGATGTGCTCCTAGTGCTTCATATACTCTGTCTTGGTCTTACAAGAACTGTGTAAAGTAGGCCATTGTTATTCCCATATTATAGATGGAGAGCTAAAGAAGTGAAGATACCAGACAAGTTCATGGTTGAACTCCAGGTTGCATCATGGACTTGCAACTCATGCTTTAAGGACTGCCCAGTGGCAAATCATAGGCTTTGTTTAATTTACGTGTCTCTGATGAACGGTGAAGTTAAATTTGGAAGTTGGTCATAATAAAGCTCATCTTACAAAGACTTAAGACTGATAATATTTTTTAACATAATGTTTCAGGAATCAACCATGTCCGTTGGGGAAAGTTTACACAATGATCTCTCCGGAAGGGTAACTCTGTTGTGAATTTTTATTTTTATTTTTTTTACTACCATGAAAATACTGTGACTTGAGCCTTGGTTCCTTATGTTGACATTTTGGCCTGCTCAGAAATGTTTTTTGCATTTTCGAGAAAAAACGTGTCCCAGAAATTGAGCTTACTTCTGCTGGTGTTTGGTTTTATCTGGGGCATAATGTTACTGCGCTACACCTTTCAGCATCCAAGGCAGCAGAGCAGTGCTGAATTGCGTGAACAAATACTTGACTTAAGTAAAAGATATGTTAGAGCACTGGCAGAAGAAAACAAGAATATCATGAATGGTGGTAATGGAGTCTCAATGGCAGGATACGGTAAGACATAATAAACTTTCTTTGAGGTCATGACTCTATTTAACTCCTAATTTTAGAATTATGAAATGCAATACCAAGCATACTTTCAAAAGTTCTTATTTATTTTGTAGAACTATTGTCTAATAATTAACAGGGAAACTGTTATGGAAACGATCATGGCTATGAAATCCCACATTCAGCTGAGGTTAAGAAATGCGCAGTGTTTTATATCCTCGAGAAAAGTCATTGGTTTATTGAGGGTATTAGGATACACATAATATTCATTCGTATATGAATTATATATCCATATTTTGGAGTCCTGGAAAATGCCACACCTGGAAAGGTTTAACAGAAGTAGTAAAGGTATCAAATTGGAAAAAAACTAGAATTGGCTAGGTATATAATTTTGAAAACTGTACACTGTAGAATACAGTGGTACCTTGGTTCTCGAACTTAATCTGTTCTTCCTGCGCTCAAGTGGAAGCTGTGGAAGCCACGTCGGATGTTCAGCTTCCAAAAAACATTTGCAAACTGGAACACTTACATCTGGGTTCATGGCATTCAGGAGCCAATTTGTTTGGGAGCCAAGCTGTTCGGGACAAAGGTACCACTGTATCAGAATTAGAGAGCAGCTGGTAGAAATCAATGCATATGTTAAAACACAGTCATTCTTTTTATATGCTATGCACAATGTTTCCTAGAACTCACTACCAGTGGTGTGGATAAAAAACAAGAAGAAAAAAACAAAGAGAGATGGCTAGTTCTGTGCCAGATGGACTCAATGAAATGAGAAAGAATAAGAAATCCTTTCTCTGTGTGACTGTTTCTGAAGAAAAAACCTAGATGAAATAAATAAATAAATAATCAATATAACCAGATATATTATTCAATGCCTAAATGCACTAATTGGAAAGGGGTGGGTCTAGGACCAATAAAACAAAAATTTGGTTGTGGGGGGACTTGCATCTCCCTTTCTAATTCCTGTTCTTCAGCTATTTTGGCACAGTAAATCACTGAGCCTCTTGGGCTTGCCGATCAGAAGGTCGGCGGTTCGAATCCCCGTGATGGAGTGAGCTCCCGTTGCTCTGTCCCAGCTCCTGCCAACCTAGCAGTTCGAAAGCAGTCTGTGCAAGTAGATAAATAGGTACCGCTGCGGTGGAAAGGTAAACAGCGTTTCTGTACGCTGTGGTTTCTGTCATGGTGTCCTGTTTCACCAGAAGCGGTTTAGTCATGCTGGCCACATCACCCAGAAAGCTGTCTGTGGACAAACGCCGGTTCCCTCGGCCTGAAAGCGAGATGAGCACTGCAACCCCATAGTTGCCCTTCATTGGATTTGACTGTCCAGGGGTCCTTTACCTTTACTATGAGCACCTATGCTTCTTTTACTATCAATAGTTCCACTGTGGAGTGCAAAATAGACAGGATTCCTTTCTGTGTTTCTGTTTTTTCTCTAGCTGATCTAAAACGAACGATCGCAGTTCTTCTAGATGACATCTTGCAACGCTTGGTCAAACTGGAAAACAAGGTTGATTACATGGTTGTAAATGGCTCAGCAACAAATACTACAAATGGGAACTTGATGCCAGCAACTACAAGCAAACGGGTAAACAAAGTGATTCTGACTGGTGTCTAGTTCTGTTACAATAGGAAAAAAAACCCAAACCAATGGTTGGCATGGAGGTCTGCATCCTGTTGCAACAGGAATCGCTGAATACAGTTCTAACTTCTTTTATATCAAGTTCTAAAACCTTTTAAAGATAGTTCTTTCATAAAACAACACTGTACAACATCTTATTTAAAAGAGATGCTGGAAACATAGCTAGTGTAGTAAGACAAGTAGATAATGTGTACATCCATATGTGAGGTTCTATGATAATCATGGAGATTATGATCATGAAAAAGAGGTAGATTTAATATCTAAATATCTATTTAAATATAAATCTAACATATCTTTGGAAATTTTAGCTTAATCTTGTGATCTGGTTTACTAATGCATAGCAATGAAGGATAATATGAGCCTTTAATATGAGTGCTGGAAATTTATGTATGTGTAAAGTATATTTTAACATCACCTTTGGCTGATTGATTTCTACAATTGATATCATGTTGTGGATAACATCCTAAAATGGTGATCCAAAGAATGTCTTTTATTTGCACTATCTGTGAAATAGCTAGAGAGAATGTATTAAAAATACTATTGTTTGTAAAAGCTTAAAAGGGCGACCTGCCCAAGTGCACACACACTTGCTACAGAATTAGGATGCTTAGATGATCAAAGATAATCTGTGATGGTACATAGCTGTTAACAATAAATAAATGTATAAATTTAGCAACTGAAGATAAAAACCTTAAGTGATAGAAGCCACACTTACCAGGTATTGAACACTGCTAGCTTTTCGTCCATTGTTTTTTTGGTGAATATTTGAGTATCCTACAGCCTATGATGAATGTAACACTAGCTCTTAAGTTACTCTTTTTAAAGAAAACCAAGAGTGACAAGCTGAATTTAGATGAAGGGAAGCAAGACACCTTGATACTTACTGAAAAGATGAGCTAGAGGGGTACAGTCTCTCAGGCACTGCTGCTTTGCAATGGCCTTTTGAATGAGTGTTGGTTGTGAAACAGTAGTAAATTCTGGTGGATTTGAACCCAAGCTCTTCCATGGTGGACTTTAAATTGAGTGGGAGCAAAGGTGAACATTGCCTTATATCCATGTTAGCCTTATAGCAGAGAATTTGCAGCAAGAGTACACTATGTTACACAGTGTGCTTTTTGTATCCTAAATTATAAAAATGAAGTGCCAGTCTTGAGTTTTTGCATCTATACGGAATGATCTCTAAAGGGTTTGTTTTGGTATTTTATGCTTAAAATATGCTGTGTAGGGTTTTTTTGTTTTTTTTAAAGAACTTTTATTTAAAGGGAGAACAAGATTTGCGGTGCTAGATTATATACCGTCCTGAATTATTATCTCTGCAGATGATTATAGCATCTGGATAGAATAAAATAAATAAAGTGAAATATATGGTCAAAGGTTTTGAGTGTCCAGTAAGTTCTTATCCTCAGTAGGAGTGTATTCATGATTTTGTACAAAATGAAAATCTGTGGTTGCTTTCTACATGTTTTAAACTTGATAAATAAAAACACTAATGGTATATTCTATTCTACTCAGAAGTAAACCTAGGAATAATCCTTGCTAAACTCAGCGAGGCTAGCTTTGGAATACAGTGGTACCTCGGGTTACATATGCTTTAGGTTACATACGCTTCAGGTTACAGACTCTGCTAACCCAGAAATAGTGCTTCAGGTTAAGAACTTTGCTTCAGGATGAGAACAGAAATCATGCTCCGGCGGCGCGGTGGCAGCAGGAGGCCCCATTAGCTAAAGTGGTGCTTCAGGTTAAGAACAGTTTCAGGTTAAGTACGGACCTCCGGAATGAATTAAGTACTTAACCCGAGGTACCACTGTATACATTTCACAGGATTATATCATAAGGCTACATTCCTGAGCACATACATTTCTAAGCCTCCTGAAACTTTTTTTGGTCAGTAAATTTAATTGGGACTTGATTCAAAGTACATTTTCACAAGCTACGGGACAGTCTATCCCTTAACATGAGGATAAGGGAACATACAAGAATCCATTATGTAATGAGTCTACCCATTTATCTACCGCCTTTGAAAGTTTGATGCAGAATTTCTCTTTGCTGTGTGACATTCTCCACTAGTCATATACAGGAGCAGACCTGATGGATCAAGGCCAAACGCCCATCTAGTCTAGAATTCTTTTCTCATATTGCTCAGCCAGATGCCTATGGAAAGTCTGTAAGGAGGTTTTGAGTGCCATTGTACTCTTTCCCACTAGTGACTCCGAAAGTATGCTATACAACATTGGATGTAGATCATAGCCATCATAGCTAGTAGCCATTTGAAGCTTTATTCTTCATGAATTTGTCTAATTCTCCAAGTTAGTGGCTGTTACCACATATTGTGGGGTGAATTCTGTAGTTTATGCATGGGATGAAGAAGCACTTTGTTTCATCTGTCCTAAATCTTGCAGCATTCAGCTACATTAAATAATAATAACAATAATGATAAATACTGGGCTGCTCCCAACAGAATATTAATAATAAAAAAGCGACAACATCAAACATAACAAATTCCCTAAACAGGGCTGCCTTCAGATGTCTTCTAAAAGTCAGATAGTTGTTTATTTCCTTGACATCTGACGGGAGGGTGCCACCACCGAGAAGGCCCTCTGCCTGGTTCCCTGTAACCTCACATCTCGCAGGGAGGGAACTGCCAGAAGGCCCTCGGAGCCTGACCTCAGTGTCCAGGCTGAAAGATGGGGGGTGGAGATGCCCCTTCAGGTATACTGGGCCGAGGCCTATTATGAGAGACGGGTTGAACTGGAAGTTAAGAGAACTGTGTGCAAAATAAATACAACACTTTTGTTAAAGTTTTTCACACAGCAACTCTCACACTTGAGGAGGCGAGCTCCTTTTTACTTTAAAAGCAGCTTGTCTTTTTTCCTGGATATGTTACAGAGAAACCTAAACTAATGTTTTGGTTCTGTGTTCTTTCTCTAGCTTTATTTTTTTTTGGGGGGGGGGAGGCGGCATTATTTGTGTATTAATGAATTGTATGGAGAGCTTACTATAAAAGGTGAAATATCAAAATAATCAAGAGCCACGTCTTCTGCTGTTAGTCTCAACAAATGTAAATAATGAGACATTACTAAATGTTTATAGCAGGACATCGTCACCAGCTCTGCTCCTAGACCTGATCTGGAGTGAAGAATGCTTTCAGGGAGGGCAAGGACAGCCTCAACCAACACTGCCAGTGGCCAGGCAGGAGGGGAACCCCACCCCGGTCCCCTGTGATAATTTTCCTTGCAATCAAGCCAGAGGACACTTTAGTCAAAAATCCCTCACAAAATGGCTACAAGGTTTTTTAGGCTGCAGGGCTTTCTTTCTTTCTTTCTTTCTTTCTTTCTTTCTTTCTTTCTTTCTTTCTTTCCTCCCTCTCTCTGTCTCTCTCTCCAGTGTATAAGGGTGGTAGCAGCTACCTGGAGACACAAGAGGTTGCAAGGCTGAGGGTGTTGCCACCAGATCCCTGGGGTCCAAAAACCATGAGTGAGGGCAGCGAGCTGAGTTCAGATTCCGTTCCTCAGGTCCAAGTGTTTTGCTGTTACCTTGAGAGTTTAAAATTCCAAGTCTGCAGCACAACTGAAGTGGTGTGTGTTATGTACTAAAGTTCTCACCCTGGGCCAGCAGGGGGATACTGTAGATAGTTCAGGTCCACATATGCAAATAAGGGATCGAAAGTGACATTCAGTGATTGGATAGTTACAGAAAATGGTTGCTGTTGCGTTCTAGTGGAGCTCTATATAAGCAGGCTGGCTGAACCCTTCAGTTCAGTTCTGGCCTGTGAATAAACAAGAGCTGTTTGAAGAATCACTGTGTCGTCTGATATGTTCACCCACAACTTAACAGTGTGAGCCATCTTTTAAAATGGATTAAAACACTCTCTGTGTGTATTGATGTAAAAATTGGGGTTTGGCTTTTGCTGCCCCAACTCCCCAAGGGATTCCATGGGTCCCCTAAGTCCATGATCGGTCAGAGAAGAATGGATGGAGGCAGGATCCAGCGGAAAGCAAGGCAGATACTTGGTTTTCTGTTGCAACAGAGTTCCCTTCCCCTCCTTCCATGAAGGGAGAGACCCTGAATAAAAGTGTGCAGGAACCTTTTGACATTGCCCAACCCACTTAGCCAAAGAGCACCCCAAAATCATCACACATACATCATAGGTGGGTCTACAGCAGAAATCCGGTCCACCAGGATACCTAAGAATGGTCCCTGATTGCATTGCCTGGGCAATCCTTTTGTGATCACTATTACTTTTTTACTTGACCTGAATCCAGGCCACAGGCTCGCCCTATTCATACACAAAGACGCTCTTAAAACAGGATTTGTCAGGATTTGTAAGCGGGGAGTGGGGGGTGGGGGTGGGGAGAAAACGGGAAGGCTTTCCCCATTTGCCTCCCTTAACCGCAGAGGAATACAGTATTTGAGGTCAAAATGGCTTCAGGATTGCTCTCAAGACACATGGTTTATATATTCAGATACGTGTGCATTTATGAATATTTATATTTGGGGCCTTAGGATTGCATATAATAATATTAAACTGGGTTAAGTTCGAACTATCGAGGGGGAGTTAGCGAGGCGCGAGTTCTCACCCCGCCAGCAAAAAGCAAAAGCCGCCTCCGAAAGGCGCGCTTAGAACCGTCGCTTAGAGACCCAACAAACGGCGAGGGTTGGCGAAGCAGCCGCCTCTCCCGGTGGCGGGGAAGGGAAAGGGAAGGGCCGCCTCTTTGTCTCCCGCGAGGCCCTTCAGTCCTCGCCGCCGCGTGTCTCCCTCTTTCGGTAGGGAAATCCGGCCGCGGGGACGGCTCACCCCGGCGCCGGCCCCGGCCATGGAGCGGCTGACTTTGCAACCGGGGGCCGCCGCGGCCATAGACGAATACCTGGAATACAAGAGGTGAGCGGGACCGAGGGGGGCGAAAGGCCGCCGGGGGGGGGGAAAGGAGGGGATCGCTTGCGGCGATCGCCACTGCGTAGGTAGCGGGCCGAGGGGACGGGACGCTCCGCTCAGGTCTTCTCCACTTTTTGCTGGGGCTCGAAGTCTTTTCGCTCGGAAAACCCAAAACTCACGAGGGGCCCTCTGAGCATGTGCAAAGGGCACGTCCTTCACCCCGAGCAACCTAAAGGACCGTCTTTCCGCACAGATCCTGGCAACCTGCCTTCTTCACTACTAAGCGTGATACTCCTGAGCGATGCGCCGGCTAGGCATGGTTTTATTGTTTGATCTCTTTGTAAGACGCTTTGAGGTTTTTTCTTTCCCCCCACAATCAATCAGCGAGCAGAACACATAAGAGAGCTGTCCGTGGGGCACCAGTCTTGCTTTGACAAGGTGGGTGCCTTTAACAGGGCTAGCCTCTGATTGTTAAGAATTTGAAAGAATATTTAATCCATCCGAATCTAATTGTGGTGAGTTGAAATCGATTATAGGTCTTAGTTTAAGGTGTGAGTGACTAGGTCCTAGGATATGAAGTCGTATGGTATACATGTTTAAACTTTATGATTTATAGTCTTTTTAAAGAATGAAGCCCTCAACCGCTTCCTCCAGTTAGAGGCAGTTAAATGGGAATGTTCCATGAAATATGCCGAGGATCGTAGCACTGTTTCGATGTTGGGACATAGATATCAGCAGAAATAGAACACCCGGCAAACATTTTCTAGTCTAGGCTTTCCAAAATTGTCTCTTCACTTTCTCCTGTCTCCCAAGCACAGCCATTTCAACAGTCTTCATTTTTGTATGTGTGTTATCAGAACATTGATGTTTGTAATTAAACATGCAATGCTTCTTCGTAGAATTGTAGGCGAAGATGATGGAGGGAAACTTTTTACTCCGGAAGAATATGAAAAGTACAAGAAAAAAATGTTACCTATACGGTTACAAAACAGACTGTTTGTGAGCTGGAGATCACCAACTGGCATGGACTGCAAACTTGTGGGCCCCGAAACCCCATGTTTTTGTACTCACAGGTGAGGCATTCTGTGCCCTACATAGACATTTCCTGTTCAACGGAAGTATTTTTTTGTTGTGCAGTTAGCTTGAGAACTTATGGCTTTCAAAGCTTTAGGAAGCATTTATTTTTATTTCTTAAATTACTGTACTGCCTTTCATCCAAGGATCACAGGGTGGTTTAGAATATTTCTTAGATCAGGAAAATTGTTTCATAATATTCCATATAAATTATAAAGGCATCAAAAATGGAAAAGAAAGAGCACCTTCAGGTTGAGTTTCAAGTACCTTGGGATGACATTCAAAGGTATATTCCAAATAATTTGAATGGTAGGTTCCCTGGTCAGGTCTACAGATTTAAGTGTCTAAATATTTTACTGTGATTCCCCCTCTGCCATGGTCCACATAATGCTAAGCTACAGTTTATAGACAATTGCTTACTAAATGATGGTTTAACACGAACGTCCAGCCCAGCACCTTAACCATGGTTTATTAACCACAAACAAACCATGCTTGTAAGCCACAGTTTGTTATTGGTTTATAAACCTTGGTTAACATTACCGATGGCTTTAACATTACAATGCGCCTTCATTTCCCCCCGGCACATGTAATGTTCAGACTTATTTCAGTCATGGCTTTGAAGAAGCAGCAATAATTTTTCTCGGCAAGACTAGCACACAGTAAAAGACTGACTCACTACCATAGAAATTTTCTATGTGCCAGAAGATTCGAGAGAGAGGCTGGGTTGGTGGCAACCTCATCAAGTGGTTTATTGAACCTGGTCCCATTCATAAAAGATTGGGACATGATTGCTTTGAATAATATTTTTTAAATAGTTCAACTGTTGTCTGGGGACAGCCCTTCCAGCAGTGGGACAGCGGGGAAGCAGGGCTCACTCAATCAGTTCTGCTGCGACAGGCCACCTCCATCAGGTCTCCCCATCCCTTCAACCATCATCTGGGAGTAGCCATTCCATCAGGCGGCCTCAGTGGGAGAGACAGGAAGCCGGGCTCATCACATCTGCTTTGTTAGAGGCCCCACTCCACCTCCTGCCTCTGAACTGTGCCAGCTGCCCAATATAGGAACAGTCGTCTAGAAATTAATGCCTGAGTTTTATTTCTCTTTTTCCTCCTTGTCCTTTCCCACTTGTGCAATGTATTTAAAATAATAATAATAATAATATAAGAATTTAAGTAGGGCGTGCCTTGTTTTGATTTCATGTATGCCGCTCTGGGTCTGCCTTTTTGCCTGAAGAGTAGGGTACAAATTCTCTAAATAAATGATAAATAAATAAAGCAAATGATCACTGAATAGTATGTTTACATTTCCCTTCCCCCAGGTATAAACAACACAAAACAGACTTTGAAGAGATCCCAAAGGAACGTCCTATTTCTTTACCCTGTCGGGTGGGCCACTGCCCATGCAAATCTTATAACTTCATTCCTCTCAATGGGACTCAGCCCATCCGCTGTAGATGTAAGCACTTTGCTGATCAGCACAGTGCGGCACCTGGGTTTCCATGCAACACATGTAAGTGAGTTTTGGATAAATAAGCATGTCATATGTAAGTGTAGCAGCTTTTCATTACACAGATATGTCCCTTGAGGCATTGTGTGATACTATAACCATGTATATTTGTAGGTGTGGAGAGTACTAATGAAAATGTTCTGGCTTCTGTAACTAGAAAACTCATATCCAGCATGCAAGCTCAACATTGTATTTCACATTCCAAATCTGTTTAATTTGCATACTATTAAACCATTTCCTGATTGATACTACTTCCGTATCTGGGAGTCTGAACATGGGCTTTTTGAAGGATACTTTTCCTACCACTGGCAGCTTTCTGTATAAGTAGAGTCTATCTGCACATTATTGTTTAAATATGTTTCATTGTACTGGTTGAATAAATAGTATTTATGATCTCAAAATATTGTAGGCCTTAGATTTACGCCATGTCTGCCCTGGACATACAATAATAAACTTACGCATCCTATTAAGCTGTTTCCAGCTGTAGCAATTGTTTGTGTAGTTGGTGCTACAGAGAGGAAATACTCAAACAAAACTGCCACTGAGTGAAAGGGAGTCAAATATTTTGGTCTATCTGATGCTGTCTTAAAAATGTTTTGAATTAGGTTCCAAATGTTCAGGGTTTCACAGTTGCTTTACTTGTGGATGTGGGCAGCCAACATATGCTCATGAAACAGTAGTGGAAACAAAAGAGGAACGCTTAACCCAAGGAAAACCAGTGGGGCAAGATGTCCCATATGCCGCCATGGGAGGACTAACTGGCTTTAGTTCACTAGCAGAAGGATACATGAGACTTGATGACAGTGGGATAGGTAAGAATTGGGGGACTTGAAATGAAAAATTGAATTTACATCTATCTGTTTTTTGTTTTATTGATAGTTCCAAAGTGTATCAGATAATTTAACCAGATTGCGACGTCTGTATAGTTTTAAATTATAAATATAGGTGCAGAGGTACCAATCCAGTAGTCTGGTGCCCCACAGAATGAATGGTATGTTTTTCCTAGCAATGTGCAGTTGGAAAGACTAGGTCAGCGCTGTGGGATTTGACCTGTGGTACCCCTCAAGCCTTGGCCTTACCACCATGCAGTTTAACATTCATAAGAAGCCATTGGAAGAGATAATCTGGAGCTTTGAAGTTGGGTGTGGCCACTCTGATGATCCCCAAATCTATGGGTGGTTTTTAACTAAATTTTACTCATTGTGAACCTCTTGACATTGATAATTTAGTTGTTTTAATTCATTTCAAATATCTGAGTAAAACTTGGGTGACTACCACTCTATATTTCTTGGCATTTTAACCCCATATCAGTTTGGAAGCTGGGGACAAATGATAAAGTAAAATAATAAATAACCTGAAACTGATTCCAAAGAAAACAAGTACTCATGGGGGACTTGCTGTGTCTTTTTTGGGTAAAGTACTGTTCATCCTCTCGAAACAGGTACAGATCTATGGATTTCTCCTAGAGCCTACTGTGTCCTGGAAAAGCAGATAATGGCACTGATGAAGAGTGCATTTTTATCATGGGTAGACAAACTAAGGCCCGGGGGCCGGATCCGGCCCATTCGCCTTCTAAATCCAGCCCGCTGACTGTTCGGGAATCAGCGTGTTTTTACATGAGTAGAATGTGTCATTTTATTTAAAATGTGTCTCTGGGTGTCTGTGGGGTATAGGAATTTGTTCATTTTTTCCCTTCAAAATATAGTCCGGCGCCCCACAAGGTCTGAGGGACAGTGGACCAGCCCCCTGCTGAAAAGGTTTGCTGACCCCTGATTTTATCATTTGTATCTGTTGCAAGGGCTCTGACACAGAGGGGGTCTTGTCATTCTTATCCACATTTTTGTAGCCTTGAGTATTGACTGTAGTACAGGGAGCTGTACCTGAAGATGACTTGGAAACTATAGCAGCAGGATGTTGCCCCCTTCTTCTTAAAGAAATACAAGGTTTGGAATCCCGGCCCATTTTGTAGCAACTATCATGACTGCCCTTGCTCTTCCAGGCTTAATGTGATTGGTGCTTTCTTTTAAAATGCGGCACAGCCTGTGACCACAGCTCCTCCCTGCACAATTTATAACTCCCCCCCCCCATTTCAAATGACCCCAGGGAGGAATTGCACATGAAACAATATAATAATTAAATGCTGAATACCACCACCAACAAAATAGGAAACATCAGCTGCAAATTAACAGAACATAGGCAGACAGCAAGTGATAAATCTTAGCCATGGGCATATTACACTTAGCTCCTTCCACAGCCAAAGTAACAAATCTAGCACACATCCATTTTCGTTATGCTTTTATCTATATTTTCAAATATTTGTTTTAATTTAATAACATGAGGTATAATTCTAAAATGCTCAGTGTTTTTTAAATGAGACCAATAACTGGTCTTCCATTCAGGGTGCCATTTTATATATCCGTGGTAGATCACCACATTTTTTTTTCAGGACAGAGTTGGCTAACTTGGTTGGACTTGCTTCTTGATCATCTTACTGAATCAGCAACATTTTAAATTTGTTTTTCATCAGTGGCTGCAATTCTTCATGTTTCTGGTTAATTTGGATTTCTTCTCCCTAAACTGCTGGTTTCATTTTAAGGAGCACCTTCCATCGAGTTCCTAGAATCTCCTGTAACCAACATGGATCATCCCTTCCTAAAAGCATTGCAGGGACCTTCTAGTTCCACGCAAGGACGCCCCCAGTTAACAGATGGTAATGGAATTACTTTTCTTTCTTTAAGTAGTCAATGTGTTGCCTGATTAAAATACCCCACCACTGCTTGTTCTTCTCCAGCCTCCATTACAGTGGTACCTCGGGTTAAGCCAGTGTGGTGTAGTGGTTAAGAGTGGTAGACTCGTAATCTGGGGAACTGGGTTTGGGTCTTCACTCCTCCACATGCAGCTGCTGGGTGATCTTGGGCCAGATACACTTCTTTGAAGTCTCTCAGCCCCACTCACCTCACAGAGTGTTTGTTGTGGGGGAGGAAGGGAAAGGAGAATGTTAGCCGCTTTGAAACTCCATAGGGTAGGGATAAAGCGGGATATCAAATCCAAACTCTTCTTCTTCTTCTTCTTAAGAACTTAATTCGTTCTGGAGGTCTGTTCTTAACCTGAAGCTGTTCTTAACCTGAAACACCACTTTAGCTAATGGGGCCTCCTGCTGCCGCTGCGCCACGGGAGCACGATTTCTGTTCTCATCCTGAAGCAAAGTTCTTAACCCGAGATACTATTTCTGCGTTAGCGTAGTCTGTAACCTGAAGTGCCTGTAACCTGAGGTACCACTGTATTCTCCCCTGCCACCTTCAGCATGCCAAGGTTTCCCAGGGCTGCCTCCGGTTGCCTCAGGCGGAAGAGATGGTGGGGAGGGCGGTGGCGGTGGAAGGGGCGGCGCCATTTTCTGTTTTGCCTCAAGTGGTAGAACATTCTGGGCCAACCCAAACTGTGCATTAGTCATTTTGTGCAAATTCAACAGAAAAAGAAAACTCAAGTCACTCTAGGCAGAGCGTAATGAAGACTTGGTAGGGTACTCTGGCAGAGAGCAAGGGGGTGTAGGTGATCTCCTGAGGGCTGAGAGTACATAATACAGTTCCTGTGTCCTGACAACGAGAATAAGCTTTCTTCCAGGATTCCCTGTACTGTTGGAGTCCAGGGAGTTGATGGAAGAGGAGAGGGAGATGACAGAGGGTCTGAGAGAAACTACTATGCCTGGTAGGGACACGGGTGGCGTTGTGGTCTAAACCACTGAGCCTCTTGGGCTTGCTGATCAGAAAGTCAGCGGTTCGAATCTGCCCAATGGGGTGAGCTGCCGTTACTCTGTCCCAGCTCCTGCCAACCTAGCAGTTCAAAAGCACACCAGTGCAAGTAGATAAATAGGTATCGCTGTGGCAGGAAGGTAAACAGCGTTTCCGTGTGCTCTGGCTTCCATCACAGTGTCCCGTTGTGCCAGAAGTGGTTTAGTCATGCTGGCCACATGACCCAGAAAGCTGTCGGTGGACAAACGCCGGCTCTCTCGGCCTGAAAGAGAGATGAGCGCCGCAACCCCATAGCCACCTTTGACTGAACTTAACCGTCCAGGGGGTTCTTTACCTTTACCTTTTTTACCTTACTATGTCTGGTGTTAAACTTGGGATACATTTTCTCATTGATGCTGTTCCTCTAAATAGGTATTTGAGGTGCTATAAATAGGTGCTTGAGGTGGGCTTGGTGCATTTGCTAGTATGTTTTGGTTTGACGTACTAAGGATTGAACAATGAGGGCAAGTCAAAAGTAGGAATGAACCTTATTTACACATATTCTCTTGTCAAACAAACTGATTCAAGATGGCAGTTATCTTTTCAATTTCGCGTGCTGGCAAGTGTGATTACAGGAGAGATTAGAGGTGCTAAGCATGTTTATTTGGTTGTAAATTCAATTGATTTCAGGGAGCCTTGCTTTCCAGTAAGTATGCTTACGAAATTCTAATGAAATGAAATTTTAATACATTCTGATCTGAGAAGCTCTGGAAAAAGAGATGGTATCCACTTGAGCCATACTCAACATAGAAGACCCCTTGATCTACTTGAGTATGAGTTACATTTGAAATTGCCCAGATACAATTCTAGAATTTATCTAATTAAAAGTATGTTGCTTTTAAGGAGGTGCAAGTACAGCAATGCAAATTGCCTCTTTAAGAAGACCCGATGAAGATGACATGGCTTATTTTGAAAGACAGTATCAGGACCGGGTAAGCCATTGCATACGTAGTTTAAAGAAAAAGCGTTTCTTTAAAGTTGAAGATAACCCGCTTTTGCTGAATGTGAGACATTTTTAATTTCTTTATAACTTTGTTAAAATATGTTAGGGCATTATATTGGTATCTCAGAATCAAATGTGGTTGTAGAGAAGGAAATATCAGGTTTCTCATAATTTATTAAGTGATAGAAATTTAAGCAAATAAACACCGCAAACTGGTCAAATGGATTTACCGAGAGCAATGGTTTCCTGTGGTAAGTTTGCTTAGGATTGGCTTGTGGTGACGCTGAAGTGGGCTTTTTCCCTGGTGGCACTGGTATTGTGGCATAATTTCCCTGCTGAAATATGAGAGGCCTCCTCTGTCTTGGCATTCCACCAGCTTTTGAAGACATACCTGCTTACCCAAGCATTCACTTGATCTCTTGGCCAGAGCCTGTTGTTTTAATTGCTGTGCTGTTTTAAGGGGATTGTTTTATTGTATATTTTAATTATGGTGTATTTTTTAAAATGGTCTGTATTTATAACAATGTTGTGCAGTTACGATTTCATGTTTTGTAAACCATCTGGGCATTAAGCAGCAAATGAATAAATTAATTATAGCAATAATGATTATTTTTTCCTTGTGCTCCCTCCATCTCCTATTGCTGTCTCAACATTACAGTGGACCCCCGGGTTACATTACCTTCGGGTAATGTAACTTTTGGGTTTTGCCACACACACATGTGCAGAAGCGCTCTATTGCGCTGCGTGCGTGTGCAGAAACAGTGCCTCTAGATGCTGACTTTTTGGGGTACATAGGGACCCCCAGAACAAATTAAGTTCATATCTGGTGGGTCCACTGTACTCCAATCTTGGTTTTGCTCTCTAGTGGCCAACTACTTCAACTGTGAAAAGAAGTGGTGAAAAGAAGGAAGAAACCAGAAAGTATATAGCACACCAGAGTGGCTCACAATGAGAAATGGCATTAATGCTAATAGCGTAGAAAAGTGGCTGGATTTAGGTTGGCTGCAGCTAAGTACAGGCAACGTGAAATTTGGCAGGAAAATGAGCGTAGCTCACTCCTTGAAGCTGCTTTGTTTTATAATTGGCTAGGTCTTTAAGTCAAAAGAAGTTATTTTATAAGTGAATGTATTTTAATTTTTTCTTTTTTCTTTTTCATCACAGCTGAAGCAAGAAAAGGCTGCTGCAAAACAGAAAGGAAAGCGTCCAGTGACAAAAAATTCATGATAACCAATAAAACAAAAGAATACATTTTTTATTCATTGTGATTTATTAGTGTTTAGATAAGTTTTCTTTAATGAATTCAGTATGTGAAGATTTTTCTATAAGATAATATGTGGTAGTACATCTATTTCTTTCTAGGCATGGAAGCAAAAATAATGTCATCCAGCTAGATAGAATATGCCAAGGACAATGGTTTTCTCACTCACATGTTAAGCATCAGCAAAACATGTTTGAATACAGAGATCAAATAATAAAATTATATCCCTGTTCTTTTAGCTGTTTGGAGCTTCTTTTCTTCTACATAAATTTACACCAGTCAAAGGGTGATTTGTTTTATTTCCTTTAAAGTTTTAAAATGTTATCATTGTCTATTTCTAATAAAAATATCAAGCTACCAGTGATAAAAACTCTGGATTTCAAAGGACAGCAAGGGGTGAAAATACTCATAAAATTAGACTGTTATGGTTATGATTTTCATCCTATGAAAGGAATTAACATTAAAAATACAGTGAACAATAAGCAATCCGGCGGTATACTTTATTGAGCAAAACAGGATGAGATAATACTAAGAAGTGAGCTTGTTTGATAGCCACCTGCTGATAGCTACAGGTTTATGACCAGTAATTAGAGGCTGAAGAAAACTAACTAGGTTTAACATAAAGCTATACAGCAGAAATGTTGACATACCAGATATGTGGAGCCGAATTGTACACATTTAATTTACTTGAAACAAGTCCTACTTGGTTCAGTTAAACTTATACCTAACAGTACAATCCTTAACTACGTCTACTCAGAAGCATTCTTATTGGTGTTAGTATTATTTCAGTTTGAATTCCAATTGGATTCAAGGTAAATGGAATTAGGCTTGCAGCCCAACTTCTTTTAGAACGACAGCCTGACAGTGTGATCCTAAACTGTTTATTTCAGAAGTAAATCTCATTGAGTGTGCTCACACTTGCCTCCGAGTAAGTGTGCTTAGGGGTGCACTGTTAGAAGCACTTCTATGAATTTGTTAATACAGTGGTACCTCGGTTCTCGAACTCAATGTGTTCTGGAAGTCTGTTTGACTTCCAAAACATTTGGAAACAAGGCACGGCTTCTGATTGGCTGATTGGCCCCGGAAACAATGCCGGCACCCAAAATGAACGTTCGGCTTCCGAAAAACATTCACAAACCGGAACACTTCCGGGTTTGCGGTGTTTAGGAGCCAATTTGTTTGTCAACGAAGCCGTTTGGGAACCAAGGTACCACTGTATAGTACAGTCATTATCAATCAGTGCACTTCATAAAGTACATTTTATCTTCTCTTTTACTCTGTAGCGCAGAACTCTTTTTAAGACAGGGCCATGTTCCAGTGGTGAGTGGGGACCAGAGGCAAAAGTGGGTAGAACAACAAATGTACATTTTACCCTTGTCCAGACTAGTTTTTACACTCACCCACACTCTATCCTCCATCCACACCAGCAAGAGGCATTTTTCAGAGTTGAAGGACACATTCCAGCCAGGCAAAAAACACTGGGTATAAAATCGTGAGGGATGTGGCCAGAGGCAGACTTCGGTATTTCAAATTTCAGCAGTGGTCTGTGCAAGACCAAAAATCAGCACCTCCTGTATCTCGCTTTCCGTTCTTCCCAATTCGACACATCATAGTTGCAACACCCCCTAGGCTCAGTGTAGAAGAAGAGGACCACATTTGGCCCCCAGGTCTGAGGTTCTCAACCCTCGCACTATATATCAGATATGGACATCCTATGCCTTCCAGATGTTGAGACTACAACTCCCACAACCCTAGACCATTGGCCATACTGGCTGGGGGTGATGGTGGTTGGAGTCTTAACAACAAACTAAGGGCTCAAAGTTCTCCAGTTCTGCTACAGATCCTTTTGACATGTGTGTGGTGGGGAAAGTCCTGTGGAACAGCGAATACATGGCCCAACCAAGTGTTGGGCTTTGATTCAGAAGCTTTTGTTCAGAGAGAAACTACATAGTCCATGCATATGGATGGGAAGAAAGGAGGTTTTACTACTTGCCCTTTCAAGGAGCGCAAGTCACGTTATGAGGAAAACCGCTTGAAAAGAACAAGTGAAAAGAACAAGGCGACCTCCCAGTAAACAGGCATAAGAAAGATCGGGTTGCAAACCCCTTTAGATTCTGTAAGCACATAGTTCAATTGCATGTCTCCCTAAAGACGCTGTGTACTGATCGTCCTGTGTTTCAGCTTTAATGGTGCGTCCTGTAATCTTTCCACTCAGCGTGGCGATCCTTCGCATTCAGGTGTCAGATATCTGCCAATGCCTGTGTTAGCTTTCAGGTAGACCCACCCTGGGATTTGTTTGCACGACGGCGTAGCATCGCTGTTTGAAATCAAATATTGATTCAAGTGGTTTGTCCGCGCTTAACTCGGTATAGGGATCCGGGTCTCAAGGGGTAACTAAGAAAGTCTTAAAAAATGCATTTCTGAATTCGCATGTGTAGGAATTCAACATTTATTGCACCAGCCATGTCCCCCCGCCCCCACAGCAACTTAAGTGTTATTTATTAAATTTATATATACCGCCTTTCCTTCTTGGATCTCAGGGCGGTTCACAACATAAAAAAGTCGCTTAAGTGCCTAGGATCGCAGCTAGATCATACGCGTGTTTGTTTCTCCAAAGTCGCTGCGTTCAGTACTGCTCCTCCTTTCCCTGCGCAAACTGAAACCTGCGGGAGTAAGTCCCACTGAAATCAGCGGGGGTTCAATGCCGTCCAGCAGCACCGTCGAGCGCCCTGGCACTTTTAAATTATTATTACTATTTCTTTTGCGTCTCAACGCGCCTGTGCGCCAACAGGAGGCGCAGCGGGGCCTATGAAAGCGCGCAAGTCTTACGAAGCCCGCGCGGGTCCATCCTCCCAACTATCGTCGGCCGCCGCGTGGCTTGCAAAGGGTGCAAGTTTGCGCTTGCTGGTGCCTTGCGCGGAGGGGGGGGGGTGTCTTTCTGTGACTTTTCCGCCGACTCCGCTTCTCGCTTAAGGTTCTGTGCCATTCATAAGAGTTGGTGCGCTCCTGGACGGACAGAGGGAGCAAGAGGAGGAGGCGGCCGAGGGCGACGCGTAAGTGGCGTCGAGCCTTAGCAAAATGGCGGGGCGTCTTCTTCCAAGGGCCAGATTATGGAAAGGCTTCCTCTGAGGGGAAAACTGGCCTGTTACCGTGTGCTTCTGCTTTCCTTTGAATCTTAAATATGTGAGGGGTGGGTGGGTGTGTTTTGAGGCAGGTGGACGGCAGGTTTTTTTGCATTTATAGAGCGCTTTGCAGCCCCCCCCCACTTGAACTAATGTTTATCTTCAAACCTGACGGCTCTCTTGAAAGAGAGGCCAGCCAATATTAACATCCTCGGGTTTCAGGGGCAGCGGCGGCGGGGGAGAGGCTAAAGCCTTTTGTGGTGTATTCACACATGTGGTAAAACTTGGGTGTGGAGGAGACCTGACAGCTCACATTTTTACACGTACCGTCCTTGCTGTATGTTGTAGGTTTAGGAATAGACTTAGGACATAGAAATTAATAAAATTATAGGATTATTATTTGGGGTGGGAAGGGAGAAATACAAGATGGAAAGGAATTATTGGGTCTTCTTCTTTGGTGATAACTCGTAGCCGAGTATGCTTTATCCATAAACACGGTTTTAACAAGGAGTCCATAAGTGACCGTGGAGACCAATTCTGGGCCCACACGTCCTTCCGCAGTGGGGACATTGGTTTGCGGGCAGGAGTTGATCACGGTGTGGGTTTGCCAAGCGTGCCGTCCTCTTAGCACGTTTCTCCCTTGCATCCTGAGTTCGAGTGTCTTTACCTTTGGTAAAGGCTGTTCTCCAATTGGAGTGCTTGCAGGCCTGTGTTTCCCAGTTGTCCGTGTTTATACTACATTTTTTAAGATTTGCCTTGAGAGAGTCTTTGAACCTCTTTTGTTGACCACCAGCATTATGTTTTCCATTTTTAAGTTCGGAATAGAGTGGCCAAGTTAAGGCCATTAAGGGAAGAATAGGGAGCCATTAAGGGTCGTTAACAAGACAAGGGCCCTAGGTATGACCAGAGACTGGGGATTTGGAAGGTTGCCCTGGTAACTGCTCTGGGGAAGGGCAAGGGGTTTCTGGGAAGAAGAAGGAGGAGGGGAAGGCTGGGATACATCTTTGAGGGAAGCTGCCTCTGGAAATGTGCGTGCTGAAGGTGCAAATAGGCAAATAAACCCTATCTAGGGTTGCCATATTTCAGAAAGTGAAAATCCAGACCACGAAAGTTGTTGAGCTGCTTTATTGGGGTGGGGGTGCAAAGTTGTTGAGCTCAATCAGGAAAGAGATATTTGGTTCATGGTAGATAATCCATTGAAAGTGTCAATGCAGTCTGCTGGCAGCTGCAAAGAATACAAATTCCATGCTAGGGATTATTGGGAAATTCCATGGTAGGGATTATTCGCTGAAAATAGAACTGGCTGTATTGAAATACCCTATATATGTCCTTGACTGGAATATTGTGTACAGTTGCCATATACCGAAAGGATATTGTAAGGCTGGAAAATGGCAACCAAATTTATGGTGGGATTGGAACACCTTGCCTATGAGGAAAGGCTAAAGCAGCTGGCACTTTTTAGTTTAGAAGGTAGGTGTGTAAGGTGAGACATGATGTGAGGCTTGTAACGTTATGTACGGTGTGGAGAAAGTTGGTAGAACATAAGAACCTTTCTGGATCAGTCCCACGTAGATTTGTGTTCTGATGTAAGATGTGCATTTTTAAGGCTCTGGAAATGTGCTGAAGTTGGGTAATGGGGATGGCTGAAAGTAGTGGGAGGAAGAGAAGGATGTAAAAACTCCATACTATAGTCTTTATAAGTTACTTCTAGCTTAAGGTTACCAGATTTTTTTCCCAATGAATCTGGGGACACTTTTCAACGTCAATGGATTTTGTATGGGGGCTGGTTTGTAAATACGGGGACTTTCCCCGGGAAACGGGGATGTCTGGTAACCTTATTCTAGCTGCTTTCTATAGGTTCTGCCGTGGCCATGGGGAAACCCGCCCCCCCTCAGGTCAGGCCAGGTAGCACCAGAATCTCTTCATCCCCAGGTAGGCAGTTGGACTGTCTGTGACACCTAGATCTTCCTGGAGGCAATCGTATGGTATCTGATGAACATCCTGGGGAAGGAGGAGACGAAACAGTGACGTAAAATTTACACTTCAGAGTCTATAGGGGTACTAAGCTGTGTATCTCATGTTTAATCAACATGGCACTCCGCTTTTGACTGTCGTTACATAAACATTTTTCTCATGGATCATGTCTTGTTTTAGGTTCTGCTGATATGGAAGAGGATTCAGGATATAATAAAGGTACACATACTAATATTGTTTTACTTCTTTAACGCTGAATTCATGAGCTGACTTGTAATTCTTTCTGCCCACAGTTGTTAGCTGTCATGTTGAAGATGCTATAACATTTTGGGCACAGGTAAGGTTAAGATTGTGGGAAGTGATGAATGACTAACTGAATAAAGTGGGATCAGGGCAACTAACTAATTATTAAATTTGGCAAAAGCAAATCTTTGCCCATATTTTTATGAGCATGCCTTAAAACTGTACCCCTTCTTATATTAGTAGTGTAAAAGGCCTTTCATATAAATGTTGACTTCAAGTTTAATTTGTGCCGTTCAGGATATTAATAGACATAGCGACATATTGAAGACTAGCCGTTCTCTAGCTGAAATCTGTCCTCTAGCCAGCCCAGTCTTTGGCAATCCTGATCTTACCAGGGTAAGTTGTACATGTTGTTTCTTGGTTCCTATAAGTATAAGAACATTTAGTAGGCATCATTTGAATTTACAGTCCTGTGTATGCAAATCTGAAAAGTTGAGTTGTGCTTTTTGACTCAGGAAATGGGGTTACAGTGGTAAAGATGAATTGTATCAGCTATTCAGTTGCCCATTTGGTAAACTTGGCATTTTTGGTTGAATTTGAAGGTTTTCATCTTGATTGTTATCTTTATTACAGTGGTAACACTTTTGGAATGCAGAGCTAAATTTTTTACTGTGTGTAAGCTTGGTTGACAGTATATTTAAGTGACTTCTTAAGAACTAGTGTTATACTGCATACTTCTGCATAAGTGTATGTGTTCAAACATTTAAGCATCTTCAAAAGGCAGCTCTATATCTGTATTCATGAGAAGGTTGCCTGCCACCTGAACACTACAGAATAAACCACTGAATTAAAAACATCTGAAGAAAATGGCTTACAAATACATGCAGGCTTATGAAGTGACCTGTGGTGTTTTTTTAAAATTTGCAGATCTATGGAGGATGCTTTTCTGAAGATAAATGTTGGTACAGATGCAAAGTACTGAAGGTTATCAATATTGAAAAGGCAAGGAATTCCTACTCAGATTGATTTCTGAAATACAGTCTGCAATCTTTTAAATTCAAATCTTAGTTGATAATAGCTTGGATACTGTCTTCCTGAAATCATTGAGTCCAAATCTTACTTGATAGTGCTATTTCATGTTCATGGTTTCAAGTCTAATGATGAGCCCTGCTTGATCAGGCCTAGCTAATCCAACATCTTTCTGCCTAGTTTCTGTACTAAACTTTAAGGAACTGCTAACTTGGATTTTAAGTAACAGGGCAGAAACTTCTCAAATAACATAAGATTACTGTCATTTCTTTGGGCTTTTTAATTCTATTTTTAGTAGCTAGATGTGTGCAGAAATACTTCCTATAACTAAATTATTTTCTGTAAGTGCTTAACCTTCTTTAATAGTGGTTGCAGATTCCTAACTATTTCTTTAGTTAAAGTTGTATGCATGTAGGAATGCAAAGACAACTGGGGAGTGAGGCCCCTTGAACTCAGTGCAGCTTACTTCCGGGTAGACATAATGTACTGTGAACACCGTAAGCTATAACTCCAATAGGCAATTGGTTCTTATTTATTTGTTTTACTGGTTTTTGTTTTATTACAGTGCCAGGTATTATATATTGACTATGGAAACTCTGAGGTTCTCAATCGATCAGAAATAGTTGAGATTCCAGAAAACTTGCAGTTTCCTAGTGTGGCAAAAAAGTACAGACTGTGGGGATTACAGATTTCAGCTAATCAAGATTTAAATCATTTTGACCAGGTGAGACAGACTTTTCACATGTGTATGAACAGTTCAGCAATCAGGAATGTAAAAAGGCAGTTGATTTCTGTTTTAACCTGTCGTGTTACAATCAGTGCTGTGGTTCAGTTTCCACCAAATGCTATGTTGTCCATCTTGCTGTCTCCTACTTAATTTATGTAACTATTTACATAGGTTTAACATAATTATTTCACACAGTCCATTTCAGTGTAGAGGAAATGTCAAAACAGTGTTTAGAAAAGAAGTAATTATGAATCGGTTGCAATCTTAAAAAACAACAACAAAACCCCAAAGAAGATTACAAACAAATACCAATCATAGTCCCTGGATTGGATTGATTTCTGTTCTGAATTTCAAGCAGAATTGCAAACAACAGCTATTTCTGTTCCCAATGGAAGTCTCAAGTTAACCTTGGTGGTCAAGCAATTTCCATTGGAGTAGAGGGAATCAAATACAGCTCATACAATGGACGCTCGGGTTGTGAATGTGATCCGTGTAGGATGCACGTTCACAACCCGCAGTGTCCGCAACCTGCAGTGGTGTGTCTGTGCATGCGCGGGTTGCGATTCGGCGCGCCTGCGCATGCACAAAGTGCGATTTAGCGCTTCTGTGCATGCGCAACTGCCGAAACCTGGAAGTAACCCGTTCTGGTACTTCCAGGTTTCGGCAGTTCGCTACTCGAAAAAATGCAACTTGAAGCGTCTGTAACCCGAGGTATGACTGTATTTGAAACCAGGAAGAAAAACACCTGCTTGATTTCTTCATAGTTGCCAAAGACTGCAGTTTGCCTGGGTTTTGTGTTCCTCTAGAAATCTTGCAATAAGCTGACACTTGCCTTTTCACTGTAGAATTTAGGTTTATAGATGTAATATTATATTACGTTGCCTTTTTTATTATGAAGTTTGTCATTTCAAACTAAGTGGCCCCATTCACATGTCCTGTTAAGCCATGCTTTATGGTGGTGTGTCCAAGCTGCAGTGCACCTTGGGTGTGTGTGCTCCATTTTAATCATCCTATATGACCAAGAGGAGGATTTTGGAGCATTGCTTCTGTTTTTACATAACCACAGTTTTCTGTATCGTCCGAACTGAGAGCTTTCGTTAATACTTATCATGATGAATTCCAACAAGCCAACTTCGTACCCCTTGGGTTGAAGTTGGTGTGGCATTCATACAGAGCCCCCGGTCGTCTCATGGACTATTGACCCATACACCACTAATCCACTGTCACCAACCAGATCCTCCCCAGTAAATCACTTAGTCTCAGTCAGGTTCTTAAGTTAACAAAGAAGAGTGTAGTTTATTGCAGACACAAATAAACTTTAACTGCATTCAAAATGTTACTCTTTACCCTCTTAGTCGTATTTTATTCTGTCTCTAACTCGTCTACCTTCCCTCACACAAGAACCAGCTGCACTAACTGTCTCTCTAATTCCAACTGTCTGCCAACTGCTTTCCCAACTGCCTTTTCCCAACTAACTAACTAACCAACCTCTGGCTAAGCCCTTTTATAAACAGGTAGGCTCTGCCTCAGGCTTTTCTATTGGTCTACCTATTAACTCTTTCTCTCCCCCTGGACAGACATTTTCAAACGAATGGGCAAATGCCATAGTTGGCTTGTTGGAATTGAACTTTATTTAGTGTTACCAAAGTTTGTTGTGCCAAACCATACAACAAATTGCAATTAAGGGAAAGTTATAGCAGAAGTCTTTGAGTTCCTCCTCACAGCCATGCAGGATGGGGGAGTGTGTGACACCAAGGCTCACTGAAGCTCATTTATGTCACATACACCATTTTCTTGCTATCTGGATTATTATTGCATTTGGGTTATTACTGCATTTTTCATTAAGTGTGGTCAGCCAATTTTGGTAAGTGGACAACACAAGTGTCAAATTAATGCTTGAGCTGATTATAAGAGTGGCTTTGTTTATTCTTTATTCAAGTTACAAAAATGCTTGCCACACCTTTGCATACCTGACTTTGTTTCTGCTAACCCTGAGTTAGGGACCGAAAGAAATTCAGATTGGTAAAGCCAGTCCTGGATCTTGAAAGGATTTATCAGCCCCTTTATAGCGTCTGAGGTTTTAACTGAGCACAGCCCATACATTTCCCAGGTTTCTCTGAAGCCGTAAACTTGATTTCCAAAAATCAAAAATTAGATCTATCTGCGCCTGTTAGATAAATTTGCACAATTGCAAATTACACAACAAACTATTTCATAAACTTTTCTGAACTCCCCCCCCCCTTTTCTTTTTTGCAGGCCAGGAGATTTCTGCATAGCTTGATTTTTGAAAAAGAAATAAAGACAAGAATTAAAGCCACATATCAGGATGGTACCATTGTGGCTGAAGCAGAGTGTGGGCTACTGGATGTTGGGGAAGAAATGGCCAAAAAAGGATTTGCTGAAAGATGCAAGTCTCCTGTAAATAGTAATTCCTGTGATACAAAAATGGATTCCTCTCTCTGCCAATCCAGGAATGCAAATTCTCCAGCTCCAGTGTGGTCCAGCAGAGCCAGCTCTCCATTAAGCAACAGAGTAGGCATGGGCTTTGGTGACAATCCACCGCTGAATGGAAGGAATGAGAAAAACGGTGCAAACCATGTGCCTTTTATTAAGTAAGTCACAGTGGGAAAACATTTTCTGATGTAAGAAGTGGTTTGAGATGAAGTCCAATACAACATGCTTTTGAAGGATGCTGGGGGCTCCTGGCCTTGAAACCATGGCCTTTTAACTGGAAGCTCTTGCTTTAAAACCCCTGATTGTGCTGGGCTGGTGCCTGTTATGTAGTGGTGAGAGGCATTCCACACATGTCCAGAGGCACTTTTTAATTCAAGTGATCCAGTGCTTAAACCTCTGAGGCTGCAGATTGGTTCTGAATTTTTGTTATGTTCTGGTTCCCTGGTCAGTGTGCAGGAGGAATCCAGATAACCATAGGTCAGCTGCTCCCAATGTCTCGGACTGGTAGGGACATGTGACCAAATTTTGTGCTAACTAGCCAGCTCCTGAGTCACTCCCAAGTCATTTTTTTTTAAAAATAATTTTTATTAAAGTTTCCCAATTTAAAACAAATTAAATCCAATTTATAATCTTTTTCCAATAACCAGGACTTCCCCTCCCCTCCCCCTCTTGTCTTCCAGTTTAACAAATCAATTCAACAAATTCTTATCCCCAAATTACACTTATCGTCAATAACCCAATTTTTCGAAAATTCCCATCCCCTAAGATCGACCTAATTCCCTTCCACGAGTTCCCCCCCTTCTAGAATAATGCAGATAAAAATAAACAAGATAAAAAATAGTTTTGCACCCTTTGGATTCCAGATTTCCCTCCCCCCTTTCCTGGTTGCGTTCCCAATATCCCTCGACATCTGATATCTTCCTGGGGTTCCCACATCTCACTAAACCCAAACCTCTCTAGTCCTTTACCAGTCATTTTTAAATTCGAATGTCCAATCATAGAAGGAGTCTATCTCAAAAAGGGGCCCATTTCTTCTATCCAGATTTTTATATCCAGGAGCAAAAACTCCAATTTTATTTCTGTAAGCTTGTCAAATCTGAATGTCCCAAATGTTCCCACTTCCAGTTCTGTCCAGATCTTGTTATTTCATTATTCTTATTAATCACACTCCTCCTTTTTATTTTTTGCTTTTTCCCTGCTCTTCTGCCGAAATGTTCTATTTCCAAAAGTTTCTAGTTTCTCTGCAGAGGCTTGTTATTCAGGAGCAAAACATTGCGTCATGTCCCTTTCATTTACATCCATTGTTTTCTGTAGTGTGTAGACCTCTGTAGACAAAATAATGTTCCATTTCTGCAGTTTCCCAGGAGATAAAAAGTTCTGTTCAACTGTTCAAATTTCCAGTCAAGCAACGCTGACACCAAACTACATACATTAAGCATAATAGAAACACCGCCACCCGACCCCACCCCCATCCATCCTCCCTCTCCCCACCCCCCCTTTCTTTTTTCTTTCTGTTTTCTTCTCCCCCTAATGCCTCAACAAATGAAACGGATTTGTAAAAATGTTACATGGAAGAAGAAGGAAAAAAAAAAAAATACGAGGCACTACACTTCGGTAAAACAAGAAAATCCTTAATAATAAAAAAAAAAACACTTGCAATATCCCTCAGCTCCTCTAGATGGATTTCAGTAACTGAGTTCCCTTCCAGATCACATCCACCAATCCAAGTAGCTTGTTGATCCTTATTTGAAACATTTTATATCCAATTTATAACCAATGTAACCGGCAAAGTCCTCATAACAAAGTCTCTGTTTTGTTCTTCCGTTTTGACAGCTCTTTGACAGCTGTCAAAACCTCCGTTTCTCTTCCCCAGGCATTTTCACCAGTCGCTCCCGGGGTTCCGGGGGGGGGGTTTGCTTTTTAGTTCAAATTCCACTTTTCTCCTCCAGCTCAATCTTATATTTTTCCCTCGCGAAGTCACTAATTCATCAAGATAAGGTCACTCTCGATCTTAGTTGTTAAGTCCTTTGTTTTGGCTCTTCTACAATTGGGGGGGGGATGACTTCCTTTTTATACCCCCCCCGCTCGCTCCGGATTTTAAAAATTTATCCCTCTTTTTAATCCATATTCCAATTACTCACGGGTTGTTCTTTTGGATCCAAATTTTCAATGGAAGAAGCCAGCGCTCTCCACCGAATGGCATGCGGCTTCGCTCGGCAGGGGAAGCGGCGGACTCAAAGCACCCCCCCCCCAGGCGCCCGCTCCGAAGCCTTTAAAAAGCCTCTTTCGCGGGCCGGGGGGGGGGGGGCTCAAAGGTGCCAGCCGAGTCACCATGTCCATGGGGCTCCGTGCCCATGGTTTTTGCGGGTCCCCGCGTCGCCGGCGCGGTAGAACCCAGCCCCTGCCGAGCCGGCTCCCTCCGGAGCACGGAGGGAGCCCGCCATTCGGCGATGGCGCCAACCCGGAAGTATACTCCCAAGTCATTTTGATGCCCCCTGCAGAAATACAGTAGTTGTTCAGCTCTCTGCTTCACCACTCTTAGCTGTGTTGTTCTTGGCCCTCTTTTATGCTAGTCTTTATTTTTCTCACCACCTGTATATTTGTCATTTCCTTTGCTCTTTCCCTCCAAACATTTTTCTTGTTTTTTTGGGGGTTTTTTTGTTTGCTCTCCCCAACCCCTTTTCTCTGGCTAGAATAAAGAACCTCGCCATTGCTCCTGGACTCCCAGCCCCGAGGCTAAAAACGAAGCCAAGACAGATAGCGGGATCCATCCCGCTCGCTGTCATGGCTTCTTTGCTCTTTGGGGCTCGGGGGGGGGGATAACTTTTTTTCTTTATTCCCCCCCCCCAAATAAGTGTGCCCTATGGGCCGGTGCGCCCTATAGGGCGAAAAATACGGTAATTCATGGCAGTGCCCTCATCTGGCCAACAGAGGACCTCCATGCCTAGGCTAGAGACATTATGAAATGACAACTAATTTGCACCTTTTCTGCCACCTCTTCAGCAGTGCCTGTTTTGCCCTTGGGAAATTTGGTAGTTATCTGTGGCTGCAGAAGGCCTCCATTTCCCTGGTATATCGAGAGTGCCCTTTAAGGATAGCATTAGGGGGAACATGTGCAATAAAGGTGGTCTTTACCAATTAAGCATCTAAGCCAGCTTTCGCCACTCTCGTGCTCTCCATATATTTTGAACCTACAACGCCCATAATCACCAGTCAGCATGGCTATGTTGGCTGGAGGTGATGAGTTGAAATCATTTGGAGGGCACTAGTTTGGGGAAGGCTCCTCTAAGCTACATTTCCCACTTAATGGTTAACACTGGTCTGCTTGTGGAGTCTTGAGGACTTGGAATCTCTTGAGTTCTTTCTTGAAGTCATGTATCAACTTCGTATTTATTTTTCAATAGGGAGAAAATGGTGACTTGCGACTTTAGAAGGGTCTCAAACATTAGCTTGGAAAAAATAAAGCAAGACCAGAAAATGATAGAGGAGAATGAAAAGTTGAAAGCGGAGAAAGAGGCTCTAAGAATGAAAAATGAGGATCTTCTCCATCAGTGTGAAGAACTGGAGTCAACTGTTAAGAAGCTTACTTGTGATCTGGAGGTACAGCTAACAGATTGATTCTGCATCCCAGAGATACTTAACAATAGAGTTGGCTTGCCCGTGAGGCAGGGTGAAGCACCCACCTTAGGTAACGGAAGCCCAAGAGGCAGAGCTCTGCCCACCATACCACTTCTGTCACCACCAGAATGCCCTGTTCTCACCAGTAAGATGGAGATGTTCTGGCGTGTTGCTGCTTCTCTTCCCTGCCCCCAGGGCAGAGAAACCGAGCAGCAACACCATGTGGAACAGCTTGGCTCCTGCCGAGTTCAGCAAGAGCTGGGGTGTTTCTGTGTGTGCCTGATTGCAATCCCTTACATGCCTAGTTGCAAGTAAGCCCTGCTGAATTCAGTGAACTTCCTCCTTGAAAAGTTTGTATAATATTATAGCCTAAGGCAGCAGAATTCAAGTGACTTTCTAGGTTAATTGGAAATTCCTCTGCAGGACCAAAACTCTCCGGGTCTTTGGTTGGTTCAGGGTATGATGGCAGTTGTGCCACTCACCTACTTTCCAATTTGCTTCCTGTTATGCCAGACAAGTGACTGAAACCAAAAGCTGTGTGTGTGCCACAAACATAAAAACACACTGCACAGTGCAAAAGTTCTTCAATTAAAGCCTGGTCATCTGGCAACGCATTGCAATGTAATACTGAGCGCCTTGGAGGAAGCCTATTTATACAAATGCAGCGTAAATTAGCATAATTCTGCGTTTAATAGTCACTGAAAGCCAAATCTACCCTTGTATTCTCTTAGCTCCATGTTTGCATGTGGATATTTTGATGATTTTTTTATTATTTGAAAATATGCTTTGGTGCTTGGCAGAAATGGTGTAATACTAATGCTCTAATCCTTTTCTTCTTATCTTTTCTTCCAACGCTGTAGGAGAAGAAAAGATACAAGGAAACTTTTGAGGTGTTGGAAAACGCTCTATCAACATATATAGGAACCACAGTGGGAAACTTGGCTGACAAATTCGAGAAATTGAAAGAGGCTAGGTATAGTGTACATTTCCCCTCCTCAACTAAAACATTTCCCCCAGCGATGGGTTTCTGTTGTGAATCACAATTTTTAAAAAGTTCTTCTCAAAAAACAAACCTTGATCTAGCATTGTTTGGAGAAGAGCCTCAATCATTTTGTCGTTTAAAAAATGTTTTGTATTTTAATTTGTCATTTTAATGCAGTAGAACAGTGTTTGGTTGCCAGTAATGGTCAGAGAGTTCAGATTTTAGCTGAGTTTCAGTGCCACATTTCCTGCCTTTTGAAGTTGAGTCACTGGCTGGAGGCTTTCTTCCCTGAAAAGTGCATACAGCTCAAGGAGGAAGTGAGGAAGAGCATCAATCTTCCAATATCCTCCTTGGACAGCTGATGGTTGTCCAAGACTCTTTGTACTTCTGAAATGTTTATCTTCACTGGCATCCACAGGTAGCAGTGAAGCTGAGCAGAGGGGAAGGAATGATGCAGGAGAAAAGCCAGGCCACAGCTTTACAGGATGCAGCATATAAGCAGTAAGGCAGGGGTGGGCGAGTTACAGGCAAGGATCCTATTTCTTGCACCCCATGTGCTGTCAGAAATGTATGGCTCAGCCTTCCTGGTAGGTAGATGTTAGGAGCTAGGAAGCTACTTCCTAAAAGCTTGAGCTGTTCCAGTGACTGCTGCCCAAACAGCCAAGGGCATAGCAATGACACCAAGCCATGAAGTGGACAGGCTGGTGTGCACTGACCTCTCTTTAAGTGAGGGAGCAGAGCGCCCACCCCTCTCACCTCTTCGCCCAGGGATCTTGCCTGATGTCCCAGCACCAGATGTAGAAAAAAGCTTCACTTGCATCATAGAAATAAAGCTCCTTGAAGTTCCTTGTTTTGGATAAGTGAAGATAGACAGAGGAAGATGATAGACAGGAGAAGAAGGGCCTTGCATGAGAGGCAGGGTTGAGAGGATCTCCCAGGGTGGGAGGCTGGGGGAAGAGGGGGAAGCTCCCAGTTGACAGCTGGGAGGGTTTACGTTTGTGTGTGTGGAATAAGCGCTATCATACAATTGTGATAGAGGGGTTTGTATTTCCCCCTTTGCTGCTCTTTTCCTTCTCATTCTTGTTTTTTTTAATTTTCTCTCTTTAGATTAGCTTAGCTTTTATTGTATTTTATGTGGAAAACTTTCAGTAAAAATTGATTTTTTGAAAAAGAAAAGAAATAAAGCTCCCAGAAGGAAAAAGAAAGAGAAAGTAGTCAGATAATTATGATAGGAAGGCAAAAAAACCCCCACAGGTCCGCTGAAGTCCATTGTGATCTCAGGCAAAATTGCTTCCTAGCCTCATCAACCAGTGGCTAATGCTAAATCGATAGCAATGTGCAGCATGGGATAATGCGGTAAAGAAACACAGTGAGTGAGTGGTCAGGCTGGGAATGCAGTGATCTGGTCCCTAGAGAGAGGCCCTACTTTTAATAGGAAATGAGCCAATGAGAGGGAGAAGTTTCCTCTGGTCTCCTTGGATCAGACACTACTGCTCCCTCAAAACACCATCTGATTGACTGAAGTAATTCAAAGCTGGCTCCCTCTGCGCTGCCTTCATCTTGATGTGGGGCAGAAAGTTTATCCCGATGTAAATGGGGATCCAGGATGTAATGAAGCTACGGAGTACCATGGGCTAAAGACAGAAAAGAAGGGGACACTTTCCTATTGGTAAAAGTTATACCTGCACTTATCCCCTATGTCAGTGATTTGCCCATAAAATAATAGTTCCAAGCAGATAGTTGTTTGGTCGCATACCAGACGGCAGCATTCTTATAGGTAACAGGCTGCCATATATCAAAATTTTGTGTTTTCTTCTTTACAAGGGTATAAAATCAGACAGTCAGTCTAACCAGACAGAAGGCATAAGTTATTACCATTTTAATGAAGCTTCATTTTCCATGGTTTTCTGTGCTTTTCCTGATAGTTACACACACAGAGAGGTGTGTGTGTGTGTGTGTGTGTGTATGTAGGCATGTATGTATATGTATATATGTAAAGTATTCTATTACATATAAAAATGAGAGTACAACTGTTAATAGGGCAGCTTAAATGCTCTATTCATTTTCAAATCTCTTTCACCCAGACAAGTCAGCCTGAATGCTCGTTTTGGAGAAGACCTTTCAGAAGCTATTAAAGTGGTTACTGAAGGATGCTTTGCTGCTCCCCTGTCCTTGGAAAAACTGGAGAAAATTTGGATCGACTATAACGCTTTTCAAGAGGAAATATGTGCATGCAAATGTATGGTATGTAGAATAGCTTGTGCCCTTTTTTGCTGAGGAATAAACTATAATGATCTCCCATTTCAGGCTTTTTTGTTTATAGTTTATTTTAAAAATTCATTTCTGGAATTAACTTGACATGTGACATGTTCAGTGATGGGGGGATATAATTATGCTAGATCTGAGTTTGCTGAGAGAAGGGGATGCATGGTCTATTATTATAAGAATAATATAATAATTTTCCCATCCCACACAACCCATTGGGCACAGGGTAGCCAAGCAGGGCTTCTGAGTGCTGGAAATGCAGGAGAAAACTACTAAAAGTCAACTAACAGCTCAGGGCTCTCTCCCCCACCCCCTGTGGGTCATTCCTTGCTTGCAGCACACCTCACACTTTCTCTCCCAAATTCCAAGCCTATAATGTGGTTTTTGTCTGAGAGGGTCATAGAACGTGGCTTGGAAAGGGCCAGATGGCTGAGTTAGAAGTGTTTTGATGAAAGTTTAAGTAACATAGCAACTCTCAAATTAGGCAGCATGCAGCCAAGCAAAAAAGGCCACTTAAAGCTTGGAGACTCTAAGAACTTAGATAAAGCAATCAGACATCCAAAAAGAATGCTAGCTGTTTGTCAACTAGCATACCTTGCACTCGCATCACTTCCTGCTGCAATGTGACCTGTGCTAGCCTGTATTGTGGGCAGGTAAAAAACCGCAGCACTTGTAATTCCAGTGATATTGGATTGATGCCAGTACCCTCTTAGTGTGTCTGTGAATGCATTTGCAGATTGGGACTTGCTGGAGAGTTTTTCCTCTTGCAGCTGAAGCCCTTCTTTACATTTGGCAGACACACATGCACCAGTAAATGTTTGTGGTGATTCAGTAGTCTTCCTTATACACCCTCTGTAAACAAACCTTTGGACCAGCCAGAGGCCAGTCTCACAAGCAGTAGTTTGTGTGAATTGTTTTCTCACTTAACTGGATGAGTTGGAGGTAGACTTTCCCATGAATATAATATATTCACCTCACCACCTGAAGCAAAGGACAAGAACATTAGATTGTAAAAATAATTTCTTTTCTCCCAGCTGTCACAGAGTTTGTTTCTTATGAGTGTGTATCTGTAGCAATCTGGGTGGTAGTAGTTCTGTAGCCCACAGGCTCTTGCCATACAAGTAGGGTCAGTAGGCTGCAAAATGTTCGAGAGCATCAACCAGGACAGTAATCTGAAGCTGCTGTCTTTGCTCTTCATCTGTAGTTAGCAAAGGAAAAGCTCTACTTAAGTCCTTGAGAAACTGTCAGCTTGCTTAAGTATACACTGAAGCCTGACTGCATCTGAGCCTAGTGATTTTTCTAGCTGCCTTCAGTAGCTCTGTAATTGCAGACAGCAACCAGAAAGATGCCTCAGCGCTCCCTTTGCATTCTGGGCTTGGTTTAGTTAGGTGGAGGTAAATTAGAGCATTCTCAGATGGATCCCTCTCTAGAAAACTGAGCTACACAGAAAACACAGTTTCTAAAGTAAAGACTACCTCTTAACCATTGAAAAGAACAATTGGCCTTACCTGTGAAGGAGATACCATGTGCATGTAAGAAGCCACAATGATAGCAGATTACAGGCACATGGGATTGGATCGTTTACTACTCCCTAACCTAGCTCCCATAGTTCTTCCTTTTTTAAAAAATCCTCTCCCAGGATGCAAATGGCAGCCTTCTGAGGCTAGATGGCATGCAGTTAATTGTGCTTTCTTCTCTAGGTGGCTACTACTGGGATAGTTTGTTCCCTCATGGCTTTGGCATACATACACCAGAATCAGTTTTCAAAACATTATAATAACTGCTTTCATTGGACAAGGAAGGATAGGGATGTAATTTGTTTCTAGCAAATTCACATTGGGGACAGATAGCTTTGGTTGTTGATTGCCCAGATGTAGTTTCCCCTGAGTTCAGTCTGGGAAAGATCGTGCACCTGAACAAAATGCAGCAATTGTGCTTCCAGAAAGAGATCACTGCTCTTAGATGTTTAGTGTGTACTTTACCATTCAAATGCAAGATTGTGTGAAAGTTAATTTTTGCATGATTTGGCTCACCACATACTCAGTAGTCTGTTGCCTTGTGGGTGAATTAAGAGAGTTTTGGGGGGGGTTCATTTCTGACCTTGCTTTCCCCTTCAACACAGGACGAAGTGCAGAGCTTGATTCAACGTAGAAACGAAGTGCAGCAGAGCTTGTATTCTACAGTGCAAGAATATATTATGGAAGTGGATGATTTACCCCTTTCAGAACGCTTGGAAACATTGCAGGTTGGGAACATTGCTGCATGCATATCCTATCTGTGCACCATTTTGTTTTTTTAAAGTTGGCCACCTTGTGTCAAAAACAGTGTTATGCTGGTAATGTCCTGTACATGGTAACATGATAGGACATCCTATCTAACATTTCCTTGCTTCTGAAGGTATATTGATATCACATTCTGCTGTGTCTGGTGTCCTACTGGAGAATGGTGGAAGCAAAGGGTGTTACTTATTCCTGTTCCCCAACGCTTAGTCCACAAACGCTAGAAAAATATACATAGAGTAGAACTTCATGTGAAATGTTACATGCTGTTAACCAGTCTAGGCGCTCTTTGAAATAGATGTGTAGGATGAGACATGAACCAATTGCATGCTTTGTGCCTATCTATAAAATAGGTAAAGGGACCCCTGACCATTAAGTCCAGTCGTGGATGACTCGGGGGTTGCGGCGCTCATCTCGCTTTATTGGCCGAGGGAGCCGGTGTACAGCTTCCGGGTCATGACTAAGCCGCTTCTGGCAAACCAGAGCAGCGCATGGAAATGCTGTTTACCTTCCAGCTTTTGTGCTTTCGAACTGCTAGGTTGGCAGGAACAGGGACTGAGCAGCGGGAGCTCACCCCGTTGCAGGGATTTGAACTGCCAACCTTCTGATCGGCAAGCTCTAGGCTCTGTCGCTTAACCTACAGCGCCACCCGCGTCCCAGTTATAAAATAGGTAGTGTCTTTTACTCAGCATATCGTAGTCTCTTAAAACATTTCTGCATCCATTTGAGTTACACAAAGGTGACTGCATCTGGCATAGCCAATGAGGGAATTTTTCTCTAGTGTGGTACAGTACAGCAAATGTTATGTTAATCTATGCCCACCAGGTGGCAGCCTGCAAACACTTTGCTGAGAGCTGCAGCAAACATACATTTTACTGTGTGTCTGACAAGCCTTTATAAAATTCAGTGATAGAATTTTATTCTGTGATAAATCAGTGATTTATCAGGTCTGGTGTTCATGACAGTTTGAACCCCAAGACATAGCGGACAGTTTGCAGCACTCTCAGCAACAATCTTCCCCCCCCCCCCAAGAAACCCTGTTGCGTCAACACTTGGAACTGGGCATTTGAAATCATTTTTATGTTGCAGGATGTACAAAAACAGACTTCAGGACAGGAATTTTCACAATTTTTTTCCTTCCTAGAATGTGCCCAAATTTTTCTCCCTTCTGCTTTGTAAAATATGTATTTACCACAGTTCCAAAATTACTCAGTTATTTGTTTTTTAAATTTTTTTAGCAGGGGTCTTTCGCTGTTGACAGGGTTGTGTGTTCAAAGGCAGCATGGTGTCTTTGGGCATCAGATTGGGGATCAGAGATTTGAGCTGTTAGAAATGTTCCATCTCCATCCTTCCTCTCTTGTGACCATTTTGCTTAGATACTTTGACATGTTTTCACACCTTGGGGACTTGTTCCAGCCTCTTGATTTAAGGACTGTGTTGCATTACACGTGAACCCCGTTTTTCTTCAGGTTGCTTGGTACACTTGGAAGTCCAGGGACAGTTGAGGGGAGAGCACAGACTAAGCTGGTTCCCTCCTCCCCAAGAACCATTAGAGAAATGCTCATATAATAAAGTCCCCAAGGCCCAAGGTGTCTTTGTTTCATTTTATAGTACAGTGGTGCCCCGCAAGACGAATGCCTCGCAAGACGAAAAACTCGCTAGACGAAAGGGTTTTCCGTTTTTCGAGGCGCTTCGCAAGATGAATTTCCCTATGGGCTTGCTTCGCAAGACGAAAACGTCTTGCGAGTCTTGCGAGTTTTTCCCCTTTTTTTTCCTTTTTCTAAGCCGCTAATAGCCGCTAAGCCGCTAATAGTGCTCATCCGCTAAGCTGCTAATGGCCGTGCTTCGCAAGACGAAAAAACCGCTAGACGAAGAGACTCGCGGAACGAATTATTTTCGTCTTGCGAGGCACCACTGTATATAGCTTTCTTTATTCAATATAGTCTTCTCCTACTTTCTGCTCCCCAATCCTGTTGTTCTTTACCTATATATTCCACAGAAATTGCAGGATTCCTTGGAAGTCGTATATGGTCAGGTTTATGAAGTAGAGAGTTCTGAAGGAGCTTTTGAGAAGTTCGCTGAGTGGAAAAACATTAAGTTGGAGGAATTCAGTAGTGTCAGAAATGCCACAGATGCTTCTCTGCAAAATTTGGTGACCTGTTTCAGCAGGATAATCCAGGTAAAGACAATGTTACTTTGACTTAAGACAGGCCTTGATTTCACATGGGTGAAAAAAGAGAGAAACGCTTTTTGGCTCCTTCCTTATCAACCCTATACAGTCCCTGTAAAGTTCAGATCATGATTTTGGTCCAAACTGCATGTTATGTTGCTGGAAGGTCTCTATGTATTACTTTATTTTGTAAAAGCCGTGGCTGAGTGACTACATTTAGCTGCAGAAAGGGACAATTTGTGGCCCTGCAAGTTTTCCCTTCTATGGTTAATGATATCTCTTGGACAGGGATCTGGATCAAGCCTATATAGTAGGGTGGGGAAGAATATTGGGCTTTCCCTACACTGTGACTTTAACCCAGATAAGGACCTTTTGTCATTGCTTTTTTGGTGGGTGGGTGGGTGGGTGGGGTCACATTGGGAGGTTCAAATGTGGAGCTCCAACATAATGTGTAACTTGTCCCTTTGACATTAACTATCTAAATTGAGATTTGCTGGCCAATGATTCTGGGGTTTTTTTTGGTAATGGAACATGGGAAGGGTTACTCTGATGAATGGGTACTTGGCCATTTCCCTTTCTGCTATTGTTTTGGCTCTTACTTTGGGCAGATTTTTGTGTTAAAATATGAAACGAAACCGTGTTTATCATTAAGTGGATACACTGTTGGGTTATACTTGGGAAGCTTTCTAGGAACTTGAAAGGTGAAGTGGGAACATAGCATTCATGTGATGTAGCATACGCATTGGAGCAGCTGATAGAACATTCTTTCACCACTCTGAATTTGATGACTAGGGAAGCTCCTATTACAGTCTTTGCTCCGTAACCTTTGACTGGGTGATCCACTTTTATATAATCATCCTTCAAAAAAAAAAAAAAAAAAAAAAAAAAAAATTCTGGGGCAGCTTGCTGCATTCAGTGATGATAATGATTAATGATCACTTCTAAGCCCATATAAGTTCTTTATAGAGCTTTTAAAAAATCCAATACTGTTCCTGCCTGCATGCTCACAATTTAGACATGAGGCAAAAGGAAATATAAATGTGGAGGGTAGAGGAAAACAAGCATTGGAGCAGAATATTCTCTTTGGCAGGAAGGGGAGAGCGGCAAGCCTCCTGCAACTGCTGCTTCTCTGGGCGATGGATGGGGTCAGACTCGCCTCCCCTTTTCCATTCCTTTCTTCCTGGGAGGCAGCTATCCCAGTCATCTTTTGTTCCCTGGCTGGTGACAGAGACCTGAGTGTGCTTTCCTTCTGTTCTGCAGCATCAGGACAATTTACAACAAAATCACCAAATATAATATCGTTCATGCACCTTCTACAATCTCATGTTCTTTAGCACTAAGCAGCAGTAGAAAGTATGTGTTCCTGTGCAACTGGACTACACACACATTATTAAAATTCACACATTAAAAAAATAAAAGAGCTGTTGACTCGAAGTTTTTGGTAAAGTAGCAGGAAACGTATGACTGCCTAAAGCTTTAAAGGGACAGCATCTGACACACCTCTATAGAGAGGGCGTTCCACATTTTGGGGGCCATTATTTACTTTGCCAACACTGTTAATATTTGTATAGATAACTCCTTTTCTCTCTTAACTATTTACCTTCCAAGTTCTTTGACATGACGTCAGGCATACTTTTGAAATCTGAGGATGTAGGTGACAACATGGATGAAGTTCTCAAGAATGCCGAGTTGAACATTTCTCAGGAATTGAACATTTTTCTAACTGTAAGTTAGCTTTCTTCTGTTACAGTACTTTTGTAATGGCTTCATGTCTTTTGGGTAAAAGCCATGTCTGAAATTTCCAGTGGAATGTTAGAAGCAGGATTTCCTGCAACAAAATTCCTCAGTCCTAGTCAAATACTGAAAGACCATAGTCACAAATCTACCAGTTAATTTAACATGGTGGCCTGTAAGCTAAAATCTCACTTTGAGAGGGGGTGGGAGTTGCGAGTTGCCATCTTTCCTGTGTTTAGTTAACTAGTTTGTCCCTGAATTGAAGCCAGCAGCTTTCTTCTCCCCTTCTGCTTGGGGCCTAAATGGATGGGGGTGGAATTGAATTTGATAGTCACTAACTTCTCCAGACCCATTTTCTCCCTTGTTTCTTGTCTTCCTTGTGGCTGAAGAAGTAGCAAGGTCTTTTTCTCCGTCTGCCCCGAGGCCATCATGAGGGTTTGAGTAACTTGCTTCAGGGTATGAATGCACCTTGCCGTGCTCATCTTCTGAGCCCGGCAGGTGAGGCTGTGACTAACCCCCATTGTGGGGATGTAATGAGGCAGTGATTTCCACCCTGCCTGGGGTAATCACAGTCATTGCCATTGGGGGCATGAAGCAGTGACCCACGCCTCCCCCCCCCCGCAGTGGTGATCCCAGGGTTCCCTGTTAAAGAGGTTATTTGAGGGGAGGCATTGGCCATACACCAATAGGTTGTCATTGCTGTCCCCTGCGACAGCGGCAAAATGCAGGGTGGGCTCTCTGCTTGAACAGACGTTCTCCAGAGCCAGCCCAATCCCCACTCATTCTGGATAATCCTGATGTTCCCCAGCTCCCCGGCCGGGGACTGGGAAGGATAAACGCCCAATGCCTAAGCCAAGGTCTCCCTACATCTGAAGTCTTAATACAGTGGTACCTCGCAAGACGAATGCCTCGCAAGACGAAAAACGCGCAAGACGAAAGAGTTTTCCGTTTTTTGAGTCATTCCACAAGACGAATTTCCCTATGGGCTTGCTTCGCAAGACGAAACGTCTTGCGAGTTCTTGCGAGTTTGTTTCCTTTTTCTTAAAGCCGTTAATAGCCACTAAGCCGCTAAGCCGCTAATAGCCGTGCTTCGCAAGATGAAAAAACCGCAAGACGAAGAGACTCGCGGAACGGATTAATTTTGTCTTGCGAGGCACCACTGTAATGTTGTGGCCAATTTTAATCCTATAACATAGTGTCTTGAGTCATTATTCCACCGGGGGGGGTGTTGCCTGGGGTTGGGGGAACTCCGCCTCTCCATGCAATCATTGCCATTTCTGTTCGGCTGCAGTTCAGCTTCCACTGAAATGTATGTTTGTCTTGCAATCCGCTATGGCCAAAACTAAACTGTTTTATAACCAATTTCAACGCATTTCAGTTGGAGAGGGGAAGTGTAAGAACCAATGCAGAAGTAACAATAATTTACATGTTTGCAGACTAAGAAAATAATTATAGTGAGTGCCGTGACATTCTCAGACATCCCTACCCCAGAGTAAGCTGCATATTGCCCCATTATCTCCAGGAGCCAAGTGCCTTGATCCAGCTAGGGAAGACCACTTAATGGAAGTAAGCTTCTATGCTGTTGTTGCTTGCTGGATCAGCAATTGCAGAAGTTAATTGGATTCACATCCTAATACACATCAGAGCTCAGTTGCCTTCTTTTTGAATAGTGTTGCTTTATATGGAACGTGCATTTGAAAAGCTGCTTAGCTTTGCTCAGCCTTATTCCTTCCTTCTCTGAAAATATTTTTCATGGCTCCATACATAATTAAAATCAAAAGGTGGTTGGACTTAAAAGTGACTTTTGAGGGGCAGCAGAACATAGCATACCCAAAGACAGTAGTAAAATACACAAACTCTGAATGTTTTTGACATGTACTCTACACTTGGTTTTTAATACATTGTTGACTATTCCAGGTAGAAGAAGCCAAGATAAAAAGCAGCAAACCTCTGATTTACAGTTCAGCTAATGGTTCAATTTGCAGTTCAACTTGTGGTCCTTTTACTGCAGTCTGTTGCAAAACAGGAGTCCAGAATTATTCCTGATTGAATCATTTGACAAACTCACCACACCAGAGCTGCTGAACATTGGGGTGGAGGTTATGTCCCATGGAAATGTCAAACTACATTAATTTAAACTGCTTGGTAGCCTCTACTTATTTTACAAATAAAAACTGATAAGCCTTCCCATTAAGAATAGCCTTCATGCCTATAGGTGTTGAAATCCTCAACCTTCATCTAGCTGCAGGTATGTTATCTGTATGTTTGTGTCTGTTTCCATTTAGGAGCTAGATGAAGCAGATAAAAAAATAATCTTGAACGTGTACAGTGAAGTTATGCAGAAGATCAACCAAGAAAGCAATCTCTTAAGCGTTATATATCACAAGTATCTGGACAGCATTGAGGTCAGTTTGTCATACTTGGTAATTTTTTTGTATTCTCAGAATTAAAGCAGACCATGTCTTGAAACTTTAGGAAAGCTTTTTGGTGATACTGTTTAGTCAATGAATTGCCCTTCAGCCACTTAAAAAAAAAAAAAGGCTTGTAATTATAAAATGACCCATTAATAGATTCCTCTAAACTAGATATTGTTTTATCGCTGCCAAAGACTCTGTTGCTATTTAAGACATAAAGATGAGTCTAATGTGTGCAAATAGCAATCTTCCTTGAAACTAATTTGAGCAATGAAAACGCTGTTCTTTCACTTCCATGTTTTCTTTGTGTTTTTTTGTTTTACACATTAGTTCAAAAAGCAGATAGTGGAGTGGCTGGAGACAAGTCCCAACATTGACGTTTTGCTACAGATTAAGAAGAGAGTGAAAAAGCTGAAGGCTCAGCTGAGGTGGAAGCTGGTTGAAAAAAACAACTTGGAAGAAGTATGGAAATAAGTGCTGTTTTTAAAAGGCTTTTCTGAAAGATAAAACTAGCGGACGAGGGAGAGCATTCTGCCCCTACCGTCCGTTGGAAAAAAAAATGGATTGAGTATGTGGGAAAAGCTGATACTATCTGGCATTTGAGAAATCTCATTTTTTTAACAAAGATGTAATTTATTCACATAAAACTTAAGGCAAATAAAATCCGAAGGAAAAGTAGATTAAACCTATGTAGATCAGACAGTGTTTCTCTCATTGCTGAGTGGGTGGGATGTCAGCAGTGAGCTTGTGCAATAATGGGCCTATAAAACAACGGGATATCAGATTTTCTTTCTGTGTGTGTGCGCTTGCGCACTATACTGATTTCACACTATCCTAGCATGTGCTCTCCTCAGGATATCAATGGCTGCTAGTGATGATGGAGCACATACTGCTTCCATGACCAGAGGCACTATGCCTTTCAATGTTTGGAAGGCTGCCTGCATCCCTTCCGAGCTTCTTGGGTGTTATGATCTGCAGAAGGCACCCTCTTGGGAGTTCTCAGGAATGGCTTCCTGTGTGAGGGGTTTCTCTATGGCAGTACCTGCGTTGCGGAGCTCTCCACCCACAGAACTGTCTCCAGATTCTTGTACAGATTTTGCTGTAGGCTGAAGATGCAAGTCTTTAACCTGGCCTTTGACAGTTAAGGTGTTTTGTTTGTGGGAGGGACCCACCTCTTTCACAGAGTTTATAAATTTGTCTAGTCCTTTTAAAATCTAGTGGTAAATCTAGAGAGTCCAGCGGAAGGGAAGCAGTTCATCACATTTAAGAAATGCAAGCTCGGAACAACAAAAACACAAAAACAAAAAAACAGTTTTCCATTCTCTAATGAGTTCACATTGAAAAGTAGTCTTGGTCTCATCTCAGTTGCAGCAGTATAGGCATCTAAGGCCTCTTTCTGGTCCCCATATACTATATTGAGTATACTATAACAAGAGGTTGACACTATTCATCTTCTTCTGTCCTGTCCTTGTGTGTGTGGTGTTGTGTTGCATGCTGTGTGTGTGTGTGTTGGGTACCGGCACAGAAGTTGCAGCTTACTTTGTTAGGGACAAAGTAGCCTTTCAATTAAACAACAGCAGTAATCCAAACCCAAGACAACCTTCTGGGATGCTTTGTATCAGGGTGGCCAACTCATTCTGAGAAGTCAGATTCTCCCTCCCCAGCTTTCAGTAGCTTGGCTCCCAAGCTAAACTCAGTGAGCTGTTTCTTTCCTGGCCAACTGAAGAAATGGCTGATAGTTTTGTGAATTAGCCCAGGCATATGAAAACATTTATTAATCCTCGTGAATAAATTGTTATTTCTGAGAAGAAGACATTGGTGACAGTTTGGCCATAGAATTGAGTCCCAGTGCCCTTTCCAACTGTGGCATTTTAATTTTGTCTCCACACCACTTTCAAGGAGTAAGAAAGGGTATTAACCTAAGAGATGGAAAGCAGGAAAGTACATCCAGTGGCTCAGGCCTAGAATGTGTTACTGAAAACCAGTAGTTATTCTCAATGTATAATAAGATGGTTACCTGATACAATAATACCTTAATCCTCTGAGGTGATGATTTTACATTTCTACCTTTTAGTCTGATGATGATAGCGAGCCCAAAATGGCAAAAATAAAAGAAGAAATAACTGGACTAAGAAATAATGTATTTGAGGAAATATACAAGGAACAAGAAGAATACGTAAGTGTTCATTTGAATAAGCACCACTGAAACAAGTAATTACATTGAATAAACTTTTGATTTTTCAGAATGAATTGCATATATTCTTACTGAGTAGGATGAAGAGGATGATCATTTCTGAATCTAGTGAAGGCATGCTTACGCACGCAACTTGTAAATTTAAAAAGCTATCACGAGTGGAAAAATGGTTATAAACTTCTCTTATCAAAAACCAAGGGCATGTCCCTTTTATGGCTTACTCTGGCTTCAATGTATTCTCATCCCTGTTCTTTGAATCCATGTACACATGACATTACCTACAATCCACAGGTTATATTGTAGTTTCTACTGAAATGCTGTGTTTTGATGTGGTTTTCCCTGGGTCAGCTTTACTCCCTTGTGACTATGCCGTGCATGGCAAATCCCATACAGTTGTACCTTGGAAGTCAAACGGAATCCGTTGGACTTCCAAAATGTTTGGAAACCAAAGTGCGGCTTCTGGTTGGCTTCAGGAAGCTCCTGCAGCCAATTGGAAGCTGCGCCGGATGTTTGGGTTCTAAAGAATGTTCGCAAACCAGAACACTCACTTCTGGGTTTGCGGTGTTTGGGAGCCAAAACATTCGAGTACCAAGGCGTTCAGAATCCAAGGAACGACATTACTGTGGAAAGGTTTGCTGGGGGCGGGGGGAGGGAGATGTGTTGTGCAGGAGAAACAAAAACTGAACTATCTCCAGGCAGCAGCTGAGGAGGATAAAGGGTGTAGAGTGCTGAAAAGAGGCAAAGAACCAAGGAGTGCAAAGGTCATCCCAGCAATTCAGAGCCCAGAATGCACAAGCCACCCCCCATGCCTCTCATACTGCTCCCCCCCCCCCGGTGTATCAGTTGCACAAGTTGCCTCTCACCAGGGGGAAAAAAAAGGATTGCTGGCTTTTCAAAAAGGTGGCTGGAGGCAAGGTAGAGGGGTGTGTAAAATGCAGAGCTAGAAATGCCAACCAGTCAACTCTGGTGTGTTCCCTTGGACTTTTAGTCTCTTACTCGGGAGTAAATCTCATGGCTGCAAATGACAAATACAGGAAGATGATTGGGGGGGGGGCACAGACGTGGGATAACACCTTCAGTAAGAGTGAGTGGAGGGCCTTTACTTTGTGTTCAATGGAGTAGCTGTGTCTTCTGTATCATAAAGTGTATGACTTCTGCATTGGGGAACGAGTATAAATCCAGCAGTACCATGTGAAGAGGAATCTAATTACGTACTGATGCTTATTTGTGAATCACTTCTTCATTTGCAAATTCGCTACTTGCGTGCCACAGGTTAATCTAGTTCCCAACATATCGCTGTGTTCTGTTTTCATGCTGAGATGGGTATTGCAAAAATTTATCTCTTAATTTAGGAGAAGCTCAATCAGTTGGTACAGAAATGGTTCCCTGAGCTACCGCTTCTTCATCCTGAAGCAGGAATTCTACAATATATGGTAAGAATATATTGGTATATATTTTGAGAAAACTCCTAGTGGATATCGGTAAGGAATTACCAGCTTGGTGCCTATGGGTGCCTGGTTGTTGGCATTCGTGTCTTGTTCTGATTGGTGGGAGTGGAGAAGCTTTTCTGAATGTAGGGCAGGTACTCAAGTATTCTTTGTGTGGGAGAGAGGAGGAATGTAGAGATGTGTGGTCTCTGAAAAAGAGGGAGAGATGTAGTTGTGGGAATGGAGAGGTGGATGTGGTGCTGTTTATATGTGAAGCATATGAGACATTTGAACACAAAAGAGAGTGCAGTGTGGCCCACCTCTATTATTATTATTTTTGCTACTGGGAAATGCCTCCTGCTATTGACTGTAACAGCATCGTATGGGTGTGTGCGGGGAATAACTATTATGTGACCTCTGCAATCATGACCAGTAGGACATAGCTTACATGCCATGCTAAATATTGAGGGTGGAGACCAAGAGAGGAAACAGCAATGGTTTTACACCCCCTCAATCTGTGTTAGGTCATGTCCCTCATGGAAGCCATTTTGTTACAAATTTGAGGCACAAAATGTGCCTGCTGGTTCCAAAAAGGTTGTTGACGCCTCTTCTAGGTTATGATTGTTAAGTTCTGCATTATTTTTATATATTAGCCATCTGCCTGGCCTGCCATTCCTTGTAACCAGGCCGTCTCCAGGGTGCTTCTTATCCTTTATCCATTAGTTCTTCTCAAAAATTTGCCTGATGGTTCTGTTGCTGTTCATGGTCACCTTGTTTTGCTGGCAGTAAAGCCAATAACGTGATTTCCTGTTAGACCGAAAGGGTAAAATGGCAGGTCTTGTTTCTCCTGTTTTAAGATCACAGCAGCTTCTGGGTGGAAGAGAAAGGGTACCATTGTGCTAAGATCTTCACATCTTGTTTTTTAAAAATAACAAAATTGGGATGGTGGGGGGGATACTTCGATGTGCCGTCAACTTGGCAGAGAAATGCACCAGCCCAGAATAGGAAGTGGTTTCTGCACATTCATGGGAGCCTTAGTTTGTAAATGAAAAGACAAACAGCCCCCAGCCCCCAAACCCCCCTATCTGCCCCTGCCACTGCTGCATTACAAGAACCTAGGCTCAGTGGTTTCCAAGACCAGTGGAATTATGGTGTTAGTTGACAGGAAAGAAAAGGAGGGCACTGGCCTGTTTTGAGCAAGAACAGCTTATAGTATACGGTGGATACCCATTTAGTGTACCCAACAGGATTGAAGGGAGTGCCACCCTCCACGATGTCAAAAGCTCACTTCTATGTGGAGAAACCCCTTTTTCTCTTCTCCAGAAACCTTCCCTCTTGCTTCAAACCTGAGACCTTTATAGCACAACAAGGAAAGTTTCAGGAGGGTTGGGAAATAAAGAGATATGGCTACCTTTCCCCCTAAACAATGCTGCAAGATTCCTGCTCCAAGATGGTTGTGGAGCCTTGGGCAGGAGAGCTCCAGGCCCGAGGATACAGGTTCCCCACCTTGTTTATTACCTATAGATAATGTGGCTCTATTCTGTGATCTACACATATTTATATTTTGTGCAGTGTTGGGATTTATAAGTGATTGGCAAATCCTGTTTGTTCAGAACTCAGGAGGACTTCTGACAGTCAGTTTGGAGCGTGATCTTCTAGATGCCGAACCAATGAGAGAACTGAGCACCAAACGTCCTCTGGTTTGCTCAGAAGTTCAAGGGCAGAAGGTTCTCTTAAAGGTATACTTTCAAGTTCACTTTATAAAAAGCTAGTAATAAGAGGCAAGTCATTGACTAAACTGGAAGGCTTTCAGGTTTTGAGATATCATTATTAAACATCTGGGTGCTTGTTGGTCTCTGCTAAGCCGAAAAAACACATTTCAGGTCTCTAGAATGTGATTTTGTGCCTGAGCAGCTAAGCACTTGGGGATTTTTGGAGCCTTGATCTTTGAGTTTGAAGAAATCAGCCTTTTAAGTCTAGTTTATGGGGAGTTAGGCTTAGTTACAACCAACCTATTAGAAAGCTCATTTTCATACAGCTTAGGAACTTTTTGGGACTGGGGAGGAAAGTCTCAGTTCTTAGTTTCATATACAGAAGCTATTCATATAGTTGTCTGAATTACAGCAAGTCCTTCTGGACAGATAAAAATCCTTTCCAGTCCTATTATTTTAACTGGTTCCTAGGTTTGCCTGGCACCATCACTGTGAAATGAGATGAACATAACACTAATCTCAGTTAGTATTTGTCTTGGATTTGAATGGATTTGATGTATGTGCCATTATTGTTTTAAACTGTTTGTGTATTTATACTTGTTTTTATATATGCATGTTATATTGTAATTTGCTTCGTGATGTCTCTTTGGAAGTGATTCACAAATAAAAGAACTAAGTAAAATAAATCACAAAGCAGAATACAATAGATGCTACGAGGAAATTGCAGCCGTCTTGATATTTTATAGCCCCACAGCTTTTAAGGTTCAAAAAGTAAGAAGTAGGTATATGCATTGCATCTCAAATGCAGTGTACAAGTTGTTCGTACACTTTTTAGGGACTTTTTAAAATGAGAAAAATATTATTTCAAAGTATACCTATCCAATTCATAGCCAACTTTTTTTTAACCACCTTAGGGATATGCTGTGGATATGAATACTGAAGCCGAAGTGATAGAAAGAGCAGCAAAGTATCACAGACTCTGGAGAGAACTGAAGGAAGAATCTGGTTTGATGCAGCTGATGTTTCTATTTTTATGCAAGGCAAGTTATAAACTGTCCATGCAGTCATATTTTTTTTAAAGAAATCTTCTAACCTAATACTTTTAATCAGTAAGCGTTTCTATGATGAATAAAGGTACATATATACTTTGGGATTTATTGATTTATTGATTTATTGCAGTATGTGTTAAGTAATTGTAGAAATGTTGCAGTAATTTGATATATGATATACACATACATACTACTTTTTGTGTCCATTAAGTCTGATCCTCTGGCATACCTGATGGTCCCATATTATGCTGAAGCAAGCCTGGGCATATTGCAGACTACTGCACCTTTAACTCCAGAAGTAAGTAATGTGATCGGGTGGGAGTAGGGTGGAGAGAGAGAAAGAAAACCCCCCTATTCATTAAGATGCTGATTAACTCAATTCTTACTATAAACTGTTCCATTATGGTATGCGGTGAATCCAGCTTTTCAAAACCAGGGCATTTAGTGCTTCATTTTTTGCTTCAATGCTCTGTTTGTCCTCCCACCCCAGTTTCTTTCAAAAGCAACATACTTATTTGCCATATTTTAATATACTGTATATTAAGTGATGGACCTGGGTGGCACTGTGGTCTAAACCACTGAGCCTAGGGCTTGCTGATCAGAAGTTCGGCGGTGTGAATCCCCACGACGGGGTGAGGTCCCGTTGTTTGGTCCCAGCTCCTGCCAACCTAGCAGTTCGAAAGCACATCAAAGTGCAAGTAGATAAATAGGTACCGCTCCGGCCGGAAGGTAAACGGCGTTTCGGTGCGCTGCTCTGGTTTGCCAGAAGCACCTTAGTCATGCTGGCCGCATGACCTGGAAGCTGTACGCCGGCTCCCTCGGCCAGTAAAGCGAGATGAGTGCCACAACCCCAGAGTCGTCCATGACTGGACCTAACGATCAGGGGCCCTCTTTACCTTTCATATTAAGTGACAGTCTGATTCAGGTTGCAGTACAGTTTACTACAGGAGACTCTGGTTAAAATGTCACCTCTTCTCTATAATTTGTTAATGAGTTCTACAATGATAACAAACAAATTGGTATCGGAAAAAATGAAATGAATTGCTATAGTCCTGGTACAACAAAGATTTATAACACAAATGTAACACCAAGGATCCAAATGCAAAATATAAGCATAAAACCCTTTGCATTTTGGCCAAAAGGTCCCATTCAGTGGTCACTAATGCCCCCATGTACCTGTGCTTCATTTTTGATGTTGTGGGCTTTGCTGCATGCTCTCTGATGTTTTTCAGACTATTCTGAATTTAGCAGTTGCTTAAAACAATTGTAGGCAAGACATTTTTCCTCAATCTGGAGTAACTCATTGATTGAAGATTAATCTTGACTTACAGCCACATTGCAAGGAGTTTCATAAGTGGCTTTGTACCTACTTCCAATGGAGTTTATGTTTGAAAGACTAATGGGACTCTTGAGGTTCATCTCTTATGATTTTTAACTAGGAAACTTTGAAGGTGATGAAAGGAGTAGCTCGTGGTCTGCATACGCTACACAAAGCTGGTATAATCCACGGATCCCTGCATAAAAACAACGTATTTGCTGTAAACCGAGAGCAAGGAATTGTTGGAGACTTCGACTTCACCAAATCAGTGGTAAAGAAGCTATCCTTTAAATATAAACAAATGAACTTCTTCCTTGTTGTTTTTTTTTTTTTTTTTAATAATATTTATTAAAATTTTCCAATTAATTACAAATTAATAAAACATCCAATTTCAAATCTTTTTCCAGTTACATCCTTTCAGGACTTCCCCTTCCCTCCCCCCCTTGTATTCCAAATCTCTCAAATGATCTCAACAAGTTCTTCTCCTCAATTCAAACTTGTTATCCTTAACCCAATTTTTTTTAAAAAAAAAAAAAAACAACAACATTATTTTCCATTCCCCTAAAATCGGCTTATTCCCACCACGAGTTCCCCACTTTAGAATACCATATAAATGTATATAGCCTAAATAAAACATAGTTTACGCCTTTAAGGATTCCACATTTCCCACCCCCCCTTTTCCCGGTTGCGTTCCCAATGTTCCTCAATGTCCGATATTTCCACGTCTCTCTAAATCATAGTCCTTTGCCAGTCCTCTTTAATTTCGAATGTCCAATCATGGAAGGATTCTGTCTCAAAGAGAGGCCCATTTTTTCCATCCAGATTTTTATATCCAGGAGTGAAAAACTCCAAATTATAATCCTTAAGCTTGTCAAATCTGGATGTCCCAAATGTCCCCACTTTTGACTTGGTCCAATTCTTGTTATTTTGTTGTTCTTATTGATCAGACTCCTCTTTCTATTTCTTTCTGTCCCTGTTTTCCTGCACAAATGTCCTAATTCCAAAAGTTAGTTCCTTTACAGAGGCTTGTTATTCAGAAACAAAACATTACGTCAAGTTCCTTTCATTCCACAACAGATGATTCCATTGTCTTCTTCGGTGTAGTGGCCTCTGTAGTCATAATAATGTTCCATTTCTGCAGTTTCCCAGGAGATAAACAGTTCAGTTCCAATTTCCAGCTAAAACTTGTAATATCCCTCGGCTCCTCTAGGTGGATTGCAAAAACTGAGTTCTCTTCCAGATCGCATCCATTAGCCCTAGTAACTTTGTAATCCTTATTTAAAACAATTTGTATCCAATTTATAACAAATATAACCAGCAAAGTCCTTGTAACATAGTCTCTATCTTATTTTCCGCTTTGACAGCTCTTTGACAGCTGTCAAAACTTGCCTTTCTCCTCTCCAAACTCCGTCATCGATCGCTCCCGGGGTTCCAGGGGGGGTTGTTTTTAAGTCCGAATTCTACTTTCCTCCTCCAGCTCAATCTCATATTCTTCACTCGTGAGGTTAAAAACTTGCCAAAATGATGTTACTCCGATCTTAGTTATCAGATCCTTTGCTTTGATCCTTCTACAATGGAGGGGGTGGCTGACTTCCTTTTTTTGCGCCTCCCCCGCTCGCTCCGAAATTTTTAAAATTTTTATCCCTCTTTTTAGTCCAAGTTCCAATTACTTACAGGTTGTTCTTTTAGGTCCGAATTTTCAAAGGAAGAAGCCAGCGCTCTCCGCCGAATGGCATGCGGCTTCGCACGGCAGGGATAGCAGAGGACTCAAAACACCACGCTTCTCCCCGGCACCCGATCCGTAGCCTTTAAAAAGGCTCCTTCACGAGTCGGGAGGGCGCTAACGGTGTCAGCCGAGTCTCCATGTCCACGGCCCCCGTGGCCGTGGTTTTTAAGGGTCCCCGCATCGCCGGTGCGGTAGGACCCAGCCCCTGCCGTGCAGGCTCCCTCCGGAGCTCGGAGGGAGTCCGCCATTCGGCGATGGCGCCGACCCGGAAGTCCAACTTCTTCCTTGTTGTTAATTAATTCAGTTCCTCTGCTTTTGAGCACATGCAAAATCCAATGGTTTTCCAATTGGATTTTCTTGGGGGGGCCCCCAAATCTTAAAACAATGTAAACAAAAAATGAAGTGTGTGTGTGTGTGTGTGTGTGTGGTGGTGGTGGTGGTGGTGCTGCTGCTGCTGCTGCTGGAGGCAATTGACTCTGACCTGTCCTCTAGAATGCTGCTACCAGAATCTCCCTCTCTTCTTGCATTCCTAGAAGAGTTAAATGTGCAGCTTCTATAACACACTTGTTTGGTAACGTGAGCTGGCCTGAGGAAGATGCACAGGCATTTCTCATAAAACACAGCAAACACAACAGTTTGCAGACTAAAAGCAAAAACATCAGTGATAGCTGGTCGGGATTGAAACTCAAGTTCAAAAGTCCTGTCTGAGTAATACAGTTTTTGGAAGGTGTCTAAAAACAAGCAGCGATGACTCCTGCTGAACCCACATTGGCAAGGAGTTCCTTTTTTAAAAAAAATAATATTTATTGAACATTTTCAAATATAACAGAAAAAAGAAAAGAAATAAAACATCCATTTTTTAACCTTATTTTCATTGGCATCTTTCCAGGACTTCCCCACCCCACCCCCTCTTGTATTCCAATTCCTTCAAATAGATTCAGCAAATTCTTACCCCAAATTTTAAACTTATTATAATTAACCCAATGTTAAGAATATTTTTCCATCCCCTAAAATCGACCCCGCTCCCTTCCACGAGTTCCCCTCTTTAATATGCAGAACAGATTAAAATAGAAGAAAATAGAAAAAAGAATAAAGTATACTTTAACACCCTTTGGATTCCAAATTTCCCTCCCCCCTTTCCCGGTTGCGTTCCCCAATGTCCATGAAGCCTGTTGTCATTCTGGAGATCCCACATCTAGGCCGAAATCCTTCACAAGTCCACTTTGCCGTCTTTTTTTTTTAGACCTTTCAAATCTGGATGTCCCAAATGTTCCCACTTCCAGCTTTGTACAATTCTTGTTGTTCATGTTGTTCTTCTTTCCTCTAGTTTCTTTTCCTGCTCTCCTGCAAAAATGTTCCAATTCCAAAAGCTTCTAAATCCCCTACAGAGGCTTTGTTATTCAGGAACAAAACTTTACGTCAAGTCCCTTCCATTCTTCAATAGATAAATCTATTGTCTCCTTTAGTGTAGAGACCTCTGTAGACAAAATAGTGTTCCATTTCTGCAGTTTCCCAGGAGATAAAAAGTCCAATTCAAATTCCATGCCAGCAATACTTGTAGTGTCCCACAGCCCCTCTAGAGGGATTATAATAACTCAGTTTCCTTCCAGATCGCACCCAACAGTCAAAGTAACTTGTTATTCCTTGTTTTAAACAATTTATATCTAATTTGTAGCAAATGTAACCGGCAAAGTCCTCGTTACAAAGTTCTCTTTTTATTCTTCAGCTTTGACAGCTCCTTTGACAGCTGTCAAAGCCTCTGTTTCTCCTCTCCCGGCGCTCTCGCAGATCGCTCCCGGTTCCCGGGGGGGGGGGGGGTGTTGCATTTTAGCTCAGGTTCTACTTTTCTCCTCCAGCCCAGTCTTATAATTTTCCATCGTGAAATTAGTAACTTTATCAAACCAAGGTAGCACTCGATCTTAGTTGTTAAATCCTTTACTTTAAATACTCTACAACAGGGGGGAGACGGACTTCCTTTTTGCACCTCCCCCGCTCGCTCCGAATAAAATCCCCCCCCCTTTTTAAGTCCAGTTTCCAATTACTCACGGGTTGTTCTTTTTAATCCGAATTTTCAATGGAAGAAGTCAGCGCTCTCCGCCAAATGGCATGCGGCTTCGCTCGGTAGGGGAAGCGGAGGACTCATAGCACCACACCCCCCCGGCACCCGCTCCGTAGCCTTTAAAAAGGCTCCTTCGCGGGTCGGGGGGCGCAAACGGTGCCCGCCGAGTCACCATGCCCATGGGTTTCAGCGCCCATGGTTTTTGAGGGTCCCCGCGACGCCGACGCGGTAGAACCCAGCCCCTGCCGAGCAGGCTCCCTCCGGAGCTCGGAGGGAGTCCGCCATTCGGCGATGGCACCAACCCGGAAGTCCACATTGGCAAGGAGTTCCACAGGGTTAGGGCCAGCCACACACTCATTAAAGTGCCAGTAGCCCTCCACTTAGCAGAGCTTTGGCTCTCTCTGGTAGAGAATGAAGGAAGGAGGTGCTAAACGCATACCATGTTAAACCCAGAACACGACGAGAGGGTATGCATTATACAGACACATACCCTTTCTCCTGGTGTCAGAGAGAGTTAGTGGCATATGTGTGTTCAGTGCCCAAAGTGCCACTGCACTGAGAATGGAAAGGTGGCTATTGCAATAGATGCATTGCTTCCTCTCTCAATTCAGGAGGTAGGATGATTTTCAGGCCTGTTGCCTAGGCTAGCATAGAGCATCTGTTTTATAGGCAACGTTCAATTGTAATTCCAAGCTGTGGGGTTTTAATTTTTAGAGTCAGCGTGCTTCAATGAACTCTGTGCTGCTGAATGGCTTGAACTTAATTTCTCCTGAAGTAAGGCAGGGACAACCACCTTCTCCCGCTTCAGATATGTATGCTTTTGGTTGCCTCCTTTACTGGGTATGTAGCTCCTCATTTATAAATGCAAAGGCTTCGTAATGTAATGCAGGCTGAATTATTGTGTTCCCTAAAGTTGCAAGCGAAGCTGTGAGCGGAATTGCCAGAACTGCTCAAGTGTGAAAGTAGATCTACATTTATTAGTCTTTGTTTTGTCCCTTCGATCATCTACAGATTTTAGCCAGGGGCTCTCATTTCCCCCCATTTTGCTTTCTTAAAGAGCTTGTCAGATTGTTCTCTGAATTTGGGAATGGATATGAATATGAAGTGCGATCAGCTTTAAGCGTGCAACAGAATGAAATGGTAGAGTAGGCTGTGCCTTTTCAGACTGTAGGCGATGAATATTCCATCTTTGCATGCTGCCCCTTATCAAGGCTCCATCTACATTAAACATTTAAAGCAGTATTATATACCATTTTAATCAGTCATGGCTTCCACCTTTGAGTTCACTGTTAGTATATAGGGACTTACTAAGAAATCTAGACTTTGTGTGAAATTTAATCCATGTTGCAGGTTACATATTTTACTTATTTGAGACAACAGGCAAATGTACAGTGGACCCTCCAGATATGATCTTAATTCATTCCAGGGGTCCGTACGTACCCCGAAAAGTCCGCATCTAGAGGTGCCACTTCTGCTCACGTGCGTAGCGTGATAGAGTGCTTCTGCGCATGCGCATGTGATGAAACCCGGGAGTATACACTTCCGGGTTTGCTGCGTTCGCAAGCCGAAAGTTACATTACCTGAAGGTAATGTAACCTGAAGGTAATGTAACCCGAGGGTCCACTGTATATCTGGTTTCGTGCAGCGATTATTTTTGTCAAGGACGCATAAATTTTAGGTCAGCAGAATAAATGTAGCACAAAGAGCTGTAGTTGGGGGGCGGGGCGGTAAATATACAGTGAACTGTGATTTTTTTTTGTTCCCTCTTTAAACTGGAAGTGGCTGTCAGAATAGAATGGGCTAACATATTTTGGTTTTCTAGAATTGATGTTTGAGCTAATTTTGTCATCTTTTAAAATTTTAGCTGGTTCTTGGAAAACAGGAGTTTAAAATAAAGAGAGATGGAACTCCTGAAGTAGATGGCCACTATATGGTATGTTTGTTTTCTTATCTACATGAACTATTTCAAATAATAGTGCAGAACTGCCTAAATCATTTTGTTTAGTTAATACTAAATGATGCATCTGGGTGCAAGATCAAAGTGCAACAATTGTTGGTGTAAAGAATAAGGAATGTGGTCCCTGATCGTCAGGAAAATGGAAACGTATCATTTGGAAAGTATTATGAATGGTAGGCAAGTGTAATTAATGGTGAAGTAAGGCTAAGTAATCTGAATATCAGACATGCCTGTACACTGACTCGGGGAAAATGAAATTGATGCCTGTGCAAACAGGAATGTTTTTAATTTTCCTCTGAAAGTGAATAGTGAGGACTCAACTCACTAAGGGAGGGCATTCCACAAATAGGGGACCACCACTGAGAAGGCCCCGTCATGGGTCACTGTCAACTGGGCAACCCTCAGTGTAATTATAGTAGTAATCTCTGCTGCTGTCTTGAAGGTGCTAAGGATTGCTAAGCACTTCGCTTTCTAACAGTACATATGGGTGATAGTTCCATAAGTGTGTCTGCTAGCAGTGATCACGCCCATCCTCCTGGCATAAACCCAGGTTGCAGGCAAGAAGCTACCCATCTCTTCCTTGGTGGAGAAAGAAAGGGGACAGGTAACTTCTCTCGTCCAATCCAGGCTCATGGAAGAAAGGGGTGGTTGCTTCTGCGTCTTGGGTGCCTTACAAAGTGTCGATTTTGCTGATTTTGCTACTTTTTCCTGAATTCTGGGATTCTTATGTTAATGCTCTTTCCCCTGGACCACAGTTTTATGTACTGTTTCTGGGTATTTGATATTTTTATTACTGTAAGCCACCTGGAGTTTTTTTTTTAAAAGGCAGAATATAAGTATTTCTAAAATAAATATGAATTATCTGCACACGTCACAGGACTTGGGCGGGTTGGTGAAGACCTCAAATAATAATACATTTTCCTTTCTTTCTCTTTAAGGACAATAAAGTTAAATCTCTGCTCACGAAACTCCTCTGCTTTAACAATCGAATGACCTCAGAGGAGGTGCTGAATGACGACTGTTTTCTGTTGCATGAAGTGATCCCTGTTTCAGTGGAAAGTGAGCCAACTGAACCTGGAAATGGAGAGGCAACAACAGAAAATGAAGTTGTTCTGCCTGCCATCAAAAACTATGTGATAGAACCGTTTTCAGATAATATAAACAGTGATGCCTGTGTTTAAAATGCAAAGCCAAACTAGATTAATATAAGTTGGGTCCAAGAGGTAGAGTTTTCTAGACTTGTAACTTTAAATGGCAGAACAACAAGATCTTGAAAATTTATATATATTTGTTTCCTTCTTTAGTACATATATTTCTTTTAACAAATTTGATATGCATCTAGGATAGTTGCTAACCAAGCCTGAGTTTCAGTTTTGCAAACGCCTAATTTTCCCATCACATACCTTTCCCACCTGCCTTCCAGGGTTACAGGTATTCCTTTCCTCAATACAAGAAACTTCCCAAGTTGTTTTAGGGAACTGTTTGCTTAAGTTTCTGAGCAGAAGGGGATGCTTTTCAGGGAGAAGGTAGAGCTTGGCTCCAGTGATCTGGCACATTATTCCCGTTAAAGAACTTGCTGGCATTAGCAGTCCTGAAAGAGTGGAGTCTACCACTTGGTTAGTTAACCTAAAATTAGGTTCTTTAAAACAAGCATTGAAAAGAGCCGTCACAGAAGATAAATACATCAAAACCTAGAAATAATACATTGTGCCATATTCGTTGATGAGCAGTGATTGCTGGATTTGTTGTTTGTTCACATTTTTACAAGGATGTTGGTGAAATACTTGTGTATAGAACATTCAGTTTATTTCCTTATATTTCTCCACCCCCTGATCTGTTTTGGGAAAGAGCATTTTTGAGAAATGAGACTTCTTTGAATAAACTTTTGAAGCGAGCCGGCGGTTTACACTTTTGGTGTTCTTGGTAAATCTCTTACAAACTTTTAAGAGGCTGGATATGAAAGTACTTGACTTCTCTCCCCCCCCCCCCTTTCCTTATCTGTTTTCACAGTTCCTTATCTGTATCACAGTTTCGCATCTGACCACTAGGTGGTGCTCTTTATTTGGTCCTTTTGAGCAGGATAGCTGCCAGAAACAAGTGTGTGGCGCATACAATAGGGAACAGCTCGTGACTGGGTCAGGCTGGTCATATAAAAATGTGCATGCATATATATATATATATATATATATATATATATATATATATATTGCACGATGCAGCTTTAAAGAATGTACAATGCAGCTTTTTAATATTGGGAAGAGAAGCCATTTCTAAACATTTGTAAAGCTAATAAAAAATGGGACTGGCAAAATGCTTATGGTACCATTTCCCCCCAAAGTATTTTGTCTTTTGATCAGTGTATATAAATAACAAGCAGCTTCATTAAAAGGCAAATCACATAAAAACACTACTAAAATGTAAAGCTACTTCATTCCAGTTGATAAAAAATTGTGGAATATGCATGAAGTCCATTAATCATACTTGGAGTAGACTTCAGTGGGTTCACTCAGACTAAGTTGGATGTTTAGAGTTAAGAAGGTGTCAGGTATACTATGCAACACTAAGAAAACCAACCTAATATTTGATGTCCTTCAAGGCCAGTTATTAACTTGCATTGAGTTGGGTGTCGTCTTGTTTTGGTTGGCAGAGGCAGAACATCACTTCCTGCTTATACCAATGAGGGGTTCCTTCATTTGGTTTTGCTCTGTAGAGCAGGAGTCAGCAAGGTTTATCTTGCCTGGGCCAGATCGGTTCCGTGGAGATCCCTCCATGGGTCGGATTGTGCGTGATTTTTTACATCTGCGCAGACGCGATTTTCGGCATCTGTGTCTGTGCAGACATGATTTTCAGCGCCTGTGCATGCACAGACACGTTTTTCAGCATTCGCAGAAGCGAGTTCCCGCGCTGGTAGCTCAGTTCAGGGGCGGCTCTTGGGACGGTCAAATGACCTCCGCGGGCCACTTCCGGCCCATGGGCCTTAGGTTAGAAATATTGGAGAATTTAGTTTGATGTGCCTTTTTAAGCAAATCAACACAATTTGTACTTCACAGACTGTTATGTGAATTTCGACTGCACACTTCTGAATTTTGAGAAGCATTTTTTGGGGGGGATGCAGAAAACATTACAGAATAGACTTAGGATTGAGGAGTGACACTGACACTGACTAAAAATACATTTAACTATTCATCCCCACTAGAGGCTGCCTATCAACAAACCAGTCTAAAAAGTCTATTTTTTAAAAAAGCAAACAGTAAGGCAACAAAAATTAAAACCAAAAAGTTCCTTAAAACAAAATTTACCTCCTTGATTTAAAACACCCAAGTGAATGAAAAGGTTTTCATGTGTCATCCAAAGCAATGTAAAGAAATGTATCAGTAGGGTTCTCAACCTATCTGAATCAGTATTTCTTTATCTCTCATATTGATTGTGCCACATCCTTGTTGCCGTTCAGTAATATGTTTAAAATGTCTCCATTGATAATGAAAGCCATCAGAGTATTCTGAAGGAGTGAGGTGTATACAGTGGTACCTCGGGTTAAGTACTTAATTCGTTCCGGAGGTCCGTTCTTAACCTGAAACTGTTTTTAACCTGAAGCACCACTTTAGCTAATGGGGCCTCCTGCTGCTGCTGTGTCGCCGGAGCACGATTTCTGTTCTCATCCAGAAGCAAAGTTCTTAACCCGAGGTACTATTTCTGGGTTAGCGGAGTCTGTAACCTGAAGCGTATGTAACCCGAGGTACCACTGTATGCTATGGGTGGTACCACCTTCTGATTTAATATTTGCAGGGCTTTAGTAAAGATGAGCCAGTAATCCTAGGGAATACTGTCCCCAAGTCAGCATGGCGATATCTGTTGCCTGTGATGGGGAAAGAAATCTGGGAGACTCATCACTTATTTCTTGTGCAAGGTCCTGTAGTATGCCAGGGGGGCGGGTGTCGCTTGGAAATGTAATTAAGTGTGCACGTATATCAGTTAAAACGCTTCATCTGAGTTGTATTTGATGATACTTTCCAAAAGTGTTTTATTGCAGCTACATTAACTACAGGTAGTTAAAGGGACAGATCCAGTCTGTTTCTGATCTCTCCATTGCACTTGTGTTCATAAGTCCCTTTTGCTCTATTTTCTGATCCGATTGCAACTGGACACCAATTAGTTTCCGGGCCCAATTCAAAGTGCTGGTTTTGACCTATAAAGCCTTAAAACGGCTCAGGACCGCAATACCTCAAGGATCGCCACTTTCCATATGAAGCTACCTGGACCCTGAGATCATCTTCTGAGGCCCTCTGTGCGCTTCCTCCTTGAGAAGTTTGGAGGGTGGCAACACGAGAACGGGCCTTCTCTGCAGTGGCTCCCCATCTGTGGAATGCTCTCCCCAGGGAAGTTCACCTGGCGCCTTCATTATACACCTTTAGGCACCAGGCAAAAATGTTCATTTTTAACCAGGCCTTCAGTTGATTTGATTGACATCCCATGCCCTTTTAAAATGGGGGTTTTTTTTGGCGGTGGGTGGTTATTGGGTTGTTTTTATTTTGATTATATATTTTGTGGTTTTGTATTCTGATTTTGTTCTGTGAACTGCTCTGAGACCTCTGGGTATAGGGCGGAATATAAATTCAGTTAATAGTAGTAATAAAAATTTCCACATTAATCTCCGCTTTTAAAAAATCCACATGAAGATAAATAAATATATATTTGATCACAATGTACACATTTCTAAACATATTTGATCCTAAAATATGCACTGACACATTTTGGTACGTTTCTTTTTGAGCTGAGAGCTGCATCACAAATTTGGATATGTGTGAAATGTGTCTTTCAATAACGTTGGCTGGGAAGTACAGATTAGGTCACTTCACAGAAATCAAATCCATCAAGCATCCCTGCTACAAACAACAACAGTTGGCTAAAAATGTTTAACTGAAGGGCACTTCAATTGTTTTATGTTACTTTAATACCTTGACACTTTTGAAAATCATCTTGAGCTTTGACTTCTTTGGGTATGTGTGCTTTAGTATAGTTCACAATAGAGTTCTCTCTCTTAAAAGCTCTGTTTGTGCCTGTTGTCCACTAGTGGCAACTGAAAATTATGATCACAGCAGTGGAATACATAAAATATGTAAATAGTATCATTTAGAAGAAAAATCTTGGTAGACTGAGTCACCAGTTCCATCATTCTCTGCAGTGTCATTTTTTATGATTCATAAGTTCTGTTCCTTACTATTTCTGCATGTCAGCCAAAAAGATTGCAAGCAGCTTCCAAAGCTTTTTAACAATACATCTAAAGCAGGGCGGCCCAACTTTTTCATACCAAGTACTTCAATGTGGAACCTGCAGGCCACACACTGTCTTGTTGTACAGGGTGGGGGAGGAAAGCTGGGAAAGTGCTAACTAGGCTTTGGGAAAGAAATGGGAGGACTCTAAGACCCTGTCAAGAGTCCTCACACCTCATCCCTAAAGCCCAGTACCTCACTCAGCTATGGGAAGGCAGTGCAAAGACTGGTGGGAGGGGCCATCAGATGTTGCCAAGGGCCGCCAGAAAGGGCTTGGAGGGCCGCATGAGGACCTTGGGGCACGCATTGGACCACCTTGGTCTAAAAGGTAAAGGGACCCCTGACCATTAGGTCCAGTCGTGGATGACTCTGGGGTTGCGGCGCTCATCTTGCTTTATTGGCCGAGGGAGCCGGTATGCAGCTTCCGAGTCAAGTGGCCAGCATGACTAAGCTGCTTCTGGTGAACCAGAGCAGCACACAGAAACGCTGTTTACCTTCCCCCTGGAGCGGTACCTATTTATCTGCTTGCACTTTGACGTGCTTTCAAACTGCTAGGTTGGCAGGAGCAGGGACTGAGCAATGGGAGCTCACCCCGTCGCAGGGATTCGAACTGCCGACCTTCTGATTGGCAAGTCTTCGTCTCTGTGGTTTAACCCACAGCACCACCCACGTCACCTTGGTCTAAAGGGCTTCTAATAGAATCCTGAGTAGCCCGTTGTTTTTAACTGCAGCGAGTGGCTTAATAATATAACATCAAAAAAGCAAGCGTTTCGGTTTTCCTGATTTTCAAATCTATTTCTTGTATAAAGGAACAGTTTGCAGCTAGTATTACAGTAAGTTGAGGGGAGGGGGTTACAAAGATTTCTGAAATATACTTGGAGTCCTGTAGTGATTTCATGCTCTTGATTGCAGCTTGTAAAACAGTGATTTAATTGCCCCCCCCCAAACTTCAGGCTTTTATATACATTATTTACACAATGAGTCCCGTCTGATTGGCTGATTCTGCTTCCCTCCTGGAGCCTGATTGGTCTTTTCCTGCAGGTCGATCAGTTGTTGCATTCTAGGATCCTACCAGCCTAATAGGCTGATGAACTTCCTCCTGGAGCCTGATTGGTCTTCTCCTGCAAGCCAATCAGTTGTTGCATTCTAGGATCCTACTTGCCTATTGTTCTAGGATCCAAGCTTAGTACATAACATTTTCCCTTGCATGAATTCTATTCCCATGGCCACATTCCCCCCCATCGGCTTCCCCAACCTTGGGTCCCCATAAATTGTTGGATTAAACCCCCACCTCAATCACCCCTAGCTTATGTGGCCCATTGGTCAGGCATGATGGGGGCCCTTCAAAAGATCTCTGGGTGGCTCACAAGATAAAAGCAAAGAGACGACAAAACAATAACCCACCCTCCAACACACATTTAAAAGGCTGTAGAATATTAAATCAGCCTGGTGCTTAAAAAAATATGAGGGTTTCAGACAAACCTCCCTGAGGAGAGAATTCCACAGACGGGTAGCAACTCCAGAAAAGGCCCATTCTTGTGTCACCACCCTCCAGACCGTGAGGCACTGCAATCCTTAGCCGTTTAAGGCCCTACAGGTCAAAACCAGCACTCCGAATGGGGACTGGAAGCTAATGGGCAGCCAGTGCAGTTGGGCCAGGATTAGTGCAATATGTTCAGACTACCTTGCCTGGTTGGGACGTGGGTGGCGCTGTGGGTTAAACCACAGAGCCTAGGACTTGCCGATCAGAAGGTCGGCAGTTTGAATCCCCGCGATGGGGTGAGCTCCCCTTGCTCGGTCCCTGCTCCTGCCAACCTAGCAGTTCGAAAGCACGTCAAAGTGCAAGTAGATAAATAGGTACCGCTCTGGTGGGAAGGTAAATGGCGTTTCTGTGCGCTGCTCTGGTTCGCCAGAAGTGGCTTAGTCACGCTGGCCACATGACCCGGAAGCTGTACGCCGGCTCCCTCGGCCAATAAAGCGAGATGAGCGCCGCAACCCCAGAGTCGGTCACGACTGGACCTAATGGTCAGGGGTCCCTTTACCTTTACCTTTTTACCTTGCCCGGTTAGCAACCTGGCCGCCGAAGCCTGCACCAGCTCCAAACCGTCCTCTGAGGCAGCCCCACATATAACGCTCTCTACCTGGAACACAGTCGAATCTAGGAACCGAGTTGGGAACGTGAGAAGCTGTCTTGTGCTGCATCCGACCATTGATCCATCTAGCTCATTATTGTCTACACTGACTGCCAGCAGCTCTCCAGGGTTTTAGGCAGGGAACTCTCCCAGGCCTGATGCCTCAGACTGAACTGGGTACCTTTTGCTTGCAAAAGAGATGCTCTGCCGCTGAGCTATGCCCCTTAAAATTTGGGAACTGAATGTGGAGCATTACTTCCTGCTTATGTTTCTGATACAAAGTCAGTATATTTTTTCTCTCTCAGTTAAGCTTCCGAATTTATGCTAATATAAATCTTGTTACATAAGCTTAATTCCCTGGAGGATTAGCTGTAGGCACAGGCAGACATCTTGATAACCAATAGTAGCAGTGTAATCACAGGGTGCCAGGGGAAAAAATAGAGTTACAGTGAGATCTACAACAGGCTTCTGCATCACCAGGGCTTCCCACTGTGTAGCTGGTTGCTTGTTACTTCTGCTCTAATAATGCGGCATGTAACGTGGTTATATATACCTGTACATTTTAATGTGTGTTAAATTCATGCTGTGAGCTGTCTTATCTGATTAAACTGTGTCGTTGGAATAGCCTGAGTTGGGAAAATGTTGAAAATGGACTCCCAAATTTTAAGTGCCTTGGATTTTTTTTTAGCCCTGTGAGTAACTTTGTGCTAGAACTGAAACGTTGAATGATTCCTTCAGCCGTCAGGCAAATAAGTGTTTATTTAGAAAAAAGCAAAAAGCTTTACATTAGGATAAATGTGCAGGAAAGTACTGATGAATCTTCACGACTATTTAAAAATAAGAAAGGAAATAATTCTGATCTGAAAATGTGGAGAATTGAAGATTGGAAAAATGAGAAACTGAGAGAAACAAAAATTGACCTATCCCTGCTTCAGCAGAAAGTTGTTTTCGTGCTTGCTTAGTCCCGTCCTCAGCTTCCAAGGAGGATAGGAATTTATAGCTTAATACCATAATTTCATTTCTCTGTGCTTGCTGTTGGGAAGAGCCATAGGAACATAGGAAACTGCCTTATCTCATGTCAGAATATTGGTCTATCTAGCTTGGTGTTAATCTAACTGACTGGCAGCTGCTCTCCAGGTTTTCTGATGGGGTTTGATGGGGATTGAATCTAGGGTCTGATGGATGCAAAGGATATGCTTTATTACCAAGCTCTGACCTTTCCCCTGTAAACTCAGTCCTCTATTACTCCTAGCAGAAACCAGTTGCTTATTCTGCTTTGTATCAGCCCAGTTGCCCTCTGCAAGTCATTTTGTATTTCTGAATACTGGGCTTGGCGTTGTGGATTTAGTCTCATTTTAGTACATTTGTGAATTGCATTTAGACTCTTGTTCTCTCTGGATAAAGCGAGTGGTTGCAAGTAACATACATATCTCTTCTAGCCAAAATGCCATGCACATTTGATTAGAGGCTTGTTTTGATATTGCCCTTCCTACTCCTCTCTGTTGCCCCATAGAAATCTGCTGTCTTGTCTTGTTTGCTGTGCCAAATCGCACTAGTAGGAGGATGGAAAGGGGGGTGAAAAGTATTGCACCGTTCTGTGGCATGCAGTCATAAGCAAAAGCTGGTGGGGAGGGAGAGCTGAGGTCTCTGAGTCACTATCCCAGCAGTAATTATTAGGAGAGAAGGGGAGAAGCTTTTTAAAACAGTCTTATTCCTGCCTGAAATATACTCAGAGTCGAGAGTGGATTTCATGCTCTTTATCCAGCTCATAGTGGTGAGGAGGAATGGAAGTTCCCCCAGAATGTCTGCTTTATATACATTATTTGCACAATGGGCCCCACATGATTGGCTAATTCCGGGATTCTCCTGTAGGCCAATCAGGTTGCGGATTAACTTCCACCTGGAGATGGATTGGGTGGCTCCTGTGGACCAATCAGACTGCTGCATTCTGGGTCCTATTGTTCTAGGACCAACCAGACTGCTGCATTCTGAATCCTATTGTTCTAGGACCAATCAGACTGCTGCATTCTGAATCCTATTGTTCTAGGACCAATCAGACTGCTGCATTTTGGATCCTATTCAACTCAGTACATAACACTGCCCATTTCCCCAATCCTGAAATTTAGAGAACCGGCACTTAGGATGGGGAGAAATTAAATTCATTTTGCATTTAAAGGTGAATCTGCCTTCTTTGTACTTTCTGAAACATTATAAAGGGGGAAGCACAGTCATCTTTAGAAATTTGCACTTCCCCAAATTTCGCACTGCAGTTCCCTATCCAAATAATATAAACAAAAACATGTACTAGGGTAAAGTGTGCATTAAATGGCATATATTCATGAAAATAACATACAAAAACGCAACATATTAGGGGGATATTGCTTGCAGAAATGTATAGATCAGGAGAGAATTGCACTAAAGCACTGATAAATTTTCACAAGGACTTAAAGCTTTGCAAATTGAGGTGAAAATGTGAAGAACTGAAATTTGCCCATCCCTAATCCTGGTTATATATTTTTGCCCCCTTCTTCCAAATTAGTTCTAAATCCTACTTTCATGCAGCCTGGATCTTTATTCCCACTAGTTCGATCTGTTGTTTCCACACCCAAGAAAAGGTCCATGTTTGTTTTGGTAACCTTTGGAATGGGAAGCTGCTGTTATTTAGTCACTGCTGCCTTCAGATGGAGAGTAAACAGAGCATGATGTTGGGCATCCACTGTCCGGGGCCCAAGTTGGCACCGCTGCTCTATGCCACCTGAAAACTGTTCCTGTTAAGTTGTGGGCTGCATCTGGCTGTGCTTTGATGTCCATCCATCCCATCCTTGTCGCCAGTGTTAAGTTGTGGGTGAACATATCAGACGACACAGCAATTCTTTAAACAGCTCTTGTTTATTCACAGGCCTGAACTGAACTGAACTGAAGGGTTCAGCCAGCCTGCTTATATAGAGCTCCACTACAACGCAACAGTAACCACTTTCTGTAACTACCCAATCACTGAACGTCACTTTCAATCCCTTATTTGCATATGTGGACCTGAGTGAAAACTATCTACAGTATCCCCCTGCTGGCCCAGGGTGAGAACTTCAGTTCATAACACCTCCTCCCAAAACTTAGCAGACCTTTGAAAGTAGTCAGTACCATGTAAAAATCAAATCCTCTGTCACGGCAGAGGCACAGGCCTGGCCCAAGTCAGCACCACAACACCTGAACACCAAAGGTAAGGCGGTGGCTGGGCAGAGCACCCACAGCAAAAAACTTACGGGTGCCCAGGCACCCAGGGCCTCCTGGAGTTGGCACCCCTGGCATAGAGGGTTGCGTTTTGGAAGCAAAGAGTCAAGTTCCACTGCACACATGAGGTGGTAGCCTCTGGGCAGAAGGCAGTGCATCACAAGCTATTAAATGCTTGGGACATGTGCTCTTAAATCTCTAGAAAGCAGCATGTCATCTTGGCCTGCAAACTTGGAACAGTGGCAGATTTGTTGTGTTTTTGTGCAAGTTGTAGCATAAGAGGAGCCTGGCTGTGCTTTTAAAGCTCCTGCTCTTCTCAGTGAATAATACAGTGGTACCTCGGGTTACATACACTTCAGGTTACATACGCTTCAAGTTACAGACTCCACTAACCCAGAAATAGTATCTCAGGCTAAGAACTTTGCTTCAGGATGAGAACAGAATTCATGCTACGGCGGCGCAGCAGGAGGCCCCATTAGCTAAAGTGGTGCTTCAGGTTAAGAATGGACCTCCTGAATGAATTAAGTACTTAACCCGAGGTACCACTGTACTCAGTTAAAATATCAGTTCATGGAGCAAATGTGCAGCCTCATAAAAGCTGGATCTCTGTGCTGAAGTTGTTGGTATATATTTGGTTTTGTTCCTTGCCTGGGAACATGACTCAAGTTTTACTTCCCAGACTGTACTGCTTCTGAGATCTCCTGCTTCTGCAGTGTCATGCCATTATCTCAGTACGGCTCTGTTTTCCTGTCAAGACAGAATTCCCCACAGGTTGGTGTGTTACTGGCACCAGCCAGGGCTGACCATGGTTCTTTCTGCCAGCTTTCCCGGAGTTTGGCTGAGTCGAGCGTGGCTTGTTCACCTTGTCAGGACTGTTGCCGAACTTGTTTACTCACCCCCTGAGCTGTTCTGACTCATATGCCTCAGCCCCTTTGTATTCATAGAGGCTGGCACTTTTTTTTAATCAATATATTTAACAACTCAAAGATGAGAGATAGCCAAACCACAAAGCACATCACAACTTGTGAATCATTAAGACCTATGTTTTTAATCTGTGGGTTTTTTTTTTTAATAACTGTTATTAACTACATCAACCTGCAACCATGCTTTCTCAGTTGAAAGTTAATTACTCCAATAGGTCATTCTTGACCTTGCAGTTCCAAAAAAGCAATCGTAGATAAATTAGCAAATTTGTACGAAGTACAATACAACGGAAAACCATTAACTACATTTGATGCTATAAATGAGAACATCAGAATGATTGGGGAACATGCTGCTTTTTTCTCCTGACAGTCTATATTCTTTTCAAAAGGAGGAGTAGGGAGAAGAATCAAATATTGATAAAGGAGTCTGGACCAGTGAATTTTTACCTCATAGGTTAATTAGTGTGCTCTGGTTAATTGGCGTGCTCTGGTCCATGGGGGTCACGAAGAGTTGGACACGACTAAATGACTAAACAACAACAACAGGTTAATTAGTGCATAATTACTAGGACTGTTTCCAACAATGTTTTAGTCAGATTAGACCCACTGCAATGAATGGACCTAAGTTAGTCATTGCCATTACTTCCTGTGGGTCTACTTTGTGTGTAGAGGTGACCGTCGCATGGATCACTGTGGCCAGATCAGGGCAAGAAAGGTAAGGGACCAACTGCTTGATACGGTGGAGATAGAAAAATGCCACCTTTGCTGTGGCTGCAACCTGCGCCTCCATGGAAAGGGAGGTGTCGAAGGTTACACCCAAGCTCTTGACAGAAGGCGCTGGCACTAATTGAGCCCCCACAAGAGATGGGAGTTGGCCCCCCCAGCCCCATCTCGTCATGACCCAGCCAGAGGACCTCTTGTCTTCGAAGGATTTAACTTCAACCGGCTCCCACGCAGCCATCCAGCCACAGCTTCCAAGCATCTGGTCAGTGTGTCCAGGGCCGAGTCAGGGCGGCCGTCCATCAACAGATAAAGCTGGGTGTCATCAGCATATTGATGACAACCCAGCGCCAAACTCCAGGCAATCTGGGCAAGGGGACGCATAAAGATATTGAAAAGCATCGGGGAAAGGATTGCGCCCTGCGGGACTCCACACACCAAGGAGTGCCACGGCAACAATTCCTTCCCTAGCGCCACCCTCTGTCCCCGACCTGAAATAAAGGAGTGCAGCCATTGTTGGACTATGCCCTGAATCCCCACACCGGCAAGGTGGTGGTCTAAAAGTTCACGATCGACCATATCAACACATATTCTAGTTTCAGGTGCTTCCCCAGTGTGGTGTAGTGGTTAAGAGCGGTAGACTCGTAATCTGGTGAACCGGGTTCGCTTCCCCGCTCCTCCATATGCAGCTGCTGGGTGACCTTGGGCTAGTCACACTTCTCTGAAGTCTCTTGGTCTCACTCACCTCACAGAGTGTTTGTTGTGGGGGAGGAAGGGAAAGGAGAATGTTAGCTGCTTTGAGACTCCTTCGGGTAGTGATAAAGCGGGATATCAAATCCAAACTCTTCTTCTTCTTCCCCAGAGGCAAGTCAAGTGCTTCTGCCACAGTTGTCTGGGTATACAGTGTCACTGAGGTGGGCCTTTCCTCTGATAACTCTATGTCTCCCAAATACCCTAGGATCCAGCTCTGCACTCTCTTCACTCCCTGCCCCCCCGGCCAGTCCTGCCAAGACGTCCCACGGAGCTCACGACAGATGTTTTGCTCCTTATACTGGAACACGCTACAAGGCATCATCCAACTGTCTTAGGGACTCCACTCTGGATTTACTCCTTAGCCTTTTCCTCTCCTGGAGATACCCCACAAGGCGACAGAGGCTTAGGGTCAGAGTTTTCCATTCTTAGATGGGCTACTTTCCCAGGTTGGCGAGCCCCACCTGCCCCTCAGACTTACAATCTTAAAAAAGACACGACACAAAAGGAAAAACGATTGTGCAGCAGGAGGAAATAAGCAATCTTGGGTAAAAGCTCCTGGATACAAATTCTTCTATTGCTCAGCTGGGTTGGGAAAATTCCAAGAAGGGGAGATGCTCAAAGGTTGCTGGTCTCTCAGTTGTGTTGATGTTAATGGCTGCTGCCAGGTGATTGTTTACTTATATGTATTAGATGCCTCATAAATTCTCCAGGCAACATACAGCTTTAAGTATATATAAAACGATTAGAAACATGATGCTGCAATCAAACATCAAACTATTGAAAACCCAGCACAAGAAGAAAACTCAGACACATAATTTTACACATCAGAAGAGCTAATCACTTCAAATACTAAAACCCATCAGCCGGCAAAGACTGATAGTCTGTCTTTACAATTGTCAAATCTGTAAGAACTTAAAGATTCCATTGATGTTAAAGTAAGTATGAAATTGATATTAAAATTCCTAGGAGAATAAAATAAATTTTTTTGCCTGGTAATAAGGCAGGCCTCCCGTGAGAGTGTGTTGAGGGTGGAATCTGGTGTGTGTGTCCAGAATTGATCACCAGTCTTCCAGCCCTGGAAAGTGGCTCCTAGATTCATTCTAACTAGCTGTTTTGCCCTGCATTGCGCTCCCATTTTTTTTACATTTCTAAGCTTGCTTTCATGGGATTCAGTTCAATCCAGCTGAATCTCCTTTCACTGTGCACCCACACCTGCTGTAAACACAGCTGGAACAGGATGACATGGGGAATTGCATGAGAAATACCCCCCTCCATTTCAATTCATTGGTTTCCTGCCTTTCCTACAAGGAGGTTGAGGTGGCATATATGGTTTTCCAGCTCCTCACAACACCTCTGTGAGGTTGGTTATGGTGACAGAAAGTAATTGGCCGAAGGTCACACAGTGAGCTTCATGGCCTTCTGTGAGTATGAGGAAGTTTTTAATTTCAGGTAGGCAGTCATGTTGGTCTGACGCAGTCGAAATAAAAACAGAATAAAATTTTGTCTAGTAGCATCTTATAGATGGATTGGCAGCTGAAGCTTCCTTCAATGATGGCAGCAGGATGGGGCCCTGCAGCATACCTGAGCACAGCAGGTGTATTTAGGGGGTACAAGGCAGACGGCGTGGCACACACAATTCTGTCCTCCAAGCCAGGGACTCCGGAGGAAGGTCAGAGGGCTGCTACCCCTGTCTCCAGCATCTGCCACCAGAGGCAAACATCTCACTCTAAAGATAGGGCCAGCCCTGTATGGAAGTAACCCCACATTTACAGGAAATTATAGTTTTTATGGTCCTGCAGGAAGTCTAAGCAGCCAGCCTCTACCTCTCTCCCCCTTCCCCCTTCCTATCACTCCACGTATCTCCAATTTTCACATGCCTTGCACCCCAGGAGTGGCTTCTCACGTTACAGGATCAGGGAAGCAGGTTAGGAATTTGAAAAATCCTACAAATACAGTGGTACCTCGGGTTACATACGCTTCAGGTTACAGACTCCGCTAACCCAGAAATAATACCTTGGATTAAGAACTTTGCTTCAGGATGAGAACAGAAATCATGCTCCGGCGGTGCAGTGGCAGCAGGAGGCCCCATTAGCTTAATTGGTACCTCAGGTTAAGAACAGTTTCAGGTTAAGAACGGACCTCCGGAACAAATTAAGTACTTAACCTGAGGTACCACTGCATGAAGAACACATTTTCTTTTCAGAAGCCTGTTGAAAATGCATGCATTTTTTTAAAAAAAAGATATCCTGATGCCTAATCATTTCATGTTTCCTAACACACTGCAGGACTTTTGGAAGAAATTAGCTATATAGCTAGTGTACTTAAAGGTCTGGCAATCCCATGCTATAGGGTGCTAGGATTTTGTTACTTTAGAAACTTACAGGGGTTTATAGCCTCTGAATAATAGTATCAGTGACCCAAATTATATTTTTGCAGTGGAGGTTTCGATGGCATTGCTTCTGACTTTTCCTCCTGAGCAATAATCTCTCACAGTTGCAAGTGTGGAGTCAGAAGGGCATATTAATGCACTCCTGCTGGCAAAAGTACCCCCTGGTGCCCAGTTCCCGCATCAAGGAACAAACTCTTAGTTTCTGTGGGAAGTCAAATGAGACACACTTGCAGAGTTTAATTTTCTTTGAATTCAGGTGCACTGCCGTGTTTTGAGCAAATAAAACCAGGTAATACAGAATAGCATGTTGATGTTCAAAGAATTCTAACCTTTTCCCATTTGCTACTTCAGCTAAGTAGCGTCAAACAATTTGGCATATACAGGCAGATTATGTGGCAGTATTCAGGTGACTGGAAGAGTACAGACTGCAGTTTTTATTTGAAAATGTAATTTGGTCACCATTTTTTTTTTTTTTTAAATGGGGAAAATCCACCACACTCTATAAGCACAAGATATACAAATCCACAGAAAAAGAAATATTAGGCTGCATCCATTTGTGTGCCCCTCTAGTAATAATATTAATATTATTATTTTTTTATACCCTGCCCATCTAGCTGGCTTTCCCCAGCCCCTCTGGGCAGCTTCCAGCACACATAAAAACATAATAAAATGTCAAACATTAAAACTTCGAAATAGAAATAAAAAAAGAAAAAATTACCTAGTCGCACCTTTTAGACCAACTAAGTTTGTTCTGGTATAAGCTTTCTTGTGCATGCACACTTCTTCAGATACACTGAAACAGAAATCAGCAGACCCTTATATATAGTGGGAGGGTGGGGTGGGGTATGGATGATTGGCTGAATGGGTATGGTAAACCTGTTGACGACTGTTAATGACTGCAATTAGTCGTACAGGAGCTGGTTTGGGTTCTTCTTTGATCTGGTGTTTTACAACAGTTGAACCACAAAGATGGAATTGCAGAAGAAGAAGAAGAGGAGGAGGAGGAGGAGTTTGGATTTGATATCCCGCTTTATCACTACCTGAAGGAGTCTCAAAGCGCTAACATTCTCCTTTTCCCTTCCTCCCCCACAACAAACACTCTGTGAGGTGAGTGGGGCTGAGAGACTTCAAAGAAGAGTGACTGGCCCAAGGTCAGCCAGCAGCTGCATGTGGAAGAGCAGGGAAGCGAACCCGGTTCACCAGATTACGAGACTACCGCTCTTCACCACTACCCAGGGTGGACAATGGCAAGAGGCTTTATGTGGTATCACCTAGCTTCTGCTATAACACCTGAGACCCACTGCTTTTAAAAGTGCATTTCCACTGCCAGGACTCACTGTATTGTCCTTAAGCTCCCCTGTCTTGTTCTGCTGTTGATGTTTAATCCACAAAGCAAAGAGCGCCAAACATTTAGTGCTGAATTTTAAGGGCTTATCCACACTTCCTCTTCTCCCACTGCTTTCCCCTTAGCACTCAATCAGGAGCAAACGGCAGTTCGGATTTTCTGCAGATAGGCATTTGCTTTGATTTAGCACTTCAGAGGAGCTGTTTCCTGGGAAAGGAGTAGGGCAAAGGGGAAAACTGTTCAGAGCCCTTTCTAGAAAGTGTGGCAGAAGTGTAGATGAGCCCTAAGTGTGAATATCAGAATGGACTTTAGCAACATGTAAAATATTTGCTCCTTTTGAACATTAGTGATGAATGCCTTTCTGTTTTAGACAAAGCCTGTGCACCCACCATACATTTAAATCACTTTACTTCCCTCAAATAATCTTGGGATCTGTAGTTTGTTATGGGTGCTGGGAATTATAGCTCTGTGAGGGGGTAAGCTATATTTCCCATGATTCCGTGGGGGAAGTTATGTGCTTTAAATGTATGGTTTCTACGCAGCCAAGGTAGAACTGACAACGTCTTGCCTCTGCACTGACAATGTGGTGGATGCTATAAGGCTAATGCAATTTTCCAACTCAGTCAGTAGCTGGTAGGCATGGAAGGAGCTGTCCACTTCAGATCTCTCTGTTTCTCATTTTTCCAATCTTAAATTCAGCTCTACACATTCCTGTGGCAGTTTATTATTGTTGTTTCAAATCCTCATGAAAATTCTTCAGCATTTTAGTGCTAATTTCTCCTAATAAACATTTTTATATGCAGTTTTGAATAATGTGTACATTTTTGGAAGCAAGCTCTCCTTGCATTTCAATGTTATTTTCATTAATATTATTTTTTAATGTACGTACAGTGGTACCTCGGGTTAAGAACTTAATTCGTTCTGGAGGTCCGTTCTTAACCTGAAACTGTTCTTAACCTGAGGTACCACTTTAGCTAATGGGGCCTCCCACTGCCGTCACTGCGCGATTTCTGTTCTCATCCTGAGGTAAAGTTCTTAACCCGAGGTACTATTTCTGGGTTAGCGGAGTGTGTAACCTGAAGCATCTGTAACCTGAAGCATCTGTAACCTGAGGTACCACTGTATACTTTTACCTAAGATATGCTTATCTGTTTGGTTGCAAAATTCAAATAGCCACATTTGGTTCTCATATTGTTTTGAAAATGTGAATTTGATAGATTTGGCTTTAAATACAAACTGCATTGTTTCTCTCTCTCTCTCCCCCTACCCCGTCCCTAGTAGCTGGGTACTAGTAACTAGCTAACTCTCTGAAAACATCCATTTTCATCATGTCAACTTTTCTGTTTTCAAATCTCTCTCTATATTAGGATATGCACTACGGGAGGAAAATGGAAACTAATTTGTGCAATTATATTAATCTTTTTGGCATCAATGGGAAAGTTGTGTACCTCCTAATGGACCAAGGCAATTTATAAACTTGCTGTGTTCTGGCCTCTTTTTACGAGCCTCCCAAATTGTGGGTGACAATATTTATTTTCTATCTAGTTGCTTCAGGGTTCTGCTCCTGCTTGCTCGGCCTCTGATGCATTGTTGTTTTGGCTCAGTACCTTTCCTTATGCCGTTTGTTGTTCAGGGACTATTTTAGCTGCTGTTTCCCTGAAAATACATAGATGTGACAAAGGCCGGCATGCACATCCATATCTGCAGGCGACCAACTTGCCGTCTGATTCAACTTCATTAATTGCCCCTAGCCACGACAGCATCAGGTCTGTACGGCTAATCTCTGCAGAAAGGCACCAGCATTGCTGACACCCAGAATGAGTTGCTTTGTCAGTTTTATTGCTACTTAGGCCAATAACTTAACTGCCCGGTGTTTCTTGGCTCCAGATGCTGCCACTGATGGAGTATGAAATATCTTGAGAGCAGCCTCAGAATAAGGGCTGTTTTTCCCCACGTAATGCCAAAGGGTCCTTCGGAATAAATCGGTGTATTTCTGTGACGGAATTTGGAGAAGAGAAGTGTCTTTTGTTTTGTTTTTCCCTTTCAGAGCACTCATAGCCACCTCAGAAAAAAACAACAACAAAAAACCTTACCCATTTCAGGAATGTTATTAGTACCCAAAACTACTCACAGGTATATCTTCGTGGTTATCAGATTTAAACCTACCGTTAAAAACAGGAAGTGAATGCTAGACTGCCCATTTCTCAAGCATGTTGGCACTATGTACAGTACAAGGGGGGGAAATGGTGTTATTTTAGTTCCAAAGTCAATTTTACACACAGGAAGAGCTAATCGCCTTAAAAACTAAAACCCATCGACTGTCAAGGCTGATATTCTATCTTTGCAACTATCAAATCTGTAAGAACTGACAGATTCTGCTGGTGTTAAGTAAGTATGTTTGAAGGCTGAGGAGACGGGATTGCCTGTCAACAAAAAAACCCACACCTACGTGAGTTCCAGGCAATTTTGGAACTGAGTGGATCAGCGCAGGTTTTGATGATTACTCACATGACTGCTTCGCTGTGCGTACTTAGTGTGGCTCCCTCCAGATCTTTGGGACGATGACAACCACCATCTTTGGCAATTGGACATGCTAATAGGAACTGATAAGAGTTGTAGTCCACAGATTGAGGTCACTAGGTTGGCTATTCCTGCACGAAGCTCGCTTTCTGTGCTCCCACAGAGCTGCTGAAAGCTAAGTTTCCCAGTTTCATCTGTGGACAAGTTAAACATGGCGAGTCGGAATGGCCCAGCCCTGAGGTTTGCCTCAATAGGAGCTGATCTGAGAAGGTGCTTTCTGTGTACACAGGTATGCAGTGAGGGCTTGAGAAGCGCATTCTCAGACACAAACAGACTACGCTATAACTATTCCAGAAGAATGCGTTTTGGATTGACAAATGGTGTGAGGCAGGGGTGGCGTAGTGTATGTGTGTACAGCACATACACACACCCAAAAAAGGTGCCCACGTCAGTACGGAGCTCCTGGTAAACTATACAACATATGCATGATACCTGTTTTGCAGGGGATTGGACTCAATGACCCTTTGGATCCCTTCCAACTTGACAATTCTACGATTCCTTGATTAAAACACAGTGTGTACACACCTCTAGGCTGCTGAAATGGAAAAAGACTCATTTATTACTGTAGGATTTCCTTTCCAAAACCACCACCACCACCACCAAGCAGTGTTTACAGGGCAAATGATGGTGAAACGAACCAAGGAATATGACAATGAAGGGTCCTGCGTGAGAGACAGGCTGGAGAGAGGATGTGAGACTCAGGGAAGAAGGGGAAGCACCCAGGTGAGAGCTGGGAGGCTTTGCTCTTCTGTGTGTGGAATGAGGATGAATATATAATTGTGAGAGAGAGCTTGGTAATATATATGCAAATAGTTTCTTCTTCTTGCTTGTTCCATTCTTTATTTTTCTCTTGGTTTGTTTCTTATCTATCTACTTTAGTTCGACTCAGGGCCGTCTTTAGCAAATGCGGCAGCGGGGTGCAAATATCTGCCCAGCGTCCCCAAATTACCAGGGATAGTGTTGGGGTGGCCATAGCTGCACACTGGCAGCCATCCGGGGGGGGGGGCACAACTCCCCCATGCCGCTGTGGGAGAATGATCCCTGCAGAGGCTTGGGGGTGAAGTTGCACCCCTCCCAAGCCTCCTCGGGAGGAGAGCGATCCCGGCAGAGGCTTGGGAGGGAAGCTTCACGCCTGCCAACATTATGGTTGGCGGGGCACAGCTGGTGGGCGTGCAGGGAAAGAGGAGGCTGCCGGCAAAGCTGCGCAGTTCCCCACTTGCTGGGGCGCCCCTGAGAGGCCGGCGCCCTGGTGCGATGCACCACTAAGCCCTATGGGAAAGATAGCTCTGGTTCGACTTCTACTATGTTGAAAGCTCTCAGTAACAAGAGAATTTTCAAAAGGGGAAAGAACCAAGGAAGCTTTTGCAATCATTTCTGTATAAGTCGCTGGTGTCTACCTGCGGCTCTTGCAAGAACAGTTACTGATGCTTCGCAGACGCCGTGACAAGCTGCAAATATCAACACCTGCAGCCATTATGTATGCAAAATGAGTCATGGCAGCTACTTTGCTGGTGGCGGAGCTACTAGTGGACGACAGCAGCTGCCTTGGATCATGGAGTTCGCCGAGCTTTTTCCACACATGCCCTTTGACGCACCAGCAGGATGATCTTCTCATGAGTGTTCTTACACCCCTTTCACTGCCTCAGGAGCCTCTCAAGATTATTTTGCTCACTTGCAGTCAGCACTCATGATGTCCTCCCTGGGGGATAGAAGCCACAGCAGCTGCCCTATGATAAGGAAGGAATGACCTTTCAGAATCTGGTCCACCCCTCCGCTTCCAAAATGCTGTGAAAATGCAGCACCAGAGAAGATGGATATTTACCATCTTCCTCAAGCGCCTCTAAATGTCTCAAACTGGATATGACATGTGTGGTATTGTTCTGCCCTACCAAGTGCTATTTTTCTAGGGAAAAAAGGTGCCGGAACTCACCATGAAACCTCCATCTTTCTCTTAGAATGGCAATGGCACCCACCTGAGAGGTGCTGGAACCAAATTCCGGAAAGTTCCAGTTGAAAAAAAGCCCTGGCCCTACCCTTTATCTGCAGTTTACTCTGCTTCCATTCCACAGAGGCTGTCAGGCTTTGGGGAATTGGCTCCCCCCTCCCCCGGCAGTAGATAAGAAGATCAAATGAAAGGAACGTCTTACCAGTTAGAATCTTTAATAATCACAGTGAGAGAACAAAGAACACATCTCCTAGAAATGGTGGTGCTCCCAATTAAGGGATACTCCCTCCCTCTGTCCCTATTAATCTATACCACCACTCCTACGTCTTGTAATCTGAGTTTGTAACCTCTGCACTTTCTGTTCTGACACTTTCTGAGCTCTCTGTGATTTTGGAGATGGGGCATGAATGCTGTCCAGAGACTTTGAATCTGTTAACTCTCTCTTCTAGTGTTTCTTCTGCTAGCTGTTCCCCATCCAGTATTTCCCAGCTTCTGCCTTCTGAACTATGCCCCTCTGCAAACCACTCTTCTTAATCGATGCTATTCTCCTGCTCCTGGGAAGATGCAGGATCAGAATTGGGGGAGGTTCCCACCATTCATCCTCAGTGCAGCCCTCCTTAGCACGGTCTCTGACACATAGGTGGAGAGAGCTCGAACCTCCCGCCAAGTCTGAAATGAAAGCTAGCTTGCTAGCCGAGAAATGGGGAGGGACATAGATGGCCTCCTCTCTCAGACTTTGAATGCTAGTTTTTACTTTATTATCATTAATGCTTTTAACTTCTTATTATTCTACTGTCTGGCTTAAGTCTTTACATTGTTGTAAACTGCTGTGATATATATTTTCTATGACACAGCGGTAGATAAATATTTTTGCAAATAAATAGATAGAAATAGTGGCCTGCCTTCTGTGGAAGCCATTTTATTCGTAGCAAATGGCTTTCATTAGAATCCTGAACTAGGGGAAGATTGACACTTTCTCTCTCCTCCCCCCAAATTACACTGATGTCTAATTAAGAAATACCATGTGTCAAACCAATTTTAAAAAATCTGTATCTGTGGATGAAAAAACAGACAAACTCCTGTCAGTCTAATCAACTGACAAACCGGGAGGCTAATGACGTTAATTGTTAGTCTTCCAGGAGAGAGGGGGGATTTTTTTTGTAAGCAAGCAGGTATACACGTAATTATGGCATGCTTTTGTTGTAAGAAAAAAATTAATGAAATGACTAATCTTGTCAGATTCTGAAAGTGACAGCTGAAATGAACCTGGTACCCTCATCAACTGTAATCTTTTTATCTTGCCTTGTACCACACTAAATAAGTGATTTTCTTTGAAATTACCCACATCAGCCTGTTTTCACATGGAAGCAAAAATCAGCATGGAACTAAAATTCTACGCATACTTATCTGGTAGTAAGCACCACGGGGAAAAACAACAACAACATACTTTTCAGTTGACATTTCTGTAATTGTGTTGTTGAGCTGTCTTTTTTGTTTCTCTATTTTTGCATCCTAGTTCCCTTCCAGTGGGGGGAAAAAGAGGGAGACCCAGAAAATGGGTGGGTGGAGAGAACCATCAGCACATTTCATTCTTAACAGGACTTTTTTTTCTTTTTCTTTTGGTAGAGATGGTGGTATTTCGTTCAAAGGAAAAAGTGATACCGCTTTCACTCAGGCAGTAGATCATACTGTTAGGCCTTCTCTTCTTCTCTGTACAGCAAGAGGTTCTGGGGCACAGCACCTTGTTTAAGCTGGCTTCTTTTGGAGGAAGGTCACAAGAGGTTCTGTTATGTACTAACCTTGGATCCTAGAACAATAGGCAAGTAGGATCCTAGAATGCAACAACTGATTGGCCTGCAGGAAAAGACCAATCAGGCTCTAGGAGGGAAGTAGAATCAGCCAATCAGATGGGACTTATTGTGTAAATAATGTATATAAAGCCTGAGGTTGGGGGGGCAATTCAATCACTGTTTTACAAGCTGCAATAAAAAGCATGAAATCACTACAGGACTCCAAATATATTTCAGGTTCATTGGCATTTTTCAACATTAGTGCGCGTTCATAGATGGTACAAGGTGACCATAGATGGAGGAAAAGCATAAGAGGCTCCTAAGAGGTAGCCAAAGTCCTCTGCTCTCACATCAGATCTCCAGAAAGACACAGCCTGTCCCCTTGCAATACTGTTAGACGATATAGATAGATAGATAGATAGATAGATAGATAGATAGATAGATAGATAGATGTATGTTATGGCCTCCCCCTCATATAGAGAATCTCCTAATGTTCTGTGGGAGGACTAAGGAGTGAATTTGGATGATGGCCAGTTGCTTTGGTGCCCTCTGCATGGGTTTTAGAAAGATATCTGCTCCCAACCAATCCCCCAATCTTCTATCTGCTGGATAGGGCACCACGGCTGCCACTCAGGTAGGTTGCTGAGCTACTGCCTCTTCGTTCCGGCCTATCGGGTGTTGCGGAGGATACTTGCCTTGCCCCAGGCACTGGCAACCCACTCTATGCCACAGCAGGGGGTCACCAACCCTTTGGACCCCATCTACAAACCAGAGAGACCATGGGGAGGTGCACGCAATGTGCCTACACCACAACAGTGTGTACACCTCAACCACGCCCCGCCCTCTCAATTAGGCTTGGGGAAAGCCTTCTATTGGCTGCAATAGAAGACGTCTTTCGAACCAAGCCTAATTTCAATGGAAATTGGGAGAGGAAGGCCTCTTTCAGCACCAGAGGTGTACCTAGAGTCCCTTCTGGCCTTGGCAAGAAATTGTATCAGTGCCCCCCCGCCCCCCCAACCCCCCCAGTTCTCTAGCATTTGATCCAGCCATGGCAGTGCCGATGTGTTTCCACACACATTTACATCATGAGCTCCATAATCTCCAGCGGTTTACCTTCATGCTTCCTTGTCATTTCTCCTACTATTCAGCTCCGAGTTCTTGTCTAAACTTGTGACCTTCATGGAGAGATTTCTGGGCTGGTTTTGCTGACCCCTAGGTATGCCTCTGCTGAGCCCATGTGTACCTGGGAAAAGCATGTTGGCAATCCATGACCTTTGTTGTTGTTTAGTCGTTTAGTCGTGTCCGACCCTTCGAGACCCCATGGACCAGAGCACGCCAGGCACTTCTGTCTTCCACTGCCTCCCGCAGTTTGGTCAAACTCATGCTGGTAGCTTTGAGAACGCTGTCCAACCATCTTGTCCTCTGTCGTCCCCTTCTCCTTGTGCCCTCAATCTTTCCCAACATCAGGGTCTTTTCCAGGAAGTCTTCTCTTCTCATGAGGTGGCCAAAGTAGTGGAGCCTCAGCTTCACGATCTGTCCTTCCAGTGAGCACTTAGGGCTGATTTCCTTCAGAATGGATAGGTTTGATCTTCTTGCAGTCCATGGGACTCTCAAGAATCTCCTCCAGCACCATAATTCAAAAGCATAAATTCTTTGGCGATCAGCCTTTTTTATGGTCCAGCTCTCACTTCCATACATCACTACTGGGAAAACCATAGCTTTAACTATACAGACCTTTGTTGGTAAGGTGATGTCTCTGCTTTTTAAGATTCTGTCTAGGTTTGTCATTGCTTTTCTCCCAAGAAGCAAGCCTACAGCACCCCAAATTCAGCACCCTCTCCTTTTAGTTCTGCTTGAAAGCTGCGGTCTATTCCCTTTATTTCCTTCAGAGACACAGGTCCATTACACCATCCTTTGCGGCTGGTGGCAATGGGTTGCTTTTGCCCCAGTCAGAAGACTTAAGGAGGAAGATCTAATAATTAGTTCCCATGGAAACACATAGCTGTGATTGGCAATTTTGCCAGGGCCATTAAAAGCAGTCTGGAGCAGTACTTTTGGCTCTGTTAACCCTCTCCTGCACAAAAGCTTTCCCATCTCACAATATGGAAACTGTCAAGCTCTGTTTAGTTCTAGGGCAGTCTGTAATTATGTTTTTGCATAGCTTCCCTTCAAAACCCACGCATCATATAGTTATGCGTCGCTGAAATTAAATGAACATTTGGGGAAGTTAACCAAACAGCGTGGAAGTTGTAAAACTGACATCTTGTAATTTCAATTATCTCCATTCCCTTTAAACAACAACAACAACAACAACAACAACATTATTTTTCTTACAGTTTTGCTATTTCTGCTGACATCAGTCCAAAAACGTTTTGGAAAAAATGTGATAATATTGATTTGATCTTGTGTGAATGTGAGTGAATATCTTTTGTTCTTAGAACAGAGAAAGGAGATTGAAGCGCAGGGAAAGAGCTCGGCTGCATGTGAACAGCTGTGTCACGAATGTGCCCATCTTTTGATCTGTGAAATTTGGCAGGACAGCATGTTGTTGTTTTTTAAAAAAATAATATTTATTAAAGTTTTGAAAGTTACAGAAAGGAAAAAGAAAAAGAATTAAACATAACAAAATCATACAATACAAAAACAAAAATATTACATATACATAACAAAAATAAAACAAAAACAATTTAAAAAAAGAAAAAAGAAACACAACCTATACTTTCAATGTTATTAACTTTCTTTTACTTGTTTCAGCGACCTCCTCACACCTCCCTTTTTTGTATTCCACTTCGATTAATTGTTTCAGCAAATCCTTTCTATCTTCCTCAAACTTCTGTCCTATCATTTAACTTAACAAGTTCTAACATTATTTTTTCCTTTAATCCAATTACAATCTATTATACTTAATTCTTTATAACATTTCTGCTAAAGCCATGTAACTTCATTCCAACATCTTTCTAACATTCCTTAATTTTACAATATTTCTGTAAATAAACTTTAAATTTCTTCCAATCTTCTTCCACCGACTCTTCTCCCTGGTCTCGGATTCTGGCAGTCATTTCCGCCAGTTCCATGTAGTCCATCACCTTCATCTGCCAAGGACAGCATGTTTTTCTTTACCTGCCCCTACTTTAATTCTGCAATAAACCCAGTCAGTTGATCTCTATATGGGGTAGATAGGAACAGCAGGTTCCTGCCTTCTTGAAGTGATACTTGAAAGCTTTGCCTGTGCTTCCTGCCATGGGTTGTAATAGAGAAGCCAAAGGAATATAGGGGGTGGGAATGTAGAAATGTCCAAATAACAGGGAACCAGGAACTCAGGACTGCTGATCCCAGCCATTTTTTTCAGACTTAGCTGATGCAATCACTAAACTATTGCTTTCACCCAGTTTACACTCTGATATGTTTCCCCTGCAGATCCTCTAAGGGGGTTTAGACATAGGAATGAAGCTGATGTATAATTCTGAGATAAAGGAATGAAGGAAGAAAGGAAGAAAGGAAAGAAGGAACAGCAGTAGCAGTAGGTACTGCCCATAGCCACTACGATGCTAACTACAATATATTTCTTAACTACAGTATAAGCGGTAAATTTTGCTTACTCTTGTAATAACACTAGCTGATTGATTTTGAAAGAGCACCAAAAATAGTTGTATAGGGCGATGTACACACAATATATTTAAAGCACAGGACTTCCTCAAAGAATCCTGTTGCTTACCCCTCCCAGAGCTACAATTCCCAGCTCCTTTAAACTACGGTTCCCAGGATTATTATTATTTTGGGTGGGAAGTTATGTGCTTTGAATATGTGGCGTGTGCACAGCCCGGATCACATTTATTCACACAGTGTGTAACTGTTGCCTCAAGTTGTAGTGATGGGCATTTGTTTTGAGGACTTAAAAATGGGATAAATGGACAAATTCAATGAGAACAAATCTATTGGCAGCTATTTGTCATAGCAGTCAACTGGAGCCTCTGAGTTCAAATTCTCGTGTATATTAATTAGCATTGAAGTGTGCATTTCCCCTAAAATATACACCTTTGTATGCAATTTGGTATAATTCTCAGTGCCTTATATATGTGCTGCGTCAGAGGTACGTATAGGGCATCGCGTGGCGGGACAGAGTGTAAAACAAAGATGTGCTCTCCCCCAGAATGGAAGATGGCAGGATCCCGAAGGACATGCTCTACGGGGAGCTGGCTTCAAGCATCAGCCCCATTGTCAGACCAACTCAGGCCCGCCATGTGGGAATCCACTGCAGACAACCGCAATGCCCAGACACAGACAGTCAGGTTATGTATCCACAGCAGTGACCAGGGAGGAACAACTGCTGGGAGGAGCACAGAGAGAAGAAATGCTGTGGTGCATCTGCAGCAGCGTAACTGGACACCCTCCTCTGCCCCGCATGCAACAAAGCCTGTCTCTCCCATATCGGTCTCTACAGCCACAGAAAACGCTGTAATTCTCCAACAGTTTCACTTTATCCTTGAAGGCACACTCTTCCATGGTCTCCTGAGGCAGACGGATGCCAACAACAGATTTCCCCCTCAGTGATTTTCCCTGATAGAATCCATTTTGGCACATTGTTTTCACCAATATATGCATTTTTATGCACACGTTACCCCAGTATTTGTGTATACATTGCTTGGCCTGAAAATCACACTGCAAAATTCCAGTAAGTGTGACTGCCAAAGGATGGCTGCCCTATGGTTAGCGTATTGCTTCAGAATGTGTGAATTAGGCAGGTTCACCTTTAAAAGTGAACCGAATAAAATGTACCCCCTATCATCTTTGATGAGAAGGGATCCTGGTGCCATCAGATTAAGAATTCCATTGCAAATGCGCAAAGATCTTCCAGAGCTATCATAAGTTTCTTTTATAGAAAAGGAGGTCAATATGTTCCTGCTGCCTCCCAGGTCTTTGTCGCAAAAATACTTCCACAACTGATGTATGGCACCCAGATATTTAATTGTCAAAAACTCAAGTCCCTGGAATCTGTACAAACTAAATTTTACCGCTCCCTACTAGGGTTACCTACCTGTGTTTCCAACACAGCCATTAGGCTGGAGGTAGGTCAACTCCCTATCAATGCCAGGATATGGATCCTGAAGATTCACTTCTGGCTAAAACTCATATTTTTCCCAGTGGGAGTGGCTCCTTTGACTCTATTAGACCCATTCCAGTCTAAATGGAGATTGTTGCTCTATGAAAAATTGAAGAGCCTGGGGCTTTCCCCACAAGAACTTATAGCCTCAGGTTTTGAAAAGGCTAAAAGGATGGTGAGCCAGCGAATAGGAGATGTAGAGCTTCAGGACCATATGAGCAAGATAGATAAATATCCAGCTATCCAAGATTATGGAAAAGGGTTCAATCTAACACCATATTTGCTGGATTTACAAATCGCAAAATACAGGCGGGCGTTTACCCTTACCAGATTTGATGTACTGCCATCTGCCTTACTAAAGGGCAGATACGTGGGCAAACCCTATGCTGAACGAGTCTGCCCATGTGGTCTGAAAGAGGTGGAAATGGCTTCACATGTGTTGCTACACTGCGACCTCTATGGGGATATCAGGTCACTGTTTATTTCCCCTATCGTTCAGAAATTTCCAGGTCGATCTGAATCTCAGCGGCTGAAAATCCTACTAGGAGATAAAAACCCAGAAGTAACACTGAAAGTGGCCAAATTTTCTGCGGCTGCGATCAAGCGGAGGGCATTAGCTGTAAAAAAGTAAAAGACTTGACCCCTGGACAAGCCCACTCTTTTTTTAAGTCTATACATATATTGTAGCGTGTGTGTGTGTGTGTGTGTGTGTGTGTGTGTGCATATGTGTATTGCTTTTATGTATAATTTTTTTAATTGACACCATTACTCCCCTTGTAAACTACCGTTGTTTTTTGTTTTTTTTTCTGGTCTATGACCGTAATAAATTAATTTCATTTCATTTCAATGTACCCCCTATGCTTTATTTGTCACGCAAGCGGGCTGAACTCCTGTTGGTCACAGTACGACATGTTCACACCTGGAAGTGTATGTTGTTCAGAGGCCTTGCATTATTTTTAATGTGGCGGTTGACAGCAGCAGCTGCTGTTATTCATAATGCATTTCTGTTGCTTTTTGCTCTGATGTGCCCCCCGCCCCCCATCCCATTTCCAACAAAAGAGTATGACTGTTTCTACAGCTCCTTTCTAGGGCTTGCTCCCTCCCCCTTTTTTTGGCGTTGGTGACTTTGTCACACCTTTTAAAACCTACTCATGTGTCAACATATCATCCAAGAAAATATTCCCCCACTGTTCCTTGACTGAAGCAGAATAATTAAATCCAAAGACCCCTTATTTAAAAGAAACCTTTGATTTCTGAGATTGCGAAACAATTAGAGTGCATCAAGTTAGTGTGAAAAGTTATGTGTGGGCCCAACTGAGGCAAGAACAGCAACAACAGCTCCCCCCCTCCACATTTGCTGAGAAGCTAGCGCCTTGTAATCGGAATGAGTAATTTATTTCCAGATAATGGAGTCTTGTAAAGTGCTCGCCAAGGTCCTAACTCTCTAAATACCTCTCAGAACATTGTTGTAGCATTGACCCAGTAGTAGTGTAGCAAAGGTTATGCTTAATTGACTAATTTATGGTTAATGCTTTCTAGCTTGGAGGCTGCCATTTTGTCTAATGATAATGGCCCACTTGTTTTTCCTCCTTAGAAAAAACAGCCTTGATGAGTAAAAACCGAACATATTATGTATCTGTCATTTCACAGAAAATGCACAGAAACCTGTGTGAACTTTCGTACTCAAAGGGACTCTTCAGCAGAGAGGTTTTGCACCCTTTTAACGATAGCAATTTAGAAGCCAATGCCGCCGTGGGCAGTCGTTTCGTGGACTCGATAATATCAGTTCAAAGTGTTAACAGACGCTTTTGAGTTAACCTCACAGGGAAAGAATAGGAGCCTCAGTCAGTGCTAGATCATTGGTGTTGTAAACATCCAGAGCTGTGGAACAAGTCTTTGATTCCACTGATGGATATTTATTTGGATGGCTTTGAAAGATAAATTCATAGAGGAGAAGGCTACCCATGGCTACTAGACATGATGGCTATGTTCTGCCTCCATGGTCAGAGGCAGTAATGTGTGCTCTTGTGCTTGGGTCCTCCTATCTACAGGTATACCCCAGCCATCTGGTTGGCCACTGTGAGCACAGGATAGGCTGTTGGGCTGACACAGTAGGCTCTATCTTCTTCTGATGTCATGAGTCCCAAAGTGCTGTTGGGTTCAGGTTTGGATTGTCAAGCTCTGCCGCAGTAGGAGTAGAAGAAGGAAGAAACAGATGGGGTTCTGAATGGTGGGAACCTGGGTTGTAAGAAGGGGAATCTCCCCTTTCTGTACAGACTTCAGCTGGTTTGGAAGGGAGAGCAGGGATGTGGGCTCTTTCCCTCAAAATTCCTGTGGAATGGAGAGCCTCGGTGAAGGCGGGGTGGTCTGTGATGGGGGAGGCACAGCAGAAGGGAGCAGCGACTGAACAGTAACCTGAGCGGGCAGGTTCAGACTTGTCTGCTGGAATCGGGCACCACCTTGCAGACGTGAGCAATGGAGAATGTGCATTTGCAATCCCAACGTTCTCACGTGGCAAGCGAGTCTGTGGAAGCTTGTTGAGACATCTTTGTTGTTTCTTTCCAGTTCTGAACTTATTGCCTTATTCCCAAACTCCTGAATCACGACTCCTGAGCATTATGTCTGCTGCTAAGCCTGTACTGTTACTTGCCTGAAGAAAGATCTCTTTCTTACAAGTAAGAACTTTTGTCAGTGTGTGTTGGGCAGGAACTGTCATGGGCCAGGAGTCAGCTTCACCTGGTGAGCAGCAGCCTGAAGTGGGAGAAGCCAGAGTGACTCCACCTGCAGCTGATCAGCCTTCAAGGACAAAGAAGAGAAGGCACTGATGGGATCAGTTGGCTCCGGCCTTCTTAGAAAGAGCTCTTAGCAGCAGTCAGATGCTGGAAACACTTGCTGCCCTTGGCTCTGTGATCATCTGGATTCCTGGAGCTCTGGACTTTGTGACTTCAAATATGGATTCTTCTTAAGTTAAGTGTTCCTCAGAGAACACATGCTTTCTCGGCATCGGGACTAGGACAGGAACAAGACTATTACAACTACTCCAGGTTTCTCCCAAGCCTGTAGATATACTAATTGTCCTTATTGCTTCAGTGTTACATGTCCCTCTCCAATTATCTCAGCACAGACACCTCTGATTGTGCCCTCAGCACTGCAAGGATGGAAATAAGGACATCCTTGTAATATACCTATTCTCATACTAAGGATTGCTTTGGACACTGTCTGACCTCCACTCTTACACAGCAATGAAGGCTTGTCACTCCTTGGTGGATACTATATTCATTTGCTATGTGATAGCCTCTCCTTCAGTGTCTTAAAAGCTGAGAGCTTGATGACTTGCTTGGTTTAAGGAAACGCGCATCTATATCTGTTTCTTCATTGTCCTATGACATCACGCTGCCAACAACTGAAAATAGAGAGAATAGAGTGTGAAAAGGCCACCGGCTATGAGCCCTAATATTTATGTGCATAGTGAATTTATTTAAATTTGTACTAGCGATAAGAAGCAGACCACCAGCCCACTCAGAGATGTAACTTCCAGAGAATTTGGGACCTTCTACATATGTATTTATTGTGGAATGTCCATGCCGCCTCCTTCTTCTTCTTCTTCTTCTTCTTCTTCTTCTTCTTCTTCTTCTTCTTCTTCTTCTAGGGTGTTTGTGTGTCTAAATTTCACCACCATCTTGTGTAATCAATTAGTTTCCCCCCATGATCGTCCCATGTTTTTTCTCACAGTAGAAAATCTGACAATAGCAGAAACTCCTACTTTTCAAGACTCCTCCAGCTGTTTTTTGCCTAATTAATTATTTCCTCCATCCCCTGAGTTCCTGAGGCCTGCAGAGAGTTTCTGTTGCGCATATATATATATATATATATATATATATATATATATATATATAGATGGATAGTCTCTGTGTTTAATTACTCTGGCAGCAAAGAGGGAATGAATTTCAGTTTCTTAGGATGGGCGGAACTTGCACTTTTTATTAGCACAGCCAGAGGGAAAGTCACTCTGCATAAGCTCCTTTACTGACTCATGTTGCGAGGACAGAAACCATTTCTGGAAATGATTAAGTAACCCGAGGGGTTGGGAGAAAGGAGAGGAAATTCAATTCTCACTATGCGGACAGAACATAGCAGAACTGTCCAGAAGATTTATAGGAAAATGACGAACATCACTTGCAGTGTGGGGGGGTGGGAGACAGACTTGCTGGACCATAGCTTTGGATTTTGGGATGCAGAAGGAAATACTAGCAGGGTTCTGCCCCATCCTGCCCTAAAGGCAGCACATACTTCAACTATGGAACTCTCTCCCCACAAGGAGGCCAACCACTTGGCTGACTTTAAAAGGATTAGAGAAATTCATGGAGGATTAAGGCTATCGATGGCTACTAGCTAAGATGGCTATGGGAGAAGACTCTAGTGCTGGGGTTCTGTTTGTGGGTTCCCCAAAGGCATCTGGTCGGCCACAGTGAGAATAGGATTCTGGACTAGATGGGCCAGCAGATGCATACGTCTACATGTGCACCAGAGTGCCTTGTTTTTCACTTATGCTTCATGTGGAATATTTACCTTTGCCAGCTCTTAAGAGTGCTGAGTTCCACTGCCCACCCACTCGCTCTCTCTGGTGTAACATCATCTTTGTTCAACTAATCTTCATCCATCTCATTTTTTAATGCCCACATGAGTCATATTTGTTTATAACAGTAGTGCATTAACTAAATTAGTTTGAACTCTTTACTCTGTGAAAACTGCTTGTAGATTGGCTTCAGGCTTTGGCTAAAAGGCTTTCAGATGGTTGCAGATTATATGAAATGTTGTTATAGAGAAGCAAATTAATTTAATTTTACCTTATGAAACCTGGAAGGATTTCCCCATTAGGAGTTGGTCCTTGTTTATCCACTGGTGGGTTTTTTTGTTTTTGTTTTTTTTGCTTATTGTAATTTAAAGCAATCAGTCACAGGGAACATAAAATACATCAGTCAACATGAACAGATTAGTTCAACATGCAGAGGTTTGGAGTCTAATGAAACAGAAGTAAATAGAAGACATGGCAGTAAAGGGAAGCTGTCAATCACCTTCTAAACGACAAGGCATGTTTATGGTTGTTTTTCCCCCTGGAAGGGGGATATTGGTGCACGATTTTCTATTCCATACCAAACCCCAAGACTACAGGCCTAAATACTTTAATGTCCTTTATACAGTCTAGTGAGCAGAAATTTTAGTTGTATAGGAACACTGTACATGTATATACCCTGCAAGTGTCCCGGAAAAACTGGGACATCCTGTCTTTTATCACGAGAGAATGGTGGTCATTTTGGTTACTGTGATCTTGAGTGATTTTGCAGCTTGATTCCCCCTGAAAAAGCACTTTTTAAAAAGAGCCATAATCTCGTGTTCGGGCACTGTGCCTGAAGAAGTGCTTTTTGGAGGTGGGGAACTACAGTGTGAAATTGTGCGAAATCACAACAACCAAAATGGCCGCTGTGCTCTCGTGATAAAAAAAGACAAAAAGATGGTATCCCACATTTTGGTTTCAAGGGGTTAGAGGATATGCATGTATGTCCAGCTGACAAATAGGAAGCTAAGGCAAGATAACTTTCCATGTGCTTCTGTGGAAACCAGAAACAGTTCCTCTTCTGTACTCCATGCAGACACACGTGAACAAGCCACAAAAAGTTATGTGCAGCGCTGTGCTTGTAAATTCTGAAAGTGCAGCTGCTCTTCCCAACAGGGCCCATAGTCATGCTCCCATATCCAGACTCCTAAGACTGCCACAAAAAATGAATTTTTGACCAATGCAGACATAACAGGGCAGATCTGTTAGAGTTATGTGAACAGAATTCCCTGATTGGGACCTTGTGTGGAGTATGAATCGATAAGCTCACCACATCGAGAATGAGTTCCGTTGTTTTACTGCAAATTGACTTTAAACTTGTTACAACAAAAAAATGTTGTAAATATAAATCAAGAAATTGCTCTTAAGCAACTAGCAATGCAGTCCAGTTTTCCTCAGGTTCTTGTTAATATAGTCTCTTGGACTTTGAGAGGAAAATGACGGCACAACAGACAAAAGAGAACCTTTCTCTGCTGGCATGAGTGAATGGCCAGATATCTCTGCTGGCCAGATCTCTCTCTGCTACCAGTTATCATTATTTTAAGCACTTAAAAAACAACAGCGCTGCAATGAATATGCTTGATTTGCATAATTAGCAAGCAATTTGCATAATATGCCAATTAGGATCCTTGGATTTGAGGAACTGAGAGGTATGGACAGTCTAACTTAACTGTAACCATGTCCCCAAATATTTTAAATGGACAGTTGGTGTCAGATGTGTACAAGTGGATATTTCTTCTTGTCTAAAATTGTCAGCGGTGTTGTTGTTTTCTGTAACTTACCTGTCAGATTTGTATCTCCTGTACTGTATGGGAAATGTTCTGATGCAACTTCAGTGTGTTGTACTTGCCTTGTACAAACTAGCTGGATGGAGGTATGCCACTGAACAGAATGTAATTACAGTTTATTGATTGTAGTTTTTAACAAACCTAACTTGTACTTGCTATTTGTGTGTGTGTGTGTGTGTGTGTGTGTGTGTGTAGGTGGTGAGTACAGGCAATTTCACTCGAGCCCATAGGACCAGTTTCTGTTGTTTTTAAGTGACTAAAGTTTCTCTCTTAATACTGCTCGGTGATCCAAAGTAAATCCATAACTGAAAGCATGAGTCGAGTTCAGTTTTGCAAGACTCAGAACAGTCTCTCTCGCCCCCACTTCCCCTTACAACCCCTCACAACCAATGGAAAATCATGCAGCAGAACACATGTTGCAGCAACAGTCAACTGAAAGGAGAAAAGAACATTTTAAATCAAGTTTGGTTTCTTGAGAGTTTTGTCTTATGAAATTAACTTAAAATAACTTCCCCTTAAAGAAATACTTTCACCAGGACAACAATACATCTTCTAAACCTGATAATCGGTAGCTCATTTTAATATTTCATATCATTTTAATCTTGGATGTTTGAAATCCATGTAACTTTCCCCAACTCCTTTGACTGATTTATGTATTTGCGCTCTCTCTCTCTCTCTCTCCCCCCCCTCTCTCTCTCACACACACACACGGTGACTTCGTATGTCTGAATAAATTGAAGAAGAAATGTTAACTCCTGGACTTAAAATGCCAGACTTGTACTAATGATGCTTTTCACCACTGGATGTATTAACTATTTATGCCTTAGTTCAGCTTGCAGAATAAGGTTAAATGGGATCAAGCTGGGAATCTAATGACGGACTGAATCAATCCCCAAACATACTTTTCAAGACAAAGGCCACTCTACATGCAAAGCAATGAGGAACTTGTGGCTCTCTGGATAATGTTAGACTCCAACTCCCATCAGCCAGCATTGCCAGATAAAATGGGAGCAGCAATCCAACAACACCTGGAAGGCTGCAGGTTATCCATCCCTAACTAGCCTGTCCAGCCAGCTTGGTGTTGTCTGCTTTGACCAGCAATGGCTCTCCAAGGTCCCAGATGGAGGTATTTCCCATCACCTGTGACCTGATTTGTTTAATGAGCAATGCGAGAGATCACACCTGAGACCTTCTGCGTGCATTGCACTCACCCTGCCAATGAGCTATGGTCCCTCTCTCCTGGTGGCACCTGTCGGGCCTCCTCATTCATCTTGAGAAGATGGCACCTCTGAACATATCAGAGCTGATGTGGGGCTGGTGTTGGTGGAGTTCCAGCATCCTGCCTCTGCCCCAAAGGAGGCACGAACCCCTGGAGTCTCACACCGCTCAGAGATTGAGGTGACAAACAATACCAGTAATATCAAAGCTTTCTCTCAATAAAAGTGAATGGGAAAACCTCGATGAGTCTCGGCTCATTCTGGCTTGCCAGTCCACCTGCTTGTTCTCCCCTGCAAATGCCTTCTCCACTTCCCACCAGTGTGTTTGCCAAAAAATGCAAATCTCTCAATATCAGCTATTATGATTGCCTGCGGTGCTCATTTTACCCTTCCTATCCACCTTCAGAATGCCCAAGTCTGCTGGCACCTTCCAAACAAGAACACAAACAGCTTCATCATGGGAATTCCTGTCCCTACACATTCAGCCATTGTCACCACATATAAAGAGTTCCTTTTATCAAGGGAGAAACTGTGTCTTGAAGTCCACTTGCCTCAGTGAAACCCCTTAGCATCTTCCTTTTGAAAAAGTGAACTGAGACTTTCGCTTTGGAAAAGGAGACAAACACCCACTAATCAGCTGGAAACATTTTAGAATTCACACAAACCTCTTGATTTTTTGTAATGGTTAAAGACCCTCTTCAAGATCCTTCAATTGTTTTCCTCTCGGCTTTGCTTGCCCGTAATTTGAATGCATTTTCCTTTCAATTAGTCTCACCAATGAATGGTATCTTTTCTGTAGCTGTTTACTTCACTCATAAATACAGCCCCAACCCATTCTTGTAACAGGCTGTGTAGGGAGATTTTGTCTATTTAATTTGCAATCCCCCCCCCACATTTTTTAAAAAATGACTAGTTATATGGAACTTATATGGCAGTGATGGTCACCAACTTGGATGACTTTAAAAGATGATGAGACAAATTCATGGAAGAAAAGGCATTTGATGGCTGCTAGCCTTGATGTCTATGCCTCCACCTTTGGACGTAGTGATACTTTTAAATTCCAGTTGGTGGAAACCACAGGAGGGGAGAGGGCTCTGGAGCTCAGATCCTGCTTCCACGTTTTCCACAGGCATCTGGTTGGCCACTGTGAGAAGAGGGTGCTGGACTAGATGGGCCATTGGTTCTCCTAATGTTCCTTTGTTTCATAGTGGTCTCACGGCTGAGTTTATATACATCTGTGTCTCATCTAAATGCATTTACTTCAAACCCATTCCACATACAGGTTTGCTTTGATACGTCTTCAGGTATGGTTGTAATGAAGTGATAGGTATCAAAAGAGCAATGGCCTTCTTTTCCTTTCAGACTAAGGCACTGACTTCTTCCTGACTCACTTTTATAGCCCCAGTGATGAGTTTCTGCAATTCCTAAACTCTTGACAATGTATTCATCAACTTACCGTAGTGCTAACAAGAATGTTTCAACTTGCGACAGACAGATCTGGTTATACTTAGTTTAGAATTGCTAAAGCTCAAAAATATTCACTAGCATTTAGTAATGAGATACAGGCACTTACAGGGGAGATGAAAGTGAAACACTGGAACATTTTATGTTCATGATCATTCATGTCAAAGTTAGGGATGGATGAATCTGCCAATGATGGTTATCTAAGTGTCTTTCCAATCTTAAATTCAGTTCCCCACATTTCAACAACAATTTTCAAGTCTGAAAAATGCTCATCAAAAATTTATTTTGAATTTCTTGCAATGAACACATTTTTTAAAACAGTTTTGACTAATGAGCACATTTTTGCACACAAATTTCTCCAATATAAAGCACTTTTGTATCCTATTTTCACTAATATATGAGGTTCTAGTCACAATTACGTCACTGGAGTGTATGCCGCTATTACTTTTGAAACATTTCAAATGTTTATTTCATATATACTTCAGAACATTACAACAATCCAAAGCATTGGGGGCAGGGGAAGAAGAGATCACCTTATCATACCCAAACACCAAAATCCTCAGTAAAATTGACATATTTCACCCCAAAATCATCTTCCACAGCTGACCTTGTGCCCAGAAGTTATACATAATGTTCTTTCTGTTTGACTGGTATTCACCTTTTTATACCAGTTTGTGGTGTGTCCCCCCCCCCCAGAGTGCCCCCAAATCCGGGCCAGATCTAGTATTTTGTGGGCCTTTGGAGGACAGAGTACCAGTCCTTTCAGAGGAGGCTTTTCCATTCTGCTTGCCACTGCTGTCTTGTGTGGTGATTCGGCTGTAAAGGAGAATAGTGAATAAATGGGCATTTTCAACTGTTTTTGGGTGTGAAAAGGCTGGAGACTGCGACTCATAAAAGAGTGGGGCAAGTTGTTGTTGTTGTTGTTGTTGTTGTTGTTGTTGTTGTTGTTGTTGTTGTTGTTAATTACATTTATTTTCCTTTATTTTCCAAGGATCTCAAGACGGTGTACATGGTTCTCCCCCCCCACCCCATTTCATCCTCAAAACAACTCTGTGAGGTAGGTGGGGCTAAGAGATGGTGACTGGCTCACGGTCACCCAATGAGCTTCATGGCTGAGTTGGGGATTCAAAGCCTGCTCTCTGAGGTCCTAATCTGACACAGTAACTGGAGCCCCTCAAAGCTGCTTACGTGTGCTTGTTGTCTTTCGTACATATGGGGAACAGAAATTTGTTACCTCAAATGCCCATGACTCCATGCTCCTCTGAGATATCTGATACCGTTCCGTGTCTGCATGTCTTAGGCTGTGCTTGTGGTGGGTGATAGCTATGGGCTGCTTAAAGCAGGATAGACAAGAGCATCAGTAGGAGGAAGGCTGGTCACATCTGAGACTGGCTGGTTTATTAGAGTGACAGCGATGTGAGAGCACTACCCTAGTTTCAGGACAAAGATTAGCATGGGGGGGGGACCCTGTCTAATTCAAGGCTGCTCTCCTTCCACTTTCTTGAAGTGGCAGATAACAGCTGAGAGGCAAGAGGACTATATCTATGTAGACAGGCTCATTATGGAAAGGAAATGAAAGATTTAAGCCAATCTTGACTCTCATTGCTACAGCTGATACAAAATCCTGGGGCTCCACACAGTCTTCAGTCAAGCTCTCCTCTGTTTGTCCTTATATACCCATTTGCAGTAAACAAGGCAGGGGTTTTCATTTAGGCTCTTCCAGAGACTGAAGTGTGTTGACAAGGCAAATGTGTCAAAGATGCTTATGCATATTATTGTCTAATAATATAGCTGCTCGTGTCTTCCCAGAGGCTTTTTCCACCAGGTGCACAAATGGAAGCTGAGCCTGTTCTCTGATTATTAAAAATCTTTCCCTCTGATAGTTCAAGTTATGTGATTATCCTCTCTCTTCTAAGCACAATTTACACCACGCATGTCATGAGTACTTGGTGGGACTTAATCAAATACATTGTTTTAATTAAAAATGTCCTTCTTAAAAAAAAAGAAATAAAGTAGGTGAAATTGGATAAAATCATTCCTAATTACAAGATGTTTTGTATTTGTGGAGGTTTTGAAACACTGCAACATATCTATAACTAGTTTCTCTCTGTGTAAAATATATTCAAAATTGAACCTTATATATTTTTAAAAGGAAAAAAATGTGACTAGGGGTCAGCTTCTTCAGCTGTATATATTGAATGAGGCCCTGAGGTTTGAATTAAGTTTTCCTCAGAGTAGGCCCACTGAAACTAATGGGAGGATCTACTGTGTGTGAAACTTAGTTGCGTGTTTTGGGGCGCTATGCAGATCATGGTCCTAAAAAAAACATTTTTTGGGGGGGGAGGCGAGATTTCAGTGTGAGATCCAAAATGGCTGCCATGCTCTCACACGAAAAAATGGGATGTCCTGGTTTTACTAGGACAGTTGAGGGGTATGGAGATATACTACAGCTCCTTTGCGGAAAGCCACAACTGTTGAAGTGGTATAAATGTGCTTTAAATGTACAGTGTGAGTGTGACCTTAATCTAAATGCATGTCGACTTTCAAGGGTGTGTGTAGCTGTGATCCACACAGTTGCACCCTCTTCAAATCAAGGGTGTTTTGAACTGCGAGTCCTTAGGGCTCTGTATCGTGACACAGAATTGGCCGGAGTCTGCCTTTCTTCATTCCAGCATTTGACACCCTGTAGAACTGGGTGACCTCCATCATCTTGGGGGAGGCATTCTATTATATCGTTTCTCTCTTTCTCTCCTGAATAGATAATTAATGCTGTCATAAAACCCCAAACTCCTCATGATGAGAAGTGACTCACTGCTTAGTTGATTCATCTTCTTAAGCAGTTTTTTGGGGGTTTGAGGCGTCAGTTGTGCATAGCCAATGTGGTATGATTGACGGACGTTTCCAGTTTGGCAGAAGTCAGAATATTATATATGTCAGGATTATCTTAGCTGCAACACACTGATACCACTCCCCCCCACCCCTGCCCTCCACCACCTCCATTGATTCTAAAACCTCGCTGAAAGGAAAATTTCCTGTCCCCAAAAATCTCCTAGCTGCCTCATTGGAACTGGCTCTGTCGGGATCTCATTAGCTGAAACCCAGAGAAAGGAACTTCATGCATCAGCTGTGTATACGCATATCGTGTGTTCAGACTTTTGTGCTTGAAACAAAAGTCATCAGTTAAATTACTTGCTGGGAAGTATTACACAAAATACTGCAAATTGCATTCCTTTCACCTCAAATTGCTCTCAGTGCCTGATGTGAATGTGCAGGGGGGCGGGGAGGGAAAGGTTGCTCATTTCTGTAAGACTAACAAAAGAATGGGGAGCACGTTGAGCAGGTGCCAAGTGTAGCTGTCAGGTGCATCAATGCAGTGAAGAGAAAAGAATGCATTTTAATTTTCATGCGGCAAAGGAAACTCTTTTTCCTCATTGCTTTTCTCAGACATCACCAGCCCTTACAGTTGCTTGGGTTTGTAAAATCCTTTGAAGCATCAATGAGGGTTTATTACCTTTGTGTGAGCTGAAGCTATGTTCTTTTTCCTTTTTTCTTTTTTAACTCCTTGAAAAATGGCATCGAGTGTTTTCATCGAACACCTTGCTTTTGCTAGTTGCCTCATTTAAATGTTACTGCGGAAAGAAGAGTTAAAAGGAAGAAAGTGTGGGGAGAAGAATAGCCCCGAGATTATAATTAATTGCCAGGTGGCGGGCATTATCAAATGGCATTGTATCTTAAGGAGTGGCAATTTTGCTTAGCATAGAGGGTGGTTTTGCTGGGCCATGAAAATACATGGTCATTTAGAGGACTAATGGTGCAATCTTAAACATGTTTATTGATAAATTACCAGTAAGTTCAATGGGACTTACAGGCCAATCTGATATATGTGGAAGCAAGTACTACTGAGTTCAGTGGATCACAGCCTATATACTAATTGCTGTTATAACTTGCATTTAATTTTAATTCATGGTCGATGGGAAGTGATAACCACAGCCATCATTCCTCATGCTTTACTTTCCATGACAGGTAAGCTTTCAAAACATTTCCAGCTTCTTTTCTACCTAGACTTCTTCTTAATTTCTTCATTGTTTCCAGTCCTGTCTAATTATGTAGTGTTGTATTTTCAAGCTTTCTATTTCCCCTGATATTTTTTATTGACAATTTTTGAGATAAAATACAGTGGTACCTTGGGTTACAGATGCTTCATGTTACAGATGCTTCAGGTTACAGACTCCGCTAACCCAGAAATAGTATCTCAGGTTAAGAACTTTGCTTCAGGATGAGATCAGAAATTGAGTGGCGGTGGCACGGTGGTAGTGGGAGGCCCCATTAGCTAAAGTGGTACCTCAGGTTAAGAATAGTTTCAGGTTAAGAACGGACCTCCAGAATGAATTAAGTTCTTAACCTGAGGTACTACTGTATAAGCAGTTGCTTTGCCCCATTGTCCAGTTCTGTACAATAAGAATCAAACTAGTCTATGGAATGAGAATATTAGAATATTAAAAAACCTAAAAGGAAAAAAAAAGGAAGAAGAAAGACTCACAAGTCCCTTTGCCGTATTTATATCATATATATACAGTCATTTATCCACAGACAGTCAGATTCTCCCATATCCCACCAGGGAGCTTCTCACTGGAACCAGTAGTACTAAGAGAAAGATTCTTAAGGGAAGACCTCAGCATGCTAAGATACTTTGGAGTCCAGCAAGACGTATTGTTTTGTGAAGAGAAATGAACAGGACACCACTGGCTAAAACCCCTTGAAGGCCCCAATTAAGAAAAGTATGATTGTCCTACATGGCTTCTAGATCACCAGTGATAAGTTTTGATACATTTACACCATAAATTTAAAGCAGTATGACACTACTTTAAATAGTCATGGTTTCTCCACAAACATTTCTGGGAAGTACAGTTTGTTAAGGGGCTGAAAATTGTGGTAGAGATCCCTGTTCTTCTCAGAGTGCTAGAATTCCCAGAGTTCCCTGCAAAGAGAAATCAATCATTAAACCACTCCGGTAACTGTAGTTCTGTGAGGGGGATAAGGGTCTCCTAACAACTCTCAGCATCCTTAGCCAATTACAGCTCCCACAATTCTTTGGGAGGGAAGCCATGACTGTTCTGAGTGGTATCATAAATGTGTGAATGTGGCCTAAAATATCAATGATGATTTATGACACATGCAATATGCTTCTCTTACTTGGAGCTCTGTGGGTTAGGGCTGCGGTTGCTTACAGACAACCCTCTTAATCAAAAGTGACCACTCAGCATTCAAAACAGGCCTTGTAATAAACTCAGATGCCAACTCTTAACTTCAAATTCCCTCAAGTAACACTATGGCAGCAGCTACTGCGCTATAAGGGTATCATCCCCTAGCGTGATACAGTATATGGTAGCAGATGAACTGCCAATAATTCTCTCACTGTGGGACAGACTGACAAGTGCCAGGTCTATGCAAAAGAATAAATTGACATAAACCTGACATCAAAAATAGTAGAAACCTGCCAGGCTGTTTCAGTCTCCCAGGACACTTTGCTGCTATGTCATGTTTAGCACCCAAATACTGGTCTTTTGGATGGTCCTTGTGTTTGTTTTATGTACTTTTCAGCTTTACAGACAATACTTCATACAGCTCATGACCATTTGACCACGTCGTTTATGCTTTCCTATCTCTGATTTTATGCTGCCCACCTCGGCACTATTTTATAAGAAGTGTGATAATGTGAGATGCAGTTGTGACCTTTTGTTTTAGGTGTCTAATAAAGGAATGGTTATGACAGGTGAAAAAGTATTTCAGTACTGCTGTCAATTTTACTCTGTGTCCCCTGGGGCTCTGTGAATGATTCTGAGGGGCAGAGAAGGAATTGTCTTTTACTAAAAATTTGAAATTCTGGTGTACTTTTTTTTTTAAAAAAAGTAATCTTGTTATGCTGATTGAATTTAGAAAATGGAGATATTAAAAGTCACCAGGTTTCTGTGCTTCAAACTGACTGATTTTTGAAGACTTAAGAAGAGGAAAGAATGTCAAATTTAAAGGATCAGAAAAATGGGCCAGAGCATCAGCCACCAGTTCCCATCTTCTTCTCAGGCATATTTGTATCCTTAGCAAATAGGAAAAGGGCAAAAGCTATTCCACAGGCTTGGAAGCAACAACCAAGAATGCATGTGGGACACTCGGAAGTGAGCAACAAATAACCTGTCCTGTACAAATACCCTGAAACTGGTGAGCATTTTGCATAGTACAATATCCTTATGTGATTTATGGTTTGCAAAAGAATTGTGTTTGTGTTTTATGATACCCAGCTCCTTCAACTGTTCCTCAGAAGGCTTGGTTTCCAGACCCTTGATCATCTGTACACATTCCAGCTTGTTAAATTGTTGTCCTCAGAACTGAACACAATCCCAGTGGATCAGACCAAAGTTCTGTCTGGGCCAACATCCTGTCTCCAGCACTGACCAATCAGTTGACTACAATAAACTCACAAGTGGGCTGCAAAAGCAGCCACCCAGCCTCTAATCTCTGTTCGTCCGCTCACAATACTTGATTAAAACAAATATTTTGTAATAAACAAATATGTCAGATATGAGCAGTGCTGTTTCTAGAAGAAGAAGTGCCTGAACTCATCATTAATGCCTCCCTTGTTCTCTTATAATGGCAAGGGCACCCATCTGAGAGGTGCCAGAACTGAGTTCCAATGTGTTCCAGCTGAAAAAAAAGCCCTGGATATGGGGAAGCTTTGGCCCACCAGATGTTGCTGAACTGCTCCTGCCACCTGCCCCCAACAGCATGGCCAATAGCCAGGGATGATGGCAGGTGGAGTTCAGCAACATCTGGAGGGCCACACCTGCCTTATGTCTTCCTAGGGAAAAATATTATTTCTATTGCTGGGATCTGCAGAGTTGTGCTGTCAATTCCAAGGGGGCTTATTGCATTTTTCTGAAGGCAAGTATTTCATACCGTGTCCGAACTAGTGCATATTATAAATGAAGAATGCCACCAAATTCCTCTGCACCCCACTGGTAACAAAATGTGGCAGGGATTCTGTCTGGAACATTAGTTGATCTTGATGGGAGATACATGGTCCAGAGGCTAGTTTCTGCATCTTTCTGAGGGGCAGAGATAAGAAAATTAATTTACTGGAATTCAGCCAGGGAGTCAAGATGGAATTTATCTTAACCTATGAACCAAAGCGTTAATGTCAGCTTTACTTTGTCAGACTATTTCATCAACAAATAGCAAAGGAACATGAAAATCCAGCAGTGCCAGATCTGTGGCGGGCATTGCCTGGGCTGCAAACTCAACTTTCTAAATAAAGAGTGGATTTTTAAATTATTATTTTTAATCTTTTCGGTGAGGCATCTGTTGGCCCTAATTCCTACCTCAGAAGAGCAAACAAAAGCATATGGATTATTCTCTTTCTTTGACGAATGGAAAAGGGTTTGTGTTCTTGGGATGGTGCATCCCACCTTCTGCAGGAGGAGGAGGAGGAGGAGGGAGAGAATAGATTCCTTTTGCATCTAAAGACAAACCTATCTCTTTTGCATTTTCTGAAACAACACGTGAACCAAAACTCAACCACCCTTTGAAATTTGCTAGTCACTGAATTTTGCAATGCAGTTGTTTTGTGGGCTAATGTATATAAAAATAATATGCACATATTATTGAAAATAACATATAGAAATACATTATAGTAGGAAAAACTCAGTGCCTGTGGTTGGCGATTTGTGTATACTCTTCCTTCGTGATTTGCCCTTTCTTCCATTTCTTATATATGCCCTTTTTACATCTTAACTCATCTGTAAGCTGAGAGAAACACCAGTTTCTTTAGGTGCCTCCCACTTTTCTTGTTGGAATTGTCTGCCTTTGTGCCTTCAATATTTTACCTTTAAGAAACTCCCATCGATTTTAGACTCCCTTCTCTTTGCGTATCTCTGACCACAGGACTTCACCCAGTAGTTCCTTGAGATTTTTGAAATCGGCCTTCTTAATGTCCAGAGTGCATGTCCACCTACAGTCAGCTTTCCTTTTGTGCTGGTCCCGAGAGTTATCCGTGCGGCAAGGTCCGAGGTCGAGGGAGGCTGTCCGTCAAAGCTGTAGCTGGGTCCAAGGCAGGGAGTCGGGTGGGGTCAGGAACTCTGGTAGAAGAGCAGGACAGGGTGCAGGCAGGAACAGGCTAGCAACAACGTTGCTCCCGCAACCTGGGACTGGGGCTGGCTGGCTTTTATCTGCATAGGACACAGGGCGGCCCCGGTCCACAGGTGACTCGCCTCTCCTGGCCTGGAGGTGAGCACTCCTCCTGCAGGAACTTAGTTCCCTCTGCCCAGAGGCAACCTCAGCCTCCCCTGACGGGGCTGAGAGTGGAGCACCTGCAGGCAATGGGTCCTCCATCACCCCAGGGGCCAGAGCAGACTCAGCTGGTGCCTGCACCTGAGGATCCAGCATAGGTGAGGACCCTTCAGGCTCAAGTCCCAGCCCCGGCTCAGCTAGTTCTGGAGGCGGGGATTCCTGTGCAGGCTGGGATTCCTCAGGTTCAGCCTCCGAGTCTGAATCCCAGGCCATCACACCCTTACTTGTGTATAATGAAACCCAAGAGGACACAATCACTTCCTCCCAAGGTTCCCTGTACTTTCACATTGTCAATCAGTTCCTCCCTGTTGCTTCTTCCACCTTCTGGGAAATGATATTGTCAATGAGGTAACTGAGGAATTTGCTGTTCTGCCAACCGTGCTGAGGGAGTCAGGCATGGCTGGCTTTTATGCATCACTGGCCAACTGGGCATGGGAGCAGCCAATACCCACTTAGTCAGCAAGGCACCGCCCACAGGGAGAGGTCTGTGATTGGCCCATTTAAACTTTGCTTTATGGTGGGCAGTTCACCCTTCTGCCTGGTTGGCTGAGGAAATTCCTGAACGACCAGCCAAACACGTGCGCTCTAACTGCCGGATGGAGACCGAATGCTAGGGGCCGCACCGCCACCCACCCGGGAAAGGGGTAAGGGGCCATTCTTGGCAGTGTTGACATTCCCTCAGATATTGGGGCAGTGCTGATGAATTTTCATTAAAAAATTTGAAAGCTGATGCAGAAATGTGGAGAAGTGAAGTTTAAGACTGGACGAATGAGAAACCAAGAGAAGCCAAACTTGAGGAATTTTTCTATCTCTACAACCCCTGGGAAAGCAATTCTGGAGCCTGGGCCCACAGCCATAGAGAAGGCTGGTATGCCCATTCTAACCAATCACAATTCAGATACTGATGGCACATGAAGGAAAACCTCAAAGGATCTCAAAGGAGCAGGCAGGCTCCTACAGCATGAGACAATCCTTTTAGGTATCCTGGTTCCAAGCTGTTGAAGACTGTGCAGGTCCAAGAGAGCATTCTGAATTGGGCCAGGAATTAGACAAAGCCAGCATGATAAAGGAGGAACATGCTCTTATTGGATCTAGTTCAATGGTCTGGCTGCCACATTCGGGGCCAGCTGGAGTTTCCAGACAATTTTCAAAGGCAGCCCCATGCGGAGCAAATCACAATGTAAATAAGGCATGTGTCACCATACCCAGAGCTGCCAGATCTGACTTTGGTTTTATCTCCTTGTGCAGTTCCATGCTCCTTTCCTGCCCTGCTGTTTTATTGTGGATAATTTGATTGTTGGTTTGGCCATTGCACTCATTTCTATTTTGTAAGCTGCCCTGGGGAACAGTAACACTGAATTTTTTTAAAAAATATATAATAAATGCTGTGGGATTATGCTTCATCTTTTATTTTTATTTTTTTCCATGGCAGGATCAGGTATCAAAATCACATATGCTGGTATGACAAATGTTAACTACCCTTGTGGCAGCTAAGTCCAATTTTTATTGAGATTGTAGCGGACAGGGGAGAAGGTTTTGCTTTATATTAAGAGATCTGTAACTGCTGGAATTGGATGTACCCATATGTCAGGGCCAGCCCTATCATTGGGTAGAATGAGATGACTGCCATACGCAATGGGTGCTGGTGTATACAGTATGCACTACATGTGGGCAGTTGGGACAGCACCTGGGAGATTCTTCCCAAGCCCTTTGCTGTTCTCCTGGTGGATAATTGAGAAGTGTGTGTGCTGTACAGCCTGCTCTATGCCCCCAAAGCTGCCCTTTGGATGCGATGGAGAAAGTGCGACGATCGGGCCCTATATGCACTACAGTGGTACCTCGGGTTAAGTACTTAATTCGTTCTGGAGGTCCGTTCTTAACCTGAAACTGTTCTTAACCTGAAGCACCACTGCTGCTGCGCCGCCGGAGCACGATTTCTGTTCTCATCCTGAAGCAAAGTTCTTAACCCGAGCTACTATTTCTGGTTAGTGGAGTCTGTAACCTGAAGTGTATGTAACTTGAAGTGTATGTAAGCTGAGGTACGTACCACTGTATATATTTAAAGTGGTTTTATATCACTTTAAACAATGATGGTTTCCCCTAGAGAAATGTAGTTCCTTTAGGGCAGGCATAGGCAAACTCTGGCCCTCCAGATGTTTGAGACTACAATTCCCATCATCCGTAGCTAACACGACCAGTGGTCAGGGATGATGGGAATTGTAGTCCCAAACATCTGGAGGGCCAGAGTTTGCCTATGCCTGCTTAAGGGCGTTGGCGCACAGCTACAGTTCTCAGATTGATTTAACCCTCAACCTGCCTTTGCAGGGAACTCTGGGAGTTGTAGCTCAGCACCGTAACCAACCACAGTTCCCAAGAGTTTTGGGCGGAAACCATGACTGTTTAAAGTTGTATAATAATGCTTTCAAGATATAGTGCGGAAGAGGCCTCTGTGTTGAAATAAGAGTCTCCATTTGTAAGTCTAATTAGCTGCTGTGTGCAGAACGGGCACAATGACATCCACCTTGTCCTTTGCCAAGGGCAGCAAAATGTCTTGGGCCATCCCTGTCGTGCTCCTTTAGATGCAGGAACAGGCACGGCGATGAGACATGGCTATGACCCGCTGGGTTGAGTGGACATTACTGATGCTTTTGACAGCAGGTTAGGAGCTATGGCACATAGATTCTTTTGGAAAGTGGCTTTGTAATTAGAAACTGTATTTCAGAAGTATCGTGTATCTGCTTATCTCTGCACGGGCTGAAAAAGATGAAAGCAGAGTGCCTTCTCTTTCTACTCACCAGGGAGCAAAGAGGTGGAGAGGGCGATGATTCTTTTAGAGCTGCCTCTCTGCTTTCTTTCCCCATTTGATTGAGGGTCAGACCAGGCATGAATTTAAGCACCCGATTCAGAGAATGGCCTTGTCTCTTCGTTTACAAAAATGTAAACCTTTACCTTTACCTTTTTACTACAGCATAGAGGGACCATATCCTATGCCATTAGGGAAAATTTTTTTTTTTTGAGGCAAATAGTAGTTTCCAAGGTGTGGAGTTTTTGTTTGTTTGTTTGTTTACAGGGAAATGGCATGGAGGAAAGGGTTAACCCTCATGCTTCACAATCCTGGACCTGACTGGGACACCTTGTGGTCACGTTCCGTACACAAACAGGCAAGGTCCGTCCAGGCATGTTTTTGAATTATGTGCTTGAAGTGTTTTGTTTGAACGAAAAAGCCATGTTAGCAGTATGCTTCATGTGATATAGGAATAGTGCTGCTATCATGAGGGGGTACAATATATACTTCTCTGGGTTCCTTGAAGAAAGGGGGGGAGAGATACAATAAACACAACATATGTTTGTGTCATTCACATATATAGCATGCAGTGATGGTGGAATCTTGTTGTTGTTTAGTCGTGTCCAACTCTTCGTGATCCCATGGACCAGAGCATGCCAGGCACTCCTGTCTTCCACTGCCTCCCGCAGTTTGGTCAAACTCATGCTGGTAGCTTCGAGAACACTGTCCAACCATCTCATACTCTCTCGTCCCCTTCTCCCTTTGCCCTCCATCTTTCCCAACATCAGGGTCTTTTCCAGGGAGTCTTCTCTTTTCATGAGGTGGCCAAAATATTGGAGCCTCAGCTTCACGATCTGTCCTTCCAGTGAGCACTCAGGGCTGATTTCCTTCAGAATGGAGAGGTTTGATCTTCTTGCAGTCCATGGGACTCTCAAGAGTCTCCTCCAGCACTATAATTCAAAAGCATCAATTCTTTGGTGATCAGCCTTCTTTATGGTCCAGCTCTCACTTCCATACATCACTACTGGGAAAACCATAGCTTTAACTATACGGACCTTTGTTGGCTAGGTGATGTCTCTGCTTTTTAAGATGCTGTCTAGGTTTGTCATTGCTTTCCTCCCAAGAAGCAGGCGTCGTGACTGCTGTCACCATCTGCAGTGATCATGGAATCCAAGAAAGTAAAATCTCTCACTGCCTCCATTTCTTCCCCTTCTATTTGCCAGGAGGTGATGGGACCAGTGGCCATGATCTTCATTTTTTTGATGTTGAGCTTCAGACCATATTTTCCGCTCTCCTCTTTCACCCTCATTAAAAGGTTCTTTAATTCCTCCTCACTTTCTTTATATATATATATATATATATATATATATATAATATTTATTCAGATTTTGAAAGTTACAAAAAAGAACAATAAAAAAGAAAAATAACAAAGACATAAAAAATACACACAAACAATTAAAAAAGAACAAATCAGACCTTTACATAGCTTTCTTTCCTTTGCTTATTTCCTTGACCTCCTCACACCTCCCTTTTTTGTATTCTAGTTCAATTTAGGTGTTTCAGCAAATCCTTTCCAGCTTTGTTTTTATCCTAATAAATTATCTTAATATATTGTAATTCTCGTCTTTCACCAATTAATAAATCAATTTTAACCTAATCCTTTATATCATTTCTGCTAAAACCACATTACTTCATTCCAACAACCTTCTAACATTCCTTAATTTTGCAATGTTTCTGTAGATAAGCTTTAAATTTTTTCCAATCTTCTTCTACCAACTCTTCACCTTGGTCTCGGATTCTGCCAGTCATTTCTGCCAGTTCCATATAGTCCATCACTTTCATCTGCCATTCTTCCCGGGTGGGTAAATCTTGTGTCTTCCAATACTTCGCGATGAGTATTCTTGCTGCTGTTGCATACATAAAAAAAGTTCTGTCCTTCTTTGGCACCAATTGGCCGACCATGCCCAGGAGAAAGGCCTTAATTCCTCCTCACTTTCTGCCATCAAGGTTATGTCATCTGCATATCTGAGGTTGTTGATATTTCTTCCGGCAATATTAATTCCGGTTTGGGATTCATCCAGTCCAGCCTTTCGCATGATGAATTCTGCATATAAGTTAAATAAGCAGGAATCTTACTAGGAAGCAAATGACAGTGCAAACTCTCCTCCTTCCCACCTATCTGCATCCTCAATCTGTTGCTGTACTTGCTATTTTATTCTTCAATTCCCAGCTCTAATACTAGGGGCAGAAATGCACCCTATATTTAAAGCACATTAAATGCACATTAAAAGCTCATGATTCCTTGTGGGGACTGTAGTTTCCCTCTCGCAGAGCTATAATTCCTAGCATCCTTCGAAAATTATTGTTCCCAGAATTCTCTGGGGGAAGGCACATGCTTTAAATGTGTTTTAATGTATTATATGGATCTTTTTCAGCAACTGAAAAAAAGGGAAGGTAGAGCGTCAGTTGAAGGGGAGGGGTGGTGTGGAGAGAGAAGATAACCTTATTGAGAAGTTCTATTGAATTTAATTGGGCTTACTCCCAGCTAAATGCGGTTAGTATTTCAACCTTAATGTAACTGGGATTTTGCACAAATGTTTCCATCCAACCCACCCGCAAAATATAAAATGGAACAAAACCCCTAGATGAAGACCTCCCCAAAAACAGCTCAATGAGAACTGAGTATGCTCAGTGGGTACAAAATACCAGCTGACTTTTGAGGAGGACAATAAAACCAGGAGGATGTGGGTTGGAATGGAATTGCTGGAACCCCATGTTGCAACATTTTGTTGCAGAGCCATACTTTTACTGTATATAATTTGCAATGCTGTGGGTTTTATAGTCTGATATGAGAGGTATTGTGATTTTATAATTTTTTTCAAAAATGAAAAGAATTAAGTTTGTTAGCAATTAAACAAGACGGTATATTTTATAATTTCTGGAAGTTTCAAATAGTGATATTATTTTACTGTAAAGAGAGAAAGTGTTTGACTATATGTGTTAAGTTGTGGGTTGACATAGCCGACGACACAGCGATTTCTCCAACTAGCTCTTTATTTCGTAAGCTGGAATAGAACTGACTGCAAACAGCTCAGCTGGCCTGCTTTTATAGGCAGCCGGCTGTCAACATTGTAACAACAACAGCCCAGAGTTCCCGCCTAAAATAACTGACGCGGACCTGAGGGAAAACTATCTACAGACCTGAGTGAAAACTATATACAGTATCCCCCTGCTGGCCCAGGGTGAAACTTCACTACATAACAATATGTGCTAATCATCATGACTTGCTTAGCTACAACACAACCATGGGAGTCACAAACATCCTAGTTTAAGCTCCAGTTTCTTCAGCTAATATTATTGACATGGACTACAGTAAAAATAGGGCCATTTCTGATTCTTTCATTTCCCCACATCCAGTGGCGGAGCTGCATGCTCTGGCACTGGGGGGTGGAGAGCAGGCAGGGGTGGGGCTGGTGCACATCCCGGGTGTGTGACACGCATCCTGGGGGCGTGGCATGCAGGGGCGTGGTGCCCAGCACTGGCGGCGGGGGGGGGGCAGCTGCAATGGCACCCCACCGGGATCACGCTGCCGGGGGTGGTGCGCTCCCCCCGCACTCCTCTTCCTCCGCCAGTGCCCACATCATCATAACTAAATTACTCCATGAGAAGACGGTGAACATTATAGTTTTATCATAATATGCTGATTTGATAAGTTAAATGTAATGAAACCATCTCATTTCTAAGAAATATTCTGGGTAATGCTTTTTCATTCAGTGACATATAATATAGCCTCTTGCTTTTAATATGGTTTCATGCTCTTGGGAGATGTGAGATCATATTCAAAACTAATACAATATTTGCAGGCTCCCCTCTTGTCTAGGAAGTGAGTCAATGCCATCTGATATCCTTTGTGGTATTTTATCTCCTTTGTAAGATATAATGGGCTTCCCTTAAATATGCAAAAGATTTATGAGGAGGGGGCGATTATCACAAAATTGGGGTTAAAGATGAAAGTGCAGGCCATACTTTAGCCATTCTAAAGTGCTAGTGTGAAATCCAGGCAGTGCAGTGCCCTAATATTTGGAGACTCTGGTGTACACCTGTACAGGTTGGTACCGTGTGCATTTATGACTGAATCAACGGAGTCCATGAAGGAAAGCAGGACCACAATTAGCTCAGTGTGGAGCTGGATAGAGTCTCACTAAATACATAGCTCCCCAAGAAGAGCCAGTTAGGTTGCTGCTCCATCAATAACTTCAAGCCAGCTGAGGATGCTTTCAGCTCCATCCTCTCTGAAGAAACTATTGGAAACTTAAAATGGCCATATGTTATTCCTCAGGTGCTGGCTACTGAAGATCTGGGGAGACTTCCTTTTAAGAGCGTGGGTGGCGCTGTGGGTTAAACCACAGAGCCTGGGACTTGCCGATCAGAAGGTCGGCGGTTCGAATCCCTGCGACGGGGTGAGGTCCCATTGCTCGGTCCCTGCTCCTGCCAACCTAGCAGTTCGAAAGCATGTCAAAGTGCAAGTAGATAAATAGGTACCGCTCCGGCAGGAAGGTAAACGGCGTTTCCATGCGCTGCTCTGGTTTTCCAGAAGTGGCTTAGTCATGCTGGCCACATGACCCGGAAGTTGTACACCGGCTCCCTCAGCCAATAAAGCGAGATGAGCGCCACAACCCCAGAGTTGGCCATGACTGGACCTAATAGTCAGGGGTCCCTTTACCTTTACCTTTAGCAGCTCAATGCCCTCCTGCAGTACTGGGGCTTCTAAGAAGTCCTCTTCAGAGGAGGATGGCAGGACTCCCTCCTCAGGTATCTAGGGTTCCTCTTCTGTGGGTGTTTCTTGCAGCACTATATGGGGCGCCCTCTGAGATTGGTTCCTCCACCCAGTCTTCCCCATTCTTATGGTTCTCAGACATTTCCTCTGGTAGTAGTAGATATAGCTCCTGAGATTTGACAGGAATTATGGGCTTCAGAAGGTCCTCCATGGCCTGAGATGGAAACATACTTTAGTGATCTTTCAAAGACTTGGTCTTCTCAGGTCTTGGTGTTTGGTGAACAAACACCGGCTCCCTCGGCCTGAAGCAAGATGAGTGCCGCACCCCAAAGTTGCCTTTGTCTGGACTTAACAGTCCAGGGGCCTTTTACCTTTTACCTTTATTTATACAAGTGATGTGAGTTCTCTCAGGATTTTCTCAGCACCTCCTCTTATCTTTTTCCAATTTTCCCTCGACACTTCTCACAGCGGTGGTTGTAAATGCTGCTGCCTCAGTGCTTTACGTCTCTTGTCTGTCTCTTCCTGTTCTGTTTTTTATTTCTGCTGGACTCCCTGGGATCGTGTGAAACCAAGAAATAGCTTGTAAAATCTGTGAGTCATTCATGCCATCTTAACTTGGGGTTTGGAGCAAAATAAACTCCTGTAAATGTTGTTGATTTACGATGACTGCAAAATGCTCTCGCATCTTCTGTATTTAGAATTACTGCACAAGATTGCCATGATGTGAGAACTTGCCTTTTACCAGACTTGGTCCTCCTAGTTTAGTATTGTTTATTCCAGGGGTGGGGAACATCATCATCATCATCATCATCATCATCATCATCATCATAATAATTTATTTATACCCCGTCCATCTGGCTGGGTTTCCTCAGCCACTCTGGGTAGCTCCCAACAGAATAATAAAAACACAATAAAACATCAAACATTAAAAGCTTCCCTAAACAGATGTATTCTAAAAGTCAGATAGTTGTTTATTTCCTTGACATCTGATGGGAGGGTGTTCCACAGGGTGGGTGCCACTACTGATAAGGCCCTCTCCCATCAGCCCCAGTCAGCATAGTCAATGGTCAGGGATGGTGGGAATTGTAGTTCAATAAATATCTGAAGGGTTATGGGCTCCCCATTCCTGTTCTCATCTGCTACCTAATTATTTGAAACTGAGCCCTTTTCAAAGACTGGAAGTGGAGAATAAAAGAGAAGTATTACAAGCTGACATGTAGAGGGTTCTTTCTGGCAATGGAAAAATTCTGTGGTGGCCCCCTTCCCTTGATGCCCTTAGCACGGGCATATTTTGCTCAATGTTTAATCCAGCCCTGCTCTTCAGAAATCCACAGGGCGTGAGAGACTACTCTTCCTGCTCAGCCCTTTTGTATTGGTTCAGCTCCTCCTTCACTGAACTCTTATTAATCATTTCCTTGGAAATGTTGGACACCCATCCTTCCATCCATTCGGAGCAGAGAAGAGATACAAAGAGCTTTTAGCTTTGTCAGTGTGGCAGTGCCTGATGTAGGTGCTTCCCAGCCCCTTGTTAGAGTAGATGATTGGTGGAGTGGTGAGAATGTCAGCATCATTTTCTGGTCCTGTCTCTTTTTCTGGTGGCAGCCATTTTGTCTTCTGCCAAACAGCACAGCAGCCATCTTGTGACTGACGTCAAGGGCACTTTCTCAAAATGCCAACTGTGATTACTGGCCCCAAAAGGTTGGCACCCCCCATACGTCCAAGATATAGATTCTGGGAAGTGATGCTTTATTGGTACTACTACTAATATAATCATTTTTATTTTTTGTAACCAGTTATCAAATTTTGATAGAGGCATAGGTGGCCAGAGGCATAGGTGGTGCTCCTACTTGGAGACCCTAACAGACAGCAATTTCTGATCATTTCCGTTATTAATTCTTTCTACAGAACTGAGTTGGCTTTCTCTGGATTTATGCTGGGGTTATATCTGTTTGCTGACAGTTCTAATAGTGTTTGAGGACCTAGGAGGGCAAATGTTGCAACAAAGGCAGCTCAATAAAAATAGTGAATCATAAACGCGGCAATTATATGAATAAGTCACAAATGTCCTCCCAGCCTCCCCCATCCCTTCTTTTCAAAGATGCCTTAACCATTTGGTGGTGACATAGTAATGGAAATAGCTCAAATGCATTAATTTTATTAAGGCATCTGAAAATGGGACTCATAATGGCTGGGAAATCAGCCCAGCACGCAGCTTCTTTTACCTCTCTTTGAAACAATAATTGCCCCTGTTGATAGTGGTGGACTGTAATAAAGTGTAATTTGTTTCGTCTGAGTTCTCCGAAACCTCTTGCATATTAGGTCTTTGGAAAGAGCAGTTTACAAACCTCGTAATTGATGCAAAAGTTACGGAATCCATTTCCCCCTCTTGGGAGCAATCTGAGCGGTACTTCGGCCTCCCCTCCCCCCTTTTTGAGGGTTGAAAGAGGTCAGGTTGCAACTGTTTGTGTTTTTCCAATAATTAGACTAGAACTGTTAAGCTAGTGGGTGCTCGCCATGGCCCTGTGACAATCAAGGAATAACACATGCCTGTAAATGGATTTCCAGTCCATTAATAATAGCCCAGTGCTGGGAATTTATGTATAAATAGCAAATGTTCTTTGATATGCTTGCCAAATACAGCGAAATTTGCTTCAGTGTTATTATCAAGAAACAGTGATCGGTGGAGGGGCTAAAATAGAGTAGCTGATTAAAAAGCCCTAAGAACACAATCTGACATACCAATGAAACTAACCTAGGCCACATCCACCTCATAAAAAACACATTTAAAGCCGATAGCTTCCCCCAAAGACTCATGGTTTGTTCTGGGAATTGTAGCTCAGCCTTATACCGGAATGACGGGGTGCATCTATCAGATCTGGGGAATGACATTTGGTTAGATAGTGTCATCAATAGCATCTGGGATTGGTTGCAGCCGTGAGGGTATTGGCGGCGAGCCGTTCGGCTCGGGTGGCGGTTAGGCATTGGAATAATGTATTGTGGTGTGTCGAAGTGCTAGGTGTGGCCATCGCCTATGCCTTCAATTTTTGGGTATTCCGTTAAAGGAATCTGGCGGTCGTGTATTCTGTCCGATGCCTGCTTGGCGGGAGGCCATGGCACGACCCTCGGTGACATCAGGGGTGAGCCTATAGTTGGATTAGCATCAACAGGCTCCACCTACTGATGAATAAACCCACTTGTTTTAGAGATCCAATGAATGCCTAAGCCAATACCTTTTCACTGCTGTAATCAATAAAGTTGTGGCCTTTCCTTGCCCATTAACCTTATATCACGTGTCCTTGTGTATTCATTTCACATTGCGGGGGTCGGGTCCTCGAACCACAAACAAAGAGAGATAAACATGAGCACAAAAGCTTTCTGGTTGTTGGGATTCAACCTTGCCAGGACATTGAATCTGAAGTCTCCTCAGATGAAAAACCCCCCACCCATGATTATTATGACCTCCTAGTGGTGCAGCAATAAAATTGCTAGTGCCTTTGAAGAGCTAAGCAGGGTCTGGTGTGGTTTCAAATTGGATGGGTGACTGCATGTTGAGATAGCTGTATTGTAGGGGGTTGGACTAGATAACTCTGGGGGGGGGGTCTCTTCCAGCTCTGATTCTATGTTTAAATACACAAAACAATACAAGGGGTGTAATACTTTGTTCCTCTTACAACAGCCATGTGAGGTAGGTTAGGCTGAGAGCTGGTAACTGGCCCAAGAGAGGAAGTGAGCAAATACAAAGACGAGTTTGTTTTTGAAAATCCGTCTAAAATGTGAAACTGCACATGTTCAGAGTATGTTCCTTTTTGTCTAGTAAGCCTGGCAAAATGGTTTTGTTTGTATGTGTCTTGCTGTCAGTTGTGTAGCTCTACAGACTCTGACTATTTTTTGTAGCTCAGAAAAGCTTATGGCATAACAAATACGTTAGTCTTTAAGACACCACATTGCTTATTTTGTGGTGCCTTGTTTCACGTGTTTTGAGAATTGCACCAGAGCCCCAAATCACCTTAATCCAGCCTTCTAAAGGGCCCTGGTGAGGAAGTAACTGTGGAATAGTGAATAAGTAAATTATGTACGTCTAGCAGTAGATGTACAGAGAGCCATTTATTTTCTTTTTCCACATAACAAACTTTTGGGCCTCATCACAGCCCCGTGTGAGCGTGGGCAGGCAACAATAGTTCACAAAAATGATGCATTTGCAAGCAGAATAAATTATTTCATTCCCACCTCAGGATATTGGAATGAGGACACACGCACACATGCTTTTCAACCCTTTCAAGGCTTTCTACCAACAGAATATTTCAGTGTCTGTAAGATGTTTAAATAGCTGAAGGCAAGTCACTCAATGGTATCCAAAGCCTCGGGCAATAACATGAGGTGAAAGCATAGTATAAAAACGCAGGACAGTGCTCCCTTTTTGTGCCTATCAAGAACTGCCGCAGCATTCAAGTCCGATTTAAATTCTTAACAAAAGAAAGTTCAGTGTAGACATTCATCTCAGATAGCAGGGGGGAAAAGGAAAATAAAATAAAATAGGTATAAAGAATCCCAGGAGAATAACTGTCACAGTCAATAACGCCAAGAAGACAAAAACGTGTTGTGGCAAATTTATGCACTCCCTGGTTTCCTGTGGAAGGTGCTTTTATTATTTTTTATTTTAAGGAGATTAGATTTAGATTTACTGTGTTGTAAAAGCCAAAGGCCATAGCAACAGGAGTATACAGGGGCAATGACAGAGAAACAAGGCTAAGCTAGCAAAACAAATTTGTGAGTATTAAATAGATATACGTTGCGTGTTCAGACCCAGAGACCTCTCCCCTAAATAAAAACACATTTGACTCAAATTTTAGTTGGGTTTTTGGCAGAATTTAGGACACAACTTTATTGATTACAGAAAGTGAGTGGTTGCATAGGCTCTGGTTCGACTAGCTCCCTGCAACCTTGCAGGTAGCGCTGGCCCAGAGCTCTATCATAGGTCAGCCAAGGGTGAACACCTGAGGTAGGTAGAAAGCCCGGGTACAGGCTATGTCCACTCCCCAGATGCTCCCCTGGACTCAGGCATGGGCACAACCCCCTCTCGGGGTTGACCAAACCAAGTTGAGTCCTTGGATTCCTTTAACGGAATACCCTTCACATAGGGATAGCAAGACTGTTCACCTGAACCAGTGCCTATCCGCCACACAAGCACCCGCACTCACCGCCAACCACTCACACATGTAACTAATCCCTTAACCATGCTGACACTGAGGTCAGCCACAAATCATTCCCAATCACAGACAGATGAACCTCATTAAGCCTGTAAAGGGATGCATCATGGAAGGTAATGCCCGGGTATTGGATCACCGTCCCGCCCAAAGCCATAACCTTCTTGGCCACTATGCTCTGGATGCGCCTCCTGGCCCTCTCGGTGGCAGCTGGGCATCAGCTACCTCGCCACACATATTGCTGCAACAGCTGCAACCAAAAGGTTTTGAGTCCAGGAAGAGCTGCCTTCAACTCTTCCAAGTCCTCCTGCATCATGGCACCTGGACTCCTAGGCTGACCCCTAGGACTAGCTAGAATGGGGATCCTGGAAGGCTGAAATTGAGAGAGCAAAGCACCCGAAGGGTCATAAACCTTGCTCCCCTTGCTCACATCTGAAGGACCGTGAGCCTCAAAAACAGTGGATGGACGTGGAGGGGCCAGACTGCCCCCCAAACTGCTGAGCCAGGATCTCAAGTTCAGTGTTAAACCTAGCAATTGCAGCAGGGTCTGAACTGATATTAGCCACAATTGCACCCAAACGATCCAGCATGTGCTGGGGAAGCGTGGAGGCCGTCGCTGAACGCAGGGATTGCGATGGACCCCTAATCACCCTCTGAGAAGGGAGAGCAGGGCTGGGATTCCTTTTAACAGGCATCTCTTTCTGATCCCTTCCTCACTGGGTGGGGGAATATTGAATCAAGGCTCTTGCTATAAGTTGGGAACCCCCGACACTTAAAATGGCGCTCCCCACCAAAACAAGATGGCGCTCCACCAAAATAAGTGGGGCTGAACCTCTCCCAAAGCAAAAGGGAACCCAAAATGGTGACCGGGCAGAGAGAGAGGGAGGAGGGGAGATTCCCGCCCTTAATAACAAACTCCAAATAGCCTTTTTTTACATAAACTGAAAACAACAAATATATTTTTGGAGAGGGAACTCTCATAACTGGAAGCTGTTAAAGGCAGCCGCCCAAGGTGGCAAGTATTGCAAAATCCCTTAAGCTGTGCTATGGCTATAAAGCCTCAAAGCCTCAGCTGCCAGTCAAATTCCAAGAACGAAGCCACTGCAATTGTGCCCCGTGGGCGGAAATTAAAAGGAGCAGCAGCAAGCTCCCAACCCAGGAGTGCTCAAGGGGCTGAAAGCCCCGTGGAGCAAAAGCCCCCCAAAAGAAGAGAAGGGGAAGGGGAAGGGATCAATTTAAAATAAAGGGAGGAATGGAAATAATTAAATTAAATGAGAAATAAAATAAAGGGAATAACGGAAAGATATCAGCAAATATGATCGTCAAAAGCAAGTCTCTCGGCTGCACAGAGGACACACTGTTAGCTGTTCTGATGCACGAGCCAAAAGAGGAAGCTCTGGGTCACGTGCATAGGTATTTCCAGGTCCCTAGATCCATTGAGACAGCACCTCATAGGCCAGATTAAACCCAGCAACGAGGGACCTACCAGTCGGGTGTTGTGGCTATCCAATAAACCCACCCACAACAAGAAGGTCAGTCTCCAGGTCTCACCGCAACACGTTCCCTCTTTTTAGGGAGGACATGCTTTAACACAGCCTTCCTCAACCTGGTGCCAGAAATTTTAGACTATGAACCACTATCCCTGACAATTGGACAAGTTGGGGGTGGCGGCGGGGGGGAGATGAAGTCTGTCAGGGTGGGGAACACTTCAGTCCGGATTAAAAATAATATGTTAGAAAGATATGTGCTTTTTCCATCTTTCAACTGCACCAACCAAGGTTGCATATCTTTCCCACCCTTTTCTCTAAGGAGGTCAAGGTGGCATACATGGTTTCCCCCCTCCTCATTTAGTCCTCACAACACCCCTGTGAGGGAGGTTAGGCTGAGAGGCATTGCCTGGCCCAAGGTCACCCAGCGAGCTTCATGGCTAAATGGGGATTTGAACCTTAGTTTCTCACATCCTAGTCTGACCCTCTAACTACTAAGCCACACTTCATCAGGCACATGTAATCCATCTGATGCATACCCTCCAACCATCCCTATTCTTCTGGGACGTTCCTGGAATTTCAGAAGCCACCTTGTCTGAGTGTTCATTCTCATCTGTTTGCATGGAGGTTTTCCAATGTCACATCAAGTGAGTGCCGTCCCACGCTTTCTGCAGCATTTCCCTATCCCTTTCTTCGTCACAAAAAGTTCAGTTTCAGAGGGGAAATGGGTTTGCTGCATAAGAGAGCTCCAAATCAACTTTAATGGCAGAACGTGAATTTCCAGTATGCAATTTCCAGTATTCACTCACACACTAAAATAGCACCCGTCAGCAGGCTTCCTCCGTTTCCCCTGAAATCTTGCCTGCTTGCTTATATTAGCGATGGAGAACGTGTGGCCCTTCAGGTGTCTTTGGACTACAACTCCCATTGTTCCTGACTATTGACTGGGGCTGATGGGAGTTGGAGTCTATCTGGGACTATCTGGGACTATCTGGGAGTTGGAGTCCAACAACCTCTGGGGGAGCAGAGATACCCCAGCCTTTTCTTATATCAACAGGCATTTAACCAACTAAAAATAACCCAACAACCATCCTACACAATTTGGATTAGGCTGCATCCACACTAGCTCCTACTCAACAAACCAGTAAGTTCTTAATTAGGCTGGTTTCTCTGTTGCTTTATGCACATTTACAGTTTACACATGGAAACGGTAAGACTTCGAATACTGGAAAGGGCAATTGCCTCTAGGCTTCCTTTCCTTATATTGTTCTTTATATCAGTGGGTCCTCTTAATGGATTTTTTGTCCAAATAAGCTTTGAGAACTAACAGGGTTCCTTTGTGTCCAGCAAGAGCCAGTTCTGAAGTCTGTTCCTCCTATGAAACCAGATGTTGGTGCTAATATATGAGGCCTAATGGAAGCTGGATCCAATTAGGATGCTAGGGAACGGCAAGTATTTATTATTAGTTATTGAATTTGTATACCATACTTTATCTAAGGATCTCAGGGTGTGGTGTGCATTTGGGGGAGAGGGCCCAGCAACAATTGACAAGAAGCCCCAAAGGTGGAGAGATGAAGTCTCAAAATTATGCCTGGATGATGATGATGATCATGAATATGCCAGTGACTTACCATCTTAAAGGCAACACAAGTTCAGTGTTTAGATATAGTGGAAAGAGTGGGATTTACCGCTGATGACAATGTGCTGAAATGTTATTGGTATAGTAGGTTGTAAGTACGTAAATGGCTGCTAAGGGAGTTGCCAATGACATAGAAGATGAAGTCTGGGGGACACTCATTGTGGAAGAAGAAGATGATGATGATATGCTGATCATCTGACTGGGTTGCCCCAACCATTCTGGGTGGCTTCCAACAAATTAAAACACAGCAAGACATTAAACATTAAAAAACTTCCCAATACAGGGCTGCTATAATACTATAATGGATCTTTTGTTAAAGCCAGTAAAGCATTAACAATGCCCCTTTTTCATTTTAAAGGCAACATTTCCAGATTAAACAGTCTTAGTCATTTGGCAAGAGTTTATTTCCCCCTGTCTTTCATTTTTTTCTGCCTTCCAAAATCTTTTTGTGCTTTCTTTCTGCTCAGCGCTATGTTCCAGAATTATTTCTATTGGGCTGCTGTATTCCTTCCAGGCCCCTTTCCCAATTTGGCCATCAAATGAAAAGGATATATCAGGTAATGGAGGTCTTGGCCTAGTGTGTTTTTATTAAACTTCTTTTTTTATATGGGAGAGTAAATATTGAAGTGAACTGTGTGTTTCAGCCTTTGAAACGAAGCGTTTTAAAACCCTAAGCTTTGTAAGGCTGACCTACATTGGGTTGGAGAGAGTGTACTGAGCAAATAATAAGTGAGGACAACTGCTTGGAGAACCATTCCTGAGTCAAACTAAAACAGTGCTATTGGAAAATATTGTTACCTGTTGGTTATGTGGCTGGCTTGGCTGCTTTGGCATGCTTTCTTCAACCCGATGCTCTTCAGATGTTGCTGGACCACCAGGTTGGTAAAGGCCAGGGTTCAAATCCCCAGTAAACCATGAAGTCCACTGAGTGACCTTGGGCCAGTTATTATGGCCTTGGTTCCATTAATCTGGTGTACTAGTGGAATACATTGCTTTTGCTTGTTTGCTGAAGACCTCTCCCCCCATCCTATTTAAATCACTCCATCTACTTGGTGGACTCCTGCTAGTCCCCTCCTGTTTTCTTTCTCTCCCTCTGGACCAGGCAGCCCTCCAGATGTTTTGGGACTACAATCCCCATCATCACTGACCACTGGTCCTGTTAGCTAGGGATGATGGGAGTTGTAGTCCCAAAACATCTGGAGGGCTGAGTTTGGGGATGAGTTAGGATGTAGTTAGGATGAGGGCACATAAAATTGGGCTGTGCCTTGCAGGCAGCCCCAGATTGATTGGCTCACCACCCGTGCAGTACACAACGAGAGTTTTACCACCAGCAACATTTATTTATAGGCATTCACAGGTCCTTCATTGGGTCGATCTAAACATATACGTAAGGATGAGCAGATACAAGGAAAGAGTAAGGATGCTATAAACGGAGAGATCATGTATGGATGCTCAAGATCTTTCCATGGGTTATAATGGTTGGAACTGGCCCCAGCTGGAGCATCTCCCCTCAGCCTTGCCACTGTGGAGATCCATCGACCTCTGCTCCAACATGCATCTGTGACTCAAGCTTGCAGGCCTGAGCACACATTACTCAGCAGTGTAAACTGCACCACAGAAGAGGCTTGAGGCTGTAGATACAATACTAAGGCTACACATTTATTATACATAAATCAGGACAAAGAAAACATGGCATCTCTCCTTGCCGTCTTCTCCGAGAGCGACTGAAAACAAAAGCAACACAGAGCGGAAGTTCCGCTCATGCCAGCAATCTGTGCTGGAATGTAAACAGACATGTGACATGTAACAAACCCATATCTGCAGCAAAGGGTGGATTGGAATTCCCAACAATAATATGGGGAACTTTAACATTGATCCCATACCTGACCTTTCCTACTCATTTCCTTTCAGAGCGATGAGGAATGAGAACTGATGAGACAGTGTGTTTAACTTCCTGTTTTAAGCAAATGTGTTATAGCTGATAGCTTCACAATGAAGAGTATAACATACCATACTGTGAGTGAATTTCTCTTTTGTCTGCTCTATAATTTGGCTAAGACAGTACTTATCTAAGAAATTATACAGTATCAGATATAAGCAGCCAGTGCTTTTACAAAACTGGATATTATTGAGACCTGTTGTATCAATATGTTAAATTATTTCCAGATGAAATACTTGGAAAGCTATCATTTAACACATTGTTGAGATTTAGGCTTCTTGATGCTTAAAACATTGCCCACTGAAACATTTCACGAAGGTATAATTTAAAATACCACTTGTTTCAACTCATTGTAGGAGAAAGGCTGTAGGAGGCTTCACTTTAACGGGGTCTTTAATAAAATACAAATGTCACCACACTAAGAAAATACAGTTGAAGCAATATTGCTTTTCTACAGTGGATTATGGATGGTTTCTGTGTGTTTAACCCAATAACACCACTATATATTCTGCTTCCCCTCCCCTCCTACCATATACCCATGTTGCAAATTGCAAATAATGTAGCTAGTGAGGGAAGATCAGGAATTCACAAAACAGTCCATTAAATTACCTGTAGGCTTTTGCTTAGAAGCCCGTGATTCAGCAGAAGAATGATCTGTGCTGGTTATTTTAAATTGTTTAAAAATAAAGGATAAAAAATGATTTTAATATTTGCAACGTTTTAGGACAATTATGTTGTATTGGTCCCACAATAATTTGGATCTTTCATCGCATCAGCAAGTTGAAGAAAGCCAGGGTGACTTTTACAGGACACTTCCAGACTTTTCACTGTTTTCAGGTGGGATTCAATCATATCCTGACAAATGCAGGTTGTGCAATGAGAGTTGATTGGAAGGTCTTGTGCAACAAGCCTGCTTCCTCCAAAGATTGGACTTAAGGAGAATGCGCTGGAAAGTGTGAGATGGCACTTGTTTTGATGCAACGTCATCTAACCACCCTGCAAGCAAATCAGAATGAATGCTCATTAATGCTCATTTGCAGACAGCAAAGAAAAATACATCCTCTCTCTATGAAAGCAGAGAGCAACTGAACAACAAAGGAACAGGAAAACCAGTAACGTCACATCCGTCTCTCGTCTCCCATGAGACTTCCAGCAGTATGGAATGTGTCTGGAATGTAAACAGAGTCCTGTGACTCTAAGCAGCTGCTCAGTGGGAAACAGAAACTAACAGCTAACATCATCTCTTTTCCTTGAAAACAAATCACGATGAATGCCCAATAAAGAGGTCATCTGAAAGGGCGCCGGATCTCAGGTAAAAACAATCAATGGGCCAAAACATGGACTATTGGGTGGGAAATTTAGCATCTAAATGAAGTAAACAAAGGAGAGGCTTGGGGCCTTTCCAAGCAGTACCAAACTGTGCTGTTGTTTAGATCTTGCGAAGTAATGAGCAATGCGCTCCTGAAGATTTCTGCTCCAGATGAGGGTGTAGCAATCTTGACAGCAGTGGAAGGGAAGTCAGTCCTCACCAGCCCCTGACGCTTTGGTTCTGCATCCCAGGTCTCATACTGGTAGCAAAGCTGAGACCGATCAGACTTTCCCTTACCTCAGCAGCAGGTTCAGATAAGGCTTTTCTATCTTGTATGTAATTGCCATCGATTTTCTTCTAAGAACTTTATAGTAGAGGAGAGCATAGGGATGGCCAGTGAGGAAAACAAGAGGGAGGGAGGCAGACAAACAGCCTTTAACCACCTAAAAAGACACCACACCTCCAAATCAAGTGAGAGAATAGTGTTATATGTGTTGATAACCTGAATGGTATTCTACAGTTATGACACGAGCTCTAAGCATTACATCAAATGGACACTTTAGCAAAACAGAAACAAAATTTGGGTGTGTGTGTGTGTGGCGCTGTGGGTTAAACCACAGAGCCTAGGACTTGCCGATCAGAAGGTCGGCGGTTCGAATCCCCGTGATGGAGTGAGCTCCCATTGCTCGGTCCCTGCTCCTACCAACCTAGCAGTTCGAAAGCACCTCAAAGTGCAAGTAGATAAATAGGTACTGCTCCAGCGGGAAGGTAAACGGCATTTCCGTGCTCTGGTTCGCCAGAAGCGGCTTAGTCATGCTGGCCACATGACCTGGAAGCTGTACGCTGGCTCCCTCGGCCAATAAAGCGAGATGAGCGCCGCAACCCCAGAGTCGGCCGTGACTGGACCTAATGGTCAGGGGTCCCTTTACCTTTACCTTTACCTATGGAAATGAAAGTTATGAATGAGTGAATCTGTCAGTTTCAGTTTCTCTCAGTTTCTAATTTTTCCAATCTTAAATTCAGTTCTCCACCTTTCCACATCAGTTTGTGATTTCTTTTTTCAAAAAATCCCCATGAAAATTCTTCAGCCAGTGCTGCTAATTCAGCAGTTTGTTTTCACCCCCACCCCCGGAGGTGAGCTCCATTTTCTCTGGAGACAAATGAGTGTCAACAACAATCCAAGTGCAAATTTATACCATTATTCACATTTTCATATGTGACTTTGCCCAAGATACACATTTTTGCAAAGCCACTGCCCCCGATATAATGCATTTTCCCCATGTTGTTTTCTCTGATATATGCATTTATATGTGCAAATTTGAACACGTTACTTGGCTGGAGACCTGCATTGCAAAATTCAGAGACATGCAGATTTCAGCAGTTGATGTTCTCCTGTGGTCTTAGAAAGCTGTTTTGTTTCGATAAATGGAACAAAATTTTCCCCCCTGTCTCAGCAACAGTTTAGGAGAAACATCTTCTGGAATCTCAGGAATAAATGAGCGAATGCATGTTGCTCTTACCAGAGGAAATGGCTTGTGTGGAAACACTCTCAGTAAGTGAAAATCTATTGCTCTGTAGCAAGTTAAATTTTTAATGATCACTTGAGTCGGAGAAGCTCCTACTGCATATCTTCTAGAGTGAGTTGTTCTGGTTTGTGGGTGGGAAATGGGAGAAGCAACCGAATAGCAGATGCTGTTGAGTTCTTTGTTTCAGCAGTTGATGTTGTACATGGAAAAGTCATCCTTTATGCATGAGGGAGCCGGAGAAGCAGAGAGCATTTAAGAAGAGCAGTGTAGGAAACAAGACAGATGTTTAGCAATAGGAGAAACAGCGAGACAATCTGTTGGGTGGCGTGGCGATGAGCACATTGCACATCAAGTGGAAGCAGAGAGGGTATTAGTAAAATTTACAAAGGGGGTCCAAGGATTTTAGAACATGATAATGGTCCACTCCTTGAAATGATGCCCAAGTCATGAGAAATCTTCTGGAGTAGAACTTTTGAAATGTTACTTATTTTCTTATGGTGTAGTCGTATGTCATAAAGACTCTTTGAGGTAATTGAGCTGGGGTTTGCCACATCATGGGAATCATATAAACTAATTCTTGCAGCAAGAGAAGCAGAATGCACGGGGGAGGGGGGAAACAACACTCCCATTAGCATACAGTGGTACCTCTGGTTACAAACTTAATTCGTTCCGGAGGTCCGTTCTTAACCTGAAACTGTTCTTAACCTGAAGCACCACTTTAGCTAATGGGGCCTCCCGCTGCCACTGCTGCACGATTTCTGTTCTCATCCTGAGGTAAAGTTCTTAACCTGAGGTACTACTTCCGAGTTAGCAGAGTCTGTAACCAAAGTGTTTGTAACCCGAGGTGTTTGTAACCCAAGGTACCACTGTACTTTCCTGTCTGTCCTGGATGCGTATTGATCCTCTGGCTGTAGCTAGGCACCAGGTTCAATGCATCTTTCCGTTTAATGTGCACAAATAACATCTGCCAGAGGGGTGCTGGTAATTATCGCAGCAGGTATAGATACAGAGTCTATCATTTTTGTCCCATACTGAGGTTGAGCTAAAAATCTTTCCTTTTGAAGCTTTAGTTGAATTGGAGGAAATAGTTAAATCGCTCCTGTCACTCCTTCTAAACACCTGATAATGATCACACACACACACACACACACACACTTTAATGAGCAAATTTAATGCAATTACACATTTATCAACATGTGTAGCAATACTCAAAGTGTGTAAAAATGTCAATTTGGGGCAAGCTTTCTATGAATACAAAATATCCATGCAACCAACTATGTGTTGAACTCTTGGTTCTGCTTTTAGAACCAGATCGCAACATTTCCTTCTCTTTGTGTCTCAGTGTTGTTTGAACAAGTAATGAGATGCTTTTATCCAGTAACCAGCAAAATGCTCTTGATTTTTTTTGCAAAATTTAATACCTCACCACCCCATGCCATTAATTAAACAATTTCTTTTGATCACTGTTTTCCCCTGAAATGTTAAGTTCTTGGAAAGTTCCCTTAAATTTGAACCCGTTTGTGAATCTAGCCATCATAACAGAAATGATGCCCATGCTAACTTTGATCAGTTTTATTTGTGCACATGCCATCTGTGCATTAGAAGATAATGATGTTCCTTTCTCATGACTAATGAAATGTAAGCTTCTAACAAGCTGTGGTCAAGGTTTATCTTATCCCCATAAACTGATCATTTACATTTGTCCATTGATGTGAAGTTAACAGAGTCAGAAACAAATTGCGTTTTGCAAACTGACTGCAGTCCACATGAAAGTGCTTTGTCAATTGAATTTAAACAATAAATATTTTTTTGGGGGGTGCTTATATGCCTCCTTAGAGATAGTGAAGCTTTATGGTTTATGTGATAAACCACATATTTTCCCCCATACTGAAAAGAATAAGTAATATTAATTTCTAAAAAACCCTGTGAATTTTCTTGGTGCTTGATTCTCCTGCCCAGTCTTGGTGAAGAATTCTAGATCTGATGTAGAAGAAGAAGAAGAAGAAGAAGAAGAAGAAGAAGAAGAAGAGTAGTAGTTTGGATTTGATATCCCGCCTTTCACTCCCTTTAAGGAGTCTCAAAGCGGCTAACATTCTCCTTTCCCTTCCTCCCCCACAACAAACACTCTGTGAGGTGAGTGGGGCTGAGAGACTTCAGAGAAGTGTGACTAGCCCAAGGTCACCCAGCAGCTGCATGTGGAGGAGCGGAGACGCGAACCCGGTTCCCCAGATTACGAGACTACCGCTCTTAACCACTACACCACACTGACTCTCCTTTGTAGAATGTTTGTAGAACGTTGTAGAACGTGCAATGAAGCTGTAAGAGAGTGGCATATCTTTCCCGTTCGTCATGTTGAAATCTCTGTAGATTTTCATCTAATGAAGCTCAATCTTGGAAGATTTGGGACATAAAAAAAAGAAAGTACCTCTTCACGCAGTGCATAGTTAAACTACAGAACTTGCTCCCCGAGAAGGCAGTGATGGCCACCAACTTAGATGGCTTTAAAAGAGGATTTGACATCGGCCTGATCCATTAGGCTCTTTTGGTGTTCTTAGGGTGGTTTTTGAGAAAGCCTACATTCCAAAGGAAGAAAAAGACCATCAACATGATGAAAATACTATTATAGATCAGATCATGCTCTTCAGACATTTGCAAAAGGGTACGCCTAATGAGTACTTTGTCAGACTCATGCTTCTGTTCTCACAACCAGGTGGATGATTTAAATGGCATGTTGGAGAACAAGTTTCTTTGAGAAGGAGACTGTCTGCAAATACAACTGGCTGCATTTCAGACTTGGGTAGCGGTCTTGATTTTTAAAAACAAGAACAGAATTTGTGGCAGCATAGAGGAAATATATATATCTATATAAAAGGTAAAGGGACCATTAGGTCCAGTTGTGGCCGACTCTGGGGTTGCGGTGCTCATCTTGCTTTATTGGCCAAGGGAGCCGGCGTACAGCTTCTGGGTCATGTGGCCAGCATGACTAAGCCACTTCTGGCAAACCATAGCAGCTCACGGAAACGCCATTTACCTTCCCACCAGAGCGGTACCTATTTATCTACTTGCACTTTGATGTGCTTTCGAACTGCTAGGTGGGCAGGAGCAGGGACCAAGCAACGGGAGCTCACCCCATCGCGGGGATTCGAACTGCCAACCTTCTGATCGGCAAGACCTAAGCTCAGTGGTTTAGACCACAGCGCCGCGCGCATCCCTTTTATATACCTATACCTATACCTATACCTATACCTATACCTATACCTATACCTATACCTATACCTATACCATCTATAGAGATATAGAGATATAGCTTATACTTTATAGACAAATGTTACCTGTAGGTCAAAGCAACCATAAATGGTTGCCAAAATAGTTTTATTTTTGTCCTTTAAATTCTTTAAGTTTTTGAATTGTGCCTGGTTTTTTTGAAAGATTTGACCATATTTTACTATATAGTTGGAAAAATACAGAGGAGTATTGGCTAGTTTGTGGTGGTTTTTTTTTTTGACTGTCTGGAAATAAGTGTAAGACATGTATTGTATGGTGGTATATTTATCCTCTCTAACATAACAGGCTAGCAGCCTGGGGTGGGGGGTTGTTCTCCAGGAGCCAACCTTGCTCATTGCAGACTAGATGGATATAATGCACTCTGCAGGGAGCTGCTGCTGAAGATGGTTTAGAAACTTCCATCAGTCCAAACCGTGACTGCCAGAATTCTCAGAGGAGCAATCACACTGTGATTACTCTGATACTTTATTATCCACATTGATTGCCAATTTGTCTCTGAATTCAATCCGAGGTACTGGCTTTGACCTGCACAGTGCAATGCTTTACATGTCTATACCAGTGTAGGCCCTGATTAGTTCAATGGAACCAGCAAACAATGTAGAGAATTGCAGCCTCAAAGATCTAAGCAGCCTGAGTGTATCAATAATTGCATTCCCACAAAGACACCTAGTGTTAGTTGTGTGACATCGGCAGGTAGTCGCAGGAGAGAGGGCCTTTTCAGTTGAGGCATTCTGAATTTGTGACAGCCTTTCAAGGGAAGCCTGTCCTGGTTCGACTACTATTTATTTTCCAATGGGCAGCAAAAGATGGTTTTATTTCCGCAGCTGTTTTTCTTCTTCAGCTGAGATTTGATTGCTGCTGCTCTTGTGATCTTTGCAGTAAATAGTTTCATTATTTGATTGACATTATTTGCTTTGTTTTTGCTGTTAGCTGCCATTAGCATTTCATAGAACGAAAGGCACAATAAGCACAAATATAAGAGAATTCTGTCTGTTAAAAGCATCTAGGACTCAAAAAATATGTAGGCTGTACATAATGAGCTTGGAGATGGGCGTCTGAAATTGCCTGAGATTTATGGACAACACCAGCCTAGTAGGCACTGTTAAGACAGACAGGGACGATCAAGTTATACAGGGTGAGCAGATGGCCTTGTAAACTGAATTAACAGAATTGGAACCAAACCTGGTAGCACAGTGTGTAATACAACTGATACATTTAGCCATTTTTTTAAAAATTGTGCTAATCCAGGTATTACAACAGCATTCTTTGCTTTCTTTTTCTTCTTGTAATGGATTGAGCAGCTGTTTTCTGGGGGTTGCCTATATCTAGGTAAAGGTAAAGGGACCCCTGACCATTAGGTCCAGTCGCGGTCAACTCTGTGGTTGCAGCGCTCATCTCGCTTTATTGGCCGAGGGAGCCGGCGTACAGCTTCCAGGTCATGTGGCCAGCATGACTAAGCCACTTCTGGCGAACCAGAGCAGCACACGGAAACACTGTTTACCTTCCCGCCGGAGTGGTACCTATTTATCTACTTGCACTTTGAGGTGCTTTCGAACTGCTAGGTTGGCAGGAGCAGGGACCGAGCAACGGGAGCTCACCCCGTCGCGGGGACTCGAACTGCTGACCTTCTGATCGGCAAGTCCTAGGCTCTGTGGTTTAACCCGCAGCGCCACCCACGTCCCTTGCCTATACTTAGCCATAGTTAAATATGAAATGCTTTAGTGATATTAGTAAGGACACTTTTTCTGGAGGGGTCTTTGCCTCCTGTGAAAAGCTGCTTCCAGATTTGGTTGCTGATGATGGAGTTAAGATTAATTCAAGCTGTTACAAAGCCGAGAACTAGAAGGATTGCACTGCAAGGCTGGCTAACTTTTCTTGGCACCCGAGGTCTGAATTCATTCTTGGGCAACTCTCTGGGAGCCACATGCCAGCAGTGGGTGTAGCCACACTCTCACATGCAAATGTAAATGTTCACAGGCTTGCACACACACATGCAGGCACACAAACCTCCTCCTCAGCTGATTTGTGCAGATCAGCAAAAGACGGGACTTATCCCCCACCCCACTCATTAAATGATTGATCTGATGACTGGAGAGCAGGGATGTTGGAGAATGCGGAAGAAAATGGAAAAGGGATGGGAATTGCAGCAGTTCACATGTTTGCCTGTGGTCAGAAATGGAAATCAGTCGAGCGACCATGACTTGCAATTCATTCACATCATTGTTGGGGGTTTCTAAGTCTGTAAATGACACATAACGGCTTTTTAAAACATTGTTCCCTTTCCAATGAAATGGTTGTAACTTAGCATTAAATAGCCGACAGTGAGATGAATAGCATGGTGTGTGTGTTGTTGTTTTTGTTTGTTAGTATGTTATGCATTTTTTATGTTTTTATATATTGTAAAACCACCCCGTGATCCTTCAGTATAGAAATTTAATAAAGAAAAAATGAAAAATAAAATAAAATAGTATTTGGCAGAAAATGAACTGCAGTGGAACAGAAACAGCACTGATTGTGATGAATTCAGGCCAGAATGGAAATTGCTACTTTCTTACACCCTTGTGAGAGAGGGGGCAATTCATTTCTCCATTAGTATTCTGCTCACCTCAGGACTGGCTTTTACTTAATTACTTACCTACCTATTTACTTACTTACTTTTGGAGAGGCCACCAAAATTGGATGGGTCTTAGGAAGATGGGGAGTGGAAAAAATGCTTGGGAAAGCAGATCAGGTTCCCTGAACTTGAGGTTTGCCATCGTTGGATGGATAATTTAGCAGCAGAGACATCACATTTATGTTTCAAATAGGAAACTAGGGGATAGGCCAGCACCTTAAATGTTTTTTATGGGAGTGGAAGCCTTGGGAGATGATAGCTAAAGGAAGCCGTGGATAAAAGAATGAATAACAACACATTTAATTAGGAGAACATTTTGCTCTCTGCTTTTAAAACACCCTTTCTAGAAATTAACTTCCTACTGTTGGAAGAGGTTTAATGAAAGCTATGTGCTTGAGTCAGGAAGTTCAGAGTGACTAGAAGGATGGTTTGCCACACTGCCATTTGGTTACAGGATAATGGCACTGGTAAATATTGCTGTTTGTTGGTTGACGAAGGTCTGATTCACACATGCCTTTGTGTCAACAGATCACTCAGCGTTCAGTGATTCATACCTGTGCAAACTGCCTCTGTGATGGAAGAGTATGTTGGGGATTATGTCAGTCTGAAAGCTCTGGCCTGCTTCATACCTGAAAGTCATCATCTCATGCTGCAGCCCTGTGTGAATTCATCCTTTGTGTGAATTCAAGAGAGCAGTCTCAGCTGGTGACTGAGAGGATGATGCCACCAAGGGAGAGCCATATAATTGCACTAGTTAGTGTTTTGTACAATTGACTCACATCACATTTCAAAGCTGGAAAATCTGTGTGCCTGTGGAACTTGTTCTGTTCTTAACCTTTTGGTTCTGCTGCTACAGTTCCCAAATATTTGCAGGCCTCAATGTCAGTTCCTGCAACTTCTCTCCTGAAGTTCCTTTGAAAAGTGGGAGAAACCATCTTAGGGACTTCACTCCAGATTTGTGTAGCCTTTTCTTCTCCCAAATATATCCTGCAAGGCAGCGGAGGAAATGGCACATAGATCATAGAACTGTAGAGTTGGAAGGGACCACGAGGGTCATCTAGGCTCAAACCCTTGACCCTGAGATTAAGATTAGGTTGGTGTTGGCTGGAGATCACCAGAAGGTAAATGATCAACTATTTTAACAGGACTTACCGTTGTTGTTGTTTAGTCGTTTAGTCGTGTCCGACTCTTCGTGACCCCATGGACCAGAGCACGCCAGGCACTCCTGTCTTCCACTGCCTCCCGCAGTTTGGTCAAACTCATGTTTGTAGCTTCGAGAACACTGTCCAACCATCTCGTCCTCTGTCGTCCCCTTCTCCTTGTGCCCTCCATCTTTCCCAGCAGGGTCTTTTCCAGGGAGTCTTCTCTTCTCATGAGGTGGCCAAAGTATTGGAGCCTCAGCTTACCATATATTGCCCCTATTACTATAGCATTCTCATTAGCTCTGCTCAGTAGGTTTGGCAATAGTTGCCACAATGGCCACATATTGGGCAACGTTCAGACTGGGACACAGCTTCCATCTTTTCCAGGGCAGGTCTGAAAGGTGGAGAGTATTTAATTGAATATATTTTTCTTCCTTGTCGTTTTTTCCAGTTTCAGGATGTGTTACACATCAAGCTGTTTGCTTCGGATGGGTACATTTGCATTATCAGCAGAGGGAAGATAGAGAACGGCACAATTTTAGTTGATTGCTAGCGAAAGAGCCCTTCAACACAGTGCAGTAATTTCAATCCCTTCTTCGCTTGCTGGCTTCTTCAACAAAGTCTACGAACCAATTTACGCAACAGCATTCAGCTGTGCTGCACTATGGATCAGCCAGAGGCTGCAGCAACTTCCCGCTTCCTTTGTCTGAAGCATCTGTTATGATAAAATAGTAAACAATTTATGGTTTTTTTGAACGATTCTCAGAAATTTTAATTCTGTGCAATTCACTCCGAGGAAACCGTAGATAGCATGTAGATCCTTCTTTTGTTTCTCGTGCTCAAGAATTCATTCCTTTATTGTGTGTGGAGCCAAATCAGCTCTATTAACCAAAATGAGTAAGTGCCACGATTGTGTTGCAGAGTGGCTGACCTTTCCATGCATTCAATGAACAATAAAATGGCAGACCAATCAAGGACACCCAGGGAGCAGATGAGGGACATAATAGTTCCCCTCATCCACTTTTTCTTGTAACATAAGGACAGACTGCTTGTGGTGTGTGGCCAGTCTCTTTAAGAGGCATACCTTGAATGTAGCAGAAACTCCTCTCTGGGTGTGGTTTCCGTTATGTATTCAGTGGTCTGTGTTGCCTGAGCTTGAGTCTGGACTAAGGATTCTGAGCCCCTGTGTTCTGATTCAATACATGATATCCAATCACACAACATTTCAGGACTTGGGCCTCTGCCATTGGCCCTTAAACTCTGACTTATGATTCGTAGCTTGGAAGTTTAGACAGCAAATCATGTTGGGAGTGGGCGTGGTCCAGGCCTCCAGAAATGTATAGAGTGGTACCTCGGGTTACAGATGCTTCAGGTTACAGACTCCACTAACCCAGAAATAGTACCTTGGGTGAAGAACTTTGCTTCAGGATGAGAACAGAAATCGCACGCTGGCAGTGCAGCGGCAGTGGGAGGCCCCATTAGCTAAAGTGGTACCTCAGGTTAAGAACAGTTTCAGGTTAAGAACGGACCTCCAGAACAAATTAAGTTCTTAACCCGAGGTACTACTGTATAAGCAGTTGCTTTGCCCCATTGTCCAGTTCTGTAATTCAATAAAGGTTCTTGCTGTTATCACTATGACTTACCTTGTGGGAACCCACTTACACTTCACTTTCTTCAATAGCAGACCCTCCAAGTGTCCCTATTTTCCAGGGACAGTCCCGGATTTAAAGAGACCACTTTGGTTTCTGATTTGATCCTGGATATCCCTATTTTCATCGGAGAAATGCTAGAGGGTATGGTGATAAGTAACTATACAACCTTTAGAAGACATCTGAAGGCGGCCCTGTATAGAGAAGTGTGTTAATGTTTAATGTTTTGTTACATTTACAAATAATAAAATTATTATTATTATTACAGTGGTACCTGTGGTTGCGAATGGGATCCATTCTGGAGGCCCGTTTGCAACATGAATAGAATGCAACCCGCAGTGGCGCGTCTGCGCACACGCGGGTTGCGATTTGTTGCTTCTGCGCATGTGTGTGACATCATTTTGTGCATCTGCACATGCACGAGCGGTGAAACCTGGAAGTAAACCTTTCTGGTACTTCTTTTTTTTTTATAGAATATTTATTAAAGTTTTCCAAAAATAATACAATGTGAAATAAAAAAGGAAAAAATAACATAAATACAAAAATATAAAAATACAAAAATAATTAAAAACACATAGAATTTCCATTACTTATTTTCTTGTAACTTATTTTCCAGACCTCCTCATACCTCCCTTTCTTGTATTCCAATTCAAATTGTTAGTTCAGCAAATCCTCACCATTTAGTTTTTACTTATTTTTAAACCTTATTTTTCATATCTCTTAAGCATTACAGCTGGAAACCCCTTAATTTCTGTCCAACATCGTTCTAACATTCATTAATTTTGCAATGTTTCTGTAAATAGTCTTTAAACTTCTTCCAGTCTTCTTCCGCCGACTCTTTTCCCTGGTCTCGGATTCTGCCGGTCATTTCTGCCAGTCCCATATAGTCCATCATCTTCATCTGCCATTCTTCCAGAGTGGGTAGATCTTGTTTCTTCCAATATTTTGCGATGAGTATTCTTGCTGCTGTTGTCGCATACATAAAAAAAGTTCTGTCCTTCTTTGGCACCAATTGGCCAACCATGCCCAGGAGAAAGGCCTCTGGTTTCTTCAGGAAGGTATATTTAAATACCTTTTTCATTTCATTATAGATCATTTCCCAGAAAGCCTTGATCCTTGGGCACGTCCACCAAAGGTGAAAGAATGTACCTTCAGTCTCTTTACATTTCCAACATTTATTATTGGGCAAATGATAAATTTTAGCAAGCTTGACTGGGGTCATGTACCACGTGTACATCATTTTCATAATATTCTCTCTTAAGGCATTACATGCCGTAAATTTCATACCGGTGGTCCATAACTGTTCCCAGTCAGCAAACATAATATTATGTCCAACATCTTGTGCCCATTTAATCATAGCAGACTTCACCGTTTCGTCCTGAGTGTTCCATTTCAGTAGCAAGTTATACATCTTTGACAAAATCTTAGTTTTGGGTTCTAACAATTCTGTTTCTAATTTTGATTTTTCCACCTGGAATCCAATTTTCTTGTCCAATTTTTATGCCTCCATTATCTGATAATAATGAAGCCAGTCTCGCACTTTATTTTTTAGTTTCTCAAAGCTCTGCAATTTCAATTTATCTCCCTCTTGTTCCAAAATTTCCCAATATTTCGGCCATTTGGCCTCCATATTGAGTCTTTTAAAAGCCTTAGCTTCCATTGGTGACAACCACCTTGGGGTTTTATTTTCCAATAAATCTTTATATCTTATTCAGACATTAAACAATGCTTTCCTGACAATATGGTTTTTAAATGCTTTATGTACTTTAACCTTGTCGTACCACAAATATGCATGCCACCCAAAAGCATTATTGAAACCTTCTAAATCCAAAATGTCTGTGTTCTCAAGAAGCAGCCAGTCTTTCAGGTAAACCTTTCTGGTACTTCTGGGTCGCCGTGGGACGCAACCTGCAAAAACCTATCATGAAGCAAATGTAACATGAGGTATGACTGTATTATTATTATGGAATGGGGCACCCCTATTTCCATTGGAGAAATTTTGGAGGGTATGTAATTGTTGGCATGCAGCTCTTCTTTACGAGGAGAGAAGCCATTTACACCAAGTCCCACTACTGAAGATGAACCAATTGCTGTTCTGGGGAGACAGAAGATGGCTAATGATTTAAGCCTGATCAGTGGTCCTAATTTCCGTTGCTTTTTAAGCACAGCTGCCTTGCTGCTGATGAAGTCTCCATCCTGCTCCTTTGAGCAATTTCTCTTCACTGCAAGGTTGCTGAAGAACTACAGTGCCTCTTAAGGTTGCCAGGCAGAGACTACTGGCTCACAAAGGACACCATTGTCCCAGCAACAGTGACAAGGGGCACAGTGTCAGGGAGCCCTAAAGCAAAGGAATCAATACGATCAAGATGTAACACCAACAATAAACTGAAGTAAATCTATCACCCTTAGTCTAGGGAGTTATGACGGTATTGACAATCAGCATTTTTTTAAAGAAAAGAAAACTTCATTTTGCACCTCGGGAGAGTTCACATCTCTAGTAAATAAACCATGTCTGAAAGCCCTTTTGATAGCATGACAAAAGCCAGTCTTTTGAAGATCAAAACTTTGGGAGTGTGATCCAATTTCTCCTCCCAATCCAATTTGCTCTGATAAAAGATTAAACTGAATGCTGTCATTACACTGGACAAAATACCAGTCCTGTCTCATTTCTGCAGATATTTGGTTCGAATCACCCTTTATTAAGACTCCATTGGGACTGAACTGTGCTGCCCTTGGAGGCTCACTTTTCTCCAGCTGCCTCTTCATTGCTTGGTAAACCTTAAGTGAATTCTTTTAATGTTCAGTTTGACTCAGAAATGTCAACCTGTCAAGAGCGAGGCTCACCCCCTCACATATTTCCCATGTGTCACAGGGATAACTGGTAGAGGCAACTCTTCTCTGCAGTCAGATGTGATTAGTCACTGGTTATGTATGTACCATTGTCAGGGGACTTTATAGAAAATGAAATGTTAACACCTGAAATAGTTCATATCACCTCAGTGCCAACAGTTAAAAGCAGAGAAAGTCGATGATTTCCTTTGTCTCATGGGATTGCTATTCTGAGTAGGCACTTCACTGAACTAAGGATGGAACTGCCTGTAATTTCACAGGATTCCATCATCTCTCCTCATTGGGGTGTCTAGACTCTGTAATCGCTGTAATTTCTTCCCAAATAAATGAAAGAAGTAACCAATTTAGTTCTGCGAAAAACTATTGAAATTCCTTTCGTGAAACATAGATTTGTCCAAGAGATGTTGGACATTTCCTCATGGAGGTCCTTGTGGATTGTGGGCATTGCTCATTTAAAACAAATGAACCAGCAATAAATCACACGGAGTAAGTCAAGTTATCTCTTTATTGAAAAAAATTAGGATCTTCTCAGGAGTGCCAGGCCTAGTGAGCACAGAAACACTTCTTCAGTAGGCTTTGCCCCTACGAATGTGGTTCTATAGCAGTTTGTTTTTTTAAAAAAAAATTATAAAGTTTGAAAGTTTGAATGCTTGAATATTAATAAATTAATTGTGAGAATTGTGAGAAAGAAAGTAAAATGAAACAAAATGAGTGAAAATGGCAGAGCATTGTGTGAGCAGAAGTTCTTCCAGGCCTGAGGAAACTGGTGATGGTGGAGAGAGTCAATTTTCCCACTTTTAAACACCTCCCACTTTTGGTTCTGCTCACTTTTGGTTCACTTTGGACAGAACCCCCACCCGCTACTTCCTCCAGCCTCATCTCCAGTCAGGATGTGCCTACTGATAGGCTACACCTGAGGAACTATGACCATCCTTGACGCAATACAGGCCCTCCAAATGTCCCTATTTTTCAAGTTACAGGTAGGTAACCGTGTTGGTCTGCCGTAGTTGAAACAACATAAAAAAATTCCTTCCAGTAGCACCTTAGAGTGCACACTTCTTCAGATACCTGAAGAATCACCCAGGCTAAAGAAGTATCTGAAGAAGTGTGCATGCATGTGAAAGCTCATACCAATTAAAAATTTAGTTGGTCTCTAAGGTTCTATTTTTCAGGGACAGTCCTGGATTTACAGAAGCTGTCCCAGTTTCTAATTTGATCCTGGAATGTCCCGCTTTTCCTTAGAAGGTCCCTATTTTCATCAGAGAAATGTTGGAAGGTATGGAATTATGCATCCCCTGAGCCAAGGAAATAAGTAACTGTGCAACTTTTAGGAGATATCTGAAGGCATCTCTGTAAAGGGACGTTTCATACCCTCCAACATTTCTCTGATGAAAATAGGGGTGTCCTATTCTATAATACTGTAATAAATTTACTATTTATACCCCACCCATCTGGCTGGGTTGCCCCAGCCATTCTGGGCAGCTTCCAACATAAATAAAAAACATAATAAAACATTAACTGTTTAAAAAAACTTCCCTATGCAGGGCTGCCTTCAGATGGCTCGGGGGTCGGATAACTCCATACCCTCAACATTTCTCTGATGAAAATAGGGACATCCTACCATAATTGCCAGTATTTCTCTGATGAAAAGAGGGACGTCCTAAGGAAAAGCTGGACATTCTGGGATCAAATCAGAAACCAAGACAGCTACTGTAAATCTGAGACTGTCCTTGGAAAATAGGGACACTTGGAGGGCCTGAAGCTTTTTAAAATGTTTAATATTTTATTATGTTTTAATATATGTTTGAAGTTGCCCAGAATGGCTGTGGCAACCCAGTCAGATGGGCAGGGTATAACAACAATAACAATAACAATAACAATAACAATAACAATAACAATAATAATGGAATAGGACAAATCCCCTTTTTCATCAGAGAAAGGTTGGAGGGTATGGTATAAATGTTCTCCATCCCTGCTTGAAGGACATATCCAAACACAAACTTCCCATGCTTCTGCTTTTAGCTCTAACAATGAAAAAACAACAACAAGAACCATGTCCTCAAAAGAGATTCTCATGGTAATATGGCTCCTCCAGACCATCCATGCTAGGCCTGGATGATTGCAGTCAGGCAGGAAGGCAGCATAGACTAAAGGCGGAAGCTGGATGTGCATGAGAAACTGTTCACCAGAGTCATGTGAAACGACTTTGGGGTGTGTGAGCAGTAGATGCACAGGCTCTTGTTATGCTCCCTGCATTCGGGCATAGGGGTTCCAAAGGGATGTTAATCAGTAATAACAAGTTTTCTGTTACAGTTCTGAAAACTTCTTTGTGGGATTCTTGTCAATAAAATAAGTTCTGAAACTGCTCCAAAAGAAAAAATAAATGTCTGTGGTGTCCCCAGTATTCTTTCTTCCTATGTTCTCTATATTTTGTTCTGAAGCTTTGTTTTTCTGATATTTAGAGTTCCCCATTTACTAGCCGTGAATGTTATCTGAAGCAAAGTCTGCACTGTAATTTCCACCCATTATAAACTGAAAGCTTAACTGCTTCAAAACAACATAAGGAAAGGCATGGGTATTTACTATAATGCCTGCATATGCGAACACACACATCCAGACAACTTCTGTAGCTCTTTTTTCTTTATCGCATCTGGTTGGATGATAAAAATGACAATTCCAGCTTACTGAGTATTTAATTATTTGGGTTTCTGTAGCCTTTCTAATATATTATTTCTTAGAAGCAAATCTGGGAACAACTTCTAACATCTTTATGGGTCTTTATCTGGGATAGAAAATATCCTACAATTGTTAAAAATAATAATGGATGGGCCTTTTGTGGTCGAATGAAAACGCTAGATTGACATTTTAAAGCTTACAATATAATTAAACAGGATTTGATCCATCGTTATGTTTCCTCCAAATGCTATTGAAAAGCACAAATGCCTCAAATATCTTGTTCACCCCTTTCTATTGTTAAAAATCAGTGTTATTTAGATCAATACATAGACATGAGGTGCTTGTGTGGATCCAACCCCCATGGCCGGTGGCCAGGAACAGATAAGACAAGGAAAAGTTCTTACCAACTCCTTTTTATTCAATATTCACAGAAAGAGTCTTGGAAGTGTAGCCTCTTGGAATAATAGTGTTGCCCCGAGTGAGTCTCCACCCCGTCACTCTCTTCCTTCATGCGTCATCACTACGGGTGCTGCTATGTGCCCTTTGCCTCTGAGCTCTCTGCTCTCCTACTTTCAATGCTCGCCGGGTTCTGGGAGAGAGGGGTCTGGAATGCTTTCTAAAGACACCGTGTCTGTCAGCTGTCCCCCTTTGGTGCTTCTTCTTCTTCCTCCTTTCCCATTATTTCCCAGCTTTTCCCCTCATCTGTCTCTGAGCTGTGTTCTCCCTCAAATGTTGTAATTTCTGAACTGTCTTCTTCTTCTCTGGAAGGGTCAGGCTGGGGAGGCAGTCTCCACCATTCCTCCTCTGCCCAGTCCCTGACAGCTCATCCTCAACCTCTTTTTTTTTGTTACTTGACTTCTGGGTAAGTCTGTGAAGGGGAGCACTATAGCTCTATGCTAGGACACTTGCTTAGCATGAAGAAGAATCAGATAGCAGATGAGGGGTCCTGAAATCCAGTAGATCAGGGATGTCCAACTTTCAAGAGACTGTGATCTACTCCCACTATAAAAACACTGGCAGTGATCTACCCATTGGGTTAACCAAAATTGCTGAGCTTTTTTGGGGGGAGTCAGACCCAAAGTTGTTGAGCTTTTTGGGGGGTGATCACTCAGGATTATGCAATTGACCAGGATCGACCAGGGGCGCACCACTCTACTAAGTGGATCTGGTATAAAGTAGCTTCCTTCTGGCAGTTCCCTCACTGCGAGAAGCCAAGTTACAGGGAACCAGGCAGAGGGCCTTCTCGGTAGTGGCGCCCTCCTTGTGGAACGCCATCCCACCAGATGTCAAAGAGAACAACTACCAGACTTTTAGAAGACATCTGAAGGCAGCCCTGTTTAGGGAAGCTTTTAATGTTTGATGTATCACAGTATTTTAATATTCTTTTGGAAGCCGCCCAGAGTGGCTGGGGAAGCCCAGCCAGATGGGCGGGGTATAAATAATAAATTATTATTAGGCCAAGTGTAACACCTTAAGTCTGACCAAACTGCGGGAGACAGTGGAAGACAGAAGTGCCTGGCGTGCTCTGGTCCATGGGGTCACGAAGAGTCGGACACAACTAAACGACTAAACAACAACAACAACACGTTAAGAGACTGGAGGTACTTCTAGACCCTTTCTTGGTTAGGATGATTTGGGTATTTTATTGCACCAGCATGTTTTTGGAAGAAAGTTGGAGTAACTCTTAGGCTGAGCACACACTCACCCATTTTCAGCACAAAAATGTAGTTTTCCTTAATCTGGAATTTTTCATGCTCATCCTCAACATGCTGATTTCAGTCCAGGGCTGGAGCTAGACACTGTCATGAAATTCTATTCAATATGATCCAGTGCAGAGTCCAATATATAGCTACCAGAGTAAAAACATTACAGGATTCCCCAAAAATAGACCAGAGGCATTTGTATTTCATCCAGCAGAGCTTTACTGCTACTGAAGGCAAATGAACATAATGGTCACAAATCCAATACAATCAGAATTGGCACTGCCCATAAGAAATCCAGTTGCAGCAGACTTCACTTAAACTTAAAATAACTTATAATCAGACTAAACACACTATGTACAGAACACCACACCAGAAGAAAGGAAGAAAGAAAGAAACAGAAAGTGAAACCTAGGCTCCTTCTGGCCCTACCCTACTTTTATAGTCAGCATGACCTTGACAGAAGAGATAACAGAACCAGTTTAAGCCAGCTGTACTCATCTTCTCTGAAGGTATAACCCAAACATCATGAACCTATTGCTTCTTTCTTTCACACAGAGAAGCTTCCAGAACCCTGTTGAATTGATTAGAATAGGAAAGATCTCTACACATCAGATCAATACTTTTTGTACCAAGAAATGCAAACTGACAAACACATTAAAAAAAACACACCGTTTCAGGAAAAGGTGTTGTAAAGCTCATAATGGGAAATCAAGTTGCCAAAGGATTGAACTCTACAGTGCTATGTAGCGTCACAGTGTTATAATGCATTTTAAAGACTTTTTTTTTACCTAATGTAAAATTAAATCTAGATTCTGCTTTGCTATACATTCAAAAAGTCTCCTCTTGATTATCTGTGCCTTTTCTTCCTTGCATTTGTCACAGGTAACTCAAATAGAAAGTGGGGATTGCAGTCTTTGTACACGCCCCCTCCACAATGTATTTGGGTCGATGTGGATCATCCTTCATTGCTGGGACCTATTTCATCTGTTTCCAAATGGGCATGCTGTGTGGTCATGCGAGTTCAATCTATTTTCGGAATGAAAGCAGTTTCTCGAGAGGTGCTTTTTAGAGGCAAAAAAATATGCAACGGGTCTCAATTGTGCATGGACCACATAGAAAAAACATGTACTCCATTGATTCTGGAATAAAATGTTGTGTGTACACACCCTGATGGGGCACTTTTAGGAGACCAGTAGGTAGGGGAGCTCCATCACATACCAGCAAATTTGGGTTGTGCAATTGTAGTTCATTGGGAACTCATGCAGATGAAACCCACTTCCTCAAAGGATTGGACTTTTTGCGATAAGGAAAGTGATGTGAAATTGCATTGGGACACCATGTGCTTTGGTGCAACGTCATCTAGCTTCCCCGCAAACATATCAGAATGAATGTGCACTACATATTCAACATCCTATGCAAATATATGAGGATGAATCCTCAATAAACAGGTTGTCTGGAAGCATCCTAGGTGGGGCGTAAAGGATTTGAACAGACCTAAATGGCCCTCTTGTGTGATAAGATTGGCAGCTGTCCCATCTGTTGTTAGGCCAGCAATCGGAGAGCTAAATTTGTGACGGAGAAGCAGAAAAGTGACTGTTCTGAATAGATAATAACTAGTAATATTTTAATTGTATCTGCATTTGAGGGTTTTGAGTCATGATTCAAACAATCAAGAATCTATATTCAGCCCTGCAGCAAAGAAAATGACACATTTTATGTTGCTTGTCGCTAGTCAGTTTTATACTGTACTTAGTTTCTAACCTTAATTCTAAATACTGACAGCATCAGCTGGAATTTCAAACAAATGGTAAGAATTCATCACCATACGAATTGAAGTGTTGTGTGTGGAACGAATTCCTGATTTAAATGCCTTCCTCATTTACATTGCTGCAGCTTCCATTTTGTTGAGCGTGATGCAGACGATTAAATGGGAAGCATAATTATTACCGAAAGAGAATTTGTTGTCCTATTTCACAGTTTCCTGACCAGGTGCAGGCTTTATAGATTCACACTCTGTATGCCTGTCAGCCTTAGGAACAAGCGAGCAAAACAAGTGATTGATTTCTTGTTATAATCCAAGTGGAACTTTTCAACAGATTGTTCCTTTTTTCCACCTGCCATTCAGTCGTCCTAATGTAGTCCATGACTGCTAAGTTTCAGGCCAGGGAGAAGAGAGAGCAGGAGAAAAGTTTATTCAAACTACTAACACAGAAATCTCCAAGGTAATATGTGAGTAGGGAAAGGGAGACCTACCAAGCTTTTCCTTTACAGTTTACTGATTCCTCTGCAGTATTGGTGTGAAAAATCCAAGCGTCCATGGTGTAAAATCTTCTTTGAAACTTGCCCCAACCTGCTTCCTGCTTTCTAATTCTGTTTTCTCCAGCAGGATAAGAGGCTGGTGTTTCAGTTCTGCAGATGACTGTGGATTTGTCAACTCTGCTGCTTTTCAAATGCCATAAGGTGATTGTCATGGACTGGCTAGATGCAGAGGAGAGGTGAGAGACACCAGTCGGGGAGCCGCCAGGGGAAGGAGGCTCAGAGCCAGGAAATTGGTGGTGGGATGATGATGATGAGTGGTCAGAGGGAGAAGGAGCAGACTGGGAGGCGGAGGTATCAGAGGCGGAAGCCATGACAAGATTTAGTGAACAAGAAGAGGCTATGACAGAGTGCAGTTCAGACTCCGAGGCAGAAGCAGAAGCTAGGGAGGCCCCTTATCCTGCCACAACCAGCTCCCCTCTCCCTTGGTCTCCTAGAACAGGTTTTCACCCTTTCTGGGTCCACGGCTCCTTTGACCAGCTACCCCTGTGGGCCTCAGAAGCCTAGTTTTGCCACCCCTTGCCTGCAGAGCCAGCAGCCCCTCACCCCTTTTCAAACACCCTCCCTTGTGGCATGTTCCCTCAGCCTCCTCTCTTCTCCCCTCTCATTGGGAGCCCTCTGGGCAGCTGCAGCTGCCGCCCCTGGTCTCTATGCTGCCTCCCTGCCCAAAGAGAGGTGCCACCTCACACTGCCTCACAGGGGCCTGCGAGGGGACAAGCAGTGCCAGGCTGTCAGTACTTTTTCACTGGAGAGCAGAAGGTCTGGCCAGCAGACATTATTCTGAGCCTCCCTGCCACCTTTTACATGCATTGACTATCACCTGATTTGTGGGAACATAAACCTAGGCTGCTTCCCAGATGGGTGTTTACTGTGGGATCGGTGCTCTTTATGCCAGCCCGTATTTTTCCTCCATTTAATCCAGATCAACCCTTTCCAGGGAAAATCCAGTAAATTAAAAGAAGAAAAGAATCCTGCATTCCAGGGGGTTGGACCTTGCGGTCCCTTCCAGCTCTGCAATTTTATGATTCTGTGGAGAACAACCTTCTGCCAATGACCTGTTTGCCATATTATGGCCCCATCTGGAACCCTCCACTGAGATATCAAGACGCATGAAATGATGAAAACTAATGGTTTTATTGGGTTTATATTTGTTTGCATGCGTGATCTTGGATTTTTTTTTTGGGGGGGGGGGAGGAATTCTCAGCCAAAACACTAATTTCAAGAAATGATTGCGGGATTTGGCTTATGGTTTGCAACATCCACTCCTCTATTTTTAGACGCACGGCGTATATTGCTTGCTAATTTATTGCAATTTGTCAAAGAATGCACAGTGGGAGAGTTCTGACGTTGTCTCGAGTTGGGCCAAGACTTTTTCATTTCCTTTTGTTGGCAATACTCTCGCATACATTTTGCCATTAAAATAATTGAGTATTCTGACTCTTTTGCTGTGGGGAGTCGCCTTTCACGGTTTATCATGTGCCTTCTTGGCCTCAAAGGAGTGTTATTTGGCAGCTGAGTGTAGGTGTAAGGGGATTGTAGTAAGTCACTACTCCTAATGATAAACCAAGCTGATTTAATTATCACTGCAGCCAAGTTGAAAGAAAGAGGTTGCTTATTCAGGGCTAAAATAACTTTCAGCTGCGCAGCAAGTTTCTTACAAGCTGAATGTTCTGAATCCAATTGCCACCTTTATGCTGTCCAATCTCTCCCAGTCGACCTCTTCTCAATACAATTAATTATTCCTTTGCCATCATTCTCACCTGTGGTCCTTGTAGGGGGCAGCAACTGGCTTATGGTTTGCAACATCCACTCTGTTGCCACCTGAAGCAGCTGTCTCACTCAGCCTAATGTTAGGAATGGCCCTGGAGGAAATCCATAGAACATTAAACCAGTAGAGAATTGCTCTAATTGCAATACAGACATAACCGCATCTTCACATTCTCCTTTGTTACCCCAGAATTCCTTTCTTTTTCATTAAAAACCCAAATGTTGTAATGCCACTGTTGGGACCTGGTCCCCATGACCCCCTTGTGGGTTCTCTGACCTGCTGGCTGAAGACTAATGAAGTGGGGGATTTTGTCTGTGCACAATCTAGTGAACCATTGATCACGTTTACCTGGAGAACGTGATCCAAGACCAAGAAGCCTTTATTTTTTCATACTCCCTGCTTCCCCGAACAAGAGCAGAAAGGAATCCCAGGACTCCTTTCCTCGCGAAAATGATAACATTGAAGTCTTGTGGTTTATATGGCAGCATCTGATCATCTGCAAACTCACAGGCTGTGCACAGATCATGGTATGGGGAAGCCAGCAAGCCCATAGATAGGCCTATTGCAGCTTCAAAACAGCATAACATCCATGCCACTTCTCCAGACTTGCTTTCTCAGCAGCTGGCTCCAAACAATTTAAACTGCTTATCTCTGTGTTCAGATTTTAAACAGCTCGTTCTTTTCCTCCTCTGCTGGCACACGAGCTTCCAGACAGAACATTGGTCTCTGGCAGGTATTCCAAGTGCTACAGACATTTGGAAAGTGATGGTGAGATTGAGAAGCCACTTGTGGTGATTGCAAATGATCAGGCTATACTAAGCCGGCTGAGAAAACTGCATAGCACAGGACAGCTTGTTTACCATCATTTAATCATACCATGGAACATTTGTACAGCATTTTCAGGTTTTCAAAGAGCTTCACATGCATTTGTCTAAACTGTTGTTGGCATCCGTCTGTCTCGGAAGACAATGGAGGAGTGTGCCTTCAGGGGTGTTGTCCAAGTCTTGGAAGGTTGCCGTAACAGAGAGGTCCCACCCCCAACCTCAGCTTATATATCTCCCTCAACTGAGCTACGCACAAAGAAGCAAAGACTATGCCTGCGTGAAACTTATTTCTGCTCCTCCTGTTTCACTCCTCTCCTGGTCCTGGGAGACAATGAGATGTGAAGGCAGGAGAAGGTGTGGAAGGCCTTGACTCTTACCTCAGCCTCACCTATCTCTTTGTCTCCAATCCTGCAGCTTCTTCTGCTTCTGACTCTTGTCTCCTGGCTGTTACAGGTTTCCCCAAATCACTGATTCCCTTCTTCCAAGCCAGTCTCCAACTCCACTTCTCCCAGTGCCTACACCTCAGAATCCAGCCACCACTTCTCAGCGTCCAACCAGCCCCTGACATCAAGGACAACTCTCCTCATCCCTGACCATTGGAAACACTGACTGGGGCTCTAATGCACAAAGGTAAATTGTGCAGATAAAAGTATCCATGGAAGTGAATGGGACATCTGTTGTTGTATCAGATCTTCTGTGTGCACTGGACTGTCGACATAAAACCCCAAGATAAATTCCCAAGCAATTGGCCATTAGATTAACAGCTTGAATAGATATGTTTCAACTGACATTGCTAATTTATTTATTAACTAGAATAAATTAATAAATTGTTTAAAAATATATGCATTAAATGGTCTATGTTTGGCAAACATGCATGCGGGTGGGTTTTGTTTTGTTTTTTAAAGCTATAAAACTGGAAACAAAATGGGAAGGGTTTCCTTTCCCATGAAAATAGAGGCAGTTGTTGTTGTCTGTTGGCAGAAAGGGAAAGGATGTTTTCTAAAGATACCAGCTACTTGAGCAGAACAACAAACAGGAACTGATTTGAAAATAATTTGCCTGACCACACAGTTTTGGGGGGGAAATTGCTCTTTGTCAATGCACAGCTACGCAAGATCCAATGGTACATAGTGTCTCAAAAAACAATGTGTTATGTGGGGTAGTGTCTTAGCAGTGGATGATGAGATTGTGGTTTGCTTTAAAAGAATGAAGGTATTTCCTTTCATCTGAATGTGCTTTCCTAATGAAAACACAGCCAAAATAAGCCAGGCCATATTCACACCATACATTTAAAGCACTATGATAGCACTTTAAAGAGCCTTGAATTCCCCCCAAAGAATTCTGAAAACTGTAGTTTGTTAAAGGTGCTGAGAGTTGTTAGGAGAACCTAGATATCTCACTGAGTGTATCCTTTGTTGTACTTAAAGCAACTCTCTAGATAAGGGTGTGAAACCTCCAAGTTGTGGGCCTAATTCAGCCTGGTCCTGGGCCCCAATTTTGCCGGCAAAATCCCCAAAATCTTACACACCTGATATCGTATGTGACATCAAGTATAGAGCAGGTAAGGCTGTAGTTCTGATAGTTCCTTTCCAATGAACCAGCTTACTGACAGCGCTGATCAGCTGCTTGGTCGTGATAGTGGGCCCCAGTGTGATTGGCTGCCCTAGACAGTTCTCCATCAGAAAGCTGAGAGGGCTGATCAGCTAATTGGGGCTGAAAGTGAGTTTCATTGAAGGTGCAGATTGGACTGAATGCTCACTTTGAAGTCCCATTTACGGAGGTCACAGCGAGCCCTGCTTTGCTCATTTGCAACAGGCACAGCTTAGATTCAAACCATGTGTGGAAATCGACATTTCCCCTCGGCATACACCTTGCTGGTCCTCAGAGGAAAAATGCCAGGTGCTGTCTGAATCCAAACCATGCCTGCAAACGGAGTTCAGAGGGGCTTCCTGATCAGCTGGTTGACAGTTGCAGCAGGCCTCTCTGAAGGTGTGATCGGATGTCCTAATGATGCCAGGTGATTGACAGGTGGTGACCCTGCCCATCTGTGCAAGTTGGCCCACAGAGGATGGAGGAGATCCAATCATCCATCCTCGCTCTAGATCCTAGTCTCAATTTCCAAAGCTAGTGGGATCTTACCGATCAAATTAATCTCATCCAGTTGAGCACCTATTACTGTTATCAAAATTTTGATGCTTAGGCATATGGAAGCTTTTTAATTGGGCTGTGTTGTGCATATATATCTCAGAAATTGGGCAAAATCCACTGCTAGTATCATTCTTGTGAAGCCTCTTTTCCAAAGCCTGACAAGCTGAACTCAAATGGAACTTGGCCAAGTCATTAATGACCAGACCTATTAGGTGGGCTGTGTCATCCACACTGATTATTGCACTTCCCGTTTTTTAAGAGCGCATCATTGGTTCTGTTCGAAACACTCCCTGCCATGAGCCTCTGGAGACTTCTTAGCAATAAAGAGATTGATTTGGCTGACATTAAGAGAATAAGGCTTGAATTAAAATGTGCATGCCAATAAAGAAATGTTTTAAACCATGAAAACAGTGGGTGGGAAGTAATTTGTTCTCTCCGTTTATTAGATAATTGAGAAAAATCCCCTATTGTTTTATAGACACGAATTTGTACATGAATTAGTTCTTGGATTACACATCCTTTCTTACAGCCTTGGGTTTCAGTTTTCATATTTTCATTTAATATAACACCGATGATCCGGACGTATTCATTTCATCAACCATATTAACCCCCCTTTTATGGAAATGAGATACTTCCAGTCTTGCAAACATGTGCTCTGTTCTCTATTGCTAGTCAGCAGCTTGACCTATGAGATTTTTCCCATGGAGCCAGAAAAATGCAGCAAAATCTTTAAGCCAACAATCTGGTTTTATTAAAACTTCTTTAGCAGAAACAAATATGTAGAGTGAGTCTTGCCAGGCTTTTTCATGGATGCATGACCAGGTTCAAACCATGAAGTAAGAGAACATAATCCTATCCAGGTTTACACAGAAGTGATATTTAATTCAATTGATTTGATTTATTAGACATATGTATTTTAAGAGTATCAACATGCTCTACAATATTTATAATGCAATGAAAACATATTAAACAATGGGCATTATTCCAGGTAAGTATATATAGCAGGGATGGGAAGCTTGTGGCCCTCCAGATGTTGTAGGATTCCAACTATCATCAGGCCCACCCAACATGGCCAGTGGTCAGGGATAATGGGCGCTGGAGTCCAACAACATCTGTAGAACGACAGATTCCCCATTATCAGTGCACAAGATTGCAGCTTGAGTTGTAGGTAAAACCTGGGTTGGACTTCTGCAGATACTGCAGGTATGTGCCAGGCAGAAATTCTAAGCATGCTCATGGAACTTCACTTATTATGAGTACGTGTGCATTGACTTGTTGCTGCTAGAAAACATCAAATGCACTTCTCAACATGGTACCAGGTCCAACAGGTCTTCTGAATCAGAAAGTACAAGTTATGATCAGCTGATGCATGAAGACTCCTTCTGAGACTGCAGTACCAACCAATGCTTCAAGGCCATCACTGTCCTAGAGCCTGCAAAGTTATTCCATACTCAGCTCAGTGCCCTCTTTTGGAAGACGGCTGAATATGCAAGCAGCCAAGAGGGAATCAATGAAAATGAATTCCAACTTGGGGCTCAGGTAACACAGCTCTGACAGTGGGTGTTGATTTGAAAAACTGATCATTATGAGTGTGTATTGGAAGGTTTGTGTCTCTCTGTCACCCCGGTGAGGGTGGGGTTGGGGTGTAAAGGTACATGCAGTGTATTTTCTGGTAAAATGTTATGCGTGGGAAGGCTTGTCTTGCTCCCGTTGGATTAGCTCAGGCATCCCCAACTTTCAGCCCTCCAGATGTTTTGGATTACAATTCCCATCACCCCCGACCACTGGTCCTGTTAGCTAGGGATCATGGGAGTTGTAGGCCAAAACAATTGGAGGGCTGCAGGTTGGGAATGCCTGGATTAGCTGCTCTGATACTATTGATAGGTTTACCAACCTGTATACCAAGCAGCTGAAATGTTAGTGCAAAGGTCAGCTGCCTGCGGCCCTAGGGCCATATACAATTTAATGTAACCCTTTTGCCTAATTTCATGCAGCTGGTAAGGAGGGGAGAAAGGGGATAGCATAAAGGAGAAGAGAGGGAGAGCAAGAAAGGGAGAGGAAATGGAACAGCTCCATGGGCCTTTAGCTCAGGTCGCACCTGCTTTTGGCTGCAGCCCTTCCCATTTTTGACTCTGTATCCACCCTCTGTTGGCATGTGGAGTTTGACAGGTTGCCCCCATGGAAATGTGGTCCTCAACAGACAAAATGGTTGTCCAATCCTGACCTGACTCCATTGGACTTTGGAGATGTTAGAATCTGAATTCTATCTCTGTTAACCAGGATACCCTTCTCTAAACAAGAAGGCCATTGGGCATTGGAAAAATATTGCATTGATACGCATCAATTCTTGGTTCTTTTGAAGGAAAAAGGATGAGGAATGTTGTGATGATGCTTTGTTAAATGATGCTCTACCTGCTGTCTAGCCAATGCTTACAATCAAAGGCTCATTTAAAAGATAACTATTTTGTACAGATGTGCTGCAAAATCCAACATTGGTAAGACTGATCTGAGAACAGACTGGACTCCAGAAACCACCAACATAATAATGGGCAGCATTTGTCTTAGCAGTGAAACTTGTGCCTATAAAGGGATTAGATTATTGCCTCAGAGGAAGGTGTGAAGTGATTAGAACCACAGTCCAAAAGCCAAAAAGTCAAGATGTGCTAAACAATGGCATTTACTCCAAGTCAGTCAGTGGCAAACAGGTGACTTAGGGTGATAGTGTCTGTCTTGTTTCAAATCTACTGGGATAAATTAAGCATTAGGGTAAAAAGCCCAGGAGACTTGATATGCCAATACTGTCAAACACACACAACTCACCCCACACACTAATTGAACAGCATCCTATAAACCGAATCAAGAAACTGCTGCAAATTCTGTCCACTGTGCTTTAGAATTGTCTGCTTAAACTGTGGTCCACATAAAATGATGTTGATAACACAGAGTTCTTCAGCAAAATCTAAAAAAATGAATCGCTACATTCTTAGATGACATTTCTTGCTATAAAAATATTTAGTTTTGGTGACAGATGGGGAGGAATGAATCTGCCAATTTCAATTCCTCATTTTCCCAGTATTAAATTCAGATCACTAACACTTCCGCATCAGCTTATGATGGTTTTGTTTTTCTTAAGCCCTCACAAAAATTCATCAGCATTTTAGTACACATTTCTCCTCATGTATACATTTTTTTATATGACATTTACCCAACAGAACCATTTTACAAGCAATGTACCCATATTGTAAAGTATTTTGGTATATTATTTTCACCAACATATGCAATTTTATGGACAAGACCCTAATTCACAAGTTTTTGTATGTTTGAGTTTGGTTGGAGAATCACATCATAAAATTTGGGGAAGTGAGGATTTGGAAGGGTAGCTGCATGTCAGCCTGGGTGTTATTGGGAAGTGCAAATAAAGTAGGTTCACATTAAAATGCAAACTGAACCAAATTCCTCCCCTGATCCTAGCGACACCCTTTCTTTCTGAGCTTATAAAACTACAGGCAAGGTGTATAAAATAACCATCCTTTCCAATTATGTAAACTTATTCTGTCAAGGAAAGAAATAGTGCAGAATTAGAATCCTGTACATGAATGCAATGAAGGCGTGAGATCATTTCACGCGTTTCTCAAAGTTACTTGTTTGTTTATTACATTTCTACCCCACCTTTCCTCGAAGGAGCTCAAGGTGCCATGCATGGCTCACCTCCTTCCTATTTTATTCTCACAGCAATCCTGCAAGGAAGGCTAGGCTGAGAAAGGCAGTGACTGGGCCAAACTCACCTAGTGAAGTTCATGGCTGAGTGAAGATTCGAACTCTGGTCTCCCAGGTCCTAATCTGACACTCTAACCCAGGGCAAACTTTTCAGCAGTGCGCTGGTCCACTGTCCCTCAGACCTTGTGGGGGGCCGGACTATATTTTTTTTTTTGGGGGGGAATGAATGAATTTCTATGCCCCACAAATAACCCAGAGATGCATTTTAAATAAAAGTACACATTATACTCATGTAAAAACACACTGATTCCCAGACCATCCATGGGCCGGATTGAGAAGGTGATTGGGCCAGGCCCCTGGGCCTTAGTTTGCCTACCCATGCTCTAACCACTGCACCATACTGGCTCTTTGAAAGCTATTCTGGCTATTTTTTAACAAAATCGTAGGATTTTCATATTGTATCTTGACTCACTGGCCAGGAGCCAAAGAGCCACAAACTTCTTTCCATAAGCCTCTAGGGGAATTTTGACCAGGTCTTGACCGACATGACTGGTTTTGAAACCAGGGATGTTCTTAAAAGCGGTCTGTGACATGGAATGAGAATCAGTTTTGTAGTGGGGTAAAATAAAACCATGGGCTTGTACATGAGCCTAACTAGCTCTCTGAGCTATTGTGTAGGCTTTGGAGAGATAATTCTCATCCCAAGTTCTATAAAGTCGAAATAATAGGAGATTTACCACAGAACGTTGTTTTCAGGGCAATCAAAACAAAAGACTATAAAGCATTTTGCAACTTAAAAGTGTGCTATAAATGTTAATGATTTTTCATCACTGCAGTGCCTTGTGGTATTTACTGTTCCACAGAGTTCATGGATGTGTTTCATGGACATCAAGTGCACTTACTTTCAATTAATGTGTTTTAAATATGGGAAATCTGAAAAGGGAACAAAATAATGGGCTGACCACCAGCACGCCAGCTAATTCACTATCTACTCGTGTAATGCTGCTGGAACAAATCAAAGTGGGTTAAAGATTGACTTGGTCCAATGGCTTTAACAATAATTGACTCTTTCTACAAGAGTTTCTGTGTACCCTGATATCCTATGGGAAATGTTGGGAAATATGGACATGTGAATGTTCTTTGGATAGTTTAGGAGATATTAGTCACAACATTAAATGTCAGCGAGTGTTTCATGTTGATTTAGAAACCAGTGAAGAATGCATTAAACAAATCTTGCAACCAGATACATATTATTGTGTGCCACCCCAGTCTCTAAGCGGTGGGAAATTCCAGGGTTTCAAGTGCTTCCCTGGGGCCTGTGTTTCCTTTGTGAGGCACAGCAGAGACTGTGGCGTCCTTAGGATACAGTAATACCTTGGTTCTAAAACCAAGTTCTAAACAAATTGGAACCCAAACACTGCAAACCCGGAAGTAAGTGTTCCAGTTTGCGAACTTTTTTCAGAAGTTGAATGTGCTCCGTTGTGAGTGCTACGCTTCCGAATTGAGTGCCACACTTCCGTTTGGAGTGTTACGCCAAGGTCTGTCTGTTTTTGCTATTTATTTTGCATTTTTGTGGCTCTTTTTGTGTGTGTGTGTGAGACTGTGTGGAACCCAGTTCAGCTACTGATTGTGAGACTGCAGTACATTGTTTATTGCTTTCATTTTATGGACCAACGGTCTTGTTAGATAGTAAAATTCATATTAAATTGTTGCTTGATAGATAGATAGATATCTTTATTGTCACTGTCCCATACAGAACAATGAAATTGAAAAACTACATAAAACATTCAAAACCCCCTAAAAACTCTGAAACCCCAATGAGGGATTGTTATTAAAAGTCTGGAACGGATTGATCCATTTTGCATTACTTTCTATGGGAAAGCGTGTCTTGGTTTTGGAACACTTTGGTTTTGGAACGGACTTCCGGAACAGATTGGTTTGTTTACACATATATACAACCTGAGCCTATGATGGAGGGGTTCACAGCACCCCCAAAGGGTCTTGCTTCCCCCTTAGCAGCAGCCTTGGATTCATGCAGAGACCCAGCCTGACCTTCTCTCTCTTTTGTTTTCCAGCCTGCCCCCTTGGCATCCAGCGTGTTGCTCACATAACACAACAGTTATGTGAGGTGTATAGTTACAGAGGTGTATTTTGAACTGCGGAGGACATATAAGGCAATTGTGTTTTCCCTCCAGTGTATCTTTAACGAGAAGAGCAGGAAGAACCCCCAACTCTCCTAGTTTTTTTTAAATCAGTAGGCGATTTAGGTGATCATGTAGGAAATAAACACAGCATACAAAAAGGGACTGGGTCAGGGAGCAGGAGGTTCCCTTCTAAGGGAAAGAGGAGTGGAAATTGCTGGTCTTTGCTTATTCATCCCCTGTCCAGAATGCATTCAAATGGGTTTGAAATATTTTGTTTTTCATTTGATCTTCAAATTAGACTTATCCTGCACATGGATGCCTGAATATCAACGACTCAATTACTTGGACATCTATGAACCTTATGCCCTTATTTCAAAAGTTTCTAACTTGTGATTCTTGCCAACCACTCTGAAAGGAATGGAGTTCTAATGGCTCATGCTTTTATATATGCAGGTGAGGTTTGATTGGCTCTCTGCTGCTTTTAATGTTGGCTATTTTCAGCACCTAATGCCAGGGCCATCTGCTCTCAGCTCACAAATGGTGTTAAGGGCACACTAAGATCATTTGATGGTATTGATGTAAGCATTGTGATGAGCAAGTAAACAGAAGAACGAACTAAGACTGGCCTTTATTCATGCATCTTTTATAGCCATGTATCAATGCTAATTTGATGACGTTGCAGTACCACTGCATAATCTATGTTGTAACAGTACTGCACAGTATAATGTGGCTATTAGCAATTGCAGTACAAGATACAGAGGCTGAGGTCCTGCACATTTTGCAAATGATGTACTGAAATGTTGGAGAGTCGCTGCCATTGCGGACAATGCTAAGATAGATGGACCACTAGTTTGACTTAGTATAAGGCAACTTCCTGTTCCTACGATGGTATTAGACCACCCGAACAAAATGTAACAAATTGTTTTAAATAACTGGGTGAGCTGCAATCATTTTTCCCTCCATGCACTCACAGAGCAAAAAGCAGCTTGGCTATATCAACACCATATCTTCCTCATCCTGTAGCCAGGATACATACCGTCTCTGAAATAAGTCCCATTGGTTTTATTACCTGGGTTATTCCCAGGTAATCATGCAGAGTGTGAGGAACCTTTGGTCCACCAGATATTGCTCAACTATAACTCTCATTGGCTCCAGCAAGAATGACCCATGGGAGTTATAGTTCAGACACATCTCAAGGTCCAAAGTTCCTCACACCTGGTGTAGAGAATTGCAGCCTAAAGTTTTTAAATTTAGGAACCACTCAGTAGTATATTTTGGTAGAAAAGTTGTGTGGGAGACATAGTCACATCTCGGCTACCCATAGTGTGGTATGGGCTTCTCCCCTGAGCTCTGTGATAACTATGGAGAAAAGTGAGTGACTATCCTGAGTGACTATGAGCACGAACATTACCATGTCTACTCAAAAGTTCATCCTATTGAATTCAGTGGGGCTTGTCCTCAGGTCACTGGGCTTCGGACTGAACCTGACTCCTGCAAGACTCAAAGGCTAGGTGGTGCCATTGTATTAGTTTTGCAATATGGACCATATAAAACCCATAGTGAGTGCCAGATGAGGACATGATGCCAATGTCGCTCCAGGCTGAAGAGGTTGCATTGCCTTCTTCAGACTCTGAGGACCAGCTTAGAAGCCATAGTTGAACCACAGACTCCTTTACGCCACCAGAGTAAATGGCTCGTAAAACAGGCTGGGCCCCTTTAAGAGCTGAGGCTCCATCCCTCAGGGTCAGAGCAAGCTGGAAGCTACACTCTTTCAATAGGCTCGGTTTGGGCTTGCTGGTGGTTAGAGCAGTATTCAAGTTTTCCCTGTCTGAGCTCCAGCTTGCTCCACTTGGAGCTCTCCAAGGTGCTACCCACTTGGCTTGTTTGCCTTTTTTCAATTCTGATGCCTGCTTCCCCTGACTTTGCTTATCTGGATCCACTGTCTTCTGTGGACTGTGCTCACTAAAACTTGACCCTGCTCATCAAAAATCTGACTTCAGGTTATTTGAATTTGTCCTGATGGGACATGACCTTTGCTTGATTTGATGTTGCTTCCTAGATCCTGGATTTGTTGTTGTTGTTTAGTCATTTAGTCGTGTCCGACTCTTCGTGACCCCATGGACCAGAGCATGCCAGGCACTCCTGTCTTCCACTGCCTCCCGCAGTTTGGTCAAACTCATGTTGGTAGCTTCGAGAACACTGTCCAACCATCTCATACTCCCTCATCCCCTTCTCCCTTTGCCCTCCATCTTTCCCAACACCAGGGTCTTTTCCAGGGAGTCTTCTCTTCTCATGAGGTGGCCAAAGTATTGGAAACTCAGCTTCACGATCTGTCCTTCCAGTGAGCACTCAGGGCTGATTTCCTTAAGAATAGAGAGGTTTGATCTTCTTGCAGTCCATGGAACTCTCAAGAGTCTCCTCCAGCACCATAATTCAAAAGCATCAATTCTTCAGCGATCAGCCTTCTTTATAGTCCAGCTCTCACTTCCATACATCACTACTGGGAAAACCATAGCACAGGACTAGTAAAACTAATCCATGCCTCCACTTTGGCTAGAACACCTTTCTGCCCCCAAGTTGGTACCACTGCCTGGAACAGAACAATGGACTGAAGCTGTCCCTGGTTCCCCTAATCCAATTTAGGGGATATGATGGATATATACACAGTCTTCTCAGCTGCTCACCCCAGAATCTGGGGACAGACAAACCATTTATTTATGTTCTTCAATGTTGATTAAAGGTGCCTCACTCTGTCCATAGGAGCACCAATGTTTTTGCTGCACTGTACTATGCAAATAGTATCTCTGTACATTTGGTGATTGCTGCACTGCTTAACATTTAAAGACCAAAGCCCATTTTGTGTTTGATCCTCTTGCTTCACCATAGCAGCAGAATTTGTGAATGATTTGATATGTAAGAAATGAAAAGCAAATTATGATTGTGCAAAGCAAATACAACCCCATGCTTCCTTGTAGGGAGATTATAAAATATTTGTGGCATACCTGCATGTTAAGTGATTTGACCTTCCCGGATTTGTACTTACCTGCTTTGCTAAATAGAATTTAAGGCATATGTACTTTTCTGAATCAAGTCCTATAATTGGCCTTTGGTTTTAAGATGTAAAATTTACCTATGCTCATAAAATGGGTTGATTTGCATAGTTTAATACTGGCGGTTATTATTAATCCTCATAAATGCAAATAATGACATTTATATGGACTGCATGCCTTCAATTCTGGAATCGAATCCTGGGCAAGCCCCATCACCTTTCAGGAGTGGTCAGCTGCTTATTTTAAGTCTTGATATTTAACCAGCCATTGATTGAACTCTCCTGGGAAAATGAAGAATTGTGTGCTTTTGAATGGTTGTACAGTACAAGATCTGAGCTGGCTCTTGCAGGTCATTGGATATTGAAGATTTTATTTGATTAGTTTTACTTGTTGATTTTTCTCTCCCATATGTGTACACACACACACACACACACACACACACACACTGTCTTGAATTTAAAAATAAAGGGCGTCCCAGATGGAACAGTTTAAAAATAGTGTCCTGAGTATGGGGTCCCTATGAACCTGAGAAGATGGTATTGGATCCAGTAGTGCCCTTCTGTAATCAGAAAACCTCTTCCACTCATGATAGGGCTGTTTCCAATTTAGTAGCTAAATCTTGCATGAGAAAAATTATCTGAAATACAAAGATATCCAACTGTTTCTATAAGCCCTGTTGCAAACATTGGCACAAGGTTGCTCCGTATCTTTAATGGCATAAGAAGACAAGAAGAGCCTTGCAGAATCTGACTAAAGGCCTGTCAAGTTCAGCATCCTGTTTCTCACAAGACTGATGTCAGTGTGCACATGCAACCATTGTCTGCCCAGGCCCAAGAATTCCTCTTAGATAGGCCATCAACACCTTTTGTCATGTCTGTGCTTCTATCCCAGGTGAGGCCCTGGCTTGGAAAGGAAGCTTAGCCTGCATTTTTCCACTGGCCTGCAATCTTCCCTTTGATACTCCAAATAATCAAAATCCTACCATTTATTAATTTCTAGGGATTAGCCCCCCCCCCCAATCTATAACAATGTAATGTGTAACGTTGCCCATCTGCACGTCTAGGTCAGTGTACAGTGGTACCTCGGGTTAAGTACTTAATTCGTTCCGCAGGTCCGTACTTAACCTGAAACTGTTCTTAACCTGAAGCACCACTTTAGCTAATGGGGCTTCCTGCTGCTGCTGCGCTGCCAGAGCACAATTTCTGTTCTCATCCTGAAGCAAAGTTCTTAACCTGAAGCACTATTTCTGGGCTAGCGGAGTCTGTAACATGAAGCGTATGTAACCTGAAGCGTCTGTAACCCGAGGTACCACTGTATGTGGCTTCCACGATTAAATGCATCTTATTTTAGGGTTATGGTGCTAGACAGGAACACAGGTAGACCAGTGCTCTTCTCATACCAAAGAGAAATGTACACAAGCACAAGGAAGGCACTACTGGATCAAACCAAAGGTCCCTTTAGTCTAGCATCCCACATTGGCCAACCATGTAGCTCACAATCAGGGTGTGAAGGCAACTGATTTCCCCCACTGTTTACCCCCATCTTAGCAACTGATATTCAGGAATATATTCCGGATATAGACTAGATAGTCATCATGGCTAATAGTCATTTGTGCAATTCCCCTTTCAGCCAGTGCCCCTGGTCATCTCGTGCAGCAGCAAATTTCATGAATTCATTACAGAATGTGTAAAGAAGTGCTTGACTCTCCTTTCAATTTCACTAAGTCCCAGTATTGCAAGAGAATGAGAAAATCTTCTCTCCATCCCCTCTCCCCACTCATTCTGGATACAAAGGCTAGCAATGGCAGATGGGCATTTATGTCTGGGCTACTGACTGAATCAATTAAGCCATTTTTGTTTTTAATACATCTTGGTGCATCATGCCATTGGAACAATTACCAGGGCACACAGCATTCTTTTAAAAAGCTTTTATTTATAAGTCAATGTAAATAAAAGTCCTCTCTGAACCAAAAGATGCTCTGTGAGTAAAAAGCAAGCTGCCAGTCCAATAGGATCAGATGCCAATGACTGACTTTTCTCTCAGTCCACTGCCCTGTGAAACCCAAGTGTTGTCTTCCATCTATTTGATCCACATATTTTGGGATTCAATTCAATAAAGTCCACGTACATTGACTTAATTGTCAGTTGAGCTGCTAGAGATCTGAGGCTGGAGCCCTGTATGTTGTAAGCCTGCTTTAACCCTTCCAAAAGCAACAGAGTTTTAAATGCTGCAATTGTACAAATGACTCCATCCTGATTCTAGGAACTCTGATGTAAGTACCAATATTCAATGGGACTTACTCCCAAGCACCTATGGGAACTTTCCTTCCCAGAATAATAGCAGTCCGTAGGGCTGGGTGATACCTGGCTTTCAACATTGTGATATATCATCAGCTAAACATCGTGATACCGATATATCTCAATGTCTGAAATAAGGACGCAACTACCGTATTTACATGAATTTAACTTGCCATTGTAGCTAATGCACACTTCAATTTTCAAAACCTTGAAATTAAAAAAGTATTTGCTGGCAAATGTAAATGTGTCCTCAAATCTAACATGCATCCTAATTTTGGTGATGTAATTTGGCCAAAAAAGGTATGCATTACATTTGAGTAAATATGGTACATAGAAACGCACAGGCTAATGTCCTGGCAACTGCTGCTACTTAGGGGTCTCAAACGGATAGATTTTTAACTCCCTTTAACATATTGTTACAGCTATTAATTTCTAGTACTGAGCAACATGAGAGAAGTGATGATCAACTTCACAGTTTTCCCCATATTGTGATTTTTTTTTACATAGCACACACACACATTGTGATATATTGTGATATATCACCATGTCAAATATTATGAAACCGTTATCACAATGTGGACTTCAAACAGATTTTGGACGATGTATTGATACATCGCCCAGCCCTAGCAGTGCGCATGCATGGTGGGGGATGGAGAGAGGCACTTTTCATTTGTGACTGCATGAGGGAATAATAATAATAATAATAATAATAATAATAATAATAATAATAAATGCCCATCTGGCTGGGTTTCCCCAGTCACTCTGGGTGGCTTGCAACAGAATATTAAAAGCAGGATAAAATATCAAACATTAAAATCTTCCCTATACAGGGCTGCCTTCAGATGTCTTCTAAAGGTTGTATAGTTGTTTATTTTCTTGACATCTGATGGGAGGGCATTCCACAGGGAGGGTGCCACTACCGAGAAGGCCCTCTGCCTGGTTCCCTGTAACCTCACTTCTCTCAGGGAAGGAACTGCCAGAAGGCCCTCAGAGCTGGACCTCAGTATCCGGGCAGAATGATGGGGGTGGAGACGCTCCTTCAGGTATACTGGAATTAAACAGTTAACCCCCTCCTCTCACCTTCTGGTCCAGACAAAAATCCCGGCTTCTGACTACTACAGTGGTACCTCTAGTTACGAACTTAATTCGTTCCGGAGGTCTGTTCTTAACCTGAAACTGTTCTTAACTAGAGACTTGCTTTTGCTGATGGGGCCTCTTGCTTGCTGCCGGCACATGATTTCCGTTCTCATCCTGGGGCAAAGTTCTCAACTTCAGGTAACTTTCCCAGGTTAGCGGAGTTTGTAACCTGAAGCATTTGTAACCTGAGGCATTTGTAACTCGAGGTACCAATGTATTAATGAATGCTCACCCCCAGATGCAGTTCCTAACATCATGATAATGTGTGGTCCTCAGTATGCTAGGAGTGGAGCTAGCTTTTGATTTTTTCCATAAATGATTCCAAAAAAATGCATTTGAGTCTCTTCCTCAAGCTGTCTATGTGGGTGCTGCTAATACAATTAAAACAAATCTGATGTGCATTCCTGGGTAGTACATTCTTATGATCAGGAAGCCTAAAATCAATGTTTTGGCTTGCAAATGCCAAGGGGTACGGTCTGTTCCTCCAAACTGCCATCAAAATACCCTATCAGCAAAACAAGGGAGAGTCTCCCCTTCCCAACTCCATCTCACGTGCCACTTTCTTATCTATCACTTTCTCCCCGCCTGATATACGTGCTGTTTCTGGTGAGGCTTCCTCACTGCTGTAAGCACATTACAAGAGTGCAAAGCAATTTATGCTCACTGTAAATAAAATGCCCTTTGCTCTGTGCTGGCTGCAACCACCTTGGAAAGAGATCTCGAGGCATAGTAAAAAGCTCACAGACAGCTCATATGTTGAAGCCATGGAAAGAAGACATTAAGGCTGCAGTATAATACAAACCAACCTCAGAGCAGACTCGCACTGTACTCAGTAGGATTTCTACTGCTGTGATGAAATCTGTCTTCCAGTGGCTTCAAAGTTTTCTTCATCTGTGAAAAAAAAAGGCTTCCATTTTTCTGTCTCATCCTTGGGGAACTTTAGAATTCCTTTAGCCTCTCCATTGTCCTATGTTTTGAGGTTACCTTATACAGTGGTACCTCGGGTTACATACGCTTCAGGTTACATACGCTTCAGGTTACAGACTCCACTAACCCAGAAATAGTGCTTCAGGTTAAGAACTTTGCTTCAGGATGAGAACAGAGATTGTGCTCCGGTGGTGCGGCAGCAGCAGGAGGCCCCATTAGCTAAAGTGGTGCTTCAGGTTAAGAACAGTTTCAGGTTAAGTACAGACCTCTGGAATGAATTAAGTACTTAACCCGACGTACCACTGTAATGGCAAGGTGGCCAAGGAGGATGCAGGTTGTTGTTGTTTTTTTGACAGGCAGCCCTCTGCAGCCTCCCCAGCTGCCTGCACTTCCTGGTCTGAAAGAGTCCTGTGAGACCTTTCATTAGGCTATGATTGATGCTCAGGCACCTAGGAAGGCTGCAGAATACAGACCATTTGGGAGAGGATTTGTAGAATTAAAAAAAGCAACCCATGCAAACTCCTTGGCCACCTCAAAAGTAATGGGGGAAAAACAAACAAAGCAAAAAGCTTAGTTGGTTAGAGTGCGGTGCTGATAACGCCAAGGTTGCAGGTTCTAGCCCCGTAAGGGACAGCTGCATATTCCTGCATTGCGGAGGGTTGAACTAGATGATCCTCAGGGTCCCTTCCAACCCTATGGTTCTATGAAACTCCATTCATGAGAGTTTCACTGAATTTTCAAGTGTGATATCTTATCTCAGTTGAAGAATAGCTAAAAAAAATAAATGGAGAAGAATGAAGAAATAAACTGAAAACACCTGGTGAGTTATCACAATGATATGAATCATTGGTGTGGCTATATTTGGAATTCAGTGTGTGGTTCTAATGTCTACACAAGGTACAGAAAACAGGATCCCAAGAACTGGAGCATCTTTCTCACGCAGATAACATGTTTCAATGTCACACCTGTTCACATCTCCACATTCTATGGCGTTGATTGGAATCAGGACAAACACCAATTTGCTATTTAGCCAGTCGAAGCAATATTAACCCGAAGAATTCCTTGCCGCACGTTGCATATTTCAGTGGGTGTAGTAGCCGTATCCCATATACAGTACGTAACGAAAGCTTACCCTTGAAATGTGAGAGCTTTGTGTATGGAACAGCGCATGGGTGTATTCATTAGCCAAAGACAGTTGCACTTTTAGAACTGTGCATCACAACACAGGTTAGTGAATGCATTTTTCCAAGGAAGCAGCCTATGTGGTCACTCCTTTCTCCATAGCTCAACAAACATCTGCTTCGCAGAAGGTCTTGGGCTGATTCACTGGCAGCTCCAGGAAATGTCTCCTGTCTGAAATTGGAGAATCACTGCCAGTCCATGAAGGCAATACTGAGCTCAATGGACTAATGACTTCCCACAATTGATATATAGCTATGCACATGCATTTATGTACTCAGGACACACATCTGCCCCCCCCCCGCCAAATGGAAATTAATCTCTTGTGTCCGAAAAGTAATGTGTGAAGTCTAGGGATATGTTGGTGAAATCTGTGTGGAATGCTAAGGAGTCTTTCTTTGCCTCTCTTCAGTTGTTGGGAGCTTTGTAGACAAAATTTGGCAGAACTCACTCTTCGGATTTGTGCGTTTGCCACTCTGCAGCCGCCACGTGGGATTACAAGAAGGGCTGAGCTCTCAGGGATCATTGTCTTCTCTGCTTCGAGATCAAAGTTGGAGTGGAAGAGGGAAAGAGGGCGGGCAGCTTTTCAGATGCCGCCTGTCAGGTCCTAGCATTTGAATCTCCTCGTGCAAGCAGGAAAGCATTTAGTCTCCCTTTGAAGTCTACAGACTTGTGTGTGTGTGTGTGTGTGTGTGTGTGCGGGTGTGTGTAGCGCTATTTGCCCACCGTTCAAATCCTGCTTTGCCAACTAGACATCTGAGTGTCCCTAGTTCCCATTGATGAAATGGCTCCCCTCCATTTCTTTCTGTTTAGGGGGCATGGATGGAGTTGTTGTTGTTGTTTAGTCGTTTAGTCGTGTCCGACTCTTCGTGACCCCATGGACCAGAGCACGCCAGGCACTCCTGTCTTCCACTGCCTCCCGCAGTTTGGTCAAACTCATGCTGGTAGCTTCAAGAACACTGTCCAACCATCTCGTCCTCTGTCGTCCCCTTCTCCTTGTGCCCTCAAACTTTCCCAACATCAGGGTCTTTTCCAGGGAGTCTTCGCTTCTCATGAGGTGGCCAAAGTATTGGAGACTCAGCTTCAGGATCTGTCCTTCCAGTGAGCACTCAGGGCTGATTTCCCTAAGAATGGAGAGGTTTGATCTTCTTGCAGTCCATGGGACTCTCAAGAGTCTCCTCCATACCATAATTCAAAAGCATCAATTCTTCGGCGATCAGCCTTCTTTATGGTCCAGCTCTCACTTCCATACATCACTGCTGGGAAAACCATAGCTTGAACAATACGGACCTTACGGATGGAGTGAGGATCCCTAAATCCCCCCAGCTTCCCGGATGCTCTAAGGAAGGAATTTGGCTCCACTAAATTGCTGCGAGTGTGTTGGTGGGGGAAATGGCCAAACCAAACCAAAAACTTTCTCTGGAGTGATCGAGGGGCCTCTAGCGCCTGGCTGGAGATGGCTGAGGCAAGTCGGGCTACTCTCCCACGGACCCCTTTTCCTTCCCTCTCCCCCCTTCCCCCCTGGTCCCTCCCATGTCCATGTCAAGCGATCGCCAATCCCAGGGCAGCAGGAGGGCGCAGGCGGAGAGGCGGTGATGGAGACGGGGGGGGGGCCCTCGGAGTCAGCGCTGCGTGATCGCTCGAAGCCCCTCCCGCCTGCTGGAAAAGCCATAAAAAACCTCGCCGAGACGCGCAGCCCCACACTGGAGAGCGGAGCCACTTCGCGAAGGAAGCGACGCCCAAGCCACACTCCGGAGCAGCAGCACTGCCAGAGAACCTCAGCCACACACACGGTGAGTCCTCGTCTCCCCTCCCCACTCGTCATCTCACATCCCCATCTCTCTTGGTCTCCATTTGCCCTGCTCCTCCTAAGTTTCCCAGGACGCTTCTCCTCTCCATCTGCTAAAAGCCCCCTCTTTAGGGTTTCCGCTCGACTGTCTTTCGCTTTCCAATCTCATCGGTGCTTAAATCTGCGGAGATATTTTTTTCCTTTCTGGGTTTCCCCTCTTTTCTCCACGCGTCAAAGATTTGACGTGTTTCCAAGGCTTCTTGCAACTTTTTCTCCGCGCGCTCCTCCTTTGCGTTAGAGTTCGCTCCGGGAGAAGGCTGCTAGCCTGCACCAACTTCCTTGGGAGTAAGCCCCACTGGGATCAACGGGACTCACTTTTGAGTAGATCGGTGGATAGGGTTGTCCCACAGAATCCAATCCGTTCCAAGTCCTTAATGGCGCCAGTCGGTTTGAAAGTTCTCAGTCGCCATTCCTGGATTTTAAACTAATTTCCTTTGTGAAAACAACTTTTTCCTTCCCACGTTTGCCTGCTTTTTAGGGATTGGAGTTCCTTTCCTATGGGCACTGGCTGTTTGAGCCTTTTCACTGGGAAAGGTTATGATGAACCACTAGGAGGAACACGAATGGTTGATCTGGGGCATAATAACATTTGGAGCCTATCAATTGTTGTCTATTGTCTTCTAGTTCAGTGGCAGAGCAAAACACCTGCTTTTGTCCAGAATACTGAGCCAGAGGAACCAATAGTTCTTCCCCACACTGCTTATTACAAACATAAACTCCCTTCTCCAAAGGACAAAAACTTGCCAGTTCAGTGGGGTTTGTTCCTTTTTCTAAAGGAACCTTGGGGTAAGATTGTTGGGATTTCCATGATGACTTATTTATTTATTTATTTATTTATAAGAGAGAATTTAAGAGAGACTATAAAATAAAATAAAACCAGAATGTTGACTGAAGCAATGTACTTGGAGAAAGGATGTGAAAGCTGTTAAGCTTCCTAGATTTATTCTTTACTCAGCAGAAATGAAAGAACGACTTACGAACTCTGTAAAATCCTTTGAAGCTTTAATTAACAAACAAACGTACAACCAAAAGGAATGTCGTCTAATACGGATTCTAAATATGGGAAACACAGGGCTGAATTTAGACTCCCTTACTCTGACCTGGTCCCAGAATTTATTTTCAACACCACCACGATGCAGTCTTGGAGCATGTCTTGAGTGATTAATTTTACTTAGCTATTTAAAAGATGTCTATGCCCCCTTCATTAATTTTTTTTCAGTGAGGGGCACAGTGCAGTCGGTTCAAACCTTAAAACCTACAAACCACACTTATCCTTCCCCATTAAGAAACTACAACCAATTGGCACATTAGGTGGTCATTTGTCTTGTTCTCCAAGCAGACCCAACTCCCAGCAAGTCTTGCTTTAGAAGAAATTTAGCCAAGGACAGACAATATTCCATAAATCAGAGTAGTTTTGCTAGTTGATGGGTTCTTCTGAATACAACAAGGGACCGGGGACCACTCGTTTCACTGTCTTTTTGCCCCTGCCCCCAAAACAATGGTTAGCAAGAAACATTTAATGTGATGCTTTCTGCCTTGCCTCGCCTCACCCTTCCACCCGGCATCCTTCCCTGGTGTCCTACAGATGCAAGGGATGATGCGGTTGTGGCTGTCGGCAATGACGCTTGCCCTGTGCCTGCTGATCTGCCTGGGGACTCTGGCAGAAGCGTATCCATCCAAACCGGACAGCCCTGGTGAGGATGCTCCTGCAGAAGACATGGCCAGATACTACTCGGCACTGAGGCATTACATCAACCTCATCACACGACAGAGGTAGGTGCCAAAAGGGGGCATCGCCACCGTCACTCTGGGCGGCAAGAGCGACGTCATGGTTAAGGACACCTACCACGTATCACAGGTCCATTATACGACTGCCGGATGTGATACAATGTTAGTTCTTCATGGTGAGTTTCATCAGGGGTGGCTAACCTGTGCCCAACCCCAAATGTTGTTGCATCCTCGCTCCCATCAGCATTGTCAATGGTCAGGGATGATGGGAGTTGTCATCCAACACGATACGGAGGACCATAGGTTAGCCACCCCTGATTTATAGCCTGCCCAGGTCCAGAATGTGCAATGCACGTAGGAAGATCTACATATTTGAAGGGCTCCCAGCCTCATTCTAGTGCAGACACCCCCAAACTCGGACCTCCAGATGTTTTGGGACTACAACTCCCATCATCCCTAGCTAACAGGACCAGTGGTCAGGGATGATGGGGATTATAGTCCCAAAACAGCTGGAGGGCCAAGTTTGGGGATGCCTGTTCTAGTGGCACACCACTCATCCCGCATGGAAATATAAAAATGAAAAATGCAGCCTATTGCTTATTTTTTACCTTGAATTGCTATTAGGTCCTACTTTGTTGTGTAGAAAGGCAATATTATTATTATTATTATTATTATTATTATTATTATTACCATTGCACATTTGACACTACTGCAGCACTATGGCAGGAGAAGCTGCACCTGGTGAACATCTTCCCTTCTACTCAACAATTAAATAAATGCATAGGATCCTAAAACCTATAGCAAACTCAGGGGTGTTTGCATACTTGCTATTTGCTCATCCCTTTACTTCTGGGAATCCAGATGTTGTGTTCATGCATTTTTTCTATTATCACCCTAATCCTTCCTCGTTCCTAATAGTGATCATCTGTTGCAATTTAAGCAGACAGCTGTTCCTCATAGTTGCAATGCAATAGTTCAGGTGCGAAGCAATGCTATTATTTCTCCCTCAGTGGCTGTGCAGTTGGTGCTGTTGATGATGACTGGGTTATCTCACCCCTCAAGGGGCAATTGATGTTTCATTTTCACTTCATCATTTCACTTTTAATTTGTGTACTGCCTTTCTGTAATGCTATACTCAAGGCAGTTTACAAAAAATAAAAGACCACACACTTTATGATAATTTGTTCCAATACAAACAATGTCATAATAAAAACACAATAAGCAACTTATATCAAATAAAGTAATATTCAATAATCCATCAGAATATAAAAGCAGCCAATAAAAATAACTCTCAAAATGCCAGCAAATAATAATTACACAGAAATCCACTCTTAACAATTATATTACATAATTACTAAACAATAATCAATAAAAATAACTGCAAGTCACAATGCACAAAAAAACACAATACATACAAAACCATGTAAATTTGTAAATGGATCAAACTGAGAAACAAAGACACGCACTTTAAGAAATTATTTTTAACCTGGAGCTTCCCAGATGTTGTTGGACTACAACTCCCATCATCCCTGACCATTGGCTAAGCTGGAGAGGGTAGATGGGTGTTGAATTCGCACATCTGGAGAGTACCATATTGGCTACCCCTGGTGTTCACCGTGGGAAGAAAAGCCTCTTCCAAACCACTGTCATCTTCTAAAACTCCCTCCCCCTTCATTCCAGCTTAATGGAGGTATCTATAAATGTAAGGACTAGAAGCCTGAGACTTGTTGCAGAAAGTGCAGGGCAGGATATTTGTTCCATATGTTCATAATTTGAATAAACAATTATAGGCTTGGACGGTTTAATGTTCCATGTGCAAAAAATGCCATTTAGCAACCTCTCTGGGAAGCTGGTCACAAGAGCATGCATTATAGAAATGCTTCATTCATTCTCCAATGACACTTATTCCCCGCCTGTGTTCCTATAGTAGAGGAGCCTCGTGCTGCCTTAGATCCAGCAGGTTCAGAAACTTGATCCATTCAGTCAAACAGTTCAAACGTTTTTGTTTAGGCAAGCAGTAGATTTAAAAATAAAAAAAAATAAGGTTTTGGTTTTTTTAAAAAAGCAACTTTGGATTATATATCCCTTTTTCTGATGCACTTATTGGACTATTTTGGATAAATTTTGTCTTATGTTTTATAGTAATTAATGGTTTCATTGTTCTCCACTTTTAAAGCGTTTTTTGTTAAAAAGTGGATTTTTTAAAAATGGAAGGAGAAGAAATTAAATATCTTCAGTTACAGGCCTTTAGAATGTATGTATGATAAAGATAAGGCTGGAATATCCTTTTAGGAAAAGGGGAAAAAAGATTGCATCCTGGTCGATGGGAGAGAGATATTCTTCTATCGCATCAATTTCAGAGTTCAAATAAAAACTAAAATTCCCAGGAATAATCTCTCCATTTGGATGCCCACAATAACTTAATTCAAATGGTCATTAGATGTTGTCCCATTTAGTCCCAGGAAGTGATTACAACACAGTCCAGGTTTGGTTCATGTCCTAATTGAATTACTATTCAAACCAGAGGAGATAGTTTTAATTAGGTTGCCACTGGTTCTGTGCTCTCACAGTTGGGGGGGATTGAATTAGAAGGCAGAATGATCATTTCATCTTGTTAAAGACGCCTTAGCAAACTGGTAACTTAGTGTCTGTGCAATAAAATATGCCCCCCCCTAAAAAGCCCCCCGATGAAGAGCCCACTGGAAAGGCCTCTCATCAAAAGGAGTTTAATGGCATGTGCTCACAAGAATAAGTCTACCGTGTGAGCCAATGGATTTTAGATATAACAAGCACAATTTCCAGTAATCGTTGCAATTTTTTCAGGTATATTTACTATTGCCTGTATTCACTCGTCCTTTTATTTTTATCACATCTCTCCATGTGTTCATGCAAAGAGCAAGTCAGGATTGTTCTTCTGGACAATCCAGCCTTGTGTGAAAATCCAGCCCTTTGTAGGGTTTGGTATTTGAAGAGCTCAAAAAAAAAAAAAAAAAAAAAAAAAAAAAAAAAAGGAAAAGAAAAGAGGAACAGATCGTGGTACTGTAAGAAAATTACATATATGCCGCACACTGGAATTGCGTGTGAGAGAGAAATTCGGTTCATATTTTAATGCAAATCTACCTGATTCACATTTCCGAAAGCAACCCGTGAATTGAAATGTAGCTATCCTTTGAAATGTGATTTTTTTTTTAAAAAAAGGATTTTGCAATGCCAAAACACGTACCTGAAAATGGTGTATTAGGTGAGAGTGTGCATAAACTCGCATACGTTAGTGAAAAAAGATTACAAAATTGCATTATAAAACTGCACACAAAAATGTCTATATTAGGAGAAAGGCACACCGAACGTGTTGACAAAAATATTTGCCAGACTGATGCAGAAATGTGGTGGGCAGAACATAATAGTGGAAAAATTAGGAACAGAGAGAAACTGAAATTGACCGATTTGTCCATCTCTGGTCAGAAGAGCCAGCTCCTCATCACTGTGTGTGTTGTGAAAAAATGAGAAATGAAGGAAGAGAAAAGGAGCTAACTGTATTTCTTTATTAACTTGAAAAAGGAATACTGTACAGCATTTTAATACTAGATAAGGAATCATTCCTTAATAAGGAACAAATAGCAAAGCATTTAGAAGCAATGGAGTAAGAGCTGTTCAACAGTGGAACTGGCTCCCCTGGGACTCTCCTTCTTTGGAGATTTCTAAGCAGAGGTTGGATGGTCAATTGTCATGGATGCTTTAGTTGAGATTCCTGCATTGCAGGGGTTGAACCAGAGGACCCTTGGAGTCCCTTACAATGTTACAATTTTATGATTCAGATTAATTGATTCCACATCAAAGTGCCAGGCATAAGAAGAGGACGAAGTGGGAAAATGTGTTTCCACCAGTATATTTTGTCTGTCAGACCACTTCTACAGAAGACTTTGGGGGGAAAATGCCCTTAGCTTTCCGTTCACAATTTCTGCTGTATGTAAATATTAATCCTGGATAGAAAACAGGCCGTTTTTTGAAGGGAAATGCAGATTACAACCAGCGTAAGTTGTACATTTCCATTAAGGAACAATTGAAACAAAACCTGATTTAAGCCTTGCATGTGAAAAGGTTTTAAGAGAGGATGGAATGCACCACTTTTCAACAAAGAACACCCATAAGGCAAACGAGAAACAAATGGGAATACCAAACCTCTGTCTGTTTCAAGCCCTCATCTCCTTTTGTAGAAGAAGACACAAGCTGGAGGAGAAAGATCCATGCCTTGCTACATCTCTAGCAATTCAGGATCTCAGCCCTGCGTCCCTCTGTTCCTTTGATAGGATCCAAGTGAACAGGCTACAAGGTTTGGGGCTTTGTGGGAAAAAGGAGAGCAAAGGTGGATGTGACTGATGTTTGCCAAATTGTGCATAGCGTAGGGAAAGCAGAATGGGAGGTATTTTTCTTACTCTCACATAATGAACAGCCCAGATCACTCAACGAAGCTGAATGCTGAAAGACTGAGGGCATAGTTGAGCTATGGAATTCATTGCCACAAGATGCAGTGATGGCTGCCAACTTTGATGGCTTTAGAAAAAGGCAATCAAAAAACTTCAGGAGGTGGGGGGCATGATCAGGCTCTCAGTGGTGACTAACCATGATGGCTATATACCGCCTTCAGTGTTGAAGGTGGTATCGTGATGAGAAGATCCTGAGTGGGAGAGTGCCACTCTGCTCAAGCCCTCCTTGTGGGCTTCCTATGGGTGTTTAGTTGGTAGATGCAAAAGCAGATTGCTGGACTTGATGGGCCTCTGGTCTGATTCATCTCTCATCTGAGTGTTTCCCACAGTGGGAGATGATGCAACAGAGAGAGGGGAGAAGCTGGCTTTCCAACCATCCTCTGTGCCTTGTTTGGTTTCTAAAAATCACCTATACAGGCTTAGGGCTGTAATGTCTGAGGAACAGCCAGACCAGCAACATACAGAAATTGTCAGGAGTTCAGCCTACACTCGAGTAGGACCTTGGCAGAGACACATGCCTGACTGGCATGTTCTCTCCTTCCTGGTCTTTCGTTCAGGAGCTTCAAAAGCTTTCTTCAGCCCAAACATCACAGCAACTGATGCCAACTGACATTGGCACACTTAGGGATCCGCAGAGTTTGCGCATCATGCTGACAGACCTCAGAAACTCAGCATTTTGGCTAATCTATTTTATTTACATATAAACACACACAGAGCACTACAACATGGCTCCCTCTTTCTCTAGCATCAGACAGCAAAGAGAAAAATAACAAAGGACAATGGTCCCACTTCACGGAACACAGTAACACAAACATCCTGTTTCCGTCACTTCCCACTCTGTGGAGTCAAAACATATACGGTCATGTGAAAGACAACAATCCCATGACTGCAGTCATGGAGCAGGAATTCTAACAGAAATAACCCATTTAATCCCCATAATGCAGGGCCTTCTGGTGTGTACATTGTGAACGTACCCTCTGAGGGATTTCTATGTGCCAAATATCTTACACCATGAGAAATATCTCAAAAGCGTCTCTTACAACAGAACATTCAAATACCCCTTACCAGCAACAAGAAGAGTGTGCCCCCCAAAAAACACACTGGTAGATTTTTGCAGCTCAAAAGCTTTGCTTTCAGCCCACCCCACAGCCTCTTCCTTCTCCCCATGTGACGTGGCTCAGCATCACTCTAGCAGTTCATGAAACTCCAGCAGTGCCTGCCAGTGATGTTGGATCTGTGACGTCAGCTGCATTCACACCACACATTCAAGGCCCATTTAAAGCACATGTTTTCTGCAACATAATGTATGGTATATTTGTGTGTTGCAACATGCATTTTTGTGCTCCCCCCCTCCTGATCTATGCACAGTCTTGTGCCTGTCTTTGGGTTGGAGAACTGCACCATAACATCAGAGGAGAGAACATAAGAAGACCCTGCTGGAGTAGGCCAATGGCCCATCTAGCCCCACATCCTTTTCACACAGTGGCCAACCAAATGCCTGTGAGAAGCCCCCAGGCAAGACCCACTTCTGTGGTTTCCAGCAACTGGAATTTAGAAGCTTTGCTGTCTCAGACAGTGGAGGCAGAGTGTGAGCTGGAAAACACAGCTGCGTCACATTCAGTTGGCCTGTTGGTTCAGGAACTGTGAATTGCATAGTGAAGCGAATCAAATTTCGTCCTGATCCCTGGCAATCGTTCCACAAATAACATGACCATCTGAATCCACCTCTAGCAAAAGCATCTTGCCACCGTTGGTTCTTTTGGAAAACTGAACTGGAGATCAAAACAGTCATTGGCTGCCATCCTAAGCAGCAACATACCTAGGAGAAGTAAACCCCATGGAATTCAATAGGACTTCTTTCCGAGTCAACAGACAAAGGGTTGGTTAGGGTTATTTACTCATGAGATGATGTAAAAAAAAAAAAAACCCACAGGCAAAGGTAGGTTTCCAGTTTGTTCTTTTAAAAATAGTTCCATAAGACTCCTTGTTGAACCAGGCAGAGGGCCTTCTTGGTAGTGGCGCCCGCCCTGTGGAAGGCTCTCCCTTCAGATGTCAAGGAAATAAACAACTATCTGACTTTTAGAAGACCTCTGAAGGCAGCCCTGTTTAGGGAAGCTTTGAATGTTTGATGTTGTTGCTTTTTTATTATTGTTACTGGTGTTCTGTTGGGAGCTGCCCACAGTGGCTGGGAAAACCCAGTCAGATGGGCGGGGTATAAATAATACTTTATTATTATTATTATTATTATTATTATTAGGTTAAAACAAATTATCTCATGATGAGGGGGGAATTCTAGAGAACACATCTGTTCTGGGACTGCAAGATGCAACCCAACAAATGAACCGAGTCTCATGGTATTAGAGCTGTTTTCCCCCTTTTAAATTGGGGTCCTGGTTTATGGCATTCAAGCAAGAGTGGGTGGCAATTTTGCTTGAATTCCATTATATTTACTGCAGCTGAATCTCCTCTTTATTGTGAAAGACATCATCCAGAAGTACTATTAATTGACATCAACGAGGGTTTTGGCTCATAATGGGCGGCAGGATCAGAGTCTTAATTTGGTAAACTAATATAAAAAGCCCAGGCATTTTCCTTAAGGATATTAACTCATTCTATCGCTGAAGCTCTGGCCATGTCTCAATTCACTGGAGAAAGGAAGCAGAAACAAGCCTCAGATCATTTGGGGCTAGAGGAACATTTAAGTTTAGCATTATGCTTCATTAAATTATTGTATGGGTGGCTGATTAAAGCAGCTGGTTCTCTTCAGATTCTTCACTTCAGAAATGCTTTGTCTGTATGGCATAAAGAAATCTCATTGGCTAAATGCAAAAGGGAATGCCTTTGTTATAGTGAAGCTAGTTATGTACAATTGCAATAGGGAATTATTATTTTTTAATACTGAAAATAGGTTATTGGAAACGCAGAAAGAAGACTTATTTTATTGAGTCAGACCACTGGTCCCTGTAGTTCAGTATTATCTGCTACCCAAACTGATAGTGGCTCTCCCAGGTTTCAGATATAAGCTTCCCATTGGCTATCTGAGCTCAAGCAGAAACCGTGTTGGATGTTCGGTTTCTGAAAAACGTTCACAAACAGGAACACTTACTTCCAGGTTTGTGGTGTTCGGGAGCTGATTTGTTCGGCAACTATGCCATTCAGGAATGAAGGTTCCACTGTAGGTCTTTTTGAGCCTACCTAGCAAAGTTGGGGATTGAATCTAGGATGTTTTTCAAGCAGTGCATGTGCTGTATCACTGAGCTATGGGCCTTCCTGTGCCATTAACATGATCGTGTCCATCAATGGTCAAATGATACAAGCAGGGGATGTTTATCACCATCTTGTCCTGTTTTTGAGCTCCCAAGGATCTTCTGACTGGGGTTTTTTTTTTAGTCCTCTGGAGACAGTTTATTGGGCTTAGTTAGACTTTGTTCTACAGTACCACGGGAATTCTAATACAGTGGTACCTCAGGTTGTGGATGGGATCCGTTCCGGAGGTCTGGTTGGATCCTGAGGTTTCCGCAACATGAGGACCGCTTCTGCGCATGTGCGCACGGCAAAACCTGGTAAAATACTTTTGGGTTTGCCGCTTTCACATCCCGAAGTTTACGTAACCGGAGGTACCACTGTACATTTTTAATAATTTGTACTTCTGCCCTCTCAGGTATGCCACACTTTAACCCCCCCCCCAAAGTCTAGAGGGTTTTAAAATTCCGTCTTTCAGCCTCTGCTCCCTCTCTGGAAAATAGGAACTTTGGTTTCTGTAAGGCTGAATGATATATGGCATACATATTACTTCTAGTAACACACTCAAAACCTAACCTCCCTCCCTCCCTGACTCACTCCCTGCTTCCCATGCTTGTTGTGAGGAAGATGGAATTATGTGATCAGCCTGGGCTCCTTGAGGGAAGGATGGGTTTGGGGTTTTTTTTTAATGCAACAAATAAAACAGGGCAAATATGTTCTAATAGAAGTGAGCAATAGCTCAGTTAGTTAGAGCATGGTGCTGATAATGCCAAGGTTGCAGGTTTGATACGATACGATAATCTTTATTGTCATTGTCCCATACAGAACAACGAAATTGAAAAAATCTACATCAGACATTCAAAAACCAACAAGCCTGCTATCCCAGCCTGGTTAACCCCCTAAAAAATCTGATACCCCATAATTAAATACAATATACTCCCACAGAGACTACCTTACACTGCGTTTAAAACCAAAATTGCGTTTGGATAAAAACTGTTTCTCAGGCAGCTAGTCCTAGTCTTTATAACCCCGTACCTTCTTCCAGAAGGCAGAAGGTGAAAGACATCATTTCCAGGGTGCGTACTATCCTATTCTCATATGGGACACCTGCATATTCCTTCATTGCAGGCGGTTGGACTAGATGACCCTCAGGGTCCCTTCCAACTCTACAGTTCTGTGATTTTGGAGCAGCTGCTTCACGCAGCCGCTGCTGGAAAGTGGAGAACAGCTGCAAGATGGTGGAGGAGCTGGGAGAGTCATGTGCAGGGCCAGCCCAAGACATTTTGGCACCTGGCAAGAACCACAGAATGCCACTCCCTTCCCCTGCCAGTTTAGTAAGAGGGAGGCAACGGTGTTGAAGAAAGTTTGCTTTATCTGAGAAAAGTACAAAGCCAGCCTTCTGAACGCAACTCCCAACACTGTGTAGCCCTCCCAACACTCTTCGCAGTCTGTATTCCTCACACAATGAAGCACACAAAAGTCAAGGTGTAGTGTTTTGTGCCCTCTGGAAATTTCAAGCAGTTACATTTTTTAGCATTCTGATTGTTATGTACCAAGGAACATTGTGAATTTTATCTGCGTGAGTTAGATGCTTTCAGTTTTTTCCTCTGTCTGTGTCACGTCTTTGAACAAAGTGTCCCTTGTTGAATAAGGTGTTGCGTTGTTTTTTTTTTAAAAAGCTCTATTTTACCAATCACTCCCCCACTAAAAAATAAATAAATTCAGCTCTATAGGGGATTAGACCAAGAAAATTGGTAAGTGGCTTTAGTCAGTGCTTTTATTCTAGAAATATAAGTGTTGGTACTTACCATGAAGTTGTTACAGTAAGTGCTACACTTTTAACCAGTGCTTTTCATCTCAGGAAAAAAAAGTGCCGGTACTGCGTACCCTTGAATACATCCTGAAAAAAAGCACTGGTTTTTAGTAATGCATGACTTCTCTTCTGCACAGTACCCAATGCATTGTTAGCAAGCTATAATAGCTGCCTCACCAGCCAGTGTAATTCAAAGAAGCAAAACTCAAATTAGTTGACTTGCACTAATTATTTAGCCATGCTCACCACACCAGGATAATGACAAAACTGAAAGTGCAGATTATTGGAACCAACTTGATAACAGCTTGTGACTTGTGGGGAGGGGTGGAGAAGAAAGCACAAGAGTTCAGTGCTACGGCCAGGAGGCTATTGCTGTGGCTTCACCCCCCCCCCCAGATGATCGTCTTCTGGTCTAGTAACATCTGGGTGGGCATCTGCTCTGGGGTCTCAGGCAGGGGTCTTTCACATTGGTTGCTATCTGATCCTTTTAGTGGAGATGTCAGGAAGATGCCTACAAGCAGCAGATGTGCTTCTACCACAGAACTATGGCCTTATGTGTGTTCACACTGCATTATATGGGAAATTTGAGGAAAGTGCTGTGTGGTTGAAGTACCAAATAACACATTTGACTGGTTTAATCCTTGTCATGTTGTTACATTGAAATGTTTCAACTTTTCTGTTTTGAAAATACTTCTTTTTTAAAAACAAAACTGATTTAACAGGTATGGAAAGCGATCCAGCCCAGAGACATTGCTCTCCGACCTCTTGTTGAGAGAAAGCACAGAAAATATTCCTAGATCTAGGTATGTATAAAAGTCATTTTGTGATCATTATTATCACTGAGTTGCTTAAGCCCTTGCTCTAAACTACCAACCCTTCTTTATGTAAAAAATATATATATTGAACAAATAAGAGGTTAATTTTTACTTTGCACATTCTAGAACCGTATCCAGTTCTGGACCCCTGCTTTAAAGCTAAAGGGCGGTGGGGGGGGGGAGTTACTACAGAATTTGTTGAAGTTTACATTCAAAAAATTTTACATGCCAAAAAGTTTACACAAATCTTCATCAGTGTGAGATCAAATAGTAGGATCATGATGAATTACCCCACCCACAACACTGCATGCTTATCCCCCAACAACCATGAATGCCTGTAGGGAATTGGGACTTTGTATGCACAAGGGTTCTCCAAGATCTAGAACCACAGGGTTCCAGATCTCTGGGAAGCCTTCATGCATACAACATATACATGCGATGGTCTCCACCCTATGTATGACCATGCTGTACACACAGTTGTTGAGGAAGGAACATACATTGTCAGAAGGGGGTCTACTCAACATGACCTCACTCCTTGCTCCTATGTCAGGCATAGGCAAACTCGGCCCTCCAGATGTTTTGGAACTACAACTCCCATCATCCCTAGCCAACAGGACCAGTGGTCAGGGATGATGGGAACTGTAGTCTCAAAACATCTGGAGGGCCGAGTTTGCCTATGCCTGTCCTATGTTGACAAACATTGAACCAAATAATGCCAGAATAGAGCTATAGATACGAGAGATTCTGCAATTGTGCTACAAACGTACAGAGTGTTACACGAAGAACTGGGCTTTAATGAATTGCAAATATCTTCTGTCTCCCTCCCTGTCTCTGAATATAATTTCATCCAAGCCATCATGCATCTACCTTATTCAAACAGGATGATGTTCTGTCAAAGCTAAGCCAGTGGGTTCAGTGGCAGAGAGCTAAGCAAGTGCTCAAGAATTCTGTGAAAAACGCATGTTTAAAATTGGCTGAATTTGACTAACTTAAGTCCATTGGTTTCAATGGGTCTACACTAAGGAAGACTTATTCAGATACCAGCCAGTAGTGAGACTCACTTCAGAGCAAGGAACAATCCGTTATAATATAATTCAACAGTTTTTACTCCATTTACTGCAGCTTGCAAATAATCAAACTTTAAAGGCAAAACTAGAATATTACACACACACACGGAATCCAATTTTCAACACATTGTTAACAAAATAATGTGATTATCTGCAACACAGACAGAGAGAAATAAGTCTAGTCGCCAGTTAATATGGTGAGCAATGCTATGTTCTATTGGTCTTTTGATTTCAAATACATTTGTTGTTTTTTGTTATTCGTGTTGCTGACTTCTATTTTTATTACTTTTTTCTTTTGCTGTTGGAAAGCCACTTTGGATGGGAATTGCCCTGAGAAGTGACCTATGAATATTTTAAAGTAAATTAAAGATAAAAAAGTAACAATTCAGTTCCCAGGTGCATTTCAACCTTGTGGTCTTCTTCAATGGTATATAAACCAATGATTTTACTGGATTGGCTGCATTACAGTAGGATTAAATTCAGACGCCTAAATCAGAGTGGAGGACTCTCCTTTCCAGGAAGATGGCACATGATATATATGTGGGCAGGCAATGTGTCTTCCATGCCTTCCTAGGAAATTAACACTAGAGCCTTCAGACACTCGGCTCGTCCTGTGTTGAACAGCATCCTCCTCTGTAAAAGTTCTTCTTGGGCTCCTCATCCATCTGTCCCTGCATCCAACAAAGCCATTGTGTGAGCAAAACATCTCCCCCTCACACCACAGAACTTCTTCTCTCTGGGTACTTCCCAAATCTACCAGTACAGATTCAGGGCAGTGCATGTGGGAGGGTGGAGAAGGAAGAGAAGTTCTGTGGTACAAACAGAAATTGTTCTGTTCATGGAAGGATTTCACTGGATTCAACCTAGAACGTTCTTAAAATAAAACTATTATTTTCATTATTCGGTGTACAAATCTCACTTGTAACCCTCCTTGTCTATGAACTGGGTTGCACATGGTAACTCATCATATATGTCTTTGAGTGAACTTATAGTAGTCCTGAAAAAGAGTTTAAATATTTCTATTCTCTCACTGACCACCAGGATATGTTTTTCTCTGTGCTACAGGTACGAAGATCCTTCCATGTGGTGATGGGAATGAACCACCTTCAGTATTTTTCCTAGTTTTCACTTCATGTCCCATTGCTAAGAAGACCAGCTGGAAGTATCACACCTGCCAAATGCATGCAGCCATCGTACTGAATTCTGTAGAGTTCTCCCTCCCTTCTCCTTGTACATACATTTGTTTAAATAAATTACTTGTGCACTCCAAATGGTAACATTTTAAATGTGTGTGTCAAAAAAAGGCCCATTATAATGGGCAAGGGTTTCTTTTTTTAAAAGCTATTAAAAATGAATTACAACCTCTTTACTGTCTCAAGTAGCATGAACAACAATCATAGCACCAACTTCAGTACAGTAGTTGTAAAAAGTGACATTTGTTTGACAATTTTTCTGGCCTTGGGACTCACTTTTAATATTTATTTTATAGAACATTATTTGTTCCATTACAATTATTGCCCATGATGCAACTGAGATAAAAAAATAAAAATAAAAAAATGTGGAAAGTGCATATTTTATTAATCAGTGTACAGAATATTATTTATTGCTTTGACAAATCTCTTAATATTGATAGCATTTTTAGAGGACAGAAACTTTCCCTGAGCCAGTGAATTAGACTATCAAAACCAATTTGAAAAAGTGCTCTAAACCTATTGCTGCTTTGTTTTGAAAAAAAGAACCCTTATTTTTTATTTAAGATAACAGAAGGATGAGTTTAGGAAATATTTGTGCTGCTCAAAGCATTGAACATTTAGTGCAGATCTCCACAACTAAATGGAACTAAATATAGGCCACCAGCCCTGAAGTATGGCCTGCCAGGATCCTGGTAACCCCTCCTTTTTCCTTCCTTCCTCCTTCCTTCCTTCCTTCCTTCCTTCCTTCCTTCCTTCCTTCCTTCCTTCAACCCTGGTGGCACTACCATTCATGGCTGATGGGCTTCCATATGACCTGATGGCTCTCAAGACTCTCATTCCCAGCAGGCAAGCAAGTGCTGTCTGGAGCTGATGGGAGTTGTAGTTCAAAATATTTGGAGGGCACCAAATCGAGGGAGGCTTCTATATTTATACATACAACCACCAGGATTGGAGGCCATGTGCTTTTGAATATCAAACAGATATTGCCTTCATGTCCTGCTGGAGGGATATTCATAGATATGTGGTTGGCCATGTGGGAACAGGATGCTAGACTAGATAGGCATTTGGTCTGATCCAGTAAAGCTCTTCTTATCTTCCTGTGGCACTCTGGTCTAAACCACTGAGCCTCTTGGGCTTGCCAATCAGAACGTTGGGGTTTTGAATTCCGGCGACAGGGTGAGCTCCCATTGCTCTGTCCCAGCTCCTAACAACCTAGCAGTTCGAAAGCACACCAGTGCAAGTAGATAAATAGGTACCACTGTGGCAGAAAGGTAAACGGCGTTTCCGTGCACTCTGGTTTCTGTCACGGTGTCCCGTTGTACCAGAAGCGGTTTAGGCATGCTGGACACATGACACGGAAACCTGTCTGTGGACAAACGCTGGCTCCCTTTTACCTTTTACCTTATTATGAAACAGTCTGCATTCTCCAACAATTCTCCAAGCATGGAACCTTATTTAGCCAAACGTCACCATCTGTGCAAAGGAGGGATGGAGCACCAGGCCCGGAAGAACTGTAAGTCTGTAGAAGTTTTTTAAAAACCTTTAGAAAGCAACCTTATGCAGGGGGACAACCAGAACCATCCCATGAGAACAGAGCATATTTAGCAACCATGGAATTCTGGCTGATTATTGTGGGAAGCAGTCGTGGTCCCAAAGTGGGGCGTTTACCTGCTCTCCCATCACTGGCGTTGTTATTGCTTCCCTGGAGGTGAGGGAAGGTGGCTGTGAGATTGTTGTTGTGCAAATGCACTGGTGGAAGCATGGATTGGCTCCACCGGTGCGTTTGCAGTGTTCTGATCTCACTGCCTACTCCCCTCACCCCCTCTTGGGAAGCCGCAATGGTGCTGGTGATGGGAGGTGAGGCGGTTGCTGCTGCCCCACTGCCTGCTACTGGGAGGGGAGATAGAGGGGACAGAGGGGAGATTGAATGGGCTGTTGTGGAAGTAGGCAGACTGCGGGTTGTAGTCTGTCTAGATCAGGGGTCAGCAAACTTTTTCAGCAGGGGGCCGGTCCACTGTCCCTGAGACCTTGTGGGGAGCCAGAATATATTTTGAAAAAATAAATGAACGAATTCCTATGCCCCACAAATAACCCAGAAATGCATTTTAAATAAAAGCAAACATTCTACTCGTGTAAAAACACAAGGAAGATAACCCAGAGATTTTAAATAAAAGGACACATTCTATTCATGTAAAAACACGCTGATTTCCTGATTGTCCGCAGGCTGGATTGAGAAGGCTATTGGGCCGGATCCAGCCCCGGGCCTTAGTTTCCCTACCCATGGGCTAGATCCTATACATGAAAAGTCTTCCCTGCAATGTTTTGTTGCAGGCCTTGCTCAATCAAACACTCCAACTATTTGAGGTTCGCAATGCATAAATCAAAAAGATTTTACAAAATGGTGCCGTTTCCAGATACAACCGGGAATGCCACAAACTGGGAAGGTTTATGCAATATTTCCAAATGTGAAAAATTAGAGCGTGGTTCACTAACCACGTGGGGGCAGTCCCTCAAGCAGAGAGATCAGCACAGGGCTCAACAGGACCGTCCCCTCCTCCTGACACTCTCAGATCTTCCTCTCACCTACGCATGTGCAGTGGGAGGTGCGTGTGGGTCTCCCATTCCTCGTGGCAGACCAGCATTTCAGTACACGCATACTGAGGAAGTGTGGTGGTGGTGAAATACACGCTTCATGGCTGCTCTGTCAACATACGATGGATTACACCTTGAGTTATGCTTATGTAACAGGTACTCAGCCATATTGTTCTGAGTTATTTAAGAAAGCAACATATTCTTGCCTTCATTCCATCTCAGTGAGGACTCTTATGGAAGGCAAGGGTTCTTCCCAAGGAGCAGCTCTCCATAGGGAATTGCATTAAGCTCATGCATGATGGCAGCACATGTCTATTTCTCAATGACTGGCCATGGTGTCACAGTGAAATTGTACATACAGTGAAATTGAAAGGTGGACAATTATCACAGATGATCTACTTTTCGGTATTTACTGATTCATTTATATAAACATACAAAAACCCAAAAAACTCTGCACATAACATGTTGCACACTACTGTACAATCTAATGTTCCCTCAAAAATCAACTCGCTCCCTTCTGGATGATTCTACATCAACATTAAAATTATGTATTCAATACAACACATATATAATACTCTCTATAAATTCAAATTATATTACATAAATTTTTATTGTATGAATAAATGATTGAAGTAACAATGGATCAATTATGACAGCAGGGAATAGCTTTAAATAATTTTATTTGATGTTATCATTCCACATACTTAATAAAGGGAAGCATCGATTCCCACACTTCTCATTTCTTTATCTACCTTCCCTTAAGTGAACCATTTCCTTTCATTTTGCCATTATTGGCAGATTATACCAATTTTACTAAACAATTCTGATTCGGTTGGGATGATCAGAGCACACCATTTATCTGCTATTAATGTTTGAGCCTCAGTTAACAAAACTCCCAACTAAATTCTGATTTTTTTTTCTACCAACCCAAAAGAACTGTAAGTGGGTTCATTTGTATACGGTGCCCAATTATTTATTGTAAAAGCTCAATAAGTTAGTCCCAAAGCATCTACCTCTCAGGGACTGGGCAGAGGAGGAGGAATGGTGGAGACCACCTCCCCAGCCTGACCCTCACAGGGAGGAGGAAGAGGAAGACAGTGTAGATTTACAACAGGGGTTTGAGGGAGGTCGCAGCTCAGACGCAGATGAGGGGGAAAGCTGGGAAATCATGGGACAGCCGGAACAACATCCAACTGACATGTTGTCATTAGAAAGAGCTTTCTAGACCCTCCATTCCCCAGAAACTGGCGAGCCTTAAAAGTAGGAGAGCAAAGAGCTCAAAGACAGAGGGCACATAGCAGCACCCGTAGAAGTGACAAATGAGGAAGTGGGAGGGATGGGTTGGAGATTAACTCGGGACAACACCGTTATCCAAGAGGCTGGGTTCTACAGCCTCTCTCTGTAAAGAATGAAATAAAAAAGGACATTAAGAAACTTTTCCTTATCTCTATACTTTCCTGGGCAACCAGTCGGGAGCCTCTGACAGCACCCTGACACCACCAGTCATGAGTATACAGTGGTACCTCGGGTTACAAACACCTCGGGTTACAAACATTTCAGGTTACAGACTCCGCTAACCTCGGGTTAAGAACTTTACCTCAGAATGAGAACAGAAATTGCGTGCCGGGGCACGTCGGCAGTGGGAGGCCCCATTAGCTAAAGTGGTACCTCAGGTTAAGAACGGTTTTAGGTTAAGAAATGACCTCCGGAACGAATTAAGTTCATAACCAGAGGTACCACTGTAATCCACATCTTTGTCCCTATATTTCCTATGTGCTCTGCTAACCTTGTGGTGGCTCACCACATTGCTCTCTTTACTCCAGAGAGCTGGGCGTGGTCAGCCAGATAGCGGAAGACAACTCAGCTTAGCATCCATCACCACACTACAGCTCAGGGACGGGATGTCAGAGCACACTGATTGTGGGTCCTCACTGGGCAGTTGACCCAGGGCAGGGCAGCAATGACTTTAACAGCCACTTTCTGGAGCTCTTTGGGCAAAATTTTGTTTTTCCTAAGGGAATTCAGCCGAAGCCTCTGATCCGCTTATTCAAAAGCCATCTTCCTCCATTCTTCAGCCAACATAATAACCCCTTACTTGTCCAATACATGGTATGTAGAAGAACTGTCGAAATGCCACCTGAAGCACCTTATCAATTGCTGCCATCTCAGAATATCTCTTTGCTAAATGTTTGGGGGGGGGGGTTCAATACAAGCTGCAAAACTAAATGTTTCTTTTATATCTACCTCTACCCAAATATACACAGTTGATTTATATTTGTTGTATTTATAACTTCATTTCTTTATTCTGTTTATATTCTCCCAGTGCACACCCAAGGTGGCTCACAGCATAATTGAAAACAGAACTAAAAACACACGGTAAATATTTTTAAATAGATAAATGAACAATCCTATTAAAAACAGCACGGACAATTCTTAAAACCATTTAAAAGCATAAGACAAAAAGACGAGAGTTCGCACTGATTTCTACAACATCGTCTGGTACGGCAACTCTTTTATTTATGCATCACAGGAAGCTGCCTGAATGCACAAAGATCCTTTGATTTGTACATCTTTTTCAACGGGAGGGCCGCATTCACTTCTGGGCAACTTTTCAAGGGCCACATGCCAGGGATGTGTAGGGCCCCTATGTATAGTGGGCTAGTTTTCACACAAACACACACATCCAGAGGCAGCAAGTTCCGCCCAAGATTTTTTTGGGGCGGGGGCAGGCACTTCACCATGTGTGCATGATGTCACACATGTGACACATATGTGTGATGTTGGACTGTGAGGCCTGGTGACACCTCCCACCACCACAGGGAGGCCCATCAAGGCCCAGGCCTTCAAGGGGGGGGGACTCAGTCCTGTCCCCACGTACTAGAGTTTGCACCTATGCACAAATCCATCCCTCCCCAGCCAGGCAAACAAGAGGGATTCCTCAACTCTGAACATACCAGATTTCTTTTCAGATGGTGTTCTGAATGTACCTCAAAACCCCAGATTAAGGCATTTTTGGTCATAGTTCTGGATTAGTGATGCAACAGGGGATGGCGTTCTCCTTCTAGAATGAGTTTTCTTGACAAAAGAATAGCCAATGTAATCATTAATAGATAACTGAAAGATGAGTTATTCATTAAAACAATTCAGGTGTTTTCAGATTATTCATTTTAATACAAAAAACTGAGTCATTATTCAGCTGCTTTGGAGCACTTGAACATTTTCTCTCAAAAGGAATGCTGTGGTGTCTCAATGTTGCATTTCTGTTTGAGGTGACAGGAGATTTTGTTCCACCTAGCACTCATACCGGAGTATTGCTGCTGGGAAAATGCCATTTTTCTACCAACGAGCACTGCTGTGAATATTTCATGGACTGTAATTGCATGAGAGCCACAAGCACCTATTGGATAGTGCCCATGATGTCACGCATGATCATGGATAAAACTCTACCTACCCTCTTCGCCCTTGTTAAATGCCTTGCAAATTTGGTGACTTCAATCAAAAGTGAAGCAGAATCGAGTTCTACAATTATATTTCTTTATCATTTTTTTGGCAGCTGATTTGATCGAAAGCATTCTTAAAGTGGTTTAATTTTTAAAAAAAATAAAACTAAGCTTTACAAACTAAAATTTAACATGTTTCAGTTTATATAGATTCTTCCTTAAGGAACTATCTGTTATGTTTAAAGAGCCATTATCTCTTGCTATGACGGAAGAGATATCAAGTGCATGCATGAATAAGCCCACACTCTCCACTATGAGGCAGTGACGCTGGCCAAATTACATTACAGCACATCCCCTAATTTAACTGAAGTCTTGACTCCGCTATAATGTATTTATCCTAATGGCTAATTCATGCTTAACTAAGGCTACAATCAGTAGTGCAGTTAGGTAATTTTAGACTCTGGGCTGAATGGTTGTATGGGTGATGGTGGCCTTTATAGATAGTAATGTGCATTGCTTAACTAACTTCAAAACGTAGATCCATTTTACTGAGAGTAAGGCCCACCCCCGAACTCAGTGGGCCTTATTTATTCATTGTATTTAGGGATCTCTATACTGCCTTTACCAAGCATCCACTGTGTGTGTGTGTGTGTGTGTGTGTGTGTGACACAGAGAGAGAGAGAGAGAGAGAGAGAGAGAGAGAATTAAAAATGCCATAGAATGCATGATATAAAACAATGAAATAATTTAAAACAACAAACGAAAATAACAGCAATAATATTGGCAAACTGGAAGCATTTCCAATGGTTCCAGAATAGTGAGTAGACTTACAAAGAACTGTGCTGTAAGGCACAGAGTTGACAAATAGCCCCAGAACTGGCCCAAGATATTTTGCTGCCTGAGGCAAACATCCCATGTATAGATGTCAACTGGACTCCCACAATGCTGGTGATGGGACAGCATGCTCTACAGCACCTGAGGACAGCCATCTAACTTAGGATATGCTGGACAGATTCTATAGTGCACACAGCTCTGTCCCCATTGTATCCCTCAGAAACTGCCCCTTGAGACAGGCGTCTCAATCTGCCTAATGGTAGGGTTGGCCCTGATGGGCCCGCCCATGTTGTAATTCACAGCAGCCTAAGAAGTAACTCCTCGTAGCTCTTTGTCCTCTCCACTGGCTGTTGGATTGACCTTTGTATTCTTTAATTCAATTGTGAAGCACCCTGATTCATTGATGATGCAAGTGCAGAACAGATGCACCGAAGAATCATGTCTATGGCTACTGTCATCATGATACAAAAGTGGCCGGGCACTTCAACAGCAATTATGCAGGCAGCTCAATCAGTTGCTGAGTTGTAATGGAAAATTATTGCTCTTTCCACTTAGCAATTACAGGAAAAGATGGCCTGCCGTTGAATGGCTGAAGTGACAGGCATCAAATAATGGGGCCATGGTGTGAATAATTTCATTTGCATCGCTCCATTTCTTTCTTTTAAAAAGAATGGAAAGTGATCTTTGAAATGGCAGCGCAGCCACTGGCAAGTCCCATAGAGAAGGATGCTTCATCTTAATCCCAGCCTTGATAATATTTAACAGCGAGCCAATATCCACTAACCAGTGAGTCTTCCTCTGGACTAAGTGGGACTTACTTCTGAGCAGACATGCATAGGATTGCTTTATTACGGTCTGAAACCTAATTACAAAAGAAAGCTCTACTTCTTTTCCCTAATGTGTGTGGTTTTTACCTGTTCTCATTGTATTGCAGTGGTTCTGAAGGTAGAAAACAAATCAATGTATAGATCAAACTTTCTCCCAGCTCTTTAAAATCCATGACGACATCACAATGGATCCAATGGATACAACCACAATGGATCCAAGTCTCGTGTGGTTTATCCTCTAATGTTACCTAGTATTTTTAGCTCATGAGATAACACTGTTAAGTGATGTTGCACTGCGGAATCATTACAAACATAATATGGATTTCCTCCCAAAAGTGCAGGCTAGAATAAAAGTGAGACTGATATGTAGTGAGACTGAAATTTCAGCCTCTAATACTGCATTGTACGCTTGTCTTTTAACTTTATAGAAATTGGGGGATGTTGCATTATCCAAAGTGCATGTGAAAACGTGTGAGACTAGCAGTAGCAGCCCTACTACTTTGTATTGAGCTGAAACAGGGATGGATTGCCCTCACACAATGACATCCTCCTTTCATCCATTTTTGTGCCTCCTTCTGAAAGAATGCAAAAATCAGAGGAAGTGGCAATGCACCAGTGTTGCCAACACAACAGGGTCCATGTGCCTTCATCCTGATGCTCAGTTGCATAAAAGGTAAAGGTAAAGGGACCCCTGATCATTAGGTCCAGTCGTGGCCGACTCTGGGGTTGCGGCGCTCATCTCACTTTACTGGCTGAGGGAGCCAGCGTACAGCTTCCGGGTCATGTGGCCAGCATGACTAAGCTGCTTCTGGTGAACCAGAGCAGCGCACGGAAACGCCGTTTACCTTCCCGCCGGAGTGGTACCTATTTATTTACTTGCACTTTGACGTGCTTTCGAACTGCTAGGTTGGCAGGAGCAGGGACCGAGCAATGGGAGCTCACACCGTCGTGGGGATTTGAACCGCCGACCTTCTGATCGGCAAGTCCTAGGCTCTGTGGTTTAACCCACAGCGTCACCCACGTCCCTCTTAGCTCAGTTGCATATAGTTGACTAACTGTAAAGGGAAATTGATTGGGAGTGTACACCTGGAGGAACATATGAATGCAAATCCTATTGCAAGTAATGGATGGATAACACTCATATTTGATAAAGCATAGATGCTGATCCGAATGTGGTTGCCATCTGTTTGTAATGCATTCCTTTCAATGTGTTGTGTATCTGAATATGAGTTCAAATGCATCTCCCCAAACACATTCTACCCTGTAGCACTGGTAGAGAATGAAGCACCTTCATTCCTTTTTCTTGGTTCTGAGTGAGGGGAAAGGGAGACTTTGTTTGCCTTGTGTTACCACATAGTCCAAACCTAGTTACCTGTGTCATCATGTTCACTCTGTGATCCTGGAGTGACTGGAATCAGACAGTGAACAAGCTGCCTGGAGTGCAGGTGGGTTGCCACGCGGCAAGACACAGTGAGAAAAGCAAGAACCTTTATTAAACTTCATAACTGGGAAACAGGGGCAAAGCAACAGCTTACATACATTTCTGAAAGCCTGGGCCACTCCCGCTCCCAACGTGATTGGCTGTCTAAACTTCCAAGCTGTGAATCATGACTCAGAGTTCAAGGGCCAATGGCAGTGGCCCAAATCCTGAAATGTTCTGTGATTGGACATCATGTATCGGATCAGAACACAGGAGCTCAGAATCCTTAGTCCAGACTCAAGCTCAGGCAAACACAGACCACTGAATACATAACAATGCTTTCAAGTTCTTTTTTAAAGGAGCAGGTGGAGAAAAGTAATTGTAGTTACAGATAGGTAGCCGTGTTGGTCTGCCATGGTCAAAACAAAATAAAAAAATTTCTTCCAGTAGCACCTTAAAGACCAACTGAGTTAGTTCTAGGTATGAGCTTTCGTGTGCATGCACACTTCTTCAGATACACTGAAACAGAAGTCACCGGACCTTTCTATATAGTGAGAAGTAATTGTAAACAGGCATGAAGGAGGGAGGGAGGGAGGGAGGGAGGGAGGAAGGAAGGAAGGAAGGAAGGAAGGAAGGAAGGAAGGGCTTATTGTAACCATCTCTCCCATCCCTAAGATGGCAAATTTCACAACGAGAATGGAAATTTTAGCTCAGCACCACTATCAGTTATGTCTAGTCATAACAACAATGGCATTGTAAACACTTAATTTTTTGTGATATAAGCTCTAGTCCACGAAAGTTTAGAATAGTTCTGTAACACGTCATTAGAGTCAATGTTGACTTTGCTGCAACAGACTAAGGCGGTTACTGCTCTGGAACTATCCATAATAATACTGTGGGGTTTGGATTTATTTATTATTATTTTTTTGCCGTGGTTGGAGACTCATAAGATGGGAACAATACATTGAGAAAAGGGATCGTGGAATTTTGGTTGCAGAATTGACAGGAAAATCTTAATATTTAAAAAAATGCCTACTCTGGTTCAAGTGGTTGAGCTGAGATGGAGTTGCTCAAGAGGTGTACTTACTACACAACATCCTTGTCATACAAACTTGTTCCTCTTCTGGGTCACCAACAGAAAAAAAACCCAACAGTTCCACTAATTTGTTTCGGAATTTGGCTGTGCACAGCAGTGATTGGCTTCGCACTCAGATTTTTTAATCCTCCCTCTCTCCCATTTTCAGAGCAATTTTGCAACTGTTTAACATTGATTTCCCTTTCCTTGGTGAAAGTCAATAAACAAGGGGGCAAAAGAACATTTGGTTGATTGAATGTCCATGCACTTTTTTTTAAGGCAGAGACGCTGCTTGATGGATGGGAGATGGGGCAAGACTGATGACTCAATCAGTGTTGAAACAGCTCATAAGTACTTCTGCCGGACTGTATGGGAATCCGGGTAACATAAAAAGGAGTAAAAAATATAAATAAGTTGGGAGCTGCTGTTTCAGCACAGGCTTGCGTGCAGCCTTGGCCTTAATCACGCCTGTACAAAAACGATAAAGGCAACCTGGAGAAATGCAAAGAGGAGCTACCGGAATGATCCCAAGAATGGGCAAAAGCTTAAAAGAGCATCCAAGGCTAATTTGGCTCAGGGGGGAAAGGAGGCTAAGAAGGGATAGGATTTCCTTCAAAAGTTACTTAACCTGTTATGGAAGCCTGAGGACGGCAATGAACGAGTTCATTATTTCCCTCCTTTTATGTGGACTCATGTTCAGAAAAAGATTCTGAGCTATAACAGGTGTATGTCAGACAACGCTGCAAGATTTTGGATTCTAATATTAATTGCACAGTGCAAATTTACAGATTCCATTAATATTAATGCTGTCATGTCTTAGAGCAAACTGTTTGCTTATGAAGGAAAAGAGCATGGAAGCAAGCGGAAATGTTGAAGTACTGAAGTGGCTGCTGTTCTTATATTTATTTGCTCTTCAAACACACTTTGATCCAGATGTATATATTTTCTATCACAGATGCTTGAAGACGCATTGGAGGGGAAATCTGGTAAGACGAAGGTGATTGGTTTGTATGATACAGGCACCACCATCTCTTCATTCTGTTGTTGATAAAAGGTGGGACTTAAGTGCCTTCCGGGAGCCAGAACAAATGCAAATTAATTTCCTCCTTGCGCAGGCAGATTTCACAGGCTTGAAACTAATATCAGAAACATCATATTCTATTCAAAAGGGTTTTTAAAGAAAACTCAGATTATTTAATGAGCATGGGTTATCACTGCAACCATATGCTAAAACTTTGTTGGAAATTGATGGCGCAAAGTCTCTTCGAGCTTGTCGCCGTGAGAAAGTTAGTCACTGCCTAAACTATTTCCCAACAACTGTTATTAATTTGGCTGTGAGTTAGCACGTCAGGGCTGCTCCTTATCGCACTGCTTCTCGCAAGCCCCTGAAGCTACAGACAGGATCCCCAATCAACTGATGTTAAGGGCAGAAAATGAATATTATTCACAGAACGTTAGCAGCCATGGCCAGACTGGGATGCCTCTTTTCAGGCAAAGCACATCAGTCAAACTGAGTGGGTGAGCGACGTCTCTCAGAAATGATGAGCAGTGCTTTTTACGTTTATAGCTGGCAGAGTGCGGGGGGTGGTGTGGTAATTTGCTGTTGTGTCCTGCCTCCAAACCAACACTGAGGAATGAAGAAAATAGTATGATGACATCTGATGTGTAAACTATGTGTTTGATGCACTGTTTTTCTTAAGATAAATCTACATTGAAGTGATGAATCGTATTTAGAACTGCATAAAACTCCAGCTGCAACCGGACTACCTTATCTGGCTGAACCAGAAATGCTGTTCATGTGCCAAGGTAGGCTCATTTTGCTGCAGCTCCTCCTGTGTCAGAAACGCTTCTGCTTTTCCCTGTTCTTCATGGTTATCGCAATATCGTTGCAATGGATGGGGAGAAAAACCTTTAATTCCTTTCTTTCCACTCCCTCCAGCCTGGGTAGGCCAGCACTGTCAGAGGCTATCAAGAAGGCGGCCATGACATTTCCCTCAGTAATCTGTACCCTGAGATGGGAATGATTTCTGGGGGGTCCAAAGCAGGTATTTAGGAAGGGAGACAGAAGAAATACCAGCTCTACCCAAGTCTTCTCTTCCCTGAGTTTAAAGTAGTTTGCTTTCCCCTGTGAGACCCCGACTCAGACACACATTTAAAGCACAACACCAAAAGGGTCTAGGCATGTGAGAGGAAAGCAGTCTGGCAAAAATGCAGATAAGGGCCTGGCAGCCAATATTATGATGTTTATTAAGAATTAAACAGAAATAAGATGGATAGGTGGCAGAGGCAGGAGGTTGCTTTGAGAAAGCAGTATATCTGAAGGAGCGTCTCCACCCCCATCGTTCTACCCGGACACTGAGGTCCAGCACCGAGGGCCTTCTGACGGTTCCCTGACTGCGAAAAGCCAAGTTACAGGGAACCAGGCAGAGGGCCTTCTCAGTAGTGGCACCCGCCCTGTGGAACGCCCTCCCACCAGATGTCAAAGAGAACAACAACTACCAGATTTTTAGAAGATATCGGAAGGCAGCCCTGTTTAGGGAAGCTTTTAATGTTTGATGTATTACAGTATTTTAATATTTTTTTGGAAGCCGCCCAGAGTGGCTGGGGAAGCCCAGCCAGATGGGCGGGGTATAAATAATAAATTATTATTATTATTATTATTATTATTATTATTATTAGAAATAGCCTAGTCTAAGCTCACTCATCCTACAGTAGCTGCTTTACAACCAGGTTTTGGGTCTCCTCAAGTGGCTGTTTTGATGGTCAGCTGAGAGAGGAAGGATAAGAGCAGGGCCGGCCCAGGATGTTTTGCTACCCTAGCCAAAATTGAAAATGAGGTGACCGAGGTAGTAAAAGGAGGCAGGCAGTGGCAGTGTTTGTGCATGTGGTGGCATGGGGTGGTGTGTGCATGCGGCTGTGCCGCTGCCAGGCAGATCCACCACCTGAGGCAATTGCCTCACCCTGCCTCATAGGCGAGCCAGGCCTGAACAAGAGGCTATATGGCTACAGTCCACTTTTAAGAGTATCTGACCCAGATGGGTCTCTCGATTGACAGCTGGCATTGTCCACCTAATCACAATGTATTCAGGTGGCTGGGAGAACGCCCACTCAGAGTAGCAATAGGCTGGAGATGGGCCATCAAGTTGGAAACAACCGTAGGGCTGCCATACGTCTGGAATTTCCTGGAATTTCCTGGACATATCTGGTATTTGTCCGGGTGGAATTTCTGAAGGTCAAAAAAATGTCCAGGAAAGCCCTGACATAGGGTAACTCATGTCGGAAGTGTAGATTTTTTTGATGAATGTCCTAAAAAAATAGCTCAAAAACTTCTTGGGGGGGGGGGAGGAGCTTTTGCAAAAAGAAGATCAATAACTTTGTCCCCCCCCCCCCAATAGCATGAAATTTGTCAACCCTAAACAATAGCCTTTCCTCCGCATGGCCAATGGTCAAACATGATGGGAGCTGTAGTTCAACAACATAGGACTATAAATATCTGAATTAAGCAAATGTTCCTGTGTTGATTTATTCTCCTCCTTCTTTATCTTAAAATTTCTTTCAAAACTTCTTTTTATTATTATATAATAATATAATTCTCTCTCTTTTATACTTAAATGAACCTGCCTGTGGTGCCAAATTAGAATGTGCTTCCATTCTCCTTCTCTCCCTTCCACTCTCTTCTTCTTTATTATAAGAGTGTAAAATTCATTTTCTGCAGCAGATAATTTAATTTGTAATCCAGCCGCAAGCTTCAGAGTACTTGATGAATTGAACGGGGAAAACATACCAAGCAACAATGAGTTTCATTTTTAGAACCATGGTGCAAAAATAAAGGTCCTCATCTATTGCTCATAAAGGAATGCCTGCAAACTACTTTTGCTTAATTGAGGGAGATCGGATTTATTAGAAGTGATGTACACACACTTTTCATTAATGTAGCTGTGGGTTATAAGGGGCCGTCCATAAATTATGTCACATTTTAAAAACCTCATGTGGCCTCCATCTTTCTTGTTGTCCTACTTTGACCTATTTTCACTCCATCTACATCTTGGTCTTGGTCAAAATATTATTTGCCCGCTTGCCTGTGGGGTATGAAATACTCTGTGAACGGTCCCTAAGCATAAAAGACGAAGGTTCCAATGCATAGTGGATTGTCCTTATATTCCTTCTTCTCACCCTCAGAAGCCATATAAACCAGGAGTAGCCAGCATGATGTCCTCTAGGAGCTGCTGAAGTACAATTCCTACCATCTCTGACCATTGGCAATGCTTGCTGGGAGCTGTAGTCTAAAGTAAAGTACCCCTGGACAGTTAAGTCCAGTCAAAGGTGACGATGGGGTTGCGGCACTCATCTCGCTTTCAGGCTGAGGGAGCCGGCGTTTGTCCACAGACAGCTTTCCGGTTCATGTGGCCAGCATGACTAAACCACTTCTGGCGCAATGGAACACCGTGATGGAAACCAGAGCGCATGGAAACACCGTTTACCTTCTTGCCACAGCAGTACCTATTTATCTACTTGCACTGGTGTGCTTTCGAACCCCATTATGGGAACTCGAACTGCCAACCTTCTGATCAGCAAGCCCAAGAGGCTCAGTAGGTTAGACCACAGCGCCACCCGCACCTAAGAACATCTAGAAGGCACTGTGTTACTCCCACTAATTTAGGGTTTATACCCCACCTCCAGCGCTGAGAGCTTAGAGCTAATACAGTATCAGACTCTGACCAACTTCTCCTGTCAGCTGTGACAACACAGTGATTACCCCGGCTGAGCAAATAGGAGTCATTAACAGTATGCCTATGGTGCATAATGCACTGCTGCCTTTGCCTCTTAACTGTTCTGAATGGTGGCATACAACAGAAGAAAAACACCACGTAAGAACTGCCCCTGCAATCTCCAAAATAAATGATTGCATACATAATAGGAGTGAGCAGGAGAAGATTAAAAAATTAATTTGCGTAGCCATAAGCGAAATTAATTTGTTCCTCCTGTGTGCTCATAGCTATTGTGTAAGGCATTGTAAATGGGGAAAAAAAACCTTGTAATGTTTGCTAAAATGAAAAATCACCCCATTTCACACATGGTGTTCCACAGTAGCAATGCTCATCTGGAACCAGTTTGAACAATATGCTCATTTCATGTCTAAAAACCTGATGCATTGCATTGCCTACCGCACTGTTATGCTGGCATAGTTTTTCACCCTGTACAAGACAAGTACATCTTTTTCGCTGCGCAATTTGATGTTTAATGGCGTTCTGTACAATCTTACGGCAATAAAATCTATCAGGGTTGGCGTATTATTTACCTAGGTGGCTCTTTCCACTCTGGGGAAAGAAAACATGCTAATTAGACCGTGTTTCAGGCTGCAATCCTAAGCACACATAGTCGAAAGGAAGCCCCATTAAACATTGTGAGACTTACTTCTGAGTAAGCAGGCAAAGGACTGGGTAGTCCACAAGAATAATGAAGACACAACGGAGCAGTGTGTTCCACTGATTTCCATTGACCCGCTCCCCTAGATGTAGCCCAATTTGCATTCCATAAACCAGGTTTCCAACCTTTTTGAGACCACGACTCCCTTGACCAACTACATTCTTTTTGCAGCTCCCCTGTGGGGAACTGCACTCAGAGTCTCAGTTATGTCACCCCTTGTGTGTCAAGCCGTCAGCCCCTCACCCTGTTTTAAACACCCTCCCTTATGGAAGATACCCTCAGCCTCCTCTCCCCTCTCCTTGGGAATCCTCACCTGCTTGCTTGCTTCCTCTGAGGCCACCTCAGCTCCCGGCAACCAGCAACCCCTGGCCGGCCCCAGAGACACCATTTACCTGGGGAGCTTGTAGCCAGGGCCGCTGCAACAAACAACCACACAAGCCTTTGAAGTCAGAGACATGAGAAGGCATCAGAGGAGGGAGGGAGGGAAGGAGGGAAGGAGGTCTGTGGTGCCTTTGGCACACCGACCCCCATTCAAGGCACCCCAGGGTGCCACGCGTACTAGTTGAAAGCCACTGCCATATACTATACTTCACAAGAATTATAGGAGCCACAGAGCCCTAGGCCACTCTCACTTCAGAGTAGACCTGGTGGGTCCTATGCATTTAGCTTACAGGAACCCTTCTGATCAGTGGACCTTCCTGTGGGTTTCCCCTAGTTTTCTACTCTTAGGTTCCAAGCTTTTCTGCCATGTCTACAACTGTTTGCAACGTTGAAGACACTATATTCTTGTCCTCTCGGCAATATTTCCTTAGGTCTTCATACAGAAGGGTGTCTCCTTCTTACTTATTGGACGCATGCAAAATGGTCTTTAAAGGTAATGATATATGTTTGCAGATGAAGATATATCCTTATTGTTTCTGCCTTCTTTTGCAGATAACAATGACCATGACCTATTTCACACAGCTGTGGTAGATATCAGAGAGCTATATGCTGTATAAATGATAATAAATAAATGAAATACACCCATAGAGACACTTGTCTCTTGTGAACTAGGAGGATAACATTGTCCATGAATACAATAAGTATTTTTTGTGCCATGACCTATTGCCCATTCTGGCTTGCTCATTCACATGCTCTGCCCCTTATAAAAGGTATATTGTTTATTTTGTTCCATAAAAGCTAACTTAATAGAAGAATTTGTGTCTAGGTATGAGGTTGCCCTGATAGGTCTCAGCCTCCTTTATAAGACCAGTGGTAACAGTTGGCCCTGGAGAATATTAACCACTCTCAATTTTACCCGTGGACTGCCATCTGTCCAGATTTTAATTTGCCCTGAACTAATTTTAAGATGTATTTTAATTAATTGATTGACTATTTTTATGTTTTTATGTTTTTTGTATACTGTGTTAGTTTTATGATGTTAGCCGCCCTGAGCCCGGCTCTGGCTGGGGAGGGCGGGGTACAAATAAAAATTTATTATTATTATAAGAACAATTTAACTGTATTTCAGGTGACTACTCTGCAGTCAGTGGTTGCAAAATGCTGCATGTGTTTCCCTAAACGATGTTCATCACTGTTTCATTTAGGGCAGGTACGCATAAATCATATTCCGAAACTGATTCCTCTTGCATCTTGCTTGTTGTTAGCCTCTTGCTGTGAGTAAGCTTTTAAAATTACTTTGCCTCTCATGAAACTAATAGTTTTGGGGGCTTCAACCAGAGATGTTCAATGATTGTTACAGCAGGAGGCCTAATTGCACTCAGCCCTCTAAGGTACTGTGTTACAAAGCAGTTAAAGAACATTTACACATTGTGGAAAGCAAGGCTGCATTGCTTCAGTTACATGGGTTAGTTTAAACTGACCCAACGTGGAAAAGTTGAACGAACTGGGGATGAATAGCCTGGTGATGACTATATCACAGCCAGATACAATATAGTCTTTGAACATTGATGGAACATTTTTTTCTTTTGCTGCAGAGGGTAGGACCCAAACAAGTTACCATTACAAGAAAAGGGACTGGGATGGGCAAATATGCCAAATTTGAGTTCTCTTTTTTCCCCTTATTTTCCCAGACTTTCTGTATCAGTTTGCATTTTGTTTGTGTGTGTAGGTTCTCATGAAAATTCATAAGCAAATTTTTCCTCCTATACCCTTCTATGCAATATTTCCTACCATACATGTTCCTACAAAGTGATTCCTCTAACATCCTTTTTTTCTATGTTATTTTCACTGTATTTTCATGCTCATGTATTCCAGCCCAGTACATGCAGTTTTGTACACATCACTTGGCTGGAGAACTACACTGAAAAATTCAGAGAAAGCTGAATTTTGCATGGTGTCTGTGTCTCAGTTCCTGTATTATTTCAGACCGTCACACCAAGGAACAGAAGTGTAAATCGGGGTGAGCAACCTGCCGCTCTGCAACCTACTAGTTCAGACTTCTAGCAAGCAGAATTGTTTCCCCTTCTCCCCTCCTCAGTCTGCTGGGCATGGAGAAAGAGGGAGGGAGAGATAGAGAGAGAGGGGGGAGGGAGAGAAATAGAATGGGGTGGCAGAAGGAAAAAGAGAAACATGCTTCTGCCCACCATTGGTTCTGACCCAACCCACCATTGGTTTTGGCTCCGCCCATAGCTAGATTAGGCTCCGCCCACCACTACCCACTAACAAATTAGCCCTGAGGGAATGTGGTCTTCAGCAGACAAACATTTACCCACCCCATGAGCAAATAATATGCATAAAATAAAATTATTGTGCACATGAATGATGTAGGCAATTGCGAGAAGCAAAGGTCAGGATTGACAGGCAAAGGTCATGGGGTCTTCCTCAGGTTTTCAGTGGTGAGCAGCCTGACTGGCACAAGGCTGAGAGCCTTGATCAGCAGAAATTACATGCCTCCAGCACACATGTTGTTTCATTTCAAAAAGCAAGATGTAAAATACTGGGGGATAAGCACACGCAGGGAACAATTCTGCTCTGAATGGCAATGATTTGATGAAACTGACTCACTGGTTGATTGCGAGGAGCTTCCAAGGGGCCAGTCTCTGGAACGGCACAGCAATGTCTTTTCAGACTTACGGGAAGACAAAGGAAAAATTAAGAGGTACGGCAACAGTGAATGCAAATTACGCCACCCACCTTGCACTTCGACGCCATCATCTGCCAAGCTCTGCCTCAGCTGGAGGCGGAGATGACAAACAGATAATTAATGGCTCTCCAAACTTGTCAGCTAAGAACCACTCGGAGAAAAGAGGTCACTTGGTTATGCCAATTACGCAATTTATTCTTTATAATTTCACACCAAGCTGAGAAATTGCTTTCTGCGCTATTATTGTGATTATGCTATCCGTGATCAGAGCTAATCGTTGTTCTGAAGGAACACCGAGGTGTGTTATTTACCAGAGAAATATTTGGACTGACAGTTAAAACAGATGGTCAGGATGTGGCCACTTGAGGAGTTCCTTGGTGTAAACTCCTCGGAGGAGTCCGCAGCTGGTGTAAAAACAACACACTGTCTGTTAACCATCTCCTGATTGCAGTGGTTTGCATTGAGAGTCTGCTGTGTGCAGATTCACATTTGAACATTGCTAAAATGCCTGAGTGTTGATGACCATGCTGAGATATAGCTTGGCCACTGTGGTCCTCTCACTGGTAGTCTCAAGTCTGGATTACTGCATTGTGCCGTAGTAACCCCTGAGCTTAACTCAGACACTACAGCCATTGCAGAATGCAGCCACTGGGTTTTCAGCTGGGGTGTTCCATCAACACAACAGAACGCCTCTGCTGAGGGAGCAGCTCTGGTTGATAATATATTACCAGGCACAATTCAGGGTTTTACTTTTAATTTTTAAAGCCCTAAACAAATCAGAACTGGGTTAACTAAGGCAATATTACAAGCAACTGTGCTTCTCAGATAGGGCACTGCTAAGAGTATGGCATGTCCCAGAAGTGAGCTCGGTACTAGACGCTGGGCTTTTAGTATTGCATCTCCAGCCCTCTGGAATGAATTACCAGCTGAAATTAGAGATGTGCTTCATGTCTTGTTATTTAGGTGACTGCTAAAGACTCTATTGTTTAAGAAGGCATTCCCTGAAGCGTAGTACTTGTTCTATTGTTTTCAGAGTCTGCATTTTTGCATTTTATCTTGTCTTATCTAATTGTACACCACTTGGGTAGCTTCTGCCTATAGGATAAATAAATAAACAAAACAAAAAATCTTCATGCACCCCCACACACATATAAAATGTTGTGAATAGTTGGTGGTGTGTTTTTTTTGGGTGGGGGTTATCAATATGCACACACATTTCTTCTGTGTTGAGGGGATAAAATAACCAAAATAATGGGAAAGTGGTGGCATAATGGCACAGACACAGTATTCAGTATATCTGGAAGAATGATTTGTTAGGATTTGTAGCACATTGATCCTACTTCAGGAATAGAGGCCAGGTAATTCAGTCCTCCAGGGAGAAATTCAGAAGCAAATTTCAGGAGCATGATTGCCCCCGCCCCAATATATCCCTATCTATATGAATAAGTGGGAGCAAACTCTGGTCAGCTTCATACTAATAATATCTACCTGAATTGTTCTTTCGGCACTTAATGATTATGCTTATCGAAAGGAAAGGTGGGAAGGAATACAGGTAATTAAATGAAGGCAGTTATCCAAATGCAATTGCGCCACTTGTCACCTCATATACCTAGCTTGCTTGCTCATTTTCTTTCTTTCTCTCTCCTTGTAAGCATTTACAAAGTCATTGCTGACACTGCATGCTACACGGGAAAGTTTTAAAGAATTATTTCTGCTGATTGCAGAACAATAGCTTGCTATCGAGGTTGCTCACCTGCCTCATCTGCATGTAATGCCAAACTAGCCTTCCCCAACACAGTCTGGTCAATTTTATTGTATATAGCCGAAGGCCTTTACAATGGATGATACAGAATAAAAGGAAGAACTTCCCTCTAAGATCATACAACGTGGCCTCTAGCAGTTTACAACATAAAAAGAAATTTACAACATCCAATTTTAAAACTGGAGTGCATTCACATAGCTGGAATGGAGATTCTGGGCTGCCGGCGCAAATTTGGCTACCTGGTGTGTTTATCTGTTAGGAGTTCAATTGTCACTTCCTGTGCTGATTGACCCGGAAGCCAATTAAGAATTGGTGATATAAATTCTCCTTTGGGCATTGTATACAGGCGGCAAATCAGCAGATACTGTGTGATGTCCCCTACCTGACTGCATCCATGTATACGTTTGTGATCCACATGGGAAATTCCTTGATATCTTCCTCTAAATATGCTGAGGGTGTTGGAATCTTAGTTCTACAAAGGCCATGTGTATTTGTGGGAAGGTCAGAGTCTCAAGGTAACGGGGCCTTGAGTGATTGCTCTTAATTTGGGGGTACCAAGTAGAGTAACAGGCGACAATGATGGATGCTCTATCTTGGTTGGCATCCTGATCAATAATCCAATTTCTAAGGTCACGTGGTACTCTCTGGATGTTTTGGGCTACAACAACCTGATGGGAGTTGCAGGCTGAAACATCTGAAAGGCCCCAGGTTGGGGGAGACAGTGGGTGGATCTAAACACAGGGGGGAAACACATGCTATCAATAAGTCAGAAATTAATCGTTATAACAAAATAAAAAAGTCTCTATGGAAAATCACATTTGAAAATTTCCTGCTCTCTGGCACCCTCTGGTGTTGCATACTTATAGCACATTCAGATTGCTGTTTCTTTATTAATGTAGCTGAGTCCACCGTGCTAAGCAATGATTTAGCATTCTGAAGACGGGGCCCAGTGAGCCTCAAGCTCACGCGCTCTCCCATTAAGGCAAAAATATTATATGGCGAAGAAAAATGCGCTGGCTTGTCGGTTTCAAATCTGTACTATGTTCTATGTTGCAAGCTGTATAGATTGACTGGTGGACTAGATACTGGCTCCAGAATCTTTACTATCCCAATTCAAATGGATCGGATAAAGACTTGCTTGCATAAAGCACAAGGATAAGTTTGGCAATAAATAAATAAAAATAAAATATTCATTTCAAAATTGGTTACAGATATACTTAGGTTTGCCATACGTACAGAATTTCCCAGACGTACCTGGAATACTGCAGTCGGAAGCAGTATCCAGGCGAAAATCAGCAAAATGTCTGACTTTTGAAATCTGGAGAAGAAATAAATGTTTTATATACAAAACATTTATAAAAACAAGCAATACAATTTACTACTTGGAAAAAAGCAAGTATGAACCAGGAGACCCCCATTGTAGTTTATTTCCAGAGAAGAACAATAATACAGGGATTTATGGACATTAACTATATGCTAAAATATTTAAAGGAACTTGAAAAATTGGTCAGCAATACTGATTGAGTGGAGTGCTGCAGATGTCCTAAGCCAGGATATTGGTCTTCGTTAGGCTGTTCTTAAATACATATTCAATGTATAAAATATGTTTGGACCCTACCCTTCACACAAATATATTTTACAGGGTGGTTCACAGTAACAAATTACTTTAAATGAGATTACGTTATTCAAATACTACACAAAAACACAGTTAGAACAAGAGCACTTTGCACGTTCACAGCTTCAGAGCAAATGCAGGTGGCAGAACGGATGAGTCAATCACAGTGTTTAAAATGCAACTTTCTTGCCCATATCTTTTTTTAAAAAAGCCATTCAAAATGTCTGCAGGAATATACCGGTAAATAGCTTAACCTGCTACCCAAAAGGCAGCCACTAGATGGACTACCCTGGGGGAAAAGATTTTCATCATCAGGGTACTGCTGATGAAAAAGTCCTCTGTGGAATTCAAGTTTGGAAATTCTTCTAATTAAATCAAAATTCAGGGGGTGTATATGGCAGAGCACAGTGGAACCGCAGAACAATAAAGGGATGGGAAGAATCTGCTTCGTTGTTTATTTGCTGCTCCTTTGGCAGAACCAGTGGAGTTGCCCTGCTTCTAATCTGTCCTTCAGCTGTAGCCCACGAAGTGGGGTAACCTAATGGAGTAGTGATGTATGGAAGTGAGAGGTGGACCATAAAGAAGGCTGATCGCCGAAGAATTGATGCTTTTGAATTATGGTGCTGGAGGAGACTCTTGAGAGTTCTATGGACTGCAAGAAGATCAAACCTCTCCATTCTTAAGGAAATCAGCCCTGAGTGCTCACTGGAAGGACAGATCCTGAAGCTGAGGCTCCAATACTTCCGCCACCTCAAGAGAAGAGAAGACTCCCTGGAAAAGACCCTGATGTTGGGAAAGATGGAGGGTACAAGAAGAGGACGAGAGAGTATGAGATGGTTGGACAGTGTTCTCGAAGCTACCAGCATGAGTTTGACCAAAGTGCGGGAGGCAGTGGAAGACAGGAGTGCCTGGCATGCTCTGGTCCATGGGGTCACGAAGAGTTGGACACGACTAAACGACTAAACAACAACAACAAATGGAGTTGGTCTTTCCCTCAGATGCTCTGCTTTCCTTCTCTTCAGCCCAGCGGAACAGCTGCTCTCAGGTGACGGTGGAGGAAGTAAAGGCCCAGTGAACCTGTTGTTTCATCCGAGAAGATTGTGCTTCTTATATCAATGTCCTCTATTGGATGACAAGTCCTAGGAACTCACCTGTCTGGTCCAAATGTGTTGAAATGGATGTCATAGTTATAGAAAAGCTTTCCATCAAACGGCCTGATCATATTGGGGAACAACAATTTCATTTTTGCATCATAAATTTAATGTCTTCCCTCAGGAAGAATGGAAGATTTTACAGTCACGTAGAAGTGACACCGGTAGCTGTAGCTGTAAAAAGACAATACTTTCTTAGCCACAGGAGACATCACACAGCAATATCTTTTTTTAAGAGCTACCTTTCCCCCCTCTAGTTTTTCAAGAATAATGTGAAGCCAACTGATCTTTGCTTCTAGACAATTAGAACTTCAGAGGCCAGGAATATTGGTATTTTCTTACTCTCTGCCACCATATTAAAAACTAACATGGCACTGAGAATATGTCATGTATTTCTGAATGCATATAGCCTTGAATATAAGTGGTGTGGAGGTTAATTTTGAATGGAAGACCCTCTCATGACAGCCTCTATAGCTTTCTCCCCAAGAGAGTTTAAAAAATGCAGGCAGCTATATCGACCCATTCTCTCACATACACCAAAGAGCATGGCATAAAACTAAATTTATTAGGATCAACATGACTGCAATCCTATGGATTGTTTCCTGAGAGTAAGCTCCACTGAACTCAGTATTGCTTAACTCTGACATTGGTTCAATTTGTAAAACACATCAAACATTGACTAAAGATTCCTAAAATGCAGCCTTTAGCTTTTCATCAGAACTGCAAACAATCTCGCAAAGAAGATTAGTGTGGAGAAGGAACTCTATCAAGAAAATGGAAAGACTGAAGCAAAGTCTGGATATGTCTTTCCTTTTCCTTGATTGGGTTCCTTCTTCACTTCGCTTTATGTGACTTCATCTGTGCTAACATGTCACAACCTTGAAAGTAGCATAGTGTCAGGGACTGCATTATCTCCAGTTATATGTCTATTGATGTATTAGCACAATTTTGATAGTTCCTTTTGCAAAAACCAAAGGAGAACATTAATAAAGCCAAAAACTTGTAAGCCTCAATGTCACCCCTTTCACTTGCTGGAGCAAGGAGAAGGCATTGGTTCCACTGCTGCTCCAGCAGATAATACCATTGCTTCTGTTCTGCAGGAAGTCCTGGAGTGTCAGGCACTGTGGTGAGGAGGGCTGCACTGAGGAGGAATGGTGGAAACCACCTCTCCCCCTCCCCATGCTCCTGCTCCTGAATCTTCCCAGGAGCAGGAGGACAGTTCAGATTTGAAAGAGCTGTTTGCAGAGGGGCATAGTTCAGAAGGCAGAAGCTGGGAAATACTGGGTGGGGAACAGCTAGGAGAACCACCACTGGGAGAGAGAGGGTTAACAGATTCACAGTCATTGGACAGCATTCCTCCACCACCCTCCCCAAAGTCAAGAAGAGCTCAGAAAGTCTCAGAACAGAAAATGCAGAGGGTACAAGCTCAGAATTACAAGACATAGGAGTCACTTAGATTAATAGGAATGGAGGGGGGTGATCCTTAATTGAGAGCACCGCCTATCATGAGCACATCTGCCCCAAGTAGAGAAACACAGCATGAGTTTGAAAGTAGTCAGATAGCTGGGAGCAGTCTGCCACCCCCTCCTCCCTGACATGGAATGGAATGTACATAAGGCGTTAGCAGAGAGTGGGATGGAGAGAAGACAGCTCACGCAAGAAGCACAGGCAACCTCTGAAAGCAGGAAGAGCAGGCAATTAATTCCCTGAGCCCAAAGAGTAGACGTATGGGAAAGGTATGAGACAGGAAACAAACCCAGAAACGTAAGGGTTCAGGATATTCTGCAGAACCAGGAAGCACTCCTCAGAAGGGTCAACTGACTCATAAGGCACGGACGCTTGGTTAGACGTCTGAGGCCAGTTGTTTGTATTGCAATAAATCTTCAAGCTAATTATGACTTGCGTGCTGTGTTATCTAGACAGCAGCCTGGGCTCCTGACACCGCCATTCTAGGAGATGTGTTCTTCGTTCTCCCACGGTGATTATTAAAAATTCTAACTGATAAGATGTTCTTTTCATTTCCCACTACACTTCACTCTTTGGGCAGAGCATACCTTGAAACTGCTGGGATAGCTCAGCTGATTTAGCTTGAGAGTTTTGAACTCAGGGCCATGGGTTGAAGACCCATGTTGGGCAAAATATTCCTGCATTGCAAAGGGTTGGGCTGGATGCCCCCCCCCCCGAACTATACAGTTCTGTGATTTTATTATGCTTGTGCCAAATTTCGATATGCCTGTCTTTGTTTAGTTTTGCAAGCTATTTCTAATCAAAACATTATGAGATACACTGATGATAAATGAAGTGAGGGTTGTAGTGCGCTGCATGTTTTTAAAGTTATACTTTTTAAAAAGTTTAATTGTAGGAGGTTTGTTGTTATTAAGCACCTTTGTGTCCCATTCTGCTTCCAGCCATCTTAGGGCAGTGTACATGGGGCTATTCAATTTTATCCACACAGCAATCCTATGAAGTAGTTTAGACTTGTTTGGTGGTGTTGGGTAAAAACCAGAGCTTTTATTGAGCCGGAACTTGCCGGAACTCAGTTCCAGCACCTCTCAAGTGGGCACCATTGCCATTATAAGAGAATAAGGGTTCATGGTGAGTCCTGCCCCCTCTTTTTCTAGAAAAATAGCATTGGTAAAAACTAATAGCTAAGCAGATACTACTGCATTTCTATTAAATGCTGCTGAGTTACCACTTCAAACTGAATCACATTTCTCTTCCATCCCTAGTGGCAGTGGCCCATAGACATGGCTAGAGCAGGAACTCGCTGAGCATTCTTTCAGCACTGTGGCACGTAGGCCCTCCTTGCTGAACCCCCCAAACAGAAGAAAAAACAAATTAATCTAGTGGTGCACACAGCATTTTCATGAGGTGGGGAAGAGGGCTTATTGACTATTATTAGGGTTGCCATATTTCTGACACCCACGAAGTTGTTGGGTTTGTTGAGCATTTTGTGGGAACAAAAATCCCCCCAAAATAGGGATTCTAAGCTTTCGGAGCTGTCTCTGTTGCTTTCCCCATCAGTTTTCCCTGACATTTTGCTGATTCTGCAAAATTCCCCCGATGCCACTTTTGCACCCAAAAACCGAACTATGGCAAGCTGAACTATTATAGATGGTTGCTTCTTTTCTATTTTTTTTATTTTTTTTAAAATAATTTTTATTAAAGTTTTCCAATTTAAAACAAATTAAATCCAATTTATAATCTTTTTCCAATAACCAGGACTTCCCCTCCGCTCCCCCTCTTGTCTTCCAGTTTAACAAATCAATTCAACAAATTCTTATCCCCAAATTACACTTATCATCAATAACCCAATTTTTCGAAAATTCCCATCCCCTAAGGTCGACCTAATTCCCTTCCACGAGTTCCCCCCCTTCAAGAATAATGCAGATAAAAATAAACAAGATAAAAAATAGTTTTGCACCCTTTGGATTCCAGATTTCCCTCCCCCCTTTCCCGGTTGCGTTCCCAATATCCCTCGACATCTGATATCTTCCTGGGGTTCCCACATCTCACTAAACCCAAACCTCTCTAGTCCTTTACCAGTCATTTTTAAATTCGAATGTCCAATCATAGAAGGAGTCTATCTCAAAAAGGGGCCCATTTCTTCTATCCAGATTTTTATATCCAGGAGCAAAAACTCCAATTTTATTTCTGTAAGCTTGTCAAATCTGAATGTCCCAAATGTTCCCACTTCCAGTTCTGTCCAGATCTTGTTATTTCATTATTCTTATTAATCACACTCCTCCTTTTTATTTTTTGCTTTTTCCCTGCTCTTCTGCCGAAATGTTCTATTTCCAAAAGTTTCTAGTTTCTCTGCAGAGGCTTGTTATTCAGGAGCAAAACATTGCGTCATGTCCCTTTCATTTACATCCATTGTTTTCTGTAGTGTGTAGACCTCTGTAGACAAAATAATGTTCCATTTCTGCAGTTTCCCAGGAGATAAAAAGTTCTGTTCAACTGTTCAAATTTCCAGTCAAAAACACTTGCAATATCCCTCAGCTCCTCTAGATGGATTTCAGTAACTGAGTTCCCTTCCAGATCACATCCACCAATCCAAGTAGCTTGTTGATCCTTATTTGAAACATTTTATATCCAATTTATAACCAATGTAACCGGCAAAGTCCTCATAACAAAGTCTCTGTTTTGTTCTTCCGTTTTGACAGCTCTTTGACAGCTGTCAAAACCTCCGTTTCTCTTCCCCAGGCATTTTCACCGTTCGCTCCCGGGGTTCTGGGGGGGGGGGGTTGCTTTTTAGTTCAAATTCTACTTTTCTCCTCCAGCTCAATCTTATATTTTTCCCTCGCGAAGTCACTAATTCATCAAGATAAGGTCACCCTCGATCTTAGTTGTTAAGTCCTTTGTTTTGGCTCTTCTACAATTGGGGGGGGGATGACTTCCTTTTTATACCCCCCCCCCCGCTCGCTCCGGATTATAAAAATTTATCCCTCTTTTTAATCCATATTCCAATTACTCACGGGTTGTTCTTTTGGATCCAAATTTTCAATGGAAGAAGCCAGCGCTCTCCACCGAATGGCATGCGGCTTCGCTCGGCAGGGGAAGCAGCGGACTCAAAGCACCACCCCCCCCAGGCGCCCGCTCCGAAGCCTTTAAAAAGGCTCTTTCGTGGGCCGGGGGGGGCTTAAGGTGCCAGCCGAGTCACCATGTCCATGGGGCTCCGTGCCCATGGTTTTTGCGGGTCCCCGCGTCGCCGGCGCGGTAGAACCCAGCCCCTGCCGAGCCAGCTCCCTCCGGAGCACGGAGGGAGCCCGCCATTCGGCGATGGCGCCAACCCGGAAGTTCCCTTTTCTATTTTTTTTTAAAATAATATTTATTAAATTTTCCAATAAGAACATACAAATACAAAACGATTACAATAAAAACAAACACAAACAAAGAAACAACAAGTATAATTCCAAAACTTATTTTCTCAACCTAATTTCCCCAAGTTCCTCATACCTCACCGTTTTGTATTCTAGTTTCATTATCCCGTCAGCAACTCCATTCCCTTATTTCACAAAAGTTTTTTACTAATTCCATTCCTTTTCTTACTCTAATGTCTCTGAAAACCACCCTATTTTTAAATCCATGTCAATCTAACATTCCTTAATCTTATAGTATTTGTTAAGATAGTCCTTAAATTTCTTCCAATCTTCTTCCACTGTCTCTTTCTCCTGGTCACGGATTCTGCCCGTCATCTCTGCAAGTCCCATGTAGTCTGTCATCTTCATCTGCCATTCTTCCAGGGTTGGTAAGTCTGATGTCTTCCAATACTTTGCAATAAGGATCCTTGCTGCTGTTGTAGCATATAAAAACAAAGTTCTGTCTTTCTTTAACACCACATGGCTGACCATACCCAGGAGAAAGGCCTCTGGTTTCTTCAAGAAAGTGTATTTAAACATCTTTTTCATTTCATTATATATCATTTCCCAGAAAGCCTTAATCCTTGGGCATGTCCACCAAAGGTGAAAGAATGAGCCTTCATTTTCTTTGCACTTCCAACATTTGTTGTCTGACAAGTGGTGAATTTTTGCAAGCTTGACTGGGGTCATGTACCACCTATAGATCATTTTCATAATATTTTCTCTCAAGGCGTTACACGCCGTGAATTTCATACCGGTGGTCCACAACCTTTCCCAGTCAGCGAACATAATATTGTGACCAATATCTTGTGCCCACTTGATCATAGCTGATTTAACAGTTTCATCCTGCGTATTCCATTTCAGCAGCAATGGTTGCTTCTTTTCTAAACCTACAAGCTACAAAATATGTTAAGTTGGATTTAAAAGTATCTTGTTACTTCTGTACAACACCAAAGCTTTAAGCCTGAGGTTTTATTTTCAGTCAGCCAAGCTAGCAACTCTGGTTCTGCTTCAGAAATCTAAAGAAGTTCACAGCTGCAGATGTTTCTGAGCAAATACTTTTTCTCTTTCTCCCTAACAAGGTCTTGTAGTTTTATCTGTTTAGAGTTACAGGCATATGGGGAGTGGGGCGTAGAATTGGCAACAACAATGGAAGGAAGTTTGAGAAATGTGATTTGAATTAGTCCTCTGGTGACAATCTAAACAAATAAGTCTACATTTTTTCCTGCACGATTTACTGTAGCGGTACATCTTTCTGACATCAATACGAGCTGCACAGGACTCCTTGCATTTATCCTCTCTTTAAGGTAGTTTTGAAGATATTGAACTGGAGAAGCTGCAGAGTGAATTGCTTGCTTGCCACCATTCGGTGCAGAACATCTGTAAATAACTGCACACCCATGAGTTCATATTCTCTGGCCTTGAATACGATAAAACTGTTTGACACTTAAGCCTTTTGCCTCAGTAACGTAGACAGAACATGAAGTGTTGCACACCATTAGAACAAAAACTGCCTTCTGTTTCAGGAAAACAGAAAAGGTCTATTCCACAACACAATCACCATGAGTCATTGAGACATAGCTGTCAACGTTTCCCTTTTTTTAAGGATTCCTCGCAAGAAAAGGGAAAAGTTGACAGCTATGCATTGAGAGCTCTGGTGAATGTTACTGCAAGTGGTGATCATGGAATTATAGAGTTGTTGTCATTCTCTTTAGTAGTAGTAGATATAATAATAAATTTATATGCCACTTGTTAAAATGGCTTCTAAGCAGTTTATAAGTGTAAAACCAGTTATAAAAATATAGCTACACCTAATCAAAATACATAATCATTTCTTATTGTTTTATTCTCAGTCTGGTTTATTCTTATGTACATCGCATAGAAATGCTAATGATTACATGATATAGTGGTACCTCGGGTTACATACGCTTCAGGTTACACACTCCACTAAGCCAGAAATAGTGCTTCAGGTTAAGAACTTTGCTTAAGGATGAGAACAGAAATCGTGCTCCGGCGGCAGGGCCGCAGCAGGAGGCCCCATTAACTAAAGTGGTGCTTCAGGTTAAGAACAGTTTCAGGTTAAGAACGTACCTCCGGAACATATTAAGTACTTAAGCCGACGTACTACTGTATATAAATGCTCTACACAAACAGACAAATAAATAAATAATTAAATAAAACAATCCCAGCAAAACATTAGAAACATCCATAAGTGAAATGAACAGTAAAACAAACCTGTTAAAACATCATAACAACGAAACAAGTTAAAATAATTAGATCAGGAGCTTCAGACCCGGAGATCAAGGGAATGCCTGTGGGATGCCAATACTAGGGCCGGTCAGCCCATGAGGTAGACTGAAGGAGCTGCCTTGGGTGGCGGAATCCTGCAGGGCGGTGCCCCTGCTGGTGAAGAAATGGTGGCGGCGGCAGCATCCAATGAGATCTCATCAGAAGCTGCCACTGTCTGTCAGGCTTCAGGGAATCCTATCCCTCCCACGATGGCAGCAAAGAAGCAGATAAAAAAAAAGAGTAAGTTCTAGTTACAAATTCATTGTGTTTGGATAGGTGAATTTTCACATAGCAAGTGTTTCCAAAGCAGGATGTGAATGCAGGGGTGAAAGTAACATATAAAATGCACTATATTGGGAGAAATTGTTTTGCAAAATTGTATGTTTTAGGCAAAATTGCACAGGAAAAGATGTGGATTTCAGAAGAACTTTGCACTAAAATGCTGGTGAATTCTCATGAGGACTTAAAACAACAACAACAACCCACAAAGGGATGTGGATAGCAGGAAGTTTAAGATTTGAAAAATGAGAAACATTGATTTTGATAGATTTGCCAGTCCCTCTAGCACCAACTGTGATGCCCCTTCTATACCAGCCAAAGGCATTTTTATTTGCCCAAGCATTCGAGAACAGTGTGAGATTTATTTATTTTTAAAATAATAATAATAATAATAATAATAATAATAATAATAATAATAATAATTTATTATTTGTACCCCGCCCATCTGGCTGGGTTTCCCCAGCCACTCTGGGCGGCTTCCATAGAAACCAAAAATACACTAAAATATCACAGATTAAAAACTTCCCAGAGTGGCTGGGGAAACCCAGCCAGATAGGTGGGGTATAAATTAATAATAATAATAATAGTAATTACTATTACTATTACTATTACTATTACTATTACTATTACTATCATGTGTAAGAAATTCCCCTCATTTGGACTTCAATAGAAGCAGGAAATACTAAAAAAAAAAAAAAAAGCTCCATGCCTTAGCAAATGTATATATATATTTCATTGGTAAAACCAGTGGTGAGGAACCTCAGACCTGAGGGAGGAATGTATACCTCCTTAGTCATTATTTGGCATTCACTCCAGGCTGTGCTGCCACCTGAGACCACGCCCCCCCTCTCCACAGACCACATCCTTCACCTGTCCTGCTCTGTGCCCTCCTTAAGTGCTTTGCTTAGCTGGCATGTTTCCTTGAGCTGTGATAACATGTATCCATAGGAGCCAACTCCTAGGGGCCACGGTCCCTTTGGCCCACCCCAATGAAATATTTGCGGGCCCTCCCAAAGTTGATGGGCATTGCCGTCAATTCACGTTGGCCCCCCTGCATGTCTTTCTTGTGTGGTTGTGGGTGTTGACTTTTGTGTGACTGGGGTGTTGCATACCACAAAAGACGTAAGAGGCACACGTGATGCTCCACTCACTGTTAACATGCAGTTCCAGAATAAGGAAATGAGGGCACCATGAAATTGCAGTTGCAGAAATATTGTATCTCTTTTGGGGGGGGGGGGTCCCTCAGAAAGTAAAGCGCAGACAGTGGAAGATAATGAGATGCTTTGTGATCTGTACCAACTTCTCTCACCATGAGCTGATTGTGTAAGAAAGGTCTGGATGCACCTTAAGAAAATGACCCCTTGTCTACCTCACACAGGAGATAAGAAGGCATAATGATCTCCCTATGCTCTGAATGTTCTTTATAAACACTTTCAGCCCACCTATCATCCTAAGAATCCATTTGGGCTGGAGTAATGTCAAATGTTTCCTATAATTTACATGGTAATGATGCCACGGTTGTTACATTACACTGACCTGCAACTGCTGCTTAATTTCAGAGCCCCCGTTTACACAGCTTCCATTGGAGGGATTAATTTCACAGCTTTTAGCTTTCTGGTGGTGGTGGTAGGAAGATACCATGTATTTTATGTACCAAAATTAGCAGTTTATTAGAAACATCAACCGTGCTGAAAATCCCAAGGGATCATTTTGCAGCTCTGTAAAAAGGTCACGAGGCATGCAATTGTTCCCCGAGTCTGCAGTGTGCCTGTATGTCATTAGACCCCAGCCGAGAGCTAATGTCCTTTCATATTCCCACAAACTGCTTTTCTGTCTGCGTTGGAGAGAAGAATCAAATCAGATCATTAAGGCTAATAAATTGCCTTTTAAGGTTGGTTCGGGAAACGCACATAGACATATGTGGCACCTGGAATAGTGGATGCTGTGGAGGGACATCGGTGTTCACCTGACCTGCTGACAGCTGAGTCACTCCTGCTTTGGGGGAAGGAGGCGGGGAGGCAGCAGGGAGGTTGACGTGGCGCAAATGCACCAGCAGGAACAGCAGATCAACTCTGCCAGTGCACTTGCACTGCGTTGACCTCCTCTTGCTTTGCCCCTCCTCTTCGTGGCAAGTGGTCTTTCTGCCCTAGCAGCAATGAAAATCCCGGCAAGAGTTATTAAGGAGATGGCAGTCGACTGCTTTGGGGATGCCCTTATTTAACCATAATATATTTTAGTAATTTATGTTTTTTAACTGTATTAAATTTTACCCTTCTGGTATGTAAGTTCCATATACGTTACATGTGATTTTTGTAGTATTGTAAAGATGTACGTTTTATGCAGTGGTGCTTTTTTTTAAAAAATAAATAAATAGGGGTACTCTCATTTTGACTCAAGAAAATCACCATTTCATAGTTCAAATTGGGATAAATAAATGCAGTAAATGGACAAATGAGACTCAGGAAGCACTGAGAAAGGAAATGAAGCCGCCATCGCAGGTGGTAACAACGAAACTGACCAATCACCGTGCTAGATTCTGACTCCTACTTCACACATTAAACACCCGCTTCCATCTGTGACTCAGGAAACACTGTGACAGGAAATGAGGCCGCCATCGGGGGTAGCAACGGAACTGACGATTCACCGTGCTAGAGAAGAAACTAAAAAAAATATATTAAATTTTTAGTTTCTTCTCCTGTTAGATTCACAAAATGTTTAGGGGTATGCGTACCCTTGTGTCCCCCCAGAACAAAAGCACTGGTTTTATGTATGATTCTAGGCAGCAACCTGATTTTATGCAGTATTTTATACTCTTGCCTTTTGTACTGTGCTTATATGTACATATGCGAATGGCCTATGCGAATGGCCTATGGCCCAAGCATTAATTAACTACATTCTACCCCTTTCTGCTTTGCCCCTCCTCTTTGTGGTAAGTAGCAGCCACTCAGCAGCTGGGAGGTCAGATGAGTGCCTCTGCCCCATGATGTCTTATGCTACATGGCATTTAATAAATGGACATTCCTAGCTTTGATCTGTGGCCTAGGTTCCCCCCCCCCTCTTCCACTAGCTAACTGGCAAACATTGGCGGTATTTCCAGGGATCCCGCCAGCATGTCTGTCAATTTTACACCATTTGTATTTTCAGCCCAGGTGTAAGTTGTTTGCAGAAGTCATCCCAGGTTGCATTACCCCTATAAGTGCTCATCTTCCATAAATATCCCTCTTGCCCAAATGTCACTAAGCCACTTCCACGATGCTACCCTCTTCCCCCTCTCTGGATCACCTTTTAGAGAATGTTAGCTCCGGTAGAGCAATAATGGTTTTTTTTACCTTTTCTTACCAAAGAGGGCCATGCAGGCACACAAGAGATCATTTTTATGGGAAGCGAAAGCAGTTTCTGAAATATATATTGCTGAAGCACCCTCTAGTGGGATAACACAAGACAAATTGGATTTTTCAAAGGCAAGTGCTACATATTAAACTCAATTGCTCCAGGCAGAGTATTTATGCTGGTGGCAGTAAATAAGCAGGTTAACAAGTTGTACCAATGGTCTTAATAGCTTTACTATTCCTATAATGTTGCAAGGAACACTCTGCTGTTGCATTTGTGGCAAATATTCCCCCACATTTTGTGCTGGTTCCAAGACTTTCCCCTTGACTTTCATAGAACCAGGATGTTCAAAGAACATTTCAATGCAGTACTGAAATAGACATGGGTATTGATTGAACTAAATTTCACCAAAACAAGATCCTCTATATGCATTGCCAAAAACAGGCTAACCCACAGAATTTTGCTAACGGGAGAAAGGGACTTGGCTGGACTCCTGGCAGTAGTGTTGCTGCTTCTTACCAGGAATGGGAGATGGACACAGTGAGTTGGCGTGATTCAGGGATAACAGTGGGTGCAATGGATTGGCTGCACTGGTGTCAGGATGCTGTCAGTGGCTCCCGGCTGGTTGCCCAGGAAAGTATAAAGACAAGGAAAAGTTTCTTCCCATCCTTTTTTATTTCAATCTTTGCAGAGAGAGGCTATAGAACCCAGCCTCTTGGATAATGGCATTGTCCTGAGTGAATCTTGTCTCTCCCACTTCCTCATTTGTCACTTCTACGGGTGCTGCTATGTGCCCTCTGTCTTTGAGCTCTTTGCTCTCCTACTTTTAAGGCTCGCCAGTTTCTGGGGAATGGAGGGTCTGGAAAGCTCTTTCTAATGACAACATGTCAGCCAGATATTGCTCTGGCTCTCCCATGATTTCCCAACTTTCCCCCTCATCTGCTTCTGAGCTGCTACCTCCCTCAAACCCCTCTTGTAAATCTACACTGTCTTCCATTCCTCCTCCCTGGAAGGGTCAGGCTGGGGAGGCGGTCTCCACCATTCCTCCTTTGCCCAGTCCCTGACAACTGGTGAACCTACATCACCTTGCTGCTGGTATGCCCCACCCTAGGAACTAACAGTGACCCTGTTGCTGGGAGCCTGGGGGGAGGAAACAGTCACCCTCCCTTTCCTCACTTCTATCTTACTTCCCTTCTACCTAACACTCCATTTCAGGATTCTAATTCCCTGCCACCCATTTCGCTCCTCTCAGTTAATTTTTTTTGTTCTCCTTGCCACTCCATTGATTGTCCTGCGATTTCTCCTACTACCCCCCACTGCATGCCCTCCAACACGTTGTGGTTCAAACACTGGCAAATGGAGGGGGCAGGGGGGCTCACCACACCGGGTACCATTTGTGAAAGGGTGCCATCGTGGCCGCCCCCCTGGATGCACAACGCGCCCTCCCGGGATGTGCGCCACACACCACACAACCTCGTGATGTGCGCCACACCGCCACGCCCCACAGGTGACATGCCATGCCCCTGGGATGCGCGCCAGCCACGCCCCTACCTGTTCTCCACTCCGGGGGCTGCAGCAGTTTGCTCCGCCACTGGGTTCAAATCCAGGGAGCCATCCTCCGGGTCTGAAACCCCTTGTGGGTCAGGTGACCCATGCAAGATCTCAGACCCCCAAAGGTGCTTTTTCGGGGAAAGGTTTGGCCCCAAATCACATGAGAGCAAGGTGCCCAAAATGGCCGGCGTACTCTCATGGGAAAAAATGGGGTGTTGCTGGTTTTTCTGGGGTATGCTACTGCCACTTCCGTGTTGCTTATCTGCCCCATCCTCCCATTCCTGCTTCCAGTGGTGACTGGGCCCCCCAGGGTCTGGTAGGGCAGAAAACACAGAGGCCATGGAAAGGAGGGTCAGAGCCAATGACAGGAGGACCCAACTCATTCTACTTTTGTTCCCATCCTCTGCCCTGCTGAGTTTTACAAGAGCAAAACTGAGATTAAGGAGGCGAAAGCAGACAACCAGGGCCATCCTCTGGACTGGTTGTAAGTAAAGGTACATTCAGACATGGAAAATATTGCATTACACTGGTATCTCTGGATGCAAACAGGATCCGTTCCAGAGCCCCGTTCTCATCCTGAGTAGAACGTAACATGTGACTGCACGTCTGTGCGTGCGCGAGTCATGTTTCGCCGCTTCCGCACATGCACGTGACACCATTTTGAGCGTCTGTGCATGCGTGAGCGACGAAACTCAGAAGTAACACGTTCTGTTACTTCCAGGTTGCTGCAGAGCGTAACCTGAAAACGCTCAACCTGAAGCGTATTTAACCCGAGGTATGACTGTAGTTTCCTGATTATAGGGGTAGCACCTCTGTCCTGTTTACTTTTCTTTCCCCTTTTTATCATTTGAAAGCAGCGTTACAGAATCAAAGGCTACAAAAACAAAGAACTGCAACTGTTGTAATAATAACAATTCCCACATAATAATGGCAGGTGTTTCTATGAAAAGTTGGGGGGAAGTTTTTAAAGAAATCCACATATTAGCTTAAAACCTAGGGACTAGTTTTCTGTTTTCTAGTGTATTTATGAAGGGAATAAAGTTCCACCACTCTCCAGCATAGTGTCATTGTGTTTTGCTCCTCTTACTGACCACAACTTGTGTGTTAGCTTCTCAGTGAAAGCTATGTGCAACACACTTCTATACCAAGATTTTAAAGTTGCTCCTTTAAGGTCTTTCCAGAAGTTGCCAGTGGCCATGCATGCTCCCAACAGAAGAAATCCAATTAAAGGTTTGTCAGTCGAGTCCTGATTTTTATTTGTAAGTTCAATAATACCAGCTCTGGGGTTTTCATCACTTGCTGGTGCGCACCAATTTCCTCAATTATCTGATCCCAGAATGTTGGCACTTTTGTGCTCGATGTGTTTTCTAATGTTCCTTTCACACTGCGGGGCCTGTTGCATTCTGGAACTGTGACTTTTTGACTGGTATATGGGCATATGTTGCACAAATTTCATTCACAGCAGCAGGCATGCTGTGACACAACAACAAGCACCATCGGACACCACCCCTCTTTTCCACACGTATGTGGCTCTATGGTCCCCCCACATTCATCACTTTCCTTCCACAATTTCCTGGGGATTTAACATGGTTGAAAATGAGTGAGGGTTTTTTCCCTAGAAGCAATTAACACGGAATCAGCACCAAATTTCCACTAGATTTCACTAGAAGTGACTTTTGCATCATGCGAAAGAAAATTAAGAGTAAGGGATTTTTCAGGGAAATGGAATAAACTGCTGTGTGAATGCAGCTTAAGTGCAAACCTCACCAGTGTCTTGACCCTCTCCCTCTCCATCTCCATTTGCACCAGTGATTCAGCCAGGAGAAGTTTAGGTGAGTGACGCAGCCCTACCACAACATCTGCTGCTGATACAATACCTTCATTCCCTTCTTTACAAAGTGTGAAGTGAGCTCTCCCATCCTTTTTGATAGCTTGTGGGAATATATTCTCGGCCTGTTCCATACGGAAGCGGGTGGCGCTGTGTTCTAAACCACAGAGCCTCTTGGGCTTGCAGATTGGCAAGTTGGCGATTTGAATCCCCACGGTGGAGTGAGCTCCCATTGCTCGGTCCCAACTCCTGCCAACCTAGCAGTTTGAAAGCACGCCTGTACAAGTAGATAAATAGGTACCACTGTGGCGGGAAGGTAAATGGCATTTCCATGCACTCTGGCTTCCGTCATGGTGTTCTGTTGCGCCAGAAGCGGTTTAGTCATGCTGGCCACATGACCGGGAAGCTGTCTGTGGTAAACGCTGGTTCCCTCGGCCTGAAAGAGAGCCACAACCCCATAGTCGCCTTTGACTGGACTTAACCGTCCAGGGGTCCTTTACCTTTTACCTTTTACCTTTATACCCTCCAACATTTCTCTGATGAAAATAGGGACATTCTGTTCAATACTGCTGCTGCTGCTACTACTACTACTACCCTGCCTATTTGAATGAGTTGCCCTAGTCACTTTGGGCAGCTTCCAACATATATAAAAACATAATAAAACATTAAACATTAAAAAAAAAAAACATTTCCCTATACAGAGGCTACCTTCAAATGTCTTCTAAAGGTTGTATAGTCACTTATCTCCTTGGCTCGGGGGTCACATAGCGCCATACCCTCTAATATTTCTCCAATGGAAATAGGGACATCCTAAGAAAAAGCAGGACATTCTAGAATCAAATCAGAAACTGGGACAGCTTCTGTAAATCCATGACTGTCCCTGGAAAATAGGGACACTTGGAGGGTCTGCTGTTCTGCATTATCAAAATCAGAAGTAGGTTTGGAATTGCAGAATATCCTGCTAGGACCATCAATGTTTCCGCTCAGATTGAAGACTGCATAAAATGTTCTCTTGCATGAGGAAATCATTAGGTCATGGATTTTAGAGAAGCTTATGAAAACGTCCTACCATCAATCCTTTCCGAAGGTTTTACTATGAAGGTTTTACTTCCTGAATGCTTTACTGCTCATTTTTTGAAGAGGAATATGAAATTCAGCCCTGTACTTAACTCTCCATAAGCAATTGGAGTTAGAATTACCAATGATGGTTACAGGAAAAACAGCAGTAATAACTCTCTTTGCTTTAATCGGGACACTGCTTCACAAATCAAAATACACTTAGCTTTCCTCTACAGGTGAAATTTCCAAACTAAACAGGGCTGTGACTGTGGGACAGTTATCGTTTAAGCATCTGATTAATCTCAAATATTGGCCTCATCTGTTAACCTCCAAATATGAAAATGATGAAATTGCACCTTACTTAGCATTTTTAGCAGTACTCAATCATACTTAGATGATGCGCATATACCTTTTCTGACACTAGAGGGAGTATATAATTTATTTTGTAAAAGCAAAAGACACATGCACTTAATCACACTGTATTAGATTAAGCATTTCATTTCCTCTTTTCAGGAGTAAAAAAAAATGGAACGATGATCACTCTGTACTTTTTATATACTTTAGCTAATTGTTTAGGGACATTGTAGTAATAGAGGATTTGGTAGTCTTGCTAATCAAAGAGAAAGTGCACCTTGCAAATGCAGGCAGAAATATTTATTGTTTTTAAAGTGACTTCTAAACCACCCTTCATTAGTTAAGAACCAGGGCAGTTCACAACCAGAAAAATCAACACATTAAAATAACTGATGGTTTCGAAGCCATCATTAAAACAAGACAGACAGTCATTCATTTACTGCTGGGCATGTTGGATCAACTTCCTCCTAAGGTCTAGGGAGAGAGATACATTTTTATCTGGTGCCAGAAACAAGACAGTGATAACACTATCCATGGCTCTGAGGGAAAAGATTTCAACAGATGGGGTACACCACAAAGAAGGCCCTGTCTCAGTGAGACATCAAAAAAGGCCTCCCTTGAAGAGCTTAATATAGGGACTGGCTGACAGAGGGAGAGATTTTGCTTCAAGTATTTGCACCCATTGGAACTGGTAGGGCAGAAGAAATAAAACCCAATGGCAGGGAGCAACTGAGGGAATGGTAGGCGGAGTCAGCTAATTTTTGTTTTCTCCCCATCCTTCTCCCAGCAGCAGGAGGAAGAAGCTGAAAGGCAGTGCCACGCTGTGTAACTCTTGCACGTAAGAAGGGAGACAGGTGGGGGCTGACTGAGGGAGAAGGGAGGTTGTTAGGGCAGTGCACTATTCGCCTTAATGGACCAGCCCCCACCGCCTCCTGCAATAATTACTAATAAATCTGTTTTCGAATTCTTGAATTGCGGTGAATAAAAGGCTAGCAGCGAGACCATCGGATGCATGTTTACTTGGAAGTAAGCCCCACTGTATTTGGTAGGCTTACTCCCTGAAAAGTGGACACGGGAGCACAGCCTAAAAGACGCTCCTTATTTTGTGCACTTTGGACTGCATTTTATTCCTGAGTGGAAATCGGGTTCATGTTAGACACTGTTTGCGAGTGAGCAGATATTATTGGAAGTCAATAAAAAGCAACCTTTCCATTAAAAGCAAACCAAACAATGCAATAAAAGCATTTGGCAGATCGCCAGATGACCTATCTGTTGTAAGTGACTCTTTTGATTAATAACTCAGCTACACAGAATGCAAAAGGTGCTTTTATCCTCCCCCATCCCCATGTTATATGGGAAACTGCCATTGTTATTACCGGCTCTCCTGATAGTATGTGACTGTGTTATCCATCACAGAGGGTGTAAATGTGGGTTTTTAACTTTCTAAACTCATCAGTTGCTTTTTGAAGTGGGACACGGGCTGCTTTATATTCAACAGCCTTAGGGAAGGGAAGTTACTACACTGGAATCTTTCTCAGTACTCCAGCTATAATTTCTGTGATGCCCTAAGGTGACACCTGTCTAGGTATTTTCAATTGTTAACAGCTAAATGGGGGAATGAGTTAACATGGTGGTAAAAAGGGTTGGCTCAACTATTGCCTCAATAGGACATTTGTCCTGGATAAGCAGCTTTGAAAGGGGTCCAGCAACTGCACAGTATGTTATTCTGCATATTGGCAGCCATTCCAGCTCGCTCAGCAGAGCTGTCAGTGGGATGCCCCAGTCAAAAACTTTGCTGCTACATTCTGCTCCAGCTGCAGTTTCTGGGTTAAGCCTCATATACATCACACTCCAGCAACCCAGTCTTGATGTTGCCAGTGCCAAGAACACAATGGCCAAGCTGGCTCAGTCCAGCAACAGCCATAACTGTCTTACCAACTGAGGTTAGTAAGAGGCACTCCTAGTCAATGAGGCTAAATGTGCCTCAGGCTCTAAATATAGCTCCAGGAGCATCCACAGACTACATAATTGTTCCTCCAGGTAGAGGGTAATCCCATCCAGAACTGACCTATCTCCAAGACATGAGAACCACACACAGGGCCTCTGTCTTCCCAAACTCAGTTTCTTGGTGCTCCAAGTCTGCTCCAAAGACTACAAAGACACTCTGGTTCAGATGTTACAGAAAAACAGAGCAGTGTGTGATCAGCATACTTTAGACACTTTGCTCCAAATCCCCTAATGACCAGTCCCAACATCTTCATTAAAGACCTTAAACACCATTGGGGACAATATAGTTCCCCAAACACAAAGGGCAGGATGTTGAAGAGCATTCTCTCAGCAGTACTCTCTTGAACGAAACCTACAGTTGGTCTGGAGCTACTGTGTGTCTCCGACACCAATCCCACAGATCAGGTCCATTAGGATACCACGCTTGGTGGTATCAAAAACCACTGAGAAATTTAGGTTGAGCTCTCTTTGTCCCTCTCCATCAGTGCAAACAAGGCAGATTCAGTCCCCCTAAACATGGTCTGCACCCATGAATTTAATTCACTTCAGTGGAGGGGGCAGCACAGTATATATATCACGCTGCATGTATAGAATTGCTCAGTCTATGGAGCTGAACATGGAAGTTTAATGTGTGCGCTGGAGTGCTGGGCACATGAAAAGTTTTGCTTGATCAGGGGCACAATTTCTTATTTGTGCCTCTAGATTGGGGATGGGGAACATGTGGCCCTTCAGAGGTTGTTGGACTTCAACTCCCATCAGTCCCAGCTAAAATGGTCTATGGCAGGCATCCCCAACCTGCAGCCCTCCAGATGTTTTGGCCTACAACTACCATGATCCCTAGCTAACAGGACCAGTGGTCAGGGATTTTGGGAATTGTAGTCCAAAACATCTGGAGGGCCAAAGGTTGGGGATGCCTAGTCTATGGTCAAGGATGATGGGAATTGTCCAACATCTGGAAGCTAGCACATTGGCACCCCTGACTGTTGCCTGTCAGCCCGAGTGCCCTCCTCCAGCCATGAGATTGCCCAGAAACATCTGGAGAACCAGAAGCGCCTATTCCTGATAAAATTTCAAAGCAGCTTAGGAAAAGCCAAGGGTAGCCATCATGGTGCCTTCTAGATGTTTTGGTCTACATTTCCCATAGTCCCTCACCATTGGTGCCAAGTGCCCCTAATACCTTGCTTAGAAGAACCAACCCATATATAGGCCATCAGCTTGAGAAAACAAGCCTTAAAGAGAGCTCACACAAAGTTGGCATCCTTTCCCATTTGTCTACAATCATGTGATTTTACTCAGTCACTTGAAGAACATCGATTTGCAGTTTCTGAATTCCCCAGTTGTGCATTGACTGGAGAAAAGCTTCCTGGCAGCCAAGAACAGGTTGTGGAGCCTGAAATAGGAAAGAAAACACAATGTAGTAATTGAGTGCATTGTGAGCTGGTCTTGATCTCTTATGCCAATAGCTGCATGTAAAGAAACCGGAATCTCTGTTTGGTTTCTTTTAGAGATTTCAGAGAATCCAACTCAGTGTATTTGCACTTCAAATGCAAACTGCTATCAGCATGTGGGCAAAGACTTGTTTCAGTAATAAAAGTTCTTTTCACTAGACAAAGAGTTGTCAGAACTCTTTGGAACGGCCCACGGTTGGAATGCTGAGCCAGCCCATTACAGGGAAACACATTTTCTTATGTGTCTTGGAATGCCCTGCTCCTAGTCAGGCTGGAAGCAACGTGGGCCAACGTTTATCTTTCTGTTACAGATCTGCATTCTCCAAAAGTGGAAAATCCTTAAGCAGGGGGCGGGAGGGATGGTCTGAATTCCATTCTCAGGAATCTGCACTGGTTAGTTCCTTGCAAAGGTGGAATCCCAAGCACACTTTCTTGCTCTGATACTGTATGTTCCGACAGGCAGTGCTTAAAATAAATGAATAAATAAATATGCCAGAAAGCTTTCAGACATGATTTGTCAGTCACCTCCATGCTGCGGTGGAACAGTCTTAGGGGGGCTGCACCAAATGTCCTCCCCACTCCCATAACATTTCAAATAAAGCTAGTGGTCCAAGGAAAGCATTGATCCCGAAAAGTGTTTTAATTTGTTTCTATTTAATTAGCTTAATGCTGATGTTGTTGTGCTTGCGGAGGCACCTGACCAAGCTCTGTAATCCTCAGCTCTGGTGACATTATACTAACTCCTATGATGAGCTTCTGGAGAGGGTATTAACCTTCTTTATCTGGCTCTGAGCCCTTTCTATTTCTTTCCCCTCAAGTGTTCGTTGATTTCTCCCACACACTCGAAGAAGATGATACGCCACCTTTCGATGGAAAGATCCTCTAGGGCAGATGGTGTTGGGCTGCAGTTCCCATCATTCTGTCATGCTGGCTGGGGCTGATGAAGTTGGAGACCAACAACAACTGGAGGGCCGCAATTTCCCCACCACTGCTTTTAGAGGTGTGCCAATCACAACAGCACAAATAGAGCAAAGCCTGGTGGGCACACAAACTGCCCAGCAGAGTGGTGGCTTAGTTCCCATCATAGGCAGAGAGGTCAGCAGAAGGTAGAGTCAAAGACAAGTGGAGCCAACTAACTCTAGTTTTGTCCCACTCCTTCTCCATGTGGAGTTCAACAAAGGTACAGAGATGAAGATGTTGGACTACAAATCCCATGGGTCCTGATCAGTGGCTATGCTGGCTGGGGTTCATGGAGGTTGTAGTCCAACAACCTCTGCAGGGCATCACATTCGCCATCCCTGAGTTAGCCCTTTCTTCTGCTTGGGGAGAGGAGGAGGGGTGTGGTTTAAAAGTTTAAGATTCAGAAAGATTTAAACAACGGTATTCCGGTGGCTCTACTGAATTTTCAGCGGGGGATTAATTACACAACTAAGTTTTGCTTGGTCCTACCAGCCACAACCAGGAGGATTAATTCTGTGCAGTCTCGCAAGGCTGTAATCTCAAGCAGTCAAGTAATGGGATCCCATTTTCCAAAGGGGAAAGGGGAGGCTTTGAAAATGCAGAAATCCAGGAAAGCGTTGTTGAAAGGAGTAATGACACGCACACCCCATAATCAATGACTTAAAAATAATAATTAAGCTGAACTGAAAATGGGATTGAAATGGAACTAAACATAATAATTAATTTTGCTTACGGAGCAATAAACATCTGTTCATTTGCAGGTTTCATTTCTCAAAACAACTTTAATGCTATACAGTTTTCCATGAATGAAGTTGCTCAAGGGTGATGGCCTTCCGTGTCAAAGGGCAGGGCTGTTGTTGGCTGGTGCAGAAAGGGGCAGGGGGCAACATCCAGCCCCCAACCTCATTTGGTGCAGTCACCAGAGTTCCTCCCTGCTTGCTTGCTTCCCCCTCACTTCACCTGCCTTTTAAAAGTAATTCCTCCTCTTTCTATGTTGTTTCAGAATGAATTGGAAAGAACTGCATATTCTTTCATTTTTTAAAAAAGGGGTCCCTCTGGTTGCGTGTCTTCACGAAAAGACCCCAGATGTTTCAAAACAAATTGGTGAGCCATATTCAGGGAGGGAGGGAGAGAGAGAGAGAGGGAGGGAGGGAGGTGTGTGTGTGTGTGTGTGTGTGTACACCACAGTGAACTGAGAAAGGAATTTAACAACAACAACAACAACAACAACAACAACAAAACAACAACAACAACAACAACAACAACAACAACAACAACAACAATTTCCCTAGCTACACTGCGTGGCTCCCAACAGAACATTAAAACACTATGAAAGATCAAACATTAAAAACTTCCCTAAACAGGGCTGCCTTCAGATGTCTTCTAATAGTCAGATAGTTGTTTATTTCCTTGACATCTGATGGGAGGGCATTCCACAGGGCAGGTGCCACTACCTAGAAGGCCCTCTGCCTGGTTCCCTGTAACCTCACTTCTCGCAGGGAGGGAACTGCCAGAAGGCCCTCGGAGCGGGACCTCATGGGGTGGAGACGCTCCTTCAGGCATGCTGAATGCTTGTGACATCAACCACAGATGAATTCGAGTTTGGAATAACCTCACTCATTATACCACTGGTATAACCTTCACTCATTATACCACTGGTCCTCAGTGGATGGGTTATCTCTCACGACTGGGATGCTGTGGGACTTAAGGTGGGATCCAACAGCTCCACCAACATATAAAAACAAATAAATGCAAGTTTAGACTCAAAGGTGGCTTCTCCCAGTTCTGAAAAGGTAAAACAATATTTTTCTATGCCTCTAATTACAGGAGAGTCCAATAATGGGGGTGGGGAGGAGCACAAAACATTTTAAGACACCGTGAACTCCCCAAACTCCAGATGTGGAGATGCAGTAATTATAAGGGGCATTCACACAGGCAACAAGAGACATCGTCAACAAGAGTTACAGCGCCTAAAAGATTTTGCTGCCTTCAGATCCAGGATCAAACATAGATCTCCACAGCTACCCTTGTCATTTTAGTTTCAATTGGAGGTCTTAGTTAAATGTGTGTTCCAGAATCTTTCTGTTTAACTGCCTGCTCGATTCAGCAATTAGCTGTTCTTGGCATTTCCCTTTTCTTTGTTTCCACTCTTTTGAAAAGCGGTTAAACACTGGCAGGCGGTGTAGGTGTTTGGTTACAGTGTTAGAAAGCACCAGCACTCTGGGGGGAGCTTGGTTACATTTCCAGCAAGCAGTGACCGTAGGAGGGGGGGGCAAACTTAAAAGGAATGCGTCCCTTTAATGAAACCGACAAGGCAACCAAAAGAAATTGTTCTCGTGTACAAGGCTTGCTGGCGGGGGGTCGCAGCACAAAGTAGTGCGCTGTAAGTGACATGCGTTTTAATTAATTGCCTTAATTACATATGTTACGTAAAGGAGAATCGCCCAAGTACAACAAAGTCACGGTCTAGCATCAAAGACTATAAATGAGCGCGAGGAAGGGAAATCAAAAGAAAAGGCTAAAGAAGAAAATCACTTGTATTCAGGCCTGAAAGTATTGCTCATACTATTCCAGAGGCAATTTGTCATTTGCCACACAGCGCCACTGAAAAGACTGTCCCAATTTTCATTTGGCTTCCAGGCTACATCTTGTTGCACGCCACGCCAATCACCGAGCGCTGCAAGATTCCAGGGGTTTGAGGCACTTGTCCAGGATTTGGAAATGGGGCACAGTGGAGACGGCGGTGTCTTTATGATATATGGTTTATTTACACATATATACAACCTGAGCCTGCGATGGAGGGCTTCACAGCATCACACCCCAAAAGAGCCTTGTTTCTCCCTTAGACTCAGCCTTGGATTCAAGCAGAAATCAAACATTGCTCTCAAACGCTGCTCTGGCTCTCTTCCTCCAACTTGCTGCTTTCCTTCTAGGTCACAGCAGCACAAACTCTCAACTCTAAGCTCAAGCTTTGTCCTTCGAACTTTCTTCATGTTGAATGAGGCCCACACCCACCCATTTTACATCTAGCACAGAGCCTTCTTTCCTTTGTTTTCTTAATGGCCCATCCCCCAGGTTGATCACCTCAACACTGGAAGCTAGCTTGGCGTATATTATTATTATTTATTGAATTTATATACCGCCCTATACCTGGGGGTCTCAGGGTGGTTCACAGAATACATAATAAAAATAAAAACAACAACCCAATATCTCCCCCCCCCCAAAACCCTCATTTTAACAGTTGCTGGATCCAGGGGTTAGAAGGGTCTCTGTGAAAAGCCCACCCCTCCACCCCAAACCCATAGCAATATGATGTAATAGTACAATAGAATAACTTATCTAGTGTATGTATTATTATTTAAAAAGGGGGAAACAGTCATTGTTGTTTCTTGGTCTCAGAAACTGTCGTACAACCTGAAATCTGTTTTGTATTTTGCAGGGTCAATTTAATTCAGAAAGACTACACACTAACCAAGAAGAAAGCCACATTGAACTAAATGAGGCAGGCATGCATAAGATTGTACTGCCTGACATTTCCTGCATTTTATTTTCACACTGCTACAAACTGCCCAGTCTTTTCACCTCCCCTGCCTCAGTTTTGCTTAAGCCCTTGGCCTGAAAAACTCAAAAGCTTGCTTCCCTTACCCCACTTTTTTTTTTAGGTTTGCAAAAACCATTTACATTCAGTACAAAGGAAGTACAGTGTGTATTGCAATGATAACCAAAAGGTGTCCACTTGTCTGTTAGTCAAACTGAAGTAACAAGTCCACTTCTTCTGCAAACAATGACAATTAATTTAGTCATATCTGCAACCTCCAAATGGTTAACTGACCATTCTTGAAACCTTGGAATTTATTAATAGGGGTTTTCCAAAACAAAGCAAGAAGCATCATGGTTAAGACTAATAAGTTTAAGACCAATAACCTTTTTTTTAAATTATTTTTTATTTTCAGAAATAATAATCAATAAAATAAAAATACAAAAATCAAACCACCATCTAACATTTATATTTGATAAAAAGCTACTATTTTACAAACATTCTGTAATGGTTCTAAGGGGGTTGCTCGTGCGTAAGTTGCCGCCACTCCTGGCTAGGTTGCCTGGTTGAACCCTTTCCTTCTGGACAGCCTTGCACTCGTGGCTGTCTCAGTCGCTGGCAGAATCCGTCAGTGGGCGTTTCTTGAACTTCTTCCAGCAAAGAAGTTCTTGGACGCCCAGTCTCCTCCTACTCTCCCTGCGCGAAAGTCTTCTGCGCAGGGAGGGTGTGGGCAGCGGAGGACCCGTGCTCTCCCCGCTGGTCTCCGGTGAGGAGTCCAGGAGCCTTTTCTCCGATTCCCCCATCTGCCCCCCTTCTCCACTGGTGCTACGCTGATTTCCTTCCCCAGCGGATGGGCTACCTCTCACCCTACTGGGACCCTCTCCGGCATCCCTCTGGAGCCCTCTCTCCTCCTTTGGCTCCGATGGCAGATCCCTGACACCTTCTTTTGAGGTTCTTTAAACCTCAAGACTCCCTTCCACCCCCTACTACTGGTTCTTTACATCTTACATCATTCTCTGCATTTTGTTATCATTTTTATTCACTTGTTACACCTTTACATTCTCTAATTCCTCACTACTTACAAGTGCTTAATCTAAACCTGCCAGTGTACCATGTTTAAGATCAATAACCTAACAGGAAGGTGACATTATCCAGTTTGCTGAATAAGACCACCTTAGGATCCAACATAAAGTTAAACTCATGCTCACCGTTTTATGACATATCAGCGGGTCTTAATAAAGGTATTGAGCTACTGTGACATTTGATTCCCCCTCAACAATCAACAAGGCCTACATAGTTTCAGTCAAAATGATATTCCAAGAACATTTAATAGCTGCCAATTTTGTACACTCTTAGAAGAATTAAAGATCTGCATCTTCTCTTTACAACCAAACAAAAATACAAAGACCCCTTTAGCAGGTTAGGGTGAGTCACTAATGTAACATACACAGCATACATTTAAATCACATGGCTCACCCCTGGGTAAAAAGGAAAAGAATATTGGGAACTGTGATTTGTTAAGGGTGCTGGGAATTGTAGTTCTGTGACAGGCAAATCACAGTTCCCAGGATTCTTTGGGGGAAACCACTACTGTTAAAATGATAACAAATGGATGGTGTGTTGATGCAGTCTAAAAAAAGGATAGGGAACCAGAAGATGCCCCATAACTCCGCAGTATTCTGATAGTGTCCTCTCAGATATGATGCTGCAAGCTGAGATATTTGTACTTTGAAAATTTCAATTTAAAATCTTATTAAGAACCAGCAATACAGGAACAGCACAGTGGAATGCAAATTGAAGCAAAACTCCTGTACTGTGACCAGCTTGATAAAAGCAGTCTAAAACACAGAGCATTTGTTATGTTTTTGTAGACAAGGCCTCATCCACCAAGTACCTCCTGCAGTTCACTCAGGCAGAGCTTCAGATCCCTGAATTTTCAGGATTAAATCCCAAATCTTGCAGAAGGGAGCAGAGTGGAATGGATAGCAGGGAAGTCCCCGTTGAGAAAAGGTTTGAACATATCTCTATTCTATTGTTTCTCTTCTCCAAATCATCCCCTCCAGAAACCCCTTGTGGAAGTACAGGCATTCGTCTGTGACATATAGTTCAGCCCCACTATAGGCTGTAGCTGTCTGAGAAAGAGTTATTGAGAGCAAACTGGAAGTAGCAGAAAGATCATTGAAAACTTCAGCCAAGCATGCTTCATCAGTGAAAAATGAGAGGAACAAAATAAAATGGGATTTTAAATAAAGCAACATGTGCCATAATGCCAATATACAGATCTGGGGTGTACCGAGAAGAATGTTGTGTGACTCCAAGTAGGCTTGCTAAGATGTACAGTGGTACCTCAGGTTACATACGCTTCAGGTTACATACGTTTCAGGTTACAGACTCCGCTAACTCAGAAATAGTGCTTCAGGTTAAGAACTTTGCTTTAGGATAAGAACAGAAATTGTGCTCTAGCGGCGCGGCGGCAGCAGGAGGTCCCATTAGCTGAAGTGGTGCTTCAGGTTAAGTACAGTTTCAGGTTAAGAATGGACCTCTGGAACGAATTAAGTACTTAACCTGAGGTACCACAATATAAGACTGAATCAGAGAAGTGCTGGAGATGCAGAAACGTAAAGGGAGCGTTCTTTCGTATGTGGTGGACTTGTAAAAGGGGAAAAGAGTATTGGGAAATGATCCAGCATGAATTGGAAAAAATGTTTAAAAGTACTTCCCCCCCCCATAAAAAAAAACAACAGACTGAAGTTCCCAAGTGTCAAAAAAGGTTATTTATATATGCCACTACTGCGGCCCATGTTTTGTTAGCCCCAAAATGGAAAAAGAGCGAGGTCCCAACCAAAGTGTGGCAACTTAAGTTGAGAGAATATGTGCAGCTTCCAGACTTAATGTATAGAATAAGAGAACAAGAACAACATACGTTTAGAGAAGATTGGAAAACGTTTATTGAATATATGGGAAATAGAGCTGAAAACGCTGGCAGCATTAAGATAAATTCAACAGTGTAAATGTTATGGGAGATGTAATAATGGAGTATCGAATGGTATAGTTTTTGTAAAATATGCAGGGATTTATGATATGTAAAATGAACCATGAAAAGAGAAGAAGGGAAGTCACTGATATTTTAAGGATGTAAAAATGAGAGTTTTAAATTGCAAAACAGAAAATTCAATAAAAATGGTATATAAATAATAATAATAATAATAATAATAATAATAATAATAATAATAATAATAAAGACTGTTCTGTGTGCAGATCTCCCCATGTCCAAAAGCATCTCACAATTCATTATCAGGGTTAGGACCTAAACCAACAGGTTGACATTACAAGAAATGGGATTTTTTTCTAAACATTAGGAAGGACTTCTCCATGACACAAGTCCTCCATCAGTGGAACAGACTGCCTTAGAAGATGGGAGGGTTGCCTCATTCTCAGAGGTTTTAAAGCAGAGGCTGAAGGACCACCTACCAGGGACGTTGTAGTGATTATCTTTTTGCAGTGGCAAGGGGTTGGACTAGATATTATTTGAGGTCCCTTTAAACACGAAGGTGTTATGACCTGGAAAAAGTGCAGGAAGGGGCAGCTTGGATGACGAAGGGATTGGAGTACCTTATATGAAAAAAGGTTGGGAAGAGGTGTTATTCTTTTAGTTTAGTTTTCGTTTTGATGGAGATAATGAAAGACATTCATTTATTTATATTTAGAAAGATTTGATCCTATAGTGGCATACAGAATAAATTTATTGATAAAGCACAGCTAAAACCAATCAAAACTGTTAGAAAATAAGTATTTTTAAAGTTATTGTGTGTTTTTTTATATTGAATCAGATTGTTACTTTTAATGTTTGATGTTTTATTATGTTTTTATATGTATTTGAAGTGACCCAAAGTGGCTGGTGCAACCCAGCCAGATGGATGGGTATAAATTATTATTATTATTATTATTATTATTATTATTATTATTATTATTATGAGACAAAACTAGTTGGAGCAGCAGTCGCTGGAGCTCAGCTCAGCAATTCTGAACAAACAAGTTGCTTGTATAGGATCTCTCTCTGGGACCAGAGAGAGGAAAATTATTGGACTATGTTAAAAAACTTAAGAAGGCTGGGCTGCATTGATAGTTTGTTTAAGAGCAATGGGTTGTGTTGCATTTTGCAAAGTTTATTTTGTAACAAGTTTAAGACAGTTTTGCAATAAAGCTTTCTGGAACTCATTCTCGTGGTGGAGCTTATTCATTGCTACTCTGCACAAGGTTCAGATCAGGGAACTCCATTTGCAACAACTTTAGCACTCTGGCTGCAATTCTCATTCATCTTTGAGTCCTTCATTTTGAGCTTCCTAACAGCTTTCAGCCTGCCACACTTGGGGACTTGAGTGCTAGGTGAGAAGGGCCTTGATTGGACCCAGCAAGGGAATTCTTGTGAGATTTTATTTAATCATCATTGCCAGCAAGTCGTCATATTTCGGCGCTGAACAACTGTACCAGGAAACAGCCAACTTGAATAATTTACCAGCCCTCATCTTCATTCTTCTGCCATTTAAACCTCCTGCATTGCATTGCTTTGAATAGAGAGAACCCTAACAACAGAGAGAAGAAAATAAGTAGGGTAAAAGCTCCACTTACTGGCAATTAAAGAAAACACTACACACTGCACATTGGTGTTATATAACTAACTCCAGGAAACATGGAATAATGCCAGGTGAAAGAAAAGGCACAAGCAGCTGCTAAATAGCTCTTTATATGGGATGAAGGTCAGGAAAGCCCAAAATAATCTTTCTTTGACTGGTATGAGGCCACAAATTAACATATTTCTTTGACGGGTGTGAGCATTCGAAGTCTGTAAGTTTCTGTATTGCAAGTGGAGGGAGGGGTGTCAGTGTGTGGACGGATGAGGCATCACACTGACTTTGACTTTTTAACCAACATTGTAGGCTGCTGCGGAAAAGTCATCTGATCTGTGTAGGCCTCAGCCTTCCATTGCTATTCATCAGTCACATTCCATTCCCCCACACATATGCAGTAAGTCCTGCATTTCAGTAGTTACATAACAATTGCCATCGTCTGATGGGGAGCTTATAGCTTTCCATAGCTTCCAATATTTCTCACATGAAAATAGGGGCGTCCTAAGGAAAGCTGGTGGGACGCGGGTGGCGCTGTGGGTTAAACCACAGAGCCTAAGACTTGCTGATCAGAAGGTCGGCAGTTCGAATCCCCGTGACGGGGTGAGCTCCCGTTGCTTGGTCCCTGCTCCTGCTCCCCCTGCAGTTCGAAAGCAGGTCAAGGTGCAAGTAGATAAATAGGTACCACTCCGGCGGGAAGGTAAACGGCGTTTCCGTGCGCTGCTCTGGTTCGCCAGAAGCGGCTTAGTCATGCTGGCCACATAACCCGGAAGCTGTACGCTGGCTCCCTCGGCCAATAAAGCGAGATGAGCGCCGCAACCCCAGAGTCGGTCACGACTGGACCTAATGGTCAGGGGTCCCTTTACCTTTACCTTTAAGGAAAGGTGGAACATTCTGGAATCAAATCAGAAACCAGGACTGCTTCTGCAAAGCCGGGACTATCCCTGGCAAATATGGACCCTTGGAGCATCTGGCTTTAGTGTGCAACATCTGCTCTGTCTAAATGCAACAATTTACCCATGTAACAGGTTATATCTCCCAGATAAAGCATCAAAAAACATGAAGTTGCACGTTCAGAAAACTCTTGATCTGTACCATTTTAAAAATTCATTTGAAATACCCCTATTCCCCTCCCAGAGGTACAATTGCCAGAGTGTCTATCAGTCAATCCCTCTTCACAGGGAACTCTGTGAATTACAGCTCTGGGAACAGGTTGTCCTAACAACTCTCAGCACACTTAATAAACCACAGTTCCCATAATTCTTTTGGAGCAACTGTGGCTGTTAAACTGGTATCGGAGTACTTTAAATGTATGGGTGAATTTTTCCCAAGTCTCTGTCCCAAGCTTTCATTACTGGAATACCATTTTTACCCCATGCACAGGTATATTTTTTGCAACTTGGAAAGAAACAACACAATACTTCCCCTTCCTCTGCCTGGGACTCATTCCCAGCTCTTGCATTTGCTGTGAGGAATAATAATAATAGTAATAGTAATAGTAATAATAATTTCCCCAGCTACTCTGGGTGGTTCCCAACAGAACATTAAAAACATGATAAAAGATCAAACATTAAAAACTTCCCTAAACAGGGCTGCCTTCAGTTGTCTTCTAAAAGTCAGATAGTTGTTTATTTCCTTGACATCTGATGGGAGGGCATTCCACAGGGTGGGCGCCACTACCTAGAAGGCCCTCTGCCTGGTTCCCTGTAACCTCACTTCTCGCAGTGAGGGAACCGCCAGAAGGCCCTCGGAGCTGGACCTCAGTGTCCAGGCTCAACAATGGGGGCGGAGATGCTCCTTCAGGTATGAAGTGATGAAGAACAACAGGTATAACCATTCCCACAGTTGCCTTGCCAATTCTTGAACTGTTCATCTATTTGTTTACTTGCCGGTAAATCTTTGAGGGATAAGGGGGCCTGTCTGGCCAGCTCTAAAGGGAGGGGCAGTCACAGGTCATGAGACTAATCTGAATGGCTTGCACACTTTCAATATCATTCTAAGGCAACATTCTGTGGCAGCCCCAAAGTCGTGGAATTTCCTCCCCAGAGAGGTGTGTATGGTCTCCTCACTATGCAGCTTTCAGTGAAGGCTGAAGATACACCTCTATCACCGCTGAGATGGGTGTTTTCAGGCTCCACCCTATTGCTGTGACTGTGACCTGTTTTAACTGTTTTTAATTCTGAATTATAAATCGATGTAACTTGCCCCGGGCCAGGCTGGTAAAGGGCAGGTAATCATCACCCCTCCTCATCACCGACAACATTTAATACAGTGCCATTTAAGACACACGCAAACACACAATGCAGACAAGAGCAGATGCCGTTGGAGGAAACAAGCAAGGAAAAGAAGCTATGGCTTTCCCTAATTTCTTCAACGAGGAAAAGCAAGGCACTGCTATAAGGGTGAGTGGGTGGTGGCGGCAGCTGTCTTCTTGTTGGGAATGTGGAAGAAGGCAGCAGCTAAAATGGCTTTGCCTGCAGCCATTTGCAATAGCTGTCAGCACCGTGGTGACCACTACAGGCATAGAGAGGCTTCTGCACATAGAGTCTTTCATGAAGAGGTTAATGTGTCGCTCAGATTTCAGGCCAGGGCCTGAGTAAGTACTGATCATAATTAATTCCATGTATCAATTAATGATGATCAGGAATTGGATATACAGCTTAGAATATGACAGATGGGTTTAGTTCCTGGTAGATTACACTAAAAATGGTGCAAGATTCTATTTTTAAACAGCCAGCATTCTGCTCCCTTTTCTCTCTGTGAAAAGTTCTGACAACTATAATGTATTAGTGAAGAATTAAGCTGCTTGAAAATGTATTCATTTATTCATTCTTCTTCTTCTTCTTTTACAAAACATGTACTTAACCTGTAGAAAGCTTTCAATTTCCTATTTTGCTTTCTCGGGATGATTTTTTTTAAAAAAAAATGTAATAATAAATGCATTTACAGTATGAATGCATTCACAATATGAATATAATTATTTTTGCTTCCTCTTTTTCTTTTGGCATGTTCTACATCCCCCACACTCATTCTCAATTCATGGCATCCACTTTTACCAAGCAAAACCTTAACACAATTGGTGATTGTAGTCTACATAAACGTAAGTATAGAAAGGAGGAAAATAGTAAAATCCAAGTAGCTGTTAACTTTGCTGTCGGCACTTAACTGTCCACACAAACCTTTTGCCTAGCCTATGCCAACCTGGTACCCTCCAGATGTTTTGGGCTACAATTCCCATCAGCCTCATACAGCACATCTGGAGTGAACAATGTTGAAGAATGCTGCTCTATTATAATTGTGCTTCTTTTCGCCCATATTTCCTAATTTCCTTCTTTATTATTCACATAAGGTATGCTGTGCGGCTCAGGCTGCGATCCTAGACACACTTTCCTGGAAGCAAATCCCATTGAATCACATGGTGTTTACTTCTGAGACTACATGCACAGGATTGCACCATAACGGCACTAATTCTGTTGCTTGGGTGTCTATTTGTGAAGGTGCTTGTGATCTCCAGCCTTTTATGACTTACCGTATTTTTCCATGTACAAGACTAGGTTTCCCCCCCCCTAAAAAATAATGTCAAAAATTAGGGGTGTCTTATACACGGGCCATCTCCCCCCAATTTCTTAAATCTGAATCCCAAAAAATAGGGGGTGTCTTATACATGGGGGCATCTTATAGACGGAAAAATACAGTACATTGCCTGTACAGTACATTGCCTGTACTGTTCAGGCTCCACAGGGTTACATACAACTCCTTGGCGCTACTCTTAACACTGGCCTGTGGCAGGGGTTTCTCCAAGTCAACAGTAAACGAGGGAGGGAAGGACGGGGCGCCATTAGTCCACTGAAAACAACTCAATGATTGCAGTGATTTTTATTATACACCACATTCTTTTTTACATCAGCTAGGGATGCTACGAGTTTTCGTTCAGTCTGCTTTTGTAGGTGAACCAGCGTGATTCTCATTTCCCAAACAAATATACAGCTTGAATCCTTCAGTTTTCTTACTTTTGTGATACAGTTAAAAAGAAATGTGCCAAAATGCCTACAAAAAGAACTATAGTCATACCTCTTGTGAAGGTTTGGTTCAGGTTACGTTCTTTCAGGATACGTCCCACAGTGACCCGGAAGTAATGGAACAAGTTACTTCCGGGTTTTGCTGCTCGCTCAAGTGCAGACGCTCAAAAGGACATCACGCGCATGCGCAGAAGCGGTGAATCGCGACTTGCACATGCGCATATGCGGGTTGCGTTCTGCTCATGTTGCGAACGGGGCTCCGGAATGGATCCCGTTCACAACCAGAGGTACCACTGTATTTTAGGATAAAATTGATTTCATCTGTTTGCATTTTGTCAAGTTACTTGGATACTTTATTTGTACCAAATGAATAGCAAACATAATAAACAATAATAGTAATAGCAACAATACCAGAATGCATATTTCAGGGTAGAATGAGGACCAGAAATGTGAATTTTCATTGTGTCCCTCCCCCACCCGCAAAATGGTGCAGAAATGGAGTGGAATGGACTTCTTGAATGAGCATCATGCAAAGCAGGCATGGACTAGAAACAAGTTGATCCATCTATTCCTAGCATCCTCTGAACACCTTTTGGGCGGGGGCAGGGAAGACTCTATGGGATGTCTGCCCCAAAAGTCTATCTGCCTCGTGCCTTTCCTGAAAAGAAGATAGATTCTTAAGTTTCAGGAGGGAGGAGCACCACTGAACCAGGGCCTCCCTTCTCATGGCTTCCAATTTATTTCACAGGGTGGGGGGATTTGATTCATTTTGCATTCCAAGGCAAACTTACCAAATTTGCATTTTCTGAAACAGTATGTGAACTAAAACACAGCTATCCTTCAAAAATTCTCATTTCCCTGAGTATTTTCAATGTGGTCCTCCAGCCAAGGAATGCATGCAAGAATATATAGATTGGATTAATGTGTGCATATAAATGCATAAATTAGTGACAACAGCGTAAAGAAATGCATGACATTAGGGGAAATTGCTTAGACTAAAAAATGTATATTGGGCGAAATTTGGATAAGTAAAGCATGTCTAGATTTTAATTGTTTTTACGAGGACCTTTTGCTTTGTTTTTAAACCACAAACTAATGTAGAGATGTAGAGAAGTGAAATGGAGACTGGGAAAAGGATAAACTTAGAAGCCAACACAGACATATTCACCCATACTTAACAAATGGTGGCTCAGTCCTCCTTTCATGCAACTCCACTTCCACCTTGTCCTTCAGAACTGAGAAGCAGAAGATGGGAAGGCCTCCCACTGCCTTCGCCCATTTTTCTTCCTCTCCCTCCCGTATCACTTTCCACCAGGCTCTGCCCACAATCAAGCCCTCCAGCACTGGTAGATCTTCCACTGTCGACATCTGAACCACAAGGCCAGGGACAAAAGTAAGCAAGGACAGGCAAATCAGCAATTTTGCTCATGTGGCCATGGAAACCATGTGCAATTCAGGCAGGCAGTTTTTCACCCTGAAATTAACGTGACTTTGTGCTTCTTGGTGCTTTGAAACAGCCTGCAAATGTGATCCCTTTACAGTATTCTTCTGATGGCAAAGATGAATCATTTCCCCTCTCCTCCCTCCCACCCACCCTGCCCAATTGTATTGTGATGTTGCATATATTTCTGCCTTTGATAGCCTCAGCATGTGATTCAAAGCGAACTCTAGTTGGAGGGTCCTTTTATCTTCATCCTCAAAGGAAATTTTGGTGCGGATTTTTGGCACTGGGGGAATTATGTAGCAACAAGTCAAAATCTGGGGCTGAAATGTGGCGATTTTTTAAGAGGCATAGAAGGAGATGCTATGTACCTGCAACCAGCTGGCCGCTGTAGCCTCTGTTAAAATTCCAGAGCCCATCAAAGCCCTTCCAATAGTTTTGAGGTACAAGGGGATCCATAAAACTACCAGGAAAAAGTAATGGTAGATTTGTAGGTTCCTTAGGGAGCTCACCATTGCATGCCTCATAATTTCTCCATCTGAGGGAAGATCAGATTGTTTAAAAGAGCCCGTGGGTTCTTCTCATGGTCTGAGTACATGGACTATGTGCTATGTCTTATTCAGGTCTCCATCTTTTTCCCCCAGCCCAAACTAGGTCAACATATGTTTTCTGCTGCTCCTCATTTTAATTAACCAACTAGTGCTCCATCCATGTTTTCTCTTTGATATGCTTCAACTCTCTTGTGTTGTGACAGCCTGAGCACTTAGAAATAAAGTATTCACTCAGAGCAGGCCGGTTGCAATTAATGGACCTAACTTAGTCACCGTGGTCACTAATTTTAATGGCTCTACTATGAGCAAAACTTAGCTTAATACCACTCAGGTAGTTTTGAGCTGGGATGGGGGACCCGTAGTCAAGCTGGCTGTGGGATGGTAGGAGTTGGTGCCTAATAACATGTCAGGGCTACAGGTTCCCTATCTGTGGTATGGAATGTTTCCCACTTTTTGATTTATTTTTATTTATTTAACTTTGACAATTGCTTTGAAGCATGGTTCCCCATTTAGGGACTTCCGACAGCCTTATTTGTTTATTTATCACATTTCTGTGGAGCTCTTCCAAAGCGCTTGATATGGTTTTCACCCTACCCATGTTATCTTTATAACAGCCCTGTGGTTTAGGTACAGTGACTGGCCCAAAGTCACCCACAAAGCTTCAAGGCTGACAGGAGGCTTGAATCCTGGCCTCCTAGGTCCTAGGCCAACACTGTGACCACTAGACTACACTGCCTCTCACTGGGTCTTGTCATCCCCAACTGCTAGCATTCTACCTCCTCCATCTCTTCTCTACCTCCTTCACCCATGAGTGTTCCAAGTTCACTTTATGTAAGACTGCTCAGAACTTGCATTCTCTGTTCATTACAATAAACCAAAGTTGGATCACCAGAATGTCTGATTACAAAGTAACCTGTGACATCATACCAACTTAGCCTATGGCTTGAGAGGGCTCTCAGACTGACTGGTAACTAAACAGGTTGCATTTACCAAAATCAGGGATAGCCACCTTGATGCCCTCCAAATACTTGTCAGGCTAGAACTTCCAGCAAACCTAACCATTGGGCCATGCTTGCTGGGGCTGATGGAAGTTGTAGTTCAACATCGTCTGCAAAACATCACATTGACTCCCCCCTGCACTATATGTTTGCCCCTTGCTGGGTTTTTCTCAGGTTTGTTGTTTCCACGATTTCTTTGCAAATCTGAATGTTCTGCGCTCTGTTTCTATGACCATCATAAACAGCCTCAAATGGCAGAGGTATGGAACTGATAATAGGATATAGATTTCTCTGCCTTTCCCTGTGTTCACATGAACAAAGAAGACTCAGGGGGACCATTGTGCATCCCCATCATAGCATTTTATTGTCTGTTGAACTGGAGACAGTCTTCCTTTGATTTCCTTTCATTCTGTGCTCCTTCCTTGATTTACATCGGGCTACATTGACTATCTTATAATTATAGCTGTCTAGAGAATTTGTGGAATGTGGTAATCTGATGTAACGCCAGTTGTGAGAATAATCATGAGAGTGACATGCATTGTGTCTTGCTGAGAGGTCTCTGACAAACAACTGAGGTGAACCAGGTGGGTGACTGGAAATTAGTGCAATTCAATCATAGGTTTAGATTCACAGGAGGGAAGAAATGTGGTACTCAGACAGCTAAGGAATGAAGCTGGATTGGAAGATATTCAGCAGCAGGAGCTATTGATCGAAAAAGCAACACCAAAGTGTTGTCCCCCCCCCCCAAATACAAAAACCAAAGAAAGAGATGTGTGGGGAGAAGGGCGATCCAATATTAACAATAACTGAATTGTGTAATAATAATAATAATGATAATAAATTATTATTATTATTATTATTATTATTATTATTATTATTATTATTACCCCACCCATCTGGCTGGATTTCCCCAGCCACTCTGGGCAGCTTCCAACAAAACACTAAAATACAATAACCTATTAAACATTAAAAGCTTCCCTAAACAGGGCTGCCTTCAGATGTCTTTTAAAAGTTTGGTAGTTATTTTTCTCTTTGACGTCTGGTGGGAGGGCGTTCCACAGGGTGGGTGCCACTACCGAGAAGTCCCTCTGCCTGGTTCCCTGTAACTTGGCTTCTCTCAGCGAGGGACCCGCCAGAAGGCCCTCGGCGCTGGACCTCAGTGTCCAGGCAGAATGGTGGAGGTGGAGACGCTCCTTCAGGTATACTGGACAGAGGCCGTTTAGGGTTTTAAATATGAATTATTATTATTATTATTATTACCCAACCTATTTGGTCTTAGGGGGTCGGTATTGTTGGGCAATCCCAACTCCAATCCCTGAGGCCTCCTAGACCTCATTCTCTTCTTCCTGACTTGTTCCTGCATCTTCAACTTGTGGGATGTATCTTCACTGAAGCAGTCAAACACAACATTTCCTGTTTTCTAGAATGGACACACGGGGGAATGTTGCTCCAGACAGAGAGGACTTCCTGTCATACCTGCTCTAGAGCACCCTCCCCCTGTATGTGACCAGGTAGATGGGCGTGACCATAGCAGGAGAGCCATCATCCTCTCTTTTGACTCTTTGGCTCTTTGGCTCTTTTGTCATCTTCCTCTCCCATAAAAGGGCTAGCCATGCAGCCATCTTCCTCTCTTTTGACTCTTTGGCTCTTTGGCTCTTTTGTCATCTTCCTCTCCGCTGGCTCTTAGCCAGCAGCCCATGGCTCATCCTTATAGAGGATGGAAACCACAAGGTAGAAAGTCTGAGGCCTAGCTCAGACTTCTTTTCTATACAAATGTAACTGTAACCACAAGATAAAGCCTGCCTTCGGGACACTACTGTGAACTGAATGTAAGTAAACTTAACCATTACTTTTAGAGAAGATTGTCATGTTATTATTGTTTTAAAGAGGGAAATAAAGGGGAAAGCCAGACTGGATTGCTTCACTTAAATGATTCTAACAAATCCATCAACTTCCTTCCAGCAATATGCAAGGGAATGTGCTCTGCTGCTTGCTCACTAGTGTGAGTGAGGAGGGATAATATTTCGTCAATATATCCTCTCCTACTTTCCTCAACATTCCCACACGACTGCTCTCTCCCAGAACCGCAGCAAGAGGATCAAAGCAGTGCTGGATCTACAAATTTTGCCATAGGGAACAAAGGTCTCTCCTTCATGGCCCATTTAGGCTACCTTCTCTCAGCAGTGGAGACACAAAGGGGACACAAACATCACTGCTGTCATGATCACCACCAAGAGAAGCAAGTCTGCAAGGTCACATCTAGTCCTGCCACAGCTTCTCATCTTCCTGTCCCTGGGGTGTGCAAGGGGGGAGTGGGCTTTCTGTGGCCACCCACCTCTTCAAATGGAACTTCTCCTTTTTAGAAAAGGTGGGTGGGTCCTAGCCAGCCATGCCACATTGTCGTCAGGGCCTGACTCCACCTTTATGTTCCTGCAAAACCCAAATGGTGACTCCTTACGCTGTGTATTAAAAGAGGTGGGTGGGTCCTCAGCAAGGCAGGATGCTGTACTGCCAAAGCCCCCTAATCTGTCGTCGTCCCCCCCCCCACTTGTCCTGCTTGATCCGGGCCTGGGTCGAGGGGAAGGAACAGCAACCTATGCATGCTTTGACCCATCCCTCTGGGAAGTAGTATAGATGGAGAGAAAGGCAAGTGAATGGGCAGCAGAAAGAGCAGTGAGTGCAGTCAGGGTGGGGTCCCCTTGGGAACATCATGCCCAAGTCCAGCCTTGGAACTGGTACTGTTTGGACTCATTCACCTTTCCACATGGAATCCTGGACTCATTCACCTTTCCACATGGACTCAGTCACCTTTGAACATCGACTCTTGGATTCATTCACCTTTCCATGTGGACTCATAGCAGATAATCCACAGAGTCTCAGAAGCGTTAGTACTAAGTCTGCCTTGTGACCTTTGGACACTAAATCACCGGACAATTAATTAGTAGAGCAGGCAGGCTGACGTATCTACAGAATTGGGAAGGTGGGGAATCTAAGCACAAAAGGAACAAATAATTCTAGTAGAGGTAGAAAACGCTATCCTTAAATATTGAAAATTGAGATGAGTGAAAAAGATGAAAGGCCTAAGATGACAATACAACCTATTAAAGCTCCATGTTTTTCCACAGTATAAGTTAGTAGAGTCAGGACTCAATTCAGTCTAGTATCAGACACTGTTTTAGGACATTTGAAATTGGGAACTTTATTGTGAAGTTTGTGTTTCAGTTGTCGTAACTCACCCTGGGAGCTTAGGTAATAAATGACAACAACAACAACAACAACAACAACAACAACAACAACAACAACAACAACAACAATTGACAGTGCCCTGTGCAAAAAAAAAAAAAAAAAAGTAGTGAGCTGGACTCTATTCTATGACATGTTTTGGGGCATCCCCCTGTATGGAGGGGATGTGTCATTTGGGGTGACCCAATGTTTATTTTGAGGTGCATGGCTACAGGTCACTTATTCAAAGCTGCAGAACGAGATCATTGCATATTAATGTGTTGTGTGCAAAAGAAACAATTTTTGCCTCAGAGAACATACCCTCCAACATTTCTCTGATGAAAATAGGGATGTCCTATTCAATAATCCCCTTACCCAGTCAGATGGCGGGGTATAAAGAGTATTATTATTATTATTTTACTATATATACCCCACCCATCTGACTGGATCGCCCCAGCCACTCTGGGCAGCTTCCAACATATATAAAAACATTAAGCATTTTAAAAACTGCCTTCAGATGGCTAGGAGGTCTTTAGACAGAGTGCTTTCAGACAGCGGTGGAGCAAGCCAATTGGGTGCCTGGGGGGGGGGCGTGCCCTGTGCCCAGGGGCAGGGCCAGCCATCCGCAGGGTGGGGCGAGCTGGGGCAGGATGCTTGCTGGGGCCTCCAAGGACTCTGCCTGCCTCCTCCCACTCAGCCACCCTAAAGCTGAGAGGAAGGCGGTGGGCGGATCATTTGGGGCAGTGAGGAGCCTGCGGGCGCCGAAGCCACCCCGTCACTCCCAGGAGAGACGCATGGCTCGGGCGAGCTGCAGGCTCCGCGGTGAGTGCCGCCCGGCATTTTGTCACCCCCCCCCAGTGGTGACACCTGGGTCGGCCTGTACCCACCGCTCTCCCTTCCTCCGCCCCTGCTTTTAGATGGCTCGGGTGTCTGTTAACTCCATACCCTCCAACATTTCTCTGGTGAAAATAGGGACGTCCTAAGGAAAAGCGGATCATTCCGGGATCAAGTCAGAAATCGGGATGGCTTCTGTAAATCCAGGACTGTCCCTGGAAAATAGGAACACTTGGGGGGGCTGAGAGAGTGATGAGGAAGAGTTCACTTCTGAACCCTTCCATCAGTTGTGGATTCAGGGGAAGATGCGACTTGTCCTCCATTGCAAACTGGAGAACCAGGAATCAGGGCCTTTCGTTACAAGGCCTCCTCAGTAGTGGTTCGCTGCCTGCAGAATGCTTCCTCCCTTCCTATCTCCTACCTTGATTTCTGGGCTAGTGAAGCACCTTCTTTATTTTTCCAGGCTTTTTAATCCAGTGTTTTCATTCCTTTTCTGGCAATTTCTGTTTGTTCTAATTTGGTACTGCTTTTATACTGCTCTTTTATATTATGCAGATCTAATGCTCTTACTAACAATGTTTACGCCTGTAATTTCTGTTATGACCCACTCTGAGAGCTTGATGTAAGGCCAATCAAACAGGCTATAAATATACTAAAATAAGTACATCCTCATGATTTCCTTGCCCTGTGGTGATCACAAAGTTATGTCATAATTGCCTGTTGTCTGAAACAAGTCTTCAGGCTGTGACTCTGCTGTGTTTTTATCCGTAGATGAGCAATGGAAAGAATGCTTATATTTGACAGGATTATCACCATGGGAGTGGATCTCACTTAGTCATGTGTATCAGTTATGTACCACATTTGTTCCACATGTCTTGTTTATTTAGATCGGTATCATCCTGGCCTGGTTTGGAAGGTAACATAATATTTTTACACCCTCCAGAAATTATTCCCAGCTAAATGTGTGTCATTACATTGAATTCAAATCCTTTAGCATAAGCGTCTCTTGATCTCCACTAGTTAGTTTCAAAATCTTTTTATTTAAAGATTCCCTCCACCCACCCATGATTCCACATTAAAATTAACATTCATAATAATCCCACTAACATATATCTGCCAAAATACAAAATAACACACAAGATGAACTATGAGTATAATATACTCATGGTAAATCTCCTTGAAGATCAGGTGTTTGGTCCCCTGAATGGGAAATGTACAATTGTGTCTTCCTGGGTAACTGATTCCAAGGAGTGCAGGCCATGACTGAGAAATCCCAGCTCACAAGATTCACTGTATTCTCCTTTGGTATAGATGATATTTTGAGCCAAGCCTCTCCTAGTTGACCTTATAGGTCAGCTAGGTTCATACAGGAGGAACACTGAGCTGCATTATGGTTTATGGTTTCCCAGGAAACAGGCGAGTAGCAAAGGTTATTTTCAGTCACTCTTAGCCTCTGCTGCTTAACCGCGTCTTCTCCAGAATGTTAGAAACCCAAAAGAAACAGGTCTCCTCTGTTTATACACCTATAGCTGAATAAGGGCTGTGGAGCTCCCCTTCCTTTCCCTCTCCCATTGACAAATCTCCAGCTTTTCAATATCAGTGGTCCCTTTCCTGTCACTTTCCCAGCAGATTGCACCCCAGTTTTTGGCACATCCAAAAACTAATTGGCGGCACAGCTGCCAATGAGAGAGCTGCTGCTGTATGCATGCATGCACATGATGTCAAGAACATTTTAATGTCCTTATGGCCTGTCGAATTGCTTAGGAGTACCCATCGCAGTGTTCCCACCAGGCCTCAGGGAGATGCAGTAAACCCCAATTTGAAGAAGCCAGGTGGGAAGGACCATGTCATTACAGAGGAGGCAGGTTTAGTCGTTGTCTGAGGACTATCCCTGCCTCCGGGTCTGGCCCTGACCGGATGAATACTAGAATCAGCAAGGGATACCCACATGACCTGAAAGTGTTGCTGTGCAATGCCAGGTCAATGATTCATAAGACCACTGCCATCCATGACTTGATCATGGATGGAGGACTTGACCTGGCATGTGTAACAGAGACTTGGTTGGATGAAGCAGATGGGCCTGTCCTTGCCGCTGCTTGTCCACCAGGTTTCTCTTACGCACAGCAACCCAGGTCATGTGGGCGGGGAGGGGGGGTTGCAGTGATTTTTAGGAAGTCATTAGTTTGCACCAGGCGTCCTATTGGGAAGACCCAGTTTTCTGAGTGCATGTTCTGGAAGTTGGGCAATAGGGGCAGTACAGGATTCCTTTTGGTGTACCGACCTCCCCGCTGCACCAAGGATTCCCTGCCCGAGCTGCTTCAGGTTGTGGCGGATGTTCTCCTGGAGACACCTAGCTTGGTCGTCCTAGGGGATTTTAACATCCATGCCGACACGACCTTACAAGGGGCCGCTCGGGACTTCGTGGAAAGCAAGGCCTCCATGGGGCTGTCCCTGAATAAGTCTGGCCCAACCCATAGCTGCGGACATGCCTTGGACCTGGTGTTTACCTCTACGGATGTTGGTGATCTGACACTAAGTAAAAGTGAAACGAAAGAAGTGCCATGGTCAGACCACTTCCTGGTGCAACTGGACTTCTCTGCGACCCATCCCCTCTGCAGGGAGGTGGGACCGATTCGGATGGTCCGCCCCCGCCACTTAATGGATCCAAATGGTTTCCAGAGAGTGGTAGGGGATGCTTTATCCCATGTTGATGGCCTTTCAGCCGATTCCCTGGTGGCCCGCTGGAATGTGGAGTTAACCAGGGCTATTGACTGTCTGGCTCCGAAGCGCCCTCTCCGATTGCATGGAGCCTGGAGAGCCCCGTGGTTTTCCACGGATCTGAGGGCAATGAAACAATCGTTGAGACGGCTAGAGCGCCGGTGGCGGATAACTCATTCTGAATCTGACTGGACACAGGTTAGAGCTCAACGTCGAGCCTACCAAGTGGCGATAGCGACGGCGAAGAAGACTTCTTCACCGCCTCTATTGCATCTGCAGAAAACAGCAGCAGGAGACTCTTTCAGGTGGTTCACAATTTAGCAGAACCACCTGTAACATCGGGGCCCAGTACGGGCCACATGTTCTCCTGCAATGATTTTGCAAATTTTTTTGCAGATAAAATCGCTCAGATTCAGGAAGAAGTAGACTCCACCGTGCGAGCAGGGCTGGGGCGGGAGAGTGCTAGAGTCCTGTCTGGTCAAGTTGTGTGGGATCAATTCCAATCTGTTACCTCCGAGGATGTGGACAGGCTGCTTGGACGAGTGAAGCCAACCACCTGTCTCCTGGATCCTTGCCCATCCTGGCTTATAAAAGCTAGCCGGGAAGGACTGGGCGATGGGCTTCGTGGGGTGGTGAATGCTTCCCTCCGTGAGGGAGCCTTCCCAGACCCGCTGAAAGAGGCGGTTATTAAACCGCTTCTTAAAAAACCATCTTTAGATGCAGCCACGATGGCCAATTATCGCCCAGTCTCAAACCTTCCATTCTTGGGCAAGGTGATTGAGCGAGTGGTTGCTGAACAACTCCAGGCACGCCTGGAAGAAGCGGACCATTTGGATCCCTTCCAGGCCTCATCATGGGACTGAAACTGCCTTGGTCGCACTGGTTGATGACCTCCGGCGGGCTAGGGACAAAGGTGAGAGCTGTTTCCTAGTTCTGCTGGATCTCTCAGCGGCGTTTGATACCATCGACCATGATATCCTTCTGGACCGTCTTGAGGGGCTGGGAGCTGGGGGCACTGTCATACAGTGGTTCCGCTCCTTCCTCCTGGGCCGTGTTCAGAAAGTGGTGGGGGGGGATGAGTGTTCAGACCCCTGGGCTCTCACTTGTGGGGTGCCTCAGGGTTCTGTCCTCTCCCCCATGCTTTTCAACATCTACATGCAGCCGCTGGGAGGGATCATCAGGAGGTTTGGGCAGGGTGTTCATCAGTATGCAGATGATACCCAGCTCTACCTCTCTTTTAAATCAGAACCAGTGAAGGCGGTAAAGGTCCTGTGTGAGTGTCTGGAAGCGGTTGGAGGGTGGATGGCGGCTAACAGATTGAAGTTGAATCCTGACAAGACAGAAGTACTGTTTTTGGGGGACAGGAGGCGGGCAGGTGTGGAGGATTCCCTGGTCCTGAATGGGGTAACTGTGCCCCTGAAGGACCAGGTGCGCAGCCTGGGAGTCATTTTGGACTCACAGCTGTCCATGGAGGCACAGGTCAAATCTGTATCCAGGGCAGCTGTTTACCAGCTCCATCTGGTACGTAGGCTGAGACCCTATCTGCCTGCAGACTGTCTCGCCAGAGTGGTACATGCTCTGATTATCTCCCGCTTGGACTACTGCAATGCGCTCTACGTGGGGCTACCTTTGAAGGTGACCCGGAAACTACAACTAATCCAGAATGCGGCAGCTAGACTGGTGACTGGGAGCGGCCGCCGAGACCATATAACACCGGTCTTGAAAGACCTACATTGGCTCCCAGTACATTTCCGAGCACAATTCAAAGTGTTGGTGCTGACCTTTAAAGCCCTAAATGGCCTCGGTCCAGTATATCTGAAGGAGCGTCTCCTCCCCCATCGTTCTGCCCGGACACTGAGGTCCAACTCCGAGGGCCTTCTGGCGGTTCCCTCACTGCGAGAGGCCAAGTTGCAGGGAACCAGGCAGAGGGCCTTCTCGGTGGTGGCGCCCGCCTTGTGGAATGCCCTCCCATCGGATGTCAAGGCGATGGACAACTACCTGACATTCAGAAGACATCTGAAGGCAGCCCTGTTTAGGGAAGTTTTTAATATGTGACATTTTAGTGCATTTTTCATCTCTGTTGGAACCCGCCCAGAGTGGCTGGGGAAACCCAGCCAGATGGGCGGGGTACAAGTAATAAATTATTATTATTATTATTATTATTATTATTTGCAAACATATTCTCATGACAGAGTGGGACCCCGGCCAGGCAGCAGCCATTTTCAACTGCAGTTGCACCCCTGATCAAACAGCTGATCAGGCCAGGGAGCTAGAGAGAATCTGTGAAGATAAAACGAGGAGAGATGTCCCCTTTCCTTCTCCACATGTAGTCACTGAGAAGGCGATAACTCTTCAAGATGCAGCTTCTAGAGCTGCTGAAGCTCTAGGGTCCAATTAGAAATTATGCCCAGTTGTCTATTTGTTCTTTTCTAGCAGAAGCTAGAGAATTGGCCTAGAGAAAATACAACCTACTTTACCAAAATGAGATTCTGACTAAATATTAGAAAGAACTTTCTGATGGCCAGTGCTGTTGACAGTGGAACATAAAAACTCAGAGAGAGAGAGAGTTTGGATTTGATATCCCGCTTTATCACTACCCTCAGGAGTCTCAAAGCGGCTAACATTCTCCTTTCCCTTCCTCCCCCACAACAAACACTTTGTGAGGTGAGTGGGGCTGAGAGACTTCAAAGAAGAGTGACTGGCCCAAGGTCACCCAGCAGCTGCAGGTGGAGGAACAAGGAAGCGAACCCAGTTCCCCAGATTGCGAGTCTATCGCTCTTAATCACTACATCACACTGGCTCAGAAGAAGATTGGATGGCCGTCTGTCATGGATTCTTTAGCTGTGATTTCTGTATGGCAGGGAGTTGGACTAGATGACCCCCAGGATCCCGCCCAACTCTATGATTCTATAATCCTATGACAAACATCTTAGGTTGGTGTGGAGGTTATTGTGATGGCCTGGGACTCGGGCTCGGACTCGGAACCAGAGGAGACTCAGTCTGCACTGGATCCTTTGCCTCAGGCATCATCTGAACCAAGTCTGGGGCCTGATCCTGAAGAGTCCCAGTCTGCACAGGTTCCCCGGCAACAAACACCAGCTGGGCCGAGGCAGGGGCCTGAGCCTGCCCTGGCTCCAGATGCTGAGATTACCTTGTTGCCTTCAGCTGGGCCATCACTTACAGCTGCTCCATGACCGGTTTGGTCAGGGGAGACTGAGGCAGCCTCTGGGTCTAGTAACCCACCGATATCTCCCAAGCTGCAGAGACTAAGGTCTGAGAGAAGGAGAGACCTGAGTACTCGCAGGAGGAGTGCTCGCCTTCAGGTGAAACAGGGAGGTGAGTCACCAGGGGATCAGGACCGGCCACTACCCTGACAAAGATAAAAGGCTGTTGGACCCTGCCCCAGGTTGCGGGAGCAACATTGCTGTATGCTAGATCTGCACCTGTCCTTGCCTGGTTTCCTGCCTTGGCCCTGTCGGAATGACCTCCGGATTCTGGACCGGTCCTAGACCGTGTTTCACGAGTTACCCCCGGACTCAGCACAGTTATACTGCTGGAAGCTAATATATCCAGTGAGAGATGCAATGTAAATTGATGCTTCTAAGACTGGATTTGGCCCAAGGATTTGCTTTTGTAATATGCCAAGTTAATGAAACTGACAAACATGGCAAGAGTGTAGGGCTTTCTCTGTGGTGGCACCAACCCTCTGGAACACCCTCCAATTTACAGTGCAGTAGGCTGAGTGATAGCTTCAAATGACAGCTGAACAGTCATCTGTTCTGGCAGGCTTTACAATATCCTGTGTTTGTGTATGTGTGTTCAAAGTGTGCTGCTACTTTATCGGGTTTGTTTGTTTGCCTTTTCTTGGATTTTCTTGCATTTCATAGCATTGTTATATTTTAGAGAAAGAGATTTGTTATGCCACTCAGATACTGTTTCAGTATTAAATAGTGTATAAATATAATAAAAAGGTGGTGAGCCATACAATTGGACATGAATGGTTCTCTGCTATTGGTGTTTGCAGCTGTTTTGTTGCACTGTACAGTATAAGAAAGCAGGGAATGCCTGTGTTTTGGCACCAATAAATATCTAGTTTCTACCAAAATGCGCTAGCATGCTTATGAAAGTCAGATCTGGTTCATTGTGGGTCATGTTGTTCATTCCCAGGGATTTGCTAATGGAGGGACATCAGAGATCTGTGGCATTTAGCGATTAGCACAGAATGCAGGACTCAGCTCATTCCGATCTGAAATCTAGAGGAAAAGGAATACCAGGGGGTCATGAGACAACTTTCTCTCTGTGTAGCCAATCTGTTGCTCAACTCATCATTGTAAAACGGACTCGAGGATATGTATTATTGATAGTATTCATTGACAGAATTCCTGGTAGCTGCCATAGCAGCAGCTTCCAAAAGTACCCTGTGAGTTAATTCTATGTCAAGCGGCATTAACTGTAGCTCAGATTTCCAATCAGCAAATCCCTGGGTCAGTCCAGGACAGGGATCTGGTGAAGCAATTGGCTCTAGGCTCTGCTCCCTCCAATCCCACCCCACAGAAAATTCAGCATACAAGATGTGCAGCAGCGTAACCTGCGTTCAGCCCGAGTTCCCAGATAAAGGGCCCTTCCTTTTCTTCTTACCCAAAACACAGAACGGGCTGCACGTTTCCTTTTTCAGCCCACATAAGATTAAAGAACAGCCTGTCATTGTGCATTTCATTACTGCAGCCTTTTTCAGGGTAGGGTGGATGCATCAAAATTTCCTATTCTGAGCTGGAATATTTCCCCCACGATTATTCTATTTATTCCTCCGATCTGCCTCATGCAATATTGGTGCGAATGAACCTGCAAAGACTGAGGGTGTCTTCACACTTAAATGCACATTTGAGCCTCACTCACTGCATCGATGTCATGTGAGATTGTTGTTAAGACGAGAAAGATTGTGGAAGATAATGTAGCTATGTGTTCTGTCTAGGTTTACAGGCACATTGCAGAAGGTTGCTGCCTGTAGCTTCTGGTGTGCAAAACGGCTCTGGATTTTCACGTTTGGCACGAGGTTAACAGGGTCCCAGTTTCCTTATCCATTTGACCAGGACAGAAATGTTAGTGGACTGAATAAGGGGAAATGGGAGGCTGCCTTATACAAATTCAGTCAATGATATATCTAGCTCTGTATTATCCACACCAACAGTGGGCAGAAAATAAATTGGGAATTATACCATATTTTTCCATGTATAAGATGCCCCCATGTATAAGACGTCCTCTATTTTGGGGGACTAAATTTAAAGAAAATGAGGGGAGATGGCCCAAAGTTGTTGACCTTTTTAAAGGGGGAATTGCACGCATGCCATCACCCCAGGATGGCCGTTGCTGGGGGTTGGCAAAGTGGGCAGCTGCTCCCCCCAAGCCACTGCGGGCAGGAAGCTCCCTAGAGCGCGGGCCGCCAACCAGCTGGCGGGTGGGCGCGCAGCTCCCCCCCCCACGCACTATCCATGTATAGGACGACCCCAGTTTTTGGACATGATTTTTGAGTCAAAAAACCTCGTCTAATAAACGGAAACATACGGTAAGTAGTTGTTTTGTAACAAAGCACCAAGGATTTCCAAGGTCCAATTGTTTAATGAGCAGCTCCCCACTCCCCCAAATTAGCCTTTTGTTGTTGTTTTAGGGGGGATGTTAGAAATGGTATGTTTTAATGAGGTGACTTGTTCTGGGGCTAGCAGGAAATTTCTGGGCCGAGATGCACTCAGGGGTTCTTCGTGCAATGTCTGCCCCTCTTTCTAAGTCACTATTTGGCGCTTGGCGCTAGCTGAAGGATCTTGGAATTCTAGGTAAAACGAATGCCAATTCCAGAAGCTTGACGTTTACCCATCCCAGGTCTGGAAGTGACTTTCCAATGTTCCATGCAGTGGACTTTCCCAGCCCTTCCCAGAGATGACAAGGAATGAACCCAGCACCTTCTGCATGCAAAAAGACTGAGCTTTGGCCCATTTTAAATTTAAATAGGTTAGGGAAGCCACAGGAAAAAAGGAGCGAGGTCACACATTTGGGAGTGGCATGAGAGTTTCTGCATGTTGCACCCTCCCGGTGCATTTCCACATCCCCATAGGTCCTCAGAGCAGCTTGTGTGTTGATCCGTGTCAAATGAGCAAAACAAACAAAAGCCAAGCAGATCTGAAACTTCTGGCCCTGCCAAATATATTTCTCTTGGTTCTGGAAGCTCGATGAGGAAAAGCAAAGGACAGGGAAAGGGAAGAGCCAGAAAAGAGCTGGCATTGGGCCAGACTTTCTGATTAGGTTTTGCTTAAAGATTTGAACAAGGGATTTCCAGGGAATCTGGGTCAGGAAAATCAAGGATCAGTATGCATGTCATTCAGTTATGAAAGGGATGCCATGGATTTAGGCACCGCATATGAATCATATAATTTTGCTTCAAATACACAGACTTACAGTAATTGTCAATTTAATTTACAATACAGTAACCCTTGGTTGTGCGTTCAGTGCTGTACTATGGACACACACAAACAAACAAACAAAATAACTTGGAAGGGTTTAATAAAAGGTCCTAAGTATGCACTTTTTATTTACATTGGCTGACATTCAATCATACCTTTAGAGCATGTTTTCCTACACACACACACACACACAAAGTACAGTGGTACCTTGGTTCTCAAACTCAATCCGTTCAACTTCCAAAATGTTCAGAAACCAAGGCACAACTTCTGATTGGCTGATTGGCCCTGGAAACAATGCCAGGGTTCGGCCTCCAAAAAATGTTCGCAAACCGGAACACTTACTTCCAGGTTTGTGGTGTTTGGGAGCCAATTTGTTCGTCAACTAAGCTGTTCGGGAACAAAGGTACCACTGTACATTAAAACCATGTCAAATGAGTCACATAACAAAGCACATAAACAATATGATTTAACAATAAAACCAGAGAACATGACATGGCAGCAAAATATGACATTTCAATCAACACAACATAGAATCACTCGCCCAATCTCACCATCCATTTTACACAAGCACTATAACCATTCCTTACCTCAAGCATGATATCGAGCAACCACTCATACATGAGCCACTCACACTCGGCAATATTACAACCCCATCTACAAAGGATTGCTGCCAAGCATACACATATAAGGCACTCACCTCATCTCTGAAACACTAATGAAATCGTGCTCTACGTCCGTTGAACTATATAATAATCCTCTTCCATCTCTCATCGGAGAAGGCCCAGATCTGTACAGTACTACAACATGCTCTCACCCAGGACGGTAGAGAAATAATAGCACCTACTCACACACTACTAACTACAGGCAACTCCTGATTTGTGCGGGTGTTGCATCCTGGGTCATCGAGTGTGACAGCAGAGCACCCATAAACCCATTATTCCCCCTTTATGCCCTGATTGCACCCCCTCCCTTTCTTCCTCTTTTCCGGCCACTTCTGGATCACTGCAATGCATGTGTCATGAACATATCAAATGTCCGTAAATCAGTCATTACTTGTACATGATCATAACATGCATAGTACAGTCGTACCTTAGAAGTCGAATGGAATCCGTTCTGGAACTTCCAAAATGTTCAGAAACCAAAGCGCAGCTTCTCATTGGCTGCAGGAAGCTTCTGCAGCCAATCGGAAGCCACAGAAGCCCCGTCGGATGTTCAGCTTCCAAAAATAGTTCGCAAAGTGGAACAGTCACTTCCGGGTTTGTGGTGTTTGGGAAAACTAAGCTATTCGAAAACCAAGGTACGACTGTACTACACAACCTCAGCAACTGATGAACAATCAGCACTGGCAGCCGACTCATCACCTCGGCCTCATTCTCAAGGTGGCCCTGAAGGTCAACATGAACTCAACTGAATCACTTCCCACTAGCACACTGGTCCCAGCCTATATATGTAATACAGTGGTACCTCGGTCTACGAACAGCCCTGTTAACGAACTATTCAGTAAATGAACTCCACAAAACCAGAAGTATATGTTCTGGTTAGCAAACTTTGCCTCGGTCTAAGAACAGAAGCCAAACGGTGGAAGGGCACCGGCGGCGGGAGGCCTCAGTAGGGAAAGTGCGCCTCGGTTTAAGAATGCTTTGGTTTAAGAACGGACTTCCAGGATGGATTAAGTTTGTAAACCGAGGTACCACTGAATCTGTTGTTTTGTGGCTACCAGCGCTTTGATTGGAATATATAGATGCAATTCATGGGGCTTTATTGCTGAGCATTGTGGGTATCTGCTAAGGCCTGTTGGGAATTCGTTTTCAATATTCCTCATATTACTCATACTTACCTCATACTTTCAATATTCCTCATACTTAATACCGACGTTAAGTAGTAGCAGCAGTAGTAATTACCTAAAACTCATCTAGGGATTTATTTATTTTTAATTCTCTTTATACTCTTTTAGTTAAAGGTGTGATTTGTGAGAAGTGCTCCCAAGTCCAGATGAAAGTTGGCAGCAGCAATGGATGGATATGTCTATTTTGGTTTCTCACTTTTGAAAACTTAAGTTCTATATCTGTTTTGTTATTTTTGCTGTGTGTGGTGGTGGTGGTGGTGGTGGGATGTCCTCAGGAAATTTTGTCGGTATTGTAGTGCCAATTTCTCCTACTGTACACATTTTTGTATGCAATTTTGCCTAATCTGCACATTTTTGCAAAACACGTTTTCCTAATAGAATGCTTTTGGTATGCTATTTTCACTAATATACACATTTATATGCATACTTTACACTAGGGTGTGCCTTTTTGTACACATTACTTGGCTGGAGAACTGCAATACAAAATTCAGAGGAATGTGTTTCAGTTCTCCTATTGCTTCAGAAACTGTGAATTAGCTTTCTTTCTCCAAATGATCTTCTCCTTATCAATTAGTACAGATGTACTAATTTGCCTCAAACATTCTCTGTTATGTACTCACTTTATGTTGCCCCTTGCCTTATGTTTGTTCCATTACTATCACCATAAAACATGATTTATTTGTTATGAAAAAAATTCAAAAGAAAGGAATCACTAGTTAGCAGTAATGGGAGGTTTCTGTTAACAATGATACCTCTGAGAGCATTTGAATCCGAAGGGTGCAAAACTATATTAACTGAAGAATTGCTTTTATGAGTGCCATAAATAAGAAATTCCTCTAAGGAACAAGGCCTCTCCACGTTACAGAATCTTCAAGATCTGTTATTGACCCTGTTGCAAAGCTGTTGTAAGCTAAACACACACAAGGCCTTTCTCAGCAGCTGATAACAAAACAGATTCCATGGGTACCACCCTGATGACCTTGTTTACATC